>NC_143577.1:71227367-72635061 GCF_048544385.1 Mastigoproctus giganteus
AATTATGCTATAATATGATATCATTTAATATGCTGTCAATCTAATCACAAGAAGGGATACTTATACACTGTTAAAAGTAAGTTTTAACTTTTTTTGAACTTCATTCTGCCTGCTCGAAAAAGAAACTTCGGAGTTTTATTTATGTATACACCAAATAACCTCACCCCTGCCTGGAAACAAGATTGAAAATTATACATAAACTTTTCTTATAACCAGTATTATCTTCCAAGAATAAAATAAGTTTGTTTTACCAAAGCAAAAACATTTAAACTTTGACTTTTTTCACCTGAAGGAAGTCCTACGTATACCTAATTAAAAAACTAACTATCCCCTGATGCTAAATGATCTTTTCGCTTAAGATAAGAACCATAGTAGGAAGCCGGTCCCCATTTTAGTAATCGTACATTATCTAAGAACGTAACTTGCATTAAAATAGAACTTTAGAAGGTTTTCAAATTAAACAGTACATTTAAAAGTACCTTTAATTCAAAGCAGAAAAGTATCAAGTATTTGCACTCTTTCTATGCTTGCAAACATCACTTCTGTCAATCTCATATCTTCATCTCATAAGCTTACCTTGATCCCATGAGAAAACGTAGAAGCAAAAGGAATCACCTGGTATATCCTTTAAGTCGTGCGCGCACGACACACGTAACTGCTTACAGATATCAACATTTCTTTTCTATTCCCTGGAAACTTTCTACCCGGTTACGTATTCTATACTTACAAGCTTTTAATTCAAACCCGAAGTTCACAATGTTCCACTCCTACGTGCATCGTATCACAACTGTTTAATTCGATTTAACATTTAAAAAAATGTAATTCAGGAAATGTCCTCATTTGCTTAAAATACCTACCTTCTGAATAGAAAAGTATCTGGAAGACAATCAGAAGAAACCTGTGGAAACTGTTCATCTTTCCTCACAAACTAATATTCCTTTTCTTCGCTGCCTTTTCTACTTTTTACGACTTATATAGTTCGTGCAGCGCAGGGCTTCCAACAACCGATACGGTATCTTTGTGATTCGAAAATAAGGTAGTATTCATTTATAAAATGATAACGAGTTACGTCTCGCAATTGTCACGATACTTCATAATTGAATTATTCTACACTCAACACCTCCAACGTTAAACTCTTTGACAATGAACGTTAATAGCCCAGCTTTGAAGAAAACAGACTGCTACAAATCGCTCTTCGCTTAACAAAAGCAAAGAGTGTCCACCATACGTTTTAAAAAGAGGCATCGGCAAAACTCTTATGAAAACTTATTCATCCACTTAGTATAGTGTTCTTCCATTATCTCGTTGAAATAACATCCGGCATAGAACAACTGAGTAGTAAGAAGGGACTGAGTAAATTATATTGGTAACACGCTACTGCTCCTCCTTTGCCTTGACATGTGGTGTCATGATCAGAGCGTGAACTGGGTGAGTAAGTGTGATGCTGTGATTCCAAATAAAATCACTGGTGGCGCCGCCTTACGTACATGGAAAGTATTAGCCAATCAATGCAGCTTGAAAGATTGCGTGCGCAAAAACTTTAAACATTCCCGTGTTTTAGAAGATATACAAATGGATCGTGTGTGTTCAAATACACTTCATATAATGGCATAATGATACAAATACGCTCGATTAGCTGTTATAAATTAATTGCGTAGTAAGCGAAAATTTTAACAAACCCGAAAAAGAATTCTAAAAATTATTACCATCTTGAACAGTGTTTTTATTTTATTTTTATATTACTTAAATTATTTTAAAGTTAGTTTTAACCAACCTGTCGTTTGAAATGTGTCGTCTGTTGTTTTTTGAACAATATTACTCAACTTTTAAGAGTTATTTGATTTGTGCTTCGGTTATTGTGGACTAGGTCACCTTGAATAGGTTATCGATGTTGATGGTGGTGTTATAATAATAACAGTCATTCTTTCCATGGAAAATAGTAATTTTTAGTAAAAATCTGAGCTATACAAATCGGAAATTATCATTGTTCTTTTCTTTCAAAAGACCATAAATATCAGGCATTACGCCGAATTTTTTTTATTCATTTAATTAACTAATAAACTCAAAAAGGCTAATGAAACTTAAAAAGGAAGGGGGCACCTAACTAATCTGATAGTCGAAGATTAAAAAAAAAAAAGCATATTATATTATGACAGATAAGAAGATGGCTTTTAGGAATGATGTATTTAATGAGATTCATAGTGGCGATTTTCAGTTTGGAAAAAACATGTCTATAAGTACTGTGGTTATTGTAATTACATTTTATACAATACTGTAAACATATACAGGCCAAAATATTAGAAATGTTTCTTTTGTATAAGATTAGACAATTGCTTATTGATGACAACCCGCATCTTGGCATGGATTTCATCGGCATCTAGAAAATGTCAACACAGATGCTACCCCGCCTTTGTTCCATCTCTCTTTTATGATATAGCACAAGGCGAGGTTTCCAAATTGCTTATGCTTAGGTAACCGCTGTAGGAAAATTTTTGTGTACCACTTTTTCGCAGAATAATTAAACAGCCGTGTTCACCGAAAGACTCCTACTAAATCAAATGCTCAAGACTGTTCTAATCTGGATTAAAATTTGATATTTATAAGCTGAGGATGGACATTCTGGTAATAGGTAAATTCTTAAATCTATCAGCCGGTTTAAATGAAGTGTATTATAATATAAAGAAGTATTTTTACTTTTAAATTGTACAATGCCACTCAAAATGAATTGGAAAATCTGATTTAGCAACTTAATATAATCTGTATCTGATACAGTTTCAAATCAGTACAATGCCGTTTTAAGTTGTGTGCCACAATCTGGAAAGCGCTGGTATGAGAGTGTGGGAACTTGGTCTTCTTTCTTTATCTTAATTTATTTATTTAAGTACATATATATATATATCTTTCTAATACCCCTATTTACCTTGGAACCACTATGGTAGTTGTTATTAAATTTCTATTCAAACAACTGGAATTCTGACCGTCTCCAAGGTCCACAAGCTATTCAAACTGCAATAACATCTTTTCTCAGAAGATTCTGGGCAATGAGGATTTTCTTATTTCCCCTTCCATGATAAGCTTCAGTGGCTATTTTAGTAGGCTGTGTATATTATAACGAGTCATTTTTTTTTAAAATAACAAAGCACAGTTTATTACACAGTTAACTTATGTTAGAAATACAAAATACTGAATTTACAAGAATATACAATCATCCAATTCTTCCTCCTCTACAATAATACATATTTATAACCCCTCTTATATTCACTACTTTCCCTCAAGAATATAATTATCTTATTTATTTTTATATCCCCATATCAACATCAATATGACTAAGGGAATATTGTACTCCCCTTTTATTAATCTCTCAATATTGATTCACTATCAAACACATATATAGATATACACTCTCATAATCCCTTATAAGGTTACTATAATTTCACTATATACACATGTATATTTACATAATTCCATTTTTCACTCTCTTAGTACATATAAACTCTAAAATAGGGCATATAGCCTTCTTTGGCCCACAGATCTTTGTGGTTTATAAACAAATTGATTTCTCCGCTCAGAGCATTTACTTTCTTTATTAATGACAATAACATCTAATTCATAACTCCACATATTACGTTGCAGACAGATAACTCACAATCTCTCTTTCTATGTACCCTGTTTCCTTTCTATAATAACACATACAGCTCGACCTATCAGTCCTATTTATTGCCTATCAGTTTAACATAATCAAAATTCCAGAGGACTTACTTTCTTTTCCCACTGCCTCGATAGGGTTCCTGCCTCCTGGACGCCTTCAAACGTCCGTCTTCCTTATAGGTCTCCGCATAACATTCGATTGGTCTTCATTCTCATAATGCCGCAATCAAAAGAGGCTCGACGCTATGTGTAGCTTCTGCTTCTTGCATATTGACAATTCCTGATGCGCCTCGTCGTCTCACGCTCCTTCACGCATTCTTTTACCATCAAGACTTCCTACAGCCTCCCACTAAATACATTTCACTTCCCACACTCCTTTACCAAAACTACCGTACTTTTACATAACTTTTTATCTTCTTCCCCTTTCCACACCGCCTCCTCTCCGACCCTCGGAACTGGACCAGGACTTTCTTCCAACCACACTCAAAAATCTCCTCACCACCTCTCTTTTTCCTCGCATTTCTCTTTTTGTTCCTCTCTCTCTCCCTCCTTTCCTTGGCCAATCACCATCACTTTCTCTTTCTGAATGTCTATTCTAATTCTCTATTCTCTCTCTCTTCTTTTTCTTGGAAACTTTCTGTATAGACAAGCCATCCTTCCGCAGAAGTACACGTGTTGTTTTCGGAGCTGCCTCTATCGGCTACTTTACTTAATGGTCCCTCTCATAATCCCTTAATCCTTTTTTCTACGCTCTTCTCCAGACCTAGTCGCCCTTCAGTTTTCAACCGCGTCGCAGGGTCGGCGGCCACGTTGTACTTATCCGAAGTTTAAGTTAACTTCCATTACCCTGAAGTACAGCGTCCGTTCAATTTCGGGTAAACCACCCTGTCTCCCAAAGTTACCTTCAATTGTTTATATTTTCTCCTGGACCTGTTTCCATTAGCAAAGATGTTCTGCGCCCCACATCAAACTAACACCTACCGACCGTCTTTCGATATGCACTCTCTTCGGTCAAACAGTTTTATAGAATTTATTCAAAACAATAAATATTTAAATTCCGACAGAAAATAATAAAAAAATAACTTGTAAGATAGGCCTCTTACAAGAGAAATAATCCAGTACTTTCTCAGGAGTTTAAATCGATAAACATGATATACTTCTGCTGTGATCTTCTAACCATTTGCATATCATAATGTAATGTAAACTCTGTTCAGAAAGGTTTTTGGCTGGTTTGTATACTTTATTGGTATAAACATACAGTCTGTGTACGCACAACCTTAAGAATCAAGTTTTAGTTTTATCGAAACATACCAGAAGGTAAAAAGACGTTGACTCGGTAGTCTCAAAATACTAACAACATTTTTCATATACGTGTCTTGGAAGTGTATATATCCTATGCCATTTTATTGAGAAAAAACAGCAAGTTATCCAAAAAGTAACCTATAAAACTTTAGTCACTTGAGGGTACTGGATCAAGGGTTTTGAACCTTCTAGTATGTTTCATAAAACGAAAATGTTTTACTAACAGGTTTAAAATACTTCGAAAGCTCCCATATAATGGCCTTTAGTAATTATATTAGTTTTTGGGAGGCTTTGATTTCATTTTAACTTTGGTTAAGCATACGTTATTATAGCTATACATATTAACCACTTTGAGCATATGCAGTTATACACTAAATGAATGTAATGATTCTCGCCAGTTTGTTTTTATTTTTATCATGGCTTATGCAGCATAATTTGGAAAGGAGGAAACTACGTAGCTGCTTTTGGGATGCCTTATTGCTTTGATCTTGAACGCTAGCAAGATGAAAGCTTCATAATCGTTAAGATGAAAGACCCGAGTAATCAAGGGATAGAGCCTCTAGTGTAGCGTTAACTGCATGCGGCTGTAATGCTAGTATGTTTTGACTGCTGTTCTTAACATAATGATTTTTATATGAAAAAGTGTATTATTTAAGATAATTGTAAATAATAACGTGTTACATTCGAACACCTTTTATTTTTTTAAGAGAGCGCATATAATTTATGATTTATTCCCGATAATGTTTTAACTTTCAAAGCAACTAATAAGATGCGCATACAATTGATCATTAATTCAGCTATGATTCATATATATTTGATATATATTCCATTCAACACCATTCTTTGATATATAAATATCAAAGAATGGTGTTGAACAGGTCAAACCACCTCCCGCCGACAGAACTGTAAAGGATTACGCAAGGTGGGTATTCGTTGTGACCGAAGGGCGCAGCGCGTTGTACGGGCTCAAAGGCAGGCCACTGTGCGACAGCTGACATCGTAATACAATATGGGGAATACAAGAACAATATCCCAAATGACGATGCGCCGCACACTCAGACGTATTGGGTTCCATAGTAGAAGACCCAAAAGACTCTCTCTTCTCACCGCTGATCATCATCGACGAATGCTGTGGTGTCAACAACACGCTAGTTGGACACTGGAGGACTGGAAACGAGTGTGCTGTTCGGATGAATCCAAATACCTGGTGCATCAAGCCAACGGATGCCTTCGTGTGTGTTACTTGCACCACACACGAAGGCATCCGTGTGTGGTGCAAGTAACACATCATGCATGGTGCCAACTATCCATTGCTGAATATGGGGCATGTTTTTCTGGAAAAAACTAGGACCCCTGGAACGTTTGTAATACTGTGCAGGGAATTTCTAGCATAACGTATACTACCACTAGTTGGTTATCATTCCTGGTACAAGGGGATGGCGAAATCTACCAGCGTACGGATGATACCAAAACAGCATCGATGGATTGCCAGAGAGTTGATAACATAATACAGAGCAACAATATATTACCTCCATGGAGGATATGTCAGTTCCTTTGTCCATATATCAATGAAACAGCCATGTCGCACTAAAGCTGATCATAAGTCTGCTGGTCTTGATTAAAGGAAGTCTTTCTCACGAGGAAATATTTAACTACTTCACCACAGAAAGTCGACTTTTCATTCACTATATAAAATCACAATAAGGATATCAAAAAGTCATGAACTTTGTTTCCACAACGTTTGCAGTTAATGTACCCATCACATAGCAATGGTGAGCTGGTCTACCGACAACTCTTTGCAGACCACGTGCAATCTGTCATGTTGCATTTTTCACGAGAGAAACGGGATCTTCCAAGACAATAATGCACCATGACGTCGAGCCCGCTTTGTGCACCAATGGTTCGAGGAACATTGAGAAGATATCCATTTTGATTGGCCTCCAAATTCGCCTGACCTTAGTCCACTTGAACACCTGTGGGATGTTTTAGAGCAGGAAGTGTGATGTATTGGCAGCAGCCGTCATCTATTCCAACACTGTGGAAAACCTTGCAGGCAGCATAGCTGCAGATACCAACGGACGTTATATATATATATATATTATATATGTGTGTGGGCGAGAGAGAGTATATATATCATAGCGGCTTTTATGTAACGCCATAAATGTTAATTATAATTGCTTCATAATAACTTGTAGACAATTTTCTGATAAAATTACGATTTTCTATCAGTTATTAATATAAACAATAAGAACTGTTTCCGTAATCAGCGAGGATATTCAGTTGGTTGTTTTACGTTAAACTGGGACAAGTAAGATCAAATATCAATATATCATGTCTCTAAATTTCCTACGTTCTAAGACACTTTCCATGTATATGGAAAAAATCGATTTTTTTAGGAAAAAAAACTTTACTTAAAGAAATGCATGGGCATTTATTTAAACTTCCTCGAATTAATTCATAAACCACTGAAACTGCAGTTTTCAGTAGCTTACGACTCAATTTAAGAATCATTTTTTTTAGTTGGGTTGGATTTCTTTGATTAGTGAAATAGCGACTTAAGTTTTGTTAATGATGAGTTCACGTATTATTTGTACGTAAATTAAACGTGTCCTAAGGGCAGTTTGGCTGTTTTGTAAGTGAAACGCCTACTGCCTCTTCCTATGAACGACTAGCTCTGCACCAGTGAAAAGATGGAGACACGTGACTTAATTCTGAGACCGCTGAATATTTCTCGTGTACCCATCTACTGCACAAGTAATCTGGATGGCCAGAAATGGAACAAAAAAAAAAAAGAAGTCATAGTTTAAAAAAAATCTTATCTTACAGCCATCCAGTGTCACATGAATGACACTGGATGTCCGCAAATTGTAAAGCCCTAATCCCTTAGGTAATACAGAATTTTTAGTAGTCAAAGACCACAGCAGAGTGATGAATTACTAATTCCAAAAAAAATTATTAAATAATAACTTAAGACTTCTTAAACTGGTAAATATAAAAATCTTCATATTTGGAGAATTTTATACTGAGTATGCTTCAAGCTGTACCAGAAACAAAATATAGTTATTTCTGTTTAGTAGTTTAGGCGAATAGTTATTCCTGTCTCTCTCTATTCAACTTTATCTTACCATTTTTTGCGCATTTCGCGGTCGTATTTCCGTCTGGCAAGTTGCATATCTACTCTTTCTTTATTCAACTGGAGTGGGGTAACCCAAATCAACTGCCTTTCTCGCTTAGTTCAAATGCCAGGCCTAACTGATAGGTCGATTTTCCTAGGTCGGTGACAGTTGTCACCTAATAATCAAAGTACCTCAGAGACTACTACTCGTCATCCCCCATAACCAACAGAACTCGTATCAGAACTTTTCCAAAGAGTGGTGTGAATTAACCACTCATCTACTCATGAACCAATAATATGGATGTTGCATAATGTAGAAAAACAGTGATAGCTGAAACAAATAAAATTGTACAACTGTAATACATTCTGTCTCAAGCTTGGACTATTTATGTTGTAATTTCAGATTGAAAGATCAGCAATCATGGTTTGCTCTATAATTATGCAAGGCTCTAATTAGACACCTAATTAAAGGTACTGTAGGCTTACATTTTATGCAGACTTAAAACCGATTAATTCACTGACAACCGGGAAAGGACCTAAGTTCTGTGAGAATATTAACTGGAATTGAACACTCATCCAATCTAAGTCCATCTCGGAGTTCTTAGTTTTACGTGGACTATTGTCTATTTCTTTCGTTTTTCAGACCCTAAAAAGCAAGCTTTATTCATTTAATTAAGCAAGTTTTATTCATTTAAACTTTCAATTTGTGTTAATATTAAGTTATACAGATTGTAAGAATTATTTGATATGCATACCGCTTAAATCAGTCTTATTTGATTTTAATAATTCAAGGATGTATCACCTAAGTAGTAATTATTAGGATCTGTATTTACATACATACTCATTGTAAACATCACGCTGTTCTAAGATTACCTACAAAAGATAAGATTTCATAACGAAGAAGTGGTTAATTAGCAGAGACATTATTTCCAATCATCAGATTAGCCAAAAAAATGAGAGACGAACATCTCGGATTTCAACTTCCTAAAGCGAAGAAGAAGCTGAGAAACATTATAGCGTGCAGCGTATAAAAAAATAATAATAATTATCCAACCTAAGAAGTTTCAAACTGAGTGACATTTTTCTGCTCGTTCGAGATTAAATTAAATAGGGGTTGTTCAAGCGGGAAATAAGGTTTGTTCCTACAGATTGCCTCTTCTTGTTAGCAATGTTTACATCACTGATAAGACTAGTTATGACATGATCGAATAAGAAGAATAGTTTCTTTTCTTATTTTTCTTAATTTAGAAGACGATTCGGTTAGTTAAACAACACCTGCACGTTAAGAATGGAGTTGAATTCGGCCTCGATGTTTTAACGCTCCAAAGACATTGATTAAAATCATAAAATTATTTTTTCAAAAGTCAACTGACATAAGAACTGAAAATGGAATTTCTCCTACACTATCCACGAAAATGGAAACAGTTTCGCAGCATTCAGTTAAATATTGAAGACAACGAAGAGAAACCCAATGAATTCTTTATAATAACATTAATTTGGTTCTAATAATTGTAATGAAATTTGACTGAGTCGTGGTATATTCACACCTTCATTTTATGAAATTAATTACACTAACAGTCCACATTAAAGAGACTACTGCTGGTAACCAGCTAAGGTTACATTTAACATCTGTCTGCGGGGTAGATCGATGTCTACATTACGTCACAAAAAATTAGATATCGGAGGTTTCAAACTCGTAAAATCGTGAACAAACTATATTCAAGAACAACTTTGATAATGAATAATATATTAGCACGATGGTCATAGTTAATTACAAGGAACAAGTCTAAAATTTTAATCTCTTTTTGATAAAAAGTCTTTGTATAAAATATCTAAATTATTTAGCTTTATGACTGTTAAATCTGTTACAGAAAGAGTAGTTGAGTTTAAGAATTTACTTCAGAAACTTTTAGTTCATATTAAGTTATCTTTCTGGAGAACTTAAATGCAAGTCTATCAGGAAGCTGTTATGGTCCACTTGTTCAACTATTTCACTTATTCAATTTTTTTTCAAGTCTTATATTTAGAAAGCGCCTTCTACCATGCACCATTGTCAGACTAAATTATTCATAGTGATGACATAATTTCGCCTGTTATTCTACTCATAAAATGTCTGAGTTGGAAACAGAAAATTTTAATTTATTATATTTCTAAGTGAATCCTTTGTAATAACCTAAAATCCTCATTTTCTTCGATCGCAACTTTTAGTAATGCGAAACTTAAATTAGTAAATTTGTTAAAATGCGATCTTTCTTTGTCCTTAATTTTCATAAACTATTTATAATCCGTTTATTTACAATATTATCATCTACTGATTTGAATGTCATTTAATTTCATTAAACTTTATTGTTAAGCAAGTATTTCTTAACCATTGACTGGCTTCTCATAATGAATTATTTTAACTACTGCCTGTTTTGTGATCAGAAAATAATTTGCAGAATTTAATATCAACCACTTAGCATTTTCACATGGGACACCTGACAGCAAGTGAAACTAAATTATTGTTTTTAAAATTTAGGCTGCATGATATTTTTCGTCAACAATAGATACGAAGGTCACTCAAAAAGTTATCTACCTCTCTAATGAAGAAACAGTACAGTTTTTTTTTTCAATTTATATATATCTACTTGAGTTCACTACACGTTCTAGTTTTGTCGTCAAAAGGGGAATAGCTCATAAAAAGTATTGTTCTAGTTTATCTTTTTGTACTGGTCTATGAAAAAACCATTTACATCTTCTTTGAGATCATCATCATTTCAAAATCGATACCTACACAGGTGCTTCTTCATATTTCTGAAGAGGAAATAATCACTTGGGAGCAGGTCTGGATTACGAGGCGAGTGTTTCATTTCCAGAAATCCACAATCTCTCAGAGCAGAAATTGTTTTATGGGACTTTGTATGCAAGGGTATCGTCGTGAAGAAGCAAGGTACCTCGTGTCAATTTCCCTCTTCTCTGTTCCTTTATGGCCTTTCTTAAATTTTTGGGAACAGCAGCATAAGTTTCCAGTCATCGTTTTTCAATTTAGCAGGTAGTCTATAAGAAGAATTCCTTCCATATCACCCCATTCCCAAAGATGATGGACATGATCTTCGCGGCAGAAATCTGAGTCCTGAAACCTTTGAGTGGTGGTTACCCATGGTGTTTCCATTGCGTGGATTCCTGTTTATTTCCGGATCCCAATGAAGGATCCACATTTCATCACCAATTAAGCCCTTGTAGGTAGCACAGTTGGTATGATCACCATCCTCTCCATACTGGGTTCGAATCTACAGACATATTA
Source organism: Mastigoproctus giganteus (assembly GCF_048544385.1). Taxonomy (NCBI): domain Eukaryota; kingdom Metazoa; phylum Arthropoda; class Arachnida; order Uropygi; family Thelyphonidae; genus Mastigoproctus; species Mastigoproctus giganteus. Next base: position 71,238,716 of record NC_143577.1, read on the forward strand.
CATTCAGTGCAATATGGCCTAAGTTGCTGATGCACCTGAAACCCTACAACCAACCAATCACCAATTAAAATTCTTGAAACTGATGTCGACCTGTATCATGCATATGTAAATTTGCCTCACAAGATTTTTGTCATGTGCTATTTTTGAAGAATGTGAGCATTCTTGAATCTGATGAGAAGTGGCCTATGAGAATGTCAAGTGTTCAAAGGTTATCAGTATCTACCCATCAGAAATATTACGTTCTCTGAAAATCATATGAACAAATTCAAATTCAAATTTTCGATAAATTTTTGCAATTGTCATATCCGTCTTCGTCCCCAGCGAGGAGGTCCTTTTCTATAGAGTTTCGCCATTTAAACTACTTATTCCAGAATTTTATCTTGAATTCAGAAGCGGTTGTATCACCATATCTAGCTTTCATGGGTTCATGAATAATTTTTGGCCCATCTCATCTGTAAAAAAAAAAAAAAAATTGATTTCCCGATGCTCCAATTTCGTGACATTGACATCCATGTTTTTCTTTGGTTTGGCAACTTTAAATCTCTTATTCTTCCGTACTTAATTGTATGGAACTGCACTTATATTTATGAGAATATTATAAGAGTGCAGTTTTTAATACATGAAGCATATTTATAATCAAGGTAGAGAATACTTCCATGGAGGACAGTGGCCATCAATTTCCTCCTGTTTGGAAAAGTTGAAATTTGAACCATGTTGGCCTTTGAAAGCGAAGCTTTGTTATTTGTTTTTAAGCAAGGGGAAAAATTTGATTATTGTCTAGGATCCTGTGTTTTAATCAAAACAATAAGAATCTTGTTTCGACTGAATGAGCTTTGTTCTAAAATTTTGCCGTTCTTTTTTTCTGTCACTAATGTTTCGTTAGTGTGTACTTCAGAGAAATTAATTGAACTTACTCGTAATATTCATTTGCCGCTCAAATTCATCATTGAGTGGCATGGCTTGATTCAGAAACTTGAATTTGGCTTACATTTAAGACTTCCAATTAAGTTATATCTTTTTCTGTACTGTTCCCATACAGAGATAGGTGTAACATTCATTTTTTAATTTTTTTTCTCATATGGTTCATAAAGTTTCACCAGCTATTTCAGAACCTACCTTGCCAAAAGTTTTCCGTCTACTCAAACCTTCTGTTAGACAAACCAGCTTGGTACTTGCCGAGATCTTTCTGTTGTGCTCTATCCTTGACACCCCTTTCTCGAGCTCTACGAAGAGTCAATCCTTCTATTGTCTGTTTCCATGCCAGGTATCCACCTCGGATCTACATCACCGGTGCCTTTATCCCTACACGGGTGGTCCCCATTGCAATTGCTTACTGAAGTACCACCACATCTAAAGACAGGAAGAGACCGCCTCATCCTTCCGTTCTTTCGTCAACTGTAAATTGTCTATTCGTCTCTGCAATGACGTCATTGGCCATAACTGAGAACTTTGAATTTTGTCCTCTTTTACAGAAAATTTCTCAGCTTGTTTTAGCATACGTTAACATCTTTGAATAAATCTTTACCTTTGTGGTTTATGCTAATTAATTGTAGAGTGTTGTGTAAGAGCGTTGCGCTGTTTAGTAGTTCTTAATTTGACTTTAATGTCTGAACCTTCACTCGCTTAATTATTTTGTTTATAATCTTACCAAATTTTTGGTGTGTTTAGACCGAGAATTCCATGATTATTACCCAGATGTGGATAATGTGAATATATTACGTAGGGCTGTGTAATTTGATTAAACAGTACACCAGTATATTGTCAAAGTTATTGCAACAGTTCCGTACGAAGTAGAACTCTCCTGCAACGCAAGTGAAATATTTGTTTTGGTTGTCAGCGCTAGCGATATTGCAACTTTTGCTCGGTTTCCATTTTTATGTTACTAGGAGAGATGTTCCGATCTAGACTGAAGTTAATATTTGATTAGGCGTAACAGCTGCTACAAACTACCTCTCTCCCACCTTAGATGACCGATTGAGACCTTGAAATCTTTCATAGAAGGTAACATTTAATTGCATTAGTTACGCAGTTATTTATTTGATTCAGTTCTGCGTAAACTGATATCAATGTCAGCATGAGGTGGACAACGTCATAACACTTATATGCCCTTCACTGTAGTATTCGTTTGGGTTCGAACCCTTGGAAACGGGAGAAATTTGCTTCCTAAATCAAGGGTTGTAGTTAACCGATCACACAGAAAGAGTGAGTAGGAGTCCCTCGTGAGTGATGCCATGTTTTGATGGCAAAAACGTTTTTACTGTAGTTATGTAACGAAAAACCGTCATGCGAAAAGCGTTACGAAAATTTATTCCAGTTTAATTTATCTTCTACTGGACCAAATTTAATGAAATTTTGCACAGAGCTTCATCTTAGCTCTATACTAGAGGAGAAACTTTCAAACCTCTGAAAATTGCAGCAGTTTTTCCAGGATAGTGGAAAATATGAACATGTGATCAAGGAAATTTTCTCATGTAATAAACGGTATAATGTGGACGTATAGTATATCTGTGGAAAGCTAAGGAATTTAGAAACAGAAATACTAAGTTTTTAAGATACAAAAAAATCTTTCAGAAACTGGTTAATTCGAAAACGCATCTGGTTTCAAGTCATCTGGTGTTTTCAGATTGAATGTAATAATCCATTACATTCAATCTGAATATAATGAATTATTACATTACATTCAGATTGAATGTAATGTAATAATGTAATAAATTTTCTTCACAATTAAACTCTGAGGCTGAAAAAGAGTTCTGTACATTTATGAAAACATTCTTCAACTCGGACATGCCATCAGATCTTTCGATAAATAATACACGTAATGGAAGAACTATAGATGGTGTATTTATTTAGTCATGAACTGAAATCTCTTCAATGTAAAAATTATATATCCTACTTTAGTCATCACAGACTAATACTTTCAGTAACCGATATATATTATTATTGATAAAATAAAAACATTGCTATATTATTATCCATGAATTTTATTAATATATGAAAATTAAAACGTTTTTAACGCCTGCCGATGACTCTTAAATATAAAACACGCTAAATATGCTAGCGGCAGGACACATTATGTACCTGGTTCAGAATTTGTTTTCAGCCTGATCAGCATGATATCATCCGTGAACACAATTGCACATACAAAATACACGACTAAAACTGCCTGAATTGGACTACCATGCGAACTGGCGCACTATGACCAACGTATCACAGCAAGAGTTAAACTGCGTAGTATGCAGTATTTCTGTAGTTAGTAATCACACTATGACAATGATACTGTTTTTCACTGAAAATAGTTTGAGTTAAAATTAAATAATGTATTTACATTCTTAATATATCGTAAAATTCAAAGAAAGTTAGCAGCCGCAGGAAAAAGCTTCGATTCACAATCAGGATTCTTAACTGCTCAACTCAAGGATAGCCAGTTGACTTCAGAAGTGAATAAGAGGAAAGTCCTGGGTTCTTATGGTAACTAGCATTTACATTAAAATAACCATTGCTCGAATTGGGCCGCAACGCACCAGGATGCCGTTCCAGTTGATAATATCACTTTTTAAATTAAAAAGCGTTCTGGTTGTTAACTTCACAAAAACAAAGTTTTACAAAATGTTAAGATAGTCATTGCTGATTTACAGGTTCGAACACATAAAGAATTCATCGTGACATCCGAATGTTAACCAATGAAAAAGTGTATAATGTTAGCACTTGTTTTCTTGCCAAACATTATTGTCCCAGTTGTTAATATTTTTCAGTTCGAGCATTAATATACTGTAATTCAATTCGAAAATTGTAGATCTCTTAAAGTACCATTTATAACTGACACAATATAATAGCGTAGCTTAATTAAATTTATTATGATACTCACCTTTTTATAATCTGCATTGATGTTGGAATAAATTGGATGATAATTTTAAATTTAAGTTAGCATGAATAAGTTAGGATTTAAAAACAGAATTAAAATGTGCCCAAGGAAGTAGAAGTGCACGTCTTCGTCCTTGGTTGTCAATGTTGAAATTTGAAATGATTTTAGTTATACGGTTGGAAACAGAAGGCCAATAGCCATAACAAGTTCTACCGCATATGTTTGGTATTACCCAACTCCATAAACCCAATCACCCACTAAGACCCATAATATCCTTCAGCAAATCAGCTTTCACTGATTTATCTTCCTTCCTGGTCAAAATTATCTCCCCCCCCCACCATATTTTCGAAATTTAAAGTAAACAATACCTCCCAAACCTTTGAAAAAATAAATTCTATGACAATAACCAATGATGATATCCTAGCATCTTTTGATGTAGTCTCATTGTACACTAATGTACATTTGCCGTCCACATTACAAAACTTACGTAATTTCTTAACAGACGACAAAACCTTATCAACCTCTTAATAGGGCACAAATCCACAATAAATGATCTTTTCATTAAATTTAATTCCATGCATAATAGATTAAAATATACCCCGGAATTGGAAGAAAAGAGACAAATTAATTTCCTAAACCTCACTATATACAGAAGCGATACAAAACTAGGAACAAGAATTTCCAGAAAAAATACTCACACGGGCAAATACTTGCACTTTGAATCACATCACCCCCTCAACACAAAAAAAGCAGTCCTTTATAATCAAATTTACAATGCTATAAAATACAGTTCCACACATTATGACCTTAATAATGAACTACAATATCTTACAAATAAATTCATATCTAGGAAATATCCTATTCAATTAATCAAACAAACTATTATCAGAGTCCAAAATAATATCAACAACCCACCCAAACGCATGTCCAATAATAATCCACGTATTATCCTCCCTTACCATAGTAATTTTGCCAACCAATTCCGCCGTTTATTCAAAAGTACTGATATCACCCTTATATTCTCATCTTACAATAAACTAGGTTCATTATTCAACTCATATAAAGATACACAAAATTACCACATTAGTGACATGAATAATATCATCTACTTAATAAAATGTCAAGATAACTGTAACGCTTGCTATATTGGTAGCACCACCACAAAATAAAGGTTCTACCAAAACATCAAACAAACATGCTTACTACCACTACAATAGTTTTAGGACGGGACAGTCCAATACCGAATTAGCAACACAGTTCAATCCCACAACCACACCCCCTTAGTAGATTCAGCCATTCCTATTATCAAATTAAAGTCCAGTTTTAAAATTTTCCAATATGAAGCCCTAGTTATAGAATGGTTTCGTCGCCATTCCACTCTTCAAGTATTAAATTCCAAACTACCCTATAACATAGCACCGGTCTGGAATCTCATGCACCTGAGATTCCCACGTGTATCCAGGAGCATCACGGGAACCTAGTCTTCTTAAATACACGCGTTTACTCTCATTCTACCATTGCCAACTGAAGACGTGTAAAATGAAAGCCACTTGTTATAGATTATAAAAAGGTGAGAATTATAATAAATTTAATTAAGCTACGCTATTATATTGTATACTGTAATTCATAATAAAAATTGAACTAAGTCTTAAATGGAATGAAGACTGAAATGATAAATTTTCTGTTTATACTCCGGGACGACCAAATGGTCAGAGGAGTTCACAAGATAGAGACAGAATACAAGAAACAGCACCGTATTCAGTAGTCACGGTGCTTGAACCCCGGTCACTCAAGGCTCGTGTATTTATGCACCCGCGCGCCTGACCACTAGGCTACGGCAGCCTTCTGAAAAGACTGAAATGGATGAAAAAATTAGCCAATAAATGAGGCATTTTGATCGACTTCTGAAATATAGTGATAATTTACTGGAAGTATGTGTGAAAATGAACTAAGATGGTCAAATACCCGGCGTTTGGATACATTTTTGAAATATATAGCCGGTGCTAATTTTAAAATAAACCCGACAACGATCCTTATTAAACAGTAAAATCCAGTTTTAAAATTTTGGGCTGCATCGGAGGGGATTCATAAGAATTCATATAACATATATCTATGTTATATGATAGCATTAACACTGAACAAATTTTTGGTCATATCTTGTTAAAGGACATGAAAGTAAGTTTACTTTATAGATTTTGGGGTGCTAAACATGGAAATAGTGTTTAAAATGGCAGACTAGTTTTTGTTTTCGAAAAAAGTAGCTTTTTTTTTATATTAATACAAGGTATGTTTTTATATATGGTGATAAGATCTAGCTACGAACATACTTGCATCAAACACGGGACCTTTTAGCCTTTCGCCTGTATTCAGATTCGGGAACATCCCTTTTCACCATCCTACAATTATCGAATGACATGGCGGCACACCATTTGCTTTTGTATTTTTGTTCCATCGCTGCGATGTCTTGATGGAAGCGCACACAATGTTCATTACTGACAGCACCACAGATAGCAGGAAGAAATCCAGGTGCAAGTGCAATAACTGCATCTTCCATGACATACTGCACCCCAGTTTTTCATAAGAAGTGTATAGGTACGTTGTTGGATCTAACGGCTCCTGAGATTTCTCCCATCTCCGCGTATGTAGTAGTAGTAGTGGCATGTGATGCAAGAAAGCAGTGTATGAGCTTATGCAGCATCAGCCAAAAAAAAAATTCACACAACCATTCCCTCTAAACGTTTGTCCAGTTCTTCATTAAATTTATTTAACCTATCAACTTCCACAACGACAGATTGTTCCAGCAATTAACTGGATGCACTTCTTGATATGGATTGTTCCAGCAGTCCATATCAACTGGATGCACTTCTTTTGAGTGTGTATCTTCTTTGGGTGTACCATTAAGACGAATCTACTCTGGCATTTCCTGCCACCTACTTTCCTGAAATTTCAGTGGCTAGGACCTAAGAAATAAAAGAAGAACGCGGTCTATTCTGCCAATAGCTTTAGGAATTTCTCTAGATGAGGTTATGCGCTGGAAATGTCAAGCTTTTGAGGTCTAATAGGTCGGGCAAGAATTTTGGTGTTGATTAAATTTGGCGTGTAGGGCAGACGCGTTGTGATGTGAAAGAAAGGTAGGGAGGCTGAAGGCTAGGGGGAAGAAATTAAGGGGCCGATGGTCCCTACAAGCAGTGGAGCATGCCTGTGCCCCAACAGAAGAAAAATGGGAGAGGCGGTGGGAGCAAGTTCCTCTCCCCTGCCGGGGGAAGGGATTAAAAGGTACCTCGCTAGTGAGGGGTAGACAGCGCCAAGTGTCCTTCTATACGTCGCAAGATGTTAAATTGATAGTGTGTCACGTCCAGTATTTGGGTCCAACGGATGGGCCCTACTCCTATTATGGTGTGTCATTTTCTTTAGGGAGGTAAAAGGGTTCTTCGTCTTGTAAACAGCAGCTGGGCAAAGTGGGTGAAGGCCCTGTAGTTATCCTGCTCCTCTAAAATGACGTGCTCTTCATTCCTGAGTAGTGAGTAGAGTCGTATAGTTGTCCATGCAGGTCTCGAAGAGGTCGCACTCATGGAGGTGTTCCCAGAATTCTTGTCCACAGGCACAGTATGGGGCGCCTGTGAGACGAAATTCGTGCAGCTTTCTTCTAAAGGAGCCATGCTCAGTCAGTAAAAATGTGGTGTATAGTCAGGGAGACAGCTATGCCGGGGAGAGTGAATACACCCTGCTGAGGAACTTCTTGGTAATGATTCCTTTAGTGGATAAATTCCATTGGTTCTGCCAGGTGTCTTTTATTCTGTAAGCATTTTGTGTTGTAAGGTTTTGCTGATTGTTGGGTCAACAGTGAAATCCATGTGGGTTATCGCTCCTTTCGAGTGTTGGTACAGCAGCCAACAGCGCAAAATCTCCAGGTGCAGGGGATTCATAAGAAGTAATGAGATCTTCCACAAGCTGCCTGTAGTTTCCGGCTTTAATATTTCCTGGAAAACCAGCCGAAGGGCTTTCCAGGTTGATTTCTCGCTGTCACTAAGGACACATTCGAATTGTTCGTCTTTGAAAAGTTATTTTATTTATGGACCAATGAAAATGCCTGCCTTAATCTCTGTACTAAGTCTTCGGAATTTCGCTTGCAAGTATGTGAATGCAGGACCGTTCACTTCCAAAGCCTTCACGGAATTTTTCATGAGCCCCAGTTTGATGTGGAGTGGTGCAAGCGAAACTTTATTTGGGTCTACCAGAGATTCAATGCTACGTTCTGCATTCCAGGCATTAATGATTTTCGTTGAGGCCAACTGCTCTTCTCGTAGTGCATATCCTTGGCACGACTATCCCACTCGCAAAGAAAGCAACATTACTTAGTGTAACCTTTTGTAGTCCTAATAAAATGGCGATTACCTTTAAATCACCACATATCTGCCACTCATACTTCTGATAGTATACACCTAAGCGGACGTTCTCCATGTTTGCATATTTTTTTTTTTTTTTTTGTGCACGGCACACGCAAGACGTATTGAAGGCAGAATATTTCCATTGTTTAATAACAGAGCCTTAAGGCTAACCGTAGAAGCGTCTATAAATGGTCGCCATTCTTCGGGAACGTGAGTCATGTTCATTGCTGCCATTGGACCATCAGCATATTTACAGTGAGTTCACCTTCTGTTCGAGAGAATTTATTGGTCTTTATTTCGAGTGCGAAATGCTCTGTCACTTTCATACAATAATGTAGAAGGTTCAACTGTTATAGCCTCAAGGCCAAAATTTCAAGTTGATGTTCATCAGTGTCTTCATCTTCCTCACAGTGTACAGAAAAACGGTCGGGTGGTTCAGGAAGAGGTAATATTTCACTGAGGCACGATACGAATTACAGATAGTATATTTGAGTACTTCACTGTCCATTTTTCTTCATTGCCATCCCTTTTCTAATAGGAGGCACCATACAGAAGTAAGTCTGTGACGTGATTTGTTGGCTCCTCCATATCATAGGCACTGCAAAAGGCATAAACAGTCCCTTTCAATTCACCCACACGTTGAATTTTGATGAACAGGTAGTGCAGCATATGTGTGGAGCCCAGTTCTTTTGCTCTGGTCACCTACTTTACACCCAAAGTACAAGAAGTAGGCCTTTTTATAGCTCGAGTTAAGGGACACTTTCTTGAAGCTAACCTGACTTCTCCACATACGTAACAGAAGCCATCTGGACTAGTATTAGAAATGGCCACATGATGCAAGGAAGCCTATGGCTTATGCTGCACCAGCCAAAAAAAAAAAAAAAAAATATATATATATATATATATATACATATATGTAAATAATAAAAATAAAATAATAAGAAAGTTTTTAAACAATAAATAATAAGGTAAAAGAAAATAGACAACCTATGCATTTCCCTCCTCCCATAGGTAATTACACAGGCTATACAGCTGATCTTTGAATTTCCCCAAACTGTCAGCCTCTACCACCCATGTAGTAACTTATTCCAGTAATTTATAACTCGCAATTATGGTCCCTAGTTCTAAAATCATTTATAACCATAAATTTTCGTCCCCATTCATTTTAATTATGCTTCTCAGAGTCTTAAACACCTCAATCACATCTCCTCTAAGGTACCTAGTTCCCCAGCTGTGCAGCCCACATATTCGAAGTCTTTCCTGATATGGACGCCAATTTGCCGATCTCACCGGGCGAGTTACCCGTCGTTGGACCCTTTCAAGAAGCACAATGTTTCTTTAGGTGCAGTCTCCATATTTGAACACAGTATTCCAATTGTGTCTAATAATAGCATTATATAATGGGATTATGACGTCCTTATCTCTACTAGTAATGGTTCGATAAATCATCGATAGGAAACCACGAATCTTCCTTACACTCCGTCAACAATGGTCGGAGAACTTCATGTCTGACCGTATCGTAATACCCAAGTCCCTTTCCTCCACTAACGGCTTTAGTTCAACTCCACCAAGTGTATAAGATGTTTTGGTGTTACTGTTCCCCAGGTGTAATAACTTACACTTTACTGGATTAAAGTATAGCTGCCATTTTTCTGACCATTCCTGGAGTCTGTCTAGTTCACTCTGAAGAAGCTCTGCTTGGTGGTGATCATTAACTACTCTACCAATCTTTACATCATCTGCAAATTTAGACACCACGCCCTCTATCCCTTCATCGATGTCATTTATGAAAATCAAAAACAACAGTGGTCCTAATACTAATCCCTGGGAATCCCACTTCTAACATCAACCCAATCTGAAGAATAACCATTTATCAAAACCCTCTGCATCCTGCCCTGAAGCCATCCAGATATCTATCTAAGGATTTTCCGTGATTCCAACCTGTTTCAGCTTATAAAGTAACCGCTCATGTGGGAGTAAAATGCTTTGCTGAAATCCAAATAAACAATTTCAAAATTATTCCCTAAATCCAATTCTTGAGTGATCATGTCAAGCTAACCAGATTATTTGCACATGATTTTCCCTTTACAAAACCATGCTGAGTATCCTTTAGAATTCCATTTCTATCTAAATGATCCTGAATCCCACCCTTAATAATTTGCCTCCATAATTTTCCCTACTGCTGAAGTTAGACAGGCTGGCCGGTAATTTCCCACTTCACTCTTAAAACCACCCTTATGTATTGGGATACAGTGGCACTTTTCCAATCCAAAAAAAATCACTTCCGAATCCTGTGATGCTGTCATAATTGGTCTCACTGGTTCAATGCACTCACTTCATCTGTGACTATTCACACAATTACAGGACATATATCAATCTTACACGACACAAATGCTGCACAAAAAGTAGGAATATCACAAAGAACCGTTAACTGAGAATAAATCATCCAGTACCTATCCTTATTTGAGGATTACTGCAACAGAATTGAAGACACATTTAAGGAGACAACTTATCACGTGATGCAGAGCGAGGCGACAGTTGCCGATCACGTGAAAAGAGTGTTGTGGTATTGAAACTGCGGTGTTGCCATGCGTTTTGCAGAGAGCCGTAGTTGATAATGTAGAGAAGGCACCTTTCCAACATCCTGGAAAACGGCAACCCTGAAATTTATATTGAAAAATCCCGACAAGCCACCACAAATTCCAACCTCCTACCGACCGATTGCCTTGCTCTCTGTAATGGCCAAGTTACAAGAACACCTGCTCCTATTTCGCTTAACTGCCAGATATGAAGAACAAAAACTTCCAAGTGAAAAGCAATTTGGATTCAAAGCAGGTTGCAGCACAGAAGGTGCCATCAACAGATTAATCGCTCAAGCAACTCACACAGCCTTTAAGTACCCCCTTGCAATCATGGTAGACTTCACTGGGTCCTTTGATCGACTACGGTGGCCCAGTGTTCTTCGGAGACTTCGGCAATCAAGTGTTTCCAACAATCTATACAACAGTTTAAGGTCATATTTAACTGGTAGGAAAGTCCAAGTTACCAACAGATTCCAGTGCCTAGGTACATCGATCGAGGCTGTCCGCAGGGCTCTGTGCTTGGCCCTTTCCTCTGGTCTATTTTCCTGGATGAGTTCCTGGGCATGGACCTGAGAGGTGTTGAGCCCTTGGCCTTCGCAGATGATCTTGTCCTTTTGGTGTGCTAACACCAGGGCGACCCTGGAGAAAATGGCAAATGGAGCACTGCTAAAACCCCAGAACTGGGCAGCCCTGCACAACCTTACCATTTCAGGAGAGAAAACAAAATCCATGCTCCTTAAAGGCAAGCTACAAATCACAAGACCACCTATAATAAAATTAAACTTTACACCCATACGGCTGCACGCTGAAGTCAAGCTCCTAGGTATCTTCTTAGACTCGGGGCTTAGCTTCCACCACCTAAAGCATCTAGCCAACAAAATTCAAAGGTACAGTGCTATGATAATGCAGGTCAGCAGGGCAGACTGGGAGCTGAAGTACAAAGCTCTTACTCTCATATACCAAGCAGTATACGTGCCAATTGTGTGTTATGCCTCCATCTGGTACCGAAAAGCCATCCTAGCAAGAAATAAACGTAAGCTGGATTCAATCCAGAGGATCATGCTTCTTTCAATTTGTAGGGTGTGCCGCACCATCAGCACCCCTGCTCTGCAGGTATTAACTGGTTGTCAGCCACTATACTTAGAAGTGGTTAAAAGAGGGCTTTTATCATTTAAGGAAGGGAGTTCCAACCCAACTGCTTAATTTTCAACTTGACACCACAAATGGCACCAGGCAGGAAAGACAACGGATAATCCAACATCTACAAGAGATATGTCAACATGACTGGGACACTGCCACAAAAGGGGCCATCACAAAACGATTCCTTCCATCTGTAAGTTCATCTCACCCAGAACCTCCACCCTGGTTTTCCTCTGCCTCCATGTGACCTTTATCATCACCGGCCATGGATCCTTCCAACAAAAACTGACCGCCATGGGAATCGAGAATGATCCGCGTTGCCACTGCGGCGAAGAGAAGTCCTTGGGGTACCTCATATATGAGTGCCGCAGCTATAACATTAGGCTTAAATTCCTCACCACAATACAGAGAAACCCTTGCAATCAAGAAATCATTCTGCTACTCGAGGAAGATACCTATAAGGCATTAACCACCAAGCGCAGGAAACATTTGCACTTAGGCGAGCTAAGATTGCAGAACTCGGAGCCCAAGAACTAAACCGGACCGGCGTGGGATAACTCTCCATCCCCCCAGAACAACACCGACATGATCATGCTAACCCTAATAGGGTTAGATTCTATGGCAGGCACCATCCAAGGTGCGGGATGCTAGCACTCCTCGGAGTGCGGGATTTAAAAGTCAACGCAAACCCGAAATGGATAGGATTATACTGCTGACACCGATCTAGGTGCGGGATTGCTGGCACTGACCACAGTGCGGGATCTACAGGTACTGTGCCATTGGCAATTACACAGGGGCGCCTGTCCCCTGTGACTTTTAAACCCACACCCTTTCCTATACTTCGCCTAAACTAGGATGGATTTATTTTCTCCTGTCAACCCACCCAAATTCATTCCCCCTCCAATCCTCTCTTCTTCTTTTTTTTTAAATCTGTTACTTTATTTACTTATTTTATTTATTTATTTATTTATTATTATTTTTTTATTATTATTGTTTTTTTTTGTTTGGTCTCCGTCAGGAAGATTAGGCAACCCTGGCGGAGGCCAGCCAGAGTATAATGGGCAGCCTGGCTCACCTCCCAGTGGTGGTGGCGGGCAACGTGGGGTTCCCTTAGGGGTCCTGCGGCTAAGCAGCCAGAGACAGAACAACAGAACATAGCACTACTCTGTCACAAACCAGACACCACACTTTTTCTGGCTTTTACAGAGATTCTGTAATTCTTCACAAAGTACCATGGTGCAGATGTGGGAAACAACCGGTGGCGCCTTCCATAAAACACTATGCCACTATGTAGAGCAACTCGCTAAAATGAGACCCCAACTGTAATTCGAAAACAAAAGCCAATTGACAAATTTTAATGTCATTTTCGGTTCAGCAGCATTAGTTAAGATTGGGAATTTTCGTTTTCCCAACGTTTTATATGTTTACCAATGTAATAGTACGAAGTACAAATTTTACCAGCTAGGTGGCAATAGATATACTTTCGCGTAGTTTTTTTGTCATATACCATTCTGTGTTGCATTAATCAAGTACGAGCATGTAAAGCTGTTTAGTGAAGGCGTGTCAAACATGCTTCGTGATTTTTTGGTAATGAGTTACATTGAATAACAAAAAAGGTTGCATCAAGTTTCATAAAACGGTTTCAGAAACACATGATAAATTACCGACATTCTTATTTATTGATAAATAATTTTAAAGATTCTTTATTAAAAGCACAGACGTTCTAGTAGCCTTTAAAACAATGCCCCCGCTCATTCTGCTCCGTCTCTCCGACAGCTTCTGGCCAAGAACCAAATTCTGGTTTCCTAAATCTCCGAGCTTTACTCCTTGCGATTTCTTTTTGTTTCCAAAGATGAAACTAAAGCACAAAGGAAATAGATTAATTAATACCTTGAAGAACCAAAAAAATTAAGGAGATACTTAACAGTTAAGGGAAAAAGAATTTCAGAGATAATAAATAAATATTAATTTATGGAATATGAAAGTAAGCTTTTCACAGTACATAGCTATGGACAAATAATTTAGGTACACTGAAAATAAAATAATGAATAAACAATATACATATACATAAAACAATGAACATGAATTATTATTCATGTGTTAACAAAATAAGACAGTTGCAGCATAGCACATAATGCGTTGGTTTGCTAATTAGTTTGTTGAAGGTAGGCTGCTGTTTGCATTTCTTTTCATCTGATTCCTCTATGCTTGCCAGTTAAATCTTTGGAAATCAATTTATGAGATTAAGGGGTGCATTCGAAACATTCTGTCCATTTGTTTGAGTCTGGAGGAGCTATATTTGGTTTGCTTTAGAGTTTTAGGCGCATTAGCAACTTAGACCATATTGTGCCGTATATATTGTCTGTAAATTGCATGTATTCTGTGGTCGATTTGTCGTTTTCTGGATTCAAAACCTGAGTTTCCAGAAAAAAACCATGCTATCCTCGCCTGATGCCAATTTACTCAGCCATGTTGTGAAAAAGGCCCATAAAAATTACTCTCTTTGTCGATAGGATTCGAACTCGCTTCTTTTCAACCTTTATGGGGAAAATGACGATTCTACAAACTACGCTACCCGCAAGTCAATCGATTGCAAAAATAATCAACTTTTTAAGAAGCATGACTCCAAACTCGTTAATTATCTGTTGCAGAGATTTCCTGTTTAAGTTATCATAAAGCTGTTGCCTGGGTATTGTATGAGAAAAAAAAACAAGTTTGCTATTGAGCCACCTTAGAACGCGGTACTCTAGAACAAGAAACGTTTTGACTGTTACTTGAGGAGCTACAAACCAGATTTCGGAAGCAGATGACAGTGTGGAAAAGATGCAACTTTGATCATAATTTATGACTCTCTCTCTCTCTCTCAGATCGCTGCTGTTTCTTGTTTGACCAACCATTTTGTTTTTTGAATTTTTTGGACAATATGAAAATAATGAGAATTAAAAGATTTTAGTCAAATATTACTCCTAGGTGTTTCTGCAATTTTAATTTCTATGTGGTTTGGTTGTTTCTGTAAGGAATAAGTTATCTGGGCAGATTTCTTGCATTGACGAATCTACACGTCTGTAAATTAGCATCATAGCTAAAATTGATTTCATCACTAGTTTTGAATTAATAAATAACTTTAAATCATCGGCATATGGCAGCAGATTTGGATTTACTTACAAGAGCGGCTGTCGGTTGGTTGTTGTAGGATTTTTAGACGCATCAGCAACTTGGGCAATATTGCGCCGTATATATTATGTCTGTAAACTACATGTGTTCTGTGGTCGATTTGCTGTTTTGCTGGTCGAAAAACCCGAATGTTCGGGATAAAAAACCATGCTACTATCGCCTGAGACCGAATAACTCAGCCACGCTGTGAAAAAGACCCATAAATTTCTCGATCATTGACGGAATTCGAACTTAGGTCTTTCCCACACGGTGTGGAGAGGACAGTGATTATTCCAACTGTGCTACCCACGAGGGAAGGGGTGGCTGTAGAGATGCTGAAAATAGATGCTGGATAGTACATCTCCTTGAAGAATGCCTGTTGTGGTTGTGACGTGAATATCGTCGGTGCCAGTGGGGAAAAAGAGATCTGTGATTTACGCTGTACTATAGATTAACACTGCGTCAATGAGAAAATATTTTTTAAGTATCTCGACAGCTTTCTTATTATCTGTGCTGTCAATAGCACCTTTGATGTCTAAATAAAAGATATCGCATTGTGTCTTATTTTAAAGTGCAGTGTGGATACGCACAATGGTTTCAGCTAGGCTTGTTGTTGTGGAGCATCTTGTATCATTATTACTACTAGCTTGTTTACGAATCAGAGCAATCCTGAAGGGATTTCCGTCCAAGGAAATTTCCATTGCCTTGGAAGGAAAGATTACTAGTGCACCTAGTAATAATTTGAACTAAACAATCAATGATGTATACATAACGCACTTTAATAAAAACTAGGGGTGCCATCTGGAGCTTCACTACTATCAAGGTGTAATTGGTTAATTATCTGCTGTACTTGTTCATAAGTTGGTTAATCAGCAAGGCTTGACTAGGAGGTATTTCATATTGCACGCGATCTGCTTGTTTCTAAGAACTGAATTCTTGAAATTTGTGCTGAATATCTTCAGCTCAGATGACATGATATGAATGAATTATCTTCAGCTCAGATGATATGAATCGCTTGTTTTCATATTGCACTTTAATCTGGTGGCGAAATCATAGTGTATTACAGTCAACTCAAAAGTGTGCTACATAGTGATGTGTCCCCACGTTAACTTTTGGCTGCGTCACTAGAGTTAATAACTTCTAGGACACCCTTTATTATTTGTTATTGGTAAATAAATAATTTAGTATTTGAATTAATGCATTCGTCATTAAACAACTTATTATTAATTAGGTTTTATTTAAAAAAAAAATAAGCCTTTTTAAACGTTTTTAAGATTACTTAATTTTTTATTTATTTTTTTTAATACAAACTGTGTTTTGATAAATGATAGATAACAATTTAAAAACAGAAACTTGCTCACAAGATAAAAAAAAATAAGTATGCCTATGACTGTTTTTCATGTAAGTATTATTAAACGATCACTTCTTCCTAAAATACAAAAAAAAAAAAAAAATTTTTTTCAGTTACAATGATTCTGGAATGGCTTATCTGATCGATTTGGTGTTTTCTCGTAATATTATCGATTGTTTTCTTTCATTCTGAGTATGTATACTCTTGACCCCGCTCTCTTGTCCTACACTCAAAATGATGACAGCATTTTTGTCTCTTGAATCTCCGCGTGCTTTGGACACCACTCACTACTGAACATTAATCAATAAAACGAAATCCATTTTTTTTTTACAGTGGATATCTAATATCGTGTTTCATTTGAACTTTCAAGTATAATTCAGAGCTTCCTGAGCGCACGTTGTGAGACATCAGCTGTTTTATCACATAGTAACTTAAGTCTACCGTCTGTTCACGATCTCGATTAACAATTTAGTAATTAACGGCAGTTTAGTAAACTGTTTACAGCTTGCTACATTTGGAACTAATGCTAATTTACAGAAAGTTGCGTTCTTTACCAGTTGTAACTAGGATAAGTCTTGTGACCTCTCTTTTCATAGCTGTAGCGGTTATAGTGGGTAATCCTTTATTTCTATTTGAAATATAGTACACATCTTAGTTTTATTATCTCCAGAATCAATGTACAGTATTATTAATTAGTAATCTGTAGGGCAATATTTTTCTTAGACTATACTAACTCTACACACTGAGGAAGGAGATTCGAAGTTTTAAAATTTCTCTATGGCTTTTATATTTAAAATTTCTCTATGGCTCTAATATTGTATTTAGTAAAACCCCATAGAGAAAATTTCAAGACCTCAGATTTCAATAAGAACTATTGCCTTCGCAATTTTATATCGAAAGTTTTTAGAAGTAGTTCTGCTATTTCATATAAGCAATGGAAAAATAAAACTGAGATCAAGAGTTTACTATAAACCGCCGAATGCGTCAAACTATAAATCACCGAATGCGTAACTTTCGCAAACAAATTTTTAAGAGCCACAGGAGAAAAGCGAAAATATTTTTTAGTTACAATAAAGTTTATTTAATAAGAAATGTTTTTTTTTGTGTGTGTGTGTGTTGACTTCATTTATCGATATTTAGGAGAATTTTTGTATTACCAACTCCAAGTGATTTTACAAATTGACTTCTATCAATGAGCTTATACATCAATCTTACATAATTGCATTTCAGTAAAAAATAAAATAAAAACTCATAACGAAAACTAATACCAGAAGCACTCAATATTTATGCATTTTTTTTTCTTCCAAGGATGAGCTGCTTTTCCAAGCAGCTCAGTCCGCACAATACATCACAGTCTGCCACACATTTGGAAATATTTGGGTTCAATTCCTGTCGACAACTGAAAGAGTTTTTAAGTTCCTCTTCATTTGTATTAGTAGTGGCGATTGATGCAAGAAAGCAATCTTATAGAGCATCAGCCCAAAAATATCCATATCATATATCCTAGCCCTTCTAGCTCTGTTTGTCTAGCTCTTCCTTAAATATATTCAAACTACCCACTTCTACAACAACAGATGAAAGCTTGTTGCAGCAATCAACAACCCGTTGGGTGAAGGAAAACTTCCGCACATCTATTCTGCAACCATCCTAACTCAATGCTGATGGGATTCTTCCTCTTGACCAGATTATGCACGTGAGGGTGCATAAATTAAAATTGAAGAAGGATGGTTGCAGAATAGATGTGCGTAAGTTTTCCTTTACCCAACCAGTTGTTGATTGCTGCAACAAGATTTCATCAAGCTTTTGATCAAGCCATTCAAAAACCTTCAAAAACACCTCAATCAGATCATCTCGAAGGTGCCTGGTCTCCAGACAATGTAATTTGAAAAACTGAAGCCTTTCTTGGTAAGAAAACCTTTTTTGTTCCCCTTGCTAATCTCATTGCCCTTCTCTGCATCCATTCTAGCAGATCTGCGTCCTTCTAGCAAAGTTCATGTTACATAAAAGTCCCTACCTGCTACATAAAAGTTCCAACCTGCTAGCAAAGTTCCTGTATATTATTGGCAAAACTCCATGAGCTCTCATGGCGGCTTGTCTACCACGTTCTTAAAATGCTTACATAATTATACATAAAAAAGCATAATGGTAAAAATGTATGACCGGTGTGCAATTGGGCTGAGTGCATTTAGAGTGTATGTTGTTCTAACATGTCCCCCAAATGATACTGCAGTGAAGTAACCTTCCAGGAATACAATGCTATTTCACGAAAAGACTTGTCGTTTCTTAGTAACTAGTTTTGCTGCTTCCAATAAAACATGGAAATAATAAATAAAATAATAACACAATATCGAATTACAATTAACCTCTCAGTTAACTGTAATTCGATATTGTATTGTAAACTGGTTATCTCCAGCCGCAACTCTATAGATTCCGTCAAGACAATGTAAACATTTCAAATAAAAAACGAATATGCAAAACAAATTATTTACAGAATCATAGTCGTTAATAATAATAAAAAAATTGTATTAGTCCATTTTTGACGCAATTTGACTGAAACCTCTCAATCGATTATTGATGTAGACCTTTGTAAAGTGTTCCTCAGTGTGATTAAAAATAAGTTATATTCCAAGTTGAATAGCTAATGAAAATATGATTTTTTTCCAAACCAAGTTAAGAGAACTGTTCAACAAAGAATGATCATATTTTTATTTTTCACAACACACCTACCTTTATTAATCATCCATATTTTGATGGCGCTTTACAAAGTAGTCCCCACTTGATAAAATGTAGCCACTCCAACATTTCTGCCGGTCTTCAAACACATGGTGGAAGCCATTTTTTGACATGCGTTTTATAAATGCTCCCGGTGTCTTAACAACTTCTTCTGACGACTGGAAACGTTTTTCTCGCAGTTTGTTCTTTAACTTTGGAAATAAAAAAAAATCGCAGGAGGTCAGGGCTGCAGGGCGAATGGTGAAAACATATGGCATGAATGCTGGCTAAGTACTCGATGACAGTGTGAGCAATGTGAGGTATCGCATTGTTGTGATACTGCATCCACCCACCCGGGAAAATACCGTGCAGTTGTGACGTCTGCGACGAAAGTGATCCTGCAAAGTTCTGTAGTAAAATCCCATAACAGTCGTATGTGGCACAATATGCTGGTAAACCATTCCTTGAATATCGCGCTCGTAGGTAGCCTCGTTGTCCTTCCCACACTGGGTGAAAAGAACTGAGTTCAAGTCTTGTCAATGACGGGAGGAATTTTTATGGGCCTTTTTCACAACGTGGATGAGTTGGTCGGTCTCAGGTAGCATGGTTTTTTCCCCGGAAACTCGAGTTTTGCGTCCAACAAAACAGAAAATGGACCTGAGAACACACGCAATTTACAGACAATATACATGAAGCAATATGGCCTTAGTCGCTGATGCTTCTAAAACTCTACAATAACAACGTTGAATATAAAAAAAAAAAAAAAAAAAAAAAAAAAAAAAAGAGATGACCATAACTTTTCCTGCAGAAGCCAAAACTTTGCTTTTTTTCGGTGTTGGCGATAACGTGGACTACAAACAGAACTCTGTTGCTTACTCGCTGGGTTGAAATGATGAAGCCATGTCTCATCCGTCATTATCACCATGTGCAGAACCTCACCATCTTCAGTAACCATCCGTTGCACCGCCTGACAAACCTCCATGCGAACTTGCTGTTGCTCAGGTGTGAATATCCTTGGAATCCAGCGTGCACAAACACATGTCATATGCAAATGGTTATGGAGAATACCGTGCGTGTTTCCAAATGATATTCTCAACACCTCTACCAGTTGCCTTACTGTAATACGACGATCTTCTCTCACAGTTACAGAAGTGGTTATGGTTTCTGTGGTGACAACAGTGATTGGAGTTCCAGGACTGCCAACTTTTGTGATTGAATTACGTCCGTCTTTAAATATTCCAAACAATCTGTGTGCTGTGCTATATGGAAGCGTAGATTCGCCATAAGCCTCTTTTAATATTCATACGTTTCAGCTGATGTTTTCTTGAGAAGGAAACAAAATATGAGAGCAGCATACTGTTCCTTGTGTGTCACGTCCATTTTTACAGAGGCGAAAATGAACAGGCATAAACTTGACCAACAGCCAAGGTCACACCATACGCACGAGTTGCTATGCCATGTAGCTTAGTTTAGTCTTAAATTCCGCAGCCAGCTACAAATAGCAAGCAGCTCGGTTGTTAATGAAAAATTGCGATCATTCTTTATTGAACAGCCCTCGTATATCTAACGTGTTCGACACAAACTACATTAAATCCAAAATGAAAAGTTTTATAGTGTCTACGAGTAGTTGAGTTTGAGCAAAGACAAACTGCGCATCTGCCCTTCTATCACCTGTTCTTATTTTCTTGATGATACCGGTAATTCTATACCCAATTTCCAGTATCAAGGTTACTCGTTAAGTTTAATAAGGGCAGATTCACTCATGACACAATGTTCTAGTGAAGAGCAAGAAAAAAAAAACGGACCGAGAGAAAAGAAAGAATACTTGATACAGTGATCCATAGAGAACACAACAAGAAAGAGCCACCAGCCACTTTAACCTCACGATTCATTTCGGGTTTAAAACCGAAAGACATAACCAACTTATTGTCGAAAGTATTTGGTTCGAATTTAAAGAAGAATCGAAAACTACGATTTTACAATGAGATGTTGTCATTGGAACATTTTGTTGAAGTCGATGACAAACCACACAATGACTGCGATTGTACAGATATTGAATCAGATTGTCTTGTTTAGATATAAATAACATTAATAAATTGAAAACAACATTATTAAATGAAATAATTTTATTACAGAAATATTAGTTTATTACAAAAAAGTAATTTTTATTTTATTGGTATTTTACTTAAAAACAAAATAAATTTTAATTTGAAAAAAATACATTTGGGTTACTGAAATAAAACTTTTCAATTGGACTTCGCACCTATTTCGTGCAAAGCAAGCATAATCCAATATTGAATCATTCGAAATTTCAATTACCATAATGTAGGTTTGGTTAAAAATTAAAGTTCAAGAATTTGCATAAAAAAACTATAGTTAGTATGTATGTATTAAGAAAATAAAAAAATGTAAACGTAGCCTAGTAAGTTTTTCTTTCAATTATTTTTTCTCCAAAAGTTTCATTCAGAGGATTTGAGTTGTTTTGCATATTTGCTTTTATTCTTCAATGTTTCTTCAACTCTCAAACTTTTATAAATTCAGTTTTTTTTTTTTTTTTTTTTTTATGAGAACCCCAAACACGAGAGGTATTATAACCTATAGTACTTAGTACCGTGCTTGGGTTGGAGGTTCAGAAGACAAAAGAAGATATTTGTTGATATTGGACTTGAACTTCTGTAGATTGTAATTTTCAGGAAATACGTACGAAGGAAGGTTGTTCCAGAAAACGGCAGTTGAATGAATAAATGAGGAAGATGAAAAGTTGGTTCTGTGGGTTTGAAGTTGGACAGTAAATGGATGTTGGCTGGTGGCGGCACGTGTTCGGACTGTTTTGAAAGAGAGAGCGGGAATTATAGAAGCCAATTCAGAAGAACAGTGCCCATGAAAGTATCTGTAGAAGAGGCATGCAGCAGAAACAGTGCGTCTATGAGAAAGCGAGTGGAGAGACTCTGTTAGAGATGAATCATTAATTAACCTAACTGCCCTCTTCTGAATGGAATCAAGAAGCCTGAGAGAGGTTTTGGGGGCACCACCCCAGATGTGGGAACAATATTCCATGGCAGGGCGGATTTGCGATTTATACAGAGTGAGCAGCTGTTTGGGAGAAAAGTAACGCCGAGAGCGAAAGAGAAAACCAAGTTTTTTAGATGCAGAGGAAGCAATATTTGTAATGTGCTTGTGCCAAGAGAGATTAGAAGTCAGGGTAATCCCCAAAAGAGATATATCATTTTGCCTAGAAATCGGAGTGTCACTAAAGATAAGCATAGGAGCAGAAGAATCCTTTTTGCGAGATATAAGACAAGATTGAGTTTTAGAAGGGTTGAAATCAACTAAGTTGTCTTTGCCCCACTGGAGAATTACCTGAAGATCGGCATTTAAGGAATTGGCAGCAGATTTTCGAGAACTTGAAGCTGATTGAGCTGGACAAGGTTTCTCAAAATGGAAAGTTGAATGCAATGTGCTATCATCGGCAAAACTATGGATAGGATTTCCAGTCAATGGAAGAAGGTCATTGATATACAAGAGGAAAAGAGTGGGGGAAAGAACTGAACCTTGGGGGACACCGGCATTAGTGGAGAAGTTAGAAGACAGAGAGCCATCTACCATCACCCTCAGTGAGCGAACAGAGAGAAAACTGGATAACCAATTACTAAAAACATTTGGCAAACCATAAGATGGAAGCTTGTTTAGAAGACCTTTATGCCAAACACGATCAAAAGCCTTTGAGATGTCAAGAGCAACTACTTGTGTTTCACCGAACCTTTCCATTGAATTAGTCCATAAATGGGTAACATAAGCGAGAATATCACCAGTGGATCGACACTGACGGAATCCATACTGGCGATCGTTGATCAGACGGAAGGTTTCTAGGTAGTTTAAGAGTTGGCGGTTAATTGATTTCTCCATTACTTTAGAAAGAGTAGAAGTAATTGCAATGGGACGATAATTGGATGGGAGGGATTTGTCACCCTTTTTAGGAACTGGCTGGATATGAGCAAATTTCCAAGCAGAAGGAAAAACACCTTTGGAATAAGAAAGTGAAAAAAGGCGGCAAAGAATAGGAGTAAGTTCAGGAGCACAGGTTTTGAGAACAAGTGGAGAAACAACATCGGGACCTGGAGCTTTCTTAGCATCAAGATTCATCAAAATCCTTCTGATATCCTTTTGACGGAAGACCACAGGAGGCATTGAGTGGAGAGTGTTAGGAATGGTGGGAGGTGTTTTACCAAGATCATTAATACATGAGCTGGAAGAAAAATGGGATGCTAGCAGGTCAGCTTTATCCTTGGCTGAAGTGACAACAGAACCATCTGGTTCGGACAGAGGTGGGAACAGAGATGGGCAAAAGTTGCGGCCAATAGCTTTGGCAAGAGACCAGAATGCTCGGCTACCATTAGGGCAAGAAGCAAGTTTTCTACTCTTAGCCTGTTCAAACTCTAGTTTGGACTGATTAATAACTGCTTTACAATTGTTGCGAGCTTTGGTGTAGGCAGAAAATGAAACTGAAGAATTAGAAACAAGCCAAATACGATATGCAACGTTCTTCTCTTGGACAGCCTTAGCACATTTATTGGAAAACCAAGGTTTAGATAAAGGACGAGATTTTAAAGTGGAGTGTGGGATAAAGGATTCCATTCCTGCAAGAATAATTTCACTGACACGATCTGAGCAAACGTTGACATCAGGAGTTTTGAAACAGTAATCAGACCAAGGAAAAGAAGAAAAGAAATCTCGCAGGTCATCCCATTTTGCATTCTTGTAATGCCAAACAATACGAGGTTGGGAATAGCCATGAGATAAAGGTTCCATTGGAGAAGAGACAATCACCAAGTTGTGATCTGAAGTGCCTAAAGGACCTGTCACTTCAACCTTGTACTTAGAAGGGTTGTTTGTGAGAAAAAGATCAAGCGTATTGGCTGTATGATTAGGATTGTCCGGTAATTCTTGTAGGTAAATGAACAATCTGTGCTAGGTCATTAGTAATTGCAAACGCCTCAGCATCTCGACCTGCTGGGTCGGTGTGACTAGAAAACGGAAGCCAGCTGGAGTTGTGAACGTTAAAATCACCAAGGAAAATTACCTCACTGTTAGGAAAGTTGGACTGGAGAAAGTCAAGTTGCAAGGAGAGGAATTCAAAGAGCTCCAAGTGATTAGTGGAGTTGGGAGAACGGTAGAGACAACAGATGAATTTTACACAATGAGATAGAGAGATTTTAAGCCAGAGAAGATCAAAGAGAGGAGATTCCAAATTGCCAAGTCTCTGACAGGGAATATCAGAACGGACATATGCACAAGTACCACCTTTGAGGCGAAAGGAATCATACAGCAAATAATTTGGACATCTGAGATGAGCAGTAGTTGAATCAACTGATAACTGAGATTCAGTCAGAAAAAGTACATGGGGTTTGGAAGACTGCAAGTGGAAATGGACATCGTTGAGATTAGAATTGAGACCACGTATATTTGTGAAATGAATTAGGAAGTCCTTGGGAGGTTTAGATCTTTTCGCAGATAAGCTTGCTCTATTATTTTGACAATTCATGGTGTATTCAATAGTAAGAAAAAGTGGGTGGGACATGCTGTATGAAGTGATGAAATTTTTGGATATGGCGTACATGTGGTAAGAATATACCCAGATCCTTGACATAACGTGGCCTCGACAATGCTCCCCGCATACACACTACTCGGACTCCCTCCAGTCACTATCTGGCAGAGTAGAGGTAGCAAGATTATACACTAGCTGATCCGGAAGCTTCCTAGAGAGTTACCAATAGGTTCAGTCCGGTGTACTAACTAGCGGCCGGCCTGCGAACACCGTTTTAGAGCTGTACCCTCGAAATGTAAGGAATATTGGATCTCGCCACGACATTCATCATAACCTCAAAAATCATCAATCATACTGCATGATGGAAGAGATAGGGAAGGGTTGGCCAGGAACTTAGCTCTAGAGACTAAACATGGGTTCCACCACTTCAAGCCTCCAATAAGCAAAGTGGTGGTATTTCACCGGTTGATGAGAGTCATCTACCACCTAGTACTGCCTGGTAACATAGAGGGGCGGCGTTCCTCCATGTGGTGTGGGCGCCACACCTCGACCCCTGCTTACGTTGGTTCACACCTGGGTGGTCACCCACCATGTACTTGTGCATGAAGGTTATACCCAGGAGTTGTTTTAACTGACCTGTATAATTTTAAATGATTATTCCTAATGAAATATAACTTTCTATAATTCTGAAAAGGGTGTTAGATCTCGTTTCCAAAGTCAACTTTCCCAGAGATGAAGTCGCTCTTTGAATGATTTTATTAACGACCATGACTGAAAAAGCAACAGATCGAGAGAAAAGAAAGAAAGTTTGATACGGTGATTATATGGAAATCATTATAGAGACGCAAGAGAAAAGGCTATAAGCCTTTAAGCTCCAGTTATCTCTTTTGTACTACCGGTGGCGAGTACAAATAGTTTATTATCTGGACGCCCACGTATCGCAAAAAAGAAAAATTCGAGATGAACCCAGAATCGTCTTTTACTGTACACAAAATGACGAGACAAAATGCGAGAATTAGTCCAGAAGTCAAGGGTTTACATGGTTTTTCTGCTTTCGGAAAATTAGATTGTTATCCCCCAAAGTAGATACGCCAACCATAGAGTACATACAGTTTACAGAGACAATCTCTCGAAAACTCAAAATAAAAAAAATAAAAAAACTCGCTATGACGAATATAACAATTGTTCATACAGACAAATGGATTGTCAAACAGATCTAACGGGAAATTTTAATTTTCGAGAAATATACTCAAATCTACAGGTTGGTCACTCGTCTAGTAGCAATATATTTCTGAATGTATTAGATTTAAATTTAAAATGAACGTTTGTGCCGTAATGAGCTTTTCTTTCGTTCTTAGACTGCCGAACTGACTCAATATGAGATAATATGCAAGTCCAAACAGATTTCTCTTTCCTCAGAGTAAATGTGAATTAACTTCAAAAATATCGTTCCAGAAGAACAACTGTAAACAGAATAGAACTGAATTAAAATTGGGTCAATGAATTACTTAAAGAAAAAAAATTAAACAAATATTGTATTATTCACCTTCATGGGGTGCTTTATTCACTGAAATGAGAAAGCTTCAAAACTAGTTCTCAGCAAAAGTAGTTTAAACTTATTCTTCTGTTAAAGATTATTCTTCCCTTCTCGTCCCCTTGTATTCTAGCAGTGACCCCCGACTTGATAAGTAGATAGGAAACCTATGTACATCCTTCCAATATTTGCAAAGAAATTAGGTTCTTATCATAATGCAGTTGATTTGCATGCAAAAAGAAAATGGTCCCTCGGGTGAAGGTACCTTTGTTTACAAAGCATTTAAAGATATTTGATTCTTTCTATAAATTATCATTTCTCTCTCTCTCTCGATTGGAATCTAACAAAGCTTTCATGCATAACTCTGAACTATGAGTAGAACACAACACATTCATCATAAAAAGAAGAAAAATTCTTGTAAATTTGTCTAGTCTCAAAAGTCATTACAGGATAAGTTCCCGACGTTATTATAAATTTCGAAGACGGATATCTAAATCTCATTGGTTAAATGACTGCCCACATTAATAAATATGTAGTAATGTCTACTGAGAGGCATTCGAAATGACAGCCCACATTAATAAATATGTAGTAATGTCTACTGAGAAGCATTCGAAATGACAGCATCTTTATTAGCAGATCCTCTTTCGTTTACCAAAATGCACACATGGAAAAGTTTTTTCCATGTGTGAGAAAAAATCCTAAGTTACATACAATCGGTAATAATAATGCCACATAGCGGACAATATAAATATTAACTTGAAGTAACACATACAGAAATATAATAGTTAATATGCTATGCGGACTTCCACACTTTCATCCATTGAATGTAAGCACTTCATAGATAGCTTGTTCGTTATAATGCCAGAAATAATGTCTTATCTACTTCTTTTTTTTTTTTTTTTTTTTTTTTGTCAACGCAGAAATCATTTCTGCATTAGCGGGTATTTCCTTTTTTACAACCATCCCAAGAGAACATACAAACGTTATTATAATAGAAACTAGTTGTATTATATACATATATATACTACAGTACAGTCCCCTGAGTCAAGAAGAATTTGCATATTCATTATTACTATGCACAACAAAAATCACAGAAAAGAATTAAAATAAATTTTTCGTACTAGTAAATATGAAAAATGCGCATAGCATAGTACAGTTAATTTATCTAAATCGGAAAGCCTATATAAAGTCAAGGTGGGTGGGTGATATCCAAAAGTTAAGTTTATCATAAAATCTGAGATATTAAGAAAATACTTCTTGGTTGCTTCTATCAAATTTCTTTAGAAGAATATTATCAAAATATATTGGGTTTAACAATAAATATGCTCCTATTTTCCTGAATAGTTATCCATAAGATTGACAACCCAAAATTGAGATGTCAGTTCTACATAATTCAGGAGTTTAAGAGTGAGCATGGTTATCCTTGATGATCAACCAATCCTCACAATCGGAGCAATATGGCCTTAGTTGCTAATGCTCCTAAAAAACAAATAACAACAACAATCCTCACAGTAAACTCTTCTGCTGTTACAAAGCTGGCATTTTACTATGGTAATAAATCTTACTTACGAATTAGTTTCAAAACCAAATCGGAGGTTGTAAAAAGTTGGAAGTATGAAGAACAATAAACATACAAGCGCGATTTTTAATCAAAGTTAAGTGCCAAATATTTCAAAATTTTCTTTTGTACTGAAATCACACTATCATATATATTCCACTACTCGGAAAATGTGAATAATATAAGATGTAATCATTATGTTAATATTTTTAACTTAAATGATCCTCCAATCGTAAAATTCCAGTTTCTCTCTCACTGGGAATATATGCATTTTGGAAATGCAACACTTCTATCTTATCAGTATTTAGTATAGACGACATTAATGCGTTTGAAAATTCAGTATCAAAGGTACTGCATCGATCTATACAGAAATGAATTTTAAATCTGGACACCTTACTAATAGAGTGAATAACTGATTAATTTAAATACCTTTGGCTCAAGTTGATCGGCTATTGATTGCGAGTATGTTGGCCAGCAAAATGCACATTCCTCCACATGATGTCCAATGTATAACTGATATTAAATCAAAACTATGCCAGTAGCATGGCAAAACTGTTGAGCGAAAATAATAAATTAAACTAATTAACAAGACTAAAAATTGTAGCAGAAAATTTTCCAAATAATTTAGAAAATCCAATTAAAAATAATAAATCAATTTTAAAATTTAGGGCCAATTACATAAGAATTTAACGGCGCCCTCCTCGTAAGGTGCCAGTTCCAAATTTTTATTTTATTGTAGTTAGTTTAGTCTCTATTTGTGATATTTCACGTAATTTGGAACTGGCACCTTACGAGGGGGGCGCCGTTAAATTCTTATATTTATATATTCTTATTCTTATAAGAATATATAAATTCTTATATATATATATATGAAAGAGAGAGGAATCAGATTTAACGGGCAAAAATTTGAGTAGAGGTGCCGCAAAATAAAATAAATGACTTAGGGGTGCCGTTATTAAAAAAAAAAAAAAAAAAAAGGTTGAAACCACTGGGTTAGAGTGCAAAGATGGAGCTCCATCTTAAAAAAATCCTTTTTTAATATTGTCACAGGTGGGGGGGGGGAGAGAGAGAGAGAGAGAGAGAGAGAGAGAGAGAGAGAGAAGGGTATTATGCATGTTATAGCTTAGGGCCACATCAAATTTAAATCCAGCACTGCATCCTTATTATGCAATCTTGTTTTCCTTTGCGATCCAATTAACGAATCTTGTATAATCATCTAAGCGACTTTATCCAACTGTTTTTATTGTTTATAAAATTCGTTTCATCCAAAGGGATGTTTGTTTTGTCTTTAACAATATATGGATGTTCTTATTTCTTTAAAAAACAATAAAATAAAGTTATAGTAAAAATTAAAGCGTTCTTATTGGCCAAGTACTGCGGAGGTATCCCCCACCATCTTTTGCTCCTTTATAACGAAAACCATCTCAGAATGACCAAGATTACAAAAAACATTCCAACTAAGGAAAATCAGAAAGAAAAATATACAATATTTTAATCATTGCAGCTACACGGTTGCAAATTATTATTAAGGTGCCTTTTCATTCATTCCAATTCTGTTGTAGCAATTCCGGTATCTTGATACTTAGATCCGTAAAGAAGTTCGCAGTGTACAACACGCAGTTTATAAATGCAGCATAAATCACATAATTTTCCAGGAGGGACAATTTATTGTGCAAGGCCAGAGCAAGCTTGTTGGTATTAATCCACCATTACGATTTTTCATGAACTCCTCTTATTTTTTATTTATTTATTTATTTTATTTTACTTATTTATTTTTTATTTTATTATTTTTTTTTCTATAATGTTGAAAGCGAGACAATTTCGATCGATATGAAAGGCCAGGTATAAATAAAAACTTGCATTTTTCTGGAATAGTAGGAGGAAGAGAACTAAAGTGATGTGCTCAAAGGTGCTCTTGGTGCTCTAATTTTCATGTGCAGTAGACTGAACTGCTGGTATAGACAAAAATTGGAAGGCCTTGATTTCACAGTCTCGTGCTGCCTGGGGCTGTAATTCCTAGATGCAGCTATTATGAGTGGAGGCCTGCGTGTCAGGTACAGTTTAAGTAATGCTGAAATGAAAGGAAGTGATAATTAACTGAAGGTAGAGTATACTCTTAAAAATTAGAATGAAACTAGATCTACAATATATGTGAATTACCGAAAACAGTAGGTATATGTGAAAATATTATGCATGAGGAAAATATACCACCAAGCTTCTTTAAGAGAAAAAAAAATCATACATACAATGGGCATTTGAAAGTTAGTGGTCTGAGTATGAAGGATATATTTGAGTCTGGTAACATATTAATTTTCAATATCGTCCTGTTTGGAGTCAATACATTTCTGCCACCGATGCTGAAATGCGTTGATTCCAGCTGCGATGAAAGTTTTCGCTTGGGCCTCCAGGAATGAAACAACTGCAGCAATGGCGTCACTGTCTCTCGGAAAATGCATTCCAGCCAAGTATTTTTCCAAATTAGGAAACAGGTGAAAGTCCGATGGTACTAGATCTGAAGAATGCGAGAATAGTTCAAGATTTCAAAGCCGCGTTCATGCAATGCAGCCATGACAACGAGACCTGTGAGCAGGCGCGTTGTCCTGGCGAAACAAGACTCCTTTGCTGAGTTTTCCTCGGCGTCTATGTTTTCACGCAAACGTCTCACAAGGTCTGCATAATATGCTCCTGTGCCTGTTTCCCCTTTCTGGAGGTAGTCCACTAGTAACACTCCCTTCTCCCCCCCCCCCCCACGGCAAATCAGGTTTTTCGTCCAGCAAAACAAGCAAATCGACCATATAACACACGCAATTTACGGACATAATACACAATGCACGGCAGATGAATTTAATTATTCGGGTGGCTTAAAAACACTCCATCGTCTGCGCGGTAGCACAGTGGTATCGTCACCGTCCTCCCCACACCGGGTGAAAAATACCGGGGTTCGAATTCCGTCAATGAATGATGCGAGAAACTTTAATGGGTTTTTTCACTCCGTGGCTGAGTTAGTCGGTCTCAGACGTAGATAGCAAGGTTGGATGAAAAACTCACAGAAACTGGGCGGTTTTCGTCCAACAAAATAGCCAAATCGACCAGAGAACACACGCAATTTACAGTCACAAATACGGATTTATATAATCAATTACGGGTAACCCTAATATAATAATAATAATAATAATAATAAGTAACACTAACACTCCATCAGCTTCCCCAAAAACCGATGGTGTCATCACTTTTCTAGCAGAAGGAATCGACTTGGCTTTCTTTGGAGGGGGTGAAGAGCTGTGTTTCCACTGTTTGGATTGCTCCTTTGTTTCTGGCTGAGGGTGATGGACCTACCTCTCATCCATGGTCACAAACCTTGCAAGGAAATTTGTTGGATCTTCTTGAAAACGATACACATTAGTAGATATGTAGGGGGTTCTAACACATTTGCATAAAGTCTAAATGTTTTTAAAACACAATTGTATAAGATCTGGAGGGATTTAAACACTTTTGCATACTATCCCACGACTACAGGTGTGAAAATTATATTTAGTTCACATTTCGTACCCTAGATGGCGCCACATGCTTACCGGTTTTTGTTTTGTTCGTATTTTTGTCCCTAGATGGCGCCATGTATATATCTCTATTTAATTTTTTTTTTTACAGTACCAGAGTCTTTTTCTTGTGTGTATGGTTCATTTTTAATTAGCCATACATTCTTAAGTTGTGTCTGAAACGTTTTATTGGTACATTTTCTTCCTTTTTGTTGTATTCTCACAGTTTTAAAGCTTTATGGATAAAAAGAAAATTCCTTTTTGCTGTTTTTTACAGTACCACAGTCTTTTTCTTGTGTGTATGTCTAATTAAAAATGTATTTTCTTTTTATCATTAAGTTGTGTGTAGAGTCTTTTTCTTGTGTGTAAGTTAACCTTTTGAAAATACATTTTATTATTGTATATCTGTTAATATTTTTTAACCCTTTATTACTGTCTGAAGTTGTGTGTAAACCATTTTATTGACTCATTTCCTAAAATCCAAAACTCAAACATCAAGAAAATTTCTGCTTTTTAATGAATACTTTTAAAAAGCTACATCTATGAACATTTTTAGAACTCGAACAATCTTTTTAATAATCAAAAAGACACAGTCTAATGAAATGGGAATAAATGAGCATAACGTTCAATATAACATTTCCTTAACTCTGATATCATACCAAGTACTGATAAAAAGAAAAAATACATTTTAATTAGCCATGCATGTGATAAAAAGAAAATACATTTTTTTAATCAGTTGTACATGTATTCTCTGTATACATTCTTAAGTTGTGTCTGAAACATTTCTTTTTGCTGTATCACATTGTAGCTGTTTGGACCGTCGAGTCCCTACCAGCCACGGGGAAAACGTATACTTTCATTGTATCTTCTTTCTTTTTGCGGTATCACTTTGTAGTTGTTTGGAAGTTCAACCTCCCCCAGCCAGTTGAGGAATGGCCTACCGTCGAGTCCCTGCCAACCACGGGGAAAACGTATACTTTCACTACATCTTCTTTCTTTTTGCGGTATCACTTTGTAGTTGTTTGGAAGTTCAACCTCCCCCTGCCAGTTGAGGAAAGACCTACCGTTGAGTCCCTGCCAACAACGGGGAAAACGTATACTTTCACTACATCTTCCTCCTTTTTGCGGTATCACTTTGTGGTTGTTTGGAAGTTCAACATCCCCAGCCAGTTGAGGAATGGCCTACCGTCGAGTCCCTGCCAACCACGGGGAAAACGTATACTTTCACTACATCTTCTTTCTTTTTGCGGTATCACTTTGTAGTTGTTTGGAAGTTCAACCTCCCCCAGCCGGTTGAGGAATGGCCTACCGTCGAGTCCCTGCCAACCACGGGGAAAACGTATACTTTCACTACATCTTCTTTCTTTTTGCGGTATCACTTTGTAGTTGTTTGGAAGTTCAACCTCCCCCCTGCCAGTTGAGGAAAGACCTACCGTCGAGTCCCTGCCAACCACGGGGAAAACGTATACTTTCACTACATCTTCTTTCTTTTTGCGGTATCACTTTGTAGTTGTTTGGAAGTTCAACCTCCCCCAGCCAGTTGAGGAAAGACCTACCGTCGAGTCCCTGCCAACCACGGGGAAAACGTATACTTTCACTACATCTTCTTTCTTTTTGCGGTATCACTTTGTAGTTGTTTGGAAGTTCAACCTCCCCCAGCCAGTTGAGGAATGGCCTACCGTCGAGTCCCTGCCAACCACGGGGAAAACGTATACTTTCACTACATCTTCTTTCTTTTTGCGGTATCACTTTGTAGTTGTTTGGAAGTTCAACCTCCCCCTGACAGTTGAGGAAAGGCAAGAAAATACATTTTTTTAATCAGTTGTACATGTATTCTCTGTATACATTCTTAAGTTGTGTCTGAAACATTTCTTTTTGCTGTATCACATTGTAGCTGTTTGGACCGTCGAGTCCCTGCCAACCACGGGGAAAACGTATACTTTCATTGTATCTTCTTTCTTTTTGCTGTATCACTTTGTAGTTGTTTGGAAGTTCAACCTCCCCCCGCCAGTTGAGGAAAGGCCTACCGTCGAGTCCCTGCCAACCACGGGGAAAACGTATACTTTCACTACATCTTCTTTCTTTTTGCGGTATCACTTTGTACTTGTTTGGAAGTTCAACCTCCCCCTGCCAGTTGAGGAATGGCCTACCATCGAGTCCATGCCAACCGCGGGGAAAACGCATGTATTCACAGCGTGGCTCCATAGTACAGGCTTGTAGAATCTTAGCAGATCTGATACTTGAAAAACACAAAAGTTGTAGAAAAACAGTGAATGTAACGACAGAGGGTATACAACTCATATATAAAGTGTTCTTCACATCCGGTGTTGCATAGTTTTTAGGTCTACTCCACCCAGTGGATATATGCTTAACTCAAGAAGAATAGTAGCGTGACAACGTCTACCCATCCTGTTTTTTTGGTCTACGCCTACCGGGATATGTGCTTAACAATATAACGCAAGAAGAATAGTAACATGACGACACCCTCCATCATTTTTTTATTTACTGAAACGATAAACACATCAAATAAGCTCATCGGAATATTTGTGTTAATTGTGTAATGTCGCAACTTGACAATTTCCTCCTTCACGTTTAATTTTACTGAAGCGATAAATGTAATAACATGACGACTTTCTCCATCACTTTTTATTTACTGAAGCGATAAATAATCTCATCGGAATATTTGTGTTAATTGTATAATGTCACACCATGACAACTTCCTCCTTTATTTTACTGAAGTGATAAGCATATCAAATAAGCTCATCGGAATATTTGTGTTATGTACCACCATGAGAACTTTTTATTTTTAAAAGTGATAAAAAATATTTTCTTTCGAGTGTGTCTTTTCACAGTTTTAAACCTTTATTGATCCTTTGATAAAAAGAAAAATTCATTGTCTTGTCATAGTATTAACTACTCCATCAGTGTATTTTTTTCTTGTGTGGGTGTAAAGCTTTTTATAGGTTCGTTTCCATAGAGATTCAATATGAAGATAGTTTTAATTAGAGGTTTTTTATTATTATTGTAACCCTTTGTTATTGTCTTAACTTATGTGTGTAAACCCTTTTATTGAAACATTTCCTAAAATCAAAAAAAACTCAAACATCAAAGAAAATTTCTGCTTTTTAATGAACACTTTTTTTAAAAAAAGGTACATCTAAGAAAAATTTTCTGCTTTTAATGAACATTTTTTTTTTTTTTAAAAAGTTACATCTATGAACAAACAGTAACATTTTCAGATGGGTGGAAGCAGTCCATCCGCCAATCTTCACGTTGTGGTTCCGAGATAATAATAATCACTATCAGGATGATGACAAATATAAATAGTGCGATGCCTTCGACACTGTCCATTCCTACCTGTGGAGATAGAGAAATGTTAGCAGACTATTATAATCCTAAAGTAATAGGTAGTTTCAGTTCTATTGACGCTCTTCAAAAACATACTAAATTACCCAGACGTGTTGTGCGCAAATTCCTAGCTAGTCAACCTACTTACGTGAGACATCGACAGCAAAGAATTAATTTTCGGAGGAATCAAATTAAAGTTCCCGGACTTAATCACACTTTTCAATGTGACCTGGGTGACCTGTCGGCTCTCGCTGACTCAAACGATGGATATCGTTACCTTCTGGTTTGTGTGGATTGCTTCTCGCGATATTCTTGGGTCAGAAAACTGAAAAGCAAAAATGCCAACGAGGTGGTGCAGGCGTTCAGATCTATTTTCGAAGAAGAAACACCGTTTTGTGTTAATACCGACCAAGGAAAAGAATTCACTAATGCGTCTCTTCGTCGGTTATTCCAATCCCTTGGTATCAATTTCTATACAACAAGATCGGAAAAGAAGGCAGCTATTGCCGAGCGCTTCATTCGTACACTGAAAGAAAAAATTTATAAGTGGATTTCTTATTCCAAAAGTCAGAAATATATTCACGTACTCGACGATATTGTGGCTACGTATAATCGTACTACCCATCGTTCTATAGGTATGGCCCCTGTAAAAGTCACACTTGCTAACGAAGAAGAAGTGTATAATAGGCTCTACCACAGCCATAGCAAAACCCCGAAACCGAAATTTAAAATCGGAGATAGAGTTGTTTTGAGCAGCGGGTCTCACCCTTTTCGCAAAGGTTACTGGGGGAATTGGACGAGAGAAGTGTTTACTATTACACGTGTTTTGAAGCGTAACCCTGTTGTGTACAGTGTGACAGGCCGTGATGGTGAGCAGATAGAAGGAACGTTTTACGAAACACAGTTACAGAAAGTTAACTTTGACGATAATCTACCACCTGACGTCTACCCCATCGAAAAGGTACTTAAACAAAGGACAGTTAGAGGACAACGTCAGTTATTAGTCAAATGGTTAGGCTACCCACAAAACTTCAACAGCTGGGTCAGCTCACAAGATGTTTTTCCTTACACTACCCAGTAATGCTAGTATGGATCTGCATCCTAGAAATTCTCAGTCACAATTCACAGTGGAACTGCCTAATGCTGTTTCTCTCTCGGGCAAATGGGAAGTAGCACTTGCAGAAGTACATTTTCCTCTTTCATGGGATAATATCTCCGATGGATGGAACATATTCACAATACACCCCAAAAAGAAAAAAGAAGTCAGAGCGATGACAGTATTAAAAGAAATGTATACCACTTCCTCAAAACTTATCGATGATGTTAATTCTGTCGACAGTGATATTCAACTGAAAGTGAAAACTGACGGAACGAAAGAACAGTTCACGTTAAGGGTGAAGAACGAGGGTATAGTGAAAATCTCTAAAGTTTTTACACGGGTTATAGGTATCGATAAGACATTTAGCGAGGATCAAGGAGGGTTCCATATTTTCAGAAATTATCACGTCGGTGAGTGGGTTTCCAAGAAGGAAATCACATTGCCTAAAGAAGCAGCCAATAGAACGATCACATATCGGGGTGTGAAAGCAGAAGCTGTTCAGGTCTGTAAACTACCACGAGGGAGCTACAAAAGTATACCACAGGTGCTTAACGCAATGATGAAACTGGCACCCCAACTCGATGCAAAAGTGAACTCCATAGGTATAGTATCTATCGAAATCGATCCATCGGTTTACCTTCGATTCCCAAAAACAGGACTCGGTCAGATGCTAGGTTTCGAAAAACTAGGCAGAGATTTAGAAGGTAGAGTTTACGCTAAGTATCAGGCAGATATATATAGGGGTGTCAGTTCCTATTTCGTCTATTGTAATCTAATTGAGGATCAGGTTGTAGGCGACACGAAAGCGCCACTGTTACGTGTCGTATCGTTTTCCAATAACGGAGAGTTCTCGCATTTAGATTATTATCCCCTCCAGTTAAACACGTTCCATACCGTTACAATCCAAGTGCGTACAGATAGCGGTGAATTCGTGCCGTTCAGTGAGGGAAAGACTACAATTAAACTCCATTTCCGTGAACGATGAATGCGTATGTCCATTACTACACAATACAAGCAGGGGGGAACCCATACTTCGCTGGGCCCTCTATCCAGAGAGGTCACGGTTTAGGAAGCATCTTCCGAACAGCATTCCGTTTTCTGACTCCGATACTGAAACCTGCAGCAGCTTTCATCGGTCGACAAGTACTGTCGGCAGGACGAAATATCGTTGATGATGTAGTATCAGGTTTCCAGCTAAACGTTCGTTTTTAAATCGTGTATCAGAAGTCGGACAAGCCATTAAAGACAAGGTGCGTAATCAGAGCGGTGGTAAACGTAGACGTCGCGATATTTTCGATGGAGGTTATGATGTCTGAGCTGGATCTTTTCAGTAAACCCGCCACTAATATGTGTGTCGAACGGTCGTCGTATGTTACTTTCCTTCCTCTAGCATCTGTAGATAGTGTAGGCCCAATCGAATTCTATATTCCGGGGACTTCAGAAGAATATCTAGACCTCGGGAAAAGTTATTTGCGGTTGAAGGTGCGAATCACCAGAAGCGATGGAAAAGATCTGGAAGAAAATGATAAAGTAGGAGTCGTTAACAATTTCTTTCACTCTCTATTCAGTCAAGTCGATCTCTTTGTACAAGACAAACTGATTAACCCATCGTCGAATACGTACCCTTATCGTGCATACCTGGAAACACTTCTTAACTATGGACGGGAAGCCAAGAATTCGCAACTGACAACTGAGATGTACGTCAAAGATCAGTACACCGATGTTAAACAGATGTTCGAGAAGGATGATAGTGGTATGTACCAACGATCGAAATCCTTCTCAAAATCGAAAACTGCAGAGATGTTAGGAAGACTTCGACTCGATCTGTGTCACCAATCTAAATACATAGTGAATAACGTCTCCCTCCGTTTACGACTGGTAAGAAGTTCCCCCGAATTTTGTTTGCTTTCCAACGATTCGTCAACTGCCAAGTTGAACATTATGGAAGCAACGTTATTCGTACGTAAAGTGAAATTGAATCCTCAGATTCAACTCGCACACATCACTGTTTTAGAGAAGAACCCGCTCGTGTACCCGATTAATCGCGTGAACGTGACATACTTTTCTATTCCCAAAGGAATGGTAGATTCCACACGTGATAATATATTCCTAGGACAAATCCCATCGCGAGTGATTGTGGGTTTGGTGTCTAGCGAAGGTTTCAATGGATCATATGCTCGTAACCCTTTTAACTTCTCTCACTTCAACCTGTGTTACTTACAAGTGACGGCCGATGGTATTCAGTACCCGTCAATACCTCTGACTCCTGACTTTAAGACAGGACAGTATACGAGATCGTATCTGTCGCTCTTCTCTTCATTAAATAAATGGACGGAAGACACCGGAAACGATTTGTCATATTCCGAGTATTCAGTCGGTAATGTATTGTACGCTTTTGACCTATCACCAGACGAAAATGCCATCGGTCAACATGTTAGTGCACTGAAACGGGGGAGCGTACGTCTCGAACTGAAATTTTCATCACCATTGCCTGAAAACGTCACGTGCGTCTTGTACAGTGAATTCGAGAACGTGGTTTCGATGACAAAAGACAGATCGGTTCTTCTGGATTATGAACACTGAAGAAATAGCACGTTTGTTGGAAAGTGTTGTTAAAGATTACCCCATAAGTGTATGTGCTCGCGACGAACTGCCTACGAACATTCTTAGTAAACCGTTTCTTCTAGTTGTCAACACCGATCCATCCGACAGACCAGGAACCCATTGGATAGCTATCTACCTCGGAGAAGAAGAAGCCGATTACTTCGACACGTTTGCCCGCCCCCCTCCCGAAGATTTTGCGGCGTTTCTGAAAAGGCAAAGTCGCAAGTGGACTCATAACAAGACTGTAATACAACATCGGGAATCTATAGCTTGTGGACTGCATTGTGTTTTCTTTTTAACCCATAGATGTCGCGGTATTACTATGAGACAGATTGTTAACGAATGTTATTGTAAAAATTTGTGGGGCAATGATATTCTTGCCACTTTAGATGTAGTCGATCACTTAAATAAACAAATTTAAAAAAAAAAAAAAAAATTGTCTACTTACATGCTTATCCACTGTATTTTCTTTCCTCTCAAGCGACGGGGAGACGTCAGAATCGACGGTTTCTTCCTTGCACGTTTGGGCGCGCGCTTTTCCCTGGCCGCCGCGGGAGGGAGCACGAGGGCCTCCTCCGGAGGCCCGCTTTTCTTCTTCAGTCCCAGAAAAGCCTGCAATGTTTGAAGGTAGGCCTTCACCTTGGATTCGATCGACATGTCCTGTCTCTTCAGAATTTCGGACATCTCATCGTCTAGAGAAATCATCCTTTGGTGTTCTGGTGGTGCCAGGAGTAAATATTTTTTGAACGAGTCGTTCATTTTCTTATTAGCGATGTTATCAGTGGAATTATCAGACTGCCTAGTAAGGGAAACAGCGCTCCTCCTTGCTGGGTAATAAGTCTCCGTCGCCTTGTGAAGGGGACAGTTTTATCTGCTAGAACACGTAGCAGTTTCTTTTTGCGCTGCAGTCTAAGACGTTCTTTGGGGGTGATTGGTATGTTACCTCTTAGTAAATTCTTACACAGTTCGCACAAAACAGTGACCTGAGAATGTGATGCCTGTCTCAAAATTGTATTTGCTTGCTTGGGGCTGGCACCAGACAAAAACCTGATGAAGTCACTATGTTTTCGGAGTCTTTTAGCCATGAAGGTACATATGTAATTGACGGGCCGTCCTCTGGTAATATACACGAGCGCAGACGTAATTGTTCTGGTGTATCTTGTCGAAAGTCCAGTAATAAATATGAGAACGGTTTTTCTGTGGCCTCCTTATAAATTTCGACTAGAACACTCGAACGCCCTGGAAATACTTGCGAGGCTAGGTGAGATATTTGTCGGGAATCTCTGGGGTTTTTAAAAACGATTAAATAGTGTGAGTTAAGACTGATGGTTCTATATTGACTACCCTGACAGAACAAATTTTGGGAGAGAAGACAGATACTTGTGTTCCTGTGATGGCTTCCTTTAATGAATATTTCAGCGATTTCGGAACTGTCTTTTGCAACGTGTAGGAGACCGTCGATTATGATTAGATTTCTGACACTTCTATCGACTTCGGGCAGATTTAAGCCTTTTACGAATTCAACGTGCGGAAACTGTAAGAACCGATCCTGCTCTTCAGAGTAGCAGTAAATTATTCTCTCCGGAGGGGGTGAAATTAGCTGTTTGCTGTTTTTAATAAGGGACAGAATGAAGGTTGTTTTACCGCTTTGAGTACCACCGGCAGCGACACATGTGAAGGGGTGGATAAAGGAACACATAGTGACAGGGTTATAACCGACGAATCATTTTTGATTGTGTTTTTCACGGAAGTTTCCATATGGGAATGTACAGGTGTGCTCTCCAACTATGCGCTTCTTAAATGTGAAACCATACCGCCTAGTTAACGATGTGTGGAGTAGCTTGCACTGCCATTTGTCACGTTTCACGCTGATCGGTACAGGAACTGTCACTTCAACTTGTTCACGACGAATCAATTTTGATTGTGTTTTTCACGGAAGTATCCATATGGGAATGTACGGGTGTGCTCTCCAACTATGCGCTTCTTAAATGTGAAACCATACCGCCTAGTTAACGATGTGTGGAGTAGCTTGCACTGCCATTTGTCACGTTTCACGCTGAACGGTACAGGAACTGTCACTTCAACTTGTTCACCCGTTGCTGCAGATCGCATTACATCCAAGTTTACGAGTCGGCTGTTATTCTCGTTTAGGGTAATGCCTTTACATTTTGTTACAGATTTGCCCGAGCGTGTTCTGTACGAATACGATTTGGGTCCTGAAGTAGCGAATTCTAAAATAGTGTCACCTTCCAATTCATCTACTAGTTCACCTAGTGAGTGGCCTGTAGCTGGAAGTGTATCGCCTGGTTTATATGAGAATACCAAACTGTCGGTATCTGTATAAATTAAACGCTCTCCCAGAGGTGCGATGGCTTTATACAGTTTAATTCGACCGTATGAGGCAACAAAGGATCCTATTACAGCGTTTCCTTTGCGATATGGAGGTTCTGTACCTTCAAGAAGGCTGTATGCTATCAGCATTTTTTCTTCAGTGACTAGTCGAGCATCGTGAATAATTTTACTGTCATCCATGAAGTGTTCAACGAGGTTTGAGTAGGACGAGCATAGAACAGTATTTACACGATTTGTCCGCATGGCAAGCCTTCCCCATAAAGAATTCATGCATAATTTTCCCAAAGCACGCCGGGATGCGTTTTTTTTAATTTGGGCATGATCAAGTGTAATACCTTCTTTCTGTTTTAATTCTTGGATGTAACTGTCACGATCGATACCCTGAGGCCACCCCGAAGCCTCTTGTTTAATTTTCAAGAAGGTATCGATATACCCACCAAACAAAGATTCGTGTGTTTCATCAAAGTGCCACACTTCGTAGAATTCGACAACTTTGTAGCCATAGTCGCGTGCCAAATCCAGTTCTGGAGTTGTCCATACTCCTTTTATGGTCGTATCTTCGTGATTACAGAGAGTTGATTCCTCCTGAGCACATTTTGCACACAGAGGGAAAATTAACTTCCCATTACACGTTATCGGTAATATTGGAAGAAACAACTTCTCTGGTGCTTGCACACGTGCACTAGCAATGCCAAAGTATGCTTTGTTACTGTAATCGAAATCTCTCAGAATAACATTTGGATGGCCACGCGGATACACTCCGTATTTACACACCCAGGGGTATAAGGAGCAAAAATCCATATAATGAATCTGCTCGTTTTCATCTGCTTTGTGGTACAGTTTAAAACAATCCACACGACCACCTCTGAGGGCACTTCTAGGGGTAATCGGTTCTGTTATATTAAAATCGGCTACAAAGGCATTCAAGACGGGGTTATTTTTTCTCATTTCATCGAATTGACATTCCCATATGGAAACCACGTTGTAGCCTTGGTTTTTCAGAAACATTTCACGATCCAACGTTTCTTCATAGAGAACTGACATGGGTAGATTTCTGTTTGTCTGTATCGTATTACCTCGATAGCATTTCCTACATCCGTGAAAATAACAACCATGAAATTCGTAAACTGTTTTATCTCGGATCCCATCAACGAAAAAGCGCCCAATCCGAACCTCACCCCCCAACGAACGGGCGTGTCGTATCGGTGTGTTCTCTTGTTGTTCTAGCCACAACAGCCATGCAATTGCTTTTCAACTTTGGACGTTCGACCCGCGATACCCCCCTGGGGGGAGGATAGCCATAGTGTTTTGGGGTAGAAAGTTCCTAGCGAAAATTCTACTACACGTTCCTGCTATGGTGATATCTTGGTTGAACGGATCGACGTCGGATATATCGATTAGAAGAGATCTGAACTTGTTACAACTATCACGTAATACCCGTACATCGTCAAGTGTATATGCCATGAGCTCTGTTTTCAAGTCGTACGATTGGTCTTTCTTCTGATTGTACCATGTCTGGAACTCTACACTATCATCCTTCGACATAAATTCGGGTTTGAAATATTTTTTGTCTGGAATAGGACCTACATAATCTGTAGTTTGTAGAGTATGGAACG
The DNA here is from genome assembly GCF_048544385.1 of Mastigoproctus giganteus. Classification (NCBI taxonomy): domain Eukaryota; kingdom Metazoa; phylum Arthropoda; class Arachnida; order Uropygi; family Thelyphonidae; genus Mastigoproctus; species Mastigoproctus giganteus. Next base: position 71,281,096 of record NC_143577.1, read on the forward strand.
CATGTGGGAAGAATCCTTTTCGAAGTTCGGGTAATTCGAACATTGCAGGTAACCTTCTAAGGGGAACTGATAAGTACGAATAAGAATCTAAGAAGATGAGATTTAGTTTCAAATGATAAATTCCTAATATTTTAGAGCCGTCAAAAATAACACGAGGTTCGAAGTTCTTACCGTAGAGGTAAGTCAGTACGAAGTAACCATCGAAACCTCGCAAATTGTGTGCTATTATCCGTACATCTTTGTATTTGGGTTCGATGTGGCTAATGCTTCGACCATCGCGAGTACGTTTTGACGATTCACGAACTCCAAAAATCTCGTCCATGAATGCTGTAACACAGTTGGGTCCCTCATATGAACGCAGTTCTTCTCCAAAACTTGCAACACAGAGCACTGGTATATGCTCACCCTGATGCAACACCGTCTCGGTGTCGAAATAAATTATAGATACATGTTTTTTAGGGTCCTCTGGTTTCTGAACATAGCAGTGCTGTGACATGTGAACTATCTTACATTTTTCGCAATAGTCCGGGGGTTTGCATTTGTGTTGCTTCTGTGTGTTGAACGTTCGCAAACACTCACAACAACGGTGATAACTCGAGCAGTTGTTTTTTTTATGAGCATCGAAACAGATATTTCCTCTGTAATACCGAAAACAATCACTACACAGCACCAAATCGCCACTATGATACTCACGTGTTCGACACCTATTGCACGAATATGGACAAGAATGAGTATGAAGTCTTTCAATGCTTTGGAAAGTTTTAAAACACAGTGAGCAGTAATAATCTTATAAATCATATATTAAAATGGCCTGAAGTATTACTATTAGTTCAGGGTCGTGCACATGAAACTATTACATTTACGAAGGGCTTGGAGGTTGAGACAGAAGGCGGTCGTGCTACAAAAATAACGCTTTCACAGACCTTACTACATCGTAGTGTTTGTCAATATACAGTAGAACTATTTGTTTCTCTGCTTCGGGGCCCTTGTAAATAACATCAAACTCGTTGTCAGCTGACAGTACAACTATCTGAAACTCGGGAGTAAGAACATGTTGGAATTTTTGCAGTTCTTCAACTCCACACACTGTCTCGGAAACGCCTGCTTTTTCATGCAATTGCTTGGCTCTCGAAGTCTGCAAACCGTTTCTGTCTTCGCGAACTTTTCTGTATGTAATGGTGTTGTCTTGTTCAGCTGAAAGAGCTGTTACTATTGCACGTCCCATGCATATATTATCATTATTCCTAATTTTGACAACACACTTCTTCTTTTCTAAGAAAGTGTTTAGATGTACAATAGTTCTTTTTTTTATATTTTTAGAACGACCAGCACCACCTTTATTTGTTATGTTTATCAGAACTAGATCGATTGATAGAGTGTCTGTTATTAGAAAGCCACTGCGCGACTGATCTACACAGAAAAACGCATTCATAATTCTATCTAATGTCAGTTCTGATATCTTCATAAATGGAAGATTAATCGGGGTTTTTAGGGAGTCTGCGTTTACACATAGACGAACATGGCTAAATTCTTCTCTCTTGTTTACTTGTCCTATAATTTGGTTCAGCATCTGTTTGAACAATAGAAAAAATTGTTCACCTGCAAGCAAATGTAAGTCTCGGTAATTGCATTTGTAAGTTTTATACTTAGTTTTATATTTAGAGGAATACTTCTCTGATCCTTCACTGATTTCGTAGAATCGTTCGTAAGATTCATCACCACCACCAATTTGAATCTGAAAAGAAATGAAAAAAAAAACTTAACGTTTTTTTTTGGAATTCTGATTGTACTTCTGCATATGAGATTCTGAATAAGACTTACAGGTCCTTCGTTTGATCCTCCTGCCCTCCCCTCGACGCGCGGAGACAAGGAAAAGAATTCTGCATTCTGAAAAATGAATATTAAACAATGTTATAAAACTATTTTTATCACTTTTAAAAATAAAAAGAGATAATATAGGAGGAAATTCACTCACCTCTGTATACTGCACAGTATTCGTATACATTATTTCAGCCTCAATAACTTCAGCAAGACTGACAGCTTCACACTCCAGGGAATCATCATCGCACATCCACGTGTCCATTTTTTTTTTCTGTAACGGTTCTGTGACTGTGGTGGCTTTTTAAACTTTCTCCAATAGCCTTATGCAATTCTCGGTCATTGATCCTACTATTTTGTCAAAACGAAACACTACAAACATCCTGTAAGGGTGTAACATTGTTGACTTTTAAGGTCAAAAGGAAACCTGTTCCGAAATAGTATGTCATCCACACCCTGTAAGAGTGTAACATGTGTTGGCTTTTAATGTCAAAAGGAAACCTGTTCCAATTAGTACACCAACCAGTAAGAGTTCCTAATTAGACAATTTCCGATGACGCACTTCTTCTTGTGTAATATTATTAGTCACATATCCGGGTTGTGGACTGCTTTATATATGATTGTTATACGTTCTGTCGTTACATTTGCCATTTTTCAACAACAGTTAAGATGAGTACCACTCCAAAGAAGAACTATGTGTTTTTTCGTCGCCTCAGTTCAAACACTATTCTACGAGTTCTCCTGCTTGATTTCGAAGTATCGATCGTTTTGGAATGTACCTCGTGTTATCTAAAACTAACGACAGATGAATGGATGCAAATAAAACTAAAATGGCCTGAAGTATTACTATTAGTTCAGGGTCGTGCACATGAAACTATTACATTTACGAAGGGCTTGGAGGTTGAGACAGAAGGCGGTCGTGCTACAATTTCCAACGGTGAGATGTGCGAGTTTATTCTCGACTTGGGTGAATGTGAAGCTCTTTCACAAAAAATACTCTATGTTGACGAGTTTGTATCTGTTCTTGGGGATGAAGCTAAACTATTCACACTGATGCAAGAATCCGTGATGGATGTACTATGCTCAACACGCGAATGTTTACGACAGCGCCGACAGTTCACCACCAGTGATACCACATTTCAAGAAGCCTACGAGTATATGGTTCGACATCTGATTCCGTATAACGTTGTAACAGACTTTATGGCTAGATGCACTTTGCAACAGAAAGAACCTGAAATTAATCCTTATAGCATTCTACAGGCAGTACTTGGTATGATATCAGAGTTAAGGAAATGTTATATTGAACGTTATGCTCATTTATTCCCATTTCATTAGACTGTGTCTTTTTTGATTATTAAAAAGATTGTTCGAGTTCTAAAAATGTTCATAGATGTAGCTTTTTAAAAAAGTGTTCATTAAAAAGCAGAAATTTTCTTGATGTTTGAGTCAATAAAATGGTTTACACACAACTTCAGACAGTAATAAAGGGTTAAAAAATATTAACAGATATACAATAATAAAATGTATTTTCAAAAAAGGTTAACTTACACACAAGAAAAAGACTCTACACACAACTTAATGATAAAAAGAAAATACATTTTTAATTAGGCATACACACAAGAAAAAGACTCTGGTACTGTAAAAAACAGCAAAAAGGAATTTTTCTTTTTATCCATAAAGCTTTAAAACTGTGAGAATACAACAAAAAGGAAGAAAATGTACCAATAAAACGTTTCAGGCACAACTTAAGAATGTATGGCTAATTAAAAATGAACCATACACACAAGAAAAAGACTCTGGTACTGTAAAAAAAAAAATTAAATAGAGATATATACATGGCGCCATCTAGGGACAAAAATACGAACAAAACAAAAACCGGTAAGCATGTGGCGCCATCTAGGGTACGAAATGTGAACTAAATATAATTTTCACACCTGTAGTCGTGGAATAGTATGCAAAAGTGTTTAAATCCCTCCAGATCTTATACAAGTGTGTTTAAAACCATTTAGACTTTATGCAAATGTGTTAGAACCCCCTACATATCTACTCACATTACTTCACTTGACAATTCTTGTACGTTTTTGATCTGCTGTCAACAACTTTGGGACCCATTGTGCTGAACTTTTCATAACGAGAACTTCTGTTATTATGTGGTACACATGTTCAAATAAGATGCCCAAGACGCTGGCAATGCACCGAACTGTCACTCATCAATCACTCATCACCAGACCATGCACACAGTTAACAACAACTTCTGGAGTGATGGACGTTATGGTCTTCCACAGCGTGGGTCATATTCCAGGCTTTCCCGAACTCGTATAAATTTTTCTGCCCAATTCTTAACCATGAAATAGGAAGGGGCATCCTCACCAAATGTAAGTACATCCTCATGAATCGGCTTTGGCGTTAGTCCCCTTTTTCGCTGATAATCAAAATCAGTCACCATGCAGTGACTGATTTTGACGACCTTTCCTCATTCACATAATTTTGTCTTCAGGACCTGTATTTAAATCAAAACTTTATTAAATATGCATGAAACTTGGTGGGGTTACTATATGAATACGCTGGTGTTCAAAGAAAGTGCATTACCTAGGAATTTCACATTTCGAACCCTTTTTCGCGATGTTACATTAATGACTAGCATCACAAATAGAAATATAAACAAAAGATATTTATTAAGGCAAAGCTACGTAATATTTGACAGGTGCTCTCAAAATATTCCAAAATGAGCATTTGCAACCTTTATACAACAATTTTGGTAAACACGACAATTACGGCTGAAATGTTATCAGAATTTGCTTCAGTTTATCATTTTAAATGGAAAACAAAATGAAAAGTTCACCAAGTGCAAAGTAATATTTAGTTGAACAACTCTGGCCCTGATGACAGCAGCACACCGTCGAGGCATTGACAAGATCAATTTCTGGAGATAATCAACTGATAGTTCGTGGTTCCAAACACGAATTATGGCTTCCTGAAGTTCACGAAGGGTTTTTGGTTTCTTTCTGGCAACTGCAGATTCCACACGATGCCAACAGTTTTCTATAGGATACAGGTCCGTTGTTCCAACCACTTTTTCACCTGTAACAAATGTAAACACATTACTGTCGAACCTCTAATGCAGAAATGAAGCTAAAGTTACTACAGAAGTACCTACTTACACTTTTCGCCAGATAAAAAGGAGCAGAGTCGTCCTGAAAGATTCAGTTACTTGGCCGGTTGAAATGGCCTCTAATGGTTAGCAGCAATTTGCTTTCCAATTAGCCAGCTTTCCATTGGCATTTACGCAACCTTTTATAAAGTGCAGGTGACCTACTCCATGATACGAAATGCACCCCCCCCCCCATATCATTTGGTTGGTAAGGAATTTCACTCTAGACACCATACAGTGTAGATGGTATTCTTCACCACATCTATGGCTAATCGTTTGTCTCCCATCAGAGCCATGCAGGTTGAATTTCTTCTCATCCGAGAAAATAACTGACTTTCACTGCTCGGGGGTCCATTTGACATGCTCCTTATACCAAATTAATCGGGCCTTTTTTCATTTTTTGTGTGAGGAGGGGCTTCTTCTTAGACCGACGGGCTACAAGTCCATTTTTGAAGTGCAGTAACAGTCTTCTGACTGTTACTGCACTTGCTACCACTCCTGTACGTTCTTCCCATTCTCTTTTCAGCTAAGACGAAGAAGCTTTACGGTTTTTACGGCGTAAGCGCTTCAAAACGCGGTCCTGTTTTGGCGTAGAGACTCGTTTGTGTCCGGTTCCTTTTTTCCTATCAGCAAAACCAGTGTTCTTGAGTTTGGAAAGAAATCTACTCACTGTCGACTAATTACAAGACATTCTATATGCAATATGACGGGAAGAACATCCTTCCTCATGTAAATCAACAATAGCAATCTTTCTTCGTGGCGTTAACTGCACGTAACTCGCCATCCAAGTAAGGAATGACTGCATCTCTTGCAGAGCGTGCTTATATAGCTGAAAGTAACAGCTGATGCAACATTACGTCATCACCTACGCGTGTCAATCTTATCTGGTGCAATCTGTAAGAAATATTGCCATATACTTACATTATTCGGACAATTACAATTTTAAGGGGTGATGCACTTTCTTTGAACACCAGTGTACATTAAGTACAGACATTTTTAATACCGTACCGCTACCCTTTCATACTGAGGTCATGAACTGTAAGGTAAGGTAAGGTATATTGATGTCATGCGGCACCAGGGGTTTCCCCCATCTCCGCGTTGCTTTCATTGTGGGTGTACCAGTTTGCTGGGAATGCCAGAGATTTAAAAGTGTGTGGGTATTGTACATTTTTAATGTCGTGTACCGTTGTTCATCTGGTCATTTAGCCGCTGGGCCCCTGTTGGAGCCCAACGTTGCCCCACCTTCGCCCCGTGGAGGCAGACCAGGAACCCAGTAGACTTATTTACTCTGGCAGGTCCTGCCGCTTAGTTTCCTGAGATTTCGCCGGCTAGGACCTTAAAAAAAATCATATGTATGTATATGCACATGTATATACTCATTTCACTTGTCTGCATATACCATATGTTGTATGCCTACACACACCGCTGGGGGGTTTGATATTACATAGATGGATAGGCCGAGACTGGGCGAAGATTATTTTGAGTGTTGCTAAATTTAGTGTGTGGGGCGTTCGCATTGCATATAGATAGAGTAGGAGGGGAGAAGAAGACTGGGGTGTACAGATAGAAATATGGGAGCGATAGAGAAGATGCCCCCAGTTGGTCAGTGAGGCATGCCCATGCCTCACCAAGAGGAAAGGAGAGTGGGGGCTTCGGCGAGGGGACACAAGGCGTCTCCGCCTCGCCGTGGTAGGTTTGGAAAGGAATCGAGTCAGGTGCTCGATTCTGGTCCCCAACGAGTCTTGATGGCAGTGAAGCTGCATGGTTCAGGTCCATGTGGGCTTTTGCAGATTCAGGGTTCAGTCAGTCGCAGAGTTGTAGGCCATGTCCTTTTATTCTCATTGGAGGTATGGAATTTGTTGTGGGAATAGTAGCTTGTCCCATTTAGTTTCCAGTTGTTGTTATTTGCTTGTTGGGCTAGTGTGGCTCGACGTCTGTTAAACAGTTTCTGTGCAAATTCGGTGAATGCCATGTATGGTCCTTTATCGTCCAGAATGAATTGCTCCTGATCCTTGGGTGAATGTTGTAGTCTTGTCACCAGCTGGCAGCGGATGTCGTCGTATTGGTGGCAGTCATACATTAGATGCGACCAAGTTTCTGGAATGCCACAAGTGCAATTTGGATTTTCAATTATTCCCAGAGTTGTTAGTTTGGCGTTTAAGGCACCATGTCCTGTGAGTAGGTACGTCACAAACAGACCAGGTGCGTACCAGGTTGGTAATTTAGGTTGGAATCTATGTATATTTGGAAAGAATTTATTTGTTATCCGACCTTTAATGGAGACATCCCATCGTGCCTGCAGCAAGTGGGTCTGGAGTCTTCTTTTTTCCGCAATGCGGTTATTTCCTGGATCTCCGTTGAAGTCAAGGTGTGTACAAGCATTGCCTTTAGCGAGCTCATGGAGGATGCCTCTTCTCACCATCTCTAGGTCTAAGGGGCGGGTCCCTGCGATGACTTGCAGAGCGTGTGTGCTCACTGTGCTGCAGGCACGAGTAGCAGTGAGTAGCATGATTCTATGCATGGACATGAACTTTTCAAATCAATCTCGTAAAACAACAAACGTGTAGGACATTGTTATAGTTCCATGGAGCAGATGATAACAATGACTGGCTTCTTCGCCAGAAGATAAGATACCACTAGGTGTCTCCCAATCTTTAGTCACTCAAATCACACTTGAAGTAAAAAAGACGCACATTCAGGACATCTCTTAAATAGAGATTGCCATTGAACTCAATGGGGTTTCTTCTAATTTCAGGGCACACTTGAAAAAGGTTTGCGGCATACCAATGTGCCAGAGCACACCACATGTATGACGCATACAGAAATAACACGGGAAAGAAGCTAGTAGTGAAAGCATGGTAGGAGTAACGTACATATTCATTAATAATGATTACGCACCATCACGAACCTGAGCCCTGGTGCAATGTCACTTTTATTTTCATGTAAATTTGTCATTTTTCTCGCCATCTCCCCGAGCTCAGCATCCTGTACAACTGCATCATTTTGGATGCAGCTGCACAGGGCTCTAAGCTGGGGAAGAAGGGGGGAATCTCTGCGAATTAGTAGGCAATAACCTGTTTGGCACAGGCATAGTTTATAAATAAGTAATAGTTATAAAATAATTTTCGAGGCGTTATACCACTCTCAAAGTACTTTGGAAATAGTGCAGGGGGATATTCAATCATTTTTGATAAGGGAAAATGCTGAAGGTTGCGGCCACAAGTTTCTTACCACTAACTATGCATTTTTCGAAATAGAACTGAATTTTTATTATCAACGTTATTTACAGTTTATTTTTTTAAATTAATAAATAAATTAATTATTTCATTATAAAATATAATTAATTACATTTTATAATGAAAATGCAACAGCTATGGGTCCAACAGGCATAACACTAATAACGTTCTCATTACGGTATAATTTGTTACCGAATCAATTAAGACAAAGGTTAGCATTAGTAAAGGCACATGATGCAAGAAAGCAAGCTTATATAGCATCAGCAAAAAAAAAAAAAAAAAAACACCACCCTTCCCATTTCATCTATCCACTCCCTCCAAATGTCTGCCTAGTCCTACCTTGAATCTATTTAAGCTATCAACTTCTACAAGAGCGTGTAGAAGCAATCAACTACCCGCTGGCTAAAAGCAAACTTCCGCACATCTATCCTACAACTGTCTTTCCTCAATTTGAATTTATGCCCTCTCAGGCGATTATTCTGAGCAGGAGGAAGAATCCCATCAGCACTGAGCAAGCTCAAACCATTCAAGGCTTTATACACCTCAATCAGATCACCTCACAGGTGCCTAGTCTCCAGACGCTGTAATTTGAAAACTTAAACCTTTCTTCGTAAGAGCAACCCTTTGTTCCATTCACTAATCTTGTTGCCCTTCTCTGTACAGTACTTGTTCCAACAGCTCTACATCCTTCTTAAAATGGGGCCTCCAGACCTGTATACAGTACTCAAGGTGTGGCCTGACCATTGCCTTATACAAGTGGATAATCACCTCCTTATCCCTGCTAGAAAAATTCCTGTATATCATTGACACCATGAGCTACTCTTGCAGACCGTCTGCACTGCTCAGAAAACTTCATATCTATTATTTATTTATTTCGGATTGTCGAATTTTTTGGATAACCTTATCTAAATGCACTCTGTCTACAAACGAACGAGAGAAAATTGCAGTAATTTGTAACATTGTATACGCATTATGTACTGTACATGTTTTATACAGCTTCAAAATAACTGCCAATGTTCAGCTGTTAAAAGAGGTTTGCCTTCTGTAATTAAGAAGTGGGTTACCATTTCAACACAGGTTTACAGAACTTGTTTCAGAGAACTATTTCGATTTATTAATAACCTGAGTTTCGATAAATTCTACATTAGGGTCAGTAATCAAAATATAGCTGATGCTAATGCAGTCTGTCATTTTATAGATTCATAGAACTATTTCAATTTCACAGAACTATTTTATTATCATAAAACGTTGCATAGAAACGCAATGATTAAGTATCATCTTATTGTTACTCACTTTTATATTATCTTTTTTTATATGATGTTTAATTATTTGTGTTAACCCCTGGCCACGACTATTCAGACTGTGATGGTTACTACTGCTATGCTTTTTTTTTTTTTTCTCTCTCTCTCCAAAGTCTTTCTAAGGGTAGAATCATGCAATAAAGGATTTTAATAACAATAACACCTCGTCAACACGGAAAATGTTAAGAAAACGAAAATAATACCCAATTTTGACTAATTTCATGTTGCAACACGAAAATCACATTAAAATTTGTCGAATGTCTCTTGTTTTCGAATTATAGTTGGGGACTCATATTAGCGAGTTATAGTTACAGGTCTCCGAAAAACACATAGCAACCAACACTGCAATTTCAGTAACACACGCTCTTATCACGTGATCGGGAACTGTCGCCTGTGCATCACGTGAAAGTTGTTGCCTCAAATGCGTCTTCAACTCTGTTGCAGTAATCCTCGAATACGGCTAGGTACTGGGTGATTTGTTCTCAGTTAATAGTTGTTCTATGTGAGATTAATACTTTTTGCGCAGTGTGTGTCGTGTAAGATTAATATGCCCTGTAATTGTGTGAATAGTCCAGATGACTTCTGTTACGTATGTGGAGAAGTCACGTTAGTTTCAAGAAAAAAAAAAAAAAAGTAAAGTGCAGCCATTATCAACCCACTGCAGGGTGGAAGCCTCCTCAACAATTCGTGCTGAGGGAAATGGACCATAATCTGCCATGCTGGTCCAGTGCGGGTTGGCAGATCGACCGTATTCAGCAGTCAGGGGCTTGAACCCTGGTCTACTCAAAGAGCGTGTGCTACTGCACTCCCGCTCCTGCCCACTCGGCTACGGAGGCAGTTTCAAGAAAGCGCCCCTTAACTCGGGCCATAAAAAAGGCATACACATGGCAACCAACACTCCAGTTTCAGTAACACCACCCTACTTTAGTGTAAAGTAAGCCACCACGACAAGAAATGGGCTCCACACATATGTTGCACTACCCGTTCATCAAAACTCAACACGCGGGCGAATCGAAAGGTACGTTGCATGCCTTTCGCAGTGCTCTGATATGAAGGGAGCCAACAAATCCCACCACAGGTTGTTACTTGTGTATAGTGCCTCCTGTCAGAAAATGGATGAAAGATTAAGTTCACTTTCTGTGATCTTATGTGGTTCAGAAGGATAAAGGTTTGGACAAAATGGTGGATCCCTTGACCTTGACGGCTGCTGTACTTCCTCGTGTATATCAAGTTGATATTCATCAGTGACTTCATCAGAGTGTACAGAAAAACGGTCGGGTGGTTCAGGAATAGGTTCTTCACCGTGAGGCATGGGACGAATTGCAGATGATATTTTTGGGTACGTTACTGTCCACTTTTTCTTCATTTTCATCCAGAACTTAATCACCTCATAAGGGATCTCGAACTACCGAAGAATAAGGCAGAGCTTTTGGCCTCGAGGCTACAACAGTGGAATCATCTAGATCATTCTGCGAGTGTGACATTTCGTACTCAGAATAAAGATTGATAAATTTTATCAAACAGCAGGCGAACCCACTGTTTGTAAGGTCGTTGATGGTCTAAGGGCAGCAATGAACATAAGGCACGTTGCTGAAGAATGGTGACTATAAACACCTCTAAGGTTAGCCTTAAAGGCTGTGTTATTACACAATGGAAATATGCTACTTTCAGTACCTCTTGCGTACGCCATCCACAAAAAAGAAACATAAGCAAACATGGAGAGCATCCTCTTAGGTGTACGCTATGAGAAGTATTAATGGCAGATATGTGGTGATTTAAAGGTAATCGGCATTTTATCAGGACAACAAAAGAGTTACACTAAGTATTGTCACTTTCTCTGCGAGTGGGACAGTCAAGGATATGCGTGCATTATGACCCTAGTAGCCGTGGGCGTCCACAGAAAATTTTCCGGGGGGTGGGGGGGCAAAGCTTGGAGACAAATAATTACATCAATAAATTTTTATTTCATTATTTAATTTTTTATTTAATTAAACAAGTAGATTATAGAATACAGTATTGCATCAATACAAAAACACATACATAATGTAAAAAAATATAAAATATAAAGGAAACAAGAATTAATATATATAGATAATAATAATTTCAATAATCACGTATTGTATAAGAATTGAATTCTCCGTCTATCGCTTGCAAACCTATTGATGACATTTTCAATAAATTTCTTCTTTACCGCCTCCTCTTCTAGTTTCTTCCTCGGCACACTAATCATACATAAACCTGATAAGCGAGTTTCTGCGACAGTGGACACCTTAACCATGTTTTAACATGGCTCAAGGTGCTGAAACTTCTTTCAATGGTACAGGTCGTAACAGGTAATGTCATACCAATAGTTATTGCCGAATTAATAGAAGGGAAATAGTGGCAAATGTTCCAAAACTTCTGGTAAAGTTTTGGGAATATCAGTCGATGAACCAAAAACAGGAACACGTGTTTTATTGCTGCAATAGATGAAACTCGTGTTCTATGGTTACCCTGCTGAGGACCAAAACCAGCCAACCCGTAATAAAATTAAGGCAGACAAAGCGTCCCATGGTCGAGGGTGTAAGGTTGCATATCTCAATCACTTTTACGATTATAATTTGTGGAATTTTTTACTCGATCCCAGGGAGGGGCAAGTGCCCTGTTTTCCCTCCTCTGCAGACGCCCATGCTAGTAGCACTTGCATCAACAAATCAAACCAAACCAGGACCATTGAATGCAGGACCGTTCACTACGAGAAGAGGAATTGGCCTCGACGAAAATGATTAATGCCTGGAATGAAGAATGTAGCATTTGAACATATGGTAGATATAAATAAAGTTTTGCTTCCACCACTCCACATCAAACTGGGGCTCATGAAAAATTTCATGTAGGCTTTGGAAGTGAATGGTCCTGCATTTATAAACTTGCAAGAGAAATTCCCAAGCCTTAGCAGTACATTTCCATTAAGCCTCCATTACCTAGGCCGAAGCCTATCCATGGTTTGGTCTTAATGGGTTTATAATTCCGAGTCTTAAAATTTTAACGCAAAATATTAACACGAAAATTTAAACTGGCCTCTTAGCCTCCTGTGAGAAAGATACTGATCTTGAGATTTTCCATCTATCTTAATCACTGGAATTACCGTCCCTAGCCACATGGAGGTGGGCCTCTACTATCTCTTTCGATATTATTTCTCCTCTTAAAGACTTTAACTATAAAATTGTTAAAGTATACAAAAAGCCTTTTGTCCTCAAAGAAAATCCATAATACCTTCCTATCAAGGATACCTGCAGATATTTCTAACTCATGTCTATAATCTACATAATTTATACAATCAAACATTATATGGTCTGAAGTTTCTGATTCACCAAAGCTACGTAAGTCATTTTCTCACAGCCCCAATTGGTGCAATCATCTAGCAAGTCTGTGTCCCGTTATCAGGAATGTTGCATGAAGACCAAATTGTAACCATGGTTTCTTCTTAAGATTAATTATATTAACTTTAGGTAGAAATTGATATGTCTGTCTACCTTTTTCTACAATGTCCCAATTTTCTTGCCATTGTTTCATAATTTCTTCTAAAATTCTAATTTTCATCTGTTTTAATATCAGAGTAACTATAACTTTTATTTTCATCAGGACATGATTCTAATCTCATATATTTTCTTCTTATATTACGTTTTGTATAATACAACATTCCAGACAACAGGACTGCATAGTATGCCGGAACTCTACCAGAGACTGCCTGACTTAATCTTCTCTGTACTTAGCAGTACAGAGAAGAATAAGTCAGGCACTTTCATTGGTCCACAAATTAGGCAACTTTACAAAGATGAACAGTTTGAATGTGTCCTTAGTAATAGCGAAAAATCAACCTGGAAAGCCTTTCGAAATGTTTTCTAGGAAATTTCCTAGGAATTTCTAGGAAATTTTATGGGAAACAGCAACCCCAGAGCAACATATCAACTCTGTGGTACTAAACTGACAGTGGTAGAGAATGAAAAGGACCCGGGGGTAATTGTGCAGGCAGATACGAAGTTCTCTGAGCAGTGCAGACAGACTGCAAGAGTAGCTCATGGTATCTTATCAATGATATACAGGAATTTTCTAGCAGGGATAAGGAGGTGATTATTCCCTTGTATAAGGCAATGGTCAGGCCACACCTTGAGTACTGTATACAGGTCTGGAGGCCTCATTTCAAAAAGGATGTACAGCTGCTGGAACGAGTACAGAAAAGGGCAACAAGGTTAGTGAATAGAACAAAGGGTTGCTCTTACGAAGAAAGGCTTAAGTTTTGCAAATTACAGTGTCTGGAGACTAGGCACTGGCGAGGTGATCTGATAGAGGTGTATAAAGCCTTGAATGGTTTGGGCATGCTCAATGCTGATGGGATTCTGCCTCTTGCTCAGAATAATCACCTGAGAGGGCATAAATTCAAATTGAGGAAAGACAGATGTCCGGAAATTTGCCTTTAGCCAGCGGGTAGTTGGTTGGTGGAACAGACTTCCATCCCTTGTTGTAGAAGTTGATAGCCTAAATAAATTTAAGGCTCAGCTGGACAGGTATTTTGAATGAACAGAGGGGTGAAGTGGAAGTTTTTTTTTTTTTTTTTTTGGCTGATGCTGCATAAGCTTGCTTTCTTGCATCATATGCCTCTACTAATGCTAATGCTAAAAAATATTAAAGCTGGACACTACAGGCAGCTTATGGGAGATCTGATGTGAAACATGTCATTGAAGATACATTTCTTGCACTCACACCTGGGTTTCTTCCTGCCAAACTGTGGTGTCATCAGCGACAAACGTGGTGAGCACTTCCATCAAGAAATCGCAGCGATGGAACAAAGATACAAAAGCAAATGGAATGCCGCCATATTAGCTGATTATTGTTGGGTGGTGAAAAGGGATGCTCCCGAAGATCAATACAAGCGAAAGGCGAAAAGGTCCCGTGTTTGATACTGGTATGTTTGTTGGCACATCTTACTGCCACCTAAATAAAAAATACCTTGTATAAATATAAAAAACTACTTTTTTTTCGAAAAGAGCAAATCTGCCATTTTAAGCATAGCACTCCATGTTTAGCACTCCAAAATCTATAAATTAAACTGACTTTCATGACCGTAACAAGATATGACCCAAAATATGTTGTTCTGTGTAATATAAATTTGTCAATCTTTTTTTTTCCTATTCGTGATTACAGATTTTCATTGAATATGTAAATTGGTTCTAATTCAATTCTTCTGGTAGTGCTTTGACTAGGTTAAGCGCATCATAACACATTAGTTTCCTCATCTGTCAAAATGTGACAACCCGAGTAATTATGAAAACAACTAACAGCTAGCGTGCAGTTCATGTTTTACCTCTAGTTTTGTGCACTGCTGTTACAATTTCTAAAGAACTTAAGGGGATTGCTTTTCTTTTGTTCCTCCCCATCTTTTTGTACCTTGTTTTTTTTTTTTTTTTTTTTTTTTTACCTCCACCCTACAGAAAGTCACTAGCAGTCCACAAAATGCAAATCTTTACTGCAATTCACAGAAAACTCTACATTCTAGGGGCCGGAGGCAATTGCCTTGTCTGCCTACATGGTAGCTATGCCACTGATTCTAGGGTGTGTAAAGTGGGCGTTAGCAGAACATTAAAGACACACTTTTTTAAAAAAAATTTCGAACCTTTAATGAACATTATATACATTTACAAAAAAAAAAAAAAAAAAACTACATACATGCATACCAATTTCCATATATATATATATATATATATATATATATGAACCATACTAGTACAATACATTATCTCTCCCTCATCGTTCCCTTTCCGTTACAAATTATCAACAACACTTTGTATCTGTTGTATCTTATTACAAATCATCACTGATTACCTAATCATGCCTTTCCATTACCAATTTTTATCATTTACATCAGTAAACTCATTTTTTTCTCTTATTATTTTTTTTAACCTTTAACACATGAAATATATTACAACATGTATCCTCTTACATCAATAATATTCACTATAGATCACCCATTCTACCTTAGTTACTCTATAGTTATCATCTTAGTCAGGCTCTTTACTCGAGAGGTTTCTCAACAATAAAATTTCTTTCTCTCCACACATCATCTGTTATGTTATCATGTGTTGGCACCTGGTTTAAATTAATGATGATATAGGCTAACATATCCTCGGAGTACTCCCCCTATGCATATATTTTCTTACTAATTCCTTTATTCTCTCCCTTTATTTACCCCTGTACTACCCCTTCATTATTCACGATCATTGACATTTATTACATTTATCTCAACTTTAGTAACTAACTTGCCTAATACAACCGGAATTTTTCTTAGAAAGGACTATCACTAAATTCCTTACAGAGTTTAGATTTTGAGTCCTTAAGTTCAAGATTCAAAGAAAAATAGGAACAGACACATTCCGAATTGGTCGCTGATTCCACATTCCTTGCTCTCAGGTTTCCTTCTGGCGGACAGGCTTACGTTCACTTCTTGGGCACTCTGATTCTTCTTTGTGGCAGACAGACTTATGCTCCTTTCCTGGGCACTTTGATTTTTCTTCAGGGCGGACAGGCTTACACTCCTTCCGTTCCAGCAGCCTACATTACTAAGCTCTCCTACCTAACTCTGTCCCATGCACTTACAAAAAAAACATTACACTCCACTCTCTCCCACGTACCTCTACAAAACTCTCTCTCTCTCTTCTCCCAACCTTTCTCTTCTCCGAAGTTTGGAACGCCTTCCCCAGGACTCGCAACCAATCCCCATACTCTGTTTAATTTTTCATTCCTTTCTATTTGCTAAAACATCTGACCACAACCCTCTCCTCTGTGCACAAACCAAACCCTTCTCCTGCAATCTTCTTATCTATTTTCACATGGCAGTATGACCTTTTCATGTTTGCCGGTCATCTCCAAAAATCTAGTTTCGTGTTCACACTTCCTCTGCTAAATATGGCCAACTTACCCAAATATCAGCCAACCTGACGCCATTTTCTTTTTACGCAAACACTGGATGTCCACTCATTTCCTGTTTACTTCCTAATGGTGGCTTAGATCAAAGGGGATGCTTCGTAACCCAGTTTCACGGTCCTATTGTTCTTGCCCTTAGTAATCCCTTTCTCGCCCATTCGCAAATGGCACCCCCTCCCCAGTCTTGGTTGCTGTCCCTGTTTGCTCTCTTATGTTATTTGTAATTTCTTGTTTCCATTTAGCCACTATTTAACACATACGTTCCCCATCCAAAATCTAGTGTTTCTCCAACTTTAACCTTTATTACATTCAAACTAAATATTCAATCATAATACTTACTATTTTTAAAACTTAATACTCCCTTTCCATCGCGTTTCCTGGATTTATTCTAGCTAAATGAAACTTTCTATTTTATTTGAGGGGCCCATCAAGCTCTCAGCTGCCCACATCAACGCCAGAGCTTGCACTTGGTCATCAGGCAACACAGAGGCAGCCCCCTAGGCAGAATGCGCTGGTCCCAAAGGAACTAGTAGTTGTTGGTGACTCTATTGTCAGGGAAACGGGGAACATGCTTTGTAAAAAGGATAGGTGGAATAGGACCAGGGTATGTCTGCCAGGGGCAAAGGTTGATGACGTTGTAGAGCGGATATCATCTTTTAAGGGCACAAAAGGTGATATAGTTGTACACGTTGGCACTAATGATATTAAGAGTAGGAGACCGGCGGAATTACTTAGCAAGTACAGGTCACTGTTGAAAAATAGCCGTGAATTAGGGTTGAATTTGAAAGTGTCTGCAATTCTGCCCAGACACGATAGGAGGGAGTATATGATGAGAGCCTTGTCGATCAATTCGGCCCTGGAGGGATTGTGCAAGGCTCAAGGGGTAGAATTTTTTTCAGCCTGGACTGTACTTGTTAACAGGAGAGATTGCTTCTACAGGGATGGGATACACTTAAATAAAAGGGTGCAAGAATTTTTGCTGATGCTGTCGAGGCAGTGTTAGGTGGGTCGGAAAACTGCTAGTTGGGGGGGGATACAAGGACTAATAGATTAACAGTAGCCACTGGCAGAGGTGGAAGTGATTCTTGCACTGCTTCTATTGAAATGAGCAGAAGCCTGAAAAACAAGATGCAGGATATTTCAGAGACTGCTGGGAGTCATTGCGGTACAAGTAAACACATGGGTTGTGTTAGGGTAGCTAAGAATAGAAACAGGTGCATGTATACCTGCGTGTACACCAATGCTAGGAGTTTGGTAAATAAATTTGATGAATTTGAGGTATTGCTCAAAACATCAAAGGCAGATATTGTTGGGATATCAGAGACGTGGTGTCACACAGATATAAGTAATGCGGAACTGGAATTTGGGGAATACAATGTGTATAGAAAGGATAGACAGGACAGGAGGGGAGGAGGGGTTATGCTATTAATTAAGAAACACATAAAGTCCAAGGAAGTGAAGCCAGTTGACATCGATGGACAGGGCAGTCAGTTTGGTGTGACATAAGCATAGGGAAATCAAAATTGAGAGTAGGAGTGTGCTATAGGCCTAATGACTCTGATGAGTATAATAAGATATTGTACAAGGAAATAGAGTGGGCCAGTAAATCAGAGAGTCTTATAATGGGGGATTTTAATTTCCCAGATATTGACTGGAATTTGTGGGTTGGTCACTCGCACACTAGCAAGGCTTTTGTGGATTTATTGGATGATTGTTTTCTACATCAGCATGTTCGTGAGGCAACAAGAGGGAGCAATACTCTTGATCTGATTATCAGTAGTGATTCTTCATGCATTAAGAATCTGCAGATACAGGAACCACTAGGTGGCAGTGATCACTGTGTGCTGAATGAAGTGGGATTTACTCAAGGAGGTAACTACCGTCAGGGGTAAAGGGAAGGGTTACTGCTTTCGTAAAGGCGACTACGATGGTCTTAGACAGTATTTAAATTCTGTACAGTGGGACCAACTGATGATGTTACCAACAGCAAACTCAAAATGGGAGGCATTCAAAGAACTTATTTTGGAAGCTACTAGGCTTTACATACCAACTAAGAAATATTGTTCAAGGTTCAGGCCTAAATGGATGTTAGATGAACTAATGAGACATATGGCAGAGAAGAAAAATGCATGGGATACATATAAATTAATATGTAACACAGAAGCCTATGATAGATACAAGTTGATCTGTAACCAAGTTACAAAGGAGGTTAGGCAGGCGAAGGCAGATTATGAGAAATCTTTGGCAAGGGATGCAAAGAAAAACAGAAAGGAATTCTTTACTTATCTAAACTCTAGAAGGAAGGGGATGAATCAGATTGGTCCACTTGATATCGATGGTTCAACTGTTGATGATCCTGCTCAGGTAGCTAACAAACTACATCAATATTTTGCATTTACATTCACACATGAGGAGTTGTTCAGGAAGGGGAATGCCATAGATGAAGTAAACACTGGCAGTGAGCTAGATGATCTAGTAATAATTGAGAGTAAAGTGGAGGAGAAATGGTTGAAGATAAATACAAGAAAGGCACCTGGGATGGATGGGATCTATCCAGTTATATTAAAGGAGGCAGCAAAGGAAGTAAGCACTCCATTAGCCATAATTATGAGAGCTTCCTTATACTCAGGGGAGGTAACCACAGACTGGAGATGTGCCAATGTAACCCCAATTCACAAAGGAGGATCAAAGGCTGACACAAGTAATTATAGACCTGTGAGTTTAACTTCTGTTCCAGGAAAATTAATGGAAGCACTGGTTAAAGAAGCACTGCAGGATCATCTTGACAAGAATTCAGTTATAGCTCAGACACAGCATGGTTTTGTTAAGGGAAGGTCTTGCCTGACCAATTTGATTGGATACTATGATGTAGTCACAAAAGAATTGGATGCAGGGAATAACTTTGATATTATATATTTGGATCTTAGAAAGGCTTTTGATACTGTTGCACATGGAAGACTGCTGCACAAATTGGAGCAGTGTGGCATTGGTGCCAAATTGTTACTATGGATAAAGGGATGGTTGAGTGGCAGAAGATAGAGAGTGGTAATTAATGGACACTGCTCATCGTGGACTAATGTTATTAGTGGAGTCCCTCAGGGTTCAGTGTTGGGTCCATTGTTGTTTTCTGTATTTATAAATAATATCGATGATGGTATATCAAGCTTAATGTCCAAGTTTGGAGATGATACAAAGGTTCGCAGGGTTGTAAAGGACGCTACTGACGCTATGCTGTTGCAACAGGATCTGGAAAGGTTGAGCATATGGGCCGAGAGGTGGCAAATGAAGTTTAACATTGACAAATGTAAAGTACTACATATGGGAAACAGCAACATATCAACTCTTTAGTACTACACTGACAGTGGTGGAGAATGAAAAGGACCTGGGGGTAATTGTGCAGGCAGATATGAAGTTCTCTGAGCAGTGCAGACGGGCTGCAAGAGTAGTTCATGGTGTATTATCAATGATATACAGGAATTTTTCTAGCAGGGATAGGGAGGTGATTATTCCCTTGTATAAGGCAATGGTCAGGCCACACCTTGAGTACTGTATACAGGTCTGGATGCCTCATTTGAAGAAGGATGTAGAGCTGCTGGAACGAGTACAGATAAGGGCAACAAGGTTAGTGAACGGAACGAAGGGTTGCTCTTACGAAGAAAGGCTTAAGTTTTGCAAATTACAGTGTCTGGAGACTAGGCACCGGCGAGGTGATCTGATAGAGGTGTACAAAGCGTTGAATGGTTTGAGCATGCTCAATGCTGATGGGATACTGCCTCTTGCTCAGAATAATCACCTGAGAGGGCATAAATTCAAATTGAGGAAAGACAGATGCAGGATAGATGTGCAGAAATTTGCCTTTAGCCAGTGGGTAGTTGGTTGGTGGAACAGACTTCCATCTCTTGTTGTGGAAGTTGATAGCCTAAATAAATTTAAGGCTCAGCTGGACAGGTATTTCGAACGAACGGAGGGGTGAAGTGATAGGGTTTTTTTTTTTTTTTTTTTT
Organism: Mastigoproctus giganteus; assembly: GCF_048544385.1. Classification (NCBI taxonomy): domain Eukaryota; kingdom Metazoa; phylum Arthropoda; class Arachnida; order Uropygi; family Thelyphonidae; genus Mastigoproctus; species Mastigoproctus giganteus. The sequence goes on from NC_143577.1 coordinate 71,301,562, forward strand.
TTTTTGGCTGATGCTGCATAAGCTTGCTTTCTTGCATCATATGCCTCTACTAATGCTAATGTTAAAAATTTGCTGCATTGAAAAGCCGCCTTCATCAATAATTTTTTCCAACACACCACAAAATTTTTTTGCAGCTGCAGAATCGGCACTGGTGACTTCAATGCATACTTTAATGTTGCAGAAACCAGCATGATGGTTGAACCTATTAAACCACCCATTGCTTGCTACAAACTTGGCTTGGTGTTCACCATACTTATCCTTAATATCATCATAAATACTTCTTGCTTTTGCTTGAATGGCCATTAGACTCAGGGGCACTCGCTTCTGAATCTGATTTTTCATCCATATTATTAATAACTTTTCCATCTTCGATATAGCACCTGAATGCTGTTTTGTGATCACTATTGATCTTAAGTGCAGTGATCCTGTAACACATTCTTTTATACGTGCACTGCCCTTTAAACTAGTATTCAATGTTAAAGCAGCGAGACCTAATTCCCGTGCAATAGATGACAAATTTTGTCCTGCTTCGTACGTCTTAATCATTTTCATCTTCATTTCTAAATCAATTTTGTTTCATTTCCTGGCACTACCACCACTGGCACTTTCCATTGGTCAATTTCCCTTCACCATTGTAATACATAAATAGGAATGAACAGAAGTTTCTGAAAATTTGTTTTTTATATGATTGAAGATTTCAGTGAAGAAGAAACCCACACAATTGCAGTTATTGGTATTATTGTAAATACAATGAGATCGAGTTTACTATCAGTTTATAATAGATTTCACTAACAGAAAAGCCCAATAAACCGGAAAGTGCAAGTTGTTTTTATTGTTTTATGTTCGTGAACTCCAGAAATGTGCTTTAGAAAAATATCACAAAGGGATTCAAAATTGATTCTTATAACAGGAACAGTATGATAATGATGAAAGGGTAGTGTAATTTCCATGATAAATAGCTTAGTAATATAGCGAAATTTTCAACTTCCAAGGACTTGGAACGAATTCCAAAAAAAAAAAAAAAAAAAAACAGTGTTATTAGGTTCATATTTTCACAATACCTCATTTCCATATTTTTATCAGTTTGCACCAGTCAGCAAAAACTTACGTAAAGTCTAATTTGTGTAAGTCGAGTATTACATAGTTGGGGAGTGCCTGTATTTGTATTTTTATATGTATTTGTAAATTCCAGTTTATATAGATAATCTGTTTTATTCGAAATAATTATTTGATTCTTGCTTCTGTCAGCCTTTTGTATGTTAATATCCTTATTTCTTCATTCAAATGTGTTTTGTTAAGGAAGTCATATCAGTCATCATTTCCTCATACAAATTAAGATTGTTTCTTAATAAACACCTAGGCAGTGCTTTACTCTCATATACAGGATATTAATAATGATTATTTAATTCACTGTTCAACAGAGTTGTAATGCTTGCTACAGTACAAGCACTTCAACCCAATTTGGCTCAACCATAATGCAGGCTCCAATGCATATTATCACCAAATAAATTTTAATAGTGATTTTACCAGAATGTAACGCAATCAGTATACACATTCCACTTCACACTCTTCACAAGTTAATCGAGAACAAAATTTATTTCAGTTACATTAAAACCATAAGATATTGATAAATGAGACTTTAGTCATTGCATGGTTCTGGCAAAGTTTCTTTTGAAATTCTCCACATTCACTTACTTGTTACCATGCAAATTTTCTGAAATCTTGGTGATTAAACTATATCAAATTTTCCAGAAATTCCCATGAAAACTAAACAGTGGTATTATTTAATATCACCAGGGCCATGCAAATGAGGGGGGGGGTGCACTGGATGCACAGTACCAGAGTCCCCGATTTAGGGGATCCAAATTGACGGAGCCATCAAAGTCTCAACATAAATAAATGAGGTCCCTTAACCCCTTTTGCATCCAGACCCCCAAGTACCTTTACATGGCCCTGGATGTCACAAAGCACTCCTGCTCAAAATACCACTCTACTCTGCATTACCACACTTCAGACTAACTGAGAATAACAGCCAATCATATTATTTTCAGCACATTTTTTTAATCATTAATTCAACAAACAATACATTAATATGCAAAATGTGCCTTTTTCTCAAAGGGGATGTTAGTATTTTAAATCGGCATCTTTGTACTTCTCACCTTCAAGTACTAAGTACTTCAAGCTATATGAATTGAAGTATTTGCCATTAATATATTCTAAACAGCATGCAAAATTGAAAAATATTCCAAGATTTTTTTTAAAATGTGATAAAAAGCTATTCTACTCTGTACTAAAATTACAAATAATAAAAAGTTATTCTACCGTGTTATAGTTCTTAAGACCAGTTAAATTTATTAAGCCATACTTACTTTTAACTTAATTACATCTTATGACAATATCATGCCATCATCTTATGAAGTTGTAACCGCTGATGGTGTATTCGTGAATCTTTTCTTTTCAATAGCAGCAAGAATAAAAGTGCAAGCTATTGCTACAAGCTGCAAGTAAAATAGTACATTATTTGTTACTGAATGTTTAAAAAATAAAATGTACATACTTAGATAGTACTATAGTTGTGAAAGCAGTTGCAGGGTAAACTATGGATTTATTGCTATACCAGAGTTCAACTTTTAATGGTTTTCTTTAAAAGCTCCTCTTCAAAGATGAGTATTTATTATACCTTCAAAGGTACCTTCAAAACATTCCCAGAATTTTACTATAAAAGTTTATTGAGTGAACTGTTAGACTTAGTAACCTAATCACTTTCAATGTACCTTCCTTCTGTGCACGCACGCACGCACACACCAGTCTTCCAAAGATTTGAAACTGTTTTTTTTTTCGTTCATGAAAGGCCATTTCTATGTTTGCTTTGATGTTATCCATTGTAGCAAAACATCAATCCCGAAGCCCCATTTTCAGTTTAGGGAACAAGCTAAGGTCAGAGGAGTAGAGAGGCTTTTGCATGACATTTTTTTTTTTATTAACAGCCAAGAGCTGTTGAACTGCCACTGCCATGTAACTTGGCACATTGTCATGGTGCAGGATCCAGTGATCCTCTGTTTTCATTTTTTGAGGTCATCTTTGCCTCACATTCTCATGAAAATGTGTCAAAACCTCAACATAGTAAGCAGCAGTAATGCTTCTCTCCCTAGTTACTAATTCATGATGTACTATGCCCTCATCATCAAAAAACAATCAGCAAGACTGTGACAAGGGATTTTGTTGCACAAGACTTCTTGGTCCATGAGGACATTTTTGTGTGCCATTTGGATGATTCTAACTTGGTCTCAGGGTTGTAGGCGAATACCTAACTCTTACCCCCAGTGACAACTTTTCTTAGAAAGCTTGGATCCTGTGTAGATTTTTCAAACAAATCACCTGCGATAGCTTCTGTGCAATCCATTTGATTGTTCAAAAGCAAGCATAGAACAAACTGTGCAAGCATGCAATGCATCCCTAAATCTTGCATATTGAGCTTACAAACAGTCCAACTTTGTGAGCAATCTCAACAACCCTCATTTACCTATCACTTCACACAAGAGTTCTTTCACTTTTGTGACATTTTCATAATTTTATGATATTAAAGAGTATCCACTGCAAGGTTTTATTGTTTCCCTTCCATTTTTAAACTGATTAAACCACTCATAAATTGCTGTTTTCTTCAAAGCATCATCTTCACAAACTTCCTGTAATAATTGCAGCATCTCTGTAGCACTTTTCCCAAGTTTAAAGAAGAATTTGATGTTGGCATGCTGTTCAAATCGCAATATTCTGCAATCAATCAGCTGTGACATGAGTGAATTGGTCGTGCCATTTCCAACTTGGCATGTGTGCACACCAAGGTCACCATCAATGCTTCACAAAACCATATGGCTGTAGCGCAAACAATTTAAATACCAATGTGCAATTCCAGGAACTTTTTGAATGTACTGTGTATATGTATTTTATTATAATACATTTGATGATGTCAGATGAACTAATGAGACATATGGCAGAGAAGAAAAATGCATGGGATATATACAAATTAATGGGTGACATGGAAGCCTATGATAGATATAAGCTGGTTTGTAACCAAGTCACAAAGGAGATTAGGCAGGCAAAGGCAGATTATGAGAAATCTTTGGCAAAGGATGCAAAGAAAAACAGAAAAGAGTTCTTTACCTATGTAAACTCAAGAAGGAAAGGGATGAATCAGATTGGGCCACTGGATATTGATGGTTGAACAGTTGAGGATCCTGCTCAGGTGGCTAACACTCTAAACGAGTATTTTGCATCTACATTCACACATGAGGAGTTATTCAGGAAGGGGAATGCTGTAGGTGAAGTGAACAATGGCAGTGAGCTAGATGATTTTGTAATAACTGAGAGGAAAGTGGGGGAGAAATTGTTGAAGATAAACATAAAAAAGGCACCCGGGGTGGATGGGATCTATCCAGTTATATTAAAGGAGGCAGCAAAGGAAGTAAGCAAACCCCTAGCCATAATTATGAGAGCTTCTTTGGACTCAGGGGAGGTACCCATAGACTGGAGATGTGCAAATGTAACCTCAATTCACAAAGGAGGATCAAAGGCTGACACAAGTAATTATAGACCTGTTAGTTTAACTTCTGTTCCAGCAAAATTAATGGAGGCACTAGTTAAAGAAGCACTGCAGGATCATCTAGACAAGAATTCAGTTATAGCTCAGACACAGCATGGTTTTGTTAAGGGAAGGTCTTGCCTGACCAATTTCATTGGATACTATGATGTAGTCACAAAAAAACGATGCAGGAAATAACTTTGATATTATATATTTGGATCTTAGAAAGGTTTTTGATACTGTTGCTCATGGATGACTACTGCACAAATTGCAGCAGTGTGGCATTGGTGGCAAATTGCTGCTATGGATAAAGGGATGGTTGAATGGCAGAAGACAGAGAGTGGTGATCAATGGACACTGCTCAATGTGGACAAATGTTATTAGTGGAGTTCCTCAGGGTCCAGTGTTAGGTCCATTGTTGTTTTCTGTATTTATAAATGATAATGATGATGGTATATCAAGCTTAATGTCCAAGTTTGCAGATGATACAAAGGTTGGTAGGGTTGTTAAGGACAATACTGATGCTATGCTGCTGCAACAGGATCCGGAAAGGTTGAGCAGATGGGCTGAGAGGTGGCAAATGAAGTTTAACATTGACAAATGTAAGGTACTACATATGGGGAAACAGTAACCCCAGAGCAACGTATCAACTCTGTGGTACTATACCGACAGTGGCAGAGAATGAAAAGGACCTTGGGGTAATTGTGCAGGCAGATATGAAGTTCTCTGAGCAGTGCAGACAAGCTGCAAGAGTAGCTCATGATGTCTTGTCAATGATATACAGGAATTTTTCAAGCAGGGATAGGGAGGTGATTATTCCCTTGTATAAGACAATGGTCAGGCCACACCTTGAGTACTGCATACAGGTCTGGAGGCCTCATTTCAAGAAGGAATGAGTACAGAGAAGGGCAACAAGATTAGTGAATAGAACAAAGGGTTGCTCTTATGAAGAAAGGCTTAAGTTTTGCAAATTACAGTGTCTGGAAACTAGGCACTGGCGAGGTGATCTGATAGAGGTGTATAAAGCCTTGAATGGTTTGAGCAAGCTCAATACTGATGGGATTCTTCCTCTTGCTCAGAATAATCACCTGAGAGGGCAAAAATTCAAATTGAGGAAAAACAGATGTAGGATAGATGTGTGGAAATTTGCCTTTAGCCAGCGGGTAGTTGGTTGGTGGAACAGACTTCCATCCCTTGTTGTGGAAGTTGATAGCCTAAATAAATTTAAGGCTCAGCTGGACAGGTATTTCGAATGAACAAAGGGGTGGTGGAAGTTTTTTTTTTTTTTTTTGGGTGATGCTGCATAAGCTTGCTTTTCTTGCATCATATGCCTCTACTAATGCTAATGCTAAAAACAGACTATATTCAGAACTGTTTTCCATGCCATCATCCAATTATAAATGCTAGAACAGATCATCTGTAAGTAGAATAAAACATTCTGTTGTCTGTCATGACAGTATAGTGATTTGGTCACATCACCCATTTGAAGAGGTGTGGGTTCAAACACCATCGATAAATAGTGAATTTCTAAAGCCCTCTTCAATCAAGACTGCAGTTAGACAATCTCAGGTAAAGGAGGAGAGTTTTTGCATGAGTTATTCTAGGTTTTTCAGCCTGTGAACACACACTTTAAAACAACCATGCCATAATGCACATTGGAGCAAAAGTCTCTCCGAGTTCAGTTTTGGGCCCATTGTTGTTTTGATTTATCAATGATATCGATGAAGGTATATCAAGCATTTCCAGATGATACGAAGGTTGGTAGGGTTGTTAATGACGCTAATGACAGTGTGCTACTGCAACGGGATATAAAAAAATTAAGCAGATGAGCTGAGAAGTGGCAACTGAAGTTTAATGTTGACAAATGTAAAGTACTGCATATGGGTAGCAATAATCTCAGAGTAACATATCAACTGTGTGGTACTAAACTCAGGGTGAGGGAGAATGAAAAAGACCTGGGTGTAATGATGCAGTCAAATATGAAGTTTTCTGAGCAGTGCAGACAATCTGCAAGAGTAGCTCATGGTACTTGCCAATGATATACAGGAATTTTTCTAGCATGGATAAGGAGGCGATTATCCCCTTGTATAAGGAAATGGCCAGGCCACACCTTAAGTACTGCATACAGGTCTGGAGGCCTCATTTTAGCAAGCATGTAGATCTGCTGGAACAAGTACAGAGAAGGGCAATGAGATTGGTGAATGGAACAAAGGGTTGCTCTTACAAAGAAAGGCTTCTTAATTTATGCAAATTGCAGTGTCTGAAGACTAGGCACTGTGAGGTGATCTGACTGAGATGTATTAAAGCCTTGAATTGTTTCAGCAAGCTCAGTGCTGATGGGATTCTTCTTCCTCTTGCCTAGATTAATCACCTGAGGGACATAAATTCAAACTAAGGAAAGACAGTTGTAGAATAGATGTATGGAAATTTGCATTTAGCCAGCGGGTGGTTGATTGCTGGAACAAACTTCCATCTGTTGTTGCAGAAGTTGACAGCTTAAATAAACTCACGGCAGAACTAGACAAATATTTGGAGAGAGTGGTTCGGTGAAATGGGAAGGTTTTTTTTTTACTGATGCTGTATAAGCTTGCTTTCTCTACTAATGGTAATGCTAATATGGTATAAGTTGCTGATACTCCAAAAAACTCCAAAAGGGGCCTCTGATACTCCAAAAGAGGCCTCCTTAGCCAAGTGGTCAGGAGCGGGAGTGCAGTAGCACATGCTCCTTGAGTAGACCGGGGTTCAAGCCCCTGTCTGCTAACGGGTCTGCTGACGAGGCTACTAGAGACGGTCGTTTTCAAAGCCGATAAGTGGATTTTTCTTATTTATTGATTTGAAATTATTGTTTTTCTAAAACTTTTGATTTAAATTTAGTAGTATAACATTATTTTGTGATTTTCTGATTAATTTGGTGTATTTATTCTTTACTCGGCCTTGTAATTGCATAAAAGTATCGGTAAAGGTTTCCACGTGTTTCAACTCCGCTAACCGTTCGTAATTTTCCCGCCTTTGTGATACGATATACCGTACTAGATAGCGTTAGTTGAACTTCGTTAGCAGTTAAATTGTACGTTTAAATAAATACATATAACGACTTAGATTACAAACGTAATATAATTAATTTTATTTAACATAATTAATTATACATATAACCACTTAGGTTACGTAACATAAATAATTAGTAAAAACATAATTAATACATAACTTGATACGAAAGTTATATAAAGGGATTTCGCAGATAACACTCGTTACTAAAACGTAAATATTTCGTAGATAACACTCGTTACTGAAACGTAAATATTCCGTAGATAACACTCGTTACTGAAACATAAATATAGCGTTATAACTGTGTTTGGATACAAGTTTAGGATTTAATTTTGTACAGAAATTGAAATTTTATTGAAAGTAAATCTAAATCATGACTCAAACCAGAGCAGCAAAGCAAAGGGCTCAAGCTAATGGGAATGCTGTGGCCCAGGGGAGAACTGAGGGGGGCAGTTGTCCTCTGAATCACAGCCTTGTAAGATGCACTATTTGCTTGATGTTTGCGGAGCAGTCAAGTATGGGACATGATACTGCCATGGGGGATGTCTTTGTGTGTGTGCGATGCAAGGAGTGTAAGGAGATAAGGCGACAACTCAGCGTTGTTATGGGCCTATATGAGAGCTTGAAGGATAGGGTGGATGCCCTCGAAGGATTACAAGTGAGGGGCCCATCAAGCTCTCAGCTGCCCACACCAATGCCAGAGCTTGCACTTGGTCATCGCGGAACACAGCGGCAACCCCCAAGGCAGAATGCGCTGGTCCCAAAGGAACTAGTAGTTGTTGGTGACTCTATTGTCAGGGAAACGGGAAACATGCTTTGTAAAAAGGATAGGTGGAATAGGACCAGGGTATGTCTGCCAGGGGCAAAAGTTGATGATGTTGTAGAGCGGATATCATCTTTTAAGGGCACAAAAGGTGATATAGTTGTACACGTTGGCACAAATGACATTAAGAGTAGGAGACCGGCGGAATTACTTGACAAGTACAGGTCACTGATGAAAAAAAGCCGTGAATTAGGGTTGAAATTGAAAGTGTCTGCAATTCTGCCCAGACACGATAGGAGGGAGTATATGATGAGAGCCCTGTCAATCAATTCGGCCCTGGAAAGATTGTGCAGGGCTCAAGGGGTAGAATTTTTTTCAGCCTGGTCTGTACTTGTTAACAGGAGAGACTGCTTCTACAGGGATGGGATACACTTAAATAGAAAGGGTGCAAGAATGTTTGCTGATGCTATCGAGGCAATGTTAGGTGGGTCGGAAAACTGCTAGATTGGGGGGATACAAGGACTAATAGATTAACAGTAGCCACTGGCAGAGGTGAAAGTGATTCTTGCACTGCTTCTATTGGAATGAGCCGCAGCCTGGAAAATAAGATGCAGGATATTTCAGAGACTGCTGGGAATCATTGGGGTACAAGTAAACACATGGGTTGTGTTAGGGTAGCTAAGAAAAAGAACAGGTGCATGTATACTTGTGTGTACACCAATGCTAGGAGTTTAGTAAATAAATTTGATGAATTTGAGGTATTGCTCAAAACATCAAAGGCAGATATTGTGGGGATTTCAGAGACGTGGTGTCACACAGATATAAGAAATGCAGAACTGGAATTTGGGGAGTACAAAGTCTACAGAAAGGATAGACAGGATAGGAAGGGAGGAGGGGTTATGCTATTAGTTAAAAAACACATAAAATCCAAGGAAGTGAAGCCAGTCGACATCGCTGGACAGTGCAGTGTCGAGTCAGTTTGGTGTGACATAAGCATTGGGAGATCAAAATTGAGAGTAGGAGTGTGCTATAGGCCTAATGACTCTGATGAGTATAATAAGAAACTGTTCGGAGAAATAGAGTGGGCCAGTAAATCAGAGAGTCTTATAATGGGGGATTTTAATTTCCCAGATATTGACTGGAATTTGGGGGCTGGTCACTCACACAGTAGCAAGGCTTTTGTGGATTTATTGGATGATTGTTTTCTACATCAGCATGTTCGGGAGGCAACTAGAGGGAGTAATACTCTTGATTTGATTATCAGTAGTGATTCTTCATGCATTAAGAATCTGCAAATAAATGAACCACTTGGTGGCAGTGATCACAGTGTGCTGAAGTGGGAGTTACTCAAAGAGGTAACTACCATTAGGGGTAAAGGGAAGGGGTATTGCTTTCGTAAAGGCGACTACAATGGACTGAGACAGTATTTAAATTCTATACAGTGGGATCAACTGATGATATTGCCAACAGCAAATTCAAAATGGGAAGCATTCAAAGAACCTATCGTGGAAGCTACTAGGCTTTACATACCAAGTAAGAAATATTGTTCAAGGTTTAGGCCTAAATGGTTGTCAGATGAACTAATGAGGCATATGGCAGAGAAGAAAAATGCATGGGATACATACAAATTAACACGTGACACGGACGCCTATGATAGATACAAGTTGATCTGTAACCAAGTTACAAAGGAGGTTAGGCAGGCGAAGGCAGATTACGAGAGATCCTTGGCAAGGGATGCGAAGAAAAACAGCAAAGAGTTCTTTACTTATGTAAACTCTAGAAGGAAGGGGATGAATCAGATTGGTCCACTTGAGATCGATGGGTCAACTGTTGATGACCCTGCTCGGGTAGCTAACAAACTAAATGAATATTTTGCATCGACATTCACACATGAGGAGTTATTCAGCGAGGGGAATGCCAGAGGTGTATTCAACTCTAGCAGTAAGCTAGAGAATCTTGTAATAACTGAGAGCAAAGTGGAGGAGAAATTGTTGAAGATAAACACAAGAAAGGCACCTGGGGTGGATGGGATCTATCCAGTTATATTAATGGAGGCAGCAAAGGAGGTAAGCAAACCCTTAGCCATAATTATGAGAGCTTCCTTGGACTCAGGGGAGGTACCCATTGACTGGAGATGTGCAAATGTGACCCCAATTCACAAAGGGGGATCAAAGGCTGACACAAGTAATTATAGACCTGTGAGTTTAACTTCTGTTCCCGGAAAATTAATGGAGGCACTGGTGAAAGAAGCACTGCAGGATCATCTAGACAAGACTTCAGTTATAGCTAGGACACAGCATGGTTTTGTTAAGGGGAAGTCTTGCCTGACCAATTTGATTGGATACTATGATGCAGTCACAAAAGAACTGGATGCAGGGAATAACTTTGATATTATATACTTGGATCTTAGAAAGGCTTTTGATACTGTTGCACATGGAAGACTGCTGCACAAATTGGAGCAGTGTGGCATTGGAGGCAAGTTGCTGCTATGGATAAAGGGGTGGTTGAGGGGGAGAAGACAGAGAGTGGTAATCAATGGACACTGCTCATCGTGGACTAATGTTATTAGTGGAGTCCCTCAGGGTTCAGTATTGGGGCCTTTATTGTTTTCTGTATTTATAAATGATATTGATGATGGTATATCAGGCTTAATGTCCAAGTTTGCAGACGATACGAAGGTTGGCAGGGTTGTCAAGGACACTACTGACACTATGCTGCTGCAACAGGATTTGGAAAGGTTGAGCAGATGGGCTTCGAGGTGGCAAATGAAGTTTAACATTGACAAATGTAAAGTACTACATATGGGAAACAGCAACCCCAGAGCAACGTATCAACTCTGTGGTACTACACTGACAGTGGTAGAGAATGAAAGGGACCTGGGGGTGGTGGTGCAGGCAGATATGAAGTTCTCTGAGCAGTGCAGACGAGCTGCAAGAGTAGCTCATGGTGTATTGTCAATGATATATAGGAATTTTTCTAGCAGGGATAAGGAGGTGATTATTCCCTTGTATAAGGCAATGGTCAGGCCACACCTAGAGTACTGTATACAGGCCTGGAGGCCTCATTTCAGGAAGGATGTAGAGCTGCTGGAACGAGTACAGAGAAGGGCAACTAGATTGGTGAATGGGACAAAGGGGTTCTCTTACGAAGAAAGGCTTAAGTTTTGCAAATTACAGTGTCTGGAAACTAGGCACCAGCGGGGTGATCTGATAGAGGTGTACAAAGCCTTGAATGGTTTGAGCATGCTCAATGCTGATGGGATTCTTCCTCTAGCTCAGAAAAATCACCTGAGAGGGCATAAATTCAAATTGAGGAAAGACAGATGTAGGATAGATGTGCGGAAATTTGCCTTTAGCCAGCGGGTGGTTGGTGGGTGGAACAGACTTCCATCCCTTGTCGTGGAAGTTGATAGCCTAAATAAGTTTAAGGCTCGGCTGGACAGGTATTTCGAACGAACGGAGGGGTGAAGTGGAAGTGGTTATTTTTATTTATTTATGTTATTTTTTTTTTTTTTTTTTTTTTTGGCTGATGCTGCATAAGCTTGCTTTCTTGCATCAAATGCCTCTACTAATGCTAATGCTAATGCTAATGCTAAATACGTTCGATCTGCCAACCCACACTGGACCAGCATGGCAGATTATGGTCCATTTCCCTGAACATGAATTGTTTAGGAGGTTTCCATCCTGCAGTGGGTTGATAATGGCTGCAGTTTACCATTTTTTTTTTTTTTTTTACTCCAAAAAACTAACAATAACGGAACATTCTATACTTTTGCCTCTGTTTGTCGGATAATCATCAGTTGCTTTGAATTTTAAGAGACTCCCATCTGGCATGGTCAGAACTGGCTATCAACAGTACAAAGAATTTTATAGAACTGGGAGATAAAGTGATTTAGTAAAAAACTTAGTTTGTCCACTTTGTCACAGGTATTAATGAAATGCTATAAATGATGCAATTGCATAACAACATATGTGTAATATTGCATGGTTGTTTTAAATTAAAACCAAAAAAATTCAAGTAAATTTTTACTTCAGTAAAGAAGTTCTAGAGACATCAAATTTACAAGTAACATTATCTGATTTACTTAATGTGTCATAAAAATGTTGAAAATGCTCACCAGTGTGAGCACAACAAAGACATGCTGAAACAAAGACACAACAAAGACATGCTAGAGGACATTCTGAAAATGATGTTGGATATGTTGCTTTTAGATTCTTGCAGAGTGCCAGGATTATTGTTATAGGTACTATCTTTGATATACCTCCACAAAAAGAAATCCAATGGTGAATAATCTAGCAAGTGTGGTGAACATGTTCCTTTTGAAATTATGTAATCTCTAAATAAGAGGGATAGCTCAGTCACAGAAGTGAATGTGAAATGTAATTTGTGTTATCTTGTTGAAACTATGCTTTAACAATCTCCTCTTTAGTGGTGTCCCAGGAATTTGTGGACTATGTTAATATACTAATGAAAGGTTATGGTTTCTGTGAAAAAGAGGGCACAACAATCCTGTGGAAATTCATTGCACACCACACTAACCTTTATGGAGTGTAGACGGTTTCATGCACCATATGGGGAAGTTGTGAATACCATTAACGGTAATCTGAGAATATATATACCCAGTCAGATGAAACCAGATCTCATCATACACTTTTTCCAGTAACCATCAAGAATAATAACTTCATTTTCCACAGATGGGTGAGAAAAGTTTCTGCATGACATGCACTTTATAAGAAACAGTTATAATTTCCTCAGCACTGCATGACAACTGCCATTGATATTCCCTTTACTTGTGCAAGCAAGCCTCCATAGTGACTTATGTGAACTGCAGTCGAGCTCTTCCTAACCTGTGCTAAACATTCTTCAGTCACAACAGTTGATATGTGAAGAGGATTCACAACATTCACATTCCTAATCTCCCTGAACATGGATTGAAACCTATGTTTTTTTTTAATAGTAAGTAAAAAATCCACTCAGCCACAGAGATATTTATTTTAAAGGGCCTATCATCCTATGTTCTACTAGTGTTTCTTTAAAATATCTGGTTCACTTCTTATACAAATGTTTGTTTCATTTAAATGCAAACTATTATCATATTTTGATTCTGATCATGTTAGATAATAATTCCATTAGTATTCATAAAAATATACCTCCACAATTGAAACTGCTACAGCTGCCCCAGCAACACCAGTTATTCCCCTCTCTGCAATAGCAATCAACTTCCTTAGACATCCCTGGAATAACAAAATAATATTGACTATAAATTTTTTTCTGAATATTTCCTGTTATGATACTAATTAAGCAAATAGTCTCAAATATTATGTATTAGTATCCTAAACATATCCAGCTAACTACAGCACCAACTTTTATAAACAATAAACCAACCTGAAAAAATATCATGAAAGCTGAAAATAAGCACATTACTTCCAGAATGAAACTGAAGAGAAGAAACCTTAAAATTGAAATAAATATATAATCAATTAATTAATAATAATAAATAACAGTAATAACCCACTGGCAATTGTTCAAAATCAAATCATATGTATGTGCTTGTACCTTTGTGTGCTGTTCTGACACTATTCAACAGATTTCTCTTGACAAATAAATTGTGGAGGGAGAAACTTAACTATGGACAGAACGGTGAATCTCTTCTGGCTAAATAGAATGGTTTCAGAGTAGAAAAAGAGCTAGAAGAAATTTTAAAAATTGGGATAGCGAATAACAAATTCTACTAAAAGGTAGAAAGAAGAGAGAAACTGTTTGACAAAATATATGTACATCATCTCTAATCCTTCTGTATTTATTCAAAATACTAACTGGCACAACACCAGATGGAAATTTGTTCCAACAATCAGTCATTCTCTGGCTGAAGGCATTTCACACATCTATCTTACAACCATCCTTCTTCAATTTAAATTTATGTCCCCTTACATGTAAAGTCTGAGCAAGGGTTAAGATGCTATCAGCAGTTAATTTACTCTATTTAAACAATTGGGTCTCCTCACAGGAGCCTAGTTTCCAGGCACCATAATTTGCAGAACTGAAATCATTCTTGGTAAGAGTACCCTTTTGCATCCTTTACTGATCTTGTTACTGTACTCTACACCCATTCCAGCAGATCCACTTCCTTCCTAAAATGAGGTTTCCAGACCTGTATGCAATGATGAAGATGTGGTCTGACCAGTGCCTTATATAAATGGGATAATCACCTCCTTGTCCATGCTGGAAAAATTCTTGTATATCATTGACAGAACCTTACAAGCTGTTGTAGCTGCCTGTCTGCACTGCTCAGAGGACTTCATATCAGACTGTACAGTTTTAACTTTCGGTCTCTTTTTCATTCTCTATCACTTTGAGTGTGGTATATTATTCTAGGATTACTGCTACCCAAATGCAGTACCTTGTAATTATCAATGTTAAACCTCAATTGCCACTTCTCAGCCCATCTAATTTTTCTAGGCCTTGTTGCAGTAGTATGCCTTGATCCCTGTCATTAAATACCCTGCCAACCTTTGTATCCAGGGCCAAATTAAGGTTGAAATAGGCCCCTGGCCATATTTAAATTTGAGGCCCCTCCCCGACCATATTTAAATAATCCATAATTGGTCTGTGGATGTTAATTTAGTTTTGGAACTCAGAAAAAGGAAACTCTCTTCTGTTAGACGATAAAAAAGAACAAACTGCAACTCCCAGTCAAATTTGTGTCAGCCAAGAGCTGACCTGAAAAAATCCTATGTACCGAAGAAATCAAAGAATTTCATCTTGCTTTCCTCCTTGCATTTTTATGGTGCCACTGACCATAAAACAGGTGATCAGCTGAAACCAAAAATTGTAACATTTTATAATATAACCAAGTCTAGAGTAGATACTGTGGATCAGATGTGTGCGACTTAACAATGTGGTGTGAGCTTGTTGTCATTGGTCAATGGTGATATTCTACACCATGCTAAACATTAGCAGAATCAATGCACAAGTGATCTACATGGGAAATGAAAAAGAAGTAAAGAGCTGCAGACTCTTCCTCAAGCAACTTTCTGTGGAATTAGTGGCTGAGGAACTTCATTGGAGGAGCCAGGTCCCTCGAACTTCCCTTCAACTAAGGCAACAGAGTACTGAGTGCTCTACAAGCGCAGAACAGGAGAGCAGTTGCAAGCAGTGCACTAATTGCTGGCAAGCAATAAAGAGAACCAAACTGACAAGGTATTCTTTTACAAATTGTAAACAGTACCTCTGCTTAGAGCACACAGAAATGATTTGTGCATCATGCTCTAAAAAAGCAATGTTCAATGAACAAGATGAAATATAGTTTTTTATATAAAAATATTTTTTATAAAAAAAATTTATGTAAAAATAAAAATTTATTAATAAATAAACATTTAAAATTCTTGTATATGTTATTTATGAATAAACTAGAGTGATTTTTAAACACAGTCTTTAATTTTTTGATATGAAATCTAGTATGTATCTGAGAGATACATTGCGACCAACTACGTTTGTTTTGCTGGTGCGTCCAACAAAGGGTTAAAGCCTTAAGTTTGCAGATCGTACAAAGGTTGACAGGTTGGTTAATGACAGTAATCAGGGTAAGCTACTGCAACAAGACCTAAACAAATTAAGCAGATTAGCTGAGAAATGGCAGTTGAAGTTTAACATCAACAAATGCAAGGTACTGCATATGGGTAGCAGTAATCTCTGATTAACATACAAACTGTGTAGTACTACACTCAGAGTAGTAGAAAATGAAAGCAATCTGGGGTAATTGTGCAGAAAGATCTCTGAGCAATGTAGTTCTCTGAGCAGTGTAGACAGGCTGCCAAGTCAGTTCATTAATTTTGTCTGTAATACACAAGAACTTGCTAGCAGAGACAAGGAAGTAATTACTCCATTGTATAGGGTGGCCACTGAAAGACTGAAGGGTTTGAAAAAGTCATAACTTGTTCATTTTTAATCTTTTTTATTTTCTTTTTTTATAGGTTATAGAGCATCCCTTGGAGATTAAAATGTGGCCACTGAAAGACTGACCACCCTTTCAGAATCTTCTGAAGTGATGTTCTGGTGATGCTTAGTTGAGCAGAGCGATGAAGGGTAGAGGCAAATGGATCCTCAAGGACACTCTGCCGTACAGCTTCCACCACTGCGTCAGTGTGCACAGTGCACTTAGGACCTCTTCCCAAAAGATCTCCGACTGATCCAGTTCTTTCAAACTGGGCGATTAGGTTCCAAATCATGTTATCGCTAGGAGGACTTTAAAATGTTGCCGGTATTTTCTCTGAGTTTCAATAATTGATCTTTCACTGGAATAGAAAAATCCGACAAGTTTTACTTGTTGCTGGACATCATACATAGCCATTTTAATCTCCAAGGGATGCTCTATAACCTGTAAAAAAAGATTAAAAATGAACAAGTTATGACTTTTTCAAACCCTTCAGTCTTCCAGTGGCCACCCTGTATAAGGCAATGGTTAGGCTGCATCTTGAATACTGCATACAGGTCATGAGGCCTCAATTTAGGAAGGATGTAGATCTGCTGGAACTGGTGCACAGAAGGGCAATGAGATTGGCGAAGAGAATGATAGGGTGGTCTTACCAAGGCAGGCTTCAGTTCTGAAAACTGCACCATCTGGAGACTAGGCACTTGCAAGGTGATCTGATTGAGATGTTTAAGGCTTTGAATGAACTCAGCAGGCTCAATGCTGATAGCATTCTTCCTGTTGCTGAGACTATACACATGAGGATGCATAAATTCAAACTGAGGAAGGATGGTTGCAGGACAGATGTATGGTGGTTTGCCTTCAGCCAGTGGGTGGTTGATTGTTGGAAAAAACTTCAATCTGCATGGTAGAAATGGATGATTTGAATAAATTCAAGAAAGAACTGGAAAAATTATTGGAGGGGAAAGACAGGTGATGTGGGAGGGTTATTTATTTTTTATTTTTTTTGGGTGATGCTTTAAAAAAGCTTGCTTTCTTGCATCATATGCCACTACTACTACTACTAATATAATAATAATAATAATAACATAAGATACTTTCTAACACAACTTAAGCTTAATGAGAAGAATACGCTGCATTCAAGAAACCTTACAATACTACAATACTACAATACTACTACATGCTATTAATGCAAGTAAGCCACTAATAATTAAAAAATGCTTTAAATTAATTAATAAAAAATTTACAGTAAACTGAATAGTACATTACCTGTAACCACAAGAAAATGTTACTGTAACCTGTCCAGTACCACTACAGTTTGGCAGAAGCCATACCAAAATTTCTATTAGAACTTACTAGAAACATAACAATCATAGTAAAAATGTGGATCTGTTCAAATATAGTATTTTTGTCCTTCTATATTCCTAAATAAGCATAGTATTATGTGCTTATTAGGAACACAGAACTTGTTAAAACAGTGCATAAGATGAGCATAATATTCCTATAGTGAAATAACAGACTGAGAGCTATGGTCAAAATGTTTTTTTCAAACACTTCAAAATTATTTATACACTAGTATCTTTTCAAGAATAACAGCTGTTATCCAAAGGAGGCTGTATCTTGCATAAGGCCCCAAGAAAAATAACAAAGTAAGTCCTCTGAATTTTGAGACACTATAGAAAGCATTTAAGTTTAATATCTAAGTTTACAATGATACAAAGATGGACAAGGACTGACCTTGAGCAGTGTATGATACTTTATCAAAACTCAGATAAATCAGCTAGATGGGTTGAAAAATGGAAATTGAGATGTAACACTGATAAATGCAGTATATTACATTTATCAATATTACATCTCATTTCAAGACATGATTAAAGTAAAATCATCATTACAAAAAATAGAAAAAATATAAACATACCTCTTCAAAAAATTTATATACGAAGTCCATATATATATATATTTTTGCACCTAATTTTAAGCACATATACAGAATTATTTCACTGTACTTAGGTTACAAGCAAGCAGAAGCATGTAAAGTTTATGATTTTGCATGCATATCATTAAATTTAGTAGCTCCATAATTTAAATATATATATAATGTATTTGAAAGATAATCCAAACTTGATTAAAAACTAGGAGAAAACTAAATTTATCAAAGAAACTAGAAGACACCTAATTACTGGAAAGTTTTCAACTAAATCAAAAGAGTTTTCAGGCATGTATATGGCCATAGAAATAAATTTTGTGAATTGAGAACTACCTTCCATTTGTTGATCTCTGTGTTTGGCAGAGAAGACTTTCGACTGCTATAAAAAAAACTATGATCATGTGATACAATGAACTCTCAATACCCATGACAGGCCTTGAAAAGCGAAAGTGATATTTTAAACAAATAACACCACAGATGTAGTAACAGAAGTCTAGGAAACTGTTAAAGTTTACTACTGACTGTACAAATTATAAACTAAATAGTGGCACAAGTGGGGGGAAAGAGTAGGTGACTCAGCTACATTGGTCCTGAACAGTAAGTACTATCTAGACTACTGCCATGAATTACAGAAAAGAAGAAATGGAAGAGAAAGACAGGCTCATTGAGGCTGTTCGTCCTAGGGCCCATTGCTGGCTTTTGACACCCATGAAACTAAATAACCTGAGATAGAAATAGGAGCTGACAGTATTGGATGTAGTGACCACATTCTGCTATAATCAGATGACACTAGAAAAGGTTCTTGGTATTTTCACAATCATGCTAATGATACATATGTAAATTGGTTGAACAATTTACTTATGTACAGAATCTAAATCATTATGTCCTCAATAATGTAAAATTCAACTAAAAGATCCTATACATCATTAGTAGCTTAACTCTTCAAACAGGCCTCTGAGGTGGAGTATATTCATATTGTAGTTTTAAATGTTTTTCACCAACCTTATGTAGAAATAAAACACAAAGAAAACGAAAACTGGAATCTTGATAACTATGTATTTATAATAAATTATATTTGCCTGTATTTACAATAAATTATATTTAACTTTACAACTAAAATATATGAAATATACATATAAAATATACATTAAAATATACTGGGTTAAGAACAATAAAATACTTAATTGTTCTTAACCCAGTATATTTTAATGTATATTTTATATGTATATTTCATATATTTTAGTTGTAAAGTAAATATAATTTATTGTAAATACAGGCAAATATAATTTATTATAAATACATAGTTATCAAGATTCCAGTTTTCGTTTTCTTTGTGTTTTATTTCTACATAAGGTTGGTGAAAAACATTTAAAACTACAATATTAGTAGCTTAACGTTTTGTCAATCTTTACTGTCCTGATGTCTTTAATAATAACAACAGTTTCATAATTTAGCATTTGAACAAAATTTAGCATCTTCTTAAGTTTCCTGTTTGACTTACAAATACTGTTTCTGCATTTTTAATGTAATGAAAATACAATACATTTTCAACTTCTTACACTGTAAAAGACAAAAATTCACTTCCTAAAGAAATAATGCAAGAAGTGGTACCATGAAAAGTCTAGAGAGACACATTTCTTCAAAATGTACAGCCACCTTTATTTAGAAATAGAGGTTTTGGAAACAAAAATCTTTATTTTTTTGGTTCATCATAAGTGAAATACAATAACATTAACTTTGAAAATTAAATGCACAAGGCATAATATGATATGGGTTTAAATTAACTATATAATATCAATGTAGATACACCATAGTTTATCCATAAATTAAACTACTTACATAGTAACATATTTTGTATAGTGTTAGAGCATCAGATGATTCAATTATTTAGGACAGTGCTTTATTTCCCAGAACCTAGTTGTATATCACATCACTTAATAGATTATTGGGCATACAAAGAAAAAAGCAAGTACAAAACTGAATTTTTAAATTGGAGGACAATAGTCCTTTATGTGACTGACTGAGTTACAAAATTACCAAATCTACCGAAGTGTTAAAGTAGTTGTCCCTCCCCAAGTCAAAAAGGAACATGTTTGGATGTTCCCTAATCTGCTAACCCAGCTTACCACAAATTTATTCCATATTTCCTAATTAAACACTATTCTCCTCAAGCTTTGTGACCCAGATCATTATCATACTGATAACTGCCGGGTCCATTTCCTCTGCAACTGCATAGCTCATATGAACTGGTCAAAATGCCAATGAAGGATGTGGTTGTGAGGGGTCTAACATGAGGACCAACAGTTTCAGTACAAACTATGAGATGTAGCCCTTCCCCTCCTTCAGGTAAATTTAGGCATTCTCCAACTCCACACAAAACATTTAGATCTGACCAATACAGCATGGCTCATCACTCCATAAAACATACATAAGGCAAAATCAGAAAATAAAGCAAAAAAGTGTAACACAGAATGTGGACTATAACCCAGTTTCTAGGTGCCACAATTTTCTGTTAATATTACAATTATATAGTAAATTTGACATTTTGGTGTTCTATATATAAATTCATTTTCTTATGTTAGGATTACAATTCAACTCAAAGTATGCCACATACTTACTATTACATAGACATCTTCAAGAAATAGTGGATCACGAGGATGACAACGCTTAACATCCCTGCAGCAGCTAAAAGGTACAGTTGTAACTTTATTAGCCCACCTGGTTTCAAACCAGTCTTTATAGCTTGTCACACCACAGCATTTTAACTACACAAAAAGAAAAAACAGAGAATAATAGTAAATTAACTGTCTGCAAATCAGTAACTACCAAAATTGTTCACTATATATTTTTTGCTTATTTGAAAAATTATTCTCAAATATTCATAATTCAGTAATACAGATTAGATGTACCAGATCTTTTTCATTTTTAATGCTAGCAATAATGCACCTAAAATTCAATAAAATTTCAGCATATTAACCCTCTAGCTAGTGCAATGGCATAGCTGTGCACAAAAATGACTTAAAATTAAAATATCTATTAAAGTATTTCAATGAGAATTGTAGTTTTCCTTCAGTACTGGTTTGACTTTCGATCTACATCATTAATTGTTTTGTTATTTATTTTTTTTTTTTATGAGAACCCCAAACACGAGAGGTATTATAACCTATAGTACTTAGTACCGTGCTTGGGTTGGAGGTTGAGAAGACGAAAGAAGATATTTGTTGATATTGGACTTAAACTTCTGTAGATTGTAATTTTCAGGAAATACGTATGAAGGAAGGTTGTTCCAGAAAACGGCAGTTGAATGAATAAATGAGGAAGATGAAAAGTTGGTTCTGTGGGTTTGAAGTTGGACAGTAAATGGATGTTGGCTGGTGGCGGCACGTGTTCGGACTGTTTTGAAAGAGAGAGCGGGAATTATAGAAGCCAATTCAGAAGAACAGTGCCCATGAAAGTATCTGTAGAAGAGGCATGCAGCAGAAACAGTGCGTCTATGAGAAAGCGAGTGGAGAGACTCTGTTAGAGATGAATCATTAATTAACCTAACTGCCCTCTTCTGAATGGAATCAAGAAGCCTGAGAGAGGTTTTGGGGGCACCACCCCAGATGTGGGAACAATATCCATGGCAGGGCGGATTTGCGATTTATACAGAGTGACCAGCTGTTTGGGAGAAAAGTGACGCCGAGAGCGAAAGAGAAAACCAAGTTTTTTAGATGCAGAGGAAGCAATATTTGTAATGTGCTTGTGCCAAGAGAGATTAGAAGTCAGGGTAATCCCCAAAAGAGATATATCATTTTGCCTAGAAATCGGAGTGTCACTAAAGATAAGCATAGGAGCAGAAGAATCCTTTTTGCGAGATATAAGACAAGATTGAGTTTTAGAAGGGTTGAAATCAACTAAGTTGTCTTTGCCCCACTGGAGAATTATCTGAAGATCGGCATTTAAGGAATTGGCAGCAGATTTTCGAGAACTTGAAGCTGATTGAGCTGGACAAGGTTTCTCAAAATGGAAAGTTGAATGCAATGTGCTATCATCGGCAAAACTATGGATAGGATTTCCAGTCAATGGAAGAAGGTCATTGATATACAAGAGGAAAAGAGTGGGGGAAAGAACTGAACCTTGGGGGACACCGGCATTAGTGGAGAAGTTAGAAGACAGAGAGCCATCTACCATCACCCTCAGTGAGCGATCAGAGAGAAAACTGGATAACCAATTACTAAAAACAGTTGGCAAACCATAAGATGGAAGCTTGTTTAGAAGACCTTTATGCCAAACACGATCAAAAGCCTTTGAGATGTCAAGAGCAACTACTTGTGTTTCACCGAACCTTTCCATTGAATTAGTCCATAAATGGGTAGCATAAGCCAGAATATCACCAGTGGATCAACACTGGCGGAATCCATACTGGCGATCGTTGATCAGACGGAAGGTTTCTAGGTAGTTTAAGAGTTGGCGGTTAATTGATTTCTCCATTACTTTAGAAAGAGTAGAAATAATTGCAATGGGACGATAATTGGATGGGAGGGACTTGTCACCCTTTTTAGGAACTGGCTGGATATGAGCAAATTTCCAAGCAGAAGGAAAAACACCTTTGGAATAAGAAACTGAAAAAAAGGCGGCAAAGAATAGGAGTAAGTTCAGGAGCACAGGTTTTGAGAACAAGTGCAGAAATACCATCAGGACCTGGAGCTTTCTTAGCATCAAGATTCATCAAAATCCTTCTGATATCCTTTTGACGGAAGACCACAGGAGGCATTGAATGGAGTGTGTTAGGAATGGTGGGAGGTGTTTTACCAAGATCATTAATACATGAGCTCGAAGAAAAATGGGATGCTAGCAGGTCAGCTTTATCCTTGGCTGAAGTGACAACAGAACCATCTGGTTTGGACAGAGGTGGGAGCAGAGATGGGCAAAAGTTGCGGCCAATAGCTTTGGCAAGAGACCAGAATGCTCGGCTACCATTAGGGCAAGAAGCAAGTTTTCTACTCTTAGCCTGTTCAAACTCTAGTTTGGACTGATTAATAACTGCTTTACAATTGTTGCGAGCTTTGGTGTAGGCAGAAAATGAAACTGAAGAATTAGAAACAAGCCATTTACGATATGCAACGTTTTTCTCTTGTACAGCCTTAGCACACATTTATTGGAAAACCAAGGTTTAGATAAAGGACGAGATTTTAAAGTGGAGTGTGGGATAAAGGATTCCATTCCTGCAAGAATAATTTCACTGACACGATCTGAGCAAACGTTGACATCAGAAGTTTTGAAACAGTAATCAGACCAAGGAAAAGAAGAAAAGAAGTCTCGCAGGTCATCCCATTTTGCATTCTTGTAATGCCAAACAATACGAGGTTGGGAATAGCCATGAGATAAAGGTTCCATTGGAGAAGAGACAATCACCAAGTTGTGATCTGAAGTGCCTAAAGGACCTCTCACTTAGCATTTAGCATTAGCATTAGTAGAGGCATATGATGCAAGAAAGCAAGCTTATTCAGCATCAGCCAAAAAAAAAAAAAAAAAAAAAACAACCACTACTCCCATTTCACCCCTCCGTTCGTTCGAAATACCTGTCCAGCTGAGCCTTAAATTTGTTTAGGCTATCAACTTCAACAACAAGCGATAGGAGTCTATTCCACAAACCAACTGCCCGCTGGCTAAAGGCAAATTTCCGCACATCTATCCGACATCCGTCCTTCCTTAATTTGAATTTATGCCCTCTCAGATGATTATTCTGAGCAAGAGAAAGAATCCCATCGGCATTGAGCATGCTCAAGCCATTCAAAGCCTTATACACCTCTATCAGATCACCTCGCCGATGCCTAGTCTCCAGGCTCTGTAATTTGCAAAACTTAAGCCTTTCTTCGTAAGAGCAACCCTTTGTTCCATTCACTAATCTTGTTGTCCTTCTCTGTACTCGTTCCAGCAACTCTACATCCTTCTTGAAATGAGGCCTCCAGACCTGTATACAGTACTCAAGGTGTGGCCTGACCAATGCCTTATACAAGGGAATAATCACATCCCTGTCCCTGCTAGAAAAATTCCTGTATATCATTGACAAGACACCATGAGCTACTCTTGCAGCTCGTCTGCACTGCTCCGAGAACTTCATATCTGCTTGCACAATTACCCCCAGGTCCTTTTCATTCTCTACCACTGTCAGCGTAGTACCACAGAGTTGATACGTTGATCTGGGGTTACTGTTTCCCATATGTAGTACTTTACATTTGTCAGTGTTAAACTTCATTTGCCACCTCTCAGCCCATCTGCTCAACCTTTCCAGATCCTGTTGCAGTAGCATAGTATCAGTATTGTCCTTAACAACCCTGCCAACCTTGGTATCGTCTGCAAACTTGGACATTAAGCCTGATACACCATCATCAATATCATTTATAAATACAGAAAACAACAATGGACCCAACACTGAACCCTGAGGAACTCCACTAATAACATTAGTCCACGTTGAGCAGTGTCCATTGATTACCACTCTCTGTCTTCTGCCACTCAACCATCCCTTTATCCATAGCAGCAATTTGCCTCCAATGCCACACTTCTCCAATTTGTGCAGCAGTCTTCCATGTGCAACAGTATCAAAAGCCTTTCTAAGATCCAAATATATAATATCAAAGTTATTCCCTGCATCCAGTTCTTTTGTGACTACATCATAGTATCCAATCAAATTGGTCAGACAAGACCTGCCCTTAACAAAACCATGCTGTGTCTGAGCTATAACTGAATTCTTGTCCAGATGATCCTACAGTGCTTCTTTAACCAGTGCCTCCATTAATTTTCCTGGAACCGAAGTTAAACTAACAGGTCTATAATTACTTGTGTCAGCCTTTGATCCTCCTTTGTGAATTGGGGTTACATTTGCACATCTCCAGTCCATGGGTACCTCCCCTGAGTGCAAAGAAGCTCTCATAATTATGGCTAGGGGTTTGCTTACTTCCTTTGCTGCCTCCTTTAATATAACTGGATAGATCCCATCCACCCCGGGGTGCCTTTTTTATGTTTATCCTCAACAATTTCTCCTCCACTTTCCTCTCAGTTATTAGAAAATCATCTAGCTCACTGCCAATGTTTACTTCACCTACGACATTCCCCTTCCTGAATAACTCCTCATGTGTGAATGTAGATGCAAAATACTCGTTTAGATTGTTAGCCATCTGAGCTGGATCCTCAACTGTTGAACCATCAACATCCAGTGGACCAATCTGATTCATCCCTTTCCTTCTTGAGTTTAAATAGGTAAAGAACTCTTTTCTGTTTTTCTTTGCATCCTTTGCCAAGGATTTCTCATAATCTGCCTTTGCCTGCCTAATCTCCTTTGTGACTTGGTTACAGACCAACTTATATCTATCATAGGCTTCCATGTCATCCATTAATTTGTATGTATCCCATGCATTTTTCTTCTCTGCCATATGTCTCATTAGTTCATCTAATAACCATTTAGGCCTGAAACTTGAACAATATTTCTTGGTTGGTATGTAAAGCCTGGTAGCTTCCAAGATTAGTTCCTTGAATGCTTCCCATTTTGAATTTGTGTTGGTCACATCATCAGTTGGTCCCACTGTATAGAATTTAAATACTGTCTCAGACCATCATAGTTGCCTTTACGAAAGCAAAAACCCTTCCCTTTACCTCTGATGGTAGTTACCTCCTTGAGTAAATCCCACTTCAGCACACTGTGATCACTGCCATCCAGTGGTTCCTTTATCTGCAGATTCCTAATGCATGAAGAATCACTACTGATAATCAGATCAAGAGTATTACTTCCTCTAGTTGCCTCCCGAACATGCTGGTGTAGAAAACAATCATCCAATAAATCCACAAAAGCCTTGCTAGTGTGTGAGTGACCAACCCACAAATTCCAGTCAATATCTGGGAAATTAAAATCTCCCATTATAAGACTCTCTGATTTACTGGCCCATTCTATTTCCCTGTACAGTATCTTATTATACTCATCAGAGTCATTAGGCCTATAGCACACTCCTACTCTCAATTTTGATTTACCTATGCTTATGTCACACCAAACTGACTCGACACTGCCCTGTCCATCAATGTCGACTGGATTCACTCCCTTGGATTTTATGTGTTTTTTAACTAATAGCATAACCCCTCCTCCCCTCCTGTCCTGTCTATCCTTTCTATACACATTGTACTCCCCAAATTCCAGTTCTGCATTCCTTATATCTGTGTGACAACACGTCTCTGATATCCCAACAATATCTGCCTTTGATGTTTTGAGCAATACCCCAAATTCATCAAATTTATTTACTAAACTTCAACCTTGTACTTAGAAGGGTTGTTTGTGAGAAAAAGATCAAGCGTATTGGCTGTATGATTAGGATTGTCCGGTATTCTTGTAGGTAAATGAACAATCTGTGCTAGGTCATTAGTAATTGCAAAAGCCTCAGCATCTCGACCTGCTGGGTCGGTGTGACTAGAAAATGGAAGCCAGCTGGAGTTGTGAACGTTAAAATCACCAAGGAAAATTACCTCACTGTTAGGAAAGTTGGACTGGAGAAAGTCAAGTTGCAAAGAGAGGAAGTCAAAGAGCTCCAAGTGATTAGTGGAGTTGGGAGAACGGTAGAGACAACAGATGAATTTTACACAATGAGGTAGAGAGATTTTAAGCCAGAGAAGATCAAAGAGAGGAGATTCCAAATTGCCAAGTCTCTGACAGGGAATATCAGAACGGACATATGCACAAGTACCACCTTTGAGGCGAAAGGAATCATACAGCAAATAATTTGGACATCTGAGATGAGCAGTAGTTGAATCAACTGATAACTGAGATTCAGTCAGAAAAAGTACATGGGGTTTGGAAGACTGCAAGTGGAAATGGACATCGTTGAGATTAGAATTGAGACCACGTATATTTGTGAAATGAATTAGGAAGTCCCTGGGAGGTTTAGATCTTTTCGCAGATAAGCTTGCTCTATTATTTTGACAATTCATGGTGTATTCAATAGTAAGAAAAAGTGGGTGGGACATGCTGTATGAAGTAATGAAATTTTTGGATATGGCGTACATGTGGTAAGAATATACCCTGATCCTTGACATAACGTGGCCTCGACAATGCTCCCCGCATACACACTACTCGGACTCCCTCCAGTCACTATCTCGCAGAATAGAGGTAGCAAGATTATACACTAGCTGATCCGGAAGCTTCCTAGAGAGTTACCAATAGGTTCAGTCCGGTGCACTAACTAGCGGCCGGCCTGCGAACACCGTTTTAGAGCTGTACCCTCGAAATGTAAGGAATATTGGATCTCGCCACGACATTCATCATAACCTCAAAAGTCATCAATCACACTGCATGGTGGAAGAGATAGGGAAGGGTTGACCGGAACTTAGCTCTAGAGACTAAACATGGGTTCCACCACTTCAAGCCTCCAATAAGCAAAGTGGTGGTATTTCACCGGTTGATGAGAGTCATCTACCACCTAGTACTGCCTGGTAACATAGAGGGGCGGCGTTCCTCCATGTGGTGTGGGTGCCACACCTCGACCCCTGCTTACGTTGGTTCACACCTGGGTGGTCACCCACCATGTACTTGTGCATGAAGGTTATACCCAGGATTACTAACAGTCCCACCATCGTGAAGGTGCAAGCAGAGGATTTGGCTGTCATAGACCGTCCGGACTTCGCCGAAATTGGGTCCACTTTGACTTAAGCGTCACCCGAATATCAGTTCCATCGGCGTTTTAGACTCCCAGGTAGCAAGAACAGCTTGTCTGGCATATCTGAGAGAATGTCCCTGACAACCTCAAGGACCAAGACTATGCATATGAAGGAAATTGAAGGTTATTGAAGAAGTTTGGCCATAAAAAAAAAAAGTAAAATGCTATTTTAAACCTATTCTTGATAATTATTACAAAATAAAAATTTAAAATTAGCAGCACCTCTTGCGTAAAATTATTGAAGCATGCTGGTTTCACATTTCATAGCAGTCCCATCAAGTGTTTATGAATACTGGCCTCATTTTATTACAACTTCTGGCTCGCACACAATACAGTAGTACTAGTTGTGTCCAGTGATGCAAGAAAGCAAGCTTATACACAGCATCAGCCAAAAATTTAAAAATAAATAAAAATTCCAATATCACCCATCCATTCCTTCCAATACTTTGTCTAGTTCTTCCCTGAATTTAATCAAACTATCCACATCCAAAACAATAGATGGAATCTTGTTCCGTTAATCAACCACCTTATGGCTGAAGGCAAACTTCCACACATCTATTCTGTAACCATCCTTCCTCAGTTTTAATTTATTTTCCTTCATATGCATAGTCTGAGCAAGAGGAAGAATCCCATCAGCACTGAGCTTTCTCAAGCCATTCAAAGCCTTAAACACCTCAATCAGCTCGTAGGTGCCTAGTCTCCAGATACTGTAATTTACAGACCTGAAGCCTTTATTGGTAAGAGCACCCCATTTGTTCTCCACATCAGTCTTGTTACCTTTCTCTGTACCCATTCCAGCATCTCTACATTATTCCTAAAACAGGGCCTCCAGACCTGTATGCAGTACTCAAGATGTGGCCTGACCATTACCTTATACAATAGGATAATCACTCCTTTATCACTGCTAGCAAAATTTCTGTATACCAGGGCCAAAATCACATGAACTGTCCTGGCAGTCTGACTACACTGCTCAGACAACTTCATATCTCACTGCACAATTACCCCAGGTCCTTCACATTTTCCACTGAGTGTAGCACCACACAGTTGGTACATTATTCTGGGATTACTGCTACCCATATGCAGTATTAGTATTAGTAATGGAAAATGATTCAACAGATCAAGCTTATATATCATCAATAAATCATCAAAAAAAAAAAAATTACATACTTCACCCATCCATACCTCCAAGAATTTGTCTAGTTCTTCCTTGAATTTATCCAAACCACCCATTTCCACAACAACAACAGATGGAAGTTTGTTTCAGGATTCAACCACCTGCTAGCAGAAAGCAAGCTTCTGCACATCTATCTTGTAACCATCCTTCCTCAATTTCAATTTATGCAACCATATGTGTGTAGTCTGAGTAAGAGGAAGAATGCCAACTATATTTATCTTACTCAATCCTTTAAAGGCCTTAAACCACCTCAATCAGATATCCCCACAACTGTGTGGTTTCTAGACCACTGCAATTTGTAGAATTGAAGCCTTTCTTGGTAAGAGCACCCTTCTGTTCCCTTCACCAATTTGGTTGCCCTTCTCCACACTCATTTGAGCAGATCAACATCCTTCCTGAAGCGAGGCCTCCAGATTTGTATAGAGTACTTAATCCTTTAAAGGCCTTAAACCACCTCAATCAGATATCCCCACAACTGAATGGTTTGAGCATGCTCAATGCCAATGGGATTCTTCATCTTTCTCAGAATAATCACCTCAGAGGGCATAAATTCAAATTGAGGAAGGACGGATGTCGGATAGATGTGCGGAAATTTGCCTTTGGCCAGCGGGTGGTTGGTTGGTGGAACCGACTTCCATCACTTGTTGTTGAAGTTGATAGCCTAAACAAATTTAAAGCTCAACTGGACAGGTATTTCGAACGAACGGAGGGGTGAAATGGGAGAGGGGTTTTTTTTTTTTTTTTTTTGGCTGATGCTGAATAAGCTTGCTTTCTTGCATCATATGCCTCTACTAATGCTAATGCTAATGCTAACTGTGTGGTTTCTAGACCGCTGCAATTTGTAGAATTGAAGCCTTTCTTGGTAAGAGCACCCTTCTGTTCCCTTCACCAATTTGGTTGCCCTTCTCAACACTCATTTGAGCAGATCAACATCTTTCCTGAAGCGAGGCCTCCAGATTTGTATAGAGTACTTAATATGTGGCCTAACTATGGCGTTCTAAAAAGAGATAATCACTTCCTTATTCCTGCCAGCAAGGTTTCTATATATATCATTGACAAACCTCCATGAGCTGTCCTGGCAGCCTGTCTGCACTGTTCAATGAAATTGATATCTCACTGCACGATCATTTCCAGGTTTTTTCATTTTCTACTAACCTGAGTGTAGTACCACACACTTGGCATGTTTTCTGGAATTATCACCCTGCCAACTTTTGTAACATCCAAAAAATTAGACATTAAGCCTAATATACTTTCATCAATATCATTGATAAATATTGAAAACAACAATGGACCCAGCACTGAAACCTGGAGGACTCAATTAATAACATTAGTCCATGAAAAGCAGTGCCCACTGATAACCACTCTCTGTCTGCTCCCACTCAACCATTCCTTTATCCATAGCAGTAACTTGCCCTCAATGCCATATTGCTCCAGTTTGTACAACAGTCTTTTATATGCAACAATATCAAAAGCTTTCCTGTAATCCAAATATATGACATCAAAATTATTTTATGCGTCCAGTTCCTTGGTTACGGCATCATAGTATCCAATCATATTGGTCAGACAAGACTGCCCATTAACAAATCCATGCTGGGACTGCAGTATAATTGCATTCCTAGCTAGATGATGATCCTGCATTACTTCTTTAGCCTTTATTTTCTGAGGAACAGATTGAGCTAACAGGTCTGTAATTATTCATGTTACATTTTGATCCCGCTTTGTGAATTAGGGATACATTCACACATCTCCAGTCCATAGGACCTCCCCCCCAAATCCAAGGATGCTCATAATTAATTGATAAGAGTTTGCTTACCTTCTTTGCTGCCTCCCTTAATATAATTAGATAGATTCCATCCACCTCAGGCAGCTCTTTTATGTTTAACTTCAACAGTTTACTTCTACTTTCCTTTCAGTTATCACAAAATCAATGGAGGCGCCTCCGTAGCCAGGTGGGAAGGAGCAGAAGTGCGTAGCACACACTTCTTGATTAGACCTGGGTTTGAGCCCATCACCACCAAATACAGAGGATGCAGAAAGATCAGGGAAGGACCACCGCATATCCCGGAGCAATATGGCCTTAGTTGCTAATGCTCCTAAAAACCAAATAACAACAACAACAAAATCAATCAACTCCCTGTTAGTGTGCGATAAATTTCTAGGATCCCCTATCCTAAAGAATTCCTCATGTGTGAATGTAGATGCAAAATGCCTATTCGGTTTGTCAGCAAACTGAGTAGGCTCGTCAACAGTTAACCCACTGTCATAAAGTGGCCCAACGTGATTCAGCTACTTCCTCCTACTGTTAGTGTATAGCATGGAAGTCTTTCTGCTGTTCTTTCATTCTTTGCCAGAATGAAAGAACAGCAAGACTAATTTATATATAGTCTAATTTAAGACTAATTTATATATAGAATTCTATATCACCTGATAATTTATATGCATCCCAAGCATTTTCCTTCTCTGCTACAAGTGTCATCCATTTAGGTCTGATCCTTGAACAGTATTTCTTAGTTGGCATGAAAAGCTTATAAGCTTTTACGATTACTTCCCAGAATGCTTCCCGTTTAGAATTTGCTGTTGGTAACATCATTAGTTGCTCCTGTTGCATAGAATTTAAAAACTGTCTGAGATCACTGTAATCACCCTTATGAAAGCAAAAATCCTTCACTTTACTCTTGACAATAATTATGTCTTTAATTTAATTTCAAATTAGTACAATGTAATCACTGCTACCCAGTGGGTCATTTACCTGCAGATTCTTAATGCATGAAGAATTGCTGCTGATAACCAAATGAAGGGTACGGCTTCCTCTTGCTGTCTTTCTAATGGGCTGCTGAAGAAAACAGTCACAAAAGAAGTCTACAACCCTCTTGCTTGTGTGTGTGTGTGACCAACCCACAAATTCCAGTGAACATATGGAAAGATAAGACATTCAATTCACTGCCCGATCATATTTCTCAGTATAGTTGTTTGGGCTACTCATCACAGTCATTAAGACTATAGCATACACCTACTCTTATTTTTGTGTTTCCATTTTTCTTATTTATGTCACACCAAACTGACTCTACATTGCACTGGTCACCCATATCAACTGGATGCATTGTCTTAGATTTAATATGCTTCTTACCCCTCCAACTATCCTGTCCTGTCTGTTCTTCCTGTATATATTGTACTCTGCATATTGAAATTCAGCATTGCATATGTCTGAGTGACACCATGTCTCCATTATCCATACGGTGTCTGCATTTGATGTCTTAATCAGTACTTCAATTTCATCAAATTTATTTACAGTGCCCCTAGCATTTTCCAGGCTGCTTCATGTTCCAATAGAAACAGTGCAAAAATTACTCTTTCCTCTACTTGTGTCTCTCATTAATCCATTATTTTGTGTATCCCCCAAACCTCAATATCATCAGAAAATATTCTTACACCCTTTTTATTTAAGTGTATCCCATCCCATTATGAAGCAGGTAGGGTTTTCATTTTCACAGGTTACACTCACAGTTACTTAAGGCAACAATAGCCATAGCGATGCATTCTTCTCCACATAATAGCAGTGAAGTTATACCCAAATGCTAGAAACAATAAAAAAAACAAACATAGGCAGACGTCTAAAGCACACCAGAGCAATGGAGTATTTTAAAAAATTAATTAAAAATATGTTTTAAATTAAAAAAATTTGATTTTTCACCATTGTGGTCACAACAGATTGAAAATAAAGGTGGCATCAAAAATTTAGCAATTTTAAATTAGTTTTGGCCAATTTTGGAATGCCCACTAGACGGTTAAAAACAACACCTATGAGCATTTTATATAAATTTTTAAAAACAAGATTCCCTTAGTTAAGTTTAACATTCTGTTAAACTTAAGGACTGTTGAATCTTATTATAGCTGTTGCATAAGATTCCCATTAAACATTTTTTTTTTTTTTTTTTTTTTTTTTTTATGTTGGAGGAGATAGGAGTCATTTTGACATCCATTCTAATTTATCACCCTTACACTTAAGCCACTCTGTTCACCTAGTGGTAAGTAGTATCTCAATACCCATCAGGAAGTTTTCCCTTGGTTTTTCTACTAAAAGTTAAATAACTCTCCATTGAGAAGGATCAAAATGAACCCCACAGGACAATTTCATGTCTTATCAGTAGGTTAATGTTGCAAGAAAATCTGGATGAAGTCCTGCTTCATCCAGCAACATCCTGATGAAAGTCTTTATTGGTCTACCCCAGGGCATTTTCCCTCCACAGTCCCCTCCATTGCATCCAGAAGGAATCCGCCATGTTGAATCACATGGCCCACCCATTTTAGTCTAGTTTATCTTATTCTACCTAAAATTTTCCTTTGTTCTTGGATACGTCTTAATACTTCCACATTTGACACTTTTCAATCCATTTAATTTTTTTACATCCGATCTAAATTCGGAAGGGAATTAACCTTTTATCAATCATCATTGCCTTAGTTTTCATAACGTTTATCTTCATTCCATACTTCAGCACGTTCTTATTTAGCCTTTTGATCATTTTTTGCATTGTAGCAGGGCAACACTGCTAGTATGGCCTGATCATCTGCAAACTTAATAACCTGTATATACTTTTCACCTATTTTAATCCCCCACTTCTTATTCCAAAGTGCCTTCTTTATTATCACTTCAGCAAAAGGATTGAACAAACCAGGTGAAAGTAAGCATCCCTGTCTTACTCTCTTTTTAACTTTAGCTTTTTCTGTTAGTTCTCCCCTCACTCTTATCACTGCATTTTGTCTTCTATATAAGTCATAGATCAGTCCAATAATCTTCTTCTTGCATCCGAGCAATGGGAACAATTCTCCCAGATTACTCTATCAGATGCCTTCTCATTAGCCACAAAACACCCATAGAGGTTTCGTCCCATGTTATACACTTTCTCACCCAACGCTCAACATTCCAGTAGCATCTCTTGTCGATCTGCATCTGCGAAAACCACGCTGTGAGTCATCCAGAAATTGTTCAATATGACTCTCCATTCAAACTTTGATAACTTTCAGCAGAACCTTGGATGCATGAGTAATAAGATTTATAGTTCTGTAGTCTTGGCATACTCTTGGTGACATCTTCTTGGGTATGGGGATTATGATTGATGTGCAGAAATCCCCCAGCCAATGCTCATCCTTGTATATCATATTTATCAGTTCAAATAAGCCATCTTCAGATTTTCTCCACTGTATTTTAAAAGCTCTGCAGGTATGTTGTCAATTCCTGGTGCTTTGTTATTACTAAGGGACTTTAAGGATGTTGAATTCATCCTTAGATATTTCCTCCTCCATGTTTTCTTGTTATTCTAGTGTTGTATTTCTCCATGTGTATGTGCTTGAATCTTCATTAAGTTCTTCAACATATCTCCGCCATCTTTCCTTTTGTTCTTTGAAGTTCAGTACTGTCATTCCCTTTTCATCCCACAATGCTCTCGTTTGGCTTCCGCTACTCGTTCTTGTTAATTTTCTGATTTTTCTATGCACCAAGTCCACCCAACCTTGTTGTTCGAGCATTTCAAACTCTTGACAGTTCTCTGGCCACCACTGTTCTTTAGCCTGCCTACATTCCCTATCAATTTCATTCTTCAATTTGTGATAATTACTTTGATCATCATCATTTTTTTTGGCCTTTCAGTCTCCTCCTCTCGTCCATTTTCTACAGTAAAATATCTGTGATCCAAAGCTTCCTCCTAATTTTTTCACTCTTACCCAGAGCCACTGATGCAGCTTTACAAGTCATCTCCTTCATTAAAGACCAATTTTGCTCTAGATCATTCGGAGTCTCCTCAGCAACGATAACATTGATCAGATCTTGAAACACATTTTTGCACTCTCCTGTCTAAATTTCTCAATGTTCCATCTAATGAATGATTTCCTTTTATTCAGGCACTTCAATTTTACTTCCATGTTTAGATTGGTCCTTGAGGTTGTCACAGACATTCTCTCAGATATGCCAGACAAGCTGTACTTGCTACCTGGAAGTCTAAAAAGCTGATGGAACTGATATTTGGGTGACATTCAAGTCAAGTGGACCCAATTTCGGCGAAGTCCGGACGGTCTGTGACAGCCAAATCCTCTGCTTGCACCTTCACGATGGTGGACTGTCAGTAATCCTGATTTTACCTCCATGCACAAGCATTGTAGGTGACCACCCAGGTGTGAACCAACATAAGCAGGGGTCGAGGTGTGACACCCACACCACATGGAGGAATGCCGCCCCTCTGTGTTACCAGGCAATACTAAGTGGTAGATGACTTTCATCAAATGGTGCAATACCACCACTTTGCTCATTGGAGGCTTGAAGTGGTGGAACCCATGTTTAGTCTCTAGAGCTAAGTTCCAGTCAACCCTTCCCCATCTCTTCCATCATGCAGTATGACTGATGACTTTTGAGTGATGAACATCATGGCAAGATCCAATCTTCCTTACATTTTGAGAGTACAGCTCTAAAACAGTGTTCACAGGCTGGCCACTACATAGTACACCAAACCGAACCTATTGGTAACTCTTTAGGAGGCTTTCGGATCAGCTAGTGTATAATCTTGCTGCCTCTACTCTGCCAGATAGTGACTGGAGGGAGTCCGAGTAGTGTGTATGCTGGGGGACATTGTCAAGGCCACATTATGTCAAGGATCTGGATATATTCTTACCGTGTGCATGCCATAGACAAAAATTTCATTACTTCATACAGTATGTCCCCCTACTTTTTCTTACTACTGAATACACCATGAATTGTCAAACTAATTGAGTAAGCTTATCTGCAAAAAGATCTAAACCTCCCAAACACTTCCTAGTTCATTTCACAAATATACGTGGTCTCAATTCTAATCTCAATGATGTCCATTTCCACTTGCAGTCTGCCAAACCCCATGTATTTTTTCTGACGAAATCAGTTATCAGTTGATTCAACCACTGCTCATCTCAGTTGCCAAAATTATTCGCAGTATGATTCCTTTCACCTCAAAGGTGGTACTTGTGCATATGTCCGTTCTGATATTGCCTGTCAGATATTTGATAATTTTGAGTCTCCTCTTTTCGATCTTCTCTGGCTTAAAATCTCTCTACTTCATTCTGTAAAATTCATCTGTTGTCTCTACCGTTCTCCCAACTCCACTAATCACTTGGAGCTCTTTGACTTCCTCCCTTTGCAACTTGACTTTCTCCAGTCCAAACTTTGATAACAGTGAGGTAATTCTGAGGGGTGATTTTAATGTTCACAACTTAAGCTGACTTCCATTTTCTAGTCACACCAACCCAGCTGGTCGAGATGCCGAGGCTTTTGCAATTACTAATGACCTTGCACAGATTGTTCATTTACCTACAAGAATACCAGACAATCCTAACCATACAGCCAAAAAGCTTGATCTTTTTCAAACAAACAACCCTTCTAAGTACACAGACAAAGTCAGTGGTCCTTTAGGCACCTTAGATCACAACATGGTGATTGTCTCTTCTCCAATGGAGCCTCTTTTCTCATGGCTATTCCAAACCTCATGTTGTTTGGCATTACAAGAATTCAAAATGGGATGACCTGCGAGATTTCTTTTCTTCTTTTCCTTGGTTGGATTACTGTTTCAAAACTTCTGATGTCAACGTTTGCTCAGATCGTGTCAGTGAAATTATTCTTGTAGGAATGGAATCCTTTATTCCACACTCCACTTTAAAATCTCGTCCTTTATCTAAACCTTGGTTTTCCAATAAATGTGCTAAGGCTGTTCAAGAGAAGAAGGTTGCATATCGTAATTGGCTTGTTTCCAATTCTTCAGTTTCATTTTCTGCCTACACCAAAGCTCGCAACAATTGTAAAGTAGTTATTAATCAGTCCAAAATAGATTTTGAACAAGCTAAAAGTAGAAAACTTGCTTTTTGCTCTAATGGTAGCCAAGCATTCTGGTCTCTTGCCAAAGCTATTGGTTGCAACTTTTGCCCATCTTTGCTCCCACCTCTGTCAAAACCAGATGGTTCTGTTGTCACTTCAGCCAAAGATAAAGCTGACCTGTTAGCATCCCATTTTTCTTCCAACTCATGTACTAATGATCTTGATAAAACACTTCCCAGCATTCTCAACACACTCCATTCAATGCCTCCTGTGGTCTTCCGTCAAAAGGATGTCAGAAGGATTTTGACAAATCTTGATGCTAAGAAAGCTCCAGGTCCTGATGGTATTTCTCGACCTGTGCTCCTGAACTTACGTCTGTTCTTTTCCACCTTTTTTCACTTTCTTATTCCAAAGGTGTTTTTCCTTCTGCTTGGAAATTTGCTCATATCCAGCCAGTTCCTAAAAAGGGTGACAAATCCCTCCCATCCAATTATCGTCCCATTGCAATTACTTCTACTCTTTCTAAAGTAATGGAGCAATCAATTAACTGCCAACTCTTAAACTACCTAGAACCTTTCTGTCTGATCAATGATCGCCAGTGTCGATCCACTGGTGACATTCTGGCTTATGTTACCCATTTATGGACAAATTCAATGGAAAAGTGTGGTGAAACACAAGCAGTTACTCTTGACATCTGAAAGGCTTTCGATCATGTTTGGCATAAAGGTCTTCTAAACAATCTTCCATCTTATGGATTGCCAACTGTTTTTTGTAATTGGTTATCCAGTTTTCTCTCTGATCACTCACTGAGGGTGATGGTAGATGGCTCTCTGTCTTCTAACTTCTCCTCTAATGCTGGTGTCCCCCAATGTTCAATTCTTTCCCCCACTCTTTTCCTCTTGTATATTAATGACCTTCTTCTGTTGACTGTAAATCCTATCCATAGTTTTGCTGATGATAGCACATTGCATTCCACTTTCCATTTTGAGAAACCTTGCCCTGCACAATTAGCTTCAACTTCTCAGACATCTGCTACTAATTCCTTAAATGCCGATCTCCAGGTAATTCTCCAGTGGGGCAAAGACAACTTAGGTGATTTCAATCCTTCTAAAACTTAGTGTCTTATATCTCACAAAAAGGATTCTTCTGCTCCTATGCTTATCTTTTGTTACACTGATTTCTAGGCAAAATCATTACTCTTTTGGGAATTACCCTGACTTCTAATCTGTCTTGGCACAAGCACATTACAAATATTGCTTCCTCTTCATATTAAAACTTGGTTTTCTCTTTCACTATCGGCATTAATTTTTCTCCAAACAGCTATTCACTCTGTACAAATCACAAATTCTCCCTATTATGGAATATTGTTCCCTCATCTGGGGCGGTGCCCCCAAAACCTCTCTCAGGCTTCTAGATTCCATTCAGAAGAGGGCAGTTAGGTTAATTAATGACTCATCTCTAACAGAGTCTCTCCACTCGCTGTCTAATAGATGTACTGTTTCTTCTGTATGCCTTTTCTACAGATACTTCCATGGGCACTGTTCTTCTGAATTTGCTTCTATTATTCTGTACGTCTATTTGCTTCTATTATTGATCTGATCTCAGATACACTGTTAATGGTTACCTGTTGTGTATCTTTTTATTAATAAAATAAAATAAAATAAAATAAAATAAAATTCCCGCTCTCTCTCTCTCTCTCTCTCTCTCTCTTTCAAAACAGTCCAAACATGTGCCACCACCAGCCAACTTCCATTTACTGTCCAACTTCAAACTCACGGAACCAACTTTTCATCATCCTCGTGGCACCTCCATAGCCAGGTGGGAAGGAGCAGCAGTGCGTAGCACACGCTTCTTGATTAGACCGGGGTTCGAGCCCATCACCACCGAATACGGAGGATGCGGAAAGGTCAGGGAATGACCACCGCATATCCCGGAGCAATATGGCCTTAGTTGCTAATGCTCCTAAAAACCAAATAACAAACAACAAACAAACATCGTCCTCGTTTATTCATTCAACTGCTGTTTTCTGGAACAACCTTCCTTCATACGTATTTCCTGAAAATTATAGTCTACCGAAGTTCAAGTCTAATGTCAACAAATATCTTGTTTCATCTTCTCAACCTCCAACCCAAGCATGGTACCAAGTACTATAGGTTCTAATACCTCTAATGTTTGGGGGTTTCATAAAAAAAAAAAAAAAGATTATAAGCATAAAATAAGTTATCATTTAAAGCTAGTAAACCCAGTGGATGGTGCAGCTCACTTAGTCCTTCTGGACTGTTAAGGCTTCTGTTCATAATTTTCCTTTTTTCTATATAGAGATCAAAATAGAAAACTTTATCCTCCAAAGCTTACTCGATACCATTAAACCCCCTTGCTCATGGTCTGCTTCTAAGCGTATTACTGTTCATTTTTACTTCAAATATCAGTTTGACTAATTTGCCTTCCACCATACTTTCTATATGCTATATTAAGTTTTCTTTGCTTTATTTACCTTTGATTGGATATCATTTACCTCATGATTTTCCTTATTTCCTCATTTGTAAACAGCTTTAGTCTTTTTATCATACTGCTGATTGCTTGCAACGTTACTGCTTCCCTCGCTAGCAATCACTGCTTCATCCAATAGCACTGTCACTGCTTCACCCGCTAGCACTGTCACCGCTTCACCCACTAGCATCGTCACTGTTAACGCCACTTGCAATGTTACTGCTACCTCCACTAGCAACATACTGCCCTCCTATTCTTCTGATTGCTTGGTCACTGGTTGGCATCATTCCTGCCTCTATGTGGTGGGACCTGGGAGAAGGAAGTCCCTCTCCCAGGGCTAAAAGGGGCAAAAATGGACTTAAATAACTTTCCGCCAATAGAGCCATCAAGCTCAGGACCGGAAATGTCCAATGTCAATGACTCTAACCACCAAAAAGGCTTCGAAGGGAAGCACAGTGCAATGACACACCAAACCTTCTGATGATACCCTCTCTCTCTCTCTCTCCACCCAACCTGCGGGCAAGTTATCACTATTTGTTATCCAAAGATATTTAGAAACCATCGCTGGAACACCAAAAATGGTTTAACAACTGTAATCTGGAGACCACCTGATTGAAACAGCTACCTCAAAATTAGCATTAGCATTAGCATTAGTAGAGGCATATGATGCAACAAAGCAAGCTTATTCAGCATCAGCCAAATAAAAAAAAAAAAAAAAGCACAACCACTACTCCCATTTCACCCCTCCATTCATTCGAAATACCTGTCCAGCTGAGCCTTAAATTTGTTTAGGCTATCAACTTCAACGACAAGTGATGGAAGTCTATTCCACAAACCAACTGCCCGCTGGCTAAAGGCAAATTTCCGCACACCTATCCGACATCCGTCCTTCCTCAATTTGAATTTATGCCCTCTCAGGTGATTATTCTGAGAAAGAGGAAGAATCCCATCGGCATTGACCATGCTCAAGCCATTCAAAGCCTTATACACCTCTATTAGATCACCTCGCCGATGCCTAGTCTCCAGACTCTGTAATTTGCAAAACTTAAGCCTTTCTTCGTAAGACCAAGTATTTGTTCCATTCACTAATCTTGTTGCCATCCTCTGTACTCGTTCCAGCAGCTCTACATCCTTCTTGAAATGAGGTCTCCAGACCTGTATACAGTACTCAAGGTGTGGCCTGACCAATGCCTTATACAAGAGAATAATCACATCCCTATCCCTACTAGAAAAATTCCTGTATATCATTGACAAGACACCATGAGCTACTCTTGCAGCTCGTCTGCACTGCTCAGAGAACTTCATATCTGCCTGCACAATTACCCCCAGGTCCTTTTCATTCTCTACCACTGTCAGCATAGCACCACAGAGTTGATATGTTGATCTGGGGTTACTTTTTCCCATATGTAGTACTTTACTTTTGTCAATGTTAAACTTCATTTGCCACCTCTCAGCCCATCTGCTCAACCTTTCCAGATCCTGTTGCAGCAGCATAGCATCAGTAGTGTCCTTAACAACCCTGCCAACCTTTGTATCGTCTGCAAACTTGGACATTAAGCTTGATATACCATCATCTATATCATTAATAAATACAGAAAACAACAATGGACCTAACACTGAACCCTGAGGAACTCCACTAATAACATTAGTCCACGTTGAGCAGTGTCCATTGATTACCATTCTCTGTCTTCTGCCACTCAACCATCCCTTTATCCATAGCAGCAATTTGCCTCCAATGCCACACTGCTCCAATTTGTGCAACAGTCTTCCATGCGCAACAGTATCAAAAGCCTTTCTAAGATCCAAATATATAGTATCAAAGTTATTCCCTGCATCCAGTTCTTTTGTGACTACATCATAGTATCCAATCAAATTGGTCAGACAAGACCTGCCCTTAACAAAACCATGCTGTGTCTGAGCTATAACTGAATTCTTGTCTAGATGATCCTGCAGTGCTTCTTTAACCAGTGCCTCCATTAATTTTCCTGGAACCGAAGTTAAACTAACAGGTCTATAATTACTTGTGTCAGCCTTTGATCCTCCTTTGTGAATTGGGGTTACATTTGCACATCTCCAGTCTATGGGTACCTCCTCTGAGTCCAAAGAAGCTCTCATAATTATGGCTAGGGGTTTGCTTACTTCTTTTGCTGCCTCCTTTAATATAACTGGATAGATCCCATCCACCCTGGGTGCCTTTTTTATGTTTATCCTCAACAATTTCTCCTCCACTTTCCTCTCAGTTATCAGAAAATCATCTAGCTCACTGCCAATGTTTACTTCACCTATGACATTCCCCTTCCTGAATAACTCCTCATGTGTGAATGTAGATGCAAAATACTCGTTTAGATTGTTACCTCAACTGCTGAACCATCAACATCCAGTGGACCAATCTAATTCATCCCTTTCCTTCTTGAGTTTAAATAGGTAAAGAACTCTTTTCTGTTTTTCTTTGCATCCTTTGCCAAGGATTTCTCATAATCTGCCTTTGCCTGCCTAATCTCCTTTGTGACTTGGTTACAGACCAACTTATATCTATCATAGGCTTCCATGTCACCCATTAATTTGTATATATCCCATGCATTTTTCTTCTCTGCCATATGTCTCATTAGTTCATCTGACAACCATTTAGGCCTGAACCTTGAACAATATTTCTTGGTTGGTATGTAAAGCCTGGTAGCTTCCAAGATTAGTTCCTTGAATGCTTCCCATTTTGAATTTGCTGTTGGTAACATCATCAGTTGATCCCACTGTATAGAATTTAAATACTGTCTCAGCCCATCATAGTCGCCTTTACGAAAGCAAAAACCCTTCCCTTTACCTCTGATGGTAGTTACCTCCTTGAGTAAATCCCACTTCAGCACACTGTGATCACTGCCACCTAGTGGTTCCTTTATCTGCAGATTCTTAATGCATGAAGAATCACTACTGATAATCAGATCAAGAGTATTACACCCTCTAGTTGCCTCCTGAACATGCTGGTGTGGAAAACAATCATCCAATAAATCCACAAAACAAATCCACAAAAGCCTTGCTAGTGTGTGAGTGACCAACCCACAAATTCCAGTCAATATCTGGGAAATTAAAATCCCCCATTATAAGACTCTCTGATTTACTGGCCCATTCTAGTTCCCTGTACAGTATCTTATTATACTCATCAGAGTCATTAGGCCTATAGCACACTCCTACTCTCAATTTTGATTTACCCATGCTTATGTCACACCAAACTGACTCGACACTGCCCTGTCCATCGATGTCGACTGGCTTCACTTCCTTCGATTTTATGTGTTTTTTAACTAATAGCATAACCCCTCCTCCCTTCCTATCCTGTCTATCCTTTCGGTACACGTTGTACTCCCCATATTCCAGTTCTGCATTCCTTGTATCTGTGTGGCACCATGTCTCTGATATCCCAACAATATCTGCCTTTGATTTTTTGAGCAATACCTCAAATTCATCAAATTTATTTACTAAACTCCTAGCATTGGTGTACACGCAAGTATACATGCACCTGTTTCTATTTTTAGCTACCCTAACACAACCCATGTGTTTACTTGTACCACAATGACTTCCAGCAGTCTCTGAAATATCCTGCATATTGTTTTTCAGGCTTCTGCTCATTCCAATAGAAGCAGTGCAAGAATCTCTTTCACCTCTGCAAGTGGCTACTGTTAATCTATTTGTCTTTGTCTCCCCCCCCAAACTAGAAGTTTTCCGACCCACCTAACACTGCCTCGATAGCATCAGCAAATATTCTTGCACCCTTTCTTCCAGCGCAATATGGCCAAAGTAGCTCTTGCGCCAAAAAAACCCAACAACAACAACAACAACAACAGCACCCTTTCTATTTAAGTGTATCCCATCCCTGTAGAAGCAATCTCTCTGTTAACAAGTGCAGTCCAGGCTGAAAAATATTCCGATTGGGTGCTAAAAACAATGACATTAGGTCGGCTGACAGTATCTATCACAGACCTACTTACAGTATCTGAAGGGGAATTAGTTCAGGAACTAATAACATTAGTCCACGTTGAGCAGTGTCCATTGATTACCATTCTCTGTCTTCTGCCACTCGACCATCCCTTTATCCACAGCAGCAATTTTCCTTCAATGCCACACTGTAGTGTGGCATTGAAGTATATGTATAATGACTAAGAAAGATGGAAAATCTTGTTCCAAAATGTATAATGACTAAGAAAGATGGAAAATCTTGTTCCAACACAATCCATCATTTTAACTTTCAGCACCCCAGATTTGCCATTCTTGGTAACAGCTGGCTATTTAAACTGCTGAATTTGGCTTTACATCCCAAATCCCATTCGTTGTTTTAAATGCCTGCAATATGGACACTCCCAGCAAGCGTGTAGAGGTGATACCATTTGTCCTATTTGTGGTTTCAGGGAGCATACACAAGCAGACTGTTCAGCAGGGCTGTGCCGAGCTATTTTAGTACCTGAGGCAAGAATGAAAAATTGTGCCCTACTGTTAATCATGGCAATGTTGACAAGGCCTGACATAGCCAAGTGGTCAAGAGCACAAGTGCAGTAGCACACGCTCTTTGAGCGGACTGTGGTTCAAGCCCATGACTGCTAAATACGATTAACATTTGTATTGATTGATTTATTGTAAACTCCACTGACTTGGTGGTCAAGCCGGAGTATAAACAAGAACATTTTTTTTTTTTTTATCTTTTTTTGTCACTCCTTTCAGCTTTTAATCTGGGGCAAGAGCCTCGTTCGCTTCGCCCTCAGCATGGCTCTGCTGTTCAGTCTCAAGTCCCATTTGGCCAACTGCAAAGGAAGTCACCCAAACTTTTCTAAATCATGTGAAATGTAGAAAACAGGGAAGAAAATT
The DNA here is from genome assembly GCF_048544385.1 of Mastigoproctus giganteus. Classification (NCBI taxonomy): domain Eukaryota; kingdom Metazoa; phylum Arthropoda; class Arachnida; order Uropygi; family Thelyphonidae; genus Mastigoproctus; species Mastigoproctus giganteus. The sequence goes on from NC_143577.1 coordinate 71,345,826, forward strand.
CAAAAATATAAAATAAAACAGTCATATACCCTGAAGCATAGACAAGTTATGTTGACCATGCCCAGTCATTCTTATACATCTCATGCTTGCAACAGCAGCTCAAACAGATGTATCAATACTCCCCAGCATACCTCTAGCTTCTTCTTCTTCTTGAACTTAGCAGATTTTAGGCTTATGAAACCTGTACCACTAACCCTCTTCCAAGAACTGTTCGATCCATCTCTTTCTGGGATGCCCTCTGTTTCTCAAGAATAGTCGGACTATCTTAAATAGAAACATCTCTAGCTAACTAGGTTAAAAGTACACTATCAAACTCTGAAAAAGACACACATCAAAATAAAACCAGCAAAGTGACTGACACTCCAATTAGCATCCCAAGTGATACTCTGACGGTCTTGCATGACAGCGAAAAATTGAAAACTACTAAAGACAACAAGAAAACCAAATCACCCACCAACAGTATGGAAGTAGATCTATGCTCAGATTATGAGGAACCCATACTAGAACTTCACGCAAATTATACTATGGTTACTGGATGCCCCATTTTCCCAAAAAAGACCAGAAAAAATGCTCCGCATACAAAAAACAATCAGATGAATCATCCCCACCTAAACCTAAATGATGCACGACATTTTACAATGGAATTGCAGAAGCTTTCATTACAACACAGACAGCATCCAAGATATAATTAACCAATATTCTCCATTTGCCCTTTGTCTTCAGGAAACTTACTTAACCTCACAAATTTCTCCTTCGATAAAAAAACTGTTGCCTTTATCAAAGAGATTGTAATACAGCTGATGCTGCCCATAGTGGTGTGGCAATCGTGATAAATTCAAAGATCCCAACTAAACATCTAAAGTTGCATTAGCTATATGCAAAGCAGTAGCTATATCTAAAGGACTAGATAAATCTCGCCCATTCCAGGTGAGGACTGAAGAAGGTATGGTAGGAAACTTACCAGAAAGCTTTCTAATTTTTTTTCATATTACAGTAGACTTTCAGAATAATGGCACCTTTGGGGATTCAAGATACCGTTATTTTGATTTTTTCGTTATCAATAAAGTTTTATTTTTAATATATTTAATACAGAAATAATGAGGCTAAATAAGAAATAGAGAGATTAAGAATGCAATTTTATTAACTGTACATTAAAAACAAAAATGTTGATGATCCAGTGTTAAAACAAGTGTTATATTCTGCCATTAATACATTCCTACTTATGCTCTATTTTCTGTTATTGTGTCAAGTTTGTCACTAAGCTTTAATGTTCTTAATTATTCTTTTTTTCTTCTCTGTATGAAGTCTATTAACTTTAGGAGCCATAGTGAGGGGATTTTAATTTAAAATAAATGTAAAACAGTGGTATAATCTGTGATATCAGTACAGAATTCACTTTCAAAATGGCGAATTTAATAAATAAAGTAATCACGTGACTTGCCATTTTCTTTTTTCTGGCACTGCAAGATATCTGCACTGTATGTAAACATCTGATCTCGATGTGCCGTTATCTCAAATGTGCCGTTATTTCGACAGTTTACTGTATTTTGGTGTCAATGTTTCTGTTAATGCAAAACGGATCCAGGATTCTTTCTTGGCTCACCTTTCTATGAAACATGCTTTTGCCCTTAACTTCTTATAATTAATGATATTGGCTGGGGTTGGATATTGCCAAAACAAATTCCAGGTTTTTTTTTTTTTTTTTTTTTTTTTGCTTTCTTTTGTGCAATCCTGATTTCACCATTAATTACAATGTTTTTGTTCAGGGGGTTTGAGAGTGGTATTGCGTCTTTGGCCACATTTAGGAGATGCGACATGATGTAATCTGTCACATTATCAATAGGCTGGAGGTGGAATTTTTCTTCATCGAGAGAGACTGATGACTGAAATTTTGCTCAGTTTGCTTGGAAAAATTTCCATTTCCTGCAGGGTTGAATTGAAGGAGTCTGTGCTATCAAAAAAATTGCATACGATTGGAAAGTGGTCACTGCCCGTGAGATCATTTATAACATACGACTCTATAGTCAGGACCAGTACTGGAGAACAAATTGAGAGAACTATTGCTGAGGTGTATCCAGTTGGGAGTTGTATGTGAGAGTGTGCACCAGTATTATGGTGAGGTTTTGTACTTCTAGAAAGCTTTCAATGAGTCGAATCTGTCTATCTAATTTAGGAGTGCCCCATAAGGGGTGATGCCCATTAAAATCCTCTAATATACAGAGAAGTGAAGGTATCTGTATGAAGAGACCTTCAAAATCTTTTAAAGAGTATGTATCATTTATGATAGGTAGATTGATACTCGTGTTATTGCAATATGGAGAATTATACAGATATAGCTAATGCAACTTTAGATATAGCAACTCAGCAGCATCAGCTTATACTACATCATTCCAATGAATTAAAAACACTGTAGAACAGCATTCTATTAACTTTCAAACTGCCTTCCTTCTGCATATAATAAACCTCTGCAATATTCTGAACTTTTGCATACCATTGGAACAGCCTACAATTGTGCTGCCAGACCAGATGAGATCTATTATGTAGTGCTACAACATCGTCATTACAAAACTTTGTGCCTTCCCTTGGTCTTTTACAACTATATTTTTTTGGAAAATATTCATCCAGCTTCTTGGCATCGTTCTACTGTTTTGGTATTCCTAAAGCCTGAAAAAGATCCAACCAATCCCTACAGCTATAGACCAATATCTCTCTCAAGCTGCCTGAGCAAAAATCCTTGAGAAAATTGTCCACTCATCTGGATCATTGAGTCAGAACATCTAATGAGCCATAGTCAATGTGACTTTCATCAAAACATATCATGCTTGGATCTTATGGTTAAGACTGAATTTGCAGTTCATAAACATGAGCAGTTTGTTAAACATGAGCAGCTAGACTCTAAAGCATTTAGGGCATAAGCTTAAAGTTATGGGAGAGTCTAGACTATGTATGTATAAATATAGTGCAAGCGCATCAGAAATACATAGCTATATCTGAATAAATCAGAATATTAGTAAAACGGCATCGTTTTAAGTTATATCTCATATTGTGAATACTTTCACAACGAGTTGCCATGATATTGCACTACTTTGAATAAGTAACACTTCACCTAAGGAGAAGACTAATGTTACTTATTCTCAGATGGATACCACCACCCAGACGGCACCGTTTCAGGACTATTTGGCCCTTCTTCGGTGGGTGGGTAAGTACTCGAGTGATGCAGTGATGGCAAAACAGTTATGAAGTATAACTCCACAATATGAGAGATGCCTGATGGTGTATCATGTATTTAGACTCTAAAGCATTTAGGGCATAAGCCCCACCCACCGAAGAAGGGCCAAATAGTCCCGAAACGGTGCCGTCTGATGGCGCCCGGAGTTTCCAGTGGACTTCTCCACTGGGGAAGCGTTGCCTATTCGAGGAGTTTGAGTTTTTGAGTGGTGTGAGTTGAAAGAGTTACTGTCCCTTTCATTCTTCTACACCGTTTCTTTTCCTCTTCCACTCCTACTATTACTTTCCCTCTATTTTTTTGCTTTTCTAAGTCTAATAGGGACAAGTGGATAGTCGAGTTATTATCCCACACATATACAAATAGTCCTGAAACGGTGCCTTCTGGGTGGTGGTATCCATCTGAGAATAAGTAACATTAGTCTTCTCCTTAGGTAAAGCGTTACTTATTTGAAGTAGTGCAATATCATGGCAATTTGTTGTGAAGGTATTCACAATATGAGATACAACTTAAAACGATGCCGTTTTACTAATATTCTGATTTATTCAGATATAGCTATGTATTTCTGATGCACTTGAACTATATTTATACATGAGCAGCTAGTAATAATTTCAATAGATATAGAGAAGGCTTTTAACACTACCTGGTAGCATGGTATACTTATTGATCTTTACTCTCTTTATCCACAGGGCAACCTTCCTATTTTGTGAAAAATTTTCTACATGCTAGGTCATTTCAAGTTCAATACCAACATGCCTTCTCGGCAATGTTCATTCAGGAAGATGTTCCACAAGGATCAGTACTGAGTTCCACACTTTTTGCTCTTAGAATAGATTCTATCACTAAACAACTTCTAAATACAGTTGAGACTTACCTTTATGCAGATGACCTGTCCATCTCCTGCCATTCCCAAAATGAGATCTATTAAATGACAACTTCAGATATCACTTAATAAAATACAATGGGCCAGCTTTAATGGCTATTGACTCTCGCAGTAAAAAACAGTTGGCATCCTTTTTGGTAGACAATGCAAACTTCATCCGGATCCTGAACCTCAAATTACTAATGTCTCCATCCCAGTCACTAAGGAGGTGATTATCCCCTTGCATAAGGCAATGGTCAGGCCACACCTTGAGTACTGCATACAGGTCTGGAGGCCTCATTATAGGAAGGATGTAGAGTTGCTGGAGAAGGTGCAGAGAAGGGCAACAAGACAGGTGAGGGGAACAAAGGGGTGCTCTTACAAAGAAAGGCTTAAGTTCTGCAAATTGCAGCATCTGGAGACTAGGCACCTGCGAGGTGTTCTGATTGAGGTGTATAAGGCCTTGAATGGATTGAGCAGGATCAATGCTAATTGGATTCTTCCTCTTGTTCAGATTACAAACTTGAGTTGGCATAAATTCAAATTGAGAAAAGACTGTTGTAGAACAGATGTGTGGAAATTTGCCTTTAGCTAGTGGGTAGTTGATTGCTGGAACAAATTTCCATCTGTCGTTGTGTAAGATGATAGCTTAAATAAATTCAAGGAAGAAGTGGACAAACTTTGGGTGAAATAGGAATTATTATTTTTTTTTTTTTTTTTTGGCTGATAGTGTATAAGCTTGCTTTCTTGCATCATATGCCTCTGCTAATGCTAATGTTAATAACATCAAATTTCTAGGATTAATCCTTGACAACAAGTTAAATTTTTTAGATCATATGGGCTCACATTTGGTGCGTATGGGTTTGGCACACCCAGGGTCCTGAGCTGGATATCATCATTCTTCTCTTTCTTGGTGATTTCCTTCTCTCTCTCTCTCTCTCTCTCTCTCTCTCTCTCTCTCTCAGGGTAACTCAAAAATTTTTTTTTTCTTGCCTGGTGCAGCAAAAGCCTTAGGCTTCCTGCACCGTAGGGCTAATAATGATAATCATAATGCACCTACTTCATGCCTAAAAAAGTTAAACATACTCAGTGCATTATCTGCCCTAACATGGGGTGCAGAGTGTACATCCCTACTTCGGTTATACAGGACATTTTTCAGATCCTGTCTTGATTATGGCGCTCCCATCTATGATTCTTCCAGAATGTGTGCATTATGCTTGGTTGATCTAGTTCAACACAGTGCTTTGAGGATTGCACTTGATACTTTCAGAACATCACCAGCACATAGTCTCTACATTGATGCTCACAAGCCCCCACTAATTTTACACAGGAAAACACTGTTACTGAAGTATGCTGTTAAAATAGAAAGTTGTACCTTGCATCCCATTCAGTCATACCTATTCAATCTACCATTAGAAAACCTTTACAGAAATAAACCTAACATAGTAAAACTAGCTGGTCTTCGCCTTCTTGAGCTGATGCAGGTTTGGAATGTTTCCATCCATTCTGTACAACAGGTAGCAACTTTCACTCAATCACCATGAGTTTATCCTCCTCTTCTACCTACCTGTGACACTTACCTCTGCCAATGAGGAATAATATTTTGCAAGCATCAAATGTCAGACAACTTCATGCAGTTCACACTCAAAAATATATTGACCTTTCCCCCAATTCATATGGATGGCTCTAAATCTAATTCAAACGTTGGAGCAGCCTCAGTGTTTCCGAATGCCATTATTTCAGCATCCATTCGATCTGAATTCAGTACCTTCTCAGCTGAATTATATACAATTACACTAGCTTTAGAAAATCTCTGTTCTGACTGTTCTTTAAAATCTGTTATTTACACTGATTCCTTCAGCTTATTCATGGTATTAAGTAATTTCTCAGATATCTATCCATTTGATTTCATCTAGAACAAGTTCACCTTGTTCTAGATGAAATCAAATGATAGGCATGCAGCATGAATGATTATTCATGCTGCATGCCTATCAAAATGGACAGCACTGGCACTCTCAAACTAATAATAAATGAATTACTAATAACTAAACTATATAAGAAGTAGTCCTTTCGAGGACTACTTATATATTTCAAGAACTTTATGAAAATTTCTCATTTCTTTAATATTTCTCATTTCTCATAATAAATGAATAGGCACATTATAGCCAAAGCAGCTTATGAGCCATCAAATCCCTACAGCAACAACATCATTAAAACAATGTCCCAGATAGGTTATGATTTCTGTGGCCCCCTTAAGATGCTGGACATGACCAGCTATCTCTTTAATTCCTTGTGATATTGGTGCTTCCGTAGCCAGGTGGGCAGGTGCAGCAGTCTGTAGCACACGCTTCTGGATTAGACCAGGGTTTGAGCCCATGACCACCAAATATGGAGGATGCAGAAAGGTCAGGGAATGACCACCACATATCCCCCCGAGCAATATGGCCTTAGATGTTAATGCTCCTAAAAACCAAATAACAAACAACACACAAACTTTGTGATATTAAAATACATTATTTTAATACATTCTCATTCTTTAGGAATTGCAAATTCTTAATTTTTATAATTTTGGCCTTCTCAGTTTAATCTTAACCCTCCTTGAACATTAACAGATGCCTGCCTGTTAACCTATATAACCTGTAATTTAACATTAATTTTTGCTTTAGAAATAATTTTCTTATTCTGTATTCTTTTATTTTCTTCTTCTTCTTTTCATTCTTTCTACTCTTCTATCATCTTACAGGCTAATACTTTCTAAAATTAGCATATACACTCAGTGATCACTGAATTATGACTACCCCATCCATAATGAACTATGCTGCATAACTCACAGTAATTTCTTGTATTCTCTCTATCATGTGACCTCCTCTGACTGTGTAGTTGTCCTGGAGTATAAACAGAAAATTTATTTATTTATTTATAAAAAGCCAAACAGCTTCCCACACTGAAGCAGTGGTAATTTGCATCTGGTTATGCAAGTCAAAAAAATTGCAATTATGCGACATAGTAAAGGTATCACAGAGTTTCAAAAGGGCATGACTGTGGGAGCTTAGGCATTGGGTGCTTCCATATAGAATATGGCATGTCTTGTTGGTTGCTCATGGCCCACTGTGGCTAAGGTGTAGAATGAGTGGAGTTTATTGGGTCAAAAAGGTGAATGTTTGCAGTAAGCGAAGGTTGCATTGAGTTTTACCCTTCACTTACCTACAGTCACCTGCCAGTCACTGTATGACAGCTCACATTGCAATACAATATGGGGAATGCAAGAACAATATCCCAAATGATGAGGTCCCACACACTCAGATGCGTGGGGTTCCACAGCAGATAACCCAAGTGACACCCCCTCTCCACACAGCATTCACACAACAGTGAATGCTGTGTGGTGTCAACAACACACTGGTTGTACACTGGAGGACTGGAAACGAGTGTGCTACTCAGGTAAGTCCAAATACCTGGTGCAACACCCTGACAGATGCCTTAGTGTATGGTGCAAGCAACATGAGTCCATGGTCCCATCGTGTATGGTACCCACTATACAGGCATGTGGCAGTGGTTGCTTAATATGGGATATGTTTTGCTGGCAAGAACTAGAACTGCTGATGTGTATGGACAATGTCTCACTGGTGAGGTCTACTGGCAGCTCTTAGGAGACCATGTGCACCCTATGTCATTGGGCCTGCACTGTGCACAAGTGGTTTGAGGATCACAGTGAAAATATCACTCATCGTGATTGGCCTCCAAATTCTCCTGACCTCAATCCAATTGAATGCCTGTAGACATTTCAGAATGGGAAGTGAGCCATATGGATAAGCAACCATCATCTATTCTGACATCGTGGAAAGACTTGAAGGCAATCTGGCTGTAGATCCCTATAGATGTCTTCAGACATCTAGTGGAGTCAATGCCTAGGTGAATATCGGCTGTTATCCATGCGAACAGTGGCCCAACACAGTATTAGGTAGATGGTCATAATTTAATGATCACTCAGTGTGTATGTATGTGTGTGTGTGTGTATATATATATATATATATATATATATATATATATATATATATAAATGTGTACACACACACACACACACAATATTTTAAAATAAAAAAATGGTGCATAATTTACTTACTTTTGCCTGAAGCATATTTACATCTGCATCTTGGAATCGCCCTTGTCCATAATCCAAAATGGCTTGAGTTAGACCACGAGTTAAAGAAATAGTAATACCATCACGATATATAAAAGCTCCAATTCCTCCACAAAGCTCCAGAATAAATACAAAGATAAAAGCAACACCCATCTAATAATAAAAGAAAAATTATCACTATACCAAGAAAATAATATTATGAGATTTAATTAAGCCTTTCAGTGGTAGTTCTGGTGAGTGAATACGCTGATCTATGTTTTTCACTTAATGGCTTTGGAGAGTTCATATAGACATAAATCTATGTACTTCTGAAAACTGCTTCAAATAGATATTCTTTTAATGCATAAATTGTCTTGAAAATTTTCTAGCACATGCTGCCATCTCTTATCTGTATTTCCAACTAATTGTAGACACAGTTTATAATAAATGGCAGCATTAAAATAGCTTTCAAAATCTGAGAAGATCACACCCGTTGATCTCAATATTGCCCGATTTGGGCATAAAGTTGAAAATTAAAGAATTTCTGTGGAGCCCAGATCTAGAATTTAACATTAAATCACATAACACATGAATAGATGTCGAGGATACTATTATTAACAAAAAAGTAATGGTGGGTTTTATTTTCAGATTTTTTGTTTTTTTTTTTTTTTTTGTTTTTTGTAAATTTGCATATATATATATATATATTTGTCTAGTGATCGAAATGCAGCGATTCCCTGACCATTATTGGCCTTGTGGTCCTCTGTTGAGATGGGGTGTAATGGTCAGTTTATTTTTGGTTTATTTTTGTTTTATTTTATTGTAGTTGGTTTACATCTCTATTGGTGATATTTCACATAAATTTGGACTTGGTGCCCATCAGAGGAAACACTGTTAAATTTCTATTTAATTAGCATTCAAAATTTAATTGATTATTATTTTATTATCTTTTATTATTAGATTTTCTAAATTATCTTGGAGAATTTCAGCTACAATATTTTTACTGTTGTTACCCTTCTCTTCCCTCCCTGTTGGTTTGATCGTTATATTTAATTTTGATTGTTTTTGCTCTTCTGTCTTGCCATGCTGCTGGCATTATTTTTATTTGGCCCCGGGTACCAAGCAATTGTGATCGAGCATTTTCTCTGTGCTTAAACTGCGATTGCCTAAAAGTGATTTATAGTTCTTTTAAGTTCCTATCCTTAAGAAATTTATTTATTTAATAAAAGCTCCTGTTACAAAAGTACCTGTACAGAGCAAGAAAGAAAAGACACCTTTCTTTATTTTTCGTATTTCTATTACTAACATTTACTACTTTACGTTTGGTCACACCAGGCATTGCTCCTGCCTCCCCATGGTGGGACCAGAAACCTTGGTAGAACAGTTAATCTGACAAGGGCCAAAAGAAGCAAATATGGAACAAAATGTGTAGAGCCAACAAGCTCTCAGCCAGTGTTAGATAATGAACATGAAACGTCTCAATCCAAGCTGTCTCCGTTCCTTATCCAGAAACACCTGAAAAGTCTGGCAGGATCTCCTAAGGCAGTCAAGAGACTGCAATCAGGGGACTTGCTAGTGGAACCAATAAACTGCAGACATTCCAAGAAACTGCTAAAAATGACAAACTTTGCTAAAATTCCAGTAAAAGTTTCTTCCCATGCAATCCTAAATACATCTAAGAGTGTTATATCCAGCTGGTATCTATTGAATGTCATGGAGGAGGAGGAGATAACTCAAGAGCTTCAAGATCAATGTTATTGCTGTGAAAAGAATCATGGTTAAAAGAGACAATACACTCACACCTACAAAGAATATTATTCTAACCTTTAACATGCCAAATCTACCATCATCGACTATCTACTTTGCCACATTAGACCCTACATTCCTAATCCATTGAGATATTTTAAGTGCTAAAAGTATGGCCACTCTCAAACGGCGTGTAGAGGAAACTGAGTTTGTCCCAATTGCACGTCCTCTGATCACACTCAAAGCGTTTGCTCAGCGAAAGAAATTATATGCCCCAGTAAGGGCAACCATCCTTCTTATTCAAGGACATATGACAGATGGAAAACTGAAAAGAAAATTGTGAAATATAAGATCGAAAATAAAGTAAGTTTTCAAGAAGCAAGGAAATGTATTGCTCCTAGTACGACTAAACATACATACACCAGTATTGCGCAAAAATATCAATCAGTGGCCACCCAAACTGATGTTACAGTCTCGTCAAACACTTCGATCTCTGACTGGGCTCGGACTGTTCTCTCTCAGCAACAGTCCAATATCCCCAAGCAGTCTAACCAGGCAAGCAATACTGCACTAACAGTACCAGCTACATCTCCTTCTCCCCCCCCCCCCAGTGATTGCTTCTACATCGAATAATCAAAGCTCAAATTTAAAAAAGAATATCCAAGAAACATCTATGGATACAACTGACTAGTCCAAACAGGAAGAACCGACCTTAGAAATATACGTGGAAGAAGAAAGATGTGGACACTGGTTGGCCATTCTTCTCAAAAAAAAACAAACCAAAGCCTGAATGCCACAAGCCAGTCGCATTAAAAAATAGTCAGATACAGCTTCCTCTACTAAACATCAGTAATGCCTTATATTCTACAATGGAATTGTAGAGGATTTCGTAGCAACCTTAATGATATTAATGGCTCGGACTGTTCTCTCTCAGCAACAGTCCAATATCCCCAAGCAGTCTAACCAGGCAAGCAATACTGCACTAACAGTACCAGCTACATCTCCTTCTCCCCCCCCCCCAGTGATTGCTTCTACATCGAATAATCAAAGCTCAAATTTAAAAAAGAATATCCAAGAAACATCTATGGATACAACTGACTAGTCCAAACAGGAAGAACCGACCTTAGAAATATACGTGGAAGAAGAAAGATGTGGACACTGGTTGGCCATTCTTCTCAAAAAAAAACAAACCAAAGCCTGAATGCCACAAGCCAGTCGCATTAAAAAATAGTCAGATACAGCTTCCTCTACTAAACATCAGTAATGCCTTATATTCTACAATGGAATTGTAGAGGATTTCGTAGCAACCTTAATGATATTCAAGTCTTAATTAACCACTACTCTCCAGTTGATTTTTGTCTACAGGAAACCTATCTAACTTCTCAAATTTCTACCAACATAAAGAACTATGCCATCTATTGACAAGATCGTAATACTTCAAATTCCGCCGGTGGGGGTGTGGCCATCTTGGTCAGCTTAAAGATCCCAATCAAACAAATTGTTTTGGCAATAACTTCAACTGAAATTGAGGTTGTTGCCATACATTTGATAACCCAGATTGTGTTAACACTAGTATCAGTCTATCTCCCATCATACCTTCTCTTACCAAGATCTTGAAAACCTGCTAAAGCAGTTACCTTCCCCTATCTGCCTCCTGGGGATTTCAATGACCACCACCCCTTATGGGGATCAACTAAATTAGATAGACATGGCCGACTAATTGAAATCTTTGTGGATAAGCAAAACCTTACTGCTCTTAATACTGGTGCACCCATTCATGTACAATTACCAACTGGACAAACTTCTGCAATCGAACTATCAATATGCTCCCCGATTCTGTTTCCAATCATAGAATGGTCTGTTTATGGATGATCCCATGGGCAGTGACCATATAGCCCAACTCTGTAGGAAATGGAAGTTCTCTCAAGCCAGCTAGGTAAAATTTCAGTCAGTTGTCACCCTGGATGAGCAATTTATATGAACACACTCAACAGATGAAGCCACAGACTATATCACTTCACACCTACTATCTGCAGCTAAATGTCCAATTCCATCGTCGAATCCCCAGTCTCGACGGCATCTTAACTATTGGTGGAATGAAGATTGCCCAAAAGCGCAGAGAAGTTAAAAAATAAAGCATAAATTTATTTTGTAGATCCCCAACCACAGCTAATCTTATCAACTATAAGAAGCTAAAGGCAAAAGCACGTCCATCTCATTCAAAGGCAAGTGAAGAAGAATTCTTGGATTCAGTTTGCATCTACCATAAACAGAACTGCTAACGCTGAGTTAATATGGAAGAAAATTAGGCAGATTTCTGGAAAATTTCCAACCACCCTTTCACCAATTCTTTCATGGGATGGGCAAGAACTCTCTGTTCCTGAAGACATAGCAAATGCCCAAGGCATTTGCTATGTCCTCAGGAACAGACATAGCAACATCAACTTATTCTCTGGAATTTCAGAAAATAAAGACCAAGACTGATCCTCAGTTTTGGACCTCAGTTTTCCTTCCGTATAACCAGCCTCTTCAATATTCTGAACTTCTACACACCATTAAAACAACATGTAACAGTGCTGCTGGGCCAGAGAGAATATCTTATATCATGTTACAAAAATTTACAAATACTGCTGGTCTACTATAACCGAATATTTCTGGAAAACCTTTATCCCAGCTCTTGCCATCATGCCACAGTTCTTGCCTTTTTTAAACCTGGAAAAGATCCTACCAATCCATACAGTTGCAGACCAATTTCCCTCTCCAATTTCCTCAGGAAATTACTTGAAAAAATGATCCATAATCATCTTGTTTGGATAATTGAAATGCAACAACTAATGAGTAAAAAGCAACATGGCTTTCAACAGAACAGGTCGTCCTTAGATCTCATGATCAAAGCTGAGTCTGCAATTCGTAATGCCTTTGTAAAAAGTGAACATCTTGTTATGGTTTCCAAAGACATAGAGAAGGCATTTGATACTATCTGGTGTCATGGCATTCTCAGTGACCTCCATGCTCTTGGTCTATGAGGCAACCTTCCTATATTCATCAGGAACTTTCTCCAGAATCATTTGTTCCGAGTTCAATTCCACAACTCGTTTTCTACAACATTTTTACAGGAAGGAGTGCCACAAGGGTCTGTACTGAGTGCAACCCTTTTTGCCCTTTGAATCGATTCCATCACAAAAGAATTTACAAATACTGTTCAGACCTACCTTTATGCTGATGATCTATTTCTTGCCATTCTCAGAACACGAGATCCACTGAATGGCAACTGCAGATATCCCTGAATAAAGTCCAAAGGTGGGCAAGGTTAAATGGCTATTGTCTATCACTGTAGAAAACTGTTGCAATCCACTTTTGCAATCAACAGAAAATGCATACATATCCTGAACTTCAGATGTCAAACTTTACCATTCCAGTGAATAACAACATCAGATTCTTGGGATTAATCATTGACAGGAAATTAAATTTCCTTCAGGATATTAAATTTGTGTGTACTTCTTGTGTCAAAAAGCTGAACATACTAAAAGCTTTATCTGCCTTGCCTTGTCTTGGAAAGCAGACTGTACATCTTTGCTGCTGTTATATAGAGCATTGATCAGATCCCGTTTGGATTCTGGAGCTCCAATCTATGATTCTGGCGAAAGAGAACAATGGCTGTATCCAGCAGATTGCACTTGGTGCTTTCAGGATATCTCCTATTCATAGTCTATATATCAAACTCTACTCATAGTTTATATAATGAAGCTAATGAGCCCTAAATTTACCTCCACAGAAAAATTCTGCTTCTTAAGTATGCAGCCCGAATACAAAGTTGTTGGCAGCATCCTATTGAGCCATACCTTTTAAATCCACCACTGCAAAATCGCTATAGAAACAAACCCACTAAAATAAGACCAGCAGGCTTAACACCTTATTGAATTAACACAGAGTTGGAATGTTCCTATTGTCAACAGGCAACAAATAATGAATTACTCTCAACCACCTTAGACTTCCCTATGCAATTAACCTGCAATACTTATCTCCATAAATGGGGAAAGAATCAACTACCAATAATCAATGTGAAACAACTTCATGCAAGCCATATTCAGAAATATACTGATTTTTTTGCCAATATATACTAATGGCTCCAAATCACATTCAGCCATTCGAGCAGCAGCAGCAGTATTTCCTTCTACTATCATTTCAGCTGATCTTCCGCCTGAGTATAGCAGCTTCTCGGTAGAACTCCATGCAATAAAATTAGCCTTAGAAAACTTGAATCTACCCTTCTGTAAAATACATAGTATACATGGTCTCGCTCAGCTCAATTACAGCAATGCAAAATTCCTCCTACAAGATTCACCCTGTGTTAAATCAAATCAGAAGTCTCCAATTGCGAATTTGAAGAACATCATCAATCAGTGACCTTTTGCTGGATCCTAGCACATTCGGGGAATGAACTCGCTGACAAAACTGCTAAAAATCCATCAACTTTTGATTTAACCTCCATCCATGTTCCAGCCTCTGACTACAATCACATCATACAAACAGCATGTCTCGTGCAGTGGAAAGATATAGGGCACACCCAAACCAATAATAAACTCTACCAGTTTAAACAGGACCCAAAGTTTTGACACTCTAGCACCAAAACAGTGCAAAGAGAAGTGGTATTTGCACAGGCTTGAATAGGACACGGGTCTGACTCGCCTCCATCTACTCACAGGAGAGGATCCTCCACACTGTTCAGCATATATATATCAGTGAAAAATGACTGATTGACTGACTGCCCATATCCTGATTGATTGACTGCCCACAATATCAAAAGGACAGAACATTCTTCCTGTCTTCCCTTACAAATCTGCAAAACTAATGACATTAGCATTAGCATTAGTAGAGGCATTTGATGCAAGAAAGCAAGCTTATGCAGCATCAGCCAAAAAAAAAAAAAAAAACCCACTTCCACTTCACCCCTCTGTTTGTTCAAAATACCTGTCCAGCTGAGCCTTAAACTTATTTAGGCTATCAACCTCCACGACAAGGGCAAATTTCCGCACGTCTATCTTACATCTGTCTTTCCTCAATTTGAATTTATGCCCTCTCAGGTGATTATTCTGAGCTAGAGGAAGAATCCCATCAGCATTGAGCCTGCTCAAACCATTCAAGGCCTTATACACCTCTATCAGATCACCTCACTGGTGCCTAGTTTCCTGACACTGTAATTTGCAAAACTTAAGCCTTTCTTCGTAAGAGCACCCCTTTGTTCCATTCACTAATCTTGTTGCCCTTCTCTGTACTCGTTCCAGCAGCTCTACATCCTTCTTGAAATGAGGCCTCCAGACCTATATACAGTACTCTAGGTGTGGCCTGACCATTGCCTTATACAAGGTAGCATATCATTGGCAACGAAGCAAATAACAATGAATTTTACTCTTTTCTGAAAAAAATTGGAATGTATCATAAATTCTGAAAAGTTCTGCGTAATAAAAATGAAGTAATTACAACTAAATTTTGTTTTTTAGCATTTCACTATGAATAGGCACATTATAGCCCCAGAAGCTTATGTGCCATTAAACTTCCATAACACACACACTGTCTGTATAGCCCTCTGTCTGCATAAATAACTTGACTTCCAGTAGACAGATTTCCATGAAATATTACACTTGATAATTTTAAAAATATTTGTTCGGCTATTCCAAATTTCACTAAAATTGGACAAAGAAAAATTCAGAAATTATTATTACTTTTTCCATACAATTTCTGTTTTTTTTCCATACAATTTCCATTTCTTTTTTCTATACAAACTGTATGGAAAAAAGAAATTCATTGATTAAATGTAGTTTTATGCAGTATTGTTAGATTAGCATTAGCATTAGTAGAGGCATATGATGCAAGAAAGCAAGCTTATGCAGCATCAGCCAAAAAAAAAAAATAAAATAAAATAACACTTCCATTTCACCCCTCCGTTCGTTCAAAATACCTGTCCAGCTGAGCGTTAAATTTATTTGGGCTATCAACTTCTACAACAAGGGATGGAAGTCTGTTCCACCAACCAACTACCCGCTGGCTAAAGGCAAATTTCCGCACATCTATCCTACATCTGTCTTTCCTCAATCTGAATTTACGGCCTCTCAGGTGATTATTCTAAGCAAGAGGAAGAATCCCATCAGCATTGAGTATGCTAAAACCATTCAAGGCTTTATACACCTCTATCAGATCACCTTGCCGATGCCTAGTCTCCAGACACTGTAATTTGCAAAACTTAAGCCTTTCTTCGTAAGAGCAACCCTTTGTTCCATTCACTAATCTTGTTGCCCTTCTCTGTACTCGTCCCAACAGCTCTACATCCTTCTTGAAATGAGGCCTCCAGACCTGTATACAGTACTCAAGGTGTGGCCTGACCACTGCCTTATACAAGGGAATAATAACCTCTTTATCCCTGCTAGAAAATTTCCTGTATATCATTGACAAGACACCATGAGCTACTCTTGCAGCTCGTCTGCACTGCTCAGAGAACTTCATATCTGCCTGCACAATTACCCCCAGGTCCTTTTCATTCTCTACCACTGTCAATGTAGTACCACAGAGTTGATACATTGCTCTGGGGTTGTTGTTTCCCATATGTAGTACTTTACATTTGTCAATGTTAAACTTCATTTTCCACATCTCAGCCCATCTGCTCAACCTTTCCAGATCCTGTTGCAGCAGCATAGAGTCAGTAGTGTCCTTAACAACCCTGCCAACCTTTGTATCGTCTGCAAACTTGGACATTAAGCTTGGTATACCATCATCAATATCATTTATAAATACAGAAAACAATAATGGACCCAACACTGAACCCTGAGGGACTCCACTAATAACATTAATCCACGATGAGCAGTGTCCATTGATTACCACTCTCTGTCTTCTCCCACTCAACCATCCCTTTATACATAGCAGCAATTTGCCTCCAATGCCACACTGCTCCAATTTGTGCAGCAGTCTTCCATGTGCAACAGTATCAAAAGCCTTTCTAAGATCCAAGTATATAATATCAAAGTTATTCCCTGCATCCAGTTCTTTTGTGACTATCATAGTATCCAATCAAATTGGTCAGGCAAGACTTTCCCTTAACAAAACCATGCTGTGTCCAAGCTATAACTGAAGTCTTGTCTAGATGATCCTGCAGTTAGACAATCAATGCATGCTTTTTGTGTATTGTTATGTAAAACTTATGAATGTGGCAACACTTGTAAAGAGATACATATGTAGAGAGAAAAAGAGACTTACAAAAAAAAAAAAAAGAGAGTACTGAAGAAGAATAATAAACATACAGTTGCAATTAAACTGAACCACTAAGTATAAAGAACTTAAAACTAGTTTTATTAAGTGTTCTATAAAGCATAATTCTTAGTAATTTATCATTATTATTAGCCATATGGTGCAAGGAATCCTGAGGCTTATGCTGCACCAGCCAAAAAAAAATTTCTGAATTACGCTGTGTGAGAGAGAGAGAGAGAGAGAGAGAGAGAGAGAGAGAGAGAGAGAGAGAGAGAGAGAGAGAGAACAAGAGTCAGAAGTAGAAGGGAATCACCAAAAATAGAACAATGATGATATCCAGCTCAGGACCCTGGGTGTGCCAAGCCCATACTCACCAGATGTGAGCCCCCTAGGGTAAATTAATAAGGAGATAACTATATTTTCACTTCTCACCACAGAAAAAGAAAAAAAATTCATTTAATTTTTAAAAAAAATCAAATGCACCTGAAATGTCATGCACTGCATATACAATAATTTTACTCTAGCGTTGGAGAATAAGTCAAAATAAAACCATATTAATATTTTAAAACATTTATACGCACAGTGTTAATTTTTACAAAATTTCAAAATTTCATGAAAAAACTCTCTGCTAGGGACCCACCATTCTTTTGTGGAAAATAAATTATCTTTCCTTAAAATTAGTTTATGCTTAAAAAAAAACAAAAAAACATGCCAATTCAGTATAGAACTATAAATTATAAATATTGCATTAAATAACCAATAAGAAGGGGGGGGTTCTTCAGTGTCCAACCATCCTTATATAAAGACAACTTCCATAATGGAGAAAAACTAATGGTTTTTCTTTAAACCTTTCAGCAGTGAGTTTTCTGCATGCAGGTAGATTCCCCATAGTGAATGTTCATAGTTTTTGTGGAGTAAGTTTCTATGTTGAATTTTTGAAATTTTTTTAAAAATGAAAACTTTGTACATAAATGCTTTAAAATATCAAAGCATTTATATTCTTATTCTTACCTTATTTTCCAAAGCCTTAATAAAATTATTGTCAAAAATCAAATCAGAATTAAAAAATATATTTTTAGATTGTTAAAAAAAATTGTAAAATTATTTGTAAATAAAACCTGTATCATTCTTTTGCTGATGCAGTAATATCCTCTACATATCTATATATATATATATATATATATTACTTGATTCAGTTTTGTCAAATTCTGCAATTTTATTTTGGCTTCTGTAAGCCCAAATCAGATAACTGAGATCAACAAATGCGACCTTTGCCTCAAATTTTTAGAACTATTTTCTTGCTGCCACCTATTATGAGCCATGTGTATAATTAATTGGAAACAGAGATAACAGTTGACAGCACATACGTTGCAACATAAAGAAAAAAATACGTTAAGGATAATAATGTTTGAAGCAACCTTCAAAATATATATATATATCTGATTGCATAGCCTCTGGCTCAAACATATGAAACATAGGTCTACATATGCACTTCCCAGAACAGACATGTGAAAAATGTACTTCTAAATACATACTGTTCAAGAGTTTAAACTTGAAAGAACAGCTAAGTAAGAATATTGGTAAATTCAACCAATACACAGCAACTTAAACTTTATAAACTTCTGAAATATAAAATTAATGTGCACTGAGGAGAGAAAAAATCAGTAACTCTATTATAAATTTAAATAAAATTCATGATTGATAAATAGATGTATATGATGTAATGTACTGACCCAAGTTGTGGAATAACTGCATGACTTCACAGACAGAATCTTTGCATCTTTGCAACAACAGCGGCTTAATAATATAAAGCAAGTATAGAGCTTAATGATATCAAGTGCTGGAGTTCAGACAGCTTGGTTTGCAGGCATCAATGATGGAGCAGCTTAACAAAACCAATATTAAGGGTGATGGCAGAGGAAAATCCTTTTCACAAGTTCATTGTTATACCTGTAACTTGCCTTAACATTTATCTAATAATTCTTGTGCAAAATGCAAAAAAATATTTGAGTTATTAAGATTTCCCTCCTGGGAAATCTCAATAACTCACAGTTATTTTCTTCACAGTGCCATGCCTTTCCTTCTGATAAGACTGTTAGCTTGCTGAATGACCAAATTGAGCATTCATAATTTAAAACAGAAATGATTAACCAGGGTATTGGGATTCTTTGAAGAGTTAAGGATGGAAAAGATATGCACCAG
Organism: Mastigoproctus giganteus; assembly: GCF_048544385.1. Classification (NCBI taxonomy): domain Eukaryota; kingdom Metazoa; phylum Arthropoda; class Arachnida; order Uropygi; family Thelyphonidae; genus Mastigoproctus; species Mastigoproctus giganteus. The sequence continues at coordinate 71,365,218 of NC_143577.1, forward strand.
GAAGTCACACTATCTGAGCCTGCTAATGTACCTCTACCATCTGATGATCCTAACCCTCTGCCAGGAATGTTGGTGGTAAATGTTCACCAAAATGACTTAAATATGAAAACAAACATATCTGTTAAAGTGATGATCTGTATCATTAATTTGTTTTGTTACTGAAGAATTTTTGCCTTAAGAATAAAAGAAAATATTTTTTTGGCTTTGTTAAGCATCTTCTTACATATAATTATGAAACATTCTAAAATGTGAATTTAAAATTACACACTTTTTTATTGTACAATCATCGAGAACATTGGCTCCATGTTTGATCATTGTCTCTCACAATGGAGATGCTTTGATTGTATCAGATGTTATGTTCATCATCATTATCCAATGACTAAAGCATGAAGCTTTATCAATTTGATGAAGAAGATAATTTCCACATGCTCACGTTCATAAACAAGTTATAAAAATATGTCTAAATACATCAAGGGGTGGGTTATTTTACAAAATAATTTAAAATATGCATTTTCAGTAAAAAAAAATGGATTTTTCACAGTTATGTTCATAATCGGTTGAAAAAAAGGATGCAAAAGTGAACAGTTTTGAATTAATTTAATGCCCTTTTTACAATCATAATAATGGTAGAAAAAGTCCACCAATGTGTCTGCTAATATTATATTTTTACAGAACCCAATAGAATGCTAATAATGTAACCAAGATGACTAAAATATTAGTACATATCCTGAACTCTAATCCATTTTTCTTCCATCATTTTTATGTTACTGCTGATAGCCTATACCAGTTAGGTTATAATCTTATTTTGGGCAAACCTCTTTTGGGTTGACCAAAATTAGATTATTCAGATAGCTTCACTGAATGAATTCCTTGGTCAGAAATTTCCAATAAAAATAGAACATATTTTATTGCAGATCAGAGTCCTGCATAGATCCACTGTTTTAGATCTGAAACCAATCTGCACCTGCAGTAATTGGAATGTCACCCCAAATCATAACATTTGTACCCACAACTAGGGGGAAAAAAAAAATGAAATGCCATATTAAGAAAATTTATATTAAATTTTCTATATATCAATAATAATATAATAGTTAGTTTTAAATTAAAATATATCAATCAGTAATATTAATATTTTATTGAATCGTATACAATATATAAAATTAACAAGAAATTTTATATATATAAATTTTAAAAAATAATGAAACATATTCATAACATAATTAATTTCATAAATTTTTAGACAGTTGCTGTGCAGAACTTATAAACCCAGATGCAGAACATCCTTTTGCTTGCTGTACTGGCACTGTTGGCAGGGATGGCAAGAATTAAATCCTTCCCATTTTCCTATAGAGGGGGAGGAATGCACTTGACAAAGATGGGATGAAACTGTGTATCATAAAATGTTACTTGCCTTGTTGACCCAGATGATACAAGATAGTTTATGCAGATCATATAATCAGCCAAAATTCTAACCGCTAATCAAAATTTGAGGAATGCATCTACCTGAACTTTCAGCTCCAGTTTCAAGCTCTAAATACACATTTTCTTAATTATATAAACTATTCTTTTTTTTCTTAAATGTGTACTCTATTATTTTATATCTTCATATGGTTCATCTTCCTTATATACTTGGACTCAGTGAATCATGGGATAAGTTTGCCCATGTGAAATAAAAATTCAAATCAATTATACACTTTGTAGAAATAATTTTAATAAACAGTATAAAATGAAAACAAGGACAATATTGAATTTATGACCATAAGCTACTTAAATTATACAGTCATTTTGAATTTACCACATTGAATGCAATCCTAAAAAGTTAAGTGTTTCTGCAAGTTGCAATTTTTTGGAAACTTTTAATGTTCTTTTCAGTTTTGTGCTGAGAAATTTTAAATTTAGTGTTAAATTAACAGATAAATAACCCCAGGGGCTCATATTTGGTGAATATGGGGTTGGCAAACCCAGGGTCCTGAGCTGGATATCATCATTCTTCCCTTTCTTGGTGATTCCCTTCTACTTCTGACTCTCTCTCTCTCTCTCTCTCTCTCTCTCTCTCTCTCTCTCTCTCTCTCTCTCTCTCTCTCTCTCAGGGTAACACGGGAATTTTTTTTTTTTTTTTGGCTAGTGCAGCATAAGCCTCAGGCTTCCTTGCACCTTAAGGCTAATAATAATAATACTAATAACATTAGAAAGGCACCTGGGGTGGATGGAATCTATCCAGTTATATTAAAGGAGGCAGCAAAGGAAGTAAGCAAACCCTTAGCCATAATTATGAAAGCTTTCCTGGACTCAGGGGAGGTACCCTGGACTAGAGATGTGCAAATGTGACCCCAATCCACAAAGCAGGATCAAAGGGAGACACAGGTAATTACAGACCTGTTAGTTTAACTTCTGTTCCAGGGAAATTAATGAAGGCACTGGTTAAAGAACCATTGCAGGATCATCTAGACAAGACTTCAGTTATAGCTCAGACACAGCATGGGTTTGTTAAGGGGAAGCCTTGTCTGACTAATTTGATTGGATACTATGATGTAGTCACAAAGGAACTGGATGCAAAGAATAACTTTGATATCATATATTTGGATCTTAGAAAGGTCTTTAATATTGTTGCACATGGAAGACTGCTGGACAAATTGGAGCAGTGTGGCATTGGAGGAAAATTGCTGCTATGGATAAAGGGATGGTTGAGTGGGAGAAGACAGAGAATGGTAATCAATGGACACTGCTCTTCGTGGACTAATGTTATTAGTGGAGTCCCTCAGGGTTCAGTGTTGGATCCATTGTTGTTTTCTGTATTTATAAATGATATTGATGATGGTATATCAGGCTTAATGTCCAAGTTTGCAGATGATATGAAGGTTGGCAGGGTTGTTAATGATACTAATGACAGTACACTGCTGCAACAGGATCTAGAAAAGTTGAGCAGATTGGGCTGAGAGGTGGCAAATGAAGTTTAACATTGACACCAACAATGGACCCAACACTGAACTCTGTGGTACCACACTGACAGTGGTAGAGAATGAAAAGGACTTGGGGTAATTGTGCAGGCAGATATGAAGTTTTCTGAGCAGTGCAGATGGTCTGCAAGAGTAGCTCATGGTATCTTGTCAATGATATACAGGAATTTTTCTAGCAGGGATAAGCAGGCGATTATCCCCTTGTATAAGGCAATGGTCAGGCCACACCTTAAGTACTGTACACAGGTCTGGAGGCCTCATTTTAATAAGGATGTAGAGCTGTTGGAATAAGTACAGAAAAGGGCAACAAGATTAGTGAACAGAACAAAGGGTTGCTCTTAAAAGAAAGGCTTAAGTTTTGCAAATTACAGTGTCTGGAGACTAGGCACCTGCGAGATGATCTGATTGAGGTGTATAAAGCCTTGAATGGTTTGCACATGCTCAGTACTGATGGGATTCTTCCTCTTGCTGAGAATAATTGCCTGAGAGGGAATAAATTCAAATTGGGTAAAGACGGTTGTAGGATAGGTGTGCGGAAGTTTCCCTTTAGCCAGCGGGTGGTTGATTGCAGGAACAAACTTCCATCTGTTGTTGTAGAAGTTGACAGCTTAAATAGATTCAAGGCAAAACTTAACAAACATCTGGAGCGAGGGGATGGGTGAAATATGGGGTTTTTTTTTTTTGGCTGATGCTATAGAAGCTTGCCTTTTTGCATCATGTGCCCTTGCTAATGCTAATGCTAATGCTAATTCAGTTTCTTTAATTCTGAAGTACTGAGTGTAAATTTAATGATCATAAGAAATAATCAGCAATGACATGCGTACCTTGCAACTATTACTGTCTGATTGAGCTGGTGCTCTTATCTCGATGTTAAGCCAGCTCAATCAGACTTAACTCTCGTAAGGAGTTCTCACTTTTTATGTTTTCATTTGTAAAATTACCTGTTTTTGTAAATTAATTGTTCGATTTTCCCGGAAGTTTCGGGAGGCTATAAAAATGTAAACCCCTGGCTTTTTGCCCATGAAGGGCATTAAAGACTCTCTCTCTCTCTCTCTCTCTCTCTATATATATATATATATATATATATAATATAACATCATAATTAGAGATAATTCAGAAAAACAAAAAAGGATGTCCACTAATCTTGTATTTTTGTCTACTTTTCACTTCTAGCAGTGTAATATTGTGAGAGAATAATAATTTTAAATCTAGCAGTCTAATCATACTTTTTAGGCAAATGTACCCAATTAATAAAATATCATTAGTGGAGTACTGTGTGTAATTCAAATTACACAAAAAATAAAATAAATAAATAAATAAAGATACACACCTGAAAATTTCTTTAAGTTATTTATGAAGAAACTAATAAAAATAGTTACTTTATGGGTTAATATATTAATTTTTAGTATTACTGTATTAAATTATTTACATTCAAAAACTGGAACTGCACCTGACTCACCTGGGTAACTCGCTGGTACCTGACCCAATGCAGGACTCTATCAGAGGTTATGTATTTAACAATAATAGGAAACATGTAATCAATAATATTTACATTTACAATTTAAATGCTCCATTTAAATACTGATAGTATTTAAGACCAAGATTAAGTTTGCCTCAGATTAACAGAATGTGAATTTCCTAAAGGAAAAACATGGTCTCCACCCTAAACTGGGCAAATGGTATGTGAGATTGTACTGAGGAGTAGGAAAGGATCTATCTAGACACAGATAGTATAGAAGTCTGTATAATCTATTATTTAGCACAGAGAGAAACAGAAAGTAAAATAAAATAAATGACAGGTTTAATGTTAAATAGTAAAACAGAATATGTTAAATACATACAGTACAAAAAGCTTTCGGTTATTATGGTAACCTTCATCAGTTGAACTGAAAGTTTAGGAACGTAGAACTTAAGAGCGTGTAGTGCAAGTCATGCACGATAGTGTGATGTAACAACTGCGTAATAAATTGTGTGATGTAATAACTAACTGTTTGAAATTGAAGCCTGTGGTTGTGACATAAGTGAACGTTGCCAATGTTTGTCAGTCATGAGAATGGTTGCCCATAAATAGGGTGGACACGACATCCACTGCTTCTGTTGACCGAAGTATTAGAGCATGTGATGTGCAATGACTCCAACCAGGCACGGACAAATATCTGTGCAATATACGATGACTATTTCCAATAGTGGGGAAAGGACACCTTATCTCCCTCCAATATAGCACAGTTACATACAGCTTACTCTCTTTCTCATTCACAGGCCTATGAAATCTAAACAGATGGATCAAAAACTGAGACCCAAGTAGGTGCTGTGGGAATATTCCCATCATTCACCACTTCTGTCTCATTACAAGTAGAATGCAGTATCTTCATTGCTGAGCTTTATGATATAAACTTAGCTCTGGATCACATTATTGAACATCTAATTCAATCTGCTTTAATATACACTGACTCACTCAGTGCTGTCTCTGCTATAAATAATAATACCAACCCCTCTCACCCTGTAATAAAACAAATCCATCCTAAATTACTTGCATGTAATGAGTCAAACCAAACTGTGAGATTCTGCCAGATACTTCTATTTTACAGACTTGTCAAGTTTCATATACCGATTTCAAACCTATCATCCTTAAAGCATGTTACAATAGCTGGTCAATAATCTGGAGAGGTTATCCAGGAAACAAACTTGACCGAATAAAACCAGATCCAAAGCTGTGGCTGTCCAGTTTCTGAAAAAGCAGACAAGAAGAATTAATTCTAGGAAGGCTAAGAACTGGGCATACTTGCCTCACACACCTTTATCTATTAACAAATGACAGTGCTCCTCAATGCACATCATGTCATGTGCAATTGAGTATTCATCATTTATTAGTGGACTGTCCTCACCTTCTCAATATCTGCTCAAACAGCTTTAAATCATGTGCTAATGCACAGTCATCGCTAACATTATTGCAGATTCTTGGAGATGACCCTAATAAGAAAGAACTTTTTACCTTCCTAAATAACAGAGGAATATACCATAAAATATAACAGGTATTGCAATAACGTTAACATTTCCTATTAACCATTAGAAAGACACAATATGGCCCTAGCAACCTATGTGTCATTAAATCTGAACACAACAACAGTCATGCTAAACTTCATAAAATAATTAAAGACAAAATTGATTGACATTTCCAAATTAGCATTAGCATTAGTAGAGACATATGATGCAAGAAAGCAAGCTTATGTAGCATCAGCCAAAAAAAAAACACTTCCATTTCACCCCTCCGTTCGTTCGAAATACCTGTCCAGCTGAGCCTTAAATTTATTTAGGCTATCAACTTCCACAACAAGGGATGGAAGTCTGTTCCACCAACCAGCTACCCAAAAATTACTTCTGTCATCGACAGGACTCGAACTCAGATCACTGGAATTCGGTGTCAGGAGGACAGCAATTCTACCGACTGTGCTACTCACGAGGGAGTTTTTTCTCCCTAATGTAGATATTGCAGATATTGCCCTGCTTATTTTTTTAACATTAATGGTTACAAATTGCACAGCTGAGCATTCATTTTCTCAACTCAAGCACATTAAAAATCCCAAGAGAACAGCTATGCAGCAAGACAGATTGGATGCCTTGTCGTTGCTAAGTATAGAAGTAGATTTGTTATGCCAAATTAGTTTTGAGGACTTGATCAAAGACATTTGCAATTAAAAAATTTAGAAAAAAACATTTTAACAAGTAAATAAATATAAACCTATAAGTGAATCTGTGCTTATATTTTTTACTGCTATTTAGTGTTTTTGTTAAATAAATAAAAATTTAAAAAACCAAACGTTTTTAATATAGTTGTGGGGTCTTGCCTGGAAGAAAACTGAAAAAGGGTTATAAATTTTCAAACTCTTATTTCACATTCAGCACTTATTGAGTCTTAATGCTTTGTAAGTTAAGCAATGGAGAAGCTGAGGCTGAGGGGGAACCATCGTTGGGCTGTGTTTAGGGTATCACCTGGCCTTGATCTGGCACTGTGCTCAGGATTAAGTTTCCTCACAGCCTGTTCTTTCTCCAACCAGGAGTTTCCATATACTTAATATCCACTAAACTGTGTTTCTCCAAAACTGCTCAACCATTAGGTGTACATCTCTAAAATCCAGAAAATTTTAAAATCTGGCACCTCTCAATCTCCAAAAGTGGGGAATTTTAAAAGATTTACTATATCACTGAGTTTTGTAAGCCCAATACTATATCATTTCACTGGTTCCTATTAATATTCACAAGAGTGTAGTGTGGCCTCATTAAAGAATAACACATCACATTAGTAAGTTTTTTTTCAACATTTTATAAATTCCACTAGGGGTGGACTGGCCTGGATGGCTAGTGGCAATTGCCACACAAGTAGCATTTGTCAAATGTTGCTGTAGAAAGGGGGGGGGGACTGTAGCTAGTCCACCCTTGAATTCCACTATCATTGATGTACTGCCAATCAATAAACATCAGACTTGCTAATATGCCAGTATATTTGTTAATATTCATTCCCATTCTATCCAGGCAGCCATTCCTATTCTACACGGAAAAGATACATGACCATTTCTGAGGTTTTAAATTAGTTTCATTATGGGGAATTCATATGTGGGTGCAGTTAGCATTTTGGCTCCCTGCCAAGTATTTAAAATCAGCATATTATTACCCTAGATACTCTTTAGCTTGTGTGTGCGTGTGCGTGCGTGCGCGCACGCACGCATGCACGCACACACAATGTATCCTAAATTCACAACTTGAGACACTCCATATGAATGCATGGATGAACATTTTCTTCACACTAAAAATCTCAATGAAATTTCAAAAGCAGCGAACATTTCGTTGCTCTCATTTTCTTCCTCTTGGCATCGATATTTGTTACTAGTTCTTAAATTCAAATTTTTTTTTGAAACTATCCAAAATGTCGGAGTTACTCAAATATTTACCAAAGGGGCTCACATCTTGTGAGTATGGGTTTGGCACACCCAGGGTCCTCAGCTGGATATCATCATTCTTCTCTTTTTTGGTGATTCCTTCCTACTTCTCTCTCTCTCTCTCTCTCTCAGGGTACTCAAATTTTTTTTGGCTGGTGCAGCATAAGCCTCAGGCTTCCTTGCACCATATGGCTAATAATATAATAATTTGGCTCAGTGGCAATTAGATTTTAGTTATATTTCTTAAAAATAGTTCCATAAAGTCAGTAAAATGTGAGACTAACTACCAATCACATGAACTAATGGCCATAACAACTGGCTCCAAATTTATTATTATTATTAGCTATATAGTGCAAGGAAACCTGAGGCTTATGCTGCACCAGCCAAAAAAAAAAAAAAAAATTCTGAATTACCCCAAGCGAGAGAGAGAGAGAAATAGAGAGAAAACAAGAGTCAGAAGTAGAAGGGAACCACCAAGAAAGAGAAGAATGATGATATCCAGCTCAGGACCCTGGGTGTGCCAAGCCCATTATATAAAATATAACAGGCTCATTGCAGCACACCTCTGCCCATTATCGTATTTCTAATATTTAAGATATTAAATTTTAAAATACTCAAGTTCAATCAATAACCCCATATATAGAATATAAAGTTTCTGGCAACAAGTAGTTAGGTAAGGTCTGAATGAGTAATTTTTGTCAAAAATAGTTTTAAATTCTGTTATTAGTTCTAGTAATCAATTTATTACAAATAGCATTTAAAACAGCACTTTACTTTTCTCAGTTTTAAAAACTTACCAATAATAATAATATTGGACTACTTTTGAGAAGACAGAAGCATGAGAGAAAACTGATTATGATTATAAATATTCCTACAGAAATGAAAAGAAATGGAGTTGAATATATAGGTTCATCTTCTGATTCAAAAAAAATCTGTAATGAGGTTTTCATCCATATTCCACCTAAGAGTAAGCCAACACCTGACAACTGAAAAAGAAAATTGAATAGCTAATTAACTATTCAAAATGATAATGAAAATATTGATAAATCATAATTATAATAGACCTAAGACATACATATATTACATTATTGAAAGAAACCCCATCTTCTGACAGAATTTTTGTCACTTGGCATTTGCTGTAAGAAGTCCAGATTCAAATGCCATCAAAGACTGGAGGAATTGCTTAAAAGTCTCTTTTATCAGGATATGGTTAGTCAAGCTCGGGTAGAGGGAGTAGGGTTTTATCTGTGAGTCATTTGAAGTTTTTCTGCCTGCACAATGATGCAAATCAACTGTGAACTCACTTGTATATAAGTTAGATTTACCAAGGCATATTGGCACTATTTCTTCAGGTGCCCCAAGTTATGAGAGTGGGAACAAAGCAATTACTGTTAGGCCAGAATCCCATGACCTTATTTTTAGGGAGTCTAAAAGTATTGTGTGCCAAGCCCAAGACTACCTATATCTGGCAATGTCTGCATAAAGCTGAATGGAAAGCCTATTTATTATAGTTGTAGAAAAATAACAGAAACAAAGTTCATTCCATTCTCAGAAGCATTTATCTAGCTCAATTCTGCAATGTTATCATAAACTACCTTAGTCATTATCCTACAATACTTGCAGTACTTTTCTTAATAAAGTACTATAATTAATTATATTATTTGCATTGATTAAAATAATACTTCACAATAATTAATTATAGTGAGGTATAATTATAATCAAAATATGCACAGTAAGGTGCAAGGTCAGATTAGTATGTTCATTAAGAAAAATTATTGATGTTTATCTAACTATAATACCGATTGAAGGAAACTGTATATTTTATTACATGTCTAAATAATACTTTTGAATTTTCTTTTACTGATCCAGTACACTGATATACAGTGTTTGAAATGTTCCGGTCAAATTCAACCAATAGCTTCGAATGGCAAAAAAGTAGTATGTGGCAGTAATGGCAAATGATGCTAGAAAGCAAGCTTATATAGCATCAGCCAAAAAAACACATTTCACCCATCCCTTCCACAATGACAGATAGAAGAGAGTGCCAACAATAAAACCACCCACTGGCTGAAGACAAACTTCCACACATCTATCCGGCAACCATGCTTCCTCAACTTTTTTTTTTTTTTTTTTTTTTTTGGCTGATGCTGAATAAGCTTGCTTTCTTGCATCATATGCCTCTACTAATGCTAATGCTAATGCTAACTTGAATTTATGTCCCCAAATGTGTGTAGTCTAAGCAAGTGAAAATATACAATTAACTTTCAGCTTACTCAAACAATTCAAAGCTTTAAAAACCTCAATCAGATCTCCCCACAGGTACTTAGTCTTGAGATGCTGCAGTTTGCAGAACTAAGAGCCTTTCTAGGTAAGAGCACCTTTTTGTTCCCTTCACCATTTTGTCTGCCCTTCTCTGCACACATTCCGGCAAATCTACATCTTTCCTAAAGTAAGGCCTCCAAACCTGTATACAGTACTCCAAATGCAGCCTAACCATATACAAAGGGATAATCACCTCCTTATCCCTGCTAGCAAAGTTTCTATATATCATTGACAAAATCCCATGAGCTGTCCTGGCAGCATGTCTGCACTATTCACAGAATTTCATGTCTGACTGCACAATTATCCCCAAGTCTTTTTCATTCTCTACTACCCTGAGTGTAGTACCACACCATTGATAGTTACTCTGGGGTTACTGCCTGCCATGTGCAGTTCTTGCATTTGTCAATGTTAAACTTAAACTGCCATTTCTCAGCACATCAACCCAATTTTCCTAGATCTTGCTGCCGTAGCTCACCCTGATGACTGTCATTAACAACCTTGCCAACTACTGTACTGTCTGTAAACTTAGACATTAAGCCTAATATATCTTCTTCATTATCATTGATAAATATTGAAAACAAAAATGGACCCAGCACTGAACTTGGGGAACTCCATTAATAACATTAGTCCATGAAGAGCAGTGCCCATCGATAACCACTCTCCGTGTTCTTCCACTTAACCATTCCTTTATCCATAGCAGTAATTTGCCCTTAATGCCATATTTCTCCAGTTTGTACAGCAGTTTTTTAACTGCAACAGTATCAAAAGCATTCCTGAAATCCAAGTATGTGATGTCATAATTATTTTTTTGCATCATAGTAACCTATCAGATTGGTTAGACAAGATCACCCCTTGACAAATATATTTAGTGATTGCAGTATAATTGCATACCCAGTACCAGATTAAGGCATGGACTAGCAGGGCCCTTGCCAGGAGTGCCATTCTTTAAGGGGTTACAAATTTTACAAATCATAAAAAAAAAAATATATATATATATATATATATATTCTTAGTAATGGAGATGCCGAAAAATCTTTCTGCACGGGGCAAGAAATCTTGGTTTGGCACTGTGCATACCTATCCAAATGGTCTTGCATAGCTTCTTTAACCAGTGACTCCGTTATTTACCCTGAAACAGATGTTAAACCAACAGATCTGTAATTACTCATGTTACCTTTAGATCCCCCTTTATGAATTGGGGATATATTCACACATCTCCAGTCCATATGGACCAACTCTGAATCCAAGGATACTTTCTTAATTATGGCTAAAGTTTTGCTTACCTCCTTTGCTGCCTGTCTTAATATAATTGGATACATTCCATCTGCCTCAGGTGGCTTCTTTATGTCCATCCTCACCAATTTCCCCTCCATTTTCCTTTCAGTTATCACAGTCATTAACTCTCATTAGAGTTTAATAAACTTCTGTCATCCCCTTCCCTTGGTGCACTACGGCCATAGTTGCCAATGCACCTAATAAATCCCTAAACAAACAAACAAACAAACAAACAAAATAATCCCTTTCCCTAAAGAATTCCTAATGTTTTAATGTAGATGCAAAATGCCTATTCAATTTGTCTGCAACCTGAGCAGGGTGATCAACAATTGGACCCATTGACGTCAAGTGGCCAAATGCGATTCAACCAATTCCTTCTACTGTTAATATAAGCATAGAAGGCTTTGCTGTTATTCTTTACATTCTTTTCAAGTGACTTCTCATAATCTGCCTTAGCCTGCCTAGCCTCCATTAGCATTAGTAAAGGTATATGCTGCAAGAAAGCAAGCTTATATAGCATCAGCCAAAAAAAAAAAAAAAAAAAACCTTCTCATTTCGCCCATCCACTCACTCCAAAATGTTTGTTTATTTCTACTTTGAATCTATTTAAGCTATCAACGTCTACAACAACAGATGGAAGTTTGTTCCAGCAATCAACCACCTGCTGGCTAAAGGAAAATTTCCACACATCTATCTTACAACTGTCTTTCCTCAATTTGAATTTATGCTCTCTCAGGTGATTATTCTGAGCAAGAGGAAGAATCCCATCAGTATTGAGCATGCTCAAACCATTCAAGGCTTTATATATCTCAATCAGATCACCTCGCAGGTGCCTAGTCTCCAGACACTGTAAAAATTAAGCTCTTTTACTCTAAGAGCAACCCTTTGTTTCATTCACTAATCTTGTTTTCCTTCTGTGTACTCGTTCAGTAGCTCTACATCCTTAAAATGAGGTCTCCAGACCTGTATACAGTATTGAAGGTGTGGCCTGACCATTGCTTTATACAAGGGGATAATCACCTCCTTATCTCTGCTAGAAAAATTCCTGTATATCATTGACAAGACACCATGAGCTACTCTTGCAGACCATGTGCACTGCTCGGAAAACTTCATATCTGACTGCAAAATTACCCCCTGGACTTTTTCATTCTCTACAAATGTCAGTGTAGTACCACACAGTAAATACATTACTCTGGGGTTACTGCTTCCCATATGCAGTACTTTATATTTGTCAATGTTAAACTTCAGTTGCCACCTCTCAGCTCATCTGCTCAATTTTTCTAGATTCTATTGCAGCAGCGTACTTTCATTAGTGTCATTAACAACCCTGCTGACCCCCGTATCGTCTGCAAATTTAGACATTAAGCCTCATATCCTATAATCAATATCATTAATAAATACAAAAATCAACAATGGACCCAACACAACCCTGGGGGAATCCACTAATAACATTAGTCCACAAAGAACAGTGTCCATTGATTACCACTCTTTGTCTTCTCCCACTTGAGCATCCCTTTATCCATTGCAGCAATGCCTCCAATGCCACACTGCTCAAATTTGTGCAGCAGTCTTCCATGTGCAACAGTATCGAAAGCTTTTCTAAGATCCAAATATATGATATCAAAATTATTCTTTGCATCCAGTTCCTTTGTGACCACATCATAGTGTACAATCAAATTTTTCTGACAAGGCTTTCCCTTAACAAACCCATGCTGTGTTCGAGATATAAATGAAATCTTGTCGAGATGATCCTGCAGTGCTTCTTTAACCAGTGCCTCCATTAATTTCCCTGGAACAGAAGTTAAACTTCTGTTCCAGGACAGACCTTTAAGTTAAAGGTCTGTAATTATTTGTGTCGCCCTTTGATCCTCCTTTCTGAATTGGGGTCACATTTGCACATCTTCAGTCCATGGGTACCTCACCCAAGTCAAAGGAAGCTCTCATAATTATGGCTAATGGATTGCTTACTTCCTTTGCTGCCTCCTTTAATATAACTGGATAGCTCCCATTCATCCCAGTTGCTTTCCTTATGTTTATCTTCAACAATTTCTCCTCCACTTTACTCTCAGTTATTACAAAATCACTTAGCTCACTGTCAGAGTTTAATTCACCTGTGGCATTCCCCTCCCTAAATAACTCCTCATGTGTGAATGTAGATTCAAAATACTAATTTAGTTTGTTAGCTACCTGAGCAGGATCATCAACAGTTGAACCATCGATATCAAGTGGATCAAACTGATTCATCCCCTTCCTTCTAGAGTTTACATAAGTAAAGAACTCTTTGCTGTTTTTCTTTGCATCCTTTGTCAAAGGTTTCTCATAATCTGCCTTTGCCAGCATAATCTCTTTTGTGACTTGGTTATAGACCAGCTTATATCTATCATAGGCTTCCGTGTCACCTGTTAATTTATATGCATCCCATACATTTTTCTTCTCTGCTACGAGCCTGATTAATTCATCTAACATCCATTTAAGCCTAAACTTGAAAGTATCTCTTAGTTGGAATGAAAAGCCTAGTAGCCTCCAAAATGAAGTCCCTGAAGGTTTCCCATTTAGAATTCAACATTGGCAATATCATCAGTTGATCCCACTGTACAGAATTTAAAAACTGTCTCAGACCATCGTAGTCACCTTTACGAAAGCAATAACCCTTCCCTTTACCTCTGATGGTAGTTACCTCTTTGAGTAAATCCCACTTCAGCATACTGTTATCACTACCACCTAGTGGTTCCTCTATCTGCAGATTCTTAATGCATGAAGAATCACTACTGATAATCAAATCAAGAGTATTACTCCCTCTAGTTGCCTCCTGAACATGCTGATAGAAAACAATCATCCAATAAATCCACAAAAGCCTTGCTAGTGTGTGAGTGACCAACCCACAACCAACACATATATTGACTACAGATCCTATATAAGACATGTATGTAAGGAACAGTGGACACTTCTATGGCAGGTTCAACTGCAGAAGAAGCTCCTTCAAATAAAATCTGAACCACAGTTATGGGATTCCAGTTACCATGTAAACAGAAAGGAAGAAGTCCTCTTATCCAGAGCACAAATCGGTCACAGGACACGATCCTCCAAAGTATACGTACTGCACTCTTTTCTCATAATCAAACACATTCTCATTGATTGTATGCTATACACTGATCCTCGAAAAGCCTCATTCAGTATTCTATGAAATCTTCAAGAACCTTTAGCACAGGGCGCCTCCGTAGCCAGGTGGGCAGGAGCAGCAGTGCATAGCACATGCTTCTTGATTAGACCGGGGTTCGAGCCCATGACCCACAAATACAGAGGATGCGGAAAGGTCAGGGAATGACCACCACATATCCCCGGAGCAATATGGCCTTAGTTGCTAATGCTCCTAAAAATCAAATAAGAAACAAACCTTTAGCACTTCATCATATCATAGGCAATGATGCAAATGTTCCAGAACTTTTCTGCTTCCTAAAAGGGGGGATACAGCTATATGATTACCTCTGACATGATTTTATAATCACCATGTGTGACCTCCATGTGAAAACAGTCTCTCCTGTTAACAAGCACAGATCAACCTGTGAAAAATTCTACCCAATGAGCCTTGCACATTCACTCCAGGACCGAATTTATTGAAAAGGCTCAACTTTCCAGATATTGATTGGAATTTGTGTGTTGGTCACTCACACACTAACAAGACTTATGTGGATTTCTTGGATGACTGTTTTCTACAGCAGCATGTTAGAAAAGAAGCAACACTCTTTATCTGGTAATCAGCAGCGATTCTTCATGAATTAAGAATCTGCAGGTAAAAGACCCACTGGTTGGCTGCAATCACAGTGTACTAATGTGGAATTTAATTAAAGACATAACTACTGTCAAAGGTAATGACTTTTGCTTTCGTAAGGGTGACTACAGAGTTGTTGTTTGTTTGTTATTTGGTTTTTAGGAGCATTAGCAACTAAGGCCATATCGCTCCGGGATATGCGGTGGTCATTCCCTGACCTTTCCGCATCCTCCGTATTTGGTGGTGACGGGCTCGAACCCCGGTCTCATCAAGAAGCGTGTGCTACGCACTGCTGCTCCTTCCCACCTGGCTACGGAGGTGCCTCGTGACTACAGAGGCCTCAGACAGTTTTTAAATTGTGCGCAGTGGAACCAACTGTTAATGTTACCAACAGTAAATTCTAAATGAGAAGTATTCAAGGAAGTAATCAAAGCTACTCAGCTTTTCATACCTTAAAACAGTTTTTAAAACAGTTCAGCAAAAACTTCATAAAGCCAAAATTTATAGTAGAGTCGCTATTGCCAAGCCACTTCCACTTATTACTGATGGTAATGCTATAAAGAGGATGCAATGGTGTACCAAATATAAAAAATGGACACAATAACTGGAGACATATTTTGAGATGAATCATCATTCACACTTTTTCCAACATCAGGGAGCGTTTGCATTTAGCAAATGCTAAAGGAATGCATCATCCTGACTGTCTTGTACCAACCATTAATCATGGAGGAGGATTAACAGTAGTTTGGGCAGCAATATCTTGGTATTCTTAAGGTCCCATCACCCCCTGAATAGGCAAGTTACTGTCACTGAGTACTTTGATATTCTGAGTGACCAAGTTCATCCCAGGGTGGAAACATTGTTTCCAAAAGGATGCCATGTTTCAAGATGAAAATGCTCCAATACACACAGCTAGATGTGTACCCAACCTTGGTTTTATTAGCATGAAACTGAGGCTAAGCATCTCCCATGGCCTGCACAATTACCAGACTTAAATGTTATTCAGCCACTGTGAGCATATTTGGAGAGGATAGTGTGAAGCAGAATTCCTCCACCTTCATCACTCAAGGAGCTTGAAACGTTTCGCCATAAAGAATGGTCCAACATTCCTCTTAAGACAATTCAACACTTATTTGAATCTATTCCACATAGAATACAAACTGTTTTAAAAACAAATGGTGGTCATCACCATAATAGTGCATACTAGTAACTCTTATCATAGGTGTTTCCATTATGTTACCCACCCCCTGTACATGCCCGTATGTATACAGGGGGTTTCAAAAATGATTGTCAAGAATTTAAACATGAAAAGTACAAACTAAAATAAGCAAAAAAGTCCCAGTGAACATCGGGCCACAAATGAACCGTTTTCGAGATAATGCACATTTTCTCTTAAGATCCACCACTGACTATGGGAGCACTAGTTTAGCAAAAAGCTGTTTTTTTTTTTTTTTTTTTGATTTGGTAGTTGTTGGCGCATCGGTTTCTGTGGCCATATTGCACCTCCCAAGGTTTTTGCAGTACTTTGATCCAAGCCCGAGGCGGGAATCGAACCCGCGACCTTTGGGTTGCCGGGCAGGTACTTTACCCACTCGGCTAGCCCGGTCGGCAAAAAGCTGTTAATTCTTTGTTAAGGGTGGTTTTATTAAACTTAAGGTAATACATTTTTAATTTTTGGTTTCAACACCACAGGATGTTACAGATGTCCTTTCTAATGCCCTTTCCTCAACATCAGGTGTTATGTTTCTGGGCATACCTGCTCTTACTCCATGTGTGAATCGCCCATGTTCTCTAAGGCGTTGACATACCCTGATGAATGCGCACCTGTTGGGCTGCCTTCGGTGGGGAAATGCTTTTTGGTACAAACATGCAGCCTCGAATGCACTGCTTTGGCTTTACCATACATGATGTGCATGTCCGCATACTCTTCGTTGCTCTAACCTCTTTTCATATCAACTATCCTTTGACAAGTAGTAGCATGCCTTTTTCTAGGTCTCATAGCATTGAGAGAGGGGAAACGGAAAGAATGAGCATAACCTAACCTAAACAAACAAGTCAGTGGTGGATTCCAACTGTGTACAGTTCACCTTGTCAGTGGTGAATCCCAACTATAAATGTGCAATATCTTGAAAACGATTCACTTAAGGATCCGTGTTTACTAGTCCTTTCTTGCATAGTGTAGTCTGTGCAGTTCACCTTTAAATGTTGTAGGATAGATGTGTGGAAGTTTGCCTTTAGCCAGCGGGTGGATGATTGCTGGAACAAACTTCCATCTGTCGTAGAAGTTGATAGCTTAAACAGATTCAAAGCAGAACTTGACAAACATTTGGAGTGAGGGGATGGGTGAAATAAGGATGTTTTTTTTTTTTTTGGCTGATGCTATATAAGCTTGCTTTCTTGCATCATGTGCCCTTGCTAATGCTAAATTATTGACCATCACTTTTGAAACAGCCGACCGGGCTAGCCGAGTGGGTAAAGTACCTGCCCGGCAACCCAAAGGTCGCGAGTTCGATTCTCGCCTTGGGCTTGGATCAAAGTACTGCAAAAAACCTTGGGAGGTGCAATATGGCCACAGAAGCCGATGCGCCAACAACTACCAAATCAAAATCAAATCACTTTTGAAACACCCTGTATATATATATATATATATATATATATATTATTATCTCTATACATTAAAAAAGTTTTCCTCCTAGTGATATTTATTCGAGCCAATGGGAGAAGAGGGTGGGGGCAATTACATCACTACAAATGCACAGGTAAATAATTACATAGGTCATTTCCTGATTAGATTTCGATCAGTGTGTTATAATGTTAGTATATTAGCATAATGTTATTATTATACAAATAATAACAAAACTATACAAATATTTACAAAAAATTAAACTATTTACAATCATACCTCTACTATATCAGGGGCCCCAGTTTCCAAGCGTTTCTGTGGCTGCGACTTCATAGAGTGATTTTCCCAGAGCGACTGAGTTTTTTCTTGTTTTACTTTGTTTTATAAATCCTTTTGTTAATTAGCTCTACATTTTAAAAGTATATAAAGGGAGCCAGAAAAGGGAAAGTACCTTTTTCTTTACTTTTTCTTAGTTTAATAACTGTACTAACTCCTATGCTTGGCCACAAGCAGAGCTGCTCCTGCCTCCCCATGGTAGGGCCAGTAACCTGGGTGGAAAAGCTAATACCCCAGGACGAAAAGGAGCTGACATGGATAAAGAAAACTATCTAGCATCCAGCATTAGAGCCTTCGAGCTCAAATACCAAAGATCGGCACAATTCTGATCAAGGTAATGTGCAAAGTAAGCACTTAAAAAAAGACAATGATCAAACAGAGTATCCAGCCTTTCTTATAATCCATTCATTATCTAGTCAACCAGTGAGTAAACTCTCCCCGTTATGATACAGATTTCTAGAAATTGCCACCGGATCACCTAAAATGGTCAAAAGGTTAC
The DNA here is from genome assembly GCF_048544385.1 of Mastigoproctus giganteus. Taxonomy (NCBI): domain Eukaryota; kingdom Metazoa; phylum Arthropoda; class Arachnida; order Uropygi; family Thelyphonidae; genus Mastigoproctus; species Mastigoproctus giganteus. The sequence goes on from NC_143577.1 coordinate 71,383,933, forward strand.
AGTGATGCGATTTACTAGTTGAAACGACACAGCCTAAACATTCTGAACTGTTGTTACAACCTTTGGAGGAATTCCTGTTAAAATCTCACCCCACACAACCCTAAATAGTTCCAAAGGTGTTATCTCTGAATGGAATCTATTGAATGTAACAGAAGAGGAGCTTGTGCAAGAAATCAAAGATCAAAAGGTCCTACAAATTAAGGGAATTCTGACTCGTAGGGGTGGCAATCTCATTCCAACCCGTAGTATAATACTCACTTTCAATATGCCAAAATTACCAAATACTGTTAAAGTTGGTTATCTAAATTGTCATATCCGCCCCTATATTCCAAATCCAATACACTGTTATAAGTGCCAAAAATTCGGACACTCTCAGACAACATGTTGAGGAAACAATGTATGCCCAAAATGTGGTTCCCAAGAACACGCTCAAACAGATTGTACTGCAGCATCTCCAGTTTGCCAAAATTGCAAGGGGATCATCCTGCATATTCGAAAAACTGTGATTTATGGAAACTTGGAAAAACAATACAGAGATATAAAGTCCAACATAAGGTGACTTATCAAGAAGCCAGATGACAAATAGTGAAAGATAATCCAGCACATACATATTTATTTTATTTTTGGTTTTTTTTAGGAGCATTAGCAACTAAGGCCATATTGCTCCAGGAATATACAGTGGTCATTTCCTGACCTTTCCGCATCCTCCGTATTTGGTGGTGACGGACTCGAATCCCAATCTAATCAAGAAGCGTGCTACGCACTGCTGCTCCTTCCCACCTGGCTATGGAGGCACTAACACACATACATATGCTAATGTTAGAAAGAAATGTCGCTCTGTTGTGACTCAAACCAATGAGTCAATTCCACCTGACAAATTGCTTGCTGAATGGGCTAGGGCTATGCTTTCAGTTCCTCAGCTATCTGTGAAGCAAAACAATAAAGATCAAACATGTAATACTCCCATTTCCATCCCCTCTACTAGTGGCATCAAGTCTCAAAGTGAGACCAGGGTGGAAAAAGCTGAATCCTCTGCTGAGAACCAAACAATTACTACAGTAATGGACATAGATGACACAACACAAGAATAATGCAGTGTTTGTTACAATGGCATTGTCAAGACTACATACTAATATAGATGAACTTTATGACGTAATCTGAGATTTCAATCCAGCAGGCATTTGTTTACAGGAAACATTTAACTCCACAAGTAACCCCCTCAATAAAGAAATATACTTTGTACAGGCTTGACAGGAATCCAGCAACTGCAGCCCATGGAGGTGTAGCGGTGTTAGTATCCGTTACTAATCCATCTAGGCAAACCCCTTAAAAACTAATTTAAAGTTGTTGCTGTTAGAATAGAACTTGGAATAATTTTATCTCTTGTTTCTATTTATCTTCCATCAAACCAAACATATGTACTCAGAGACTTTGATGAGCTCCTTGCCCAGATACCATCTCCTATATGTTTGATGGGTGACTTTAATGGACACTACCCTTTATGGGGAAGTCCTCATATGCCCTTATGGGGAAGTCCTAAACATTACTGGACACACACAATCTAACTCTGTTGAACACTGGTGCACACACTCATGTGAATTTTCCCACAGGAAATACTTCTGCCATAGATTTATCTGCTCCCCCCGCTCTGTACCCAAGTATACATTGGGCAGTATTGGATAACCCCCACAACAGCGATCATCTTCCAATTACTTGTAAATTCCAAACTACTTCTCCCTATCCGGAAACTTGCCGATGTTAAAAATTTTCAAAGGCAAACTGGATAAAATTTTCCTTTAGTGCAGTTTTAGATAAAAATTTCATTCAGAATCAGTCAACAGATGAAGCTAATGACCATATCACTAAACAGATACTTGCAGCAGCTGATATGGCTATTCCTCAGTCGCTGACTCATCCATGCAGGCGCAAAAACTATGGTGGAATGATGAATGTAATAAGGCAAAAAAAGAAAAGAATAAAGCTTGGAATATTTTCCGCAAGCATTCCACTACTATTAATCTTATAAATTAGAAAAAACTTAAAGCTAAAGCACGACAAATAAGAAGAAAAGCCAAAAAGGTTTCCTGAATACAGTTCGCTTCCACTATTACAAAGAATACCGATACAAGATTAATCTGGAGAAAAATCCAACATCTTAATGGCAAATATCCATTGTCATCCTCTCCTATATTCATATGTAATGGACAAGAACAGTCTTTGCGGAAGCTTTTGCCAAAATTTCAGCAGCAAACTCATATGATGCTCCATTCCAACGAATTAAAGAGGCAGTAGAAAGGCAGAAGTTAAATTTCAACACCAGTCTCTGTCTTCCATATAATCAGCCTTTTTCAATACATGAGTTAAAAGAATCTCTTAATAGAGCACCCAATAGTGCAGCTGGCCCTGATGGTATATTTTATATTATATTAAAACACTTGAATGATACTGCTTTACACACTCTACTAATATTTTTTAACAGAATTTTTCAGGAACATGTTTATCCTTATTCTTGGAGACATTCATTTGTATTAGCTATCCCTAAACCAGGAAAAGACCTCTTTAATCTAGTTAATTATCATCCAATTTCTTTAACTAGTTGTTTGGGGAAAATACTGGAGAAAATGGTTCTCAAACCTGGTTTCTAAAGTCACTTAACATCTTTCATAAAAATCAGTATAGCTTTTGGCAAAATAGATCTGCATTAGATATGTTGACCAAAGCAGAAGTAAACATCAGAAATGCTTTTGTCAGAAATGACCACCTAGTTATGGTAAGTCTGGATTTAGAAAAGGCTTTTGATACAACATGGCATTTTACGAGATCTTCACACCTTTGGATTACGGTATTTTACGAGATCTTCACACCTTTGGATTACGAGACAGGCTTCCTTTGTTTATTCAGAGCTTTTTCCGGGGCAGAACCTTTCAGGTTCGTTATCTAAATGTTCTTTCTAGAATCCAGGAGGAGGGGGGTCCCTCAGGGCTCTATTTTGAGTCATACTCTATTTTTAGTAAGAATAAACAATATTATCCATGATATTCCAAGCACAGTAGGATTATATCATTATGCAGATGACCTCATGATCTCATGCCAAGGAAAAAATATGAATTCTATTGAGAGACAGCTTCAGATCTCAATTAACAAAATTGAGTTGTAGATGTCTCGCAATGGCTACCGCTTATCAGCACAAAAATCCAAATGTATTCATTTCTGTAAAAAATGTAAGATCCACACTGAGCCTGAATTACAAATTAAACAACTCACCATCCCTCTATCCAATAGTATCAGATTTCTTGGCCTAATACTTGACAATAAATTAAACTTCTTACAACACATCACATATCTGAGAACCATTTGCTTGAAAAAATTAAATATCCTCAGAGTACTATCTTCATCCACGTGGGGTGATGACCAATACACTCTGCTTCAACTATATCAGGTATTAATCCGATCTCGCTTGGATTACGGAGCTCCAATCTATGACTTTGCCAGGAAAAGTGCGCTAATTCAGCTAGACACTATCCATCACAGTGCTCTTAGAACTGCTTTTGGAGCATTCAAAACATCCCCTATACAGAGTCTATATATAGAGGCATAAGAATCTCCACTCCATCTTTGGAGGAAAATGTTGCTACTCAACTATGCAGCAAAAATACAGAGCCTTCCGTTTCATCCTATCTGGCCATACTTATTTGAGCCCCAATGGACCACCTTTTATCACAACAAGCCAACTGGAATAAGGTTACTATAGTTAATAGAATGCTGGAACTTACATATAGATAATATCTTTCAGGACACAAGCACTTATGAACCTCCATGGTCTACTTATATACAGGTCTGTGATCTCTCTTTCCAACAATGGGGGGGGAAAAACAGGCAGCAGAACCCACCATCAGGAAACTCCATGCTGCTCATGTAGCTAAAAATTCTCAGTATTTTCATATATATACAACGATGGCTCAAAAACAAGTACAACAGTAGGTGCAGCAGCAGTTTCCACTGTCTTTTCTAGTTCTATGTCCCTTCCGAAGGAATGCAGTGTCTATACTGCCGAACTTTTTGCTATCAAGATATAGCTATAGATCACATAACTGATCTGTCCTGTAAGCAAACAATGATGTATTCTGACTCTTTGAGTGCAATAACAGCGTTAAAAAATTCATCCAAGCCAATCCACCCTGTATTGAAGCAAATCAGATCACAGATAAATGCGTTATCTACTGCTAACCAATCAGTCACTTTCTGTTGGATAGCAGGTCATGTAGGCATCAAAGGAAATGATCATGCAGATCAAGCTGCTAAACATCCGACCACTGCGTGCTCTCCTAACTACCAAGTGCCGTATACAGACCACAAATCAGTCATAAAAAACGTCTGTGAAGAACAATGGTTGCAGATCTGGCAGGCTCAAGGCGATAATAAGATGCTGCAATTCAAACAGGAACTTCAGTTGTGGGCATCAAGCATCAGATCAAATAGGAAAGAGGAGGTGATCCTGGCTAGGACACGTATTGAGCACACGCATCTAACCCATATTTATCTGCTTCTTGGGGAAAGATCCACCTATTTGTACATATTGTCAGACTGCACTTACAGTGAAGCATATCCTACTAAATTGTAACCAATATGTTAATGCTCGAAACACAATTTCACGTCGCTTTCACATCTGCAAGAACCTTTAACATTATTTCATCTGATTGGAGACAATGAAAATCTAGCTGAGTTTTTTGCGTTCTTGAAGCAGACACGATCATTAAACAGATTTTAACATTTCAACTGCAGTAGTAAATAGAATCAGGCACAATATGGCCTTAGCAGCCCTTGTGCCATTAAACAACAAACCAACAACAACAACTATATCAGGATAATGGGTCCCTTCGTCAGCTGACATTAATATACAAAAAACGTTACAATGGAACATCAAATGATGCCAGGCGTGGTCATGTATTAGACAGTGAAGCACGTGCATGAAGTTGGTGAACTTTAAATGAAAGGCACACAAATAGGTTACTAGGCAGAATCAGACTCTTGTTGTTAGCAGGGATAAGGAGGTGATTATTCCCTTGTATAAGGCAATGGTCAGACTGCACCTAGAGTACTGTATACAGGTCTGGAGGCCTCATTTCAAGAAGGATGTAGAGATGCTGGAATGAGTACAGAGAAGGGCAACAAGATTAGTGAATGGAACAAAGGCACGATGCAAGGAGAGCAAGGAAATTAGGCGACAACTCAGCCTATATGAGACCTTGAAGGACAGGGTGGATGCCCTCGAAGGAAATAAATTGAGGGGCCCATCAAGCTCTCAGCTGCCCACATCAACGCCAGAGCTTGCACTTGGTCATCTTGCAACACAGAGGCAGCCCACAAGGCAGAATGCGCTGGTCCCACAGGAACTAGTAGTTGTTGGTGACTCTATTGTCAGGAAAACGGGGCATGCTTTGTAAAAAGGATAGGTGGAACAGGACCAGGGTATGTCTGCCAGGGGCAAAGGTTGATGACGTTGTAGAGGGGATATCATCTTTTAAGGGCACAAAAGGTGATATAGTTGTACACGTTGGCACTAATGATATTAAGGATATTAAGATTAGGAGACCAGCAGAATTACTTAACAAGTATAGGTCACTGTTGAAAAAAAGCCGTGAAGTAGGGTTGAATTTGAAAGTGTCTGAAATTCTGCCCAGACACGATAGGAGGGAGTATATGATGAGAGCCTTGTCGATCAATTCGGCCCTGGAAAGATTGTGCAAGGCTCAAGGGGTAGAATTTTTTTCAGCCTGGACTGTACTTGTTAACAGGAGAGATTGCTTCTACAGGGATGGGACTTACTTAAATAGAAAGGGTGCAAGAATATTTGCTGATGCTATCGAGGCAGTGTTAGGTGGGTCGGAAAACTGCTAGCTTGGAGGGAGACAAAGACTAATAGATTAACAGTAGCCAATGGCAGAGCCGACCAGGCTAGCCGAGTGGGTAAAGTACCTGCCCGGCAACCCAAAGGTCGCGGGTTCGATTCTCGCCTGGGGCTTGGATCAAAGTACTGCAAAAACCTTGGGAGGTGCAATATGGCCGCAGAAGCCGATGCGCCAACAACTACCAAATCAAATCAAATCAAGCCACTGGCAGAGGTGAAAGAGATTCTTGCACTGCTTCTATTGGAATGAGCAGAAGCCTGAAAAACAAGATGCAGGATATTTCAGAGACTGATGGAAGTCATTGCGGTACAAGTAAACACATGGGTTATGTTAGGGTAGGTAAGAATAGAACGAGGTGCATGTATACTTGCGTGTACACCAATGCTAGGAGTTTAGTAAATAAATTTGATGAATTTGAGGTATTGCTCAAAAAATCAAAGGCAGATATTGTTGGGATATCAGAGACGTGGTGTCGCACAGATATAAGGAATGCAGAACTGGAATTTGGGGAATACAACGTTTACATACAGGATAGGAAGGGAGGAGGGGTTATGCGATTAGTTAAGAAACACATAAAATCCAAGGAAGTGAAGCCAGTCGACATCGATGGACAGGGCAGTGTCGAGTCAGTTTGGTGTGACATAAGCATAGGTAAATCAAAATTGAGAGTAGGAGTGTGCTATAGGCCTAATGACTCTGATGAGTATAATAAGATACTGTACAGGGAAATAGAATGGGCCAGTAAATCAGAGAGTCTTATAATGGGGGATTTTAATTTCCCAGATATTGACTGGAATTTGTGGGTTGGTCACTCACACACTAGCAAGGCTTTTGTGGATTTATTGGATGATTGTTTTCTACACCAGCATGTTCGGGAGGCAACTAGAGGGAGTAATACTCTTGATCTGATTATCAGTAGTGATTCTTCATGCATTAAGAATCTGCAGATAAAGGAACCACTAGGTGGCAGTGATCACAGTGTGCTGAAGTGGGATTTACTCAAGGAGGTAACTACCATCAGAGGTAAAGGGAAGGGTTTTTGCTTTCGTAAAGGCGACTATGATGGTCTGAGACAGTATTTAAATTCTATACAGTGGGACCAACTGATGATGTTACCAACAGCAAATTCAAAATGGGAAGCATTCAAGGAACTAATCTTGGAAGCTACCAGGCTTTACATACCAACCAAGAAATATTGTTCAAGGTTCAGGCCTAAATGGTTGTCAGATGAACTAATGAGACATATAGCAGAGAAGAAAAATACATGGGATACATACAAATTAATGGGTGACATGGAAGCCTATGATAGATATAAGTTGGTCTGTAACCAAGTCACAAAGAAGATTAGGCAGGCAAAGGCAGATTATGAGAAATCCTTGGCAAAGGATGTAAAGAAAAACAGAAAAGAGTTCTTTACCTATTTAAACTCAAGAAGGAAAGGGATGAATCAGATTGGTCCACTGGATGTTGATGGTTCAACAGTTCAGGATCCTGCTCAGGTGGCTAACAATCTAAACAAGTATTTTGCATCTACATTCACACATGAGGAGTTATTCAGGAAAGGGAATGTCGTAGGTGAAGTAAACATTGGCAGTGAGCTAGATGATTTTCTAATAACTGAGAGGAAATAGAGGAGAAATTGTTGAGGATAAACATAAAAAAGGCACCCGGGGTGGATGGGATCTATCCAGTTAAATTAAAGGAGGCAGCAAAGGAACTAAGCAAACCCCTAGCCATAATTATGAGAGCTTCTTTGGACTCAGGGGAGGTACCCATAGACTGGTGATGTGCAAATGTAACCCCAATTCACAAAGGAGGATCAAAGGCTGACACAAGTAATTATAGACCTGTTAGTTTAACTTCGGTTCCAGGAAAATTAATGGAGGCACTGGTTAAAGAAGCACTGCAGGATCATCTAGACAAGAATTCAGTTATAGCTCAGACACAGCATGGTTTTGTTAAGGGCAGGTCTTGTCTGACCAATTTGATTGGATACTATGATGTAGTCACAAAAGAACTGGATGCAGGGAATAACTTTGATACTATATATTTGGATCTTAGAAAGGCTTTTGATACTGTTGCGCATGGAAGACTGTTGCACAAATTGGAGCAGTGTGGCATTGGAGGCAAATTGCTGCTATGGATAAAGGGATGGTTGAGTGGCAGAAGACAGAGAGTGGTAATCAATGGACACTGCTCAACGTGGACTAATGTTATTAGTGGAGTTCCTCAGGGTTCAGTGTTGGGTCCATTGTTGTTTTCTGTATTTATAAATGATATTGATGATGGTATATCAAGCTTAATGTCCAAGTTTGCAGACGATACAAAGGTTGGCAGGGTTGTTAAGGACACTACTGATGCTATGCTGCTGCAACAGGATGTGGAAAGGTTGAGCAGATGGGCTGAGAGGTGGCAAATCAAGTTTAACATTGACAAATGTAAAGTACTACATATGGGAAACAGTAACCCCAGATCAACATATCAACTCTGTGGTACTACACTGACAGTGGTAGAGAATGAAAAGGACCTGGAAGTAATTGTGCAGGCAGATATGAAGTTCTCTGAGCAGTGCAGACGAGCTGCAGGAGTAGCTCATGGTGTCTTGTCAATGATATACAGGAATTTTTCTAGCAGGGATAGGGATGTTATTATTCCCTTGTATAAGGCATTGGTCAGGCCACACCTTGAGTACTGTATACAGGTCTGGAGGCCTCATTTCAAGAAGGATGTAGAGCTGCTGGAACGAGTACAGAGAAGGGCAACAAGATTAGTGAATGGAACAAAGACTTGGTCTTACGAAGAAAGGCTTAAGTTTTGCAAATTACAGAGTCTGGAGACTAGGCATCGGCGAGGTGATCTGATAGAGGTGTATAAGGCTTTGAATGGCTTGAGCATGCTCAATGCCGATGGGATTATTCCTCTTGCTCAGAATAATCACCTGAGAGGGCATAAATTCAAATTGAGGAAGGACGGATGTCGGATAGATGTGCGGAGATTTGCCTTTAGCCAGCGGGCAGTTGGGTTGTGGAATAGACTTCCATCAGATGTTATTGAAGTTGATAGCCTAAACGAATTTATGGCTCAGCTGAGCTGGACAGGTATTTCGAACGAACAGAGGGATGAAATGGGAGTAGTGGTTGTGTTTTTTTTTTTTTTTTTTTTTTTGGCTGATGCTGAATAAACTTGCTTTCTTGCATCATATGCCTCTACTAATGCTAATGCTAAAGGGGTGCTCTTAAGAAGAAAGGCTTACGTTTTGCAAATTACAGTGTCTGGAGACTAGGCACCGGCGAGGTGATCTGATAGAGGTGCATAAAGCCTTGAATGGTTTGAGCATGCTCAATGCTGATGGGAATCTTCCTCTCGCTCAGAATAATCACCTGAGAGGGCATAAATTCAAATTGAGGAAAGACAGATGTAGGATAGACATGAGGAAATTTGCCTTTAGCCAGCGGGTGGTTGGTTGCTGGAATAGACTTACATCCCTTGTCGTGGAAGTTGATAGCCTAAATAAGTTTAAGGCTCAGCTGGACAGGTATTTCGAACGAACAGAGGGGTGAAGTGGAAGTGGTTATTTTTTATTTATTTATTTATTTTTATTTTATTTTTTTTTTTTTTGGCTGATGCTGCATAAGCTTGCTTTCTTGCATCAAATGCCTCTACTAATGCTAATGCTAATTAATAATGTAGAGAACGTACATGGTACATTTGCCAATGTTCATCGCATTGCAAGACAACTTCTTCCATAACATTCACCAACCTCACGCACGTGCTTCACTCTCTAATACATGACTGTGCCTGGCATCATTTGATATTCCATTGTAACATTTTTTGTATATTAATAAGAAGGGTCCCATCGTGAAGTATAGTTTGTATATTTGTAAATAGTTTAATATTTTGTAAATATTTTAAACATTTATAAAGTTTGTAAATATTTAAGTTAAATATTTTGTTCCTACTCTCTGGGATGCAACAATTTTCCTCATGCATTATAGAATCTGAAGCAAAAGGCTTTTTCCTAAGTAACCTATGTTAATGCAGGTAAATAATTATATAGTGATATTTATTTGTCCTTGAGAATGCTGCATGATGGGGTAGCCAATGGGAGAAGTGATGTGGGTCACATGATACAAGTGGGTGGGGCAATTACATCACTACAAATGCACAGGTAAATAATTGCATAGGTCATTTCCTGATTAGATATCGATCAGTGCGTTTCAACTTCAACAGGTGTTTTTTACGTAGAAAATATTTGACTTACTCCATCATACCTCAACTTTTTTACTTAGAAAAGTGTGCACGGGAGTTGGCAAGCAAAGCGAGCAGGGGAGCAAAGCCCCCTAATTGTTATTATTATGAAAAATACATGGAGTCAAGTTTTCAAAGAGGAAATTTGGGCATTTGTAGGTGAGGTCCAGACCAAAATTTTGGAGTGTTAACAACGTAAAATCTTTGTGAACAGACATAGTAATTATTATTTTTTTTATTATTTTAAAGATCCCTGAGTGTAACCCATATACATACATTGTGTCTGAGAAGTGTGGGCTAAAAAACCTGAAACAACTCACATGGGATAACCCTACTCCCTCTGACTAAGATCAGCTAACTACATGGCTTCAACTGACGAGAACTTTAGAAATTTCTCCAATCATCAATGGAAATTCAACCCAAACCTCTCAAAATGAATGACAAGTGGTAAAACCACTTTACTGTCAAGAAGGATGTGAACAAACAAGGCAGGATGGAGATGAGCATCTTCTGCAAGTTTAACAACGAATGGGCTAATATTTTTTCTGTTATGGAAATATGAGTAGACTTTCCAGCATCAATATAGTGTCAAACATCAAGAAACTATCTTTAATTTTAGAAGGAGCAAAATTAAGTTTAACATTATTAATTGCTGCCTGCCTCACTTAGGTTTCAAGAAATTTAGCAGAATTTTTAATCATCCTCTTAAGAATAGAGCTCAGAATGGACTAGAATACACTGGAACACAGTTTCAGTTTGTCATATGCATCAGTAATATTATGAACATACTTGATCATTAAAAATAAGATTTTATCAATAAGCATTACATTTCATAAATTTTTCCATTTTGATCCCTACATAAAAAATGAGAAAAACATGATGTGCCAAGAGAGGAGGAGGAGTCAAAGAAGAGAACAGAACAGAGCAGCTGAGAGAGGATATTACCCAGAGGAATCTCTGTAGAACTTCTAGATAGACTCTGATTGCTACAAGCCAGAACTTGTGCGATTAAAAAAAAAAGGTGCGACTAAAAAAGAATAAAATGTAATTTAACCTCTTTAATACCAAAGAAAGAGTCTTATAGAGAATGCAGCAAATAAGGGTTAACAGAGTCAAAAGCAGTTGTAAGGCCAAGGAAAACTGAATTCAACTGCTCATTTAAATTAAAAGCTCCAGATACAATCACTACGGCAAAAAACGTAGAAATATCTTTCTTGCCATTGTAAATATGAGAGACATATTGAGGAAGAATTGTGTTTAGTTAGAAGAGGACATGGCACTTTTTTGAAATAATTTTAGCAGAGAAAAAAATTGAGATTAGTCTTAAAAGTGCCTAAGAAAACATGTATCTTTAGTTTCAGGTACAGAAATTGACATTATAAAAGAGCCAAAATCGAAAAAGCTTTCTTTTAGACTTCTATTAAAAACAGAGGTGAGTAGAGGATATGTAGTTAGGGATGAGGTCAGAACCAACTACATTAGACAGAGGAAATTTAATTTTTTCATTTCATCATAACCAAACGAAACAGAGAAGATAGGATGTTGGAGAGCATGATTCAAAGGCCACTGAATTCAAATGAGAAGAGAAAATGACTGACATCCCAATTTTGGCAACACAGTACTGATTTTTGCACTCCATCCCACTGCCAATTTAGTCCTGATTTTAAAAATTTATCTTGGTATGTATGTATTTTGTCATTAAATAGAATTTTTCAATATTTTGGGATGCTTTTGAAAGATAATGAAATTCAAAATGAGCCAGTAGCTAAGACAGGCAAGCATTTATTTTAAAAAGGTTCAGTTGGTGTCCTCACAAATCACCTAAAGAGATAGTCTAGCACAGCATTTCCCAAACTGGGGTCTGCGGACCAGTTCCACGGGGTCTGCAAAATGGTGGTCGACCATATATATATATATAATTGCATATAACAGCATATGTTACATGTAGGGGTGTGAAAATATTTTTGATTTTTGAAGAGTCCGTAAACTTTTTTTGATTTTTGAAAGGGTCTGTAGATATCAGTAGTTTGGAACCACTGGTCTATCACATATCCTCAGTGTTTCAAAACCTCACGGTACACACTCCAACTCTTGCTATTCTCACAACAAATTCAATGAAGCACTAGTAAGTTTTTTCCTAATTCCTTGACTCTCCATTTTCATAGTTGTTCATTGTAAACCAGGTTTTTCAGGTGATCTCTTCATAAATATAGGACAGCCTCCTATTTTGATTAAGCCCCCATGATTGCCAAACATGGTAAATAACTATATTCATTGTCAAAACTATTAATAGTAAACTCCTATGACCTAGTGGTAATTTCAGAGTATAAACAGAACATCCAGTTTTTGTTAATTACCTCTAAATATATATTGTTTTCCAAGCATAAAGTATATGTATTATTAATTTCAACTAAGTGTACATTTTTTCAAGTAGGTTAATATTTTTAGAATTTTCTACCAAGGCAAAATTAATTTGCAATTGAATGTGTTTATTTTTAGTTTCTCCTGGTAAAATATTAAATGTTAGATCAATAATAACAAAATCAGATTTTTTCAAGCTGCAAAACACTCATTTTTTTTAATTCTCACATTCAGTTATTTTTGAAATATCTGCATCAGCAACTGTGTGGGACAAAAGAAACAGTAAAAACAGCATAATGAACAAATGGTGCCAGTAGTCAGCAACACATGACTGGCTTCTGATATTCCATGAGTTTGTCAATTTATAGGAGGGGCAGTGGACCTAGGTGCTTAATACACTGAATTAAGGGTAGTAACAACAGAATAACTTTGTTTGATGCTGCAAGCCAATTACCTATAATTTCTGGGTGCTGTAAAAATAAGTTCAAGATCTTATAAATAAAAGACAAATTTCTATTTATTCTTGTGATGGCCAAGACCAAAAGAGTTTACATATTCATTGTGGCCAGGCCATGTACATATGTAGATGCTCAAGAGCATCAGGTGACCAACCTATTAAGCTCTTTGCCCCACACCTGTGGTGGCCTCAATATTCCTGTGGATAACAAAAGCCAACTTAACTCCTGCCAAAGTAAAAGAGAAAAAGGAAGGATCTTAAATAAAGTGGAGGGACACAAAACTTGCCTTTTGTAATATATCTGTAAATAAAGTAAACAAACAAAAAAAAAAAAAAACGCAAATAAAACCAAGCTAGATTATAGCAGAGTCTGGGATCCTAGTGCCCTATAATTTTATAGGCCTAGAAATATGGTGGGGAGACGGGAAAGATCCTGCACCAATTGTTTCAACAATTTTATTTTTTGCACTATGCCTGGTTAAAAATTGGTAGTTTGAATAAATTTAAAGAGGAACTATACAAATTATTAGAGGAGTTGGGCAGATGATGTGAGGTTTTTTTTTTTGATGATGATGCTGTATAAGCTTGCTTTCTTGCATAATTTGTCACTACTAATACTAGCACTTAGCAACACGTATTACAGGAATTACTGATTATTTCTGTGTCCTTTTTTGTTGGTTTCTATTTTATTTAATTTTTTTTTTTAAGTTAATACAATGCTTCTATCAAAAACTGATTATCACCTTATTGCTCTGAATCCCTGAATCTGGCTAGTATACTCTAATTTGGTAACAACTCATTTTATTGTTTTTAAACATACACAGGAATACTGAACTGTTTACTTAAATGAATTTTATATTCTTATTTTTTTCTTTTTTTTTTTCTGTTGGATCACCCTTTCATTTTCATTAGAGGAAGATGTTTCATGACACAAGATGCAAAAATTTCATTCAATTCATCATTATTTTTTGTAGATTATTAAACCTGATTATCCTTTTGGAACATACAAAATTTGTATTAATTCCATTGAAGTCCTTATAAAATACCTTCTTTTAATTGAAAATGAAAGGGTGATCAAACATAAAAAAAGAAAAAATAAGAATATAAAGATTCATTTAAATAAACTGTGCAGTATTCCTGTATGTTTATGGCAGTTAAAAAAAAGAAAATGGGTTGGTACCAAATTACAGTATACTATTGACCAGATTCAGGGGTTCAGATCATTAAGGTGATAATCAGTTTTTGATAGAAGCAATGTATAACTTAAAAAAAAAAAAAAAAACACAAGGCATGCAACTTAAATATATCACAAGGGTTAGTAGTGTCCACTTTGTTGCTTCAGCTGAACTGCAACACCACGCATATTCCAGAGCGTGGTAATTTATATGCAGTGTTGGTGTGTTATTGACGACTGCCAATATTGTTTACTGCCATGGCAACTGTCCTGGAATTCGATGGATATTATGGAACTAAACAACAGTAAATAGCTTTGCCCAGCTCCTGGTGATACTTTTCGAGAAGCAATAATCTGCCTATTCATTGTAATCTTTAATTTATTATTTAATCACAATAATAGCTGAAATACTGATTACGCTACTACCTTTCATTCAAAAAAAGAAAAAGTGTATAAAAATTTATCATTCCCTGCATGCTCAGCCTAACGTTCATTGGGGAAAATTTAAAGTTTGGTCCATCCTCCTCGTTGTAACTGAGTGGGAAACACCCTTGGAACTTGAGGCCCTCTTCAATCGAAGGGCTGGATTTTAAGATCTTGAAAATTATGTGCTCCCACACTACCTAAATACAGCACTATCCATTTACAGCTATGAAAAAAATAACACACACATAGGGCATGATCCTATTTATTTTTGAATCACTTTTTTAATTTGAAAATTAATAGTTTATTCCTTTATGGTAACATGAAACATAAAAAAATAATAAAGTTTATATATATAAACTTTATTATTTTTTTAATTTTGAATGGCTTAACAAAGTGTTTTTAAAATCACCAAACCACAACAGAATATATCTTCAGTTATAAAATGTTCGTGTTTATACTCCAGCACGACCATCAGGTCAGAGGAGTATAATTGTTAATTGTATTATTATATTTAGCCACAGAGTAGTAACATACCTTACTACGCTGTTAAATTTAGCAGTCACAGTTCACTTAGAGTATGTACTACCACGCTCTTGCTTTGAGTAGTAGTATTACTCTGTGATCGGGCCTGTTGTGAAAACAACGTATAATTTGGTCGACTTGTATATCAGAAGATTAAAGGTAATTACAACACATTCTGTGTGTATGCAAAGTCACTGCCATATTAGGGCCACCCGAAAACGAACTCATCTACCCATATGTAAAAAATAAATTGCATGTATTCTCTAGTCATTTTGCCTCTTGCTGGACAGGAAACTAGAGTTTCCAGGGTGAGAGAACCTGCTACCCAACCCCTGAGAACTAATTCAGTGAAAAAGGGCCCAAAGAACTTCCTCGCATTATTAACTTGATTCGAATCCAGGCCTTTTCCGCCCATTATGGGAATAATGGTGATTATAATCACTGTGCTACCGTGCAAGTTAAGAAACTCCTACAGTAAAGCCATTTACATTATGAGTATTATGGCATTAGTACTAGTCAATGATGCAAGGAAACAAGATTATAGAGTTGCCAAAAAAATAAATAAAAAAGTAAATCAGTAAGTACCGTATGTAAGTATATATTAAAGCAAAATAAAAAAAAATCACTTATCGGCCTCTCTAATGATCCGTCTAATTTTTCCTTAAATTTATTAAAACTATCCACTTCTGCAAAACTAAATGGAAGTTTGTTCCAACAATCAACTACCCTCTGGCTGAAAGCAGATTACTGCACAACAGAAGTCTTTCTTCGGAAGAGTACCCTTTTGTTCCCTCACTAATACTGTTGTTCATCTCTACACCATTCCAACAGATTCATATCTGTAATACGCTCTGTAAGCTCCAATATGCTCTATAAGCTTGCTTTCTTACATTATTTGCCACTACTAATACCCCTACAGCAGAGATACTTTTATTGTAAAGTGATATTTCAAACTCAGTTCCTTTGTAGAAGTTAGACAGGAATGGTGACAATATTCCTGTCCAATAGACACATGAGCTCATGTAAGACTGCCATGTTAAAAAAAATTTGCAAGACTGGCTATCCAATTCACAAACTACATAGTGGTACTTTTTTCTTTACAGAAATAGTCAACACCCAGCAATATCTGAAAATGTTTGAGAGCTTCATAGACCAATTGGATGACACAGATTATCGTTAAAGGAATTTCGAACAAAAATGTGCAAATCCATACATATCTATAGCAGCACTGAAGACAGTGAAATCCAAGTTTGAAGATCGCATAATCTCTAGGGAATTCTAACTGCCGTGATCACCATATCCAGAGTTGCTACATCAAAGTCTCCAGGTTTGAGGTTCTACTTAAACCTGGTTTAAGGGTTCTGGGTTTTGTTTTTTGTTTGGGTTGTGGTATGATATAGAAAAATAAATTTCCATTCTATTTTCTGATGAATATGACATTATTACATGTTATTACATGCTCTTTTTTAAATATATATGTGCGTGTTAAGCACCAAAGCAACTAGGGCTATGAGGCAAAAGAGCCGTCCTGAGGGTGGTAGCAGTGCACTGCACCTGAGCACGTACCAACAGTTAAGGGGTGCCTGAAAACCTGAAACTTATTATTATTATTATTAGCCATATAGTGCAAGGAAGCCTGAGGCTTATGCTGCACCAGCCAAAAAAAAAAAAAAATTTCCAAGTTACCCTGAGAGAGAGAAAAGTAGAAAGGAATCACCAAGAAAGAGAATGATGATATCCAGCTGAGGACCCTGGGAGTGCCAAGCGAATACTCACCAGATGTGAGCCCCTGGAGTCACATCTGGTGAGTATTTTTTTCATATGTTACATAGACATATGAAGGAAATTTTAAATATATCATAATTTTCCGAATATGAACATGTTACTGAACTTTTGTTGATGTCTGCATAACGCTTATCTACTGTAAAATTTACTATATAAATTAACCCTTCAATATTCAGACGATGTCCAGTGGGTTCCACCTTTTTTCCCATGGTACACCTTTTATTGAGTACAGTACAGGTTTCTCAACCTGTGTGCCGAGGCACATTAGCGTGCCGCGTGTATGCTTGAAGTGTGGTTCGGAAAATGCAAATTAAAAAAAATTAATAAATTCAAGTTTTCTAATAAAATTTAATTCAAACAAAAATTCGTTTATTTACGCTGCGCCGATCCGAATACCTTTCGGCAGTCAATGCGACGTCACGTTTTGATTCCTAGTACAGTACTGTACTAGATCTGTTCATCCACAGAGTATATACTCTGTGTGTTCACCTATACTTCACAAATAATAAGTGTATTAATTAAATATACCCAACAGAAATAACTTCCCGTTTGTGAATATATGAGTATTGTAGTGTGCCTCAAAATTTTAGCGTCTCGAAAAGTGTGCCGCAGCAAAGAAAAGGTTGAGGAACACTGGAACTATTCTATTTATGAATGGAATTTCGAGGAGCTAATGCGCTTAGGAAGACGGTGTAGCTCTTTCTTGCCCCGGGTTTATATAAGATATGCTAAATTATGAGGCAGAACCTGTGCAGAACGGATATATAAAAAGCTGTCATTTTTATACAGCCAAACATGAAAGCATATGATGTGTTACAGCATACTGTCTTTTTTCAAACTATCTTCTTGCTATGGTTCTGTCACCAAAGCACATGGACAGCATGCGTTTTCCAAATTAAAAATGGTAAAGAACTATTTAAGTTCAACAATGACGCAAGAAAGGTTAAAAAATTTGAGTCTCATTAGATATTGAAAAAGATGATTGTTTCCAGTTTCAATATTTCAGATTTCAGAAATATTGAAATAATATCATATTTCTGAATATATTATTTTTCTTTGTTGCATAATTTATATGTATAAACATATACTTTTGTATGTATAACCTTTACTTCATTGTTTATTTTCTAGTTAATTTTTAATTTATACTTTTTATTAGTTGTAATTATGCAAATTTCGTTGTCATTAATTATAATTGTATTAATTTTGGTATTAATTATTATTATATTAATAAAAGTATAACAAAATATATAACTTTTTTGCTGGCGGGGGGCAAATTACGATCGACATTCGGACACCGCATTCTCTAGGAACGCTCCTGATATTGTGTCCGTAAACTTCGTGTATTATGTAATCGATTTACCAGCTTGTTGGACGAATAATACCACGAGTCTCCTCCGAGAGAGTTGAAAAGACCGACTAATTCAGCTATGTTCTGAAAAGAGAGCCCATAAAAAATTCCTCGCGTCATTATTATTATTATTAGCCATATGGTGCAAGGAAGCCTGAAGCTTTTGCTGCACCAGCCAAAAAAATTTTCTCAGTTACCCTGAGAGAGAGAGAGAGAGAGAGAGAGAGTGTCAGAAGTAAAAGGGAATTACCAAGAAAGAGAAGAATGATGATATCCAGCTCAGGACCATGGGTATGCCAAGCTCATATTCGCCAAATGTCAGCCCCCTGGGCTTTAATTGACGGGATTCAATTCCTGACAGTCCAATCCGGTGGGGAGAGGATGGTGTTAGATCCACAGTGCCTTGCGAGAGCTAAATGTATGCACTGCAACTTATGAATCTGTTTAACACTTGTATCATGTATCACAACATATTTTAAACGGGAGGCCAACGCCTTTCGTAATCTATAAGCTACTTGGAAAACAAGTGCACGAGATCGATGTCAGCTTTAAACTTCGATTCACATGAAGGAGTTAACGTATGCATGGGTTAATGCACACACATCATTTATATTACCAAGGTAGTTTTAATGCATCGCTTTAATTACATCTCATATTGTGAATACCTTCACAAAGAGTTTCCATGGTATCACCCCAGGGGCTCACATCTTGTGAATATGGGATTGGCACACTCAGGGCTATCAGGGCAGCTGGATATCATCATTCTTCTTTTTCTTGGTGATTCTCTTCTACTTTGACTCTCTCTCTCTCTCACACAGGGTAATTCGAGAATTTTTTTTTTTTTTTTTTTGGATGGTGCAGCATAAGCCCCAGACTTCCTTGCACCACATAGCTAATAATAACAATACTTATTATTATTATTATTGTCTCCCAGAGAACACCTACAAGGAAGTCCAGAAAGTTGCAATCCTGAACACCTGTAGGATAGGCAGAGATTTCCTCGACCAACAGTAACACCAGACATTACAACCACCCTGTGTACTTGGTAGTAGTACCCGTCACAGAGTGGAATCTCCCAATCAGGGAGAAATAATATAAGAGTAATAATAATGATAATTGCACTATTTGAAATAAGTAACGCTTCACCTATGGAGAAGACTACTGTCACTCATTCACGGTGGATACCACCACCCAAACGACACCGTTTATAAATGGTACGGGATAAAAAAAAAAAAAAAAAAAAAAAAAACTATGTTACCCAAATATGTGTCCTATTAGACTTACAAAAGAGAAAGAGGAAAGTGATAGTAGAAGAAGAAATGCCGTCAAAAGAAGAAAGGGGCAGTTAGTCGTTACTCCTCACTCATAAATCCCTCGAATAGCATTAGTAAAGGCACATGATGCAAGAAAGCAAGCTTATATAACATCAGCAAAAAATAAAAAAAACTTCTCATTTCACTCAACCACTCGCTCCAAATGTTTGTCTAGTTCTGCCTTGAATTTATTTAAGCTATCAACTTCTACAACGACAGATGGAAGATTGTTCCAGCAATCAACAACCCGCTGGCTAAAGGCAAACTTCCGCACGTCTATCCTACAACTGTCTTTCCTCAATTTGAATTTATGCCCTCTCGCGATTATTCAGAGTAAGAGGAAGAATCCCATCAGCATTGAGCATGCTCAAACCATTCAAGTCTTTATACACCTCAATCAGATCACCTCACCTCACAGGTGCCTAGTCTCCAGACACTAATTTGCAAAACTTAAGCGTTTCTTCGTAAGAGCAACCATTTGTTCCATTCATTAATCTTGTTGCCCTTCTCTGTTCTCCGTAGCCAGGTGGGAAGGAGCAGCAGTGCATAGCACACGCTTCTTGATTAGTCCGGGGTTCGAGCCCGTCACCACCAAATATGGAGGATGCGGAAAGGTCAGGGAATGACCACCGCATATCCCGGAGCAATATGGCCTTAGTTGCTAATGCTCCTAAAAACCAAATAACAAACAAACAAACCTTCTCTGTACTTGTTCCAGCAGCTCTACATCGTTCTTTAAATGAGGCCTCCAGACCTGTATACAATACTCAAGGTGTGGCCTGACCATTGCTTTATACAGGGGATAATCGCCTCCTTATCCCTGCTAGAACAATTCCTGTATATCATTGACAAGACACCATGAGCTACTCTTGCAGACCGTCTGCACTGCTCAGAAAACTTCATATCAGCCTGCGCATTTACCATCAGGTCCTTTTCATTCTCTACCACTGTCAGTGTTGTACCCTGCGCGGTAGCACAGTGGTATCGTCACCGTCCTCCCCACATCGGATGGAAAAGGCCCGGGTTCGAATCCGGATGACGCGAGGAACTTTAATGGGCTTTTTTCACTCCGTGGCCGAGTGAAAAATTTCCCCCTTAGAAATTGGGGTTTTTTGTCCAGCAAGCAGAAAAATCGATCATAAACCCCACGCGATTAACAAACATATGATACACAGCCCGGCAGATGAATTTAATTATTCGGGTGGCCTAAATATAATAGTTTTGCCAATATAGTACCACACAGTTGATACGTTACTCTGAGGTTACTGCTTCTCATATGCAGTACTTTACATTTATCAATGTTAAACTTCAATTGCCACCTCTCAGCCCATCTGCTCAACTTTTCTAGATCCTGCTGTAGTCTCA
Source organism: Mastigoproctus giganteus (assembly GCF_048544385.1). Classification (NCBI taxonomy): domain Eukaryota; kingdom Metazoa; phylum Arthropoda; class Arachnida; order Uropygi; family Thelyphonidae; genus Mastigoproctus; species Mastigoproctus giganteus. Next base: position 71,404,841 of record NC_143577.1, read on the forward strand.
TTAACAACCCTGCCGACCTTCATATCGTCTGCAAACTCGGACATTAAGTCTGATATTATACCATTATCAATATCATTAATAAATACAGAAAATAACAATGGACCCAACACTGAACCCTGGGAGACTCCAGTGTTGGGTCCATTGTTTTCTGAATAGGCAACGCTTCCCTATTAGGGAAGACGGTTGTTACCTATTCTTGGTAACTCGAGCTCCCGTAGACGGTATCGTTTCAAGGCTCTTTGGCCTTTCTTCGGTAGGTGGGTGTCATGGTGTTGTGTGACAACCCATTCATGAAGTATAACTCCACAATATGAGAGAGACCAATACACATCATCTGGCATCTCTCACATTGTGTAGTTAAACTTTCATAACTGCGTTGTCACTATTGCAACACCAGGGCAACTACCTACCTACCCACCCACCCACCGAAGAGGGGCCGAAAAGCCTTGAAACGGTGCCGTCTGGGTAGTGGAATCCACCTAGAATAAGTAAAAATAGACTTCTCCATAGTGAAGCGTTACTTATTCGAGGTAGTGTAATAATGGAAACTCGTGAAGGTATTCACAATATGAGATATAATTAAAACGATGAATTAAAACTACGTTGGTAGTATAAATGTCTGTGCATTAACCCACGCATAAGTAAACCCCTTCATACTCTGAGGCTTTAGCTAAGAAATATCTTTTAGATCTGTTCTCATTAAAAAAAAAAAAAATTTTTTTTTTTTTCCCCCCGTATTAAGCAGATTATTATCATTAGCCTAGCCATATGGTGCAAGGAAGCCTGAGGATTTTTCTGCACCAGCAAAAATAAAATTTTCCAAGTTACCCTGAGAGAGGGAAAGAAAGAAAGAAAAGTAAAAGCAATCACTAAGAAAGAGAAGAATGATCATATCCAGCTCAGGACCCTGGGTATGCCAAGCGAATACTGACCAGATGTGATCCCCTTGGGTTTAGAGAAGCAAGTACATAAAAAATTGAAACTTAAAAACTAAATCGGGAAATCAATTAATGAGTCTTTTTTTTCTGGAAATGGTCTTCTACAGAAAATTGTAATTATATCTTGATTATTTCTGAAGACCTGATAGACGACCGGCAGTCGAACGCGTTTCAAACTCTGGCGATGATAAGCTCCAAAACTGAAAACTATTGTAGATATCCATACATGTAAACAGTAATCACAAAAGTTCCTTTTAGTAATGTTTTTCTAATGAATAACATTTTCACATTTAGCAGATTAATTTTTAGTTGGCAAGTAATCTAAAAAATTACTAACTTATGTGAAATACTTTTAGGACTACTTTTGCTACTCCCGCAATGCAACCGATTTAATCACCCCCAAATCTGAAAATTTTAAAAAAGTGGCAACTGTAAAGAGACCTTACCGTGATTTTTTCTTATTTTTTTTTTTCTGCAGGTATATCTTAAAGAGTGGGTATCTATGAACAAAATAAATCTCAGGAAATCCTCAGATTTATTTTGTATGGCCATCACTACACTTAAATAGTCTATAAATATGACCTGTGGAATTAAAAGGTTAAGATTAGCTGGGAAATTCTCTGTTACATTGTTTATTCTAACTGATATCTGTTACATTGTTTATTCTAACTGTGGCAGTAAAAAATAGTAGTAGTAGTAGTAGTGGCACTTGATGCAAGAAAGCAGTGTAGGAGCTTATGTAGCATCAGCCAAAAAAAAAAAAAAAAAAAAATCACACCATACCCTCCAATTGCCTGTCCAGTTCCTCCTTAAATTTATTTAACCTATCAACTTCCACAACGACAGATGGAAGTTTGTTCCAGCAATTAACCACCCGCTGGCTAAAGGCAAATTTCCGCACATCTATTCTACATCTATCCTTTCTTAATTTGAACTTATGTCCCCGTAGGTTCGTATTCTGAACAAGTGGGAGGATCCCATCAGAATTCAGCGTGCTCAACCCATTCAAGGCCTTATAGACCTCAATCAGATCACCGCGCAGGTGCCTAGTCTCCAGCCACTGCAATTTGCAGAACTTAAGCCTCTCTTGGTAAGAGGATCCCTTCATTCCCCTCACCAATCGTGTTGCTCTTCTCTGTACACGCTCAAGCAAATCTACATCCTTCCTAAAATGAGGCCTCCAGACCTGTACGCAGTACTCAAGGCGTGGCCTGACCATTGCCTTATACAGAGGGACAATCACCTCCTTTTCCCTGCTAGCAAAATTCCTATATATCATTGACAAAACCCCATGACCTGCCCTAGCAGCCTGTCTACATTGCTCAGAAAACTTCATATCTGACTGCACAATTACTCCCAGGTCTTTTTCATTTTCTACCACCTTAAGTGTAGTACCACACAGTTGGTACGTTTCTCTGGGGTTACTTCTACCCATATGCAGTACTTTGCATTTGTCAAGGTTAAACTTCAGTTGCCACTTCTTAACCCATCTGCCCAAATTATCTAGATCCTGTTGCAGTAGCACACTGCCATTACTGTCATTAACAACCCTGCCAACCTTCGTGTCATCTGCAAACTTCGACATTAAGCCTGATATACCTTCATCAATATCATTGATAAATATACAAAACAACAGTGGCCCCAACACCGAACCCTGTGGGACTCCACTAATAACATTAGTCCACGAAGAGCAGCACCCATTGATTACCACCCTCTGTCTTCTCCCACTTAACCATCCTTTTATCCATTGTAGCAACTTACCCTTAATACCATTCTGCTCCAATTTGTACAGTAGTCTTCCATGCGCAACAGTGTCAAAAGCTTTCCTGAAATCCAAGTATATGATATCAAAATTATTTTTTGCATCCAGTTCCTTTGTGACCACATCATAATAACCAATCAAATTTGTCAGACAAGACTTTCCCTTAACAAACCCATGCTGTGTCTGAATTATTGCTGCAGTCTTGTCTAGATGATCCTGCAATGCATCTTTAACCAGTGACTCCATTATTTTACCCGGAACAGAAGTTAAACTAACTGGTCTGTAATTATTCGTGTCACCCTTCGAACCTCCTTTGTGAATTGGGGATACATTTGCACATCTCCAGTCCGTGGGAACCTCCCCTGAATCCAAGGATGCTCTCATAATTATGGCTAAGGGTTTGCTTAGTTGCTTTGCCGCCTCCTTTAATATAACTGGATAGATCCCATCCGCCCCAGGTGCCTTTCTTATGTTTAACTTCAACAATTTCTCCTCCACTTTGCTCTCAGTTATTACAAAATCATTAAGCACACTGCTACAAAATGATTCTTGTAGGACTCCTTCTTGGACAACTGTGCGGGATGGGGCATTGCGGTAACCCATTTGAAAAGTCCTATTTTGGGGAAGTTCTGTGTGATTAGTGGAAGCAGATCCAGAAGACCTTGGCATACACATTTTGAAGAATTCCATAGCGATAGGTGGTATCGAAAGCTTTTTCAATGTACAGTCAAGGTACCACGTTTTAAAGACTTACCAAGCATTTCATATGTTGGATTCTGTCTTAATAATTAGGACTAGCATTCACTAACTTTTTCAGAATCAGCGTTAGTTCTTATTCATCACCCACCGAGATTCCAGATACCATACTAATTGACTGTGATTCATTTTAACTGCTTTACCAAGGCTACTGCTAAGAGATATTGGTCGAGAGTTTCGTGGATCTGCTGACCTTTTCCAGGTTTGGGAATGGATAAGCCTATTGAGCTAAGGAAGATAGCAGCCTTCTAAGAAAATCAGTTTAAAATTCATCAGAAATGAATTCAGAGTTTCTTTGCGAAGGTGATGAAGCATGACATAATACATGACATAATACTGTTGAAAAAAAGCCGTGAATTAGGGTTGAATTTGAAAGTGTCTGCAATTCTGCCCAGACACGATAGGAGGGAGTATATGATGAGAGCCCTGTCGATCAATTCGGCCCTGGAAAGATTGTGCAAGGCTCAAGGGGTAGAATTTTTTTCAGCCTGGTCTGTACTTGTTAACAGGAGAGATTGCTTTTACAGGGATGGGATACACTTAATTAGAAAGGATGCAAGAATGTTTGCTGATGCTATCGAGGCAGTGTTAGGTGGGTCGGAAAACTGCTAGATTGGGGGGATACAAGGATTAATAGATTAACAGTAGCCACTGGCAAAGGTGAAAGTGATTCTTGCACTGCTTCTATTGGAATGAGCCGCAGCCTGGAAAATAAGATGCAGGATATTTCAGAGACTGCTGGGAATCATTGGCGTACAAATAAACACATGGGTTGCGTTAGGGTAGCTAAGAAAAAGAACAGGTGCATGTATACTTGCGTGTACACCAATGCTAGGAGTTTAGTAAATAAATTTGATGATGAGGTATTGTTCAAAACATCAAAGGCAGCTTGAAGTGGTGAAACCCATGTTTAGTCTCTAGAGCAAAGTTTCCGGCATCCCCCTCCCCCATACTTCTCCTTCAACCCATGCACGGTACTAAGTACTATAGGTTTTGATACCTTTCGTGTTTGGGGTTTTCATAAAAAAAAAAAAAAGATATTATGGGGATATCAGAGACGTTGTGTCCCACAGATATAAGGAATGCAGAACTGGAATTTGGGGAGTACAATGTCTACAGAAGGGATAGACAGGATAGGAAGGGAGGAGGGGTTATGCTATTAGTTAAGAAATACATAAAATCAAAGGAAGTGAAGCCAGTCGACACTGCTGGACAGTGCAGTGTCGAGTCAGTTTGGTGTGACATAAGCATTGGGAGATCAAAATTGAGAGTAGGAGTGTGCTATAGGCCCAATGACTCTGATGAGTATAATAAGAAATTGTACAGGGAAATAGAGCGGGCCAGTAAATCAGAGAGTCTTATAATGGGGGATTTTAATTTCCTAGATATTGACTGGAATTTGTGGGCTGGTCACACACACACTAGCAAGGCTTTTGTGGATTTATTGGATGATTGTTTTCTACATCAGCATGTTCAGGAGGCAACTAGAGGGAGTAATACTCTTGATTTGATTATCAGTAGTGATTCTTTATGCATTAAGAATCTGCAGGTAAATGAACCACTAGGTGGCAGTGATCACAGTGTGCTGAAGTGGGATTTACTCAAAGAGGTAACTACCATTAGGGGTAAAGGGAAGGGTTATTGCTTTCGTAAAGGCGACTACGATGGACTGAGACAGTATTTAAATTCTATACAGTGGGACCAACTGATGATGTTACCAACAGCAAATTCAAAATGGGAAGCATTCAAAGAACTTATCTTGGAAGCTACTAGGCTTTACATACCAACTAAGAAATATTGTTCAAGGTTTAGGCCTAAGTGGATGTCAGATGAACTAATGAGACATATGGCAGAGAAGAAAAATGCATGTGATACATACAAATTAACACGTGACACAGAAGCCTATGATAGATACAAGTTGATCTGTAACCAAGTTACAAAGGAAGTTAGGCAGGCGAAGGCAGATTACGAGAAATCTTTGGCAAGGGATGCAAAGAAAAACAGCAAAGAGTTCTTTACTTATGTAAACTCTAGAAGGAAGGGGATGAATCAGATTGGTCCACTTGATATTGATGGGTCAACTGTTGATGATCCTGCTCAGGTAGCTAACAAACTAAATTAATATTTTGCATCGACATTAACACATGAGGAGTTATTCAGCGAGGGGAATGCCAGAGGTGTATTCAACTCTGGCAGTAAGCTAGAGAATCTTGTAATAACTGAGAGTAAAGTGGAGGAGAAATTGTTGAAGATAAATACAAGAAAGGCACCTGGGGTGGATGGGATCTATCCAGTTATATTAAAGGAGGCAGCAAAGGAAGTAAACAAACCCTTAGCCATAATTATGAGAGCTTCCTTGGACTCAGGGGAAGTACTCATGGACTGGAGATGTGCAAATGTTACCCCAATTCACAAAGGAGGATCAAAGGGCGACACAAGTAATAATAGACCTGTTAGTTTAACTCATGTTCCTGAAAATTAATGGAGGCACTGGTTAAAGAAGCACTGCAGGATCATCTAGACAAGACTTCAGTTATAGCTCAGACACAGCATGGTTTTGTTAAGGGAAAGTCTTGCCTGACCAATTTGATTGGATACTATGATGCAGTCACAAAAGAACTGGATGCAGGGAATAACTTTGATATTATATACTTGCATCTTAGAAAGGCTTTTGATACTGTTGCACATGGAAGACTGCTGCACAAATTGGAGCAGTGTGCCATTGGAGGCAAATTGCTGCTTTGGATAAAGGGGTGGTTGAGGGGGAGAAGACAGAGAGTGGTAATCAATGGACACTGCTCATCGTGGACTAATGTTATTAGTGGAGTCCCGCAGGGTTCAGTATTGGGTCCATTATTGTTTTCTGTATTTATAAATGATATTGATGATGGTATATCAAGCTGAATGTCCAAGTTTGCAGACGATACGAAGGTTGGCAGGGTTGTCAAGGACCCTACTGACACTATGCTACTGCAACAGGATCTGGAAAGGTTGAGTAGATGGGCTGAGAGGTGGCAAATGAAGTTTAACATTGACAAATGTAAAATACTACATATGGGAAACAGCAACCCCAGAGCAACGCATCAACTCTCTGGTACTACACTGACAGTGGTAGAGAATGAAAGGGACCTGGGGGTGGTTGTGCAGGCAGATATGAAGTTTTCTGACAGTGCAGACGGGCTGCAAGAGTAGCTCATGGTGTATTGTCGATGATATATAGGAATTTTTCTAACAGGGATAAGGAGGTGATTATTCCCTTGTATAAGGCAATGGTCAGGCCACACCTAGAATACTGTATACAGGTCTGGAGGCCTCATTTCAAGAAGGATGTAGAGATGCTGGAACGAGTACAGAGAAGGGCAACAAGATTGGTGAATGGAACAAAGGGGTGCTCTTACGAAGAAAGGCTTAAGTTTTGGAAATTACAGTGTCTGGAGACTAGGCACCAGCGAGGTAATCTGATAGAGGTGTATAAAGCCTTGAATGGTTTGAGCATGCTCAATGCTGATGGGATTCTTCCTCTTGCTCAGAATAATCACCTGAGAGGGCATAAATTCAAATTGAGGAAGGACAGATGTAGGATAGACGTGAGGAAATTGCCTTTAGCCAGCGGGTAGTTGGTTGGTGGAACAGACTTCCATCCCTTGTTGTGGAAGTTGATAGCCTAAATAAGTTTAAGGCTCAGCTGGACAGGTATTTCGAACGAACGGAGGGGTGAAATGGAAGTGTTTTTTTTTTTTTTTTTTTTGGCTGATGCTGCATAAGCTTGCTTTCTTGCATCAAATGCCTCTACTAATGCTAAAAAAAAAAATCCCGTTAGGTCCTGGTGCACCGTTTGCTGATCTCCTTAGAGTGCTCTCCAGCTGAGAGCTCTGCAGAGCTCTCTAAGGAGCTCGGTTATATTGTATGGAGGAGAAGCATTGTATTAAAGTTCAACTTATACCGTTCTGCATTGGCTATTTCTTGTTTAAAGACTCACTCATATACAGACCTCATTGAGATATGAGCAAAGTATTCTGCTAGCACGTTTGCAATTTCCATTGGAGAAGAAAAATCAGTGCCATTCTATCTCATTATAAGTGTTAATGCCAGAAGAGATTTAATTCAGTTTTTTATTTTGATCCAGATTTTTGTGCTATCTGTGTTCTTTGTAATAGTGGAAGCAAATTGGATCCACGAGTTCCGTACATAGCGTGCCTTAGCTTTAAGTTTCTTGAAATTAATCAGGTTCGAGTCATGTCGATGATATGAGGAATTTTTATGGGCCTTTTTCACAACGTGGCTGAGTTAGTCGATCTCAGGCGAGGGTAGCATGGTTTGTTCTCCTGGGTACTCAGGTTTTTTGTCCAACAAACAGAAAATCGATCATAGAACACACACAATTTACAGGCATTATACACGGAGCAATATGGCCTTAGTCGCTGATGCTCCTAAAACCTTACTACTATTATTTGTTTGCAATTTGCAATTAATTAGGTAATGGTCACTGTTCACCTGGTTACCTAAAACTTCCCGCTGAATAACTGGAAACAGTTCTTGGGAACATATTGAAAGGTCTATAACGGTAGATGTTCCTGGAGAAAGTGGATATAAATGTCAGCACCAATATTTAATAATGTTGAGATTTTACTTACTAAGGATTGTTTCAAATAGTTTCCCTCGTGTATCCATTTTGGAAGTTTCCCACATAGAGTACCACTCTATGTGGGAAATCCCCGATGAAATTCCCCAGTAGGCAAAAAGGAGGCAGAAGCTGCATAATGGGATCCTCTAGTTCTTTCAAACTGAGTTCTTTGTTTGGGGAAAGAGATATGGAGACTATGATTAACATAAAACTCAAAGCAACAGTAGTGGTACGTGTTGTGGTACGTGTAGTCGGTGGAAAAGATCCGAGTTCGAATCTTGTCGTTGACGTGAGGAATTTTTACGGGCCTTTTGCACAACGTGGCTGTTATTTAGTCTCATGAGAGGGTAGCATGGGTTTTTTTCTACCGGAAACTAGGGTTTTCCGTCCAACAAACAGAAAATCAACCTCAGAACACACGCAATTTACAGAGAACAGTATACACGGAGGTATATCGCTGATGTTCCTAAAACTCAGCAACAACAGCCTGTGATGCGTTCTGTTGTGCGATCTGTTGGGTAGGAAATTTTGACGAATAGAATGGCAGCACCTCCACTTGATGAGTTAGTGATGTTTCTGTCTTGTTCATAGAAAATATAATTTTTAATCACTGGGTCACTTGCAGGATTAGGTTGGCTTCTTACAGGCAGATGCTTATTAGACAGTAATTTTTGATTAGATCATAAAAATGTTGCCGTGTAGACCGATACAATTCCACTGCATAGTGTTCTGTATTATTTCGTTTTAGAGATTATGTATGGGTCTGTCTGTTTTTTTTTTTTTTTTTGCCCCCAGTCTGTTTGTACCGATCTAATTTCATCTTTTTTTTTTATTTTTTAGAAAGCTAAAAAAAAACCCACCATCCATGTTACCTTTAGCACATAGGTCTAAGGTTGGCTCATCCGGAAGGGAACCTAAATCGATATTCATATTTGCTGAGCACGGTTTGTCTGTCTTAGTTGGAGCTGATGCTTACGATTTTACAGCTTCCGGTAGAGTATGAGAAGCAGCTGGCGGGACTGTTAGCACGGTGGTGCTATCATATTTCATTTTAGATGAAATATGATAGCTCTGTAGATGACTGCTGTCGAGATAATCCCAATATCAGCTTTGAATGGAAGTTCCAAGTCTCTTTTACTGCGTATTATATTACAGTTCTAATCGAAAGAAAATGTGATGGTGATGAATTTCTATCATGACTTCACGCGCTTCTAAGCAATGAAAAGGTTTTAATGTAAGTCATGCAAATATTTTATGCTTCCTGGGATCCAAAAATTGTCATCTTCCGTGAATTTCTTGTAGAGAGGAAGAATATTAATGTATTATTAGGGGGATTCGCTCCCCCGCTCGCTTTGCTCGCCAACCCCCGCGCACACTTTTCTACGTAAAATGTAGAGGTATGGTGGAGTAAGTCAAATCTTTTCTACTTAAAAAACATATCTGTCTAAACGCACTGATCGATAAGTAGGGCCTGCCAGAGTACTTAAAAAATCTACTGAGTGCTTGACCTGCCTCCTCCTGGCAAAGTGTAGGCAACGGTGGCTCCCACTAGAGGTTCAACGGCTAAATGGTCAGAAGAACAACAGAACAGAACATAACAGTATACGACATTCCACTCCCCACACACTTTTAAATCTCTGGCCTCCACAGAGTACTGTGATACACAGAGTACACAAGCAGAGATGGGAAAAACCCCTGGTGCCGTCATTCCATTTTTTCCCCATTTATTTGTACACACAATTATTTACAAATCATATACAAAACTTACAAAAAAGATATATATATACAATTTTATATACATTTGCATTCTCATTATAGATATATAAAATACTATTATATATGAACACGTGTGTGTGTGTGTGTGTGTGTGTGTGTGTGTGTGTGTGTGTGTGTGTGTGTTTTATACCTGTATCAAGGGTGGCGCCTAGGCCTTAGCCCATCTCCACCTTGCACGTCTGTGTTGGTGTAGAAACTCTGCAAAGCTTTTTATCGCTTGTGTACGTCCACCTTGCCACCAGGGAGCAGCCAACACCTACAGCCGCTGCCCGCCCCCAGGCACAAGTAGCCAAGCCTGGGTCTATTATCACCTTTAGTGCCTTGTGCACAAATCCCGCACCCACTGGAGATAGTACAATACCGGTGGGTGCCAGCAATCCCGTCCCCAGGTTGCCCAGACCTGGAAACCGGCAAAAAAATAAAAAAAACTAGTGGAAAAATATCCAAGCCTCAGCAGATACAAGCCAATTTAAAAAACTCCAAAAAGTTAGCGAAGTAAATATTTACATTTGTACAAGATAATAGAATTTAACTCTAAATCCTAGCAATACAATTAAATTTACATATCTTACAACAAGTCATTCGATTTATATTTAATGGGATACATACATATCCCATTGGCTACCCATCCCCGTTATGCGGCATTCTCAAGGTGGAATAAATATCACTATGTAATTATTTACCTATGTTTACATACATCACTTAGGAAAAGGCCTTTTGCATACATCACTTAGGAAAAGGCCTTTTGCATCGGCTTCCATAATGAATGAGGAATATCGTTGCATCCAAAAGAGCAGGACTAAAATATTAACTATAACTATTTAAAATATTTACAAAATACTAAACTACTTACGAATATACAAACTATACCAGTCCCGTCATCAACTGACATTACAATGGAACCTCAAATGATGCCCGGCATGGCGCCTCCGTAGCCAGGTGGGAAGGAGCAGCTGCGTAGCACCCGCTTCTTGATTGGCGCCTCCGTAGCCAGGTGGGAAGGAGCAGCAGTGCCTAGTACACGCTTCTTGATTAGACCGGGGTTCGAGCCCGTCCCTACCAAATACGGAGGATGCGGAAAGGTCAGGGAATGACCACCGCATATCCCGGAGCAATATGGCCGTAGTTGCTAATGCTCCTAAAAACCAAATAACAACAACAACAACACCCGCTTCTTGATTAGACCGGGGTTCGAGCCCGTCACCACCAAATACGGATGATGCGGAAAGGTCAGGGAATGACCACCGCATATTCCCGGAGCAATATGGCCTTAGTTGCTAAAGCTCCTAAAAACCAAAATAACATAACATGCCGGGCGTGGTCATGTATTAGACAATGAAGCAGGTTCACGACGTTGCAAAGTGCAAATTGTGTTAAGTGTCTAACGGCACCAGGGGTTTCCTCCATCTCCGCGTTGCTTTCATTGTGAGTGTACCAGTTCACTGGGAAGGCCAGAGATTTAAAAGTGTGTGGATCATGTGAGTGTGTTATGTTATGTACCGTTGTTCTTCTGGCCATTTAGCCGCTGGACCCCAGCTGAGGCCCAACGTTGCCCGCACTTCGCCCCGTGGAGGCAGACCAGGTAATCACTAGTTTAAATTTGCACTCTGGCAGGTCCTGCCACCTAGTTTCCTGGGATTTCAGTGGATAGGACCTTAAAAAAAAAAAAAAAAATTTTGCATGGGAATATTGCGCTAGAATTGGAAAAGCCAAAATGGTGGGAGAACAGTGTAATTTAGACACGGTTATTTTTGGCGTGTGGGGCATTCGCTTGCATACAGATAGAGTTGGGTAGGGAGAATGAAGACTGGGGAGATAAAGACAGAAGAATGGGGTCAATAGGGAAGACGACCCCAGGTGGAATCAGTGGGGCATGCCCATACCCCACCAGAGGGAACAGTGGGGTCGGCAAGGAGGGGAGGAGACAGGAAAGCCGTCGCCTCCCCCCGCCGGGGTAAGGGAGAAGAAAGGGCCGAACAAGGGAGCCGGCTCAGATTACTAAGATGGCGTGTATGCAGCAAAGCTGTGGCTTCGTCAGGTCCGTAACAGTCACGAGGTTGGTGAACGTTATGAAGGCAGTTGTCTTTCAATGGCAGACAACAATGTAATTATTTACTTGTGCATTTGTAGTGAAGTAACTGGCCCGCTCTCTTCTCCCATTGGCTCCAATAAATATCACCAGGAGGAAAACTTTTTAATGTATAGAGAGAGAGATATTGCATGTTATTGAATTTCAGATTCCTTAAGATATATTTTTTTAAATAGGGGGCTGAATACGGGAAGGTTCTTTTACTCTGTGAAAAAGAATTCGTACACTGCTAAATTTCCAAAACTGAACACTGCAGAAAACGACCCGTCCCTTCCTTGATTGGATAAGGTAATTGGAAGTCGCACGGACGATATCAAACAACAGGATAAAATGACTGACCAACTGATAAAGAAGTGCTATCCAGACATATCAAAACAGAACAGCAGCCTAACTAGAACTTGGGATGCCGTTATTTCAGCATCCGTGGGGAAAACAATCAGTTCAGGACTGGTGTTTACAGAAAAACTACAGACACTGTAAAAAAAAATTTAAACTTCAGATGCAGTCCCCCACAGTTGCAAGGACAAAGCATAGACTCTTTGTACTCTTATACACCTGCAGTGTAGAGTACCTACTAATAAACTGAATCAAATTTATAGAAACTCAAAATAATCAGTATACAAACAATCTGATAGTAATGCACTTCTGCTCTTCTCCAACTGAAGGGGAAAGAAATTTCTGCATACCCTTTGTTTATCAACTGCACAACAATATTGGACTTAGAATTTTCTTCTCTGCTGAATGGATAGCAAAACATCTAATGTATCTTCTCTTTGCCCAGAGAATCGGTAATCACAACAAAGGGTCGGCGAATGCAATTCTCATACAGAGGTAATCCTCTAAACGTTCTGGACCGGTGGCGTAGCTACCACGTAGGCAGGCAAGGCAATTGCCTCCGCGCCCTTTAGGGGCTCGACGTCTTTGGCTATCTCCTTTTTGCAATTTTCATTAAGTAAGGCCCAAACACGTTCTTTGCCTCCGGACCCGGAAAAGGGTAGCTACGCTAGTGTTCTGGACATGCAAACATATTTGAAAACACATTTGTCTGTTACTGTGTTAAAAGGGAAATTTCAGAACAGTGAATATAACAAACTTCTCTCATTAAGAATATTACATGGGAACTTCTCAAGAATTGAAGGAGACGCTTTATCCAGATGTACACTAGATTGCCGAGTAACTGGCCATAGTTTTATGAGTGATGGACCGCTTTTATCAGTTGTCTTCAGATCAAGCACACCATAGATGAACGCGTAAATAGGCGAATATGAAACTTCCAAACGTCAGATATCAATGCAAAACAATACCGACCAGGATTACTATTATCTCTTCAAAGATAAGAAGCTAGAAAGTATTAAACTGTTCCAGAATAAACAACCACAAACATCAAGATAATCACAATAGGGGTTAAAAGGGCGAAGTGAATAATTACAGATATCTAAGTTCCACTTCTGTGCCAATGAAAATAAAGGAATGAGCAATAAAAGTAATGCAAGATGGAGGAATGAAATTATACAGCAACAACAGCTTGAATTTGTTAAAAACGAGAGAGAGGTTAGCTACTATGAGGCAGTCACGAAGAAACTCGTTGCAAGGAATAATTTTGACTATTATTTGCTCAGATTTCTATACAGCTATTTAAACTGGAGAGTCTGAACGATACACCCAGGGTCCTGAGCTGGATATTATCATTCTTCTCTTTCTTGGTGATTCCCTTCTACTTCTCTCTCTCTCTCTCTCTCTCAGGGTAACTTGGGATTTTTTATTTTTTTTTTGGCTGGTGCAGCATAAGCCTCAGGCTTCCTTGTACCATATAGCTAATAATAATAATAATCTCCCCACACCAAGAAGAAAAGGCGTGAGTTCGAATCCTGTCAGTGACGCGAGGAACTTTTATAGGCTGTTTTCACTCCGTTGCTTGTCACTGGGCGAATAGCAAGGTTCCCTTCCTTTCACCCCCAGAACTATTTTTTTTCTGTTCAAAAGCGAAACAGAAATTTATTTCCACACAATGATCAGTTCTTCTGACAATAATATTCCAAGGACTGTTTCAAACAACGCACTCCAAATATTTGGCGGTATTATTCCTGTAGATTTATATATTGCTTTCCAGGGTTTGATTTGCTAACTAAAAAAAAAGGGCAGTCTGACTCTAAGGCATTGCTTGGAATTACAACTGACTCAGCCAGCGACTTTAAAAGGGAGAAGAAAAGACTTTGGAAGGAATTTACTGTTGTCCGGCAAAAAAGATAGGATGAGAGCGAATTTGGGCTTGTAACAAGAAAGTATATTGCGCAAGTGGAATTCTCAACAACCCCTGGAGCTATTTCGTGGTTTAGGTCTTCTGTGACAATTTCTTATCTGTTAACAGGGCATGGCTCCCTGCGGGCTAAGTTATTTGAGAGTGGCCTGATCCGTACTGCACACGTGGGGAATATGAAACGATGATTCACGTACTTCTGAACTGTCCATTGTACTATCAACCTAGAGCGGATTTAATGTCTGCAGTTCCAAACTTATTGGAGAACAACGTAAATATTTTAGTTGAAGACCGTAATAACTTGACTGCGCTGCAAACCTGCTCAAGAACAGTTTTGATATTGAGGACTCAGCTTCGAACTTCAGCTTCTCCTGGGAATTGACTTCACAAAAGACCAAAAGACAAAAGGTTGTTATTGACAAGATTATGTCAATTGTTATTGTAAAGATTGGTTTCTGTGAAACACAAGGTTTATGAGAAACATTTAGTTGCATCGCAGTGTGCTTGTCGGCAGGTTTGAAAGTTCCAGCGGACAGACCAGACAATGTTGTTAATTGTCCATTGTATGTAATTTAATTATATATTGTTTTCCTGGTTCTCAGGAATTTAGACTCTGGGCATACTTAAAACAAGTGTTGTATATATCTGTTTAATATAATAATTACTGTTTCTCGGTGGTAGTGAAGATAATTTGTGGAAGTTCTCCACTAGTAATTCACTTGTCGGCACCTACTGGTGCGGGATTAGTGCATTCGGCAAAAACAGATAACGTAAACCCGGGCCCAGAGAAGGGCACCGGGCAGCAGCTGCCTTGTATTGGCGGTGGTATAATACCTCACACGTGTTTGCAGGCTAGCTTTGTAGAGGTTCTACGCCAAAACAGATGAACTAGGTGGAGATGGGCTTTTGCCTAGAAGCCACCTTTGATTCTGGGATACACGTACGCAATGCACCAGGAGGTCAAATATAATATAGTATCTTATACAAAGGGTACTAGGAAAGTTTTGCAATATGACGCAACAATGAATCACAGGAAGCTGCTTGTTGCTGCATGTTGAGACATGTTCATACGTGCATAGTAGCCGCCGCGCCAAGTCGATGGGCTCAGTTATTCATTAGTAGTGAGAGTGTAAAGTGCTTGCGATGGCATAGTGGTCACGAAATGAGATAAGGACAGTTTTGCGGTATAATTTCGTGCGTGGTTTAACCATAGACCAGTGCTTAGAAGAAATGACTCTTGCACTAGATGATGATTGTCCACATCGTACAACGATATTCAAGTGGTATAGAGAATTCCAAAGGGGAAATTTCACTCTGGAGGATTCTGAGAGGCTGGGAAGGCCACGAACGTCAGTTACGGAGGAAAACGTTACTGCTGTGAGGAAAATGCTTGACGAAAACAGGCGAGTGACCTACCAACAGATAGAGGATACTTTGGGCCTAAATGCACCAGCAATTCGTTCGATTCTGCAAGATCATTTGTACGTGAAGAAACTTTGTTCTCTCTGGGTGCCGCATCAACTGACTGAAGAGCAGATGACACGACGCGTGACTTGGTGCCGGGAGATGTTAAAAAAGTTTGATAAGGGACAATCTCGGTATGTGAACAACATCGCGACAGGTGACGAGACTTGGCTGTACTATTACGATCTGCCGACCAAGGCTCAAAACAAAGTTTGGGTCTTTGATGATGACGACACACCCGTAATTGTCAGAAAATCCCGATCTGTAAAGAAGAAAATGAAAGCTGTATTTTTCAAATCGAGTGGAATTGTGGAACGTGTCGTTTTGGACACGCAGAAGACAGTCACAGCTAAGTGGTATACTGAACAATGCCTGCCTAAAGTCATTGGATCTATGAAGAACCTGCGGCCAAGGTCAAGAATGGACACCTGGTACCTCCATCACGAAAATGCTCCAGCTCACCGCGCCAAAGCCTGCACCGAATATTTGACCACGACAGGACTGAAACTTCTCGAGCACCCTCCCTACAGTTCAGACCTTGCTCCCTGCGACTTTGCACTATTCCCGCATGTGAAAATGAAGATAAAAGGGGGGCGGTTTTCCAGTGATGAGGACCTTCTACGGGCTTGGGACAACGAGTGTGCTTTACTCCCTAGTGAAACTTGGCAGAACTGGTTTAAAGATTGGTTTCGGAGGATGGAGAGGTGTATTGAATGTAGAGGAAATTACTTTGAAAAAATTAAATAAACAAAGCTGTATTGCAAAACTTTCCTAGTACCCTTTGTATATGTGTAACGAGAATGTTAATGTTTAATAATTTCAAGTTTAATAATATCTGTTTTCCGATGAGACTAAGGTGAACAGAGTGATTAATGACAGTAACTATGGTATGTACCTCAATAGTATCTGTGATAAAGATAGACAGTTAAGCAACTAGGGAGGGTGCATTTCTAACCCCACCCCAAGAAATTCATATATCTTACTATTATCAGTTCATATTATTACAAATGTTCTACTGTTAGTCTTATCACAGTCCACATTATACTGTCAAAATAAAAAAAAAAATAATAATAATAATAATAAAAGGAAACTACATTTAGTTTTCTAATTTAAAATATAAATTCATTTGTTTTATGCGTGGATAAATTAGTATAGCAGATATACGCACGCAACCCCCATTATGAATTTCTAACCCCTAATATGAATTTCGCACTGCCGGATAGCGTAATGCAAATGCGTTTTCTTCCCTATACCGGGTGAAAAAGGAATCCTGTTTTCCTGTTCGAATCCTGTCTGTCAATGACAAAAAGGAATTTTTATGCGATTTGTTTAAAACGTGGCTGAGCTGGATGATCTCTGCGAGGGTTGTATGGTTTTTCCTCTCGGGAAACTCCGATTTTTCATCCAGAAGACAGGTAAATTGATATCAAGAACACACCTAATTTCAGACAAAATATATGTCCCAATATGGTCAACATCGCTGATGCACCGAATACCCTACAACAACTAACATGAATTTCAGGTTTCGCCTCTGACTACAGAGATTTAATTTCAGTCTGGTAAAGTACGTATGATTTACTGATGTAAAATTCAAGACGTCTATGCTGGTTGCTATGCTGTGTCAAATATTCTATTTATTGAAATAGTTGGAAGTATTATTCCAATTAATGCCAGCAGCCAAAGGGGAAAATTTTTATACACACAGAAAGCACGTTAATAAAATTTCTTATTTTTAATCATATGATATTACAATTATTATCATATTATATTGATATGATATTACTATTATCAATATGTGTGACAAACGTGAACTGCGCCCTGCTCCACTCTGATTAATTTCGATCCCTTTCTGATATCATTACAAATTATGACAATTTGTGCAGGTTACGGGGTTAACTTGGCTACATTCATCCAAATACAGTATACAAATCTGATTAGTGTGCAGTAGTGGTTATTTTAATACGAGATCAAATTCATCAACGAAATGTAATAGAAATAGAGCGAATGATAGGCTCAGTAAATTACATAGAATTAAAAAAAGAAAAAATGCACAAAATATTACAAAATTATCTTGACGTGTACTCATAGGAATATTTCTATTAATAGGGATGAAATTTTTATAAAATGCATTAACATATGCACAGTTTTAAGACAGAAGAGAAAGGACCGTTAGAAACAAATAGCAGCCATGGCTACTTTGGTCTAGAATGCTTTCCCTATTCTAGTCCTTTATTTATTTATTTATTTATTTATTTATTTTTATTTATTATTATTCCAGCCGCGCATGGACTATGGGTACAAAGCCAGACACACATCAAACTTACATGGATACCACAAGTTGCTATTCGGTGCGTGATTGTGCACGTATGTTAACTACAACCAACCACCTTATCTACCTCGAACTTTGACCATTACTGTAATATACCAAATGCATAAAAACAAACAGGAAACCTGTTTGTTTTTATACATTTCAAGAAGATAGTTCTCTTCACATATTTCTACTTACCCATAATATTATAATGAAAGTATAGAGGAAAAATTTCAAGGTAAGAGTTGTCAACATTATTAAACACGACGACCATGTCGTATAAAATTTAATTAAATCAGGAAAACAAAAGTTAACACGACCGAATATTAATATCAGAATAGTGGCTTCTCGACGTTCCGCTGTCATGACAACATTTAATGTTAAAGAAATAAAATAAAATAAAAATTAAGCGCCACCTTTCTTTTAATATCACTGCTACACAACAACGCCCTTTTTGATTTTATTATTTCTTTTTCATCACAGTTCTGGAAAGTAACTCTTGAACTAATTACTGTTATTATTATTATTATTGTTATTATTATTCATAGAGTGCAAGGAAGTCTGAGGCTTTTGCTGCACCAGCCAAAAAAAAAAAAAAATTCTGAGTTAACCTGAGTGACAGAGAGAGAGAGAGAGAGAGAGAGTAAACACAAGAGTCAGATGTAGAAGGGAATCATCAAGAAACATAAGAATGATGATATCCAGCTCAGAACCCTGGGTGTGCCAAGTCCATATTCACCAGATGTGAGTAGCTGGGGTTACACAGGTACTTCCTTTTAAAAATAAATTTCAAGAAGATTATTTTTGGAGCAATATTTTTATTTTGATGGCGAATATTAGGAATTAAGAACAAGCCAGTTCAGTAAGTTTTTGCGCAAAATAACAATACAGAAACAAACAAAAAACCATTATCGGTATCAATTTGACTATTCACCGTTTCTCAACTTTTTTTTTTTTTTTTGGTAGTTGTCGGCGCATCGGCTTCTGTGGCCATAGTGCACCTCCCAAGGTTTTTGCAGTACTTTGATCCAAGCCCGAGGCGGAATTCGAACCCGCGACCTTTGGGTTGCCAGGCAGGCACTTTACCCACCTGGCTAGTCCGGTCGGCCGTTTCTCAACTTGTACAAAAGATTATATTAAGGCTTAAAATGTAGTGCTATAAAACCCAATCTCATCACCATACAATACACTTTACATACATACATACATTTTTTTTCTTTGATGTTTATCTATACAGTGCAGAATGTAATCTGTAATGTTCGATATTATCCATAAACAGTGCAGAATTGGAATTTGGGGAGATAAATGTCTACAGAAAGGAGACAGGACAGGAAGGGAGGAGGGATTATGCTGTTAGTTAAGAAACACATAAAATCTAAGGAAGTGCATCCAATTGATGTGGGGGACAATGCAAAGTTAAGTCTGTTTGGTCTGACATAAGCACTGGGAAAGGAAAAATGACAATAGATATGTGTTATAGCCCCAGTGAATCTGATGAGTATAATGAGCAATTGTGCAGAGAAATAGAGTGGGCCAGTAAATCAGAACATCTTATAATGGGAGATTTTAACTTTCCAGATATCGATTGGAACTTGTGGGTTCATCACTAGCAAACTACCAAGACTTTTTTGGATTTATTGGATGACTGTTTTCTACAGCAACAGGTCCGAGAGGTAACCAGAGTGAGTAATACTCTTGATCTGATTATCATCAATGATTATTCATGCATTAAGAATTTGCAGATAAAGAAACCACTGGGTGACAGTGATCACAATGTATTGATGTGTGAATTACTTTAAGATATAAGTACCATCAAGGCTAAAGGGAAGGGCTTTTGCTTTCGTAAAGGTGATAACAGGGGTCTCAGACAGTTTTTAAAATCTGAACAGTAAAATCAACTGATGATATTGCCAACGTTGAATTCGAAATGGGAAGCCTTCAGGGACTTAATCTTGGAGGCTACTAGGCTTTTCATTCCAACTAAGAAATGCTGTTCAAGGTTTAGGCCTAAATGGATGTCAGATGAATTAATGAAGCTCGTGGCAGAGAAGAAAAATGTATGCGATGCATATAAAGTATCAGGTGACACAGAAGCCTATGGCAGATATAAGCTAGTATGTAATCAAGTCACAAAGGAGGTTAAGCAGGCGAAGGCAGATTACGAGAAATCTTTGGCAAAGGATGCAAAGAAAAACTTTGCATCCTTTGATATCGAAGTTCTTTATTATGTAAACTCTAGAAGGAAAGAGAAGAATCAAATTCGACCAATTAACATAGATGGGTTAACTATTGATGATCATGCTCAGGTAGCTGATAAACTGAATGAGAATTTTGCATCTACATTCACACATGAGGGGAGTGCCAGAAGATAATCAAACTCGAACAGGGAGCTAAGTGATTTTGTAATAACTGAGAGCAAAGTGGAGGAGAAATTGTTGAAGTGAAAAATAAAAAAAGGCACCTGGGGTGGACTGGGTCTATCCAGTTATATTAAAGGAGGTAGCAGAGGAAGTAAGCGAACCTTAATCCATAAATATGAGAGCTTCCTTGAACTCAGTGGAGGTTCCCAAGGACTGGAGGTGTAACTAGAGACCTGTTCGTTTAACTTGTGTTCCGGGGAAAACAGTGGGACAACTGGATAAAGAAACATTGCAGGATCATCTAGACAAGATTGCAGTAATAGTTAAGACACCGCATTGGTTTGATAAAGGGAGGTCTTATCTGACCAATTTGATGGGATAATATGATGTGGTAACAAAGGAACTGAATGCCAAAAATAATTTTGATATCATATACTTGGATATCAGGAAAGCTTTTGATACTGTTGCACATGGAAGACTGCTGTACAAATTGGAGAGGTATGGCATTAAGGGTAAGTTGCTACAATGGATAAAGGGATGGTTGAGTGCAAGACGACAGAGAGCGTTAATCAATGGACACTGCTCTTCGTGGACAAATGTTATTAGTGGAGTTCCTCAGGGTTTGGTGTTGGGCCCATTGTTGTTTTGTATATTTATCAATGATATTGATGAAGGTATACCAAGTTTAATGTCCAAGTTTGCAGATGATACAAAGGTTATCGGGGTTGTTAACGACAGTAAATAAGGTATGCTTCTCCAACTGGATCTAGATAAGTTGGATAAATGACCAGAGAAAACACGCAATATACAGTCATAATACATATATGGGTATATGTAAGAGATTACGGGTGGCCCTCATATAATAATTTGATATTTTTGCACAATCACTCCCAGGTCCTTTTCACTCTCTACCACTGTCGGTGTAGTACCACACATTTGATACGTTACTGTGGGTTTATGCTTACCATATGCAGTACTTTACAGCCCACCTCTCAGCCCATCTGCTCAACTTTTCTAGATCCTGTTGCAGCAGTGTACTGTCATTAGTGTCATCAACAACCCTACCAACCTTCGTATCGTCTGCAAACTTGGACATTAAGCCTAATATACCATCATCAATATCATTTATAAATACAGAAAACAACAATGGACCCAACGCTGAACCCTGAGGGACTCCTCTAATAACATTAGTCCACGAAGAGCAGTGTCCATTATTACCACTCTTTGTCTTCTCCCACTCAACCATCCCTTTATCAATAGCAGCAATTTGCCTCCAATGCCAAACTGATCCAATTTGTGCACCAGTGTTCCCTGTGCAACAGTATCAATAGCCTTTCTAAGATCCAAACATATTATATCAAAATTATTCTTTGCATCCAGTTCTTTTGTGACCACATCATACTATCCAACCAAATTGGTCAGACAAGACTTCCCCTAAACAAACCCATGCTATGCTCAAGCTATAAATGAAGTCTTTATTATTATTATTATTAGCTATATGGTGCAAGGAAGCCAGAGGCTTATGCTGCACCAGCCAAAAAAAAATTCCGAGTTACCCTGTCAGAGAGAGAGAGAGAGAGAAAAAGAAAGAAAGAGAGAGAATCAAAAGGGAATCATCAAAAAAGAGAAGAATGATGATATCCAGCTCAGGACCCTGGGTGTCCCAAGCCCATATTCACCAGATGTGAGCCCCTGGGTGTCTAGATGAGCCTGCAGTACTTCTTTAACCAGTGCCTCCATTAATTTCCGTGGAATAGAAGTTAAAATAACAGGTCTGTAATTAATTGAGTCTCCCTTTGATCCTCCTTTGTGAATTGTGGTCACATTTGCACATCTGCAGTCCATTGGTACCCCCCCTGAGTCCAAGGAAGCTCTCATAATTATGGCTGAGGGTAGGTTTACTTCCTTTGTTGCCTCCTGTAATATAACTGGATAGATCCCATCCACCCTAGGTGCATTTCTTATGTTTATCTTCAACAATTTTCTTCCATTTTGCTCCCAGTTATTACAAAATCATCTAGGTCACTGCCAGAGTTTAAGTCACCTGTGGCATTCCCTAACCGGAATAACTCCTGATGTGTTTATGTAGATGGAAAATACTCATTTAGTTTGTTAGCTACCTGAGCAGAATCATCGACAGTTGTACGATCGATATCAAGCGGACCAATGATTCATCCCGTTCCTTCTAGAGTTTACATAAGTAAAGAACTCTTTGCTGATTTACTTTGCATCCTTTGCCAAAGATTTTTTCGTAATCTGCCTTTGCCTGCCTCACCTCCTTTGTGACTTGCTTACAGACCAGCTTATATTTATCATAGGCTTCCGTGTAATCTGTTAATTTATACGTATCCGATGCATTTTTCTTCTCTGCCATATGTCTCATTAGTTCATCTGACATCTATTTAGGACTAAACCTTCAACAATACTTCTTGGTTGATATGAAAAGCCTAGTAAACTTGCAAGGTTAATTCTCTGAATGCTTCCCATTTTGTATTTGTTGTTGGTAACATCATCAGTTGGTACCACTATAGAAATTAAATAGTGTCTCAGACCCCAGTAGTCACCTTTACGAAAGCAAAATCCATTCCCATTACCTTGATGATAGTTACTCTTTGAGTAAATCACACTTCAGCACACTGTGGTCACTGCCACCTAGTGGTTCATTTATCTGCAGATTTTTAATGTATGAAGAATCACCGCTGATAATCAGATCAAGAGTATCACTCCCTCTAGTTATCAATCCAATAAATCCACAAAAGCTTTGCTAGTGTGTAAGTGACCAATCCACAAATTGCAGTCAATATCTGTGAAATTAAAATCCATCACTATAAGACACTCTGATTTACTGGCCCACTCTATTTCTCTAGTTGTTTATTATACTCATCAGAGTCATTAGGCCTATGACAACCTCTTACTCAATTTCGCTTTCCCAGTGCTTATGTCACATCAAACCGACTCGACGCTTCCTATCCTGTCTATCCTTCCTGTACACATTCAACCCACCAAATTTCATTTCTGCATTCCTTATATCTGTGTGACACCACGTCTCTGATATCCCGACAATATCTGCCATTGATGTTTTCACCAACACCTCAAATTCATCAAATTTATTTACCAAACTCTTAGCATTGGTGTACATGCAAGTATACATGCACATCTTCCTATTCTTAGCTGCCCTAACGCAGCCATGATATTTACTTTTTCCGCAATGACTCCAGCAGTCCCTGAAATCCCCTGCTCCTTGTTTTCCAGGCTGTTGCTCATTCCAAATAGAAGCAGTGCAAAATTTATTTTACGGCTACTGTTAATCGATTAGTCCGTGTACCCCCCCCCCCCAAGGTATCAGTTTTCTGACCCACCTGATAGTTTCAGCAATACTAATTCTAAAGAACGCTAACTGTTTAGCCTTAGCATTACTCATGGTAATGCTAAAGAATTAAAACCAAGTGCTGCCGAATTTTCCTCTTACATATTTTCAGCATGGCAGAGAAGAAGAGGTACCAGTCTTAAGAAAATGGGATCAAATAAAGAATACACAGCAACAGCTGATGGAAGGTATTAGCATTAATAGAAGCACATGATGCTAGAAAGCAAGCTTACATAGCATCAGCCAAAAAAAAAAAAAAAAAAACCTTCCCATTTCACCCATCCATTAACTCGGAATATTTGTCTAGTCCTGCTGCGGATTTATTTAAGCTGTCAACTTCGACAACAGACAGATGGAAGTTTGTTTCTAAAATCAACCACCTGTTGGCTCTAGGCAAATTCCCACATCTCTTATACAACTGTCTTTCCTCAATTTGAATTTATGTCCCCTTAGTCGATTAACCTGGGCAATAGGAAGAATCCAATCAGCATTGAGCATGGTCAAACCATTCAAGGTCCTGTACACCTCAATCTGATCACCTTGCAGGTGCTTAGTCTCCAGACACTGCAATTTGCAGAACTAAGCCTTTCTTCGTAAGAGCAACCCTTTGTTCCATTCAACAATCTGGTTGCCTGCCTCTGTACTCGTTCCAGTAGTTGTAGGCCCTTCCTAAAATGAGGCCTACAGCCCTGTATATAGTACTCAAGGTGTGGCTTGACCATTGCCTTATACAAGGGGATAATCACTTCCTTCGCCCTACTAGAAAAATTCCTCTATATTATTGACAAGACACCAAGGATTCCAGGCTCCTTGGCGATGTATTTTCTATAGTTCGTGCTGTTGGCGATAACTGCATGTTTCGGGCAAACATGGATTCTTCAGTCTCGGGGTAAAGCGTCCGCTCGTGAGGCATGCATTGGAAGCAGTTTTATATATATAATTTTGATGAAAGTTATTGTAGTATCTGCTATTGGGGCGTCTTCTTTACCCATCTTTCTAGCTTCGTTTGTGTCGTCTGGACGAGAAGGGACTCCTCGCTTGTTTATGTGCCTTATTGCCTGGGAGAGTCCTGATGTGTCTTTCTTCAGGTAATCCTTGGTCTGCTGGGTTCCACAGTCGTATCGTCACCATCCTCCGTGTAGAAAAGGCACGGGTTCGAATCCCGTCGATGACGCAAGGAACTTTAATGTGCTTTTTTCACTCCATGGCTGAGTTAGTTGGTCTCAGGCGTAGATAGCACGGGTACCCCCCCTCCAGAAGCTGGGATTTTCATCCAGAAAAACAGACAAATCGATCGTAGAACGCCAGCATAAACAGACATAAGACACAGCACGGCATATGAATTTAATTCTTCGGGTGGCCTAAAAATAACAGTTCTGGGCTTTTTCGTCCAGCAAAACAGGAAAATCGACCTGAGAACAGACGCAATTTACAGTCACAAGCACAGGTGTATGTAATCAATTACGGATAACCATAATATAATGATTTTGAATTAATCCTTCAGGTTAACTCGCTGTTTTCTGTTGCTCGATGAGGTCTATCGGGCCCATTCCTCCCTTTTACCGAACTGTTGTCAGTCTCTCCACGGCTGACTTCAACTGGTGTTGGCGGCTCTTGGATCATATTTGTCCTTGTCTTTCTCATGATATCCTCCAGCTCGGTGTTAGTTCAATATAGGATCCCGAAGGAGTATGTTAGCACTGGGACTGCATAGGTGTTTATGGCTTTAAATATGTTCCCTCAGTTCAGCTTTGCTTTTAGCAGGCTTCTGAGTCTCTGATGGTATTTTTTGGTCAGGCAGGCCTTGATTTATTTGCGATGTAACGCTGAGTCTGCATCATTCCTAGATAATTCTAGGTCTTTCACTCTCTCATGGCTTCTATCTCTTTGCCAGTCTGCAGCTGGTAGTTTCGGCCGACTAATTTTCCCTGATGCAATCCGTGGGTCTTGCATTTCTAGGCTAATTTCCATCCTGATATCATTGCTGAATTCTTCGGTGAACAGGAGAAGTTGCTGGAGTTACTTTTCGGTTGCCACGTTGAGCTTGATGTCATCCCTGTATATCATGTGGGTTAGGGTGTATAGGTTTTTCCTTCCTTGTCTGAAGTTATGTCCATACTTTCTGCTGTTGAGCTGCTGTTGATTAGCAGGTTGAGTGCGAGACAGAACCACAGCGAGCTCAGGGCATTTCCCTGGAAGATTCCTCTCCTGATGGGAAGAGGTCTGTTTGTGACGTTCTTGACCTTAATGGTGAAACATTATTTTGCCATCGTTGGTTCTGTGAAGTTTGTCACTGTCGAATTGACCTTGTAGATCTTCATCGTCTCTATTAGCCAGCTATTAGGCACCAAGTCGAAGGTTTTGCGGTAATCGATATAGGCCGTGTACAGGTTGCAGCACATCGTGTAGGCTTGCTCTATAACTGCGGCATCTATGGTTAATTGCTCCTTGCATCCTTTGCTCATCCGCGTGCATCCTTTCTGATGTTTGGCCATTTTGTTCTGGCTCTCCAAGTGGTCTGATATATTCTTGGTTATGTAGCTCGTCAGGATCTTGTACATCGTTGGGACTCCGTGGCTGAACTTCCAACAAAACAGGTAAATCGACCAGAGAACACACGCAATTTACAGTTGCAAATACGGTTAGATGTATTAAATTACGGGTGACCCTAATATAATAATTTGAATTTGTACGTCGTTGGGAGACTGGTGATTGGCTTTTATACTCATCTCAGTCCTAATGACTGAGATGGATATTATAAACAGCAATACAGTACAGGGAAATTGTGTGGGCAGTAAACCAGAATATCTTATAATTGGGGATTTTAACTTACAGATATCTACGTAAACTCGTGGGATGGTCACCAACACATTAACAAGAATATTGTGGATTTATTGAATGACTATTTTCTGCAGCAGCATGATAGAGAGGTAACAAGAGGAAGCGATATTATCGATCTCATTCGCAGCAGCGATTCTTCATGTATTAAAAACCTGCAGATAAAAGACCCACGGGATGGCAGACATCGCAGTGTACCGATGCGGGTTTTAGTTAAGGACATAACGCCTGTCAAGGAACGGCTTCGGATTTCATTAACATTAGCATCAGTAGAGGCATACGATGCTAGAAAGCAAACTTATGCAGCATCAGCCAAAAAAAACAAAAAAAAAAAAAAACCCTCCCATTTTACTCCTCCATTCGTTGCAAACGTCTCTCCAGCTCAGCATTAAATTTATTTAGGCTATCAGCTTCCATAACAAAAGATGGAAGTCTGTTCCACCAATCAACTACCCACGGGGAAAGGCAAATTTCCGCACATCTATTCTACAACTGTCTTTCCTCAATTTGAATCTATGCCCACTCAGGTTCTTAATCTGAGCAATAGGAAGAATCCCAACAGCATTCAGCTTGCTCATCCCATTCAAGGCCTTATACACCTCCATCAGATCACTTCGCAGATGCTAATGGAGTCTCTGGTTAAAGAGGTAATGTAGATTACCTCTTTAACCAGAATCTGGTTAATAGAGGTAATCTATGCAGAATGCTATTATATTGCAGTCACAGTATAGATTTAAACGGCAAACTTGTCGGCCCAATCTGAGAGATACAATGATCGAGTAACGAAGGAATTGGACGCAATAATAATTTTTGATATCATATTCTTGAATTTCAAGAAAGCTTGTGAAACTGTTGCACTTAAAACACTGCTGTATAAATTGGAGCAGTGTGCTATCAAAGGAAAGTTACTGTTATGGATCAAGCGATGATTGAGTGGGAGAAGACAGCGAGTGGTTTTCAATGGACACCGCTCTTCTTGGGCTAATGTTTTAGAAGGAACTCCTAGGGTTTAGTGCTGAGCCCACTGTTTTTTGCTATAATTATTAATGATACTGATGAAGGTGTATCTGGTTTGATGTCTAACATTGCAGAAAATACAAAGGTTGGCACGGTTTTTTTTAGTTTTTTTTTATTAGTGATCATAGTATACTCTTGAAACAGGATCCAGAAAAATTAGGAGCTCAACGGCTGAGAAATAGCAGATGAAGTTTCATATTAAAAAAATCAAGGTGCTACATTTGAGTAGTAGTAGTAATACCAGAATAACATCAATTCTGAGGTAATACACTGAAGGTAGTACCTTCAGTGTAATCAAAGAAAATAAAAAGTACCTCGGGTAATTGAGGTGTTGGTTAAGCTTTGAATAGATTGAGCAAGCTCAATGCTAATTGCATTCTTCCTCGTGCACACACTACACGTATGTGGTGGCATAAATTCTTATTGAGTAATGGTGGTTGCAGGGTAGATGTGTGAAATCTTTCCTTCAGGCAGCTGATGGTTGATTTTTGGAACAGATTGCCATCTCTTGTTGTCGAAGTGTGTAGTTTGAAAACTTAAGAAGTAAACAAATTATTGAAGGGGATGGACAGATCATGTTGGAAGTTTTGTGGCTCATACTTTATAACCATGCTTTGTTTTATTATATGCAACTACGAGTACTAATACTAAATTAAGTATTTATCAGGTTTCTATTGAAAGTGCCCAATTTGGTAAAACTAAGTTTTAGCCAGTGGTGAGCTATAGTGGGCTCGCGAGAGCCCATTGTTATTTTATTTTTTTTGAAAATTTGCGAGCCCATTTTTGAGACGATCATTTATTTTACAAATGAAATCCTGAATGCAATTATTGAGTATTCAGAACCGGTGGAACGAGCGGGGCACCATCCCCAGCATTCGATCGGTTATGTATTTTAAAATTGCTTAATTTTTGATTTAATTACAGTCGGACCTCTGTTTAACCAACTTCTTTATAGCGAATTTTTTTGATTCCCCTTGGTAATTACATTTAAAATTGTTTCCGTTGAAAGAAGAAAATTTCAATGTAACAAACGGATTAGGAGAGACAACTGTGTATGCATCGTTCTCACCTCTGGCCTTTAGGCAATTTAGGTAATTAGAAAGCGCGAATTAAGGGTGAAAGGGATTACCGTTTCACAGTGTTAGTGGTCTCCTTAAAACCTGCAGTCATATACCGAGAAGTCGCACTCGTCAATCTGCTTTCCATAGCCGCTCAGAGGATTAAGAAGATTCCCGACATGGATAATAGCCCCTGGTCGTATGTTTTTCGGAGAAGTGAGTGATCCATTCCTTCCAGTAAATTTCTCCTCTCTATGTTTACATGGTCACAGTAGCTGAATATCCGTGTGATTTCAGCATTTTGCACAATATTCGAAGAACTAGTGACAGTAGCAACGTAGAGGAGGGAGGAGTTGAGACAACTAAAATATTGCATGAACTTTGCGAAGAAGAAGTGTTAGCAGATTTTGAAACTTCGTCGAGGCTTTCACTGTGTAAGAAATATTCTAAAACATAATCGCACAGGGACAATAATTAAAAAAACAAAAACAACTGTATGAATTATATCACCAATCTCCAAAAAACCTGCGCGAGTTAAGGATGATTGCTAAAGAACTTGATGTGGAAACTATAAAGATCGGTCGTGTGTTCGGGCCACGATGAGCAGCTGCGGGTTGAAGGAATTGCGGGTTGAAGGAATTATCCCGCTTTGTGCATTTTGAATCAAAAGTTAAATATTCGGGATTATTAAACTGACTTTTCAATGTGGAATTTCTTAACGAGTTAGCACTAATGATCGACATCCTGCAGCACAGAGTAGTAAGATATCTTACCCTATGTCCTGCAGGAGCTCTCTTACCTTTCAGAAGCTTTACAGAATCACTATGGTAAAATCAGATAAATTAATTATTCGAACTATCATTGCTATTGATAATTTGAAAAATTCTGAAGAAAATTTATGACGCTAAAATTGAGAGCATGTTGAAGTGGAAAGAATTTGAAGGAATCAAAATCGAAAGTAAGAACACGTTTAAAAAAATACCTCTTGATAAGTTATTAAATACATTGTTTTATCCTTAAAGGATAAGTTATTAATGCAACAGAGCAATTTTAAATTAAATAATGAAAATAATGATTCTATTAACGACGAGGAATTGAAAGAAATTTTAAACATGTGCTACTCCGAATCGTGGAATATGAAAGAACTTTCGTCTCCGTGGCAAGACGGTGAAAACCGAATAAGAAATGTTTTGGTTTTCAAAAAAATTTTAAAGCTTTCTGATAAAATATGAAATAAAAATTAATGATTTTAGAGGTTTTGTCAAAGACAGTTTATCTTTAAAATCGAGTGAAATTCCCTTTTCAATTAAGAAAGCCAGAAATATATTTGAAACCATTGCAATTAGCAGTGATGAAGCTGAGCGAGCTTTCAGTGTAATAAATAATATTGAGTGAATGAATGAATAATGTTGACAATTAAACATGTTGCAGATTATTATGAACTAAACGGAAAACCATTGCTTCAGTTTGATCCGGATCGTTATGTCAAATCATCGCTCAGCTATTGAGCCAATCAAATCGACAACAAATATTAATAAAGTAAATTGTACGTGGCAATTTTTAGAATAAATTTTTCTTGAATATTTGTATAATCATTTTTTTTTCATGTAATATTTGTTTTTATATTGCGAATGTTTTGTGATAGTTTTTATGTTATTTATGATATGGGAAATATTTCATGTTATTTTTTATTCGCAATATTAGAATTTTATCATGAAAAAAATGTATCCATTATATTTCCCTAGTTGTTAAAAAAAAGAATTAAAAAGTTGCGTATGTGCCGAGCACGCGCGGTAAATGGTTTATGTGAAACATCCTTCGCGTTTCTTTTAGGTATTTTGATTTGCTTATTGATTACGAAATAAAGGAGCTTTTGTATTGTAAATATTTTATTGAACATTCGCAAATTTTCATAATTTCTGGAAGACAATATACAATGGATTTATGATGACTAAAGTAAGAGATGTATACTTGCCAGTGCAAGCATACATCTAAATGTCTCTAGAAAACAGCGTCGATTGAAGTACCAATCTTGTAGTTGAAACGACATACACAGCTATTAGGGGCACCTAACAATGGAATGTAACGAAAATGAGAGACGAAAAAAAGAAATTGTTGACAAATATTTGTATTGTTACAGTCATATGATAAACACTTGTATTCTCGCAGTCATATGACAAATGCTTGTATTGTTGTAATCATACTTACTGCAGTAGTAATTTCAGAAAGTACGATTGTGACGTCATACTATTAAAAAATTCTAAAAAGAACTCCAGATTTTATCCTATCCAAGTATCATCGTAAGGGTGACATGACAACCAGGCTTTTGCATCTTTTTTTTTTTTTTTTGGTTCACCTTATACATATACACTTATACGCATTGTTAAGGGGGGTAACAAGCCCCATATTTTCACCCCCCCACCCAAATTTGCTCCTGACTCGAGATATCATCATACCGGCAGTCACGAAAAATGTGTCACGTGCACTAATCGCACTACTAAAGTGTAAGCGTGGGAAGCGCCTCTGGTGGAAACCACGGATGACGTCACTTCCGTGACTGAACAAATTACTCGGTAGAAAGTCGGAAAAACTGCGAGCCTATTGTTAAAATATTCACAGCTCACCATGGTTTTAGCTATAGATGTTTGTCAGAAATGCACCATTGCGGGGATTTACTCTGCTTCTCCTAATGGTGTACTTGTGTGTAAAGTAAAAGTAAAGTGTCATATCAGGGCAACCAGGAACTTACCTATTTGCCCACGTATTAGTAGTATTAGTATTAGTGGCGGTAAAATGATTCAGGAAAGCAAGCTCATGCAGCAGCAGCCAAAAAAAAAAAAAAATCCAAATTCACCTGTCCACCGTGGGCTGCTGCACCAACACGCCAAAGGAAGGGTAAGCATACATTTTGGATACACTACGGACCCAACTCTGACTAGACTACAGGTAAAAAGACGTCTTACAGACCACATGAGAACAATGTGGCAGAATCGGTGGAATGACTCCACTAAAGACCGCATAACTAGAAGCTTCATACCAGACAATGGACGTGTTTACCCTATTTCCCCGACCTGGTACTCTCCTGGACTTCATACCACTTACCTGCTGACAGGGCATGGCTCCCGGCGGGGGGACACCCCTCCCCCCTCTCCCTGCCAAACACACTTTCCCTCTGGTGTGGCATGGGCATGCCCACTGAACATTTGGGGGCCACCTTCTCTATCGGTCCCTTTCTTCTTTTTCTACCCTCCAGTCTTGCTTCTCCCCACCCAAATCTGTCTACCTTCACAGCGCACAGCGCCACATGTCAAAATTGTAACTACACCAAAATTGTGTGCCCGACCCTTTTCGGCCAAAAATAAAACTCATCCAGAGTACAATCCCTTTTCGCTCATAAAATAAATCTCTATGACCAAAAAAAAAAAAAAAAAAAAAATAGCATCAACAGCGATTAAAGCAATGTATTTTTTTTTTTTTTTATTTATTTTCTGAAATCTGAGGAAGGTAGGTGGCAGGACCTGCCAGAGTACTGATTCTTAACTGGTAACACCTGGCTAGTTTCCACGTGGCACAGTATGGGCAATGTCAGGTCCCATCAGGGGTCCGATGGCCAGTAAGCCAGATGAACAATGGGCACAACAGACTGCACTATACACGAGGCACACACTTTAAATCTCTGGCGTGACAGGGTACTGTCACTCGATACAAAGAACACCGTGGAGATGGGAGAAATCCCAGGAACCGCTAGACCCCTCAACATACTAAATACCAAATGTCCATCTCCTCCAATGGCCTGACTAGTCCTTACTGGTCTGATCGTGTAGCACAGTGGTATCGTCACCGTCCTCCTCACCCGGGTGGAAAAGGCCCGGGTTCGAATCCCGTCGATGACGCGAGGAACTTTAATGGGCTTTTTTTCACTCCGTGGTTTAGTTAGTCGGTCTCAGGCGTAGACAGCAAGATTTTTCCCCTCAGAAACTGGGGTATTTTCGTCCAGCAAAACAGCAAATCGACCAGAGAATATACGCAATTTACAGACACAAAAACGGGCTTATGTAATCAATGACGGGTAATCCTAATATAATAATTTGATTTTTTTTTTTTTTTTGTCTACTCCTTATTTGTATTTATTCAAACTATCCGCTTCCACAACAAGGAATAGAAGCTTGTTTTCCAGCAAAAAAAAAAAAAAAACACCCGTTGGATGGTGAAAGACTTCAACACATTAATACTACATAGTGACATAATGTTATTTGACAAGCAGCACCACTGGTTTCCCACAACTCCGCGTTTCAATCTCTTGGGAAGCAAACAGTACTCTGTCAAAGCCAGATATTGTACGTTAGTGTAGGTTCGTGTTAGATTATGTTGTTCCCGGGTACGAATCACGTCGATGACGCGAGGAACTTTAATGGGCTTTTTTTCACTCCATGGCTGAGTTACTCGGTCTCAGGCATAGATAACAAGGTTTTCCCCCAGAAACTGAGGTCTTTTCGTCCAGCAAAATAGACAAATCGACCATAGAACACACGCAATTAACAGATATAAGAGACACAGCACGGCAGATGAATTTAATTATTCGGGTGGCCTAATAATAATAGTTTTTTTTTTTGAACAAATGTCCTCAGGGTTCTGTTCTGGGGCCGCTCCTCTGGAACATTACACTGAATGCAGGGCTAACCAGACATTCTGATTTTGCTACTCTGTTTGCATATGCCGATGACCTTGTCATTGCCTTCTCTGGCAACTCCAGCCAACATACAAATTTGTATACAAGAAAGAGCCTCTCCTGTCTTAAAGGATCTCATCGAATGGGCAACTGTCAACAATCTTAAAATTTCTCCATCCAAAACCCGGCTCATGATTTTTAAAGGTCAACTAAATATTCATCGTCCTTCTAACCTGAAAACAGCTAACAAGCAAATACCATATGTCAAGCATTTAAAACATCTTGATGTGATCATTGATGATAGACTTAATTTTATTCTCCACGTAAACCGCCTAATAGATAAACTGAAGAAATTTACTACAGCTGTTGTTCAGATTACGAGAACTGAGTGGGGGCTTGGACGCAGAGTTCTCTTATATTTGATGGCACTATTCATACGCATTGCAACCTATGCTACTCCAGTTTACTATGACAGAATTAAGAATGTCAACCTGAAGTCAAACCTACTCTCCTTGCAAAGGTCCGTGATTCTTATAATACTCCGTGCTTGTAGAACTGTCTCAACTGATGCTCTGCTGGAATACTACCTTTGGACTTGCACATTTTACATCGTGCCTTCTGTTACTTTCAAGAACACCAAAACTCCATGGAATTCTACAGAATAAGGAATGACGTTCTTGCAGACACCAAAGCTGAAAAAGCCCGGATTTGGTATGATTTAATAAAAATTTGGCAAGATCGTTGGGCCACAACCCCTAAAGACCGAACTACTTATAAATTTATACCAAATGTCTCTTTTACTGTCAACAAGAAAAATTCCCTGTTGTTCTCTTCAAACCTCTACACATGATTTATCATAACTGGACATCGCTATTTTAACTCAACTCTTTCAGTACAAAATAAGCAATACCGAATGTTGCCGTTGTCTCCAACTGGAAGACTTGAACCAACTGCTGTGTCACTGCCCTTTATATGCAGACCTACAGAAATACCTACAAGACCGTATAAACATTTGCTCACCTGTCAATGAGAAACAGATCTGCTTCATACCTTGGAATCCTATAACAATTTGCTTCTGATTTATTTGCTAAAAGAAAACTTCTGTTAGCCAATTCCGCTTCAGCTTCACCTCCACCTCCTATGTTGCTTCCAGCACCTTCAATAATGTCGTCAGCTTCAACAGTGAGTGGTGTCTTACAAATTTAAAACATTGTCACCTTGAATAGCTCTTATAAGATCATTTTTTTTTAATATCGATCCAGTGTTTTCTTTTTTTTTTGCTTTATTTCCCCTCGTGCCTGGGCAACCAAGGATTGCTGCCAACCACTGGTATTGCACTGACTCCATTGCAATGGATTTGTCCAACCTTAGACAATTCACTTATATATATTTTTTTCTTTTTCCTTTTATTATTATTATTTTTTTATTTTTTATTTTCTTTCTTTAGACGGTTCCCCAAACTGGGAAACCGTGGGTATGATTTTATTATTATTTTTTCCCCCTTTTATGTTATATTTACAATCATTATTTTATTTATTTATTTTATTTTCCTTTTATTTACATTTTTTATCGTACGTTATTTTATTCCACTTTCATTTGATTTATTTATTTATTTTTTACTTTAAATATAATTTTTATTAACTTGTTTTATTTTACTTTATTTTATTTTTTTAATATAATTTTATTTATTTTTTTTACTTTTATCTATAATTTTTATTATCTTATTTTATTTTATTTTACTTTTATTTATTATTATTGTTTATTTATTTATTTATAATTATTTTTTTTCTCTATGCTGGTACCCTCAGTTTGGGTAGCTGTGGGTACGGGATTTTCTGGCACCCTATAGCACTACCTCCGATGGGTGAGGGATTTCACCCTCTTCAAGGCAGAAAAAGATTGTAATGGTCTATCTCCACTTGGCTTGGGACTATCTACTTGTGGCCCACCTCCTCGGGGTGTAGACGGGCACTGGGCATGCTTTTCAGGAGTCGCCTGCCCTGTTGCAAAGAGGCCAGAAACAACTAAACAATACAATAACACAATCTACACAAACATAAAACTACACACGTTTCTGGCCATTCTACAGAGTTTTATATCATCACAGAGTGCCATGGCAGAGTTGAACTGGTATTCCTGGAGCTGCTGTACAGAAGATACTATACATGTCTACATGGACCAATAGTTACCGTCACTGGCACGAGGCGCCGGGCCAGGGCAGTAGGAAGAGAACTCTAGACCGACCCCGTGGAAGTGGGAGCTTCCCAGGAAGGGCCCAAAAAATTAATAAAATAAAAGAAAAATAATAAATAAATTAATTAATTAAAAGAAGAGTAAGGTGTACAGCCTGAAGAGTTAAAGTTACGGTAAGGAAAATTATAGAGTATGAAGAAGGAAGGCAACCTCTGGATGAAGGGAAGGTGGGGGGGAAACGGTAGATAGAGTGAAAAGTAGGGGGTGCAGAGAGGATGAGGAAGGAAGGAAGGCATCCTCCAGAATAAGGAAAGAAGGTAGGGGATAAAGACAGGTTCCTGAGGTGGGGGAGCTCACCCAGCTTTAGGAAAGGAGGAAAGATTGCGAAGTCAGGTGCCCCACAAAGATAGGTCGCTTAATGGCATACTCCCGCATTTGACAGAGCCAAATGCCAGCAATTCCTGTCCCACCCCTGGAGGAGTATTCAGGTAAGAAGATCCTACCCCCATAGGGTAGCCAATATTATCCCGCACCTCGAATGAGTACAGGAATCAGCAGATGAGTGTAGACATGTTTGTTTGTTTGTTTGTTTCGGGATTTATTGGGCGCATCGGCAACTATGACCATAGTGCGCCAATGTGTGTAGACATGTATAGTATCTTCTGTACGGCGGCTCCAGGTACACTAGTTCAACTCTGCCATGGTACTCTGTGATAATACAAAACTCTGTAGAATGGCTAGAAATGTGTGTAGTGTTATGTTTTATAGAGTATGTGTTGTTCTGTTGTTTATGTATTTCTGGCCTCTTTGCCACCGGGAAGAGATCACCTGGAAAATGTGCCCGGTGTCCGTCTACACCACGAGGAAGTGGGCCATAACTAGATGTGTCCCTTACTATCTTCGTCTGTCTTGGAGAGAGCGAAGTCTTGAAACCACCGGAGATAGGGCAATAGCAGTGACGCCTCCGTAACCAGGTGGGCAGCAGCAGTGCATAGCACACGCTTCTTGATTGGACAGGGGTTCGAGTCCGTGACCACCAAATACAGAGGATGCGGAAAGGTCAGGGAATGACCAC
This sequence comes from Mastigoproctus giganteus, assembly GCF_048544385.1. NCBI lineage: Eukaryota > Metazoa > Arthropoda > Arachnida > Uropygi > Thelyphonidae > Mastigoproctus > Mastigoproctus giganteus. Next base: position 71,441,392 of record NC_143577.1, read on the forward strand.
CGTATATCACCGGAGCAATATGACCTTAGTTGCTAATGCTCCTAAAAACCAAATAACAACAGCAATACCAGTAGATGCGAACAAAATCCCATACCCACGGCTACCCATACGAAAGGTACCGGCATAATCAAAAGGTAATAATAATAAAAAAGATAAGATAATAATGGTAAATATAGAATGAATAAAAGGAAAAAGATAAAGATAAAACGAATAAAATCATACCCACAGTTACCCAGACTGGAGTACCGGCTAAAAAAAAAAATAAATAAATAAAGAATAAAAAAAAATAATAAAAAAATAAAGGAACTGTCCAAGATATGACAAATTCCGCACCACTGGAGACAGTTCAATACCTGTGACTACCAGCAATCCTCGGTTTTCTCAGGCTTGAGGGAGAAAAATAAAAATAAAAACTGGATTAAATTTATTTTTTTTTTAAAATTGGATCAATGTGGGGGTGGATCTTCAGAAAGATGATCATCTAATAGCTATTCGAGTTGACAAGGTTTTAGCTTTGTAAGACACCTCTCACTGATACAAGATGACTATGTTGGATCTGACGACTATACTGAAGGTGCTGGAGTGCCATAGGAGATGAAGTGGAGCTAAAGCAGGATTGGCTAACAGAAGTTTTCTTCTAGCAAATAAATCAGAAGCAAATTGTTGCAGGATTCCGAGGTGTGAAGCAAATTCTACTAGATGGTTTTCATTGCCAGGTGAGAAGGTGTTTATTCTGTCTTGTAGGAATTTCCGTAGGGTAGTGTACAGAAAGCAGTGATAAAGAAGGTGGTTCCAGTCCTCCAGTTGGAGACAAAGGCAAGAATCAATATTACTTATTCTGAACGGAAAGAGTTTGGAGTTAAGAGAGCCATGTCCAGTTACGATAAATGTCATGTAGAGGTCTGGAGAGAACCATTGGGAATTTTTTTAACAGTATAGGAGACATCCGGTATAAATTCATATGTATTCTGCCTTTAGTGGTTGTGTCTCAACGATTCTACCAAATTTTTATTAATTCTGACCAAATCCGGGCTTTTTCAGATTTGGTGTCTGCAATAATGACATTCTGTAGAATTCCATGGATGTTTGATGTTTTTGGAAGTAACAGAAAGTATGATGTAGAATATGTACGTCCAGAGGTAGTACTCCAGCAATGAACTGCAGAGTATCAGTTGAGGCAGTCCTGCAGATATGGAACATTGTAAGAATCATGGATATTTGAATGGAGAGTAATTTTGATTTCAGTTTTACGTTCTTAATTCTCTCATAACAAACCGAAGCAGCATACATTGCAATATGTATGAATACTGCCATCAAATATAAGAGAAGAACTGTGCGTCCAAGTCCCTAGTCAGTTCTTGTAGTCCGAATAATAGCCATGGTAAATTTCTCGATTTTATCTATCAAGTGGTTTATGGGGAGAGTAAAATTGAGTCTATCATCAATTAACATACCTAGATGTTTTAAGTGCTTGACATATGGTATTTGCTTGTTAGCTATTTTAAATACATGAGGACGATTAATATTTAGTTGATCTTCAAAAATCATGAACCAGGTTTTAGATGGAGAAAATTTAAGTTTGTTCGCAGCTGCCCATTCCAAGATATCCTTTAATACCGGGGAAGCTCTTTCCTGTATTTGTTGGCCGGAGTTGCCAGAGAAGACAATGACAAGTAAATTGCGTGTGTTCTCAGGTCGATTTTCTGTTTGCTGGACGAAAAACCCGAGTTCCCAGGAGGAAAAAACCTCGTGCTCTCACTTGAGACCGACTAACTCATCCACGTTGTGAAAAACGCCCACAAAAATTCCTCATATCATCGACGGGACTCGAACCCCGGTGTGGGGAGGGCAATGATCTTAAACTGTGCTGCAGACGAGGACGTGTGTCGCTATAGTTCTTTTACCTAATTGACACCAACGTCTCTCATGAGCTGTATATAGGTGAAAATAAATCAGCGTTTTCAGTAGATCTAGTTCAATTCATCTAGTTATCGAGTGTCTGGAGAGGACTCATTTAACGTTGATCGTCAAATGTTTTTTGGACAACTTCATTACCCTATAGCAGGTAAAATATCTGCTTTCCCTCTCAGGGTAGGATAATCTTACCTGAATGCTCTCCCAGGTGTGGGACAGGTATTGCTGGTATTGGGCTTTGACAAATGCGGAACCATGCCATTAAGCGACTTGGCTTTGTGGGACACCTGACTTCACATTTTTTCCTCCTTTCACGAGGCTGGATGAGCTCCCCAACCTCACGAACCCTGTTCTTATCCTCTTCCTAAGTTTCTTAACCTGGAGTAAGCCTTCTTATCCCATTTTCCATTCCCAATTCCCCTACCCTAATTTTTACTCCATCTACCACTCTAATTCAACCACCCCTTCTCTCAGAGGACGCCTTCCTTCTGCATACTTTTTTTTCTTTCTCTTACCATAACTCCAACTCTTCAGGCTCTCAGCCCTTACTCTTCTTTTAATTTTTATTTATTTATTATTTATTTTTATATTTTTGTTTTATTTTATTTATTTATTATTTTTTTATGAGTCCTCCTTGGCAGGCTATCCCCAGGATCTGCCAGCCAGAGTTCTCTTCCCTGGTCCGGTTCCTGGTGCCAGTGACGGTAACTAGCGGTCTGTGGTGTTCCATGGACCCTAGGCTAAGTGGCGAGATGAACAACATAACCCACCCCGTGCAAACAAGAACATACACTGTCCGACCTTGACAGAGTAATGTTTTGAATGACAAGAGATCAAAACGCGGAGTTGTGGGAAACCACCGGTCAATTAACACAATATTACTATGTCCCCTATAGCATTCCAAGTAATACTTGCAGTACATGAATGTATTGCCCACATAGTTTACACGGTCCCATAATTCTAGAATCAACTATTCAGCCGGCTATACAGGGTGTTTCAGTTAAACGTTTCAGAACTTCTAAGAGGGGTAGGGTACATCCTGACAACTCGAAATCATATAGCAATGTGGGGTCGGAAATGCTTTCCTGAAGCGGTGTTGTACACAGAAGCACCATAAAAAGAAAAGAGACCGTAAGTGAGAAATCGTTTTAATAATACATGAAAAGAAGCAAAAGGTACATGGATTAAAGTAAGTGTTCGAAGTTTCTTCAACCTCGTATTGCTTTCGCACAGTGGTACCTTGGAAAATGTGCTACAAATCCCCTTTTTCCTGCTGAAGTGTTGTTTTCCGATGAGGCATCCTTCACAAGGGAAGGAATTTTCAACACGCATAACGACCATATCTGGGCGGTCGAGAACCCGCATGCAATACGACGTCGTGCAGCACAGATTCGATTTTCGGTCAATGTATGGGCCGGTATTATGGGAGATCACCTCATCGGACCTTACCTGTTACCGTGTCGTCTAACCGGACCTATCTACTTGATCTTTCTGCAGCAAGTATTGCCACAACTTTTGAGAGATGAACAGATTTCTGCATCGACGCAACAGACAATGTGGTTCCAACACGATAGAGCCCCTGCCCATTATAGCGGAGATGTTCGTAACTACCTGGATGTCACATTTGGTCAACAGTGGATCGGACGTGGTGGTCCCGTGCGTTGGCCTGCTCGGTCACCCGACCTATCATGTCTTGATTTTTATTTCTGGGGTCATATGAAATCGCTAGTTTATGACACCCCTGTTGACAATGCTGAGGAGCTGGTTGCAAGAATCGCAGTAGCTGCCGAAAAAATTCGAAATTCGCCTGGAGTATTCCAGAATGTTCGGATGTCCATGCGTCGGAGATGTGAGGCGTGCATTGTAGCCCGTGGAAGAAACTTCGAACACTTACTTTAATCCATGTACCTTTTGCTTCTTTTCATGTATTATTAAAACGATTTCTCACTTACGGTCTCTTTTCTTTTTATAGTGCTTCTGTGTACAACACCGCTTCAGGAAAGCATTTCCGACCCCACATTGCTATATGATTTCGAGTTGTCAGGATGTACCCTACCCCTCTTAGAAGTTCTGAAACGTTTAACTGAAACACCCTGTATTTGTAATAGGTGATCTCTAGTTTTCAGAAGTGGCTTCTTTTCGGACTTAAAAAATTCTTACTTAAATTCGTCCTAAATTCTCCCCCCATCCCTTTAATTTAATATAATCCCTGATTAGTTCTATCGTCCTTGACCTTCTCCGTTTCTCCCTATATTTCTCCTGGTTCGGACCGTTTCGGGGATATTTAACCTTACCTTCTTTTTATAGGTCGAAGCTCGCCCTCCTTCTGGGAATTTTGTCTTGCCCTTAAACATTTTCCTAACGACTTATTCCTAATCCTAGTTTAATTGTTCGTTGCATGTATAATTAAATGTTCACCGAATCAATCTAATTTGTAAGAATATTCCGGTGTTAAATGCATAAATACATATTATTATTATTATTTTATTTTATTTTTTTTTTTAGTAAGCCAAACCTTACAAGGGATAAGGGGGGTAATTATCCCATTGTATAAGATAATGGTCATGCCACATCTTGAGCACTGTATATCAATCTGGAGGCCTAATTTTAGAAAGGATATAGAGAGAAGGGCAAAAGGAAACAAAGAAAGGCTCAAATTATACAGGGTGTCCCAAAAAGGTGTAACTAATTTTAAATGTTTGTAACAAATGTAATTTTAATGATAAAAACACAAAACCTGTGCTAAATGTGAGAAAAAACAGTTGAAGTTTTTACTGAAATTCAACATGTGCACCACTTGTCACACGAACAATATCTAATCGGTAATAAAGTTCATCCCATGTTTTTTCAAGGATGTCACGCTTAACGATGGTAATTGCATTTGTAATCCTGCACTTTAAATCTGAAATGTCTGCAACACGGGTCTTGTAGACTGTGACTTTGATGAATCCCCATAGAAGAAATCACAAGGGAATGAATCTGGTGAACGTGGTGGCTACGCAATGGGACCATCACGTCCAATCCAACGGCCAGGAAACTTGTCATCAACAGACCTCCTCACACTGAAAGCCCAATGTGGTGGTGCTCCATCCTGTTGGAAAACAACTCCATTTGGCAGTTCATCCAATTGAGGATACACATAAAGCTCAAGCATGTCCTGGTAAAGTCACTCAACCAACCAACCGAACTCAACAAAGAAGATATGCCCTGAATAAGGCTGACTGGAACCTTTTTAAAGAGGAATTGACCAGTGCAGCCAGCCGCTTCAATCCTAGCGGCCTCAGCCCAGACCAGCATCAATGCGCAATTACACAGCTCGTCAGTAATGCTGCAAATAAGGGTATCAAAAAGAAGAGATTCACACCTGGTGCTGTCCCCTGGTGGTCACCTGAACTCCAGGCTTTTAGACGCGAAGTCATTTACCGACGAAAACGCTATCAACGTGCAAGAAGAACACGGCCTCCAGAAGAAACAGAGGCTTTACTGCAGCAATATCGAGTGACCAGGAACCAGTATACCACAACAATAAAACAGTGCAAAAGGTGCTCATGGGAAGCCCTGGTAAGCACAAAGGAACGCCGATCTCTGGGGGATTGTGTACAAAGTGACCACTAACAAGCTTCCCAGAGGCGAGGTCGTATCAACCACAAAATTACCGAACGGACTCTACACCAGATCGTGGCAAGATACTATGAATAATATTCTAGACGCTACATTCCAGCAGCCTGCTGACCCACACACACCGGAACAGCTACAGCTCTGCACGGAAAATGAAACATATTGCACAACTGCAATTGAAGAACCCTTCACCACAAACGAGATCAACTTAGCTGCATCAAGAATCAGAAAGAAGAAGACTCCAGGCAGAGACATGCTCGATCCAGAAATCGTCCAGAAGGCCATTGAACTTATTCCCACTACAATACTCAACCTGTTAAACCACTGTTTCCACCAAGGATTCTTCCCCACACAATGGAGGACTGCAACCGTTAGACTTATATTGAAGAATGCAACCAAACCACATGATATGCCACAATCTTACTGGCCCATTGCACTGCTGCCAGTCTTCAGCAAACTTCTCGAATGGATGATCTCCCATAGAATAGAAGCCCACTACAATGACGCTGGTCTCTCCTTACCTGAGCAGTACGGTTTCCGGAAAGGACGCTCCACGATTGATGCCCTGGACACAATCATTGAAGCTGCTACCAACTGCAACTCCAAATACTTTCTACTAATCTCCTTTGACTTTGCTGGTGCCTCCGATTCCCTCTGGTGGCCCAGCGTCCTGGGCAGGCTCCGAAGAGCGCATGTCTCAGAAAACTTATATAGATGCATCAAGACCTATCTCCAGGACCGGCGAGTTGTCGTGTCTGCTCCCCACTGCAGTGTCTCCAGACCAGTCTTCAGGGGATGCCCTTAGGGATCTGTCCTGGGGCCTCTCCTCTGGAATCTGGTGCTGGATGAGTTCCTGAACACCAAACTCAACAATGTACAAACCCAGGCCTATGCAGATGACCTGGTCATGCTCTTTTCTGCCAATAACAGAACCCAATTAGAAGCAACTGCCAACCAGGCCATCTCCACCCTTCAAGCTTGGGCAGAGCATAACAACCTAAAGATCTCCCCAGAGAAAAACCAATTCGATCTAAAATTCGATCTACTAAAAGGCATCCTTGATTTGAGAAGACCATCCCAAATCAAGGTCAATGGTGTTACAGTAAAACTAAAAACAGAGCTTAAATATCTAGGTTTGATCTTAGACAAAAACCTTTCCTTCACTCCTCATCTAGACCAACTCAGGATTAAGATCAGGAAGTATGCTGCCCAAGTCTCAAGAGTTGCCCGGAAGGACTGGGACTTAAAGAAAAGAACGCTGTCCCTCTTCTATAAGGCAGTTTTCATCCCGGTTATCACCTATGCTTCTGGAGTCTGGTACAAGAAGGCTTGTACCGTAGTAAACAGATCGCGCCTAGGAACTATCCAGCGCTCTCTTCTCCTTCTGTCCTCGCGTGCCTGTCGCACTGTCAGCACCCATGCGCTCCAGATCCTCACTGGATCTCTTCCACTGGACCTGGAGATTGTTCGTCATGGGTTGCTCTACCAAATAGCCAAAGGAAGAGCAGTTACCTGTGCAGGTTTCACCACTGACCCAGCAAATAATAGAAACGCTGAAAAGAAGAGACTTAATGAACATCTAACAGACACCTGGCAAGAAAGATGGCAGACATCAACTAAAGGCGCTGTCACCAAAAGATTCCTCCCTGACGTCAGGGCCTCCTACCCCCCTCACACCTGTCTGGTTTTCACCAGGACTCTATGCTACCTACCTCCTCACTGGACATGGCTCCTTCCAGAAAAAACTACATGACTTCAGAATTTCAGACTCACCCCGCTGCCACTGTAGAGAGGATCAGACATGGGAGCACCTTGCCCACAGCTGTGAAATCTTCGAGGACATCAGGAGGATCCTAATAACGAAACTACGCTTCAACTACCAAAATCAAGAACACCTCACCCTACAGAATGAAGAAACTTACCGAGCTCTGACTCAATTTGCAATGGACCTATTTACCACGCAGAAAGCGCTACCACCACCTTAGTATCCGAATCAATAGGTCATAACAACCATGACTACCAATTGTTGCTACGCATGATTGAGCCATGGATGCTAACGACTTGGACCAACTTGCACAAGACTTGACCAGCAGTGCAATCAAAGAGAGGGTCCAACATACCTTGACAAATTCCTCATCACTGATTCTAGGACCAACTTCTCTCGCCCAGACGTGACACAACTCATCAAGAAGAGGCCTACCATCGATCCCTGGACTTGACCATCAATCTTGGACTCCCGGTTTTGACCACCCCCACTATTCGTTATCATTGACTACTGGACCAGCCTTCAGTCTGGATGCGACACAGACTCACCAAATGGAGCCCCAATGACGACACCTGAACTAGACCTTACTGAACATGACCCATCCACCATAGCAGCACTCACACTGCTGGATTTCCAGCAAGTTGTCGGCTCTAACTGACTGGCCGTGCTAGCTGTACCTACCCTGACCTTGCGGGGTATATCTCTCTCTCTCATTTTTTTTTTTTCGGCTTCTTTCTTCTGTTTCCTACCATCTGTTCTTTTACTCCCCCCCCATTTTTCGCTTACAGAATGATGATTTTTTTTTTTTTTGTGGGGAGGTGGTTTTCGTCCACCCCCACCCCACTCTTCTCTCTGATGAGGCACTGGGCATGCCACACTGTCATCAGGGGCCATCTTCCCTGTTGGCCCCTTTCTTCTGTTTCCTACCCTCCAGTCTTCTGCCTTCCTCCCTTACTTTTCTCTTGGACAACGGTTTTTTTTATAATATATATATATATATATATACAAACACACACACACATGTCCCACAGGTCTTCGAGGTTGGCATTCGAGGTGGGCGGACGCGCTTAGACAGGGCTCCTCAGTTAAGTGGTTTACTTTTGGATAGTGCTTTTAAATATTTGATTTATTTAGATATTGTTGGATTATTTTGTTATAGGTTTTCCTGTAACCGTTTGATTTTAATAATATTATAGATATAATTTTTTAAAGTTACTTTCATTGATATTTATTTAATTTTATAATGGTAGTTACGAGATCTGCCTTAAACACGTCACAGGGTATCGTGATTCACACGGAAATAGCAGATGGCGATTTACGGGTGAGTCATGATTTAATCCGTTGTGGAACCTGTGGAATGTTTTCCAAGGTCGACCTGTTGACTAATCCTACCTCACCTGGGGATTCTTTTCTTTGTGATCGATGGAAGGAGTGCACCGATCTTAAATTACAATTTAGTGCACTGATGGAACAATTTGAGTCCCTGAAAAAACGAGTGCTTGCCCTCGAAAATAATGCATCTGGGAGCTCGTCAGGGACTCAAAACTCCAGCAATCTACCAAGTGATGCACACCCGATTCGAGCCTCAAAACAGAAAAACCAAGTGCAAACTACTCTGGTTAAAAAGGACATTGTTTTATTAGGAGACTCCATTGTCAGGGCAACGGGGAATATTTTTTGTAATAAAGATAGGTGGAGGAGAACCAGGGTATGTCTGCCGGGAGCAACTATTGATGATGTCACCAACAGACTGTCAGATTTTAAAGGGGGGTAAAGAAAATATTATTATTTATGTGGGGACAAATGACATTAAACGTACACGATCCGACGATTTGTTGGAAAAATACAGGACCATGCTGAGGAAATGTCGCGAGCTAGGCCATAATGTCTATGTGTCTGCAATTCTGCCCAGACACGATAGGAGGGATTATATGTTAAGAGCCTTGTGGATTAACTCAAGACTTGAAGGAATCTGCAAGGCTTTAGGGGGTAAATTTCTGTCAGCATAGCCCACACTTGTAGGTAGAAGGAATTTGTTTTGTAGAGACGGGATACACTTAAACAAAGGTGGTGCAAACGTTTTTGCCAGTATTATTGAGGATACCTTAAAGGTTCAGGGAAACTGCTAGTTAGGGGGGATGTGGGTAATACTGACACGCGTTTATCTGATAATATTGGTCAATGTAACTCTTGCACATACCTTAAGAGTTCTTATCTGTTACCCCAACTGGACGTATTATCTAGATGTTCTGGGGGCAAAGACGTTTCACGTGCGCGGGTAGCTAATATCAGGGAAGAGAGCCTAAAAAACTTCAAGGGTTGTGTTAGGGTTGTTAAATATACAAGAACAGTAAATCTTAATTGTTTATACAGTAACGTTAGAAGTGTCGTCAATAAAATGAGCGAATTCGAACTGCTGGTTAAAACAAGTAACGCGGACATAATAGGGCTTACAGAGACGTGGTGCCACCCGGAAATTGGGGATGATGAGTTTCACTACGGCTTGTATAATGTATTTAGGAAGGATAGGTTAGATAGAAGGGGTGGTGGGGTAATGCTTCTTATCAGAAGCAGCCTGAGTGCGACGATAGCTTTCCCGGATTCAGACGTTTCACATGCTAGTATAGAGTCTGTATGATGTGAGATAGTTGGAAACAAAGGTATAATGCGAGTAGGAGTAATCTACAGACCAGGTAATTGTGAAGATTATGCCAAAAGCCTGTACATGCAAATGGAATGGGCAAGTAAGCGTCAATGCCTTATTATGGGTGATTTCAATTTGCCTCTAATTGATTGGAGTAAATGGGAAGGAAACTCGACATGGGGAACAAAATTTTTAAATCAACTAGATGACTGTTATTTGTATCAACATGTCAGGGAAAGCACTAGAGAAAAGAATATCCTAGACCTCATCATCACACATGAATCAGATGACATAACAGGGCTGACAGTAGAGGAACCAGTAGCAGGAAGTGATCACGGAGTTTTACGGTGGATGATGACGAGAGAGGTAGCAGAAGTAAAAGGCAAAGGAATGGGTTTTAATTTCAGAAAAGGAAATTACTATGCCTTAAGGTACTACATGGCTTCTATTAACTGGGTAGATATCGCGCAGAGAATGAATACAATTGAACTGTGGTACGCTTTTAAAACATTAATCACAGATGCCTTGAATGCGTATATACCATTAAAAAAATACTCCACGAGGAGGGTTCCAAGTTGGATGACTAGTGAAGTTGCCGCATTACTTGAGCAGTAAAAGGTGGCATGGAAAGGTTACAGAACAATAAAAAGTACTGAAGCCTATAACAGCTACAAGGTGATGTGTAACAGAGCCACAGAAAAGGTTCGATAGGCAAAGGCAGTTTATGAGAAATCACTAGCAAACAGAGCAAAGAGGGGGGATAAAGAATTCTTCACATATATAAATGCCAAGAAGAGCAGGACAAACCAGATCGGTCCTTTACGTAAGGGAAAGGGGATAGTAATAAATACACCAGCTGCCGTTGCAGTTGAACTCAACAGTTATTTTGCATCGATATTTACAAATGAAAAGCCTTTTGTGGCAAAGGGAAATTGTGGGAGCGAAGTTAAAAAAAATGTAATTAATGATATTGAAATTTCGCAAGATTATTTAATGAAAAAACTTTCGAGCCTACAGACCAGTAAAGCTCCTGGGGTTGATGGAATATACCCTATAATCTTAAGAGAGGCGGCAAGCGAGTGCATTGAACCATTGAGGCTAATTATGCGAGCATCATTAGACTCTGGGGAGATTCCCTTGGATTGGAAAAGTGCAAATGTATCTCCCATACGTAAGGGTGGCTCTAAAAGTGAAGTTGGAAATTATCGACCTGTCAGTCTGACTTCAGTAGTAGGGAAAATCATGGAGGCAATGATCAAGGGTGGAATTCAGGATCATTTGGATCGAATTGAAATTCTCAAGGATACTCAGCATGGTTTCGTAAAGGGAAAATCATGTTTAACAAATCTGGTTCGCTATTTCGAAAGGGTCACTCACGAGCTGGATTTAGGGAATAATTTCGACATTGTTTATTTAGATTTCAGCAAAGCTTTTGACTCAGTCCCACATGAGCGATTGCTTTATAAGCTGGAACAGGTTGGAATCACTGGGAAAATCCTTAGATGGATAGAAGGATGGCTTCAGGGCAGGAGGCAGAGGGTTGTGATAAATGGCTATTCCTCAGATTGGGTTGATGTAAGAAGTGGGTTTCCCCAAGGATCAGTATTAGGACCACTGTTGTTTTTAATTTTCATAAACGACATTGATGAAGGGATAGAGGGCGTGATGTCTAAATTTGCAGATGATGTTAAAATTTGGAGAGTAGTTAATGATCACTGTCAAGCTGAGCTTCTTCAGAGAGACCTAGATAGACTTCAGGAATGGTCAGAAAAATGGCAGCTGTGCTTTAATACAACAAAGTGTAAGGTATTACACCTGGGAAACAGTAATCCCAAAACAACTTATTCACTTGGTGGAGTTCAACTAAACCCAGTACTGGAGGAAAGGGACTTGGGTGTTACGATACGGTCAGACATGAAATTCTCTGAGCATTGTAAACAGGTTGCAAGGAAGGCCCATGGTGTCCTATCGATGATCTATCGAACTTTTGCAAGTAGAGATAGGGACGTGATAATCCCATTATATAAGGTTTATGTTAGACCACACTTGGAATACTGTGTTCAAGTATGGAGACCGCACCTGAAGAAAGACATCGAGCTTCTTGAAAGGGTGCAAAGAAGGGTAACTCGCCTGGTGAGATCGGCAAAAGGGCGTCCTTATGAAGAAAGACTTGGAACATGTGGGTTGCAGAGTTTGGAAACTAGACACCTTAGAGGAGATTTGATTGAGGTGTTTAAGGCTCTGAGAGGCATCAGTAAAATGAATGAGGACAAAATTTTCAAGATTATAAATGATGCTAGAACTAGGGGACATAAATTCAAGTTACGGGGGGAAATGTTTAGATTGGACTGCAGGAAGTTCTATTTTAGCCAGCGAGTTATAAATTACTGGAATAAGTTGCCTTCATGGGTGGTAGAGGCCGACAGTTTGGGGAAATTCAAAGGTCATCTGGATAGTACTTTCGGGTAAGGGAAGCGCATAGGATGATAGGTTTAATTTCCTTTTTATTTATTTTTTATTTTATTTTATTTTTTTTTATTTATTAATTATTATTATTTAGTTATTTATTTATTTATTTATTTTTTGTTTTTATCATTGTTTTGTTCGGATTTTTTTTTTTTTTTTTTTTGGCTGGTGCAGCATAAGCCATAGGCTTTCTTGCACCTTGCGGCCGTTACTAATACTAATACTAATACTAAAAACATCAAAATTACTGCCCGACCTATTTGGCCGTAGAACAAGTTATCAGCGAACAACCCTACACTCTGTTAAAATTACAACCGTTGCTCAAGAAACAGCGATCATCTCATTCTCAAATCTGGTCCTAGCCACTGAAATCCCAGGAAAGAAGGTGGCAGGACCCGCCAGAGTACTCTAGCTACAGTGGTACACCCGGTCAGCCTGCCCGTGGCATGGTGTGGTAACGTCGGGTCCCACACCATGGCAAATCAACCATAGAACATGCGCAATTTACAAACACAAATACCGGTTAATGTATTTAATTACGGGCAACCCTAAAATAATAATTTTTTTTATGCCTTAAAAAAGATAGACAAATGGCACACAATACTCAACCTTAACAAGGGGACAGCAATCGCACAGACAGAAGAAACAAATAGAGAAAAATGGGTAAAGACAACACTCCATGGCACACACTATAATGGTCTCCATCAAGACTACATAGATAAGAATCTAAATTCACCTTGCTATTTTGTTTATCAAGCCTGTTCTAAATAATATTGTAATAGGTGCATTACGGCCTTAGTAGCCCTTGCACCAATAAACCAAACCAACAACAACAACATATATAGGATGGTTTCCAACGCTTGGCTCACGAATGGAAGACCCTTCCCCGAGACCGAAGGATTCATGCTTGCCATCCAAGGCCAGATAATCAACACCAGGAATTACAAAAAAAAAAAGAAAAAAATTATTTATTATGGTCACCCGTAATTGATTACATCTGCCCATGTGTTTTTTTTTTTTTTTTTTTTTTTCGTGTGTGTCTGTAAATTGCATGTATTCTCTGGTCGATTTTCCTGTTTTTCTGGAAGGAAAAGCCCCAGTTTCTGAGGGGGGAACATTGCTGTCTACACCCGAGACTGACTAACCCAGCCACGCAGTGAAAAGCCTATTAAAGTTCCTCGAATTATCGACGGGATTCGAACCCGGGACTTTTCCACCTGGTGTGGGGAGGACAATAGCCATACCATTGTGTTACCCCGCGCAAACATCAGGAAATACATCGTCAATGACCACGAAGTAACAGATGACAAACGTCGAAAATGCACCTTGGCCCCAGACACAATCCAGCACATCACCGCAAGAGCAATGTAATCACCGAGGATTGTATTCACACATACACGACCATGTGGCCAGGATAATACACCAGAGGCTAAGACAAAATATCAGCTTATCAAAGAAAGCTTACCGTATTACAATTACGAGCTTTAGGCGTACTAGAGATCTTTACTCAGAGACTATACTGAGACCTTGCCATAATAATGCACAAGGCAATCCCGGAAAACAGACCAGACGTAACACTCATGGACAAGAAGGAAAAGATTACCTACCTGAAAGAGAGAGCGGTGTTCAACACCAGCATCCTCCAGTAAAATTATGAGGAAAAGATTAGGAAGTACTCAGACCTAAGACAGGAAGTCAATGATATGTGGCATATGGAACAAGTAATGACCATTCCAATCATCGTGTAAACCACCAGCATGTTGCCTACAGAGGAACCAAGCATTAATAAGTCTCCAAGATAACACATAAAACACTCCAGAAAGTTGCAACCCTGAATACTCGTTTGTTTGTTTGTTATTTGGTTTTTAGGAGCATTAGCAACTAAGGCCATATTGCTCCGGGATATGCGGTGGTCATTCTCTGACCTTTCCGCATCCTCCGTATTTGTTGGTGACGGGCTCGAACCCCGGTCTAATCAAGAAGCGTGTGCTACACACTGCTGCTCCTTCCCACCTGGCTACGGAGGTGCCTATGAATACTCGTAAGACAGTCAATGAGTTCCTTGATCAAAAGTAATAACAACCACCCTTATGTACTTGGTACCAAACTTGTCACAGTGGGGAACCCTCCATCAGTGAAAAATAATAATAATATCACGACTACTGGTACAATTAGCTCACTTGCTCTCACTTGCACCTAGCAGAGCAGTTGATCCGAATGATAAGGTACCCAGAGACAATCCCGAAATTTCTTACTCAAGGAATCGAATCACATCTGAAGCCTAAAGATCAGGATACAAGAACTCAGAGACTGCTCGCAAAGAAGGAGAGGCATTTGGAACGAGTGGAAGGTTTTTTTTTTTTTTTTTTTTTTGGCTGATTCTGCATAAGCTTGCTTTCTTGCACCATATCCCTCTACTAATGCCAATGTTAATGAAATCCGAAGCCGTTCCCTCTACCAGTGACAGGCTTTATGTCCTTAACTATAACCCGCATCGGTACATTGCGATCTCTGCCATCCCGTGGGTCTTTTATCTGCAGATTTTTAATACATGAAGAATCGCTGCTGCGAATGAGATCGATAATTTCTCTTCCTCTTGTTACCTCACAATCATGCTGCTGTAGAAAATAGTCATTCAATAAATCCACAATATTCTTGTTAATGTGTTAGTGACCATCCCACGGGTTTACGTAGATATCTGTAAGTTAAAATCCCCAATTATAAGACATTCTGGTTTACTGCCCACTCAATTTCCCTGTACTGTATTGCTGTTTGTAATATTCATCTCAGTCATTAGGACTCAGATGAGAATAACAAACTCAGTCATTTACGCAGGCAGAACAGACAGGACTCCTATCCTGTCTGTTCTGCGTTCCTAAATTTTACTTCCCATGTTCAAACTCTGCATTCCCTATTTCTGGGTAACACCATGTCTCTGATATCCTTACAATGTCGGCATTAATAACATTGTACTCTTCGTGAACATTGTACTCTTCGTGAACTAATGTTATTAGTGGAGTCCCACAGGGTTCGGTCTTGGGTCCACTGTTGTTTTGTATATTTATCAATGATATTGATGAAGGTATATCAGGCATAATGTCGAAGTTTGCAGATGATACAAAGGTTGGCAGGGTTGTTAATGACAGTAATGGCAGTGTGCTACTGCAACAGGATCTAGATAATTTGGGCAGATGGGCTAAGAAGTGGCAACTGAAGTTTAACCTTGACAAATGCAAAGTACTGCATATAGGTAGAAGTAACCCCAGAGAAACGTACCAACTGTGTGGTACTACATTTAAGGTGGTAGAAAATGAAAAAGACCTGGGAGTAATTGTGCAGGCAGATATGAAGTTTTCTGAACAATGCAGACAGGCGCCAGGGCAGGTCATGGGGTTTTGTCAATGATATATAGGAATTTTGCTAGGAGGGAAAAGGAGGTGATTGTCCCTCTGTATAAGGCAATGGTCAGGCAACGCCTTGAGTACTGCGTACAGGTCTGGAGGTCTCATTTTAGGAAGGATGTAGATTTACTGAGCGTGTACAGAGAAGGGCAACAAGATTGATGAGGGGAATGAAGGGATCCTCTTACCAAGAGAGGCTTAAGTTCTGCAAATTGCAGTGGCTGGAGACTAGGCACCTGCACGGTGATCTGATTGAGGTGTATAAGGCCTTGAATGGGTTGAGCACGCTGAATTCTGATGGGATCCTTCCACTTGTTCAGATTACGAACCTAAGGGGGCATAAATTCAAATTAAGAAAAGAGAGATGTAGAACAAATGTGCGGAAATTTGCCTTTAGCCAGCGGCTGGTTAATTGCTGGAACAAACTTCCATCTGTCGTTTTGGAAGTTGATAGGTTGAATAAATTTAAGGAGGAACTGGACAGGCATTTGGAGGGAATGGCGTGATTTTTTTTTTTTTTTTTTTGGCTTATGGTGCATAAGCTCATACACATGCTTTCTTACAGCACATGCTACTACTACTAATATTTGATGACTTGATCAGTATTCCAAATTAATTACATTTATTTGCAATACTCCTGGCATTATTTTACATGCAAGTATGCTGTTGCTGTTATTTGGTTTTTTAGGAGCATTAGCAACTAAGGCCATATTGCTCTGGGGACATCGGTGGTCATTCCCTGACCTTCCCGCATCCTCCGTATTTGGTGGTCACGGGCTCGAACCCCGGTCTAATCAAGAAGCGTGTGCTACGCACTGCCGCTCCTGCCCACCTGGCTACGGAGGAGCCCATGCAATTATACATACACTTATTATTACTCTTATTTACTCTAACACAGCCCATGCATTTACCATTAATGACGGCCCACAGCAGCTTGAAAACCCAAACAGTTTGCTTTTCAGGCTGGTGCACGTTCCAGGAGAAGTGCAAGAATCTCTTCACATCTGCCTGTGGTTCAAGTTAATCGATTTGTCCGTGTTTTCGTAGCGGTAGCACAATGGTATTTTCACTGTCCTTCTCACGCCGGTTGGGAAAATGTCGGGTTCGAATCCCGTCAAACCAGAACTATTATTTTTTTAGGCCACCCGAATAATTAAATTCATCTGCCGTGCTGTGTCTTATGTTTGTTAATTATGTGTGTTCTATGGTCGATTTGTCTGTTTTCTGGACAAAAAATCCCAGTTTCTGGGGAAAAAACTTTGCTATCCACGCCTGAGACCGAATAACTCATCCACAGTGAAAAAAGCCCATTAAAGTTCCTCGCGTCGTCAATGAAGCTATGGACTTTTTTTACTCCGTGGCTGAGTTAGTCGGTTTCAGGTGTAGATAGCAAGGTTTCCCTGTTTTTTTGTCCAGCAAAAGAGTCAAATCGACCAGAGAATAAATGATGTTCATGAAAATAATGCACTTGGACAGATGAATGCGTATTCTGGGTGGTCCTAGTGTGACGTTTATTTGTATCCCCTCAAGCTAGCAGTTTTCCAACCCATTTGCTGATGCTTCGATAGCATCAGCAAATATCCTTTGGAGAAGTACGGCAAAGTATTAATATAGAAAACGTTAAGGATATAGCTGCGAAACTTTACAAAAATATTTGTTATGAATTTTGAGAAAAAAATCATGAGTTATGTTGTCAATCTTAAATTAATGATATCTTCCGCTAGGCTGTGCGGTGAAATATTTCAGTTCGCGCGCGTCTATCTTTCATTATCGGTGCCGTGAAATCGGTGTGAAAATGTGTGACGAGCAGGCACAATTTCAATCTATTTTGTTTAATTTATTAAGTGCTGACAATGAAATCAGGACGAGATCAGAAGTAAGTGTGCTGCAGTGCACGGTTGTTACATTTATTAGAAGAGGTATAAGTAAGTAACACAGCACGCTTTGCCAATGCAAGGCTTAAGGTGTGTTGTATTTTACCAAAGCGCACGTGTTGTGATTACACGCGTCATAGGTTCTGTGATCATATGGTATTTATAGTAACTTTTGTTGTACACTTGTTATTACATATTGCTGTAATGTTTTTCATCTGATGTTGCGGAAATTACAGCACTACCAATTTGTCGCTTTATAAGTGTTGTCAGCAGTAATACTAATATTCTATAATCATGATTTAGATAATAGGAATTAAGTTACTGTTTCCTATAAAAGGGGGAGTCATTTTTTTCCCTTTTACAGTAAAGACAGTGCTCATGGAAATCAATATCCAGTCTGCGTGCGTGATATGGTAGTTGAGAATTGTTTGATTTTTTGATAGTACTTGGTAACACATCATGAATTTAATTTTTATTTTGACCTCATTTACTTCAGGACACGGATTTTTTTCTTTACTCCTAAATGTTAATCGGTGTTTCATTCCTGGCAATGCGTTATACACTAACGGTCATGAAAGATACCGTATTGGCCAATTCATTTTTGCAACCTGGGATTAATCACGTGCGTTGCAAAACTGACCAAATATAAATAAATAAACATCCTCTAAAAATTATCCTCATCTTTCAGAATCATTCAAAGTGAAAATTGAGTAATTTTTCCTCGGAAAATAGAATTAATAAAGAGATTAAGAAGAAAGAAAACTTTAAAAGCCTGAAATTCAGGACAAACTTTTGGTATTTAATGAACACATTAAGTTGGCATACCTCAAACACACAACAGTTATTTGTAACTAGCCTCTAATCTGCCCCATATATTAAATTATTATTAATTTCTCCTTTTCTCCATCTTGAAAAACTGATAAAACCCATGAATTATGGCCACATCAAAATTTTGTTGTATTTATAAGTTTTTATTTAATCCTTATAAATAAAGTAGCATGTAGTACATAGAGGATTTCTTACTGTGATTATATAATGCATTGAAAATGAATAGTGTAATTGTTTATTTAAATTCACATTAGCAAACTTGAGGAACACTTACCCACGTACTTATGTATTGATGCTTACACAGGGTTTTTAATTCATTTGGTTTGAAAAAAGAATGTACGAGTCTGGTAATGATTGTTTTTTTTTTTTTTTTTTTTGAGCCATAATTTTGGCAGACATTAGATTTTGATGACCTTTTATTATTATTATTTTTTTTTTTTAAGCCAAAAATGTGCAAGGAAGCCTCAGGCTTATGCTGCACTAGCCAAAAAAAAATTTCCGAGTTACCCAGAGAGAGAGAGTGAGGGTAACAGAAGTAGAAAGGAATCGCCAAGAAAGAGAAGAATGATGATATCCAGCTCAGGACCCAGGGTGTGCCAACCCCATACTCACTAGATGTGAGCCCCTGGGGTTAACCTTTCATGCCATTTGCTAATAACATATTTTCACTATTTACATTCTGCCTTTTCCAAGCAGAGGTGTACATCCTGACATTTCAAGATAATTTTTTTTCCATATGAAATATCATAAATGTGCCTTGATGGAGTGAAGTGCCACGCAAGCAACGTGATGTGTTATATGGATGAGGCTATTATGAATGATGTGTAGGGAAATGATTACTTATGCATAACAGAATACTCTGTTATGTTGCTATGGTAGCTAGCCACATAAAGTTGCTAATCTTTCATTTTCCAGTTGGGGGTTAGGTTAAGGCAGTGGTGCGCAAACGTATTTCGCCCATGACCCTCTTATTAAAACTGACACAACTCCTCAATATGAACCCTGAGGTAGGATGACCAGCTTTTAGAGAAGAAATAAGGCATTTTATAAGTAATGTAATAGAAAATTTTATTCGAGTACTGAGAAAGGAATAAAAAAATTGTTTCCCTTTTAATTTACATATTAAAATATTAAACAGTTTTCTTCATATTAAACATTTTTTTCGTATTCTTCAATTAAGATTACAAAGCAATAAAAAATGAACAGTTACAAAAACAAAACAATTAATGAGAAGGATGAGCCTGGATAACCGATAATATTTGGCGCAGTATTTGAAATTGATAATCTCGTGTCACTTTCTGGATCAAAACTAGAATGCTGTTTTGTTTTTATGGCTGTTAATTTTGAGAAACCAACCTCACATAAATATGTAGATCTGAAAGGTAGCAATGTTTGTATCGCTATTTTCAATAATTCTGGATACAAGTTGTATCCAGAGCACATAATGCTTCGTCAGATGACAGGTCGATAAGACCTTCCATTTGCTGAATGGTAATTTCTGGGCATGAAGAAATTTCAAAAGCAAGGGTATTACAACTCCAATACAACTTTTTTCTAGAGCTACATTAAATTATTTAGAAAAATTCTTAATTAGCATTGTTAGGTGGGTGGCAGTGATATCCCTAAATTTTAAAATGTCAATATCATTGCTATTAACAAAATCAGAAAAACATGGGAACATTTCAGTATTATTATGCTCAAATTCAGTTTTCCAAAGATTAAGTTTCTTTTTGAAAGTTTTTGTTTTATCACTGAGTATTAATGTTTGTTCTATGTCCTTGAAGATTTAAAACATTAAGTTCTTCAAATATATCAGCACGGTAATTAAGTTTTCGAATCCATCTTTTATTTGTAAACAATCGAGCAAGGTTCTGATCTTTATCCGATAAAAACAATAAAACTTCATGTTCGAGGTCAAAAAGACGTAACAATTTATCACTGGATAGCTACCTCACTTTCATGTATAAAGAAGTGTTTCTTAAGTGGATTCCATTTCATTACAAAGTATAACTTAAGTTTCTACTTTTAATAAAATTGCTCACACTTACTGCATCTTTCAAAACTTGTGCAAATCATTTTGCATTTACTTCGCTACTAATGCTTCCATATGTGTAATGCAGTGATTAAAAGCTATATATGGACCAATTTCCTTTACGTTACCTTTTAAACCTTTATTATCTCATGTTAATACAGCCACACCTTTATTTCAAATCACAACAAAGTTGTTTCACATTGGATTATATGTTTGAAAGAAAATATTTAAATAAAAATCATCTCACCCGTCATTCTTCCTTTCAAAAATAGAAAATCCTCCAAAACATATGCCTCGTAGCAGAATCTGACATATACAATAAGTTGAGTGAGGTTTAAAATCTGTGGATTCATCTAACTATATAACAAAATTGGACTTTCTCTCAATCAGTTGATTTCATAAATTGAATTTTATGTTGTCCGCAATAACAGTAATACGCCACGAGACTGTCTCTGGACAGAGGAATGGTTTTTAAATTGTTGCTCTACTTTTCTCCATGCATAATTGAAATCATTTTTATTGCAGCAGGGAGAACAAGAGATTCAGCAACAATATGTGATTTCTAATTTTTTCGTCTTAAATATGAAACTTCCAATAATGCTCTTAAAGTTTTACAAGGAACTGCCATATGCTTCTTCAAGAAAGATTTCAGACCTTGTATGATGGCGTGTCTTGAAAAAGGATTCAGTTTTTTCATTAGCTCTGGATGTTTTGTACGTGCCTTTAATTTAATAGGTTTCATGCTTTCATTACCCAATGTTTCGTAACGTTATGCATGCAAGACTTTGCTTATCATCAACATTGTAAGTGAAGCCGTACTTCATAAATTCCTCTTGATATTTTCTATTCTTTTTCCTTCCTTTTGATTTGGAATTAGCATTAGCAGAGGCATATCATGCAAGAAAGTAAGCTTATGCAGTATCAGCCAAAAAAAAAAAAAAACACTTCCATTTCATCCCTCCGTTCGTTCGAAATACCTGTCCAGCTGAGTCTTAAATTTATTTAGGCTATCAACTTCCACAACAAGGGATGGAAGTCTGTTCCACCAACCAACTACCCGCTGGTAAATTTCTGCAGATCTATCCTACATTTGTCTTTCCTCAATCTGAATTTATGCCCTCTCAGGTGATTAGTCTGAGTAAGAGGAAGAATCCCATCGTCATTGAGCATGCTCAAACCATTCAAGGCTTTATACACCTCTATCAGATCACCTTGCCGGTGCCTAGTCTCCAGACACTGTAATTTTCAAAACTTAAGCCTTTCTTCGTAAGAGCAACCCTTTGTTCCATTTACTAATCTTGTTGCCCTTCTCTGTACTTGTTCCAGCATTTCTACATCCTTCTTGAAATTAGGCCTCCAGACCTGTATACAGTACTCAAGGTGTGGCCTGACCATTGCCTTATACAAGGGAATAATCTCCTCCTTATCCTTGCTAGAAAAATTCCTGTATATCATTGACAAGACACCATGAGCCACTCTTGCAGCCCGTCTGCACTGCTCAGAGAACTTCATATCTTCCTGCACAATTACCTCCAGGTCCTTTTCATTCTCTATCACTGTCAGTGCAGTATCACAGCGTTGATACTTTGCGCTGGGGTTGCTGTTTCCCATATGTAGTACTTTACATTTGTCAATGTTAAACTTCATTTGCCACCTCTCAGCCCATCTGCTCAACATTTCCAGATCCTGTTGCAGCAGCATAGCATCAGTAGTGGCCTTAACAACCCTGCCAACCCTTGTATCGTCTGCAAACTTGGGACATTAAGCTTGATATACTATCATCAATATCATTTATAAATACAGAAAACAATAATGGACCCAACACTGAACCCTGAGGGACTCCACTAATAACATTAGTCCACGATGAGCAGTGTCCATTGATTACCACTCTGTCTTCTCCCCCTCAACCATCCCTTTATCCATAGCAGCAATTTGCCTCCAATGCCACACTGCTCCAATTTGCGCTGCAGTTTTCCATGTGCTACAGTATCAAAAGCCTTTCTGAGATCCAAATATATAATATCAAAGTTATTCCCTGCATCCAGTTCTTTTGTGACTGCATCATAGTATCCAATCAAATTGGTCAGGCAAGACTTTCACTTAACAAAACCATGCTGTGTCCTGCAGTGTTTCTTTAACCAGTGCCTCCATTAATTTTCCTTGAACAGAGGTTAAACTGATAGGTCTATAATTACTTGTGTCAGCCTTTGATCCTCCTTTGTGAATTGGGGTCACATTTGCACATCTCCAGTGTATGGGTACCTCCCCTGAGTCCAAGGAAGCTCTCATAATTATGGCTAAGGGTTTGCTTACCTCCTTTGCTGCCTCCTTTAATATAACTGGATAGAACCCATCTGCCCCAGGTGCCTTTCTTGTGTTTATCTTCAAAAATTTCTCCTCCACTTTACTCTCAGTTATTACAAGATTCTCTAGCTTACTGCCAGAGTTGAATACACCTCTGGCATTAAAAATATGATGGCTTTCTACCAGAAAGTAGCAACAAGTTGGTCCTTGAGGTTGCCAGAGACATTCTGTCAGATATGCTACCTGGTAGCAAGGTCTTGCTACCTGGGAGTCTAAAATGCTGATGGAACTGATATTCGGGAGGCACTCAAGTCAAGTGGACCCAATTTCAGCGAAGTCTAGACAGTATGTGACAGCCAAATCCTCTGCTTGCACCTTCACGATGGTGGGACTGTTAGTAATAACCCCCATACACAGCACACTGTGGGTGACCACCCAGGTGTGAATCAACGTAAGCAGGGGTCGAGGTGTGGCGCCCACACCACATAGAGGAATGCCGTCCCTCTGTGTTACCAGGCAATATTAGATGGTAGATGACTCTAATCAACCGGTGCAATACCACCAGTTTGCTTATTGGAGGCTTGAAGTGGAACGCACGTTTAGTCTCCAGAGCTAAGTCCCGGTCTTCCATCATGCAGTATGAACACCATGGTGAGATCTAGACTTCCTTATGTTTCTAGGGTACAGCTCTAAAATGGTTTTCGCAGGCCGACTGCTATTTAGTACAACGGACTGAACCTATTGGTAACTTTAGGAGGCTTCCAGATCAGCTAGTGTATAATCTTGGTAACCTCTACTCTCCCAGATAGTGACTGGAGGGAGTCCAAGTAGTGTGTATGTGGGGGGGGGGCATTGTAGAGACCACATTATGTCAAGGATCTGGGTATATTCTTACCATGTGTTATCCATATCCAAAAATTTCATTACTTCATAGAGCATGTCCCTTCCACTTTTTCTTACTACTGAATACACCATGAATTGTCAAACTAATAGACAAAACTTATCTGCAAAAAAGATCTGAACCACCCAAACACTTCCTAGTTCATTTTTCATTTCACAAATATACGTGGTCTCGGTTCTAATCTCAACAATGTCCATTTCCACTTGCAGTCTGCCAGACCCATGTACTTTTTCAGAATCTCAGTTATCAGTTGATTCAACTACTGCTCATCTCAGATGCCCAAATTATTCGCTGTATGATTCCTTTCGCCTCAAAGGTGGTACTTTTGCATATGTCCGTTCTGATATTCCCTGTCAGAGACTTGGCAATTTGGAATCTCCTCTCTTTGATCTTCTCTGGCTTAAAATCTCTCTACCTCATTCTGTCAAATTAATCTGTTGTCTCTACCATTCTCCCAACTCCACTAATCACTTGGAGCTCTTTGACTTCCTCTCATTGCAACTTGACTTTCTTCAGTTCAACTTTCCTAACAGTGAGGTAATTTTCCTTGGTGATTTTAATGTTCACAACTCCACCTGGCTTCCGTTTTCTAATCACACCAACCCAGCTGGTCGAGATGCTGAGGCTTTTGCAATTATTAATGACCTTGAACAGATTGTTCATTTACCTACAAGAATACTGAACAGTCCTAACAACACAGCCATATAACATGTAGGATCTTTTTCTCACAAACAACCCTTCTGGAGCATTTATCTCACCGCTATTCCCAACCTTGTGTTGTTTGGCATTACAAGTATGCAAAATGGGATGACCTGCGAGATTTCTTTTCTTCTGTTCCTTGGTTGGATTACTGTTTCAAAACTTCTGATATCAACATCTGCTAGCTTGGGAGGAGACAAAGACCAATAGATTGACAGTAGCCACTGGCAGAGGTGAAAGAGTTTCTTGCACTGCTTCTATTAGAATGAGCAGAAGCCTGAAAAACAAGATGCATGGTATTTCAGAGACTGCTGGGAGCCATTGCGGTACAAGTAAACACATGGGTTGTTTTAGGGTAGCTAAGAATAGAAACAGGTGCAGATATACTTGTGTGTACACCAATGCTAGGAGTTTAGTAAATAAATTTGATGAATTTGAGGTATTGCTCAAAACATCAAAGGCAGATATTGTTGGGATATCAGAGACGTGGTGTCACACAGATATAAGGGATGCAGAACTGCAATTTGGGGAGTACAACGTCTACAGAAAGGATAGACAGGATAGGAAGGGGGAGGGGTTATGCTATTAGTTAAGAAACACATAAAAACCAAGGAAGTGAAGCCAGTCGACATCGCTGGACAGTGCAGTTTTGAGTCAGTTTGGTGTGACATAAGCATTGGGAGATCAAAATTGAGAGTAGGAGTGTGCTATAGGCCTAATGACTCTGATGAGTATAATAAGGAACTGTACAGGGAAATAGAGTGGGCCAGTAAAAAAGAGAGTCTTATAATGGGAGATTTTAATTTCCCAGATATTGACTGGAATTTGGGGGCTGGTTACTCACGCACTAGCAGGGCGTTTGTGGATTTATTGGATGATTGTTTTCTACATCAGCATGTTCGGGAGGCAACTAGAGGGAGTAATACTCTTGATTTGATTATCAGCAGTGATTCTTCATGCATTAAGAATCTGCAGATAAATGAACCATTAGGTGGCAGTGATCACAGTGTGCTGAAGTGGGATTTACTCAAAGAGGTAACTACCATTAGGGGTAAAGGGAAGGGTTATTGCTTCCGTAAAGTCGACTACGATGGACTGAGACAGTATTTAAATTCTATACAGTGGGACCAACTGATGATGTTACCAACAGCAAATTCAAAATGGGAAGCATTCAAAGAACTTATCTTGGAAGCTACTAGGCTTTACATACCAACTAAGAAATATTGTTCAAGATTTAGGCCAAAATGGATGTCAGATGAACTAATGAGGCATATGGTAGAGAAGAAAAATGCATGGGATTCTTACAAATTAACACATGACAAAGAAGCCTATGATAGATACAAGTTGATATGCAACCAAGTTACAAAGGAGGTTAGGCAGGCGAAGGCAGATTACGAGAAATCCTTGGCAAGGGATGCAAAGAAAAACAGCAAAGAGTTCTTTACTTATGTAAACTCTAGAAGGAAGGGGATGAATCAGATTGGTCCACTTGATATTGATGGGTCAACTGTTGATGATCCTGCTCAGGTAGCTAACAAACTAAATGAATATTTTGCATCGACATTCACACATGAGGAGTTATTCAGCAAGGGGAATGCCAGAGGTGTATTCAACTCTAGCAGTAAGCTACAGAATCTTGAAATAACTGGGAGTAAAGTGGAGGAGAAACTGTTGAAGATAAACACAAGAAAGGCACCCGGGGTGGATGGGATCTATCCAGTTATATTAAAGGAGGCAGCAAAGGGAGTAAGCAAACCCTTAGCCATAATTATGAGAGCTTCCTTGGACTCAGGGGAGGTACCCATAGACTGGAAATGTGCAAATGTGACCCCAATTCACAAAGGAGGATCAAAGGCTGACACAAGTAATTATAGACCTGTGAGCTTAACTTCTGTTCCAGGAAAATTAATGGAGGCACTGGTTAAAGAAGCACTGCAGGATCATTTAGACAAGACTTCAGTTATAGCTCAGACACAGCATGGGTTTGTTAAGGGGAAGTCTTGCCTGACCAACTTGATTGGATACTATGATGCAGTCACAAAAGAACTGGATGCAGGGAATACCTTTGATATTATATACTTGGATCTTAGAAAGGCTTTTGATACTGTTGCACATGGAAGACTGCTACACAAATTGGAGCAGTGTGACATTGGAGGCAAATTGCTGCTATGGATAAAGGGGTGGTTGAGGTGGAGAAGACAGAGAGTGGTAATCAATGGACACTGCTCATCGTGGACTAATGTTATTAGTGGAGTCCCTCAGGGCTCAGTGTTGGGTCCATTATTGTTTTCTGTATTTATAAATGATATTGATGATGGTATATCAAGCTTAATGTCCAAGTTTGCAGACGATACAAAGGTTGGCAGGGTTGTCAAGGTCACTACTGACGCTATGCTGCTGCAACAGGATCTGGAAAGGTTGAGCAGATGGGCTGAGATGTGGCAAATGAAGTTTAACATTGACAAATGTAAAGTACTGCACATGGGAAACAGCAACCCCAGAGCAACGTATAAACTCTGTGGTACTATACTGACAGTGGTAGAGAATGAAAGGGACTTGGGGGTGGTTGTGCAGGCAGATATGAAGTTCTCTGAGCAGTGCAGACGGGCTGCAAGAGTAGCTCATGGAGTATTGTCAATGATATACAGGAATTTTTCCAGCAGGGATAAGGAGGTGATTATTCCGTTCTATAAGGCAATGGTCAGGCCACACCTAGAGTACTGTATACAGGTCTGGAGGCCTCATTTCAAGAAGGATGTAGAGCTGCTGGAACGAGTACAGAGAAGGGCAACAAGATTAGTGAATGGAACAAAGGGGTGCTCTTACGAAGAAAGGCTTAAGTTTTGCAAATTACAGTGTCTGGAGACTAGGCACCAGCGAGGCGATCTGATAGAGGTGTATAAAGCCTTGAATGGTTTAAGCATGCTCAATGCTGATGGGATTCTTCCTCTAGCTCAGAAAAATCACCTGAGAGGGCATAAATTCAAATTGAGGAAGGACAGATGTCGGATAGACGTGCGGAAATTTGCCTTTAGCCAGCGGGTGGTTGGTTGGTGGAACAGACTTCCATCCCTTGTGGTCGAGGTTGATAGCCTAAATAAGTTTAAGGCTCAGCTGGGACAGGTATTTTGAACGAACAGAGGGGTGAAGTGGAAGTGGGTTTTTTTTTTGGCTGATGCTGCATAAGCTTGCTTTCTTGCATCAAATGCCTCTGCTAATGCTAATGCTAACATTTGCTCAGATCGTATCAGTGTAATTATTCTTGCAGGAATGGAGTCCTTTATCCTTCACTCCACTTTAAAATGTAGTCCTTTATCTAAACCTTGGTTTTCCAATAAATGTGCTAAGGCTGTTCAAGAGAAGAATGTTGCTTATCGTAATTGTCTTGTTTCCAATTTTTCAGTTTCATTTTCTGCCTACACCAAAGCTCGCAAAAATTATAGAGCAGTTATTAATCAGTCCAAACTAGATGGACTGATTAATAATGGTGGAATCTATACTATATCTATCTATACCACTGATGGAATCTATACCAGTCCAAACTAGATGGACTGGTATAGATTCCATCAGTGTCGATCCACTGGTGATATTCTGGCGTATGTTACCCATTTATGGACAAATTCAGTGGAAAAGTTTGGTGAAACACAAGCAGTTGTTCTTGACATCTCAAAGGCTTTCAGTCGTGTTTGGCATAAAGGTCTTCTAAACAAGCTTCCATCTTATGGTTTGCCAACTGTTTTTTGTAATTTGTTATCCAGTTTTCTCTGTGATCGCTCACTGAGGGTGATGGTAGATGGCTCTCTGGTTTCTAACTTCTCCACTAATGCTGATGTCCTCCAAGGTTCAGTTCTTTCCCCCACTCTTTTCCTCTTATATATTAATGACCTTCTTCCATTAACTGGAAATCCTATCCATAGTTTTGCCAACGATAGCACATCTCATTCCACTTTCCATTTTGAGAATCACCTTGCCCTGCTCAATCAGCTTCAACTTCTTGAATATCCGCCACCAATTCCTTAAATGCCGATCTCCAAGTAATTCTCCAGTAGGGCAAAGACAACTTAGTTGATTTCAATCCTTCTAATACTCAGGCTTGTCTTATATGTCTCGCAAAAAGGATTCTTCTGCTCCTATGCTTATCTTTTGTGACACTCCGATTTCTAGCCAGTATGATATATATCTTTTGGGGATTACCCTGACTTCTAATCTGTCTTGGCACAAGCACATTACAGATATTGCATCCTCTGCATGTAAAAACTTGGTTTTCTCTTTCACTCTCGGCATTAATTTTTCGCCAAACAGCTATTCACTCTGTGCAAATCACAAATTCTCTCTACCATGGAATATTGTTCCTTCATCTGGGGTGGTGCCCCCAAAACCTCTCTCAGGCTTCTAGATTCCATTCAGAAGAGGGCAGTTAGGTTAATTAATGACTCGTCTCTAACAGAGTCTCTCCACTCGCTGTCTTATTGACATACTGTTTCTGCTGCATGCCTTTTCTACAGATATTTTCATGGGCACTGTTCTTCCGAATTGGCTTCTGTAATTGCTGCTCTCTCTTTCAAAATGCTGCCACCAGCCAACATCCATTTACTGTCCAACTTGCATCTCACAGAACCAACTTTTCATCTTCCTCGTTTATTCATTCAACTGCCGTTTTCTGGAACAACCTTCCTTCATACATATTTCCTGAAAATTACAGTCTACAGAAGTTCAAGTCTAATGTCAACAACAAATATCTCTCGTCTTCTCAACATCCAACCCAAGCCTGGTACTATGTACTATAGGTTCTAATATCTCCCGTTTTGGGGTTTTCATTAAAAAAAAAAAACATTATTGTTGTCACTTCTTGGCAGTTTTGTTCTGATTACTCAATTGTCCCTGGTAAAATATATATTTTTTTCTTCTAAAAAGCAAAAATAACAACAATAAAACGTGCAATATAAAAACTAGCAGAAGAATAAAAAACACATCCAAGTTGACATTGAAAGCACTGAATTAGGAAGCAGAATAAAGTGTACATGTAACAGACTGCCACCGCATATTTTTGCCTCTGGCCTTTATGCAATATAGGCAGTTTGTGAATTTGTGCTGTAGGAAGCATAAATTAAGAGCTAAAGGGATTACCATTCAGCAATTGAGCAATACACAGAAGTCGCACTGGTCAGCTGCTTTCTGTGTGTCCAGAGTCAATGAGCAAATTAAGGCATATTCTCGACTCAGACAATAAGTAAGAACAGCATGTGCATCGCATGTGTAACCACCCTAACAAAATAAAGAGTGGCAGTAGGGTACATTTGTATCTCAATCTTCGAGTAATAAGTTCTCTACACCTACAGTATTGAAACAGTAATTCAACAAGTTTTTTAGCTTTTATGTACACAAAAAATAGTTTTATTTAAAAATTGCCACGATCCCTTTAATTTATCCTGCGACCCCTAGGGGGTCGCACCTCACTGTTTGTGTACCACTGGTTTAAGAGACACATCACTTTTTCTTACCTTTTTCAGGGTTAATGGAAGTTACCGAATAGGTTTTGAAAATTACCTGTAAAAGGTGTACACTAATAAACAAACCATTGATAACTAATTTTAAGCAAGCAATCAAATAATGTTTAATGCAATTTGAGTGGCAGCTTACTAGATGAATGCATGGTTATGGCATTTCAAACAAAAAAAAATGTATATATCCAGTTATGTTCCTTTTGTCTAGTTTATTTTTAAGTTTTATGGTTCCAATTAAAGTGAGTAGCAGTGTAAATAAAGCTTGATACCTGAACTTTCAATTGCAAAGTTAAGCTATGCTTTAAAATTTTTCTTCTGAAATGAAGCCATAAACTATGGAATATTATTGCAGTGAATGCCACTTATTGTTATTATCAATTTTCTCTAATTAATGTAGTATTCCAAAAGCAAATGCTAATTAACAGAACCTACTGGTATTTGTATTTTATATGCTGTTGACTTTAAAAGTAAACTAGTTTTATTTGTATTAAATACAGTGCTGCGAAGTAACGATTGTTTGTGTAATTATGTGAGGGTGCTAGTGAAGGATGTAATATAAAAGGTGAAAGTGACAGTTTGCATTTCATATGTTCAGCTGTCGCAGTATATTTGAAGTCGCACATGCCATATACCATCGAGCGACATGTATTTTTTCGTGGAATTTTATTTGGAAAGTAAATCTTACAGTGAATATCAAGAAATATTTCATGAAAAAAATCCCTTATACCAACTCTCCATGTGAAGTTTCAGTTTTCAAGATAAAGAAGTTTTGAGTGTGGATTAGTTGGGAGTAAGGAACATTAGCATTAGTAGAGTCATATGATGCAAGAAAGCAAGCTTATACAGCATCAGCCATAAAAAACAAACAAAAAAACCTTCCCATTTCACCCATCCATTTGCTCCAAAATTTTATCTAGTTCTTAATTGAATTTATTTCAGCTATCAACTAGCACAAGGACAGATGGAAGTTTGTTCCAGCAATCAACTACTCGCTGGCTAAAGGCAAATTTTCACACATCTGTTCTACGAGTCTTTCCACAATTTGAATTGATGTTCCTTCAAGTTCATAATATGAGCAAGAGGAAGAATCCTATCAGCATTGAGCTTGCTTAAACTATTCAAGGCCTTATACACCTCAATCAGATCACCTCGCAGATGCCTAGTCTCCAGATGGTGCAATTTGCAGAATTTAAGCCTTTCCTGGTAAGAGGACTCTTTGTTCTCCTCGCCATTCTTGTTGCCCTTCTCTGTACTTGTTCTAGCAACTCTACATCCTTCCTAAAATGAGGTCTCCAGATATGTACACAGTACTCAAGGCGTGACCTGATCACTGCCATATACAAAGGGATAAACATCTCCTCTTCCCTACTGCGCCATAAAACTCTTAAGCAAACAAACAAACCTTTCCTCTACTAGCAAAATTCCTGTATATCATTGACAGGGCCCCATGACCTGCTCTGAGAGCCTGTCTTCACTGCTCAGAAAACTTCATATCTGACTGAACAATTACTCCCAGGTCTTTTTCATTCTCTACCACCCTGAGTGTAGTACCACACAGTTGGTATATTTCTCTGGGGTTATTGCTACCCATATGCAGTACTTTGCATTTGTCAATGTTAAATTTCAGTTTCCACTTCTCAGCCCATCTGCCCAACTTTTCTAGATACTATTGCAGTAGCATACTGTCATTACTATCATTAACAACCCTGCCAACCTTTGTATAATCTGCAAACTTGGACATTAAGCCTGACATACCTTAATCAATGTTATCGATAAATATACACAGCAACAATATGTCCAACACCGAACTCTGGGGGACTCCACTAATAACATTAGTCCATGAAGAGCAGTGTCCATTGATTACCACTCTCTGGTGCACTATGGCCATATTTGCTGATGCGCCTAATAAATCCAGAAACAAACAAACAAACAAAACCTGTCTTCTTCCACTCAACCATCCTTTTATCCATTGTAGTAACTTCCCCATAATATCATATTGCTTCAATTTATACAGTAGTCTTCCATCTGCAAGAACCATTTTCACTTCTGCCTTCAGCTATTGTTAATGTATTAGTCTGTGTAACCCCCCTGAGAGCGAGCAGTTTTTCAACTTGAATAACATTGCCTCGACAGCATCAGCATATATTTTTGCACCCTTTCTATTTAAGTGTACCCCATCCCTGTTGAAGCAGTCTCCCCTGTTAACAAGAACAGACCATGCTGGGAAAAATTCTACCCCATGAGCCTTGCCACAATCTCTCCAGGGCTGCAATGATCGACATTAGCATTAGTTGAATCATATGATACAAGAAAGCAAGCTTATACAGCATCAGCCAAAAAAAAACTTCCCATTTCACCCATCTGGTTACTCCAGTTGTTTGTCTAGCTCAGCCTTAAATTTATTTAAGCTATCAACTTCCATAATAACAGATGGAAGTGTTCCTGCAATCAACTACCTGCTGTCTATAGGCAAACTTACATCTATTCTGAAACTGTCTTTCCTCAGTTTGAATCTGTGCCCTCTCAGGTTCATAATCTGAGAAAGCAGAGGAATCTGATGAGCATTGAGCCTACTTGAACCATTCAAGGCCTTATACAACTCAACCAGATCACCTCACAGGTGCCTAGTCTCCAGTTGCTGCAACTTGTAGAACTTAGAGACTTTCTTGGTAAGAGCACCCTTTATTTCTCTCATCGATCTTATTGCCTATTTTTGTACTCGTTCTAGCAACTCTACATCTTTTCTAAAATGGGGCCTCCAGACTTGTATGCAGTACTCAAGGTGTGGCCTTACCATTGCCTTATACAAAGGGATAATCACCTCCTTGTCTCTGCTAGCAAAATTCCTATATCATTGACAAGACTCCATGACCTGCTTTTGCAGCTCATCTGCACTTAGAGAACTTCATATCTGACTGCACAATTATCCCCAGGTCTTTTTTATTATCCACTTCCCTGAGTGTAGTACCACACAGTTGGTATGTTTCTCTTGTGTTACTGCTACCCATATGCAGTAGTTTGTATTTGTGAATGTTTAACTTCAGATGCCACTTCTCAGCTCATCTGCCTAACTTTTCTTGATTCTGTTGCAGTTGCATACTGTCTTTACTGTCATTAACAGCCTTGCCAACCTTTGTATCATCTGCAAACTTGGATACTAACCCTGACATATGCCTTCATGAATAAATACACAAAACAGCAATGGGCCCAGCACACAACCCTGGGGGACTCCACTAATAACATTAGTCCACGAACAGCAGTGTCCATTTATTACCCTCTGTCTTCTCCCATTCAACCATTCCTTTATTCATTGTAGCAACTTGCTCTTAATGCCCTTTCTTCTAGAATTTACAAAAGTAAAGAATTTTTTGTTGTTTTTCTTTGCCAAGGATTTCTTGTAATCAGCCTTCGCTTGCCTAATTTCCTTTGTGACTTGATTGCAGACTAGCTTATATCTACCATAGGCGCCTGTGTCAACTGATAATTTATATGCATCTCATGCATTTTGCTTCTCTGTCACGAGCATTGTTAGTTCATTTGACATCCATTTAGGTCTAAATCTTGAACAGTATTTTTTAGTTGGTATAAAAAGCCTAATAGCTTCCAATACTAATTTCTTGAAGGCTTCCCATTTAGAATTCACTATTTTTAACATCATCAGTTGATCCCAGTGTATTTAATTTAAAAAACTGTCTGAGACCATTATGAAAGCAAAAAACCCTTCCCTTTACCCTTGATGGTAAGGCGCCTCCGTAGCCAGGTGGGAAGGAGCAGCAGTGCGTAGCACATGCTTCTTGATTAGACCGGGGTTCGAGTCCGTCACCACCAAATACGGAGGATGCGGAAAGATCAGGGAATGACCACTGCATATCCCGGAGCAATATGGCCTTAGTTGCTAATGCTCCTAAAATCCAAATAACAAACAAACATTAGTAGTCAGACTTCCAATGATAGTCACCACAGATCCCATAGGAATTCAAGCCTTCATCATATTTGAGTAGTTGGTTCAACTCTGTTTATTTTATTCTGTTTTATTCTATTTTTTTTAAAGGTATTTCACAGCATTCCAAATTGAAAGTAATCATGTCTTTGTTGTGATCAAATAAACTTCATGTGAAAGTTTTCAAAAATTTTTGTAATAATAACTTTCAAAAATATGTTCCTAAGATGATTTATATAATATTGGCATATACTAAGCATTACTCCCCTCCCCATCACTTCCAACATGCAGTATGATTGATTTCTTTTGATGTCATGGTGAGATCCAATCTTCCTTACATTTTGAGGCTACAGCTTTAAAATGGTATTGGAAGCTGGTTACTAGATAGATCACACTCCACCTTAAAATCTCATCCTTTATCTAAACCTTGGTTTTCCAATATATGTGCTAAGGCTGTTCAAGATAAGAATGTTGCTTATTGCAATTGGCTTGTATCCAAATCTCAAGATTCATTTTCTGCCTACACCAAAGATTGCAATAATTCTAAAGCAGTTATTAACCAGTCCAAACTAGATTTCAAACAGGCTAAGAGTAGAAAACCTGCTCCTTGTCCAAATGGTAGTCGAGCATTCTGGTCTCGTGCCCAAAACTATTGGCCGCAACTTTTGCCCATCTCTATTCACACCTCTGTCAAGACCAGATGGTTCTATTGCCGTTTCAGCCAAAGATAAAGCAGGCCCATCATCCTACTTTTCTTTCAACTCTTGTATTGATGATGTTGGTAAACCACCTCCTACCATTCTCAGGTTCACTCCATTCAATGTCTCCTGTGGGCCTCGTCAAAAGGATATCAGAAGGATTTTGAACAATCGTGATGCTAAGAAAGCTCTGGGTCCTGATGGTATTTCTCCGCTTGTTCTTGAAACCTGTGCCCCTGAACTTACTCTTGTTCTGTTTTGCCTTTTTCACTTTCTTATTCTATTAGAAAGTGAAATTTGCTCATATTCAGCCAGTTCCTAAAAAGGGTGACAAATCCCTTCCATCCAATTACTGTCTCATTGCACTTCTACTTTTTCTAAAGTAATGAAGAAATCACTCTCTCTTAAACTGTCTAGAAACCTTTCATCTGATCAACAATTGCCAATATGGATTCCGTCAGTTTCAATCCATTGATGATATTTTTGCTTGTTGGCATCTATGGACAAATTCAGTGGAAAGGTTTGGTGAAACTCATGCAGTTGCTCTTGATATTTCCAAAGCTTTTGATCATGTTTGGCATAAAGATCTTCTAAATAAGCTTCCATCTTATGGTTTGCCAACTGTTTTTTTTTGTAATTGGGTATCCTGAGTGGTGATCTATGAATATTTTAATAATGGGCTCACACTTTTGCCGACTTTGATGTGAAACATCCTTTGGGTGGGTACCTACCAAATAAATCTGATCGGTCACAGAAGTGACCGCTCGCCCCACTGTAGTTTCGGCTCTGGATACTCAATAATTGCATCCTGGATTTCATTTGTAAAATAAATGATCATCTTAACAATGGGTTCGTAAATTTTCAAAAAAAAAAAAAAACAACAATGAGCCCATGCGAGCCCACTACAGCTCACCACTGGGTATCCAGTTTTTCTCTCTGACCGCTCACTACATGTGATGATAGATGGTTCTCTGTCTTCTAACTTCTCCATTAATGCTGGTGATTCCCCAAGAATCAAATCTTTCTTCTACTCATTTACACTTGTATATTAATTACCTTCTTCCATTGACCAGAAATCCTATCCATAGTTTTGCTGATGATAACACATTGCATTCCACCTTCCAGTTTGAGCAACCTTGCCTGCACAAACAACTTCAACTTCTCAAATAGTTACTACCAATTCATTAAATGCCAATCTCCAGGTAATTCTCCAATGGGGCAAAGGTAAGTTAGTTGATTTCAATATTTCTAAAACTCAGTCCTGCCTTATATCTCGCAAAAAGGATTCTTCTGCTCTTATGCTTATCTTCGATGACACTCATGATTTCAAGGTAAGGTCATAAATAACAGAATGGGTGAACTGCCCGGTTAATTTAACTCACTGCCCGGCTAAAATTTTAGCAATTCTCGCAGTACTGTATGGTACTACTCGCTGATCTCGATCAATATTAATTCGAACATAACATGCGATTGAGGTCAATGCGACAGGAGCATATAATGTTAAATTATGCATTTAATTTTTGCTCTGGATCATAAGTCTCATTTATAAATAACAGAAAATTTTATAACATTGCAAAGTATTACACTTCCCCACCTGGCTACACTTCATAATGCCACCCGGCTGGTAAAATTTTCTGGGTAGAACTCTGTATATCTCTATTGGGGATTACCCTGACATCTAATCTCTCTCTCTCTCTTTCTTTCTCTTTTGTGCATAAGCACATTACAAATATTGCTTGCTCAGCATCTAAAAAAACTGGATTTTCTCTTTGCTCTCGGCATTACTTTTCTTCCAAACAGCTGTTCATCCTCTACAAATCGCAAATCTGCCCTACCATGGAATATTGTTCCCATATCCGAGCAGTGTTCCCCCCCAAACCTTTCTCTTAGGCTTCTAAATTCCATTCAAAAAAGGGCAGTTAGGTTAATTAATGACTCATCTCTAACTCTGTTAGAGATGAGTCATTAATTAATTCTCTCTGTCTCTCAGACATTCTGTTTCAGCTGCATGTATTTTCTGTAGATATTTCCATGGTCACTGATCTTCTGAATTGGCTTCTATAATACCCACTCTTCCTTCCAAAGTAGTCCAAATATGTGCAACAACCAATCAACATCCTTTTACTGTCCAACTTCAAACTCACAGAACCAACTTTTCATCTTCCTCATTTATTCATTCAACTTCTGTTTTCTTGAACAACCTACCTTCATATGTATTTCCTCAAAATTACAATCTACAGAAATTCAAGTCTAATATCAACAAGTATCTTCTTTTGACAGTCAAACTTCAGCCCGTGCACAGTACTAAATACTATAGGTTTCAATACCTCTTGTATTTGGGATTTTCATAAAAAATTAAAAAAATAATAAATGAATAAAAAAATCTCCTTTTTCACAAAATTGTGCAGCTAATGCCGCCAGAAATTAGCTATAGCAGGATATACACATATGCAACCAGAACACATGTAGAAATTGACATTTAAGTCCACTTATACTCAGAAACTTTGTCCATTCATTCAATAACATATACTCACTTTTAACAAACACATTGTTTTGAATGGGTATATATTATTGAATGAATTGCAGAATGAATGAAATATATGGACAGAATGAATGGTATACAGAAAGGACAGGAGGGTTTATGCTCTTAGTTAAGAAGCACATAAAATTTAAGGCATTGTATCCAGTTAACATGGGTGACAGTGCAATGTTGATTTAGTTTGGTTGACATAAACACTGGGAAAACAAAAATTGGAGTTATATGTTGAATGACTGTGATGAGTATAACAAACGACTGTACAGAGAAATAGAGTGAGCCAGTAAATCAGATGTATTATAATGGGGATTTTAACTTTCCAGATATTGACTAGTACTTGTGTTGGTCACTCACACACTCCAGCAAGACTTTTGTGGCTTTATTGGATGACTGTTTTCTATAGCAGCATGTTAGAGAGGCAACAAGAGAACAGTACTCTTGATCTGATTATACACTGGTCAACAGATTTTCAGTATTTTTTTGTTTCTTTGATGAAAGTATTTTTTTCTGTATTGTTTTGCATGTGTGGAATTGAGAAATCAGCATTAAAAAATTATTTCAAGTTTTGAAAATACCTGCTATGTCTTATATTCTATAAAATATGCTACATAGCCCTAAAACAAGATAAATAAAGGGCATCCACTGTACTCTTATATTGAAATAAAATCACACATCAGCAAAATACATAAAACACTTGATTTACATTTTCCACTTCTTTAACTTTCGTTTGTACCCTACATCTGGGGCTTGGTATTGCTTTTCCATTGCCAAGATGTCCTGATGGAATCTCTCACCATGCCCATCACTTAATGTGCCACAGTTGTCTGGGAAAAATTCCATATGTGAGTGAAGAAAGTGTATTTTTAATTACATGTTGCAGCCTAATTTATGGTACGATGAGAGAAGGTTTTTCACAAGCTATTTATAGTTACCTGCTTTGTTGTTTCTCATAAAGTTTGTTGCTATAAGTTTGAAAGGATCCCAGGCTGCTTCCTCATCACCATTTAGGATCTGGTCAAAGTGTTCATCCTTCAGAAGGTTCTATATCTCTGGGCCATTGAACACTCCTTCCTTTATTTTTGCCATACTAAATCTGAAATTTTTCCTTGAGGTATTTGAAAGCTGGCCCATCTTGATACAAATTGTTTCATAAGGACCAATTTTATGTATAGGGGAAGTAACAGGATCTGTTTGGCTCAACTAGTGGACTGTAATGGATGTTTTTTTTATCCCTGCATCATATAATTGCCTTGAAGGCCAGTCATATTCTTGTGTAATGAGAAGACCATGCTCTACTATCCCATTCACAAAGAAAATAGCAAAATTGTGTTTCCCTGATGCATTAGCATTAGTAGAAGCATATGATGCAAGAAAGCAAGCTTATATAGCATCAGCAAAAAAAAAAATAAAACCCTTCCCATTTCACCCATCATTCACTCCAAAAGTTTGTTTAGTTCAACCTTGAATTTATTTAAGCTGTCAACTTCCACAACGACAAATTGAAGTTTGTTCCAGCAATCAACCACCCACTGGCTAAATGGAAATTTCTGCACATCTATTCTGCAGCTCTCTTTCCTCAGTTTGAATCTATGCCCCCTGAGGTTCGTAATCTGAACAAGAGGAGGAATCCCATCAGCATTGAACCCAATAAAACCATTTATCGCCCCACACACTTCAGTCGTACCACCTCGCAGGTGCCCAGACCCTGCAATTTGCATAACCTAAGCCCTTTTTGGTAACAGCAACCCCTTGTTCCACTCACCAATCCTGTTGCCCCTCTGCACTTGCTTCAGCAGCTCTACATCCCTCCTAAAATTTCAAGCAAGATAGCAATAATTTTTGTAAGTCACTGCAAATCATTCTTCTTAAAAAAAAGAAATTCTTCTTGAAAGTCCCAGACAGATTTGATCTCTTCATTGTTAATTTTAACTTCTCCAGTCCTAGCTGTTGTCATAATTTTTGTTTTCTTGATTTTAAGCTGCAGTCCCACTTTTTCGCTCTCATCTTTAACCATTAAAATCTAAACCTCCCAAGCACTTCCTAATCTCACGATGTCCATTTCCACTTGCAGTCTGCCAAACCCCATGTACTTTTTCTGAGAGAATCTCAGTTATCGGTTGATTCAACTATTGCTCATCTCAGATCCCCAAATTATTCACTATATGATTCCTTTCACCTCAAAGGTGGTACTTGTACATTCCAAATTGCCAAGTCTCTGACAGGGAATATCAGAGTGGACACTCTGATATTCCCTGTCAGAGACTTGGCAATTTGGAATCTCCTCTCTTTGATCTTCTCTGGCTTAAAATCTCTCTACCTCATTCTGTCAAATTCATCTGTTGTCTCTATACTGTTCTCCCAACTCCACTAATTACTTGGAGCTCTTTGACTTCCTCTCTTTGCAACTTGACTTTCTCCAGTCCAACTTTCCTAACAGTGAGGTAATTTCCCTTGGTGATTTTAATGTTCACAACTCCAGCTGGCTTCCGTTTTCTAGTCACACCGACCCAGCTGGTCGAGATGCTGAGGCTTTTGCAATTACTAATGACCTTGCACAGATTGTTCATTTACCTACAAGAATACCAAACAATCCTAATCATACAGCCAACATGCTCGATCTTTTTCTCACAAACAACCCTTCTAAGTACACGGTCAAAGTGAGAGGTCCTTTATGCACTTCAGATCACAACTTGGTGATTGTCTCTTCTCCAATGGAGCCTTCTCATGGCTATTCCCAACCTCGTGTTGTTTGGCATTACAAGAATGCAAAATGGAATGACCTGCGAGATTTCTTTTCTTCTTTTCCTTGGTCTGATTACTGTTTCAGGAGCTCTGATGTCAACGTTTGCTCAGATCGTGTCAGTGAAATTATTCTTGCAGGAATGGAATCCTTTATCTAAACATTGGTTTTCCAATAAATGTGCTGTGGCTGTTCAAGAGAAGAATGTTGCATATCGCAAATGGCTTGTTTCTAATTCTTCAGTTTCATTTTCTGCCTACACCAAATCTCGCAACAATTGTAAAGCAGTTATCAATCAGTCCAAACTAGAGTTTGAACAGGCTAAGAGTAGAAAACTTGCTTCTTGCCCTGCACCTCCGTAGCCAGGTCGGAAGGAGCAGCAGTGCGTAGCACACGCTTCTTGATTAGACCGAGGTTTGAGCCCATCACCACCAAATACGGAGCATGGGGAAAGGTCATGGAATGACCACTGCATATTCCCGGAGCAATATGGCCTTAGTTGCTAATGCTCCTAAAAACCAAATAACAACAGCTTCTTGCCCTAATGGTAGCCGAGCATTCTGGTCTCTTTCCAAAGCTATTGGCCGCAAATTTTGCCCATCTCTGCTCCCATCTCTGTCCAAACCAGATGATTCTGTTGTCACTTCAGCCAAGGATAAAGCTGACCTGCTAGCATCCCATTTTTCTTCCAACTTGTGTATTAATGACCTTAGTAAAACACCTCCCACCATTTCCGACGTGCTCCATTCAATGTCTCCTGTGGTCTTCCGTCAAAAGGATTTTGACGAATCTTGATGCTAAGAAAGCTCCAGGTCCCGATGGTATTTCTCCACTTGTTCTCAAAACCTGTGCTCTTGAACTTACTCCTATTCTTTGCCGCCTTTTTTCACTTTCTTATTCCAACTTTCACTTTCTTTTTCCTTCTGCTTGGAAATTTGCTCATATCCAGCCAGTTCCTAAAAAGGGTGACAAATCCCTCCCATCCAATTATCATCCCATTGTAATTACTTCTACTCTTTCTAAAGTAATGGAGAAATCAATTAACTGCCAACTCTTAAACTACCTAGAAACCTTCTGTCTGATCAATGATCGCCAGTATGGATTCTTTGGTGATATTCTGGTTGATCCACTGATGATATTCTGGCTTATGTTACCGATTTATGGACTACTTCAGTGGAAAGGTTTGGGGAAACACAAGTAGTTCATCTTGATATCTCAAAGGCTTTCGATCGTGTTTGGCATAAAGGTCTTCTAAACAAACTTCCATCTTATGGTTTGAGAACTGTTTTTAGTAATTGGTTATCCAGTTTTCTCTCTGATCGCTCACTGAGGGTGATGGTAGATGGCTCTCTGTCTTCTAATTTCTCCACTAATGCTGGTGTCCCCCAAAGTTCAGTTCTTTCCCCCACTCTTTTCCTCTTTTATATCAATGACCTTCCATTGACTGGAAACCCTATCCATAGTTTTGCCGATGATAGCACATTGCATTCCACTTTCCATTTTGAGAAACCTTGCCCTGCTCAATTAGCTTCAACTTCTCAAAAATCTGCTTCCAATTCCTTAACTGCAGATCTTCAGGTAATTCTCCAGTGGAGCAAAGACAACTTAGTTGATTTCAACCCTTCCAAAACTCAGTCTTGCCTTATATCTTGCAAAAAGGATTCTTCTGCTCCTATGCTTATCTTTAGTGACACTCTGATTTCTTGGCAAAATTATATATCTCTTTTGGGGATTACCCTGACTTCTAATCTCTCTTGGCACAAGCACATTACAATTATTGCTTCCTCTGCATCTAAAAAACTTGGTTTTCTCTTTAGCTCTCTGCGTTACTTTTCTTCCAACCAGCTGCTCACTCTGTATGAATCGCAAATCCGCCCTGCCATGGAATATTGTTCCCACATCTGGGGTGATGCTCCCAAAACCTCTCTCAGGCTTCTTGTATCCATTCAGAAGAGGGCAGTTAGGTTAATTAATGATTCATCTCTAACAGAGTCTTTCCACTCGCTGTCTCATAGACGTACTGTTTCTGCTGCATGCCTCTTCTACAGATACTTCCATGGACACTGTTCTTCTGAATTGGCTTCTGTAATTCCCGCTCTCTC
This sequence comes from Mastigoproctus giganteus, assembly GCF_048544385.1. Classification (NCBI taxonomy): domain Eukaryota; kingdom Metazoa; phylum Arthropoda; class Arachnida; order Uropygi; family Thelyphonidae; genus Mastigoproctus; species Mastigoproctus giganteus. The sequence continues at coordinate 71,483,358 of NC_143577.1, forward strand.
TTTGAAAACAGTCCAAACACTTGCCGCCACCAGCCAACATCCATATACTGTCCAACTTCAAACTCACAGAACCAACTTTTCATCTTCCTCGTTTATTCATTCAACTGCCGTTTTCTGGAACAACCTTCCTTCTTTCATACGTATTTCCTGAAAATTACAGTCTACAGAAGTTCAAGTCCAATGTCAACAAATATCTTCTTTCGTCTTCTCAACTTCCAACCCAAGCACGGTACTAAGTACTATAGGTTCTAATACCTCTTGTGTTTGGGGTTTACATAAAAAAAAAAAAAAAAAAAAATTGTATTAGATCTTCCTTGTTTTCTGCAAGCAGAATTGTATTATCTGCATATCTTAAATTATTGATGTTTCTTCCGACAATTTTTGCTCCAATTTCTGACTCATCCAATTACAATTTTCTCATAATTGATTCTGTATACAAATTAAATAGAAATAGGGATAAGATATAGCCCCTTTGCACATGTTTTTCAATTTCAAACCAATTTGTATCTCCAAATATTGTTCTGAAAGTTGCTTCTTGTTTGGTGTACGATAATCTTATTAGCTCATCCAAGTGTGTCTGTACCCCAAAATTCTGTCAAAGTATTCCACAATTATTCACGTTCAACACAATCAAATGCTTTGGTATTGTCGATGAAGCACATGTATACATCTTTCTGAAATTCAGCGGCTTTTTCCATGATCCAACAGATGTTTGCGATGTGATCACGAGTACCTCTTCCTTTGCAGAAACCAGCTTGGGCATCAGGCAACTCTGTTTCCATGATTCTATACAATCGTGCTTGAATGATTTTCAATAGAATCCTACTTTCGTGATATAAAGCTATTGTGCAGTAGTTTGAGCAATTTTTGGCATCTCCCTTCTTCAGGATTTTAATAAACACTGATTTCTTCCAGTCTTTTAGCCCCATATTGCTTTTCCAGATCTCCTGGCACAAAGTTGTGATAACTGTAATTGGCAAAAAGTGTTAATTTGTTGGTATTCCATCAATTTTAGGGGCTTTTATCCTTGGTGGTTGTTATAGCACCCATACTAATCCTCTAAAATATCTGCTTCTAGTTCATCATGCCCTTTCACTACAATCTGTTGATGTTTGTTTTTATTTGCATACAGTTCTATGTATTCCTGCCACCTTTTCCTAATTCCTTGCTGATCATTCAGTTCATTTCCATCTTTGTCTTTTATTGAACCCTTATAAGCAGTGAAGGATGTCCAGACCTTTATTTGTGCGAAAAGATCTCTTGTACTCTCTTTTATTGTTATCTAACATTTCTTTACAACATTCGTTCCAGTATTTTTCCTTGTCGTTTCTGGCTGCCCTTTGGAATTCTGCCTTCTTGTCTCGTCTGTCTCCACCAGCCTTTAGCTTTTCTTCTTTTTTTCAGCAATTTTGATGGTTTCTTCTGACAACCACTTATTCGATTTTGCATGTTTTTTTGTATGAGATGTATTGCTGTGCTGTTTCAGTGATGATGTTTCATATTTCCTCCCAAAGTACATCTAGTTGCCTTTCCATGTAGTTAAACAAGTCGAATCTCTGCTGCGTACATTGACGAAATTTCATGTATGTCATATTTCTTTGGTGCAGCATTTATTTTGATGTTACAGAATTTGAGCCTCACTTTGGCTACTAGCAGTTGGTGGTCCGAGCTGCAGTCTGCACCAGGTAATGTTTTCACTGAAAAAAAATAGCTTTTCCATCTTTGGCTGCACACAATGTAGTCAATTTGATTGCGATGCAATCCATTTGAGGATTTCATGTATACAAACGTTGCTTACGTTGGATAAACCATGTGTTTGAAATCTCGTCTGACTTTCTCGACTGAATTGTACCAGGCAGTTTCCTGCCTCGTTCCTATCCCCCAGACCAAATCTGCCAACAGCCTCATCTTCTCTGTCTCCTATTTTTGCATTGAAGTCTCCAAGAACATACACAATGTCTTTTTTTGTGTGTTTGACTCAGTGCATCCTGAGCTTTGGCATAAAACTGTTTCATTTCATCTTAGGGGCGTCTGTTGTTGGTGTCTAGAGTTTCTTCTGATTTTTTCGTTCTCAGAGTAGTAAACTGTAAAATCATCTGACTGAAAGTAACCATTTCCTGTACAATTTATTTCACTGACACCAAGGATGTCAGTCTTAGTCATAACCATTTCTCTCTTAATGATATCCAGCCTTCCATGATTCAAACTCCAAATATTCCATCTGCCAATGTTGTGTTTTTGTACATCGCAAACTGTTCCTTTCATCATGGGCTGCTTCCGTAAATAAGCCTCCCGAAGGCTTTAGCCGAATTGCATCATCCATACCCACATTACTAGAAACAGGTCATTGCTCTTCTCCAGTAACATGCTTGATACTTTCCAGCCTGGAGCGTCCACCTTCAGGTATCATCTCTGATAAATTCTTGAGCTCATTTATAAAGTTTTCTGACAAAAAATACTGGAATATGTCACAATGTCTTTCTCCAGCCCTCCCCATTTATCCAGTCTTGGGACTGGCTTATGGATGCGTTAACATCCATACGTCTGGGTTATCACTCTATATATTGTAATAAGTTGTGTTTGTAGTATTTGTCTTACGTTTTTTTTTTTTTTTTTTTACAGACTTCAGTTTCAAATTACATGATGGGAGCAAACATAAAGATATGTAATTCAATGTGAAATACACCTATTTATGATAAAAAGATACAATATTGCTTATTAAGTTTCTTATGCAAATTCATAATAATTCATAAATTATATTTACAAAAATTCTTGTGTTCGATTATTCTGTCTGAATATGTAATACAGTGGTTCTGGTTATTTGGGACACATTGGGGCCTAGTGCACTTTGGCCCAATTAAGCGGCTGCCCCAATTATGTGAAGTTTCACATAAATAGTTAAAAATACAGTGGACCACCACTTGGTTCGCTGTACGATCAAATGACTTTGCAATGATCTCTCCATGATAAAATACTGTTCACTATACAATATCTAGTAAGCTCTGGTCATCATGTTTGTGAGTTGAATTTTAATTTCATTAAATGGTAATTCTAATAAGTGAAAATAGGAGGAATATTATCCAGAAGCTTTAAAAGTAAAGATATAAATCACAAATGTACACTATTAACTTACCTTGAGGACATTATTCTGACCCACAACTGGATAGTACACAATGAAGGTGGTAACCCATACACCTCCAACGTGCATGGGGAGTCCAACATAGACCACACTTTAACATCACTCCCAGTTTCTAATCACATTGCAGAGTGGGAAGTGCTAACTGACATTTTTAACAGTGACCACTATGCCATCTCCTTCACTATCATGGCTGCTCACTAAAGAACAATGGCAGCAATCTGGAGGACCTTAGATTCTCAGTCTGAAACATTAATTGGGTTAAATTTAGAGAATCTCTGCACCTTTACTTCAAAGCAACAAACCTTAACAAACCTCTCTGTGGCTGAATATGCTTGTTACGTGGTCATCCCTCTTCAGAGCTACTGAATATGCTGCCAAAAAACGAAAGAAAGCCCACACACCTCATACTCCTTGGTGGAAGCAGGAACTTAACGACCTCAGAAAACAAATGCATGTGGCATGGAGAGCCTTTCAATGATGCAGGCAGTGGCCTGATCCTGACGTTAATGCTCTCAAGCAAGAGTACAGGAACAAGCAAACAATCTACCCTAAAGCTATTGCAGATTGCAAATTAAGGTCTTAGAAACAATTGGTTTCCCAAGCAGGGAACACTGACCGCTGGGGGCTGATATACAAGTTCTGTAGGAACAAAATTTTCTGCCCAGATATATACAACACAGGGCAATATCAAAACAGTGAAACATATGACTGGCACTCAACAGCTGAGAAAATCATTGACCACATCTTTCCCAAAGATGATCCCAACTTGACAATATGCATCAAATTCAAATTCGAGTGGACAATGCCACTTATGAAGGTACCCTGGACACTGATCTTTTCATTTCTGTTAAACTAGGTGCTGCAGTTGCCAAGTTGAATCCTAAAAAGTGTCCAGGCCTTGACCTGGTAGAAAATGCAGTCATCACCCAATTTCATGAGCTCTACCCTAATGTTTTGTTAAATCTTTACAATAAGTACCTCTTGGAAGTCATATTCCCCAATTTCTGGAAGCAGGCACTGCTCAAAATTATTCAGAAACCACGAAAGCCGAATACTGATCCAAGAGCATACTGCCCAATCTCTCTGTTAGCCAACCTAGGAAAGCTTTTTGAAAGAATGTTTGGTCCCAGAATTCAAACTATCCTAAACTCACAAAACCTTTCATCCAACTCGCAGTATGGCTTCTAGAAAGGATCCTCCACAAAAGATGTCATTGCAGCCCTTGTAGAATACTGTACATATTCCATGGCAGTCTATGAGATTGCCATCTTTGTGGATTTTGAGGGTGCCTTTGGTGAGAGAGTGTCCTGAGGTCCCTTAGACTGGCAAACTGCAATCAATATCCTTACAAAGTCATAAGATCCTACTTCAGTAACAGATTAATTCAGGTCACTGCCTAACACCTGTCACATTCAAAATTCATAAATAGAGGTTGCCTATAGAGATCAGTGTTAGGACCACTCCTTTGGAACTCCGTACTTGACCAGTGGCTCACCAGCTTTGACAACTGCGTCAGTTTCGCCTATGCAGCCGACTTGGTTATCTGCATTGCAGGAAGATCCAGAAGGACCCTTGAGGACCAAGCAAAGATTGTCCTGGATGACCTGGTAAGCTGAACCCTCACAAATAAATTAAAAATATCAAACACAAAAACAAAGGTAATGTTCTTCAAAAACAGGTTGGATTACCGCAGACCCCCCCCCCAAAGTGCTTATTCACGGTAAGCAAATTCTATATGTGGCATAAACTAAACACCTTGGCATCATACTGGATGACAGGCTCGGTTTTCAACCATAGGTGAACAGTTTATTAAACAAAACCAGTCTTTACTGCAGCCGTCATCAGGATCTCCTGTTCGGACTGGCGACTCACCAAAATAACCATAGCTCTGTACTACAAAGCTGTGTTCTTGTCATTTGCCTCCTGTGCTGCTGGGATCTGGTTCTTTAGGGTCACTAACAGCAGAATTTGAGCCAAACTCCTTTCCATGCAAAAAAACCATGCTGCTTGTGACACATCGAGTACCAAGAACCTCAACTAATGCACTGCAGGTTATATCAGGGGGCCCTCCCCCTGAACCTCTGTATAGCTTATTGAGGCTTCATCTACAAACTCAAAAAAGCCCACCAACTTCACTCCTTGGAATAGACTGTAATCCTGCTACAAATATAAAACAGGAAAAAATAAACCTATGGAATAAACTCCTCTCCCTTTGGCTGGTTAGATGGGATGAAAGTCCCACTGGAGAGGTCACCCAACTTTTCATCCCGGATGCCACCTTTGCCATGAATAAGCCACATTGCAAATGGTTCTACCCAGTGCTTTTTTTGTAAAAAAAAATAGGTTCCGGTACTCATTCTTTGCTATCAGGAAAAATTACCAAATACAGAGGATGCGGAAAGGTCAGGGAATGACCACTGCATATCCCCTGAGCAATATGGCCTTAGTTGCTAATGCTCCTAAAAACCAAATAATAACAACAACAGGAAAAATTGAAAATTAAAAGGATATGAAAAGTACTCTAAAAAATTTTTTTTCCTGATATTGTTACTTTCGTAGTAATGTTTTTGGAATAAGAACAACAAATTTAGTATATTAACACAGTTTATTAAGTATAAATTAATTATTCAAGTATATATAGAAAAATAAGTAAAATGTGAATAAAATAAGTAAATAAATCAGTCAACTACTGAGTGCTGGGCACTCAGGATGACACGAATGGTCATTAGTGTAGTATCTCAAATAGAGAGCTTTATGGTAACTGAAAAAAGTGAAAAAACTTAGGAAATAACGAAAACGTTGTCTATTTGAGCCTTTCCAGTTGTTGTGAATGCCAAGGGTGGGAGAAGCGACTCTGACTTCTTCCTGGAGAAGCGACTCTGACTTCTTCCTGGAGAAGCAATTAAAATCTCGGGGGAGAAGTGACTGGCAGGTGAGGGCCGTGCAAGACTCCGTGCAGGTGCCTCTCCACCACCACCACCGCCGCCGCAACACTGGCTCTCTGAGTATCTCCCCTTGCCAGGACAACTCCTGCTTTGAAAATAGTTAAAAATGCTTCTAGTTGCAAAATTTATAAATGACCTTTATAGAATTATTAACTAACTATTTAGCAACCTTTTTGTCACCAAAAGGAGAGTTACTTAGTACAAAGTAACACGTTATTGAAGTGCAATAAAATATTGTTTTTTTAATTTTAACACAAAAATAAATGATAGATTTCGGTCGGAATAGTTTTCCCTTGATAAGCATCGAATAATGCAGCTAAATTTTTAGCTCCATTAGCAACGGAAATAGAGAGGGGGATATGAAAATGTGAGACAGGAAAAAATATTTTAAACATACTCGTTGAGCTTTTTCCAGTGTAGCTATAGGTTGTCACCAACATTTTTATCCCCCTTTATTTCTCAGACAAATTTTTGTCAACAATGATCAATATGGCATTATGTTGGCCCACTTGATGTGTAAACCCATGCAAAATTTCTAGTCAGTAGGTTGAGTGGTTCCAGAGATGCAATGCTGTGACAGACGGATGGACAGGCAGACAACCGAGTGACATTTTAAGGGTTCTTCGTTAGACTATGGCCCCTAAAAATAAGTAAAAATAAATAACATAAGTAAAATTAATTGCATAAAGTTTTTGTAGAATATTCCAAATTTTTATTAAGTTTTCATCCGACACCCTGTGCCGACTTCTTTTCTTCCTCTTTGTGTGTTGGTTGCTGAATGACATTTCCGAAGCAGCCACGAATCGACATATTTTGCTGTATCGAAAGGTCAGTGGTGTGTATACAATTTTAAGACACAGTAGTGAAGAAACTGTTTTTGTCATCAAAGAAACTCTGGTTGAGCTGACAATCAGATTCATTTGTGAAATTCCTCGTTCACATTCACTCGATGAAATTGGTATCGTACTCAGAGTATCCATCAAATTCTTCAATTCTTCCGAAACCATCTTTTCAATTAGGTACCCCCGAAATCCATGAATTGCATTTAACTGGAACCTAATTGACAATTTTCTAACTTTATTTTCACCAAATGCCTACAATTCATGCTTAGAAGGTTTAATACCTTCGTTGTCCTAATTTTCCGTCTCTTGTCATCAGTATTGTCACTAGTTGTTAAATTTGAATTTTTTTTTTTTTTTTCTGAAACTGTCGAAAATGTCGGTGTCATCCCAATATTCAGGTATTGTGACCATGTAAACAGAGATAGGGAAAATTTATGGAAAAATGTGGATAATGCACTTCCGTGAAAGGAGAGATGATTATTTGTCGGAATAAAAGAAAATCACCCTCTCCTAATTCTCAAATGGGGCGCTTACAGTTGATTCACGAAGGTGTCCAACCTACGGCCCGCCCGGAAAGTTAACTGAAACAGCATTTTAAATTTTGTTAATTATCAAAAAAAATCTCATTAAATGTTTTGTTCAGTAAATGTAATTGTGTATCGTACTTAATAAAATTTTCGAATATTTTCAATTTTACATGCAACAAAATATGGAAAATGTAACGCACTAAAGAAATCTAACTTTGAATTTTTTTGAATATGGCCCCTGTATGGGAAATGTTTGGACACCACTGCAGTAGAAGGTGGACCAGAGCCCATTGGGAATACAGCTTGATCTGCAGACCAGCATGACTTCTCTGTATGTGGGACGGATGGTCGGATAGTTTTTACCAGGTACCACTAAGTTGTAGAATGGTAATCCCTTCAGCTCTTAATTTGCGCAGCAACACTAATTGCCTGAAGGCCAGAAATGTGAATAGGGCGTACTGAGTCCGTCCTCTCCTAATCTGTTCGCTATATGAAAATTTTCTCGCTCAACGGAAACTATTTTAAATGTAACTTCCAAGGGGAATTCAAAATAATTAAACAGAGGTCTGACTGAGTAATTTAGAATTATAAAAATGGTTATACAGTTTTATATAGAAAATATCTTAACAATAGACAGTGAAAAATGTAAATTTTGTTAAATAATTTTAAGCTTATTTGAATAGTAGATAAACATGTGAAAAAAATTTACGGAATATTACAAATTTCAAAGTGCACTGCATCCAAATGTCACACGTCACTGTTAATAAAGGTGCCGGTACGCTGTACTGTCACAAAAAAAAGCACTGGTTCTACCCATCAATGAGCACATCCTAACAGGAAATGGTGCTCTTAAAGCAAAACTGTTCCAATTCAGACTGGTGACAGACCCTCATTGTTCCTGTGGGGAAGAGGAATCATGGAACCACATCCTATTATCCTGCCCTAACTACAAAGAACAATGGACAATGCTTAAAAACATGGTTCAGTACATCTCAGAAGACAATCTTAAGGCCATAATAGAAAATGAGACTAACTTTCAAGTCCTTTAAATCTTCACCAATGTTGTCTTCAGCAGAAGAATGCAGATGCTTCACCACACTAGGTGATTCTACAAACCCCTGCTGAGCTGTTCCGTGTGTCCCCTATGAGCCATCCTGGACTTATTCTTTTGATCTCTGAGGTTGTTCAGAGATGCCAACCAATGGTGTTTTTTTTTTAAATTTATTTATTATTATTTTATTTTATATTTTTATTTATTTTATTTTTCTTCTGCTGGTACTCAGGACTGGGCATCCTGAATACGGGATTCTACTGGTATTGCACTACCTCCAGTGGATGCGGGAATTTAGCACACTACTGAGGCACAGATAATAGAATATGCCCGGCTCCACATGCCTTGGGACAGGCAGCAGTTGCTCAGTTGGCTGCTCTCTGGTGGCAAAAAGGCCTGATACAACACACTAAACACACTAACACAAGCATATTCATCACTAATTCTCATTTCAGGCCCTGTTTATAGAGTCAACACAGAGACAATTGGCAGAGATGGAACCAGGTCCTGGAGCTGCTACAAACAGGCCACATATATACATTGCCAATTAACAAAATTAAATGATGTGATAATTGGAAGAACATTTTCCACAGGTTAGCAAAATAAAAATAAATTTACACTTATGTACATACCTTAATTAATATTTCTTAATTGGTATTTCTGTTCATTGACTTTTTTTGTGTTGTAAAATTTAAAACAAAAATATCTCACTTGCACGTATCACGTTAGTTGCAATTTTGTGCGTGCGGTGTTCTTTGTTATTGATTGCTTATCTTTTTTATTTTAAATTTTACAACCCAAAAAAATGTCAGTGAACAGCAATATCAATTAGTATGTATATATTACAGTACTGTATTAATTAAGGTATGCATGTAAGCATAAATTTATTTTTATTTTGCTAACCTGTGGAAAATATTCTTCCGATTATCATGTCATTTAATTTTGGTAATGTATGTATGTGGCCTCTTTGTAGTGCCTCCAGGACCTGGGGCGCCTCCGTAGCCAGGTGGGCAGTAGCAGCAGTGTGTAGCACACGCTTCTTGATTAGACAGGGGTTCGAGCCCGTGACCACCAAATACAGAGGATGCAGAAAGGTCAGGGAATGACCACCGCATATCCCCGGAGCAATATGGCCTTAGTTGCTAATGCTCCTAAAAACCAAATAACAAACAAACCAGGACCTGGGTCCATCTCCGCCAATTGTCTCTGTAAATGGCCCGAAGCTGAAAAAATAGGAATGAAGAGAAGATTCTGAAAATTTATTTGTTTTTTATATGATTGAAGAGGAAAGAGAAACACATTTCACTATAATAACGTAAAAACCCACAGAATTCCAACTATCGGTATTATTGCAAATGCGATAAGATCGAGTTTACTACCCATTTATAATAGATTGCACTAGCAGAAAAGCCCAATAAGCCAGAAGGTGCAAATTATTTTTATTGTTTTATGGTAGTGACCTCCAGAAATGTGCTTTAGAAAAATATCACAAAGGCATTCAAAATTGATTTTTATAACCGAACATGTGATAACGATGAAAGTGTAGTACATTTGAATCATTTGATTTGGTTTTTCGAAATTCGCTTCTATAAAGGTGGCCAATTCCACTAAACAGTGATCATGCTCACCAGTACCTACTTATTTTGCTTTACGACAGGGTTAACGATTGTCTCAGAGACAATTGTGGATAATCTCCAGTCTCCTGCCCCTATTAAGCAGCATGTTGTCCCAATTAAGCATAGAAAACCCTGGTTATTTTCTCAATTAGGTTCTGTTCTTTAAGATTTGTCCCAAATAACCGGAATCCACTGTATATCAATATGCTTTCTAATTCTTTCCTGATTTGATTGATTTGTATGTTTATTTATTTATGACAATTTTTTTTTTAGTTGGTATATTTAATTTAAATTTTTTTTTTTTTTTTTTTTCAGCAAGTGTATGATACCATACCCTTGGAAAACAAGATAATGTTTTTACTAAATTCTCTTTCAAATACTGGAAATGCTGAAGAGGTAATCTTTTTATTCTAATAATCTAAGTTATTGAAGCTTTATTTTTAATTTTTTAGAAAATAAAGGTTTCTAAGTATTTGTTCTTTATTATTTTTAAACATTTAAAAATTTTTTTGCTTATTTGCAACAACCAAAATACAATCTTTTGTTATTAGTAAATAGATACTCTTAAAATTTGCATACAGCTTTACTTTCAAATTGGTCATAACCAAGCCATTGCACTGAAAATTGTAATTGAGAGGAGAAAAAAAAAACTGTCAGAGAGGAACCAAAAATGAACTGAAAAGAAAAATAAGTGTGAACCAGAACTTAAAACTGTTATGTATTTCATTCCTCTTTTTCAGTAAGTATAAGTTGTCGATTGAAGATGGCATTTTCTCAGTAGTCAGTAAGATAATACTTAGTTTGACAGTATTTTGTCTTCTTTTAGAAAAGTTCAGTACAGGTCATCAGATGCAAAAAAGCTACGCTTTATTTGCATATAATGACCTGTACTGATCTAAGCTCTTTTTTTTTTTTTTTTTTGCTGTGTAGCAGTCTTTACAAACACAATTCCTTTTATTGTGTACTCTTCCTACTGCTAAGAGGTACTTTTATTCTTTCAACCCTGGAATTTCCCCAGACTATCAACCTCAGTCACCCAGGGAAGCAATTTATTTCAGTGGTTAGTGCCACAGCACTAAATTTTGATTTCCTGTGATGCAGTTTGTTAGTTCGCCCTAGTACGTAATTTATATTTATGCTTTTGTGTTCCCATTTCAATGTGAAAATTCCACTGTCATTCAATTTTCACTCCCTCTCAATGTCTTATACATCTCAATCAGATCCCCTCTGAGATATTTTGTTTACAAGCTCTGTAACACACACCTTTGTAATTTCTTTTCATAGATTTCCTGTTTTCTTATATTAATAAAAGAAAAGTGTCCTATCTTTGGACTCTTTCAAGGTAGCCATCTTTTCTCAAATGTGGCCTCCAAACCTGAACACTATTCCAATTACAGTCTCACCATCGGGGTATTGATGATGGTACGTCCCCAGTTCAAGGGGGATTATCCCTGAATGTAATAAATTTCACAGTTATGGATGCAGGGGACTAGTTAGGTGGAAGGTTTGTTACATTGATTAGTTGTGTCTGGTTTTGGGAGAGGATATCACCTTATTGGAAAAGATATAGATTTTTAAAGACTGAGTTTTAATTAGTAAAGGCCTATACAACCATATAATAGTGCCACCACTGGAGAAAGACATGGTGACCTATTCCAGTATTTTTCACCAGAAAACTTTATGAACTAGCTGAAGAATAAATCGATAATGCTAGGAAAGGTCAGTGGAACAAGGAGAAGTAGTTGGCAAAGAACACGCTGGCTCGACACCATCAAGAGCAACACTGGCATGAGCATGAAGGACTGGAAAGAAGCTGCTGAAGACTGGACAGCATGGAGGCAGCTTTCCCATAAAGTCTCCGAAAGTCGGCTGTGACTGAACGGATGAAAACGACAAACAAATTATAATGGGTTAGGAAGAATAGAATAGACAAAGGGCATTGGAGTGGAGAGGAAGTTCAATAACCTGTGAAAATAATGTTTCCCTTATCCAACAATTATGAGTACAGGCATTCCCCGACTTACGTAAGGACTGCATTCCGTGGAACTCTGCATAAGTCGGAATTTCCGACTTATGCAGCACTCGCAACTATGCTTGCTGAATTTGATTGAAGCGAAAAAGAAATGTTCAACGAACATGTAAATAGAATTATTTATTCAATTTTTTTTTTATCTCATGCGTAGGAAAAATTACAAGTGTGTAATTACAAAAATTTCAAAATTATAAAATTACAAAAAAGGTATAATGTCAGCAAGTTTTACCTTTCGAGCATCATTGCCAGAATCAACGTCTCCATCTGATAAGTACAGCGCTGCAGAGGTTTGAGTGCTGTGGAAATTTAGAAGGGGTTTTTCCAACACATCACAATTTCTCTGCTGCTGCAAAATCGGCACTGGCGACTTGACTGCATACTTTAATGTTGTGGAAACCAGTGCGATGCTTGAACCTATAAAACCTGTTGCTTGCCATGAACTTGACTTGGGGTTTGCCGTACTTATCCTTAATATCTTCATAAATACTTGTGGCTTTTGCTTGAATGGCCATTAGACTCAGGGGCACTCTTCAGAATCTGATTTTCCATTCATGTTATTAATAGCTTTTCCATCTTTTATATAGCACCTGAACGCTGTTTTGTGATCACTGTTGATTCTTTAATATGTTCTTTTATACATGCACTGTCCTTTGAAATAGCAATGTCCTTTGAAACTGTTGAAGCAGCGAGACTTAATTCCCATGCAATGGATGACAAACTTTGCCCTGCTTCTTACTTCTTAATCATTTTTATCTTCATTTCTAAATCAATTTTGTTTGGTTTCCTATTACTGCCACCACTTGTGCTTTCTGTTGGTCGCTTTCCATTCATCATTGTAATAAGTAAATAGGAATGAAGAGAAGATTCTGAAAATTTATTTATGTTTCTTATATGATTGAAGATTTCAGCAAAGGGGAAACATTTCACTATAATAACATAAAAACCCACACAATTCCAGTTATCGGGATTATCACAAATGCAATAAGATCGAGTTTACTACCCGTTTATAATTGTTAGATGCACTAACAGAAAAGCCCAATAAACTGGAAGTGCAAATTGTTTTTATTGTTTTATGGTTGTGACCTCCAGAAATGTTCTTTAGAAAAATATCAACAAAGCCATTCAAAACTGATTCTTATGGAACATATGATAATGATGAAAGGGTAGCACTCCATTATAAAAACGACCTTTTAGAGAGATAAATAGCTTAGTTATATAGCGAAAATTTCAACTTCCAAGGTCTTGGAATGAATTACCAAAAAAAGAATGTGTTTTTGGGTTCACAATACCTCCATTTATTCCTATGGGATACAAAATACATTTCGACTTTTTTTTAAGTTTACACCGGCTGGCAAAAACTTACATAAAGTCGAATTTATGGAAGTCAAGTATTATGTAAGTCAGGAAGTGCCTGTATTTAGACTGCCTGAATTGAACCTTGTTGGTCCATGCAATGTTCCAGGGCCACATGTCATGTCATCCACCTGTGTGCTATCCAAACCATATAGCAAAGTTACATCATCATTGCTGATTTAACTGGTGCACCACATGGATCTTGAAGGAAACCATTACAGAATGGGTCAAAGTACTTTGCTAATGATTTCACTAATTTCAATGAATTTCCTGCGAGACTGTAGATCACTACACCTCAGATTGATTTCACCAACAACATCTGTCGCAGCTGGGCAACATCCTCTGCCATGCACTACAAAGCACTTGTTTATTCAAATTTTCTCATAATTTTGGGAAGGGGTGGGAATCCTCTTCTGAAGTTTTTTAAACATGGGTACTTATAGGCTTTTTTTGCACAAATTGTATTCTTAGGAGAACATTTTTTGATATAAGTGACACATTTCAAATTAATGTGAATATTAATTTGAATTAATATTCAAATAATAAACCTGGAAACAGAGCCACAGAAGCTTTCCAAAATATTTTTTAAAAGTAATTTTTAGAATTGTGCAAATTATATATAATTCAAATAATGTGAATTACTTAATTTTACATAATGCAGATCGTGCAGTGTGTATTTAAGGACATGAAACAGGTCCTCCTTAATAAGAATGGAATAATAGAAATCACATGGATTTGTGAAGGGGAAGTCTTGCATGATCAGTTGTTATATCTCAAAGCTTGATAAATCAAGCAGCCAGATCACTATAGCGACAAAGAAATCTGACCTAGTGACTAGTACAAGGAAGTTTTTTTGAGGATTGTGTCAAGAGATAATTACATACTGGTGGAAAGTAGTGCGTTATTCAGTGGCATTTCTGCTCAGTTGGTTCCAGCATTAGCATGATGCAGGCAAAGCAAACTGCAGTGAAAGGCAGCTATAAATTTTGGGAAACACTGCATTACCAAGCAAACACATTTTCTTCTTTCAAATTCAAATTAGGAATAAAACTTTATTAATTCATTCCTGTTTTCCTAAACTAACAGATAATAGCAGTTTTATCACGATAAGTTAGATGAGGGGAAAATAAGCATATCTTTGACAATGTTGGTAGTGGCAGTATGTTGAAAGCATTGGGAGCAAATTCCTCTAAATTTCAGATACATCTCAAACTTAGAGTAGTTTGAGATATATATCTCAGGCCCTTACATTGTATAGAGTTTGGCTTTTCTGTTGCTATTATTTTTGTTTGATATTAAAATGTATTAGTAAAGGCATTAATTCTTGGCAAAGTGTGTTCTCAAACAGGAGCCATAGGCAGCGTTTTACTGCTAGTTTTATTGCTATTGGTAAACTTTGCTTTCCAGACTTTTATTTTCATATACAGAGTTTAGCTTTTTGTTGTTGTTATTATCTGATATTAAAGTGTATATTTTGCTTGTTACACAAGCAGCTATTAGTTGTGCACTTCCTAAAGCGAAAAATGTAATGTTAAAAAATTATACAGCCAATCCGAAAAATTGGAAAACCACAAAAAGAACTGTGGTATATTTATGTTATTATTTTAGTAACTCTGATTCTTTGGAGTCTGGCTGAATGTCTTTTTGGGGGAGCCATGCATTCTGGCCTCTGGGGGGGGGGGGGTTCTTTGATTCTTCTCTTTTCTATTCTAAATTTTATTTGTAGTTGTAGTGGCAAATGATGCAAGAAAGCAAGCTTACATAGCATCAGCAAAAAAAAACTTTACCCATTCACTTTCACAACAACAAATGGAAGACTGTTCCAACAATCAATCACTCGCTGGCTGAAGGTAAACTTCTGCACATCTATCCTGCAACCATCCTTCAAATTAAATTTATGCTCCCTCGTGTGTGTAGTCTCATCAAGAGGAAGAATGCCATTAACATTCATCTTACTCAGTCCATTCAAGGCCTTAAACACTTCAATCAGATCTGCCCACAGGTTTGTTTGTTTGTTAGTTATTTGGTTTTTAGGAGTATTAGCAACTAAGGCCATATTGCTCCGGGATGTGCGGTGGTCATTCCCTGACCTTTCCGCATCCTCCGTATTTGATGGTGATGGGCTCAAACCCCGATCTAATCAAGAAGCGTGTGCTATTCACTGCTGTTCTTCCCACCTGGCTACGGAGGTGCCTTTGCCCACAGGTACCTAGTCTTGAGACGCTGCAATTTGCAGAACTAAAGCCTTTCTCGGTAAGACAACCCTTTTGTTCCCATCGCCAATCTGGTTACCCTTCTCTGCACCCGTTCCAGCATATCTACATGCTTCATAAAGTGAGGCCTCCAGACCTGTATACAATACTCTAGATGCAGCCTAACAATCACCTTGTACAAAGGGATAATCACCTCCTTATCACTACTAGCAAAGTTTGAGTATATCATTGACAAAATCACATGAGCTGGCCTGACAGCACCTTTCCACTGCTCATAGAATTTCATATCTGACTGCAGAGTTACCCCCTGGTCTTTTTTTATTTTCTACTACCCTGAGTGTAGTTCCACACAGTTGATACTTTACTCTGAGATTACTTCTATCCATATGCAGTACCTTGAATTTGTCAATGTTAAACTTCAACTGCCATTTCTCAGTGCATCAACCCAATTTTCCTAGTTCTTGCCGCATTAGCTCACCCTGATGACTGTCATTAACCACCCTGCCAACTTTTGTATCGTCTGCAAACTTAGATATTAAGCCTGATATAACATTATCGATATCATTAATAAATATTGTAAACAACAATGGGTCCAGCATTGAACCCTGGGTAATTCCACTAATAACATTAGTCCATGAAGAAGAGTGCCCATTGATAATCATTCTCTGTCTTCCACTTAACTATCCCTTTATCCAAAACAGTAACTTGCCTTTAATACCACATTGCTCCAGTTTATACAGCAGTCTTTTTTGGGGAACAGTATCAAAAGCCTTCCTGAAATCCAAGTTTATGATATCAGAATTACTTTTTCATCCAGTTCCTTTGTCACTGCATCATAGTAACCTGTTAGATTGGTTAGACAAGGCTGCCCTTTAACAAATCCATGCTGTTACTGCAGTATAATTGCATTCCTGTCCAGATGGTCCTGCATTACTTCTTTAACTAATGAACTCTTTTTTCCTAGAGCAGATGTTAACTAACAGGTCTGTAATTACCTGTGTCACCCTTTGATCCCCCTTGTAAATTGGGGATACAATTGCGCATCTCAAGTCCGTGGGACCCCCAAATCCAAGGATACTCATAGTTTTGGCTAATTGCTTGCTCACCTCCTTTGCTGCCTGCCTTAATATGATTGGATAGATCCTACCACCCCAGGTGCCTTTTTTATGTTGTTTCAACAATTTTTCTTCCACTTTCCTTTTGTTTATCACAGAGTCATATAGCTCCCGTTAAAATTGGATAAACTTCTGACATCCCTTCCCATAAAGAATTCCTTGTGTGAATGTAGATGCAAAATATGCATTCAATCTGTCAGCAACCTGAGTATGGTCATCAACAGTTAACCCATTGACATCATGTGATTCAACCCCTTCCTTCTACTGTTAATAAAAGAATAGAAGTCTTTGCTGCTTTTCTTGGTATTCTTCACCAAAGACCTCTCACAATCTGCCTTAGCTTGCCTAACCTCCTTTGTGATTGATTACAGACTAATTTATATCTACCATAGACTTCTGTATCACCTGATAATTTATGTGCATCTCGTGCGCTTTTCTTCTCTGCCACTTATCTCAGTTGTTCATCCGACATCCATTTACTTCTAATCCTTGAACAGTATTTCTTCGTTGATAGGAAAAACCTAGTTGCTTCTATGATTACTTTCCTGAATGGTTTCCATTTAGAATTTGCTATTGGTAACATCATCAGTTTGTGCTGCTGCATAAAACTTAAAAACTGTCTGAGACAAGAAAGTAGTAACCGTTATGAAAGCAAAAGCCTTTACCCTTGAGAGTAGTTATGTCTTTAATTAGATTCCACATTAGTATACTCTGATTGCTGACATCCATGGGTCTTTTACCTGCAGATTCTTAATGTATATAGAATCACTGCTGATATTCATTTCTGTTCTGATATAGAGATAGTTATATTCATAGGAGCAGAATAGCCTTACCTATAATCCTATTAACAGCATTAATTATTTTGCTGTATTCATTTCTTGATTCAAGTGTTTCCTAAGTTTAATTTAATAATGATGTAACTGTGTTCATTCCCCATAATAAATAATTTTTTAATTTTCAGAATGAAATCAACTTTTCCCTCATACCTGTCTCTACCTATGTTCTCTATTTTATATTGTTTTTGTTTTGATTGACTAGCGTTACAATATGAGAGGCTAACTCTTTGTTTGGTTTCTAATGGGCACCACACGAGTGAATATATTTTTGGTTTGAAATTAGAGAGATTGTGCAAACACTGCATATCCCCAATTTAATTTGCCCCACAGACCCACCTTGAATTATACCTGGCAGGTATGATTCAAATTACAATTTATATTTTGGCATCCATAGCAAATTATAATTTGGTTCTTTTTACCTGTTCTCTGCACTTTTCTGAAAATTTCTCTGCACTTTTCTGAAAATTCAACAAAAGTTAGACACCATGCAAACAGATATATAAACTGATTAAAGTGTAAAGTTGGAGAAAATTGTGACTAATGGGAAAAAATGTTTTTTTTTTTTCTGCAGATCAGAAAATGTTTGCTTACCTAGAAGTGTTTATACATTCTAATGCTAACATTTGGAACATGAGAAATATTTTTAGAACTGAACATTTTGTGTAGAACTGCACCTCATCAACAATGCTTACATATTATATCTCTCATCATCCTGTGTTTGCAGATTACATTTAGGTGTTTTGGCATTTGATCTAAAGGATAATGCTCTGCTTAACATGTTCACTGCAGAATGCAAACTGGCATCAAAACGAACTGCAATTTTTGTGCTTCAACGTAACTATATGTCCATTGAATTGCAATCAGTAAATGAGTTCTGTAAAAGGAAAAGCACATGAAATGAACAATATGGACACACTAATTGAACCATGGGCTGTTGCTTTACCACTGGGATTTTGTTTAGCATCAATCACTTTGTCTAAAGAGCCACTATAAAAGCTGTGTACAGGGTCCATAGTTTCATATATTCTTGCTTATGTTTAAGTTACTTTATCTAGTATTTTCCACAAGAAGAAAAAAGGTAAACTTTTTTTGAAGATTATGCTTGCCTAAATTTAATTTTTTAATTTGTGAAAAACAAAACATCCTTAGTGTGTGTCTACTGAAAAAGTTTGTGCAAAAAGTGTTTTCCTGTAAAATTTTACCCTAAATTATAATGGATCCACAGTTTGGGACATTAGGGCTCAGAAGGAACAGGGATGGATAGTATATTGAAACTTATGACATTGAATCAGCTCTTTATAATAGTATAGCTCTCATCATCATTTCATCTGATAATTAAATAGAATTCTGTTCACGTGATGCAAGATTCTGAATATTGCACAACTGTGTCTGTTGATATTAGAATACTACAAACAACAGATGCAGGGCTTTACTTGGAGTGACGATTCTTCACAGATGAAATCCATTTTCTAAAAAGTGCTGTGTACTTGTTCCATTGCCCTCACATTGGAACAAGTACACAGCATTGCCACTTATATTTGCAAGGGTTCTTTATTTGTGCCTTAGGGCACAAATAAAGAACCCTTGCAAATATAAGTGGCAATGCTGTGTACTTGTTAAGACTGGTAGTAATTATTTCCAGATTTCGCTATTCCCCTGTGGGAGTGTTTTTTATCCTGTGGTCAGTGGATTTTTTTTTTAAACCAACCATGAAAACTACATGATATTTAATTTTTGCCACTCTTTTTTTCGAATAAATTATTTATAACAAATCTCTGCTTAATTGCTTCGAGTCATTACTCAACATATTTTTTTTAAAAACTCAACTTTCATAAAACTGTATTTACATTCATTGTTTTATTCTGATGACAACACCAGTGGAACACTCAAAAATTACATGCTTCACTCCATGTTTGTTTTACAGTTTTAAATAGTTTACCAGTTTTATGGTTTTTAAATAGTTTTATCAGTTTTACAATTTTAAATAGTTCCCAAGAGAAAAAAACATTAAACTCTGTCCATCTCTTGTAATAATCTGTATAATTCATATTTAAATTTATTCAAACTACTCACCTCTACAACATCAGATGAAAGTTTGTTCCAACAATCATTCATTGCCTGACTGAAAGCAAATTTTTACACATCTATCTTAGTTGTCCTTTTTAAATTTGAATTTATGTCCCTTTATATGTTTTGTCCAAGCAAGAGTTAGGACCTCATCTGCATTTAATTTACTCAATCTGTTTGGATGTGGATCTGTTGAAATAGGTGCAGAGAAGAGCAACAAAACTAGTGAGGTGAATAAAAGTGTGCTCTTACCAAAAGATGCTTCATTTCTTCAAATTGCAGAACCTGGAACTAGGCACCTACAAGGAGATTTGATTGAGTTGTTTAAGGCATTGAATGGATTGAGTAAGCACAATGCTGTTGGAAACTTCTACTTGGTCCCATTACACACATGAAGGGGCATAAATTCAAATACAGGAAGAATGGTTGCAGAAGTGATCTGTAAAATGCGCCTTTGGCCAGCAGATAGTTGATTATTGGAACAATCTTCCATCTGGTGTTGTAGAAGTGGGTAGTTTGAATAAATTTAGAAAAGAACTAGACAAACTATTAGAGGGAATGCACAGGTGTTATGGGAAGGGGGTCTTTTTTTGGATTATGCTGTATAACCTTGCTTTTTTTATACGTTTTTAAGGCCTTAAAAACTTCAGTTTTTAAGGCTTTAAATTAGTGCATGTGCCTAATTTTCAGATTCTGCAGTTTGTAAGACTGAAGCTTTTCTTGTTAAGGGTACCCTGTTGTGTCCCTGACTAATCTAGTTGCTCATCTGTGCACCCATTCCAACAGATACATTTTCTTTCCAAAATGAGGCTTCCATATCTGTGTGTATTACCCAAGATATAACGATTGTTTTATATAATAGAAAAATCACCTTGTTGCTCCATGCCCCTGACAAAATGCCATGAGCTCTCCTAGCAGCCTATCTGTGTGGTTCAGAAAATTATGTCAGATTGTACAGTTAACCATAAATCACTTTTGTTCTCCACTACCTTTAGCACATTTTATCCAGTTGGTATGTTATTCTGGGATTACTGCTTCCCATATACAGTACTTTGCATTTTTCAGTGATAAACATAAGATGCCACTTCTCAGTCCACCTGGATAATTTTTCGAGGTCTTACTGAAGTATCATGCCCTGACTTCTCTCATTAGCCACCCTTCCAATCTTCATACCATCTGAAAATTTTGAAATTGAACTTGATGTATCTTCATAAATATTGTTAATAAAGTTTGGAAACTTTAAAGAGTTTCTTAGCACCAAATTCTGAGACTCCACTTATAATATTACCCCAAGAAGGGGATGATAATTCAGTCATAGTGAGAAGAGAGCCTAAAAATATCTCTGCCATCTTCAATCCAGATTGACTCGATCTCGAGTAAAAAAAAGTTGATCCACTTGATATCGATGGTTCAACTGTTGGGGATCCTGCTCATTTAGCTGACAAACTGAATGAGTATTTTGCATCTACATTCAAGCATGACGAGTTATTTAGGGAGGGGAATGTCAGAAGTTTATCAAACTAACAGGGAGCTAAAGAATTTTGTAATAACTGAGAGCAAAGTAGGGAAGAAATTGTCGAAGTTAAACATAAGAAAGGCACCTGGGGTGGATGGAATCTATCCAGTTATATTAAAGGAGGCAGCAAAGGAAGTAAGCAAACACTTAACCATTATTATGGGAGCATATCTGGATTCAGAGAAGGTCCCCGTGGACTGGAGATGTGCAAATGTACCCCCAATTCACAAAGGGAGATCAAAGGGCAACACGAGTAATTACAGATGTGTTAGTTTAACTTCTGCTCCGGGGAAAATAATTCAGTTACAGATTACAGAAACATAGTAGGATCATCTAGACAAAACTGCAGTTACAGTTCAGACGCAGCGTGGGTTTATTAAGGGCAAGTCTTGTCTGACCAGTTTGATTGGGTGCTACGATGCAGTCACAAAGGAACTGGATGCAAAAAATAATCTTGATATCATATACTTTGATTTCAAGAAAGCTTTTGATACTGTTGCACATAAAAGACTGCTGTACAAATTGGAGCAGTATGGCATTAAGGGGAAGTTGCTGCTATGGATAAAGGGATGGCTGAGTGGGAGAAGACAGTGCTAATCAATGAACACTGCTCTTCGTGGACTGATGTTATTAGTGAGATCTCCCAGGGTTCAGTGTTGGGCATATTGTTTTTTTCTGTATTTATCAATGATGGCGATGAAAGTATATAAGGCTTAATGTCCAAGTTTGCAGACTATACAAAGGTTGTCAGGGTTGCTAATGACAGTATGCTATTGCAACAGGATCTAGAAAAGTTTGGCAGACGGGTTAAAAGGTGGCAAATGAAATTTAACATTTATAAATGCAAAGTACTGTATATGGGTATAACCCCAAAGCAATGTACCAACTGTGTGGTACTACACTTAGGGTAGTGGAGAATGAAAAAGACCTGGGGGTAAATGTGCAGCCAGATATGAAGTTTTCTGAGCAGTGCAGGCAGGCTGCCAGAACAGCCCATGGGGTTTTCTCAGGAATTTTGCTAGCTGAGATAAGGAGGTGATTATCCCTTTGTATAAGACGATGGTCAGTCCACACCTTGAGTACTGCATGCAGGTATGGAGGCCTCATTTTAGGAAGGATGTAGAACTGCTGGAATGAGTACAGAGAAGGGCAATGAGATTTGTGAGAGAAACGAAGGATTGCTCCTACTGAGAAAGGCTTAAGTTCTTGAAATTGCAGTCTGGAGATTAGACATCTGTGAGGTGATCTCATTGAGGTATATAAGGCCTTGAATGGTTTGAGCAAGCTCAGTGCTCATGGGATTCTTCCTCTTGCTCAGATTATGCACCTGCAGGGGCATAACTTCAAATTGAGGAAAGACAGTTGCAGATTAGATGTGATGGAATTTGCCTTTAGCCAGTGGGTGGTTGATTGCTGAAACAAACTTCCATCTGTCATTGTGGAAGTTGATAGCTTAAATAAATTCAAGGAAGGACTAGACAAACTTTTAGAGCAAATGGATGGGTGAAATGGGAAGATTCTTTATTTTTTGGCTGATGCTGTATAAGTACATTCTCTTGCATCATATGATTCTACTAATGCTGAAGTCATTTTAAAAGCCAGCTGGGAAACTTAATAGTTGGCCAGTTAACCATTTATCATGCCACACTGCTCCAATATGTATATCAGTCTTTCATGTTGGACAGTATCAAAAGATATGCTGAAATCTAATTATATGATGTTAAAAGGTAATTCTTGCCCTTCAGTTCCTTTGTTATTATGTCATATTAGCCAGTGAGATTGATAAGGCAAAATATTCCCTTAACAGCTCCATGCTTTGGTTGCTGTATAACTGTATTCCTGTCAAGTTGATCCATCCTGTATTACTTTTCTTGACACTATGTACATTATTTTTCCTGGAACAAAAGTTAACCTTAGATGTCTGTAGTTGCTCACTTTGATCTTCCCTTTGTCCCCCTCTTTATGAAGAGAGTAAACATTTTGCACATCTCCAATCCATAGGGGTCTCCTCCGAATCCAAGGATTCCTTCATGATTATGGCTAAAGGTTTACTTAGCTCTTTTGCTGCTCCTTTTAATATAATTGGTTAGATTCCATCAGCCAAGGTGACATTTACTTTTAGTTTCCAGTTATAATTTGGTATACTTCTTGTATGTTCATCCTTATCAACTTCTTTATGCTTGAATGTTGATGCAAAGTATTTATTCAATATGTCAGCAGCTGGAACATGATCATCAATAGTTATATCATTCATATATTGTGGGCCAATGTGATTCATTCCTTTCCTTCTAGCATTAACATAAACAAACAACTAATTTTCTACTTTTCTTTGGATCCCTAGCCAAAGACTTCTTGTATTCAACCTTATCTTGCCTAAACCTTTTTTGTGAATTTATTGCAAGCTAGTTTATGTTTACTGTGTGCTTCTGTGTTCCCTGATAATTTATAATCATCCAATGCATTTTTCTTTCTTTGTCACTAGTCTCATGAGTTCATCTGCCATTTATTTAGGCTTAAAAATCGAAATTGAATAGGATCTCTTTGTTAGTAACTTCTGTAATTGCTTCTCATTTAGAATTTGCAGCTGGTGACATTATCAATTGGCCCCACTGAAATAAATTTAAAACTGTCTAAGGCCATTGTATTACCTTTTACAAAAGCAAAATTGTTTCCTTTTACCCTTGAAAGTAGTAACATCTTTACATAAATCTTACATCAATACATTGTACTGCCCTGTACGTGGTAACTAAATTCTCAGATTTAATATTTTTATTATCATTAGTGATAATGTGTAAGGGCACAAAATGTGATGTTATATATCGTATTTTAGCATATTTTTTAGCATTAGTTGAGGCATATGAAGCAGGAAAGCAAGCTTATATAGCATCAGCCAAAAAAAAAAAAAAAAAACTTCCCATTCCATTCATCCATTCACTCCAAAAGTTTGTCCAGTTCTTCCTTGAATTTATTTAAGCTATCAACTTCTACAGCAACAAATGAAGTCTGTTCCAGAAATCAACTACCCGCTGACTAAAGGCAAATTTTCATTCATCTATTCTATAACAGACTTTCCTCAATTTGAGTTTATGCCCCCTCAGCTCGTGATCTGAACAAGAGGAAGGCTTTATACACCTCAATCAGATCTCCTCACTGGTGCCTAGTCTCCAAATTCTGAAATTTGCAGAACTTAAGCCTTTCTTGGTTAGAGCACCCCTTTATTCATCTCCCCAATCTCGTTTCCCTTCTCTGTACTCGTTCTAGCAACTGTACATCCTTCCTAAAATGAGACCTCCAGACCTGGATGTTGTACTCAAGGTGTTTCCTAACTATTGCCTTATACAAAGGGATAATCACCCCCTTATCCCTGCTAGCAAAATTCCTGTATATCATTGATAAGACCCCGTGACCTGCTCTGGCAGCTTGCCTGCACTGCTCAGAAAACTTCATATATGACTGCACAATTACCCCCAGATCTTTTTCATTCTCCACTACACTGAGTGTAGTAAAACACATTTGGCATATCTCTCTGCGGTTACTGCTACCCATATGCAGTACTTTCTATTTGTCAATATTAAGCTTCAGTTACCACTTCTCAGCCCATCTTCCAAACTTTTCTAGATCTTATAGCGGTAGCATACTGTCATTACCAACTCTAGCAACCTTTGTGTTATTTGCAAAAGCCTGATATACTTTCGTCAGTATCATTGATAAATATACATAACAACAATGGGCCCAAGACTCCACCAATGTCATTAGTGGAGTCCTGGGGGACTCCACTAATGACATTGGTCCACGAAGAGCAGTGTCCATTGATAACCACTCTGTCTTCTCCCACTTAACCATCCCTTTATCTATTGTAGCAACTTGCCCTTAATACCGTTCTGCTCCAATTTGTACAGTAGTCTTCCATGTGCAACAGTATCAAAATCTTTCCTGAAATCCAAGTATATGATATCTAAATAATTTTTTGCATCCAGTTTCTTTGTGACCACATCATAGTATCCAATCTAATTGGTCAGACAAGGCTTCCACTTAACAAACCCATGCTGTTTCTGAATTATTACTACAGTCTTGTCTAGATGATCCTGCTATGCTTTTTTAATGAGTGACTCCATTATTTTCCCCGGAACAGAAGTTAAAACTATCAGGTCTGTAATTACTCATGTCACCGTTTTATCCCATCCCTTGTGAATTGGGGATAAATTTGCACATCTCCTATCCATGGGGATCTCCCCTGAATCCAAGGATGCTCTCATAATTATAGCTAAGCGTTTGCTTACTTCCTTTGCCACCTTCTTTAATATAACTGGATAGATCCCATCTACCCCAGGTGACTTTCTAATGTTTAACTTCAACAATTTCTCCTCCACTTTGCGCTCAGTTATTACAAAATCACTTAGCTCCCTGTTAAAGTTTAATAAGTTTCTGTCCTCCACTTCCTTACAGAATTTCTCGTGTGTGGATGCAAAATACTCATTCAGTTTGTCAGCTATCTGAGCAGGATCATCAACAGTCAAACCATTATGTATCAAGTGGACCAATTTGATTCATCCCCTTCCTTCTAGAGTTGATATAAGTAAAGAAATCTATGCTGTTTTTCTATGCATCCTTGCCCAAAGATTCCGTGTAATCTGCCTTCACTTGCCTAACCTCCTTTGTGACTTGATTACAGACTAGCTTACACCAGTGAGCCAAAACATTATGATCTGCGAGTTGTTAGGCAAATCGAAGCAGCTGCAGGTGAACTACAGCGCATGCGTGGTTCGGGACATGGTATAAAAAACACCTGATACTGAGCTCCATTAATCAGTGTTATTCTTGTTCTTCAGGTGGGAAAGGCAGTGGACTTAAGCGAGTTTGACAAAGGCCAAATTGCAATGGCCAGATGACTGGGTCAGAGCATATCTGAAATGGCATGGCTGGTGGGATGCTCACAGTCAGCTCTGGTTAGTACCTACCGAAAGTGGTCCGGGGAGGGGGAAACCTTCGAACTGCCTGCGAGATGTTGGATGACCACGGGTCATCAATGCTTGAGGTGAGTGAAGACTCTCCCTAATGGCACTTGGCAACAGAAGGGCGACTGTGGTGCAATCCACCGGTAATTGGAATGCTGGTGATTTGAACCCTGCTGAAAATGGAGCTGTGTAGCCGCAGATGACTCCAAGTGCCCATTCTAATCACGGTTCACCCCGCAACAGTGCCTGGATTGTTCGAGACTGGTTCGCAGAACACGAGGAAGACTTTCAGGTATTGCCTGGCCTCCAAATTCCCCAGACATCAGTCCCTACAATGGGCATGCAAAAATCGAAACTGGACCTTGAGTGATTGGAAGATGGTCCAATGAATCACGTTTCCTGTTGCACCATGTGGACTCCATTGTTTACCTGGGGAAGTGATAGTGCCTGGATGCACCTTGGGATGGAAACAAGCCAGTAGCGGCGGTGTCATTCTTTGGGTGATGTTCTGCTGGCATACCCTGGATCCAGTCATCCGTGTGCTGGGCACTCTGACATCTACCACCTACCTAAACATCACAACCACAAGCAGAACTTGAGTCATCCATGTGCCTGGAAAAAAGGGATTCTTGTTCCTGTTTCAGGACAAATAGCAGACTGACAACTCGGACAGAGTTGACGTGAGTGATATGCAGCCCAGCTGCCGACACCACATGGCGATCTCAGCCAGGCAACCTATCCCGACTCTCTTTAAATCCTCGTGTGGGAGGGCCCCCACCCCTCCTTTCCTTCTGGTGAGGCATGTGTATGCCTCACTGATCTACTGGTGTTGCCTACTCTATTGTCCCCATACTTCTGCCTTATTCCCCCGTCTACATTTTCTTCCCTTCCATTTTTATGCAAGCATATGCCCCCACACCAAAACCATAAAAAACTCCAAATTAACTATGCCTTTTTCGGCCATTTTTACATCTAAGCGATATTTTCCCACACAATCGACGATATGTACATATTACATATGCATGTATATTTTATATATGCGTGTGTATATGTATGTATTTTTATATATATATAAATTTTTTTTTTTTTTTAGGTCCTAGCTGCTGAAATCTCAGGAAATTAGGTGGCAGGACCTGCCAGAGTAAAAATAGTGTACTAGGTTCCTGGTCTGCCTCCACGGGGTGTGAGTGGGGCAACGTTGGGCCTCAGCAGTGTGCCGGGCACTCTGATGTCTACCACCTACCTAAACACACAACCACAAGCAGAACCTAAGGTCATCCATGTAGCTGGAACAAAGGGATCCTTGCTCCTGTTCCAGGACAAATACCGGACTGACAACTCGGACAGAGTTGTCGACGCCACATGGCGATCTGAGCCGTGCAACCTATCCCGACTCTCTTTAAATCTTCGTGTGGGAGGGCCCCTACCCCTCCTTTCCTTCTGGTGAGGCATGTGTATGCCTCACTGATCTACTGGTGTCGCCTACTCTGTTGTCCCCATACTTCTGCCTTATTCCCTTCTACATTTTCTCCCTTTCTATCTTTACGCAAGCATATGCCTCCACACCAAAACCTTAAACAACTCCAAATTAACTACGCCCACTTTCGGTCTTTTTACATCTAAACGATATTTTCTCACGCAATTGAAGACACGCACATATGTACAATATTACACACGCATATATATTTTATGTGTGTATGTATATATATTTTTATACATATATATATATATATTTTTTTTTTTAGGTCCTAGCTGCTGAAATTTCAGGAAATTAGGTGGCAGGACCTGCCAGAGTAAAAATAGTCTACTAGGTTCCTGGTCTGCCTCCACAGGGCGTAAGTAGAACAACATTGGGCCTCAGCAGGGATCTAGTGGCTAAACGACCTGATGAACCGTTCAATGGTACACAACATAACACAAATTCAATACCCACACACTTTTAAATCTCTGGCTTTGCCAGCAAACTGGCACACTCACAATGTAAGCAACACGGAGATGGGGAAACCCCTGGTGCCTCTAGACTTCATCACACTTTACACTTTATCTAGCCAACTGGGCTAGCCAGGTGGGTAAAGTGCCTGCCTGGCAACCCAAAGGTTGCGGGTTTGATTCCCACCTCGGGCTTGGATCAAAGTACTGCAAAAACCTTGGGAGGTGCACTATGGCCACAGAAGCCTATGCGCCAACAACTACCAAAAAAAAAAAAAAAACACTTTACCTAAGCATCATTGCTGACCAGGTACACCCTTTCATGGCAACGGGCTTCCCCTCTGGTGGTGCCATCTTTCAGCAGGATAATGCGCCATGCCACACCGCCCAGATTGAGACTGGTTCACGGAACATGAGGAAGACTTCTATGTATTGCCCTGGCCTCCAAATTCCCCAGACATCAATCCCATCGAGCATCTGTGGCTTGTATTGGAACAGCAACTCCAATCTACGGCATCTCAACCACAGATCTTACAGGAGTTGAAGGGTCTGCTGGTTAGGTGTTGGTACCAGATACCACAAGACACATTTAGAAATCTTGTAGCATCCATGCCTTACCGGGTATGAGCTGTTTTTGCTGCACATGAAGGACCAACACCCTATTAGGTAGATGGTCATAATGTTTTGGCTCATCAGCGTATATCTACCATAGGCTTGTGCATCACCTGATAATTTATATGCATCCCCCACATTTTTCTTTTCTGCCATGAGCCTCATTAGTTCATCTGACATCCATTTAGATCTAAATCTTGAACAATATTTCTTAGTTGGGACGAAAAGCATAGTATCTTCCTTGAGTGCTTCCTATTTAGAATTTGCTGTTCGTAACGTAACATCATCAGTTGGTACCACTGTATAGAATTTAAAAACTGTCTGAGACCACTGTAGTCACCTTTACAAAAGCAAAAACCCTTCCATTTACCCTTGATGGTATTTACATCTTTAATTAAATCCCACACTAGAACACTGTGATCACTGCCACCTAGTGGTCCCTTTATATGCAAATTCTTAATGCTTGAGTAATCACTGCTGATAATCAGATCAAGAGTATTACTCCCTCTGGTTGCCTCTTGACCATGCTGCTGTAGATAACAATCATCCAATAAATCCACAAAAGTCTTGCTAGTGTTGCGAGTGACCAACCCACAAATTCCAGTCAATATCTGGGGAGTTAATATCCCCTATTATCAGACAGCCTAATTTTTTGTCCACTCTATATTTCTTTGTATAGTTGTTCATTGCTCATTAGAGTCATTAGGCCTATAATGGCCTAGTCTGACCTGTAACATTAGGCCTATAATGTCCTAGACTAAGGCTGTCACACCAAACTGAGTTAGACCGGGGTTCGAGCCCGTCACCACCAAATACGGAGGATGCGGAAAGGTCATTCAGGGAATGACCACCGCACATCCCGGAGCAATATGGCCTTAGTTGCTAATGCTCCTAAAAACCAAATAACATAACAACAACAACCAAACTGAGTCAGCATTGCACTGTCCACCAATGTCAACTGGATGCACTGCCTTAGATTTTGTGTTTTTTAACTAACAGCATAACCCTTCTTCTCTTCCTATCCTTTCTGTACCCATTGCACTCCCCAAATTCCAATTCTGTCTTCCTTATATCTGTGTGACACCACGTCTCTGATATCCCCAACAATATTTGCTTTTGATGTCTTGACTAGTGCTTCAAATTCATCAAATTTATTTACTATACTCGCAGCACTGGTGTACATGCAAGTGGGATCCGGAAAAGTTGCCCCCCCACATTTCGTCTCCCACATTTCGCCCCCAGTAGATGATGAATAGGCTATAGAAATGTAAATAATACACCTAATTTTTTATTAATTTTAATTTATTTTGTTTTAATAGAATGAATCAATCAACGGTAATCAATCAATCAAAGGTAAAGGTAATCAATCATAGAATAAATGCACATTATTATTGTTTAAAACTTGAAGTTGTATGCAATGCCTCTAAGGTAATCAATCACATTACGATTTTGAAAATCTTGGACTATTCTTTTGATTCTAGCAGAAATTGCAACATACTTCTTGTTCCATCAGAAAACCACTCCTGGCTACGCGCCAATAACTGAAGATTGTTACTAGTGGAAAAAATAAGCTTGCGACCCGGGAGCAGTTCGTCCTGAGAATCATACATTAAAAACTGTTTAATAGATTTGATAATTGAGAGCTATTAAGTGCTTGATAATTCCTATATTCTATTATATTATAAATCAACAGGGATTACCTTTATTTTAGATATAGGAAGTTTCTTTTCCAACTCTCCTAGTCCAACTCGCTAATAATTCTTGAGGATGGCGATATCAATTTTGCAAAACAGGTGGGACATCTTCCCCACTGTCAGAACCGTAGTGTTCAGACCGTGCGGTCTCAAAAATGAGCGCTCAAGACTTCTGTCTTCAAACACCATGCCTCTGGCAGCAAGGAAACCATTACGTAGATTGGCATAAAATTAGATTTTTGAAGTTCTAAACTGTTTAATAAATATGGACCGATTATTTCTTTTGGTCCTGTAGCTGGACTTTAGAGTTAAATTTAGTCATTTCTACTGGGGGCAAAATGTGCGAGGCGAAGTGCGGGGGGCCACTTTTCCGTAAACCCATGCAAGTATACCTGCACTTGTTCTTACTCTTAGTTGCCCTAACACAGCCCATGTATTTTCTTGTTTCATGATGACTCCCAACAGTTCTTGAGATCCCTATTAACTTGCCTTCCAAGCCACTGCTCATTTCAATAGAAGCAGTGCAAGAAGCACTTCCACCTCTGCCTGCAGCTACTGTTAATCTATTAGTCTTTGTATTACCCCAATCTAGCAGTTTTCTGACCCACCTAAGACTGCCTCGATAGCATCAACAAATATTCTTGCACACTTTCTATTTAAGTGTGTCCCATCCCTGTAGAAGCAGTCTCTCCAGTTAGCAAGTCATTTGAAGGTTGACCCAGTCTAAAGGGTCTTCTGTATGAATTGTACTTCTGCATGTGAATTGATATACTAGGCTTAGAATTGTAGATTGTTGTCCTTAGGCTTAATGAAAGAACTTTTTAACAAGATACAGTCTGCAGAGTAAGTAGTTATGTCAATCCTGGCAATTCTCTGGCTGATGATTAGAATAAAAGGAATATTATTGGTGCCTGAGGGTTTCAGGTTCTTGTGATTCTTGGTTGTTTTTTCAATCACCTTTTTTTTACAGTTTTGTTTGAAATTTTACTTGTAAATGTTTCCCTCTTTGTTCATTATGAAGTAGAAGTGGTAGGATTTGTATCCTTATGCGTTTAATTTTATTTCCTCATTTTTTCCTTCAAAATGGAATTTCGTATTATAGTAATAGCCATATAGTGCAAGGAAACCACAGGCTTTTGCTGCACTGGCAAAAAAAAAAAAAAAAATCCCAACCAAGTAGATAAGAAAACACGAATTGTATGCTTCCCTCCTCACACAGATAACCAGTTGGCCTTTAAATTTATTCAAATTCCCAGCCTCAACTGCCTGCAAGGGCAACTTGTTCCACCTATCTACAACTTGTTGACTAAAAGAAAACTTTCTACAATCTAATGTATACCTCAACCCCTGTAATTTAAATTTATGATCCTAAGTTATGGAATTGTTTAGAAAAGGTGAGAATTTTACCTTCTTCACGTAACCGGAGTTTTTCCTCATATGCTCGTCCATCTGCCAATTTCACCATTCGAGTTGCTCATCTTTGGACTCTTTCAAGAAGCTCAATGTCTTTTTTCAGATGAGGTCTCCATACTTGATCACAGTATTCCAAATATGGTCTTACAATTTGAGGGATTAGTGTCAAACCTCGTTAACAAAAAAATCATTTTGTAGTTGATGTTTTTGTAATTTACTAAAAAAAAAAAAAAGTCATTTGACATTTTCTTGGTTTACTGGGAATATACTTACAGCCTAAGCTAACTTGTAAAGTACTATAGAGATACAATTTTTTATAGTGTAGTGTTTGTGTCTAACGGCACCAGGGGTTTCCTCCCATCTCCACGTTGCTTTCATTGTGGGTGTAACAGTTCACTGTAAAGGCCAGAGATTTAAAAGTGTATGGACTTTGAGATGTGTTATGTTGTGTACCGTTGTTCTTCTGGACATTAGCTGCTGGGACCCAACGTTGTCCACACTATGCCTCGTGAAGGCAGACCAGGTACACCAGTATTTGGATATTTACTCTGGCAGGTCCTGCCACCTAATTTCCTGAGATTTCAGTGGCTAGGACCTATTTGTAAAAAAAAAAAAAAAAAAAAAAAGGGGGGTGATAAGATGCTGTTAGAGTTGAGAGAATCTGAGAGAGAGTTTGCACATTAATTTGGATGCTTTAAATTTTGGTTGTGTGGGACACACTGTTGACTTAGACAGAGTAGGGGGAGAGACTGAAGACGGGGGGTGAAAGTCAGAGTAGGAGGTCGATAGGGAAAGTGACCCCTGGGAAGATCAGTGGGGCAGGCCTATGCCCCACTAGGAGGAAGAAAATACAGGGAGGGGAGAAGACAGAGTCTGTTCTCTCCCCCCCCCCCAGGTGGTGAAAGAAAGTACCATGCAAGGGAGCATTGGTATTGGATTGCCAATGGATGCCTTGGCAGCATAGCTGCAAGAGGAAGTCATATCAGGTGGCCCAGATTCTTCTAGTCCAATCTGGTGGATTGGAAGGTAGTCTAATCCAGTGGGTCATATCAGGCAGTCCAATCCAGTGTAAATCCGATCTGGTGAGTTGATTTTATCAGTTTAGTCTGGTGTTTCACTTAACTGTACAGCACTGTTCTTGTGTCAAATTTGTGGCACCCAGGTCCAGTCAGTGTACGGTCATGTCTCTGCTTATTGGTTTGTTGGTCACATTTCGTGGTTTCAGTTCAGTGTCGTGTTGAAAACGGATCCACTTCTTTGAGAGTCCTTGTTTTGTTAAGTTTGTTGGAGTCAATTGACAGTTCCAGTTTGCACGTCGATGTTCAGTGGTTGAGTTTGCAGTTAGTGAGTGTCTGGTATAGAGGTCCAGAGACTGGCAATCAGGTGGAATGCTGTAGTCGTCTTGTCCAGTTCTGTTTGTGAGTCATGGGACAGAGTCTTCTAGCATTTTGAGTTTGGAATCCTCGGGCTTGCTGCGCCATGGTTATCTGTTCCTGATATTGTCTTTGTAGGGTACTGTTGTCACACGGCTGTGCAATTCCGTCGCCATTAAGTGTTGGGGTTTCGGCCAGAGTCGGGAGATCACTAGTTGTTATGGAGGTGGCAGGGATCTTTGTCATGAAAAGAGATCCTGAGCAAATTGGGTGAATGCCCTGTAGTATTCTTCTTCCTGTATTATTAGGTGTTCCTGGTTTCGGAGTAGGGAATGGATCCTTGTGACAAGCTGACATTGCAGGTCTCATAGGTTTCACAGTTGTGTATGAGGTGCTCCCACGATTCCTCTTGCCCGCAGGAGAATTGCAGTGTTTCCGAGATTCCAAAGTCAAAGAGTTTTTTCCTGAAAGAGCCATGTCTAGTCAGGAGATACATAGCGTGTAGTCCAGGTGAAAATCGGGCCGGAGGATGCAGATATACTAGATTAATCTCGGGGGTGAATTTTTTGGTAACTGTGCCTTTTGTCGAGTCTGACTCTGTCCTGCCAGGATTGTTTCAGGAATTCATGAGTCGTGCCTTTTCCAGGTTCTTGTTGGGTCTATAGTGAAGCCAATGCAAGTGGTTGTTCTCCCTTTTGACAGTTGAAAAAGCAGCCCACAGCGGACAATTTCCAGGTCCAGGGGAAGAGTACCTGCGAGGACCTGGAGCGCGTGGGTGCTGACTGTACAACGTGCTCTAGTGATCGTTAACAGAATTGAGTGGTGAATTGATTCTAGCTTGCATCTATTCACTACTGTAGTTGCCTTTTTATCCCATACACCAGCTGCGTAGGCCAGTATCGGGATGAAGAAGGCCATGTAAAAGAGGAAAGCGTTTTCCTTTTCGGACCCCAGTCCCTCTGGGTAACCCTAGCAACGAGTGCAGAAAATTTTCTTACTTGGTTCGTAGATAGCAGAGGTACGGTGTGTAGGAGAGATTCTTGTCCAGAACCAAACCAAGATATTTGAGTTCAGTTTTGAGCTTTATGGTTGTCCCTCCGACCTTGATTTGTGAGGGCCTTAGATACAGTTCTGTGACATGATATGCATTATTTGTATAAAGTAAAACTAACGTTATCTCAAAAAGGTAATACAATTTTGTAGTTAACGTTTGACGCTAAACCCTCGAATTGCCTTATACAATGGGATTATGACCTCCCTATTTCTACAGGATAGTGTTCGATAAATCATCGATAGAACACCATGGGCTTTTTTGGCTGCCTGTTTACACTGTTCAGAAAACTTCATATCTGCCCATATTGTAACTCCCAGATCTTTTTCTTCCTCCACTGTTTTTAATTCAGCCCCACTAAGTGTATAATTTATTTGTGAGTTGCTATTCCTCAAGTGTAAAACCTTGCACTCAGTACCCTTAAAATTTATTATTATAATAATAAATGATAATAAATTCTATTAAGAATTTATTCTTCTTCTACCTATTATTATTGTTTGTAGTAGTAGTAGTGGCAAACGATGCAAGGAAGCAAGCTTAGATGGAATCAGCCAAAAAACAAAAAAAAACTACACTTCTCATATCACTCATCCTTCCCCTCTTATAGTTTGTCTAGCTCTTTGAATTTATTCAAATTGCCCACCTCTACAACACTAGATGGAAGTATGCTCCAACAATCTGCTTCAGGCTGCTGGTTAAGGCAAATTTCTGGACCTCTATCCTGCAACCATCCATCTTTAATATCAATTTATGCCCATCATATGTGTAGTCTGAGCAAGAGGAAGGATTCCACCAGCATTGAGCTCACTCAATCTATTCAAAGCCTTAAACACCTGAATTGTATCTCCTTGCAGCTGCCTAGTCTCCAGGCACTGCAGTTTACAGAACTGAAGCCACATCTGGTAAGAGTATCCTTCTGTTCTCCTCACTAATCTCACTGCTCATCTCTGTACCCATTCCAACAGTTCACATTCTTCCTAAAATGATGCTTCCAGACCCGTATGCAGTATTCAAGATGTAGCCTGAGCATTGCCTTTTGCAACGGGATAATCACCTTATCCCTGCTAAAAAAATCCCCGTATATCATTGACAAAAACCCATGAGCAGCCTCTCTATACTTCTCAGAGAATGTTATATATGACTGCACCATTATCCACAGCTCTTTTTCATTCTTTGCTACCATGAGTGTAGTACCACACATTTGGTACATTAATCTAGTGTTACTGCTACCCATATGAAGTACCTTGCATTTTTCAGCATTTGGTTCTTCTCAGCTTGTCTGCATAATTTTTCTAGATCTTTTTTGCTGTAGCATATCCTTATTACTGTCATTAAACACCCTGCCAACCTCTATATATCATCTGCAAATTTACATGTTAAGTCTGATATGCTTTCATCAGTGTCATTATTGAATATAGAAAACAACAATGGGCCCTGGGGAACTCTGCTAACATTAGTCCAAGAAGATTAGTTCACGTGTAACCACTCTCTGTCTTTTCCCACTCAACCATTTCTTTATCCTTACCAGCATCAGCAATGTGCCCTTAATGGCACACTGCCCCAGTTTGTAGATCAATCTTTTTTTTTTTTTTAAATAAAAACCCCAAGCACGAGAGCTATTAGAATCTATAGTACTTAGTACCGTACTTGGGATGAGAAGATGAAAGAAGATACTTGTTGACATTATACTTGAATTACCGTAGAATTTAATTTTCAGAAAATATATATAAAGGGAAGTTGTTTCAGAAAACAGAAGTTGAAGCAATAAATGAGGAAGAAGAAGAGTTGGTTCTATGAGTTTGAAGTTGGACAGTAAAAGGATGCTGGCTGGTGGCAGCATGTGTTAGGACTGGTTTAGAAGAGAGAGCAGGAATTACAGAAGCCACGAAATTACATCTGTGAGACAGAGAGTGGCGGGACTTCGTTAGAGATGAGTCATTAATTAATTATCCTCTTTTGAATGGAATCTAAAAGCTGGAGAGTGGTTTTAATTTTTTTGGTATTCACTGTTAATGTATAACTTGTAATAATATTATGTAAAATTGTAATATTATAAATGCAACCCTTCCAATTTTATTCTTGGTTTATGCATAAAATATAATTATGAGTTTGCCTCTTTTTAGGTGGTTCCTTTTATTCATTTTCATTACCTGTCAGTGTACTGACCTTTATTTCCTCTGTATTATCTTTAGGGTTTCCTTATTATGATAGGTTAATTATTGAATTAGTATACATTGCCTGTGATTAGCTCACTGCATTTCTATTTCTAAAGTATAATTTAGTTTATTGAAAGTGACTGTTGGTAGGAAATAATTTGGGACTAAAATATATAAAATTGCTAAACAACCATGAAATCAATTGTTTAATTTTTAAATTTTGAATATTTATTCCATGTAGTGGAACTTTTACACAATGTATTTGTTAATAAAACAGTTACCATTTATGGCACTAAGATTTATAACAGAAAGTTATTATAAATGAGAAATAATAGCTCCTGAAATTAGCAGTTGGCATTTAAGGAGAAAAATTGAGCCTAATGTTGTATTTTAGAGTTTCATAAGTTTTCCTGTCTTTTGGGATAATGCTACCAGATACTCCTGTAACCACAAGTCACACTCATGGTTAATTCCATGTTGGTTAAACATATCATATTTAACTAACATGGAATTCTTGCATAAACATGAATGTTTACACATGAATAAAACAAATTTTACTGGCAACTAAGTTTAAATATTGATATTTTTATATACTTTATATGAAAAGAGTTTTCTTGGTCTGAACTCATTAATCATATATGCATTGATATTTCTTTGATTTTCAAGGTCCGCCAACTTACTGCCGTCCTGCTTAGGAGAATAATATCCAATGAATTTGAGAATATTCAAAAGTTGACGCCAGAAATTAATAACCAGTTAAAGAATCATTTACTCCTTATTATACAACAGGAGATCAGCCCTTTACTTCGAAAAAAGACTTGTGATGCAGCCTCAGAGTTAGCCCGAAATTTAATTGGTAAGTGAAAGGGAATCGAATGCACTTATGTACATAAATATGGCCAATAAAGAGCATGGAATATACTATTTAAAGAATTACTGTGTTTAAATGGTTCTTGTTCATTTTTATAATGCATTATCCAAAAAGCAGCAACCTATTGGGCAACGTTGAGAAAAAACGATGCGTTAGGATTGAAGCTTTGAATGTTGCCTACATTTTTTTATCAACTTAAAAACAATCCACTGCTATAATTTAATGACCATATAATTTTATTTCTGAAAGCTGATTTTTCAAGCACCTCTCAGAAATGAAATTAAAAATATATTATCCTTGCATGGGCCATTGTGTTCGTTATGAAATGTTATGCCATTTAGCATAAATATCACACATAAGTTATATTCTTAAAATTTATAAGGCACACTGTGCCCAGTGATCAGATATACAAAAATGAAATACTAAAATGTATTATATTGTAGTGCACATACAGTCTAACAGTTTCTGGAAACCAAGTTAACTGTGGTAAAAAGGTGGGTGTATAATATTTGTAGTAATTTTTTTTTATAAATTTTATACTTTTTATATCCATTTTTCTTGTATACCAGAAATAGTAGGACCCCTCTGATGCATTTTTTTTTTTTTTTTGTATAAAGTATATTTTAGTGCTGTGTTAAAAGTTTTATACATATTGACTGATGACAATTCATCCAGATAATATCTAAAGAAATATAAAAGCCTTCTCATAAAGTACATGAGGTGTATCCTTGGGTCACTGTTATATGCTAGCTGTGAGTGTGTGTGTGTATCATATGCCTGTTTCAAATCTGGATGAACTTCACAAGTGAATCATTGATGCAATTGCTTCCATGACACCAAAAGTGTTAAAAAAAACACTTGCTGTGAAATTGCAAACCGTTTGGGCATCCTGCATGCTGCCCAAGTGGAAAAATTAACTTTTTTGAGTTGTCTTTCCTTTAAAAATAACTATTTACTATATTTGCTATATAACTATCTTTTGTAGTTCCTGTTATATAATAATTTGTAATGTGGTCAGTAATTTATAGACACTCTGTAATATACAAAACAAAAGTTAATTAACAATGATTTGTCAGGGAATTTGGGCCATCCAAAGAGGAAGAGGAGTTTCTTCCAAGCTTTTCACAGGAAGATTCATTTGTCTATTGCAGCAGTATTTCTGGATTAATGACTGTCTTAGGAACTCCAGTATGGTGGAGATTGCTCATCAATATCACAAGCTACTATGAAATATGTTCTTCTTAAGAACATTTATACTTGTTTTAATTGCACATTCAGTTCAGTTAAAGGAAACACGAGAACTTCATGCTTGTTAAAGAAATGGCTGCTTTGTGGAGATTTGAAGGAGTCTGTATATGCTGTCGAATGACCTGTCAAGTTACTCTAAAATGCCATGTTTCGTATGAATTGTGTACTGGCTTCAAAAAAGTATTGAATCTGAAATTATGATGAGCTCAGTGGAAGGCCTGCCACTACCTTTTATTCTTATCAAATTAGGGTCAGTGAAATAATTTGTTAAAGATTACAAACTAAATCACAAGGATGTCAGTTGCTTTAAGAATCTTTGCAGTCAGTTTCCAAGTTTATTGAATGCACAACACAAAGGTGGCATTTTCTTTGGCTACAGATATGAAAGTTTACTTCAGTTGGAAAACATTGAAGGTTCAATGCCACAGCTGAAAAAGAAGCATTGATTTGGCATTAGGAATATTATTCGCTCCAAAAAAAAAAAAATACAACCACCCCAAACCATTACTGACTGTCCACCTGCCTAACTGTTTAGGCAGGTGGATGGTCGGTAATGGTCGGGGGCACGTTTGACTGTCACACATTTTTATCTCTGTTACGTCTATATGCATCTCTGAATGGTCCAGGTTGTGTCCATCCTTGCAGACCATCTGCTGCATCCCTTCATGGTCATCGTGCACCCACAGGGCAATGGACCGGCAGGATAAAGTGCCTCTCCACAGAGCCGTGGTGACTAGAACATGGTTTCAAGAGCAATCTGCAGATTTTTACCACCATGGAATGGCCTCCCTGTTCGCCGGACATGAATCCAATGGAGTATCTTTGGGATGCTGTGGAAAAGTCCATTCGAGCTTTGCCTCCTCCACTGAGGAATGAGACAGAATTATGGACAGCAGTGCAGCAAGCATTGATGAAAATACCTGTGGAAAACTTTCATGAACTAGCGGACTCAATGCCTCACCGTGTGACCACCCTTATCCGGGTGAAAGGTGGGCCTACACATTACTAATTAGGTATCCCATGATTTCTGTCCATTGTGTATATTCTTATAGTTTATTTTCTTAGGTTGTTATTGTTCAAAATAGTTATTATTGTTATTGTTATTATTTGGTTTTTAGGAGCATTAGCAACTAAGGCCATATTGCTCCGGGATATGCGGTGGTCATTTCCTGACCTTTCCGCATCCTCCGTATTTGGTGGTGACGGGCTCGAACCCCGGTCTAATCAAGAAACATGTGCTACGCACTGCTGCTCCTTCCCACCTGGCTACGGAGGCGCTTCAAAATAGTACAATTTAAGCATCTAACTATTTTGTTAGCATTGTTAGCCTGGTTTTAGCATTAGCAAGGGCACATGATGCAAGAAAGCAAGCTTATATAGCATCAGCCAAAACAAAACCGCTCTTCTCTCTCTCTCTCTCTCTCTCCCTCCCACCCTCCCTCCCCAAATGTTTGTCTAGTTCTGCCTTGAATCTGTTTAAGCTATCAACTCCTACAACGACAGATGGAAATTTGTTCCAGCAATCAACCACCCGCTGGCTA
The DNA here is from genome assembly GCF_048544385.1 of Mastigoproctus giganteus. Lineage (NCBI taxonomy): Eukaryota > Metazoa > Arthropoda > Arachnida > Uropygi > Thelyphonidae > Mastigoproctus > Mastigoproctus giganteus. The sequence goes on from NC_143577.1 coordinate 71,523,453, forward strand.
AAGGCAAGCTTTCGCACATCTATCCTACAACTGTCTTTCCTCAATTTGAATTTATGCCCTCTCAGGTGATTATTCTGAGCAAGAGGAGGAATCCCATCATCATTGAGCATGCTCAAACCATTCAAGGCTTTATACACCTCGCAGGTGCCCAGTCTCCAGACACTGTAATTTGCAAAACTTAAGTCTTTCTTCATAAGAGCAACCCTTTGTTCCATTCACTAATCTTGTTGCCCTTCTCTGTACTCATTCCAACAGCTCTACATCCTTCTTAAAATGAGGCCTCCAGACCTCAAGGTGTGGTACTCAAGGTGTGGCCAGACCATTACCTTATACAAGGGGATAATCACCTCCTTATCCTTGCTAGAAAAATCCCTGTATATCATTGACAAGACACCATGAGCTACTCTTGCAGACTGTCTGAACTGCTCAGAAAACTTCATATCTGCCTGCACAATTACCCCCAGGTCCTTTTCACTCTCCACCACTGTCAGTGTAGTACCACACAGTTGATACATTACTCTGGGGTTACTGCTTCCCCTATGCGGTACTTTACATTTGTCAGGGTGGATATCAAATTGTCATACTGAGAATTTAATCGATTTTGATAGCAGTTTTTTATATGTTGAATTTTCTTTTTTCATAAGGTATTGATATTTCTAATTACAATGTTTTAAAGCAGGGGCTTGTAAGTGGTCAATCACAAAGAACATTTTCTTTGATTGTTATGCACAAAATAAATATAATTTTCTGGGAATACCAGTGCCATAAATTTCATTAATTGCTTGATTAACTTTTAAAGGACAACAACTCAGCTTTTGGATTATTTATAATAAAAAAATTAATAAATAAAAATAATAATTCTACAACTATCGTATTTTATTTGAAATAGAAATGTGAAAAAAATGTGATAGATTGATCTTGTGATCTTATTTATCTTTAAAGTAGCTTATAAATTGGGACATTTTGCCAGGCCTGTTTTAAAATATATAAAGGTTATCATGTTTGTACGACTTGTGTTGCTTTTAACACTTAATGTCTTGTCATATTTTAACTACGAAAAGTTGCTTATGTAATTATATTTGAATGCTGTACTGAAAAATAGATTGATTTCAGTTTCATTACATTACAGATGATGAAGGAAATAATCATTGGCCCGAATTCCTGAAATTTTTATTTGATTGTGCAAGCTCATCTAATCAGTTTTTGAAGGAGTCTTCACTGCACATGTTTTCGTAAGAAAAGTTTGTGATGTTTTTTGAAGTATTTTGTTTAGTGTCAGTAGAGCATTTAGATTATTATCATCAGTATTTCAGGATATTCTATTTAATTAATTTCTGATATAATTTTGACACATACAAACACATTTCCTGTGTGCCTATTGATGAAATGATTCAACAAAGCTGTATCAGTAACTTGCCACTTTTTTACCTGCTGAGTTTAAGAGAAATCCATTGAAAAGGAATGAAATGAAAAATAAGATAGACTTTGCCTATTAAGAAATGCACCCTTGCAAGGATTTTCAACTAAAAATACAGGGAAATAGTTGACATCAGACATAAGGAGAAAATATTCATTATACGACAGCAGTACAAGCTGTGATTTTCAATTTAACCCTTTCTTGATACTGCGAAGTACCCATGAGAAGGATAAGCTGTGAATTAATACTGATTCTATTTTCCTATTTCCTCTTAACCAATCAAAGTTAAGGTCTTCTTATCACTTACATATGTTTTAATATGTAAGTGATAAGAAGACCTTAATTCTGATTGGTTGAAAGGAAATAAATGTTTACTAGGTCCCATATACAGCAATACCCCGCATAGCACTGATAATTGGTACCGAAACTATTCTGTGTTATGTGAAACCGTGCTGATTGAAGTATAATTATAATGGGTTTTAATTGAATGCGTACCAGAGGAAACAGTCTATAAACATATTACAATAAACCTGTAAACAATTTGCACTTGATAGCCAATTAAAAGGATTTGAAAAAAAAAATATACTGCAAAAATTTAATTAATGAAAAGGTAACAGCATGAGAGATGAGAAAAAAGCATTATTGTTTATTTAGGTATTTCAGTGAAGTCTGGTGAAGTCGTCTCTTCTTTTTCTCGGCATACAAGTCTTTGTAGCATCGAATCCCACCTTGTAAAATTTGCCGTATCTTGATGCTATGTTCAGTGTTCGGATCTTCATTCATAATCGCCTCACAGGCCATGTAAATCTCCCGAAAATCTTTCTCCAATTCTTCTGTTGAAAGTTGTTTGAACTTGCGATTCAAAACCAGTGGGATCATTTGCCAAATGGAGCAAAACGTGTTGCCAAACAAAAGGCATGTTGTTGACAGTGATTTCTGGCCAAGATGCAGATATATTTTCGATCGTATTTAAAGGGGTAAAAAATAAATTGTGAAATGAAAAATTTGAAAAGCTATCACGTTGTCTCGTCATAATGGAATTAAGAATACCGAACACTGTTGCATGTTGCCGCTGATTGCCTGAGTTAAGGGGAGCTATTGGCATATATGCACATGTGAGACAATGTAGTTGGCACCACAGCATATATGTATGTTTAATTAGGCTACGACAACACAGCATATATGTAGAGTACGTGTCTAGGCAATTGAATGAGTTTTAATGTGTATAGTAAATTTTCAACTTAAACTTAATTTAAAACCGTGTTATAGTGAAACCCATGCTGTTTGAAGCCGTGCTAAGTGAGGTATTGCTGTATTGGAAATATCTATAGGTAAGTACATTTTCAGAATGTTTAAATTTTTCAGATTTATATTTCTTAATGGCATTCATTATATATAGTTTAGTCATTCACAGGTCTAATTAAAATATTAATATTATCAGCACCCAGTTTATAAAGAAATTGATCTACATATAGTGCTAATTCCATTTTTATAGGATTATTATGGAAACCGTAATAGAAATAAGCTAGTGTTTGATACATTATAATGGCAATTTTTATGTAGATGTAACTTATGTACTTTTCTGAACAGTTTTTCAAATTACTGTGTTAAGGTATTTCATGTTATTTTGAAAGACAACTTTAAAAACACCTTTAATATCAATATCATGAAAGATTTATTTAATTTTATCTCTAACGTGCTGTGTTACGGGATGGTTATAAATGTGCTGGAAACCTGTTATGGATTTTTATTAGAACTATGAGCGGCAGATATTTTATACCTGACTTTGTATTATAGTACTGTGGTAAGATTTAAACTCCAGGAATTTTTTTCTGTTGGTTAAGCTATGCAGCTCTTTCTGTATCATGTTTTTATTTGTGTGATTCTGTTTGATTTTTAGCATCTGGATGTAGATATATTGTAATTTTTACTGTACTAGTTTATTTTTAATTATAAATGCATTGCTTGTTTGATTTCATCATGCAAACTTCCACTGACTTATTGTTGAAAAATACATTGCTGTCCATCACCCACACACAAGGCTAACTATAGTGAATGTATGCTATGACACTGTCTCTGTTGAATGGCATAACAGTTGAAAAGAAAAAAGAAGTAAAAAAGAGTTTAATGTGACAGTACTAAGTTTGTTTTTAGTTGGGGGAGCATTATCCTGATTAATGACTTTATTCAAGGGGATAATCACCTCCTTATCCCTGCTAGAAAAATTCCTGTGTATCATTGACAAGACACCATGAACTACTCTTGCAGACCGTCTGCACTGCTCGGAAAACTTCATATCTGCCTGCACAATTACCCCCAGGTCCTTTTCATTCTCTACCACCGTCAGTGTAGTACCACAGAGTTGATATGTTACTCTGGGGTTACTGCTTCCCATATGTAGTACTTTACATTTGTCAATGTTAAACTTCATTTGTCACCTCTCAGCCCATCTGCCCAACTTTTCTAGATCCTGTTGCAGCAGTGTACTGTCATTAGTGTCATTAACAACCCTACCAACCTTCGTATCATCTGCAAACTTGGACATTAAGGCTGATATACCATCACCAATGTCATTTATAAATACAGAAAACAACAATGGACCCAACGCTGAACCCTGAGGGGGACTCCACTAATAACAATAGTCCACGAAGAGCAGTGTCCATTGATTACCACTCTCTGTCTTCTCCCCTTCTCCCATAGCTTGAATGGTCCAATTTACCAGTTAATGACAGACCAAAAATCATGGGTGGATGGGGGGAAAGAATGTACCAGGAAGTGTTCAGTGTTCACCAGTAGCAGTGGATGGATTGGTATTTGGTCAGTGCCTAATAAATTTAGACGCAACTGATTTCATAAATATTACATTTTTGCTTCATACTTGTAGTTGTGACTATTTCTTTGGTTATTATTGACCTGTCTTAAATCTGTATCTCTTGTTGGTTCACATTTTAAAAGTTTTTTTATGTCATACTGCCAGTGTTTGTAAGAAAATATAAGTTGAAAGCTAGCAGGTTCAGCATTCAATCTCCTCTGATATATTTGTAGTGGAAATAAGGGAGGCTCCGATATAAATATTTACATCACTTTTTTCTGCTTGGCAAATAATAAAATAAACCCTTTCAGTGTGAGAACTTTAATTCTTGGAGTGTTAACACTACTGAAACCTTGCTCTTTAGAGAATTCATGAACCAAAATCCATGTTTTCTCTTAATGGACAAGTTTTAGGGGACAGGAAGCTTCTACTTCTCTCTCTCTCTCTCTCTCTCTCTCTCTCTCTTTCTCTCTCTCTCTCTCTCTCTCTCTCTCTCTCTCTCTCTCCTCTCTCTCTCTCTCTCTCTCTCTCTCTCTCTCTCTCAGGGTAACTTGGAAATTTTTTTTAGCTGGTGCACCATAAGCCTCAGGATTCCTTGCACTATATGGCTAGTAATAATAATATTTTATGTAGCATGCTCTTTTTCAGTCAGAATCGATTGCTTTTGAGTTTCTTCAGCAGGGAAGAAAGGGGTGGATTTTTGAATACATTTTATGAACAGAGCCAACTTAGGGTGTGGAGAGTTAGTTCTCAGATGGCCCCAGGGGTTTCTCCCATCTCCACATTGTGTTCTCTGTCTGTGAAGGCCAGAGGTGAAGGGGAGGATGGATAGTGAGACACTGGCCTCAGGCAGATAAATTATCAGGGTGGCAAAAATAAAAAAATATGAAAATCTTGAATTTTTACGCTGTTTCTCCATATCAATTACGTTAAAATTCAAATATTTTTGGTGACAGTGCCTTTCTTGGTTGGGTTCTACTTGATGCCCGATCTGGGCATCAAGTAGAACCCCTATAGCAGCAGAAAAAAAAACTGCGTGATGGAATATAATATTTCAAAGGTTGGTTGATTAACTTTTAAAGGACAACAACTCAGCTTTTGGATTATTTATAATAAAAAAATTAATAAATGAGGGGAAAGAAAAAATTAAGGATGCATCAGGCAGGAAAATATATGGAACCATTCCTCTCTACAATTACACATTATCAGAGTCCAAGATATACATGAAGAAAAGACCAAGATATGCATTCCTTGGTCTTTTCTTCTTCCTGGTTGTTGATAAAATATCATTGGTTAGTAGAATATCACTGTTGTTTCTGAATTTAATAACTGTTTCAGACACACAAAGAAACTTAGTGTCTGAAACAGTTAATAAATTATTTTTTTATGAAGACCAAATTACAACTGTAAAAAAGTCTGCTTTTCTGCTCTTTCCTTGGAAAATTTGTGGGTGTTTTTTTTTTTTTTTTTGCTTGACTATAGAATTTTGCTTCTTTTCGAAGTGCTCATTGCTGTATCCTCAGGGATATCTTGACCTTTTTATGTCACAAGACAGTTCAGTTTTGTTACAGTTTAAGATTTGCCAACAGTAGTACATAATCTGTGCAATCACTGATGATTGAACAGTTTATGTACTACTAATTGCAGTGGGAGTATTAAGTTTTAATCCTATATGTAATTTGCACATTTCCCTGATAGGATATAATCTAATTTCTTGATTTCAGTATGAAATTAGGAAATATTATTTTCACAAATTTCAAATATTAAATCTTTTATTAGCATTAGCATTAGTAGAGGCATATGATGCAGGAAAACAAGCTGATACAGCATCAGCCAAAAAAAACAAAAAATTTCACCCGTCCATTCGCTCTAAAATTTGTTTAAGCTATCATTTTTTTTTCTTTATTTTTTTTCTCTTATTTATTTATTTTTCCATTCTGTTTAAATATTCCATTAAGAAAAAGATGAAATATTTCAGTGCCAATATTTCATCTTTTTCTTAATGGATTGTATTTCTTATTGTGTGCACTTTGACAGTTTTAATAAAAATTAAATGTTAAACATGCTGTGTGTTTTACACCTTTTATTTTCATTTCAAAAAGCAAAAATTAAATTCTGCTGAAACTTAAATGTTTCAGACATAAAACAGAAACATTGCTCTCTTATTCTTTTCCGTTTTTCAGTTTAAAAGACTAAGTGTGTGAAAGTGCATGCACATATATTTCTGCTTATTATGTATATAAATATTAAAAATTGAAATAACTAGGATAAGAATGTAGATGTTTATTGAACTAGCAGGAGAAGAAAAACAGGTAACCCGAAACTTTTCAAGGACTGCATCATTGCTTGTCTGGTGTCCAGTAACATTTACTCACCTCAAGCAAAAAGTCAGATAGTTGCAAAGACTCTAGTGGGTAACCTGAACAGTTACTTTTGCAATTTCTTCATGAAAAACATAAAGAAATCACTTCAGAAACTAAAGTTTCACTATATTTAGGAAGGTATAAAAAAACTTCAGATTTTTAATCATTGATTAATGCAGAATGTTATTTTCGAAGCTCGCCTGTCAGGTTACCTGCCACTACCAGGTATGAGATCACCTAGGATAGTATTGACCACTATCCTGGGTAGTCCTTAAAATGAATAAATTTATCATTTATTCATTGATTGAATGAAATACATTCATTCAATCAATGAATAAATGGATGGAAATTTTTACTATTATATATATATATATTTGTATTAATACAATAAACCTTTCATCCGTAACATTTACTCACTTTAATCTGAGACTAATTATAAAGAATTAATCTTAATTATGAATGAAATGTTCAACTTCTTGTTCTTGTCTTTTGGAATTTTTGATGTATTGGCTGTTTCAGATTGTAGTGCACTATTCGAACTTCTGTTTTGGCCAAAATAATGGAGTCACTGGTTAAAGAAGCATTGCAGGATCATTTAGACAAGACTGCAGTTATAGTTCAGACACAGCATGTATTTGTTAAGGGGAGGTCTTGTCTGACCAATGTGATTGAATACTATGATTTGGGCACAGGAATTGGATGCAAAAAATAATTTTGATATCATATACAGTCGATTCTGGTTATTTGGGACACATCTGGACTAGCGCATTTTGGCCTGATTAAGCGGCTGCTCCAATTATGTGAAGTTTCAGGTAAATAGTTAAAAATACAGTGGTCCCCGCTTTACAATTGGTTCACTACAATCAAATTACATTACGATGGACTCACCATAGTAAAGTACCGTTCACTATACGATGTGTAGTAAGTGCCGGTCATTATGATCACGTTTGTGAATTGAATTTTAATTCTATTAAACAGCGATTCTAATTAGCGAAAATAGGAGGAATATATCCTCAGGTTATAAACGTAAGATGTATTAAGCACAAATTTACCCTTTATTACCTTACGTGAAAATCGGAAGAATATTGTGATAATCGGAATAATTAATATGTACCGTAATATGTACATACTAACTAGTTGACATTTGTTGGTGGGGGTTAAAATTTAAAACAGAAAAAAGATAAGCAAACAATAACAAAGAACAGGGCACACACAAATTGCAAGTAACACGATACGCACAAGTGAGAATGGAGTAACAAGTTACTAAGCTTTAAAAAAAGGAATGAAGAGAAGATTCTGAAAATAAATTTTTTTATGTCATTGAAGATTTCATGGAAGTGTAAACGCATTTCACCATAATAACCCACAGAATTCCAGCTGTCGGTATTATCACAGATTCAATAAGATCGAGTTTACTATCCATTTATGATAGATTGCATTAACAGAAAAGCCCAATAAACAGGTGACTGTTAATTGTTTTTATTGTTTTATGGTTGTGACCTCCAGAAACCTGACTGAACCATGAGGTACGGTCGGAGACAATTGTAGGGTAATCTCCAGTGCTGCAGTCTCCTGCCCCGAGTAAATGGCATGTTGTCCCAATTAAGCGAAGTAAACCCTGGCTATTTTCTCGATTGGTTTCTCTTCTTTAGGATTTGTCCCAAAGAAACGGCTGACCTGATTAACCAGTCGCCCAAATAACTGGAATCCACTGTACTTGGATTTCAGAAAAGCTTTTGACACTGCTGTACGTAAAAGATTGCTGTACAAATTGGAGCAGTATGGCATTAAGGGCAAGTTGCTGCTATGGATAAAGGGAGGGCTGAGTGGGCGAAGACAGAGCAGTAATCATTGGACACTGCTCTTCGTTGACTAACAACATTGTTCTTTTCTGTATTTATCAATGTTGTCCCTCATTGTTGTTTTCTGTATTTATCAATAATATTGATGAATGTATATCAGGCTTTAATGTCTGAGTTTGCAGACGATACAAAGGTTGACAGATTGTAAATGACAGTAATGACAACAGGATCTAGAAGTGTTGGGCAGATGGGCTAAGAGGTAGCAACTGGAGTTTAACATTGACAAATGCAAAGTACTGCATATAGGTAGCAGCAACCCCAGAGTAATGTACCAACTGTGTGGTACTACACTCAGGGTAGTGGAGAATGAAAAAGACTTGGGGGTTATTGTGCAGTCAGATATGAATGAAATGCTCAACTTATTGTTCTTGTTCTTTGGAATTTTTGATCTTTTGGCTATTCAGACCGTAGTGCACCATTTGAACTTGTGTATTTGAAGAATAGAATATTTAATGTGACACATCCTATAATGGTGACACTTGATTTTTAGCCATAATTATGAGAGCATCCTTGGATTTGGGTTTTATGAGAAGTACAGGCAGGCTGCCAGAACAGCCCATGGGACCTTGTCAATGCTCTACAGGAATTTTATTAGCAGGGATAAGGAGGTGATTATCCACTTATTATTATTATTAACCATATGGTACAAGGAAGCCTGAGGCTTATGCTGCAAAAAAAAAATTCCCCGTATTACCCCCTGAGAGAGAGAGAGAGAGAGAGAGAGAGAGAGAGAGAGAGAGAGTGAGTGAGTATAAAGGAATCACCAAGAAAGAGAAGAATGATGATATCCAGCTCAGGACCCTGGGTTTGCCAAGCTCATACTCACCAGATGTGAGCCCCCCTTGTATAAGAAGGCAATGGTCAGGCCACAACTTGAGTACTGCATACAGGTATGGAGGCCTCATTTTAGGAAGGATGTAGAGCCTGCTGGAATAAGTACAGAGAAGGGCAACGAGATTGGTGAAAGGAACAAAGGGTTGCTCTTACCAAGAAGGCTTAAGTTCTGCAAATTGCAGCATCTGGAGATTAGGCACCTGCATGGAGATCTGTTTGAGGTGTATAAGGCTTTGAATGGTTTGGACAAGCTCAGTGCTGATGGGATTCATCCTCTTGCTCAGATTATGCACCTGAGGGGGCATAAATTCAAATTGAGGAAAGATATCTTCCACAATGACAAACGGAACAAACTTCCGTTTGTCATTGTGGAAGATGATAGCTTAAATAAATTCAAGAAAGAACTGGACAAATGTTTGGAGTGAGCAGATGGGTGAAATGGGAAGGGGTTTTTTTTTTTTTTTTTTTTGGCTGATGCTGTATAAGCTTGCTTTCTTGCATCATATGCCTCTACCAATGCTTAATGCTAATAATGTGTGGGAGTGGGACTGCCTTATTTATATTATAAATTGGTGCATGGCAGTAAGCTGCTTGACATGCTTTAATAAAGTCAACATTTCCTAATAGAAAATTTCCTAATAGTCAACATCAGAGCTCAAGGCACAGTGATGGAGAGAAAATTCTAATGGTTGGTTTTTTTCTCTTTGGCAGAACAACAGAAGCCTAGGGCAAGGAAACAATTCTCTGTGTTTGGTGTTGTGTAGAATTAACATTATCTAAGCTTAATATTACTAGGAAATTCAGAAAATTAAGGTGGTAGTGTTAAAACACTAAAATTTTTTATCAGTACAGTAAGTACTAGGGACAATATTCCAAACCTGATCATTACCTGCGAACTTTTGTAACATAGGACTGACAGCAAAAGTACCCTTAGTTGAGAGTGATCATGGAGGTCCAGCTTTGGTGATGGAGTGGGGGAGGAGCAAGAATTAATATTATAATGACTGGATGATAACAGGAATTAAACTTATTCTGTATCTACCAAAAAAAAAACTTTATCATTTATACTTTCCCCATTCCAAAAAAAAAGTAACTATCTAATTCCACTTTGAACTTTAATGTGGTTGAATCAAAGAGTCTGACAACACTCTCTGCTTCAACCACATAACCTCAATTGATATGTTGCAGTGTAGGACGTGGCGCCTCCATAGCAAGGTGGGAAGGAGCAGCAGTGCGTAGCACACGCTTCTTGATTAGATCGGGGTTCAAACCCGTCACTACCAAATACGGAGGATGCGGAAAGGTCAGGGAATGATCACCGCATATCCTGGAGCAATATGGCCTTAGTTGCTAATGCTCCTAAAAAAAACCAAATAACAAATAACAAACAAGCAGTGTAGGACAGTGCTCAGAATACATAATGGCGAAAATTATATTTTCTGTTTTTTTTTTTTTTTTGTTTTAATTTTCATTTAAAATTTATTACTCTTTATTTGTAACATAGTGTAGTAAACAATATTTATTTAAAAAAAAATTGCCTTATAATGATGATGCAACTACTGTGTATTATTGTAACTTTTATTTAACTGGAATTTCCATGTACATTTATGAACAATGATTTAGGTCAGTACCTGGCATATTTGGTAACCAGCAAAGCCGATATTTGGATGTTATTCGACAGATGCTGCTTCAAAGTTTGCAAGATTCAAATACTGAGCAGGTAAAATAAAAAAAAAATTCATTCTAATATTTATATCATCAGTACTCCTAGGGCCATTTTCATCATTGTCAGTGCACCTGATGATGGTGGTGCTGATGCCCCATTTGTGACAAACGTGGTGGCAGGTTACCTGACAGGTGACCATTTTCTTTTTAATTTCTGGAAAAGTTTTTGTTTTTTAATTCCGCTTCTACAGTACTAATACAGACTGTAACATTTAAATGCATAACACTTAATTGTATATATTGCTTACTTGCATAAAAAGTAAAAATCACAAATTGTTCCTTATGTTTCTATTACAGATTTGTCCAGTTAATTGTATAACACTTATTTGCATATATCACTTTTTTTGCATACGTATGCTGAGTCAAATTTCACATTTTCTAATGCATTTTGTAACTGTTAATTAAATAGTTGCTTTTTCTAAAAAATATATTTTTCTTTACTTTGCACTTACACAGTGATTACATTCATACTGCATTTTCCAGTCTATGCTCATGTTTATTTTTATGAACGTACTGGCTAATTGTTTTCCTACATGTCGATAACGTTTGTAATTATTGTATGTTTTTAATTCTATTAAAAACTTACATACTGAATGCTGCATTAACTAATAGTTTGCTGGTTCTTGAAGATGTTTCCCACACATGGACACAAATACAGTGTAATACATGCAGTATATATAAGTTCCCAAGTTACACAAGTGCATGTTGTAACAAGGTCATTCCTTGTGTTGAAAAGTAGCTATGTGTAGCCTGCAGTCAGTTGTGCTTTCTTCAATCAAGAACACTGAATACATAAAACATATTTTAAACATTTTATTTTTGTCTAGTGGTGTCACATCACAAAAACAGACTGACTTAGTCTTAGAGAACAAGTTGCTGTTAGCAAGAACTTGGCCAGTAAGCTGTTGCAAAATGAAATAGCAAAGAAGTATGGAATATCACAATTACTGTCACAAATCAAAACAAATCAGGAGACAATCTGGATTAATTTTTACGAATTGCTAATCTCAGCAAGAAATGACAAAGAGAATCAACCAGAGAAGATGTCAACGAAGCTATGTTTTGTTGGTACACCCAAACCTCCAAGCCTCTTAGCACTACAATTTCTGGGTCCTCGAAAAAGCCGACTCTTCAGCTAAGCAACTAGATGTTCAAGGAACGTTTAATTGGCTGTGGACTTATTGATGGTGTCAGCACTGAATGATTCAATTCAAAAAATCACATGGTGAAAAGCAAAGTCACAACAAGGAGGTAGGGGAATATTGGTTACACAATGTTTGTCCTGACAACCATGAGTAAGCAGAGGACATCTATAACTCTGATGAAATGGGGGAGTCTATTACTATGCTTTCCCAGATGTTGGGCTGGTGATCACAAATGAAAAACCACATAGAGCCAGGGTGAGTAAAGAAAGAATAACAGCCTTTGTTGCATGCAACTGGACAGGAACGGAGAAGAGAAAGGTGCTCATCATTGATAAATCAGCCAAGTCAGTATGCCTGCATGGAGTGCAGTCAGTATCAGTGAAATATGCATCTGGATGACCCCTTCTATATTTAAAGAGTGACTCAGAATTTGACAAAGGCATGACTTAGACAAAATCATAAGGTATGTTTCCTGCTAGATAATAGCACATTCCATGGAAATTGTTTCTCTTCCCCCAAACAGGACTGGTTCCATACAACCATTAGATCAAGGAATTATTAAAAATTTAAAGCACTATTACCGTAGTAGTATGATGAAAAAGATTATTTGCCAGACTGGCAGCAGACGATTCGATAGTGCACCAAAACTTGGAGGGTCCATTACACTGTTTGATACAATTCACCTCCTCTCCAATGCATGAACAATCCAGAATTGTTTTATGTTCAGCCTCACCACTGATGCCTCCAAATTTTGAGGGATTTTCAAAGGAGGATGCCCAGAAACATGGATAAGTTTTCTGTGCAGAAGATATGTGGAGTAGATGGAATGCACCAACAGAAGGGGAATTCTCGCATAAGGAATTAGATGCTGGTCTTGGAAACAAGGAAAATGAAGTAAAGGGGAAGAAGCTGTTGCTGATCCATCAAATACAGGTGGGATGGAAGTGCTAGACACCCTTAGAAATCCCATCTATGCTAGAGGACTGCAACAACTGGGAGATTCTTTGGCTGCTTTAGAAAATGGTGTAAGAGCAGAAATATGCAAAGCCACTAAACAAAAAACTTTGATTTTTTTTTTTTTAAAGTATATAAAAGAGACCATCAGCTACCTTTATACTGAGAACTTTGATTTTAGTATTGTATAAGTTAATTATTGTGTAATTGAATGTTAATTTAAAAACTTATTGCATGTCATTTAGCCACTTTGCAGACAATGTATTATCATTACATTACTAGCTGGTTTGATGGGTTCACTTTTAGTTACGGTAAAGTATTTGCATCTTCAAATAGGCCTCTGGGGTTGGGAAAATTCATATTCACAAAAATTACATACGAACACCAACCGTTGCTGAAATAATTACTTTTAATTTACTTTAATACTGTTAAATATATACATAGAACTAATGAAATAACAAAACTTTTCTTTAAATTAATGTAGAATAAAAATATACAATCTATTTACAATAAATATATAAGATATATAAGAATTTATGAGAAAATAAAACCACTAAAATACCGATAAAACAATGAGACTAAAACCGCTAAAATCCCGAAGCTTTCAGAGGCACCCACCTCCTTTCTCAGCAGTAAGATTTTTATGGTACAACACATCCTTAAATAACAGCAGGCTCACGGCTCTCAGCACGTGGTTCCACAGGAGCGTGGCCAGTATTCTCTTCATGCACACTGGAACCGGAAATGGCTCGGGAGCGTGCCAGGCAGAACCGATCATCCCGTCAGAGAATCGCTGCCTCAAAGAGGGGATGAATACGAATTCCCCTGTCTCTATTAATGGTATTGTTCCCAGAAGAACAAATCTGCAAGCTCTCAAGCCACTTGCAGTCCCAAAACCTATGCATGGTCGATGATGACAGCTTTGTCCGGGGAGATCTGATGATGTTTCTCCCAAAAATGGGAAGTCCGCTACAGCGGACTTCCCATAATCAGCAGATTTTATAGCATTTATGTCTTCCCTAGACGATCTTTGAACCGCCGCCTCGTTTCACTAATATAACACTCCCCACAATCCGGGCATCTAATCTCATAAACAACCCCACTACTAACAACCCTTGGTATGAGGTCCTTAACCTGAGACACAACTGTGTGCAACCTCCATCCCGGAAACTGTACACAACGTGTCTGACAGTCACGTAATAGAGGATAGAAATGAAGAAATTATACGTGTTACAGCGGACCTCAAGAAATGTGGTTACCCCCAGAGGATCTTGGACAAATTTATTAGAGAAGTGGAGTTTGAGCAAAGAGAGCCGTTCATACCTGTTGCCACCACATACATTCCTTACTATCTGGGCCTAACGGAATGTATAGCACGTGTATTACGTGACTGTCAGACACGCTGTGTGCAGTTTCCGGGATGGAGGTTGCACACAGTTGTCTTAGGTTAAGGACCCCATACCAAGGAATCTTAGTAGTAGCGTTGTTTATGAGATTAGATGCCCGGATTGTGGGGAACAGATGGCGGCACAGGCGCTGCTAAATTAGCATATCAACTCATACTACCATTGCATTATATTAAATATTGACAAAAGTTAAATTATAATAAATTAAATAAATAGATAATTAAGCATTCATTAGAGGCAGCAACATGCAATTCCTCCATTTTTTAATTTATTCTGATTTTGTTATCTTTTAGTAGTTCCTTCAACCCCCTTTTTTTAGTGATATTTCATGTCTTTTGGAACTGGTACCTCTTGGGGGGGGGGGTACCGCTAAATTAACATGTAATTGGCATTATTCTAAATTTTATATACGTCATGTTAATTGGATTTAAAGTTCAAAATTATATAGGGGTTTCTGGGCTATTATTTATGTGTAACTTTTATTCTTTTCCGTTCGTTCATTTATTTGGTTATTTTTATGTTAATTTTCGCTCTACAGTTTTTTGCCATACTACTGGCTTATGTTTTATTTTATTTAATTTAAAATATATTTCGGCTTCATATGGAGGAATTGCGAGTCGCTGCCTCTAATGAATGCTTAATTAATTATTTATTTATTTATTTTATTATAATTTAACTTTTGTCAATATTTAATGGTAGTATATATATATATATATATAACAAACTTTAACAAACTTCCATATAGCAAATTTTTCTGCGTAGTAAACATTTTGATTTCCCCTTGGTCATTACATTGAAAATAGTTTCCATATAACGAAGAAAATTTCCATACAATGAACTGATTTCGAGAGACGTGGGTATGTATGCATTGTTCACACCTCTGGCCTTTAGGCAATAGAACTGACACTATAGAAAGCACAAATTAAGAGCTAAGAGGATTAAGAATTAATCACTTTAGCTTTTAATAGCTAAAGTAATTAAAAAGGGTTTAATTCTTAGGAGAGCATTCCACAATTTAGTGTTGCCCTTAAAGCATTTACCGTACCGAAAAGTTGTGCTGGTCAACTGTTGTCTGTGTCCACAGTCATTGGCAAAGATTAAAGAATATTCTTGACATGGACATTGGCTCTGGTCATTGTTTTCTATTGTAAGCACCCTATTAGAGAATTAGGCGAGAATGATTTTCCTCTATCCCAAAAATTCATCTGTTTTGCAGAAATGAGTCATCCACACTTTCACTAAATTTCACTTGTCTCTATATGGTAGGTACAAGTTGTCCCTAAATCATTTTTGTTTTAGCTGCTGTGCAAGTAATCTTACAATGTATAAGAGGAAATTCTTGACTGTAGTGGCAAAAGTAGCAGGTCTTAATAGTGTAGATCGCAGCTTTAAAAAAAAAAAGAAATCTCTTTAAAATTTGGTGCCCCTGCCAGTAGTGTGTCAGCCATTCCGAAAAACTGTGTTTCGATTCTCAAACTGTTTGAGGAAATGGGACCCAGTTAGAAGTGTGCGAAATTATGCCTGTATGAAGATGTAGATGAAGCCGTTTTTAAGTGTGTGAAGTTGATTCGAGACCCAAACATGCCGATAATAAAACAAAAGGGCCATTAATAAAACAAAAGGCTATGGAGTACACATCGTTTCTCTGGCATAAAACTTTCCAAGCCAGTTCTGGTCGGCTGGACAAATTTAAAAAGTGCCATGGCTTACTTGAAAAAGTTATATCTGGTGAAAGTGTGGTTGTAATTGAACAAGACTGGACCCATTGGAAAGAAACAGTTTTGAAAAAAAATATGGACTATGAGCCCCAAAGACATTCAGCATTGATGAAACAGCTCTTTTTTTTTTTAATGCTTGCCTAACAAGACACTGACTTTTAAAGGTGATAAATGTGTTAGTGGTAAAAATAGTAAGGTGAGAGAGAATTACAGTCTTGGTTGGTGCAAATATGTCAGGTAATGAAAAACTGAAGCTTTTGGTAATAGGCAAAAGTAAACAACCCTGATGTTTCAAAGGAGTAAAGTCGTTAGTTTGACTACAACTACAACAAAAAAGCTTGGATGACAAGTGAAATTTTTGAACAGTGGATTTTAAAATTCAATAGAAAGATGACGAAAGAAAACAGAAAAATCGTTTTGATTGTCGACAACTGCCCTGCCCACCTTCACTTGGTAATTTTGAAACTTGCAAGTGTGAAGCTTGTTCTCTTCCCTCCAAATACTTCGTCTAAACTGCAGCCAATGGACATTATCAAGGCATTATCAAGAATTTTAAAATGCACTACCAAAGGCACATCTGAAAAAAATTATACTGAGAATAGAAACCAACCAACCTATAGATTCTGTTATAGATTTGCAGATGTGTATATCAGAGTTGGCAAAAG
Organism: Mastigoproctus giganteus; assembly: GCF_048544385.1. NCBI lineage: Eukaryota > Metazoa > Arthropoda > Arachnida > Uropygi > Thelyphonidae > Mastigoproctus > Mastigoproctus giganteus. The sequence continues at coordinate 71,540,354 of NC_143577.1, forward strand.
TTTGGAGTCAAAATGTGACAGAAACAACAATTAAGAATTGTTTCTCAAAAGGAAGTTTTGCTAAAATGCCAATTAACAGCGATGAGAGGGATGAACTGCTACAGGACATTGAGAAATCTTGGGAAGAACTCCAACCGAGAAGTTTGATCAGTGGAGAAATTGTTCTTGAAGAATTTTTAGGAGTTCATAACGATGTCATATAGCTGAATATCCAAGTGACTCCAACATTTTGGAGAGTATTCAAAGAACTAGTGAGAATACCGACAATGAGTTGTATGAAATTGAGGGCAATATTAAAACCTTCCAAACATGAAATGTTGGTAGCATTTGAAACTTTGCACCGAGGCCTTCAGTGTGAATAAAATGTGCCAGAAAATATATTTGAGTGCTTAAACAAATGCAAACATTTTTATGAACAATGTACAGTAAAATCCAGTGTACAACAAAAAATAACCAAATATTTTACAACATAATTCTTAAAAGTTTACTAATATATTGTGTGCATCATGGAAAGTAGTCATTTCTTTATATGTGTGTATTAATAAATTAATTATTTTAAAATGTTAGAAAATATTTTCATTCCCACTCATTTCTGATTTATTTCCCATATTTTGCTGTATTTCTGAGTTGAATTACAGTATTTTTCATTGTTGAAAAGGTCATACATTTTTATAACGAAATTTCTGTATAACAAATTTTTTCAAGCGAACGATCAATTTCATTATATGGAGGTCTGACTGTGTGTATATATATATGTGTGCACATTTATATAGGGTGTCTCAAAAATATTGGTACAAACGTTTAGGGGAGGTAGGTAACATCTGAAGGAATGTGAATTGCATAGGAACCCATAACTGGAAACATCACCATAAGTCGGTAGACGGCGCTGTTCATCAGTTCGCGAGGGGGAAAATTTCTGGTTTACTCATTTAAGCAGTAGTCGCCGCACAAAGAGCATGCATCGATATATGAACTGTGAGCTGGCAGACATGCACCATGGATTAGAAGAGGGCAATGGACGAGCCGCTCAACAAATTTATGGAGAACGCTTCCCAGGCAGACATGTACCGAACCACTATTTGTTTGTGCGTGTGCATCAAAATTTGGCCCCGGGTGCCAAGCGTATTTCGAGGCCAAGCGATATTCTTGTGATAAATAGAGAGCTCTTGTAAAGTGACTGAAGTTATTTCCTTTTAAGTTCCCACATTTCTATCAACAGCTTTTCTTTAAAACTAGTTCTATACTTGAAAACCACTAGTTAGAACACAGAAAGGAAACACACCTTTCTTTTTCCTATATTTCTTGTTCTATTAATCAACTAACACTTCAACTGCTTGGCCTCCGAGCGGCACTGCTCCTGCCTCCCCGTGGCGGGGCCGGTAATCTGGGGGAAAAGTTATCCCCCAGGGCTAAAAGGAGCAACGATGGATAAAAATGAATATCCACCTCTTGAGCCTTCAAACTCAAGGCTAGATAAACCAAACAATGAAGACCTGAACCAACCAAAAAGGCTCCGAAGAGAAGTGCAGTGCAATGAAATGCCAAACTTTCTGGTGATACACTCTCTCTCCAACCAACCTGTCGGAAAATTATCACCATTTGTCATCCAAAGATTTCTGGAGACAATTGCTGGAACACCAAAAATGGTTAAACGACTGCAATCTGGAGACCTATTAATTGAAACAGCCAACTCCAAACATTCTGAGTGGCTGCTCAAAACAACGACATTCGGTGGCCTGCCAGTATCCATTACTCCACACAACACCTTAAATTCCTCGAAAGGCGTTATAACTGAATGGGACCTACTTACAATATCAGAAGAGGAATTAGTTCAAGAACTGAGTAATCAAAAAGTAACCAACGCCAAACGCATAATGACTAAAAAAGATGGAAATCTCGTCCCAACTAGGTCAATCATTTTAACCTTTAGTACCCCAGATTTGCCATCCTCAGTAAAAGCTGGCTATTTAAACTGCCGAATTCGGGCTTATATTCCTAATCCCATTCGTTGTTTTAAATGTCAAAAATATGGACATTCCCAACAAGCATGCAGAGGAGAAGCTATTTGTCCTATATGTGGTTTCAAGGAACATACACAAGCAGACTGTTCAGCATCAAGTCCCATTTGCCCCAACTGCAAAGAAAGTCACCCAGCATTTTCAAAATCCTGTGAAATGTGGAAAACAGGAAAAAAAATTCAAAAATATAAAACTGAACACAAAGTCACATACCCTGAGGCACGTAGACAGGTTATGTTGACCATGCCCAGTCGTTCATATGTATCTCACACTCGAAGCGTTATTACAACAGCAGTACAAACAGATGTATCAATACCCCCCAGCACATCTATGGCTAATTGGGTTAAAAATACATTATCAAATTCAGGAAAAGACACACAAACTAAAACCAGTGAATCGACCAACACTCCAATCAGCATCCCAACTGATACTCGGACACTCTCGCATGATAAAGAAAAATTAAAAACTACCAAAGAAAACAAGAAACCTGAATCATCCACCAATAGTATGGAAGTCGACGTACACTCAGATCTTGAAGAACCCATACTAGAACTCCATGCAAATGACACTATGGATACTGGGCGCCCCAGCTTCCCAAAAAAAGACCGGAAAAAGTGCTCAAACAAAAAACAGTCTGATGAATCATCCTCAACTAAACCTAAATGAACCACAGTATCTTACAATGGAATTGCAGAGGTTTTCGTTGCAACACTGACTATATTAAATACCTAATTAACCGATTTTCTCCAGCTGCCTTCTGTCTACAGGAAACTTACCTGACCTCACAAATTTCTCCTTCGATAAAGAACTATTGCCTTTATCGAAGAGATCGAAATACCGCTAATGCTGCCCATGGTGGTGTAGCAATCCTAGTAAACTCGAAGATCCCAACTAGACATATCACACTCCAAACTGAAATTGAAGCTGTTGCTGTTCGCATAACTCTCCATAATGCAATAACACTTGTCTCAATCTACCTACCACCAAACCGTATTTACTCTTTAAAAGATCTTGAAGACCTCTTTATACAGATACCTCCACCTCTCTGTATATTAGGGGACTTTAACGGGCACCACCCATTATGGGGCTCTCCTAAATTGGATAGACGGGGCCGATTAATTGAAAGCTTTTTAGAGGCACTAAATTTCAGTATACTCAATACTGGTGCACCGACACACGTACAGCTCCCAGCAGGACACACTTCAGCAATAGATCTCTCGATTTGTTCACCAATACTAGTTCCAACCATAGAGTGGTATGTAATAAATGATCCCATGGGCAGTGACCACTTCCCAATAGTATGCAACTTTCTGAAAGCAAAGACTCCATCAATTCCGCCCTGCAGAAAGTGGAAATTTGTCCGAGCAGACTGGGCAAAATTTCAATCATCAATCGATCTTGATGAAGAAAAAATCCGCCTCCAACATATTGATGAAGTGACAGAATACATCACGTCGCATCTTCTAAATGTGGCTAAGAACACAATACCACTATCAAATCCTCCGGGCCGAAAGCATCATAATTACTGGTGGAATGACAAATGCACCACAGCAAAGAGAGAAAAAAATAAAGCCTGGAATTTGTTTCGGCAATGTCCGAGCACAGTGAATCTCATTAATTACAAGAAATTAAGGGCAAAAGCACGCTTCATACAAAAGCAAGCAAAGAAAGAATCCTGGATCCGTTTTGCCTCAAGTTTTCACAGAAATACTGATTCCAAAATAATATGGAAAAAAATTAGACAGCTGTCTGGTAAGTTTCCTGCCATACCTTCTCCAATCCTCTCTTGGAATGGGAAAGATCTCTCTAATCCAGTAGATATAGCTAATGCTTTGGGCAATACTTTTGCCGAAATCTCAGCAGCAACAGCCTATCCTACCTCATTCCAAAGAATTAAAAACACTGAAGAAAAACATGGTATTCACTTCAAAACTGCCCGTCTTCTCCCATATAACAAACCTCTGCAATATTCTGAACTTTTACATGTCATTAAAACCGCCCGAAATGGTGCTGCCGGGCCAGATGGGATTTATTATATCGTGCTACAACATCTTGATGACAAAGCTTTGCGCTGCCTCCTGGTCTTTTACAATCGCATTTTTTTAAAAAATGTTTTTCCAGCTACTTGGCATCACTCTACAGTTTTGGCTTTCCTGAAACCTGGAAAAGATCCATCCAACCCCAATAGCTATAGACCAATATCTCTCTCAAGCTGCCTCAGCAAAATTCTTGAGAAAATTATCCACAGAAGACTTGTCTGGATTATTGAGTCGGAACAGCTAATGAGCCATAACCAATATGGCTTCCGTCAAAACAGGTCATGCTTAGATCTTATGGTCAAGGCTGAATTTGCCATACGTAATGCTTTTGTCAAACGTGAACATCTAGTAATGGTTTCAATAGACATAGAGAAGGCTTTTGATACCACCTGGCGGTATGGTATACTTAGTGATCTTTACCTTCTCGGACTACGAGGCAACCTTCCTATATTTATTCAGAACTTCTTACATACTAGATCATTTCAAGTTCAATACCAACATGCCCTTTCCACAACTTTCATCCAGGAAGAAGGTGTTCCACAGGGATCAGTACTGAGTGCCACTCTTTTTGCTCTGAGAATAGATTCTATCACTAAGCAGCTTCCAAATACAGTTGAGACTTACCTTTATGCAGATGACCTTTCGATCTCCTGTCATTCTCAAAACATGAGGTCTATTGAAAGACAGCTTCAGATAGCACTTAATAAAATTCAACAATGGGCGAGCCTCAATGGTTATCGGCTCTCACAGCAGAAAACAGTTGCCATCCACTTCTGTAGACAACGCAAACTTCATCCAGATCCCGAACTTCAAATTTCTAACATCGTTGTCCCAGTCACCAGCAACATCAGATTTCTTGGATTAATCCTAGACAACAAGTTAAATTTCCTAGATCATATTAAAAATGTACGGACCTCATGTCTAAAGAAGTTAAACATACTCAGAGCTTTATCTGCCCAAACGTGGGGTGCAGATCGTACCTCGCTTCTTCGTTTATACAGGGCATTAATCAGATCCCGTCTCGATTATGGTGCTCCCATCTATGATTCTGCCAGAAAGAGCGCATTACGCTGGCTTGATCCAATTCAGCACAGTGCTTTGAGAATTGCAACTGGTGCATTCAGAACGTCGCCAGCACATAGTCTCTACATTGATGCTCATGAGCCCCCACTAACTTTACGCAGGAAAACACTGTTACTCAAATATGCTGTCAAGATACAAAGTTGTGCCTCTCATCCCGTTCAGTCATACCTTTTCAACCCACCATTAGAAATCCTATACAGAAACAAACCTAGTACAGTAAAGCCAGCTGGTCTTCGCCTTCTTGAATTGGTGCAAGTTTGGAATATTTCCATCCATTCCGTAAAGCAGGTGGCAACTTATACTCAGCCACCATGGGCTCCTCCTCCTCTTCCAACCTGTGACACTTACCTCTGTCAATGGAGAAAGAATACTTTGCAAGCATCAAATGTCAACCAAATTCATGCAGTTCACACTCAAAGATATACTGATTTCTCTCCAATTTATACAGATGGCTCTAAATCTAATTCAAATGTTGGAGCAGCTGCAGTGTTTCCGAATACAACTGTATCAGTTTCCCTTCCATCAGAATTTAGTATATTTTCTGCTGAATTATATGCAATTAAACTAGCTTTAGAAAATCTCTATTCTGACAGTTCCTTAAAATCAGTTATTTACACTGATTCACTCAGCTCAATCTTGTCATTATGTAATTCCTCAGATAAAGTTCACCCTGTTCTTGATGAAATCAGAAGCTTATTACTGCAAATTAAAGAACGCAACCAACTGGTCACTTTTTGCTGGATTCCAGCCCATTCCGGTATTTTAGGCAATGAACTGGCCGATAAAGCTGCAAAAAATCCAACTACTTTTGATTTAACCAATATCCCTGTTCCAGCATCAGATTATGCACTAACTGTTCATGCTGCTTGCCTATCACAATGGACAGCACTCTGGCACTCTCAGACTAATAATAAACTCTTTCAGTTTAAACATGATCCAAAAATCTGGCGCTCCAGTATCCGTACATCGAGACAAGAAGAAGTAGTCCTTTCAAGGGCAAGAATAGGACATACCCATCTGACCCACCTTCATTTACTCACAGGAGATGATCCACCACAATGTACACATTGTTCTAATAATTTGACTGTAAAACATATTCTTATTGACTGCCCCTATTATAAACAAGCCAGAACTTCATCCTTGATATCATTGGTTAACCTTCATAAACCAGTAACTCTTGAAAATCTCATTGGTGATAAGGCAAATATTTCCGAATTTTTTGACTTTCTCCGGCAAACTGGGCTTTTCAGTTATTTCTGATTTCAGATTTTCTTTTGATCTAGGGAAAACTCATGTTTTAATATAATAAGTGAATAGGCACATTATAGCCTTAGCAGCTTATGTGCCATTAAGCCTCCAGAACAACAACAACAACAGCATCAAAATTTGTGTGATTATGGGTCATTTAGAGGTAACAGGAGTAGTGCGGACAGACCACGTTTGACGCGAACTCCTGCCATGCAAGAAAGTGTGTTGAATGCCGTCCAGAATAATCCTACTACCAGCACACGTGCCATTGCCTCTGCCTTAGGAGTGTCCCGTTGCAGTGTACAGTGTGTCTGGCACGACGATTCCTCACACCCCTTTCATCTCCAAAAGGTTCAGTTAATGCTCCCCCAAGATCATCCTGCACGTGTGGCTTTTGCGCAGTGGTTTCCTCCAAGAAAATGTACAAGACTTGAATTTTTCAGCCTATGTTTTGTTCACGGATGAGGCTTATTTCACTCGGGAAGGCTTATTCTATCAGCACAATGCTCATGTGTGGGCTCACGACAACCCACACGGTGTGCGCCCTCATGCGCTCAATAAATGTGTGGGCAGGTATGGTCGGTGACTGCTTAGCCAGCCCATGCCTGCTACCATCCTGCATGAACTCCGCTAAATATCGGATCTTTCTTGAACAAGTTCTACCAGGGTTACTTGACAATGTTCCAGCAAATGTGAGATGCAACATTTGGTTTCAACATGACTGGGCGCCTGCCCATTATGGAAGGTGTGTTCATGACCATTTGTACAGGCATTTTGGGTGTCGATGGATTGGCCGTGGTGGGCTCGGTACCTGGCCTCCACGCTCACCTGATTTATCGAGCCTTGATTTCTTTCTATGGGGGGGCCCTCAAATCTATCGTGTATGAATCATCTGTGGAGACGGAAATGGATCTCGTGGCGAGACTTGTCTGCACTGCTGCTACTGTCAAAGAAACTCCAGGTGTGTTCGACCGTGTCCGCCATGCTGCATCGATGTCTTGCATGCATCGCGTCTCATGGTGGAACCTTTGAGCATCTGTTGTAACATCATGAAATGCATCCATCTCATACTCCATTGTTAATATTATGTCAAATAAATGTTTGCCACTAATTACGTCTTGTGTCATTTCTGCTTCTTGTGCCTCTGCTACTACTTTCCCGTGACGTTTCCGGTTATGGGTTCCTATGCGATTCACATTTCTTTAGATGTTACCTACCTCCCCTAAACGTTTGTACCAATATTTTTGATACACCCTGTATATATATACTGTATAATCTGACCTAAGAAATTTTTTTCTAAGAATTTGTGAGGAGATTTTGCAGAGTGAGCTGGTGCACTATCTGCATAAAAAAGCAATGCTGAAAACTGATTTTTGACTGCATTAATGGAATGATTTTGTCTTTTAGCAATCTCAGGTATATATATACAGCAGGCCCTTGTTATAATGCGGTTTGCTTTACACTGATTCACTATAACGCTGTTCTTATATTATAGCCCGTATCTGACTATAACGCTGTCACAAATCACTATAACGCTCTTTTACAGATTGCATTTTTGGCATATTTAATGAAATTGGGTGATATCTTCAGTGTGCTTTCCAAACCACTTGTGCACAGTGTGGGCCCAACGTGCCACGTTATTGTCCTCTTGAAAGATCTCGCTTCTGTTTGAAAAATTTCAGCATGACAGCATCCACATGATGTCCTAAGAGCTGCCTCTAGACATCAGCAGCAAAATCTTGTTCCGTACACACCAGGGGTTTTTGCCAGCAAAACATGGCATCTGTAAGCATGTTGCACTAGGTATTTGGACTCATCCAACCAGCACACTCATTTCCAGTCCTCCAGTGTTCAACATGCTGGTTTGACACCATTATTTGTACACCTTAACCACACCAGACCATGAGCAACCGGTAAGACATGCCATTTCCGATATGGAAGCACTTAAAGCACAAGCTCCCGCAATCACAAAGTTCCAAAAGTGCCCTTTTGTTAGTCCGTGATATCTTTACTACATCCCATAAGTGCTACTTTATCATTTTGACTTGCATGACCAGATGCAAGTTACCACTAGTCTAGCTTACATAGCTGTTCAGTTTATATTGTAAGCTATGTAGTATAGTCCATTATGGATGAGGTGGTCATAATTCAGTGGTGTGTGTGTGTGTGTGTGTGTGTGTGTGTGTGTGTGTGTGTGTGTGTGTGTGTGTGTGCGTGTGCGATATTAAAAGAGCAAAGAAATATAGAATAGAATAAAGAGCAAGAAGAGTAAAGAAATGAAACAAAGAAATTGTGGTATTTATATGTAATAAAAAAATAATTATACATAAAAGTACAAATAACAATACAAATAGATAAATATATTGTCATATATTGCACAAAAAATAATATAAAGCATCTGTTTCTAACATCAAGCAAAGTATAAATAAAAGAAAATGGTGGAATAGGGAGAATTCGATAAGATTAAGAATTTGATTATAAAAAGTAAAGGCCAAAAGGAGATAAATATGTTTGGGAAAACATAGAATGCTGGCTTGGAAACAGTTCACTATATGGCCACGGCGAAGTTTGCGGTGCATGTATCGGCAAGAGCTGCAGTTGATTTGACAGAGGAACAAAGGGAAAATGTATGGACAGGACAGTAAAAGAGCTTACCTAACTGACAATGCGACCAGGCCAACCCAAAACCAAAATTAAAAGAAAACGTAGAAATGTTCTTTTCCTACTACATATTCTTAAACAAGTAGAATATAAGAATAAGATGAAAGAGATCTCAAGTAATATAATTGCTTAATAATTGGCAGTGTTCTGTTGATTCCATGCTGAATCGTGTTATCAGAAAAATTTGACAGCTGCAGGCATACTGTACTATGTAGAATACTCATTAGAAGTCTTCTTGCTTAACATGACATGAGAATTAACAATAAAATTAAGTGAATAACACTTAACTACACCATTCAGGGTATAACGAAATATCGGTATAACAAGTTAGTGCAGTTGAACAAAAAAAAAAAAAAAAGAAATAATGAAATTTTGTTACAGTGAAACACAGTAAAAAACGGTCAAAAACTATGTTAGATGTTATAAATATATTTATATATATAGTGGAACTTCTCTATTGCGAACTTCTATTTAACGAATTTCTCTATATTACGAATTTTTTTGCAAAACATTGCACCTTGAAACGAAATTATATGTAAAATTAACCCCGTATAACGAAGTGTTAGTCTCTCTATAACGAATTTTTAAAAAAATTAGTAAAAGCATTTTTGAAGATTTTCAAGCATTTACTGCTAAACAGCCGCTCAAATATACTGCCTCCTTCCTTCTGAAACTGCGCATCAGCATCTGGAATTAAATAATCATCCTTTTAGTGAACACTTGTGGCCATTGATGCCCGTAGGAGAGGCTTTGTTTCATTTTTGTTACAGTTATTAAACCAAATGGGTTTTCTTAAAAGTGGTCATAAACTTTACAATAAATAGGGTAGGTTTGTAAATTGATGTTGGCTCAGGGGAAAATGAAATTTGCTGCGGTAAACTTTAGCATGCTGCAGTGACAATACATAGAATGCTACCATAGTCAGTTTTTAGTAACGCCTACTGAGCTACATTCGCTTCTCACCTCAACTGTACCACGTGACCTTCCTGTCAATCATTGTGTGATATGTCCGTTTTCATGAATTTTTTTTTTTTTTTATTTCGTTCGTCATCACATAGGCTCTATATGCTCTTGTATTTTTTTTTTTTTTCTGAAAAGTAACATACAGCATACATTAATCATAAATTTTCTTTTGTGTATATATGAATGAAAGCAGAATAAAAGAAATTCACAAAGTCGTATATTTCTTCAAAGTGATTGATAGGAAAGGTCACGTGATACTGTTGAATTGGCAAGCGAACGTCATTAAGTAGGCGGTACTAACAATTCACTATATGGCTGCAGCGAAGTTTGCGGTGTATGTATCAGCAAGAGCTGCAGTAGAATAATTTTTACAATTGTGGAAACAGTGTCGAAGAGAAAGTGTTTAAGTATTAACGATAAAGCAATGATTGTTATGATATTGACCAGGGTTTTAAGAAAAAAGATGTTGCGGAGAAATGTGGGATACCTGCAAGCAGGTATTTTGAAGGAGGAGCAGACAAGAAGCGAATTAAGTTGTGTATATACGAAGATGTTAATAAAGCTGTTCTAAAATGGGTGCAAATGATACGTGAAAAGAATATACCAATATTGGGCCTAATAATTAAGCAAACAAGCTCTGAAATTTGCATAGTCCCTTGGACATACAGAATTTAATGCGAGCACTGGGTGGCTAGATAAATTTAAGAAGTGCCACAGAATTGTGGAAAAGGTTATTTGTGGAGAAACTGTTCATGTAAGCGAAGAAGATTGCAATAGTTGGAGGAACAAGATTTTGCAAGAATATGAGCGCAAGGATGTTTTTAATGCTGACGAAATGGGTTTATTCTTTAAATGTTTACCGAATAGAACATTTGCTTTTAAGGATGATAAATGTTTTGGCGGAAAACAAAGCAAAGAAAGAAACACTGTGCTAGATGGAGCAAATATGACAGGAAGTGAAAAATTAAGACTTTTAGTCATCGGAATATCAAAAAACCAAAGATGTTTTAGAGGCACAAAATCTTTGGAAGTTGACTACACTTTTAATAAAAAAGCATGGATGACAAGTGATATTTTTGAAGAATGGATATTAAAACTAGACAAGCGTATAACAAAAAAAAGGAAAATCACATTGATAACTGACAACTGTCCGGCACATCCTGCCAGTATTTCTGCCAAACTTAAAAGTGCAAAGTTGTTGTTTTTACCACCAAACGTAATGTCAAAACTCCAGCCAATGGACCAAGGCATTATTAAAAATTTTAAATTTCATTATCGAAAGAGAATAATAATGAAGATTGTCAATGCGTTATCAGAAAATAGAAACTTAGAGGTTACAATTAACCTTAGAGATTGCATCTCTGAACTGGCAAATGATGGACAAACGATGTCACTGAAACACTATTCAAAATTGTTTTTCAAAAGTGGGATTTGCATTGAATACAGAAGTTGAACAATGACTGGACGAACAAGATGAACTGCCCCTTTCACAACTGAAAAACTTTTGGACATTATTAGAATCGTCCGGAAACATCGAAAATGAAATAACACTAGATAGTTATGTGTTTGTAGATCAAGATCTGACTACAACAGAACATCCAAATGAAGCTGAAATGCTGCTTAACGGTGTTAGACGCGACCATGATCACGAAGAAATTAATGGTGAAGTTGAAGACGCATCAGAACAACCCGTAGAAAAGCCAACTCGCGAAGAAATGATTAATGCTTTTAAAACGGTTCGTATGGGTTTACAGTTTTGTGAAAATGTTCCTGATAATGTTTTTAATTCTCCGAACAAATGTGAGATTTTCTTTGAGAATCAGACAATTTTTTAATTGTACTGTGCAAACGAAAATTACAGGTTTTTTTTAATTTGTGATACTTACCGGCGAAAATTGTGTAAACGTAATTTAAATAAGCATGTCTTTGAAATAAAATACATTAAAAATAAATATAGATTCGTTTACATTTTCTAATTAGATAATTTCTAATAAAAAAGATATTCTCTGTACAACAAATTTTTTCACTGGATTTATCGAATTCGTTATAGGGAAGCTCGACTGTATTTATAATGAAATGCAATTTTATATTTTTTAAATGAAAATTTCAAAAATATGAAAATTTTGTTTTTCATTCTGCCTAGGGAGAAAGAAAACAATAAATCAGCCATTTCCATTTTCAAATTTATAAAACCACAACAAGCACAACCATCAGATAATGCAGTGTAAACAACTGTACTTTTCAGACAAAACTAATTAAATTAATTTCACGTAGGCACCTCATCTATATGTATGTTTAGCCAAATACATAACTCTCGTTAAACAACCACTGCCGCTCCCAAAATTATTGAAGTAAGACAATTTAAAAGCCACCAATCTCAAACAGGCAATTAACTGCATAGTTAGTAAATCATTGTTGCATTATTTAAAGATTTTTTTTATTACATTTTATTATAATGATTATATTTTTTTATAGTGATATAAATTATTTTCGAAAAAGTAATGACAGGTATTCCTTGACAAATCATAGAAGTTGACTGGTGGACCTTTAAGTTATAAATACTTAAAGTAATGGGCAAAGGGGTAATGGTCCCAGCTTTTTGGAAAAAATGTTGTAAGTGTTTTTAACCTGCCAATACAAAGACACCTTTAATGAGAGTAGCTGTAGCAGAACACATACCTGATTTATCTCCAGCCTCTTTGATAAAATCGGTGGTTGATTCATTAATGTTATATTTATGCACCACTGAGGAAGTAGTTTCCAGTAGAAGGTCTAAGTACATTGACACTACAGAATTGCTTCTGTTTGTTGCCTATTCCTAATCCAGGACACATGTGATAAGCTATTGCTATGGCATCCACTTATTATAGGTGCCATAGTGTGCACCTTGCTACCTCAAGCTAGCTCTGACTTCTGCAGGCTGTAGAGATTTGGTTAATCTACTGTCTATTTTTTTTTTTTTTTCATGAAAACCCCAAACGCAAAAGTATTAAAACCTGTAGTACTTAGTACCATGCATGGGTTTGAGGTTGAGAAGATGAAAGAAGATATTTGTTGACATTAGACTTGAACTTCTGTAGACTAATTTTCAGGAAATATATATGAAGGATGGTTGTTCAGGAAATGGCAGTTGAATGAATAAACGACGAAGATGAAAAGTTGGTTCTGTGAGTTTGAAGTTGGACAGTAAATGGATGTTGGCTGGTGGCGGCACATGTTCGGACTGTTTTGAAAGAGAGTGGGAATTATAGAAGCCAATTCAGAAGAACAATGCCCATGGAAGTAACTATATAAAAGGCACGCAGCAGAAACAGTACGTCTATGAGACAGAGAGTGGAGAGACTCTGTTAGAGAGGAGTCATTAATTAACCTAACTGCCGTCTTCTGAATGGAATCTAGAAGCTTGAGAGAGGTTTTGGGAACACAGCTCCAGATGTGGGAACAATATCCCACGCTAGGGTGGATTTGTGATTTGTAGAGTGAACGGCTGTTTAAAAGAAAAGTAATGCTGAGAGCGAAGAGGAAGTAATATTTGTAATGTGCTTGTGCCAAGAGAGATTAGAAGTCAGGGTAATCCCCAAAAGAGATATATATATATATATATATATATATCATATTGCTTAGAAATCGGAGTATCACCAAAGATAAGCATAGGAGCAGAAGAATCCTTTTTGTGAGATATAAGACAAGACTGAGTTTTAGAAGGATTGAAATCAACTAAGTTGTCTTTGCTCCACTGGGGAATTATCCGGAGATGGGCATTTAAGAAATTGGTAGTAGATATTCAAGAAGTTAAAGCTGATTGAGCAGGGCAAGATATCTCAAACTGGAAAGTGGAATGCAATGTGCTATTGGCGCTTCCATAGCCAGGTGGGCAGGAGCAGCAGTGCGTAGCACACGCTTCTTGATCAGACCGGGGTTCGAGCCCGTGACCACCAAATATGGAGGATGCGGAAAGGTCAGGGAATGACCACTGCATATCCCCTGAGCAATATGGCCTTAGTTGCTAATGCTCCTAAAAACCAAAGAACAAACAAACAAACAAAGTAATGTGCTATCATCAACCAAACAGTGGATAGGATTTCCAGTCAATGGAAGAAGATAATTAATATACAAGAGGAAAAGAGTGGGAGAAAGAACTGAACCTTGGGGGACACCAGCATTAGTGGAAAAGTTAGAAGACAGAGAGCCATCTACCATCACCCTCAGTGAGTGGCCAGAGAGAAAACTGGATAACCAATTACAAAAAAACAGCTGGCAAACCATAAGATGGAAGCTTGCTTAGAAGACCTTTATGCCAAACACGATCGAAAGCCTTCGAGATGTCGATAGCAACTGATTGTATTTCACCGAACTTTTCCATTGAATTTGTCAATAAATTGGTAACATAAACCAAAATATTACCAGTGGATCAACACTGATGAAATCCATATTGGCGATTGTTGATCAGAAGGAAGGTTTCTAGATAGTTTAAGAGTTGGTGGTTTATTGATTTCTCCATTACTTTAGAAAGAGTAGAAGTAATTGCATAGGGACGATAATTGGATGGGAAGGATTTGTTACCCTTTTTTTGGAACTGGTTGAATATGAGCAAATTTCCAAGCAGATGGAGACGCACCTTTGGAATAAGAAAGTGAAAAAAGGCAGCAAAGAACAGGAGTAAGTTCAGGAGCACAGGTTTTGAGAACAAGCGGAGAAGTACCATCAGGACCTGGAGCTTTCTTAGCATCAAGATTTGACAAAATCCTTCTGACTTCCTTTTGGAGGAAACCACAGGAGGCATTTATTGGAGGTGTTGGGAATGATGGGAGTGTTTTACCAAGATCATTAATACATTAGTTGGAAGAAAAATGGGATGCTAGCAGATCAGCTTTATCCCTGACTGAAGTGACAATAGAACCATCTGGTTTTGACAGATGTGGGAGCAGAGACGGGCAAAAGTTGTGGCCAGTAGCTTTAGCAAGAGACCAGAATGCTCGGCTACTATTAGGACAAGAAGCAGGTTTTCTACTCTTAACCAATTCAAAATCTAGTTAGGACTGATGGCAACCCAAAGGTCACGGGTTCGAATCCCGCCTCGGGCTTGGATCAAAGTACTGCAAAAATCTTGGGAGGTGCATTATGGCTACAGAAGCCGATGCGCCAACAACTACCAAAAAAAAAAAAAAAAAAAAGTTAGGACTGATTAATAACTGCTTTATAATTATTGTGGCGAGTTTTGGTGTAGGCAGAAAATGAAAATGAAGAATTGGGAACAAGCCAGGTACGATATGCAACATTCTTCTCTTGAACAGCCTTACCATGAATTAGATAAAGGACGAGATTTTAAAGTGCAGTGTGGAATAAAGGATTCCATTCCTACAAGAATAATTTCATTGACATAATCTGAGCAAACGTTGACATCAGAATCTTTGAAACAGTAATCCGACCAAGGAAAAGAAGAAAAGAAATCACGCAGGTCATCCCATTTTGCATTCTTGTAATGCCAAACAACACTAGGCGGGAATAGCCATGAGATAAAGGCTCCATTGAAGAAGAGACAATCGAGTTGTGATCTGAGGTGCCCAAAGGACCACTCACTTCGACTGTGTACTTAGAAGGGTTGTTTGTGAGGAAAAGATCAAGGATGTTGGCTGTATGGTTAGGATTGTCCGTTATTCTTGTAGGTAAATGAACAATCTGTGCAAGGTCATTAGTAATTGCAAAAGCCTCAGCATCTCGACCAGCTGGGTCGGTGTGACTAGAAAATGGAAGTCAGCTTAAGTTGTTGAACATTAAAATCACCCATCAGAATTACCTCACTGTTATCAAAGTTTGGACTGGAGAAAGTCAAGTTGCAAAGAGAGGAATTCAAAGAGCTCCAAGTAATTAGTGGAGTTGGGAGAAGGGTAGAGACAGCAGATGAATTTGACAGAATGAGGTAGAGAGATTTTAAGCCAGAGAAGATCGAAAAGAGGAGACCCCAAATTACCAAATATCTGCCAGGGAATATCAGAATGGACATATGCACAAGTACCACCTTTGAGGCGAAAGGAATCATACTGCGAATAATTTGGGCAACTGAGATGAGCAGTGATTGAATCAACTGATAACTGATTTCGTCAGAAAAAGTACATGGGATTTGGCATACTGTAAGTGGAAATGGACATCATTGAGATTAGAACTGATACCACATATATTTGTGAAATGAACTAGGAAGTGTTTAGGAGGTTTAGATCTTTTCGCAGATAAGTTTTCTCTATTAGTTTGACAATTCATGGTGTATTCAGTAGTAAGAAAAAGTGGGGGGGGGCATGCTGTATGAAATAAAAGAAATTTTTGGATATAGTAAGAATATACCCAGATCCTTGACATAGTACATAGTAAGAATATACCCAGATCCTTGACATAACAATGTCCCCCACATACACACTACTTTGGTTCCCTCCAGTCACTATCTGGCAGAGTAGATGTAGCAAGATTATACACGAGCTGACCCGGAATCCTCCTAGAGAGTTATAAATAGGTTCGGTCCAGTGTAGTAACTAGCAGCCAGCCTGCAAACACTGTTTTAGAGCTGTACCCTCGAAATGTAAGGAAGTTTGGATCTCACCATGGTGTTCATCATAACCTCAAAAGACATCAATCATACTGCATGATGGAAGAGATGGGGAAAGGTTGACTAGGATTTAGCTCTGGAGACTAAATGTGGGTTCCACCACTTCAAGCATCCAGTATTTTAATCTGTTCTCATCTAGTTTTGATTCTGCTTTATGAGGAAGATCTATCTGCAAGATGAGCTGGAAGATTTAAAAACAACTTTCAACTTTTATTAGGATCAACAATAAAACCAAACATGTTAGATAATGTACACATAATGTTACATTTCAGGCATTTGATTATCAAATAACATATCTCATGGATTAAAGGCATCTATTTTATCTTAGAGGTGTTTACCAGAACTTCACTGTGTGATGTTTGTGTCATGAGTAGTCACAAGATGGAATTTATATGGAGAGTTATAGTCCCATTTAAGGAGGATAACCATAGGACACGTGGGGTTGGGATCTTGCTTCTCCAAGCATGCAAAACTGCAGTTCTCATTTTGTATATTGATTCAAATAGTATATCAAATATTTTTTATCAGTCATTGATATATGAGCACAAACAACACAAAAGATATATGATACAAGTGCCTTTTGTTGCTTTTTGTTTGTGTAAGCTAGGGGTCAAGAACCCCTTTTAGTGCTTACAGGGTGAATCTTAAAAAAGGTTATTGACCACTGGCTTATACCAATCTAAACTTCATGGGACTGCTTGTGCAAAAGGAGTATGTTTAAGATCATTATGGGTTGTAGATTGGAACTTATAGACTTTGAATTTGGGATAATTGTTCGGTGACACATCAGTAACCTTCCTGTGACATGTCAGAACCTCCCAAAATTCACTGTGGTGGATGTTATTCAAAGATGGAAGATTGCAGGTGATAGCCACAACAACAACAAAAAAAAAAAAAAAAAAAAAATCTGGTTGGCTTCATGAACTCATAGAACATGTTTGAACCGTAATGAGGATAGTTTGTTCCTCACACGTGCCAGACCATAATGTTCTTCATCAGCAGGAAACATCACAGAGCAAGCCTGAGAAGCCACAGGAAAATTAAAGAGTGAGGAAATATAGAAAAGTGTAAAGAGCAAGAAGAATAAAGAAATAAATTGTATATTCTAGTATATCACCCACTGTTAGGAAGCTGCATGTAAACTCAGTATCACAGTCACCAGTGCAAAATATCATTTGAAGTGGTGCTGTCGACATTCAGATTCTGTAACTGTGTCAAAAGGTCTATGGAGTGATGAATCTCAGTTCACAATTATTCATTCCAGTGAATGTAATTGAGTATGGAGATTGCCTGCAGAGCATTTCCTGTAGGAGTGTATTGTTTTAACTACCGAGTTTGTTGGAGGCAGTCTGATGGTATGGTACTGTTTCAGCTGATTCAGTTCTATTTGCCCAAAATCATACATTCTGCTCATTCACAGGCCATCCACCTGAGAATAAGCTTTATCTGGAAACCAGGTGTTGTGTAATACTGCCTTTCTTTCTCTGCTGAGGTGAATTGGCGTTTCTGTTTATTATTTTTCAAGTTTTATGTAGCACTAACCTTGTGTGGGAATATTTTCAAATCCAGATGAAGTATTCATTGAACAGAATGCTGAGATATTCCAAGTTGACAGCTGATTTTCTTGTTGATTTTCTTGGACCACACTGCATTAGAGCTTGGGAGACTTCAGCATTTTCTGAAGAATGAACACTGGCCATGCTACATTTTCATTCCTTTACACAGCCTCTTTTTTTTTTTTTTTTTTTTTTTTTTTTTGATTTGGTAGTTGTTGGCGCATCGGCTTCTGTGGCCATATTGCACCTCCCAAGGTTTTTTTTTTTTTGCAGTACTTTTGATCCAAGCCCGAGGCGGGAATCGAACCCGCGACCTTTGGGTTGCCGGGCAGGTACTTTACCCACTCGGCTAGCCCGGTCGGCTTCACAGCCTCTTCAAACTGCTAGGATAAACAAAGTATTATGTTTCTTGCAGTAGCCAGTGAGTATCCAAAGAAAACCTGAAATCTTGTCTTCATAGCAATTACTCTTTGTTTCAGTGAAAAAAAAAAAAGCACAACCTACTCAGTTGTGAGGTGCAGCTTCTCTGCCATTTTGCTACTTGCAGGAGCATTTATATGTATTCTTTGTAAGAATGTAAAGTGCCGTGACGTATTGTTGCTCTGTAGCAAATTTTCCAGAAATTGGTTCAGACTATTGCTAACTTTAAATGAAACGCAGATAATTGTTCAGTTTTAACTGATGATGTAAAATGGTCTGAAGTTTTGTGTGCTAACCTCTACAAGGAACAGTGTGGGTTAATTATGATGTTGTTAATTATGTCTTTGTATTCAAAAGAACTGAATACAAAGAATAATTCTGACATGATTTATTTACGCTTCAACACGGCATCCCACATGAATGCCTTATGTATAAATTGGAAGAATGTGCCACTGGCAGAAAGGTGCTGTGGTGAATAAAAGATTAGTTAAATGATAGAAGAGGACTACTGCCTTGATTGGAGTATCAAGGTTTAGTATTAGATTGCTTGTTTCTGATGTTGAAGGCATAACAGGTTTGATGTCAAAGTTTGCTGATGATAAAAAAAAAAAAAAAGTCTACATAGAATAATTGGCCTACCGGACAGATGATTGACAAACTATTGGTTGATTAACTGGCCTGTTAGATGGGAATATTAGGAGTTGTAAAGAGAGGTGATACATTAATGTGTTGTCATTAAGGAATAAAACAATCAGATACTATTAGAATGTCACATGATTTTGGATTAATTTTTTATTGAAATGTAATAATATGATACTAAATTGATCACCTCAGTACAAGCTGGCTCTGTTTTGAGACTACCAAATCCAATCATCAGGCCTATAGATGTTAAAAAAGCATATCAAATATTTCATTAATTATAGATGAGTAAATAATGGATGGAAAAGGTTAATATGTTATTTTATTCTGGAGAATATATTATTATTATTAGCCATATAGTGCAAGGAAGCCTGAGGCTTATGCTGCACCAGCCAAAAAAAAAAAATTTCCAAGTTACCCTGAGAGAGAGAGAGAGAGAGAGAGAGAGAGAGAGAGAGAGAGAGAGGGAGGAAGGAATCACCAAGAAATAGAAGAATGATGATATCCAGCTTGGGTGTGCCAAGCTGGATATCATCATTCCTTGGGTGTGCCAAGCTGGATATCATCATTCCTTGGGTGTGCCAAGCCCATACTCACCAGATGTGAGCCCCTCTTCAGTTTCAAGATATTCTGCCATCCGTTCAGCTCTATGTGTAGTGTCGTTGTTGTGCACGAAAAGAAAATCTGGGCAAACTGTATTATCCCTAAAAAGTTGCACATAGCAGTCGAGGATCTGTTCTAGGTACCTCTGCGCAGTTATGGTACCCCTATAAAAGACATGAAGAGGGGTGCTGCTGCTGTTCGTCATTGTTCCACCTCACGTGAGAACACTGCCTTCTCTGTAAGTGTCCCTTTTTCTGATGTTGGAGGGATGATACCACATTCCTCGTTTCTCCAGAAAAAATAACATCTAGAATCTGTTTGTGGGCAAAAACGGGAATCATCAGAGAACATAACTGTAAACCTTAATTGGATACAAACCACTGGCTTCCTTTTTTAGAGTCTACTTGGAGCCTTCTTAACACAGTCCGGTTGGAAATGTTTTCACCTTTGACCACAGCAGCCTCAAGAGATAGTTGAAGTCCAGTTCACGATGCAACCTCTTTCATCCAGCAACTCAACTATCAAAACTGAAATAATCTCTATTGATACTAATATTATAGTATTTTCTGTTTACTCACCCATTCCTATTACAAAGGCCCTCGTGGGGTAGCGCAGCCAGCTGAACCGCAGGGCAAACATAAAAGAAGTCAGCTGAGAGAAAAAAAAAAGAAAGTAATGAAGGGAGGTGAACTGATGAACATTATTGGGCATCAATCACATCATCAGTTCACCTTTTATAAAAGGACTTAAGCTCAAAGAGTGTATATTGAAAAATAATTTGAGAGAAAATCAACTAGTCTTAGTAGTGAACTCATCCAGTGTTTGAGATTAAATGTATACAAGGAAAGCTGTTTTACATCAATATGAACAATCAGCCAATATGCCAAGGATCATTTTTTTTCCACCAAAGATTATCTATTTGGGTTTTTGCTTTCGTAAAGGTGACTATAGTGGTCTCAGAGATTTTTTAAATTCTATGCAGTGGGACCAACTGGTGATGTTACCAACAGCAAATTCTAAATGGAAGGCATTCAAGGAGTTAATCTTGGAAGCTACTAGATTTTTTAATACCAACTAAGAAATTACTGTTCAAGGTTTAGGCCTAAATGGATGTCAGCTGAACTAATGAGACTCGTGGCAGAGAAGAAAAATGCATGGGATGTATGTAAACTATCAGGAGGCACATATGTCTATGGTAGATATAGGATAGCCTGTAATCAAGTCACAAGAAGGTTAGGCAAGCAAAGGCAGATTAAGAGAAATCTTTGGCAAAGGATGCTAGCTAAGAAAAACAGCAATGACATCTTTACTTATGTAAGCTCTAAAAGGAAGGGAATGAATCAGATTGATCCACTCGATATTGATTGTTCGATTGTTGAGGATTCTGCTCAGGTAGCTGACAAACTGAATGAGTGTTTTGCATCTACATTCACACATGAGGAATTCTATAGGGAAGTGGAAGCCAGAAGCTTATCAAACTCGAACAGGGAGTTAAATGATTTTGTAATAACTTGCTGAGGTTAACCATAAGTAAGACATCTGGGGCGAATGGGATCAGCAAAGGAAGTAAGCAGGCCCTTAGCCATGATTATAAAGGCATCCTTGGACTCAGGGGATGACTCCCCAGACTGGAGATGTGCAAATGTATCCCCAATTCACACAGGGTATCGAAAGGTGACGTAATTCATTATAGACCTGTTAGTTTAACTTCTGTTCCAGGGAAAATAATGGAGTCACTGGTTAAAGAAGCACTGCAGGATCATCGAGACAAGACTGCAGTTATAGTTCAGACACAGCATGTATTTGTTAAGGGGAGGTCTTGTCGGACCAATGTGATTGAATATTACTATTTGGTCACTAAGGAACTGGATGCAAAAAATAATTTTGATGTCATATACTTGGATTTCAAGAAAGCTTTTGATACCATTGCACATAAAAGACTGCTGTACAGATTGGAGCAGTATGACATTAAGGGGAAGTTGCTGCTATCGATAAAGTGATGGCTGAGTGGTAATCAATGGACACTGCTCTTCGTGGACTAATGCTATTAGTGGAGTTCTCCAGTGGTCCGTGTTGGGACCATTGTTGTTTTCCGTATTTATCAAGGATATTGATGAAGATATATATCAGTCTTAATATCCAAGTTTGCAGTCGATACGAAGGTTGGTATGATTGTTAATGACAGTAAGGATGGTACACTACTGCAACAGGATCTAGAAAAGCTGAGCAGATGGGCTGAGAGGTGAAAACTGAAGTTTAACATTGGCAAATGCAAAGTACTGCATATGGGTAGCGGTAACCCCAGAGTAACATCAAAAAGTGTGGTACTACACTCAGGGTAGTGGTGAATGAAAAAGACCTGGCAGTAATTGCGTAGTGAGATATATAAAGTTTTCTGAGCAGTGCAGACAGGCTGCAAGGGGCCTTGTCAATGATATATTGAATATAATATAATGAATTTTGCTAGCATGGATAAGGAGGTGATTATCTCCTTCTATAAGGCAATGGTCAAGCCATACCTTGAGTATTGCATACAGGTCTGGAGGCCTCATTTTGGGAAAGATGTTGAGCTACTAGAGCAAGTATACAGAGAAGGGAAACAAGATTAATGAGTGGAACAAAGGGTTGCTGTTACAAAAATAGGCTTAATTTCTGTAAATTGCAGAGTCTGAAGACAGGCATGTCAGGGTGATCTGATTCAGTTGTATAAGGCTTGACTGGTTTGATCAAGCTCATTGCTTGATGGGATTCTTTCTCAGATTTCACACCTAAGGGGGCATAAATTCAAATTGAGGAAATACAATTGTAGAATAGATGTGCAGAAATTTGCCTTTAGCCAGCTGGTGGTTGATTGCTGGAACAAACAACCATCTATCATTGTGGAAGTTGACAGCTTAAATTAATTCAAGGCTGATGTAGACAAACTTTTGGAGTAAATGGATGGGTGAAACGGGAAGTTTTTTTGTTTTTTTTTGGCTGATGCTATATAAGCTTGATTTCTTACATAATATTCCTCTACTTATACTATATTTGAACCTAATACTCACTCAACTGGAAACAACTAACATGTAGCATTACCAGGATGTCATACCAAAGTGTTTGATCGCTTGCAGTCTGCACTAATGTGCACACACACACACTGATATCATTATTGAAAGAAATATTGTCTATTTTTCTGTGCATCCTGACCAGTAACATTTAAATAAACTTCATAAATGATATAAACCTCTTATGAAGGCTTGCGTATTTTAATTTTATTTAAATTTTATATTAATACACATTCTTTAAGTATTTTTGTTTACTATTTTTTTTTATGCAGGTTTAAATGGTGTGAACTTATAAAAGTTGACAATGTTTGGGCTGCACAGCAAGCATTTTTGGACTGCCAATTTGACATGCTCTATGTAGAAACTTGGCATCACCACTGAGAAACCTTGCATGTGAGTATACATAGGAATGTACAGGATCTTTGAAGAGTTTTTAAAGGAACAACAGAGCCAGTAAAGAAAGTTTCTGGATCTACCATTAAAGGAGCATCAGCACTGTGTAGGAAAAAGACTTGAGGAATAATGCTTGCAGTGAATATACTAGCAGACTGCAAAAGCAGAACACAGCAAGAATTTTTGAGAAAATTATTCACAATTTGCAGTTTTAGACTGTCGCTCCTAATAGCCCCTGAAAATGTGGCTTATAATAATACTAAATTTTGAAGCTGAATAAAATGGTTAATTTACCAAGTCAATATTGGTCACTGTGTTTGATGATATCTGTAAAACATCAAGTTCTGTTGCACTATGGCCATAGATGCCGATGCGCCTAAAAAATTCCCTAACAAACAAACAAATAAATAACACATCAAGCGATGATGGCCAATTGGCTATGTGGACTATCCATTACCAAAGTATGATACTTCAAAAAGACCTAGATAAATTATTTAGTTGAGCTGAAAAATGCCAGTTAAAGTGCATTTGGGCAGTGTAAGGTACATATGGGTAATAATAATCGTAGATTATCTTATTATTACTTGGGAAACAACAAACATAAAGCAGTTGACAAAATTAAAAAAAAAGTCTTAGGAATAATTCTGCAGTCTATCATGTCGTTCTCCCACCAGTGTAGACAGACTGCTAGAATAGCACATAGTGTTTTATATATGACACACAAATTTTGCCAGTTGGGACAAACAGGTAATTATTCCACTATATAAAACTTTGGCCATGTCCATCAGGGATGTGGCCAAATCACGATAAACACATTTCAGGAAAATGTGAAAAAGGTGCAGCAGATAGCAATATGGTTAGTTATTGATATAAATAAGCATTCCTTTATGTGGAGATGTGGGGCAGAGCCTTCAGCTTCATGGCCTTTGAAACCTTGAGGCTAGATAATCAGTTAAGTATTATTCATATAATTTTATTCATGTCTAACAATTAAGAATTAGTCTTTATGCGGTAAGTCTATTAGACTTGTTAAAATTTCATATGGGATAAATTTATGTATGTGAAAAGTTGAAATATATGCCAAACGTTTTGTGATCTTCTTTTAAAATCTGTTTCTTTTATCTTTTTTCATAACTATATATAAATATTATAAACTCATATTTTGTTTTTAGGTACGGAATGCTGCTGGTAAAGCAACAATTGCTTTCTTGGTGGCCCATGAGAAAGAACACAATTTACATCGGCATTTTAGTGATTGCCTTCCTCCATTATTACAGGTATTAACTGATTTATTTTAATTTTTATATTTTTTTCCCACTGTGGAAGAGAAGTTTCCTTATAACTTTTCTGTAGAAGTTGCTTTAGATCAACAAAACTTTCCCCGGCATGCATTCCAGGGGGGAAACACTAGTAATTATACAGGCACCATTCATAAATAATTTCAATTAAAAAAATAATAATAATAAATAAGTGTTTTTTTTTTTTTTTTTTGATTTGAAGATAAATTTGTTTTATGTTCTGTCAGACACATCTAGTGGTGAAAACTGTAAGTGTAATTCTATGCAAAATTTACAGTTTTAATTAGAAACTCAAGTATTGTTACCATTTTATGATATTTCTAAAAACTAGTTAATGTTTTTTTTTATATTATTTTTTATCCCTGTAGCAAGCAAAAATTGTTATTTTTGTGTCAGTTTTTTTTTTTAGCAAGCAGATTTGTTCTACTTCTGTGTAAGATTGTAAAAAAATTCACAGAAACACAGATGAATAATTCTCTGTTTCTGGGAATGGGAAAGCTTGGTGTTTAATATAACATTGCTAGATATTACAGTACTAAGCACAAAGAAAAGTACAAAAATGGTGTTGGTGCTCTGAAATGAGAAAGAAAATGGGGGCCTTGAAAAGGGAGCTTGAGCCACAACAAAATGTCTTCAGAAAATAATGTAGCGATAGTTCCTCTGCACTGCAGCCTCATAAGCTAATTGCTGATGACATCTTAGAATCGGAGCAGGAATGAGATTAGCTCCGTGTGGGCGAAGTCTTTACGGCTCCAGCTAATAGAGAAGTTTTTCTTAAATTTTTACCATTTTATTGACTTAATTGGCATATTAATTTATTTTCTAGAAGTAGCTTTATATTCCTAGTTCCGATACTTAGTTTATTTTCAACTTAGATAGAGATGTTGTAGGTTATTACTTAGTATCAGTGAAACTTGTACTGCTTGAAACTTACCACCATTGTGTAATATTGATACAGAATAGTGTAATGTATATCTCAAATTTGATAGCGTAAGGCAGGATTTCTCAAACTGTGTTCCGCGGAACACTAGTGTTCTCTGAGATGTGAACAAGTGTTCCGTGAAAAATCGTAATTAATAATTAAAAAAATAAATAATAAATAAATTTGGCATATTTGTAGCTTACACTACTTTTGTATCATTATAATATTTAACATAATTTTTTTTTTTCGGTTATTGATATACTGGCATAGACTAATAATCAAGTAGACCACAGAACACTTTATTTTGGCAGGCTTCACATAGAGAAGTATGCTTAGAGGTAATGTGACACCTACGAAAAAGTAGCAATGTGGTGATCTAGTATGCTATTCGTAGGCAATTTTTCCTGGAGTACATGGGTTGTAGGAGAGGAGGAAGCGGACCAATATCGTAACTAAACTCACTTCCTTGTTTAAATTTTTAAAAAAATATTATTATTAAAATATGTGACCATAGATTTGTGGTTAAAAAAAAAAGGAACTTTAAAACAAGAAGCAAAGTACTTCTAGTAGACCAACTGATCGATGAAAACGAACACAATATTGTCACACTTCAAAGTGAGGATGAACAATTGCAGCCTTTTGTTCCCAAAAAATCCAAAGTGAAAAACAGGAACCAACTAATAAAAGACCAAAAGAAAAGTATAATGGCAGTTATTTGAATTTCAGCTTTACATGTTTTGGAAATAAAGATGCTTCTGATGCACGGTGCGTCATATGTAATAAAATATTAGAAAACAATTCTTTGGCTCCCACTAAACTTGTATTCCGTAAGTGTTTGAATATGTTGTGAGATGAAAAGTGTTCCGTGACTAAAAAAGTTTGGGAAATGCTGGCATAAGGTATAACGTAAAACTAGATAGCATAATACGTAACACTGTAGTAGGAATCTGCTAGCTTAGTAAAGTATTAGCAATTAATCAATTAAATTTATAAATCCTTTTAATTTTTATTGTTAATTAAATTGTATTTAAATGGAAATCATACCCCAGACTAGAGCAGCAAAGCAACGTGTGCAAAGTAGCAAAAGTGCTGTGGTTTGGGTGAGAACTGAAGGGAACTCCAATGCATCACAGTATAAAAACTGTACAAAATGCGGCATGTTTGCAGATCTCTCTCTCTCGAACAGGACACGATCTAGCCATGGAGGATGTTTTTGTATGTGATAGGTGCAGAGAATGTGAAGAAATTAGGCACCAACTCAGCATTTTTGGTGGAACAGACTTCCATCCCTTGTCGTGGAAGTTGATAGCCTAAATAAGTTTAAGGCTCAGCTGGACAGGTATTTTGAACGAACAGAGGGGTGAAGTGGGAGTGGTTTTTTTTTTTTTTTTTGGCTGATGCTGCATAAGCTTGCTTTCTTGCATCAAATGCCTCTACTAATGCTAATGCATTCTGATGGGTGTGTATGAGAGCTTGAAGTCGGGTAGACGCCCTCAAAGGAATTAAAATGGGCCCCCATCAAGCTCTAAGCTGCCAAACTCAACGCCGTAGCTCACTCTTCTGCATCAGGCAACACAGTGGCAATCTTTGGGGCAGAATGCACTGGTCCCACAGGAACTAGTTATTGTCAGTGACTCAATTGTCAGACAAACAGGAAATATATTGTGCAAAAAGGATAGGTGAAACAGGACCAGGGTATGTCTGCCCTGGTCCAATAGTATTCAATCAAATTGATCAGACAAGACTTCCTCTTAACAAACCGATGATGTGTCCAAGCTATAAGTGAAATCTTGTCTAGATAATCTTGCAGTGCTTCTTTAACCAGTGCCTCCATTAATTTCTCTGGAACAGAAGTGAAACTAATAGGTCTGTAATTACTTGTGTTGCCCTTTGATCCTCCTTTGTGAATTGGAGTCACATTTGCAAATCTCCAGTCCATGAGTATCTCCCCTGAGTCTAAAGGGGCTCTCATAATTATGGCTGAGGGTTTACTTATATAACCTCTAAAAGGAAGGGGATGAATTAGATTTGTCCACTTGATATCAGTGGTTTGACTGTAGATGATCATTCTCAGATAGCTGCCAAATTAAATTTGTATTTTGCATCTACATTCACACACGAGGAGTGATTCAAGGAGAAGTCCAGATTTTATCAAACTCTAACAGGGAGTTAAATGATTTTGTAATAACTGAGAGCAAAGTGGAGGAGGAATTGTTGCAGTTAAACATAAGAAAGGTACCTGGGGTAGATGGGATCTATCTAGTTATATTAAAGGAGGTGGCAAAGGAAGTAAGCAAACCCTTAGCCATAATTATGAGAGCATCATTGGATGCAGAGGAAGTCCCGACGGACTGGAGATGTGCAAATGTATCTCCAATTCACAAAAGGTGACACGAGTAATTACAGATCTGTTAGTTTCACTTCTGTTCCAGGAAAAATAATGGAGTCACTGGTTAAAGAAGCTTTGCAGGATCACCTAGACAAGACTGCAGTAATAGTTCAGACACAGCATGGGTTTGTTAAGGGGAATTCTTGTCTGACCAATTTGATTGGATACTATGACGTGGATGCAAAAAATAATTTTGGTATCGTATACTTGGATTTCAGGAAAGCTTTTGATACTATTGCATATGGAAGACTACTGTACAAATTAGAGCAATTTGGCATTAAGGGAAGTTGCTACAATGGATAAAAGGATGGTTGAGTGGGAGAAGACAGAGTGATACTCAATGGATATTGCTCTATGTGGACTAATGTTATTAGTGGTGTCCCTCAGGGTTTGGTGTTGGGCCCATCATTGTTTTGGATATTTATCAATGATATTGAAGAAGGTATATCAAGCTTAATGTCAAAGTTTGCAGATGATATAAAGGTTGGCGGGGATGTTAATAACAGTAATGATGGTATCTTGCTGCAACAGGATCTGGAAAAGTTGGGCAGATGGGCTGAGAGTGGCAACCGAAGTTTAACACAGAGAATTTCGGTAAATCTTGCATAACGGTATTTTTGAGCTTTTGTGAGAGGGAAACCCTGCTATTATGTTGGATGTAATTTTTCAACATATCCACTGTTTTTTTGAATCCCCACTGTTGACTCGCTACACAAAAAAAATATATATATCTGTATATAATGAGAAATCCCTCTATTTTATTTTGTTGGGACATCCGCGATTTACGTTCTGTACTATTGAACTTATGGAAAAATCTAGATTTGAAAGTTTTATTACTATCGGAAAGCACACCAGCCATCCAAAAGATTTAAGTCATTCAAACGTTGAAGTTATGTTCCTACCACCACAGTTGTACTAGGTTAATACAACTCCTTTCATTCATCCATTAGATCAAGGCATTAAATCCACCTTTAAAACTCATTCCATCAGAAAATCATTACAATGGATTTTGAAAAAAATTGATTTTTGGCTGCTGTTAAGGGATAAGTATTTTTGATAGTTTTACCGTATTCCTTTTTAATTAACATACTACATTGTGTTTTACAAAGATATTAGATAGGTTTAGTAGCATTCGTTAGCTTCTTATTTTGAATTTTACTAGTGATTTTTGGAAGTTACGATTCCCGGTGTCGGTGCCAATATTGTTGAACTAGCCACCATATTGTAATCGATAAGAAATAGTGTAACACATATATCTCGAACTGATGGCGTAAGGTATAACGTAAAACTTGATAATGTAATACGAAGCATCGTATTAGAAATATGCTAGCCTAGTATAGTATTATCAATTAATCAAAAATATTTATTAATCTTATTAAATTTAAATGTTAATTAAACTGTATTTAAATGAAAATCATGACCCAGACTAGAGCTGCGAAACAGCAAAGGTCACAGACTAGCAAGAGTGCTGCGACTTGGAGGGAGAAACGAAGGGAGCGATTCTCCAACGCATCACAGTCTCAAAAAATGTGCAAAATGTGAAATGTTTGCTGAACTTTCTAAATCAGGACATGATCTAGCCAAGGAGGATGTCTTTGTGTGTGTGTGTGTGTGTGTGTGTGTGTGTGTGTGTGTGTGTGTGTGTGTGTGTGTGTGTGTGCGCTAGGTGCAGAGTGTGAAGAAATTAGTTGCCAACTCAGCGTTCTGATGGCCCTGGGTGCCAAGTGTTCCGTGGCCAAACGATTTCTAGTGCATTTCTAAAAGCGATTTCTGCAAAGAGCATTTGAGCAAACAAATAGTATTTTTTGTTTCAAAAACCATTTTCTTGATTTTATTTGTATATCAGAGTAGCACGTTTGCTCTACAAGAAGTAGGCAGAGGCCCAGAAAGGGAACCCACCTTTCTGTTTCTTTTTTCTATAAATACTAATTTTCTAACTCAGCCGCTTGGTCACCTCGTGGCACTGTTCGTGCCTCCCCGTGGTGGGGCCAGTAACTTGGGTAGTAAAGATAAATCCCAAGGGCCAAAAGCAGCCATCATGGATTCTAATAATTTTCCACACTTAGAGCCTTCAAGCTCAAAGCAAGAATCCTGTTATGATAACAATAATAGTCAAACCTAAAAGGATTTGAACAGAAGCACATTCTCCAGACATTCCTAATCTTTTGATGATACACTCTTTGTCCTCCCAGCCTGAAATTGACTTGTCAATTTGCTCACCTTCCATCTTTCCAATCATGACATGGTCTGTATTAATCGATCCTTTTAACAGTGATCACTTTCCGATTATTTGCTCCTTACAAACAGGGGTAACTCCAAATCCTGATCAATGATCCTCTTGGAAGTTTAAAAAGGCAAACTGGGATGGCTATTCTGCTCAAATACTTCTAGACAAGACTATGTTCAAAAAGAACCTATTGACGATGTAAATACTTACATCACCAATCAGATTCTGACTGCCACTAATACCTACATTCCAAAATCCAAGACATATCGCAATCACCGAAATCACTGGTGGAATGCAGATTGCTTCACTGCCAAACAGGAATAAAACCGAGCTTGGAATAATTTCCATAAGAATCCCACCACTGATAACCTCATTGCTTATAAAAGGCTTAAAGCAAAAGCAAGGCAAATTAGACAGAAAGTGAAACGAGACTCGTGGATCGCTTTTGCTTGAACAGTTACAAAAGACACCAACGCATGCCTCATCTGGAAAAGAATACAAGCACTAAATGGGAAATTCACTCATCTGCCCCCTCCAATACTCATTGGAAAAGAAAAGACCTATCTACAGCTGAAGAAGTTGCTAATGCACTTGCAGAATCATTTGTTACAATCTCTGCTTCTGCCTTCTATGTATCCACATTTCAGGACATCAAAGCTAGTGCAGAACGATATAAAATCAACTTTTTCATGCATCGCTCTTTCCCGTACAACCACCCCTTTACATTCATAGAACTTCAAGAATCGTTAAACAGATCTTCAAATAGTGCCGCAGGTCCAGATGGAGTTCATTACGTTATGCTGAAGCATTTACTTGAAAGGATTTGAGTACCATGTTAATCTTTTATAATCGGATATTCTCCAAAAATGCCTATCCTTCTTCCTGGTGTCATTCTTTCTTTATTGCCTTACCAAAACCAGGAAAAGATCATTCCTGTGTCGAAAATTATAGGCCAACATCTCTTACGAACTGCACGGGTAAAATTTTCGAAAGGATGGTTCATACTAGACTGACTTACATCCTGGAGTCACAGAATCTCCTTCAAGATCATCAGTATGGCTTTCGGAAGAATAGATCAACGCTGGACATGCTTATCAAAGCCAAATCTCATATCTGCAATGCCTTTGTCATGAAACAGCATCTGGTCATGGTCAACCTAGATCTTGAAAAGGCATTTGACACTACATGGCATCATGGGATTATTATGGACCTTTACTATTTGGGGCTTAGGGGCCATTTGTCGAAAATAATTCAGAATTTTCTACAATTGCGTTCTTTTCAGGTCCGATATAAAAACGTACTCTCTGCATCTCACATTCAGGAAGAAGAGTCCTGCAGGGATCGATATTTAGTCCAACACCATTTTCAATCTAAGTTAGCAGCATAACACGAGATATCCCAAAAACTGTTGAAACTTATACGTACACAGATGACCCTACCATTTCCTGTCTATCTCAAAGTATGAACATCATTGAATGGCAGCTCCAACTTGCTATTACCAAAATACAATCCTGGACTTCATGGAATGGCTACCGACGATCAGAAAAGAAATGCAATCTCACTTACTTTTGCAAGAAACGAGCTTTTCATCCCAATCCAGAACTACAAATAAATAATATTCCAATCCCGCTTGTTAGTACCGTTAAATTTCTTGGACTGATATTAGACATGAATCTGAACTTCCAAGCTCACATTTCTCATTTAAGAAATACATGTCTGAAGCATCTGAATATACTAAGATCAGTCTGGGCTATGTCATGGGGTGCTGATCGGTATACTCTACTGCGTCTTTATAGAACTTTAATCTGTTCATGGCTAGATTATTGTTGTCCAGTCTATGACTCTGCCAGGAGCACTACTTTACAACGTCTAAATGTTGTCCCGCACAGTGTTCTCGGGACTGCATTGGGCACTTTTAGGACTTCTCAAATCCAGAGCCTTTATATTGAAGCACATGATTCTCCATTACATCGTCACAAGAAATCATTACTGCTCCACTACGCTGCTAAGATCCAGTCTTCCATCTCATCCCAGTTGGGAGTATCTTTATAATACTCAGTGGGATTTGTTCTTTGAGAGCAAGCCAAATGAAAACAGACCTGCTTCATTCAGGATTAAAGAGCTTTCTCAGAGATGGAATATCAATTTAAGCGATATTTTTCAGGATGCAATTGCACCTGTTCCACCTTGGACATATGTTTTTGCCTCTCATGATACACATTTTCTGGAGTAGGAGAAGAATACTGTATCTTGCTTTAATATCCGGCAGTTGCACTTAGCTCCCACTACTCTGAACTCCCATGCCTGTAAAATCTATACTGACTGATCCAAAACAGCCAGTACGGTTGGTGCTGCTGCAGTTTTTCCTTCTCTTACGGTTACAGCCTCACTACCATTAGCCTGCAGCGTTTTCACAGCTGAATTATATGCCATCAAATTAGCACTTAGTAAAATTATTGAACTTTCCATCTTACCTGCCATAATTTATACTGACTCCTTCAGTGCTGTTTCTCCCATAATGAAGAATTTCTCATCCTACCTTGAAACACATTCATTCTCAGCTATTTTCCTGCAGCGTGTTCAATCAGTTTTTGTTGGATCCCTGGCCATTCTGGCATTCTGGAAATGAAAGTGCGAACCTCGCAGCTAAACGTCCTCAACCAGCTGTCCCAGAGCATCCTCGTGTTCCTTACACTGATTGTAAGCCTGTTATTTGCATGTTATCTGGAAAAGAATACAAGCACTAAATGGGAAATTCACTCATCTGCCCCCTCCAATACTCATTGGAAAAGAAAAGACCTATCTACAGCTGAAGAAGTTGCTAATGCACTTGCAGAATCATTTGTTACAATCTCTGCTTCTGCCTTCTATGTATCCACATTTCAGGACATCAAAGCTAGTGCAGAACGATATAAAATCAACTTTTTCATGCATCGCTCTTTCCCGTACAACCACCCCTTTACATTCATAGAACTTCAAGAATCGTTAAACAGATCTTCAAATAGTGCCGCAGGTCCAGATGGAGTTCATTACGTTATGCTGAAGCATTTACTTGAAAGGATTTGAGTACCATGTTAATCTTTTATAATCGGATATTCTCCAAAAATGCCTATCCTTCTTCCTGGTGTCATTCTTTCTTTATTGCCTTACCAAAACCAGGAAAAGATCATTCCTGTGTCGAAAATTATAGGCCAACATCTCTTACGAACTGCACGGGTAAAATTTTCGAAAGGATGGTTCATACTAGACTGACTTACATCCTGGAGTCACAGAATCTCCTTCAAGATCATCAGTATGGCTTTCGGAAGAATAGATCAACGCTGGACATGCTTATCAAAGCCAAATCTCATATCTGCAATGCCTTTGTCATGAAACAGCATCTGGTCATGGTCAACCTAGATCTTGAAAAGGCATTTGACACTACATGGCATCATGGGATTATTATGGACCTTTACTATTTGGGGCTTAGGGGCCATTTGTCGAAAATAATTCAGAATTTTCTACAATTGCGTTCTTTTCAGGTCCGATATAAAAACGTACTCTCTGCATCTCACATTCAGGAAGAAGAGTCCTGCAGGGATCGATATTTAGTCCAACACCATTTTCAATCTAAGTTAGCAGCATAACACGAGATATCCCAAAAACTGTTGAAACTTATACGTACCCAGATGACCCTACCATTTCCTGTCTATCTCAAAGTATGAACATCATTGAATGGCAGCTCCAACTTGCTATTACCAAAATACAATCCTGGACTTCATGGAATGGCTACCGACGATCAGAAAAGAAATGCAATCTCACTTACTTTTGCAAGAAACGAGCTTTTCATCCCAATCCAGAACTACAAATAAATAATATTCCAATCCCGCTTGTTAGTACCGTTAAATTTCTTGGACTGATATTAGACATGAATCTGAACTTCCAAGCTCACATTTCTCATTTAAGAAATACATGTCTGAAGCATCTGAATATACTAAGATCAGTCTGGGCTATGTCATGGGGTGCTGATCGGTATACTCTACTGCGTCTTTATAGAACTTTAATCTGTTCATGGCTAGATTATTGTTGTCCAGTCTATGACTCTGCCAGGAGCACTACTTTACAACGTCTAAATGTTGTCCCGCACAGTGTTCTCGGGACTGCATTGGGCACTTTTAGGACTTCTCAAATCCAGAGCCTTTATATTGAAGCACATGATTCTCCATTACATCGTCACAAGAAATCATTACTGCTCCACTACGCTGCTAAGATCCAGTCTTCCATCTCATCCCAGTTGGGAGTATCTTTATAATACTCAGTGGGATTTGTTCTTTGAGAGCAAGCCAAATGAAAACAGACCTGCTTCATTCAGGATTAAAGAGCTTTCTCAGAGATGGAATATCAATTTAAGCGATATTTTTCAGGATGCAATTGCACCTGTTCCACCTTGGACATATGTTTTTGCCTCTCATGATACACATTTTCTGGAGTAGGAGAAGAATACTGTATCTTGCTTTAATATCCGGCAGTTGCACTTAGCTCCCACTACTCTGAACTCCCATGCCTGTAAAATCTATACTGACTGATCCAAAACAGCCAGTACGGTTGGTGCTGCTGCAGTTTTTCCTTCTCTTACGGTTACAGCCTCACTACCATTAGCCTGCAGCGTTTTCACAGCTGAATTATATGCCATCAAATTAGCACTTAGTAAAATTATTGAACTTTCCATCTTACCTGCCATAATTTATACTGACTCCTTCAGTGCTGTTTCTCCCATAATGAAGAATTTCTCATCCTACCTTGAAACACATTCATTCTCAGCTATTTTCCTGCAGCGTGTTCAATCAGTTTTTGTTGGATCCCTGGCCATTCTGGCATTCTGGAAATGAAAGTGCGAACCTCGCAGCTAAACGTCCTCAACCAGCTGTCCCAGAGCATCCTCGTGTTCCTTACACTGATTGTAAGCCTGTTATTTGCAAAGCAAGTTACGATAACTGGTCACATATCTGGAAAAGGAACATTGACAGCAAACTTTACCAGATAAAGCAAGAACCAAAGCTCTGGCTCTCAGGTTTTGATGAAACAGAAGTGGTACTGGCAAGACTTGGAATTGGACACACTCATCATACTCATCTGTTCCTGCTACTGGGAGAAGATCCACTCCAGTGTTAATCCTGTGACAGTCAACTTACTGTTAGGCATTTTCTGTTTGATTGTCCCTTATATTCAACCATACGGTCAAACACTTTTCAGTTGGTCTCTAGGCTGAACCTCTCACATGATTTAATTCATATCCTGGGAAATGATGCAAACATAGAAGAACTTGTAATCTATTTAAAATGTATTGGCCTATACAGGAGTATTTAATTTAACATCTACACCGGTATATTTCGACTAAATAAACTATGAGCAGACACAATTTGGCCTCATTAGCCCTTGTGTCATTAAACTAAATACCAACAAAAACAGTGTTCTAATGGTTGTCTATGAGAGCTTGATGTGTAGGGTAAATGCCCTTGAAGAAATTAATATGAGGGGGGCCCATCAAGTTCTCAGCTGCCCAGCTCAACAGCAGAGCTCACTCCTGTGCATCAGGCAACACAGAGGCAATCTCCAAGACAAAATGTGTTGGTCCCACAGGAACTAGATATTGTTGGTGACTATTGTCAGGGAGATGGGGAATATACTATGCAAGAAAGATAGGTGGAACAAAACCAGGGTATGTCTGCCAGGTGCAAAAGTTGATGATGTTGTACAGCAGATATCTTTTAAGGGCACAAAAGGTGATATTGTTGTACACGTTGGAACTAATGACATTAAGAGTAAGAGATCTGCAGCTTTACTGAACAAGTACAAGTCAATGTTGAAAAAAAGTCGTGAGTTACGGTTGAATGTGAAAGTATTGCAATTCTGCTCAGACACAATAGGAGGGAATATATGATGTGAGCCTTGTCGATCAATTTGGCCCTGGAGAGATTGTACAAGGCTCAAGGGGTAGAATTTTTTTCAGCCAGTTCTGTGCTTGTTGACAGGAGTAACTGCTTTTACAGTGATGGGGTACACTTAAAAAGGGTGCAAGAATATTTGCTGCAACTATCGAGGCAATGTTAGGTGCATCGAAAAACTGCTAGCTTGGGGGAATACACAGACTAAAAGGTTAACAGTGGCTGCAGGCAGAGGCAAAAAGTGATTCTTGCACTGCTTCTATTGGAATGTTTTTAGGAGCCTGGAAAACAAGGTGCAGGGAATTCCAGAGACTGCTGGGAGTCATTGTGGAACAAAAAAATACATGGGCTGTGGTGTTAGGGTAGCTAAGAAAAGGAACAGGTGAATGTATACTTGCATGTACACCAATGCTAGGAGTTTGGTAAATAAATTCGATTAATTTGAGGTGTTGGTCAAAACCTCAAAGGCAGATATTATTGGGATATCAGAGACATGGTGTCACACAGATATAAGCAGTGCAGAATTGGAATTTGGGGAGTGCAATGTGTACAGAAAGGATAGACAGGACAGGAAGGGAGGAGGGATTATGCTGTTGGTTAAGAAACACAAATTCTATGGAAGTGCTTCCAATTGATGTTGGTGGACAATGCAATGTTGACTCTGTTTGGTGTGACATAAGCACTGGGAAAGGAAAAATGAGAGAAAGTGTGTGTTATAGGCCTAATGAATCTGATGAGTATAATGAGAAATTATGCAGAGAAATAGTGGGTCAGTCTCAGTTGGTCTCAGTTGGTTGGTTTTTAGGAGCATTAGCAACTAAGGCCATATTGCTCCGAGAATATGCGGTGGTTTTCCTGACCTTTCCGCATCCTCCGTATTTGGTGGTGACGGGCTCGAACCCGGGTCTAATCAAGAAGCGTGTGTTATACACTGCTGCTCCTTCCCACCTGGCTACAGAGTGGGTCAGTAAATCAGAATGTTTTATAATGGGGGATTTTAACTTTCCAGATATTGACCGGAACTTGTGGATTCACCACTCGCACCAAGACTTTTTTGGATTTATTGGATGACTGTTTTCTACAGCAACAAGTTCAAGAGGCAATCAGAAGGAGTAATACTCTTGATCTGATTATCAGCAGTGATTATTCATGCATTAAGAATTTTCAGATAAAGGCACTACTGGGTGACAGTGATGACAATACTAATATGGGAATTACTTAAAGATGTAACTACCATCAAGGCTAAAGGGAAGGGCTTTTGCTTTCGTAAAGGTGACTGCAGGGGTCTCAGACAGTTTTTAAATTCTGTACAATGGGATCAACTGATAATGTTACCAATGTTGAATTCTAAACGAGACGCCTTCAGGGACTTAATCTTGGTGGCTACTAGGCATTTCATTCCAACTAAGAAATACTGTTCAAGGTTCAGGCCTAAATGGATGTCAGATGAATTAATGAGGCTCGTGGCAGAGAAGAAAAATGTATGGGATGCATATAAATTATCAGGTGACACAGAAGCCTATGGCAGATATAAGCTTGTCTGTAATCAAGTCACAAAGGAGGTTAGGCAGGCGAAGGCAGATTATGAGAAATCTTTGGCAAAGGATACAAAGAAAAACAGCAAAGAGTTCTTTACTTATGTAAACTCTAGAAGGAAAGGGATAAATCAGATTGGACCACTTAACATGGATGGGTTGACTATCGATTATCATGTAGCTGAGGTAGCTGATAAACTGAATGATATTTTGCTGTTGTTGAAGTTGAAGTAGAATTTATTGGTGCAAGGGCTGTTATGGCCAAAATGCGCCTGAGTATTTTGCATCTACATTCATACGTGAATGTAGATGCAAAAGTGAGGAGTTATTCAATGAGGGGAGTGCCAGAAGTTTATCAAACTATAACAGAGTGCTAAGTGATTTTGTAATAACTGAGAACAAAGTGAAGGAGAAATTGTTGTTGAATTTAAACATAAGGAAGGCACTTGGGGTGGATGGGATCTATCCAGTTATATTAAAGGAAGCAAGCAAACCCTTAGCCATAATTATGAGAGCTTCCTTGGATTGGAGGTGTGCAAATGTATCATCAATTCACGAAGGGGGTTCGAAAGGTGACACAAATAACTATAGACCTGTTAGTTTAACTTGTGTTCCAGGGAAAATAATGGAGTCATTGGTTAAAGAAGCATTGCAGGATCATCTAGACAAGACTGCAGTAATAGTTAAGACAGCATGGGTTTGTTAACAGGAGGTATTGTCTGACCAGTTTGATTGGATTCTGTGATGTGGTCATAAAGGAACTGAATGTCAAAAATGATTTTGATATCATATACTTGGATTTCAGGAAAGCTTTTGATACTGTTGCACATGAAGACTGCTGTACAAATTGGATTAAGCATTAAGGGTAAGTTGCTAGAATGGATAAAGGGATGATTGAGTGGGAGACAACAGAGAGTGGTAATCAGTGGACACTGCTCTTTGTGGACAAATGTTACTAGTGGAGTTCCCCAGGGTTCGGTGCTGGGCTTATTGTTGTTTTGTGTATTCATCAATGATATTGATGTAGGTATATCAGGATTAATGTCCAAGGTTGCAGATGATACAAAAGTTGGCAGGGTTGTTAACGACAGGAAAAACAGTATGCTTCTCCGACTGGATCTAGATAAGTTGTGCAAAAGGGGTGAGAAGTGGCAACTGAAGTTTAACATTGACAAATGCAAAGTACTGCATATAGGTAGCAATAGCTCAAGAGAAACGTACCAACTCTGTGGTACTACACTCAGGGAAGCAGAAAGTGAAAAAGACCTGTGGATAATTGTGCAGTAAAATATGAAGTTTGCTGAGTAGTGCAGATGGGCTGCCAGGGCAGGTCATGGAGTCTTGTCAATGATATATAGGAATTTTGCTAGCAGGGACAGGGAGCTGATTATCCTATTGTACAAGGCAATGGTCAGGCCACACCTAGAGTATTATGTACAGGTCTGGAGGCCTCATTTTAGGAAGGATGTAGAGTTGCTAGAACTAATACAAAGAAAGGCAACAAGATTGGTGAGGGGATCAAAGGGGTGCTTTTACCAAGAAAGCTTAAGTTCTGCAAATTGCAGTGCTGGAGAATAGGCACCTGCAAGGTGATCTGATTGAGGTGTATAAGGCCTTGAATGGGTTGAGCAAACTGAATGCTGATGGGATTCTTCCTCTTGCTCACATTAAGAACCTGAGGCGGCTTAAATTCAAATTGAGGAAAGACAGTTGTAGAATAGATGTGCGGAAATTTGCCTTTAGCAGCGGGTGGTTGATTGGTGGAACAGACTCCATCTTTTGTTGTGTAAGTTGATAGCCTAAATAAATTTAAGGCTGACCTGGACAGGCATTTGGAACGAATGGAGTGGTGAAATATAGGAGGGGTTTTTTTTTTTTTTTTTTTTTGGCTGATGCTGCATAAGCTTGCTTTCTTGTGTCATACGCCTATGCTAATAATACTCTTGTTCAGAGTACACAAATGAGGGGAATGAATTTAAATTGAGGAAGGTTGTTTGCAGAAATTTGCTTGCAGCGTGGTAGCTGTTTGTTAGAACAAACTTTCATTTAATGTTGTGGAAGTGTGTAGTTGGAATAAATTTAAAGCAGAACTAGACCTTGTTGCATCATTAGCCAACAATAACATCAGGCCAAGCATAAAATAAATACTCTTTTGCTTTTCCCATTTTCAATTATGAACAATGGACAGACCATGCTGAAGCTGATTGAAGAATGCATTATTCATGTAATGTATATGAGCAACAGAGACCTACTCTGCTGAATTCAGTTAATTTGCATATTTATTTAGATCAGTTTAATAGCTCATTCTAACTGATCACGTGTGGGACATTTAAAAATGGTGTATCTAGTAAAAAGTTAAATGTAAACATTTTTAAATATTGCAGTAATTTCTAGCAGTTACAACTCAAATCTGGATGCTGAGTTCACATGTAGCCTTGTGCTACCATTGAAGTTACTATTAATACTAATTTCTGCAATTCTGTTGGAGTGTTGATGTGAGTTTCTCTCTTTCAAAATTAGGTAGCACAGTGTAGAATAATTAATAATGTTTTACTATTTGTTGATTGTTATGACCAGCCACATGTGAGATAATTGACTGCTAACTTAATAAAACCAAATTGCTGGTTCTCTGCCTTCTGGCCCTTCTAACATGTCGATATTACAGCACTCCCAAATAATTATAATCAGAAGAATCAAATTGATTCATTTGTGAGATGGAAATTCATCATGATTTGCTTACTCAAAGAACTGTCTTTGTTCATAAGTGACTTACTGATTCATTAAAGGAGTCAAATGAAGAGGTGTCACACGTTTGGTGGCTACTTCATCAACACAGGAAATGTAGAGATAGACTTTGATAACCAAGCCCATAATTGAGAATTATGCATATAATGAAGTTGACAAAGCTATTTCTTGCATTGCCACCCTTAAACTTAACAAAACAAAAAAAAAAAAAAAAAAAACTGCTTGCTTTTTAAATTTATATGATGATTTACAACTTGAAGTAACAAAGCTGTGTACATATTATCATCATTTGATTGACATTGAGAAACATTTATTTGGGAATCTAGGTTTCCTGTGGTTTTATACATTTGGTGAAGCATGGAATTTATGAAGTAATTTCTAATTAGAATTTTCATAGGTGTGTCATTCAAAAAGTGTCATATTTAGGTGCCTTTATTTGTAAAGTGTCTCGTGAATGGTGGGCCATCCTTTATAAGAAAAATATACTTATACAAGTTAAGAGCTTAATTATAGATAACTTAATTTTAGTGCATGTGCACTTATATATATTTTTATTATGTTATATGAATGATATTCATTTTTAAATATAAATATTAGGTATTGGCCCGGGACATAGAAACAGTATCTGAAGAAGGTGAGAATCTCCTTAAAAGCTTTGTGGAACTTGCAGAATCTTGTCCCAGTTTTTTGCGCAGCCAGTTAGATATATTACTACAATTGTGTCTGAAGGTGAGTTGGTTTCCTTTTGTTAATTGTATCACATTTGCATAGGTGAACTAAGTATCTGTTGAAATTAGCTACAACCTCAATCATTACTAGATTATAATTATCCCTTATTTTACCAATTTCTATGCCGCTGTAGGAATATACCTTATGACAAATATTTTGGTTGTAATTTACGTTATGGTGCTTATCCTTGCTCATATTACAGTATACAACTTTTCCTTTGAAAATTGGGTGAAGTCTAATTCATCATCTGTCTAGCTCTATTCAGCACACCAAGCTGCACATTCTGACTTCTTGCCAGTTTTCACTGATGGTTCAAAGCCTGAACCACATGTAGGATTTGCTGCTGTCATTCCAGACACTGCTATATATGAACAGATTCTCCCTGAATATAGCATATAAACTGCAGAGCTACATGCTCTACAGTTAGCCTTGGATCACATAAGTATTTGCCAATACCAATGGCTTTTATTTATTCCAATTCTCTAAGCATGCATGTTACAGGCTTTACTATCAGTAACAAATAACTCTCACCCAGCCCTGTCATGGGTTCAGCAAATGATATATTTTCTCTCAGAATGTGAATTTGAAATGCACTTCTGCTGGATCCCTAGCCATATTGGGATTAGGGGAAATGGTTTGGCTGATTCCACAGCAGATCAGCCATTCCCACTAATAAATAATCATTTCTTTTTGGCTCCCTATACAGACTACAAGCAAATTATAAAAAAAAAACAAGGTACACTGCCAATGGCAGGATGCATGGAATAGACAGCCTACTAACTTCAAATATATTATGTCAGATAAAGCTTGTAATTGGACCACGGCAGTCTAGTCTGCACAGGAATCATAAGGAGGAAGTTGTTCTTGCTCGATTGTGCATAGGACACAATCATCTTACACATTCCTTTTTGCTGAGGGCCATTGACCCTCCTTGGTGTGAGTCCCGTGACACCATTCTATCTGTCTGTTAAATATATTTTAATTAATTATACAGATTTTAATGACTCACTTTTTACTGCATTTAACCAACTGACTGGGCCTTATCTGACATATT
Organism: Mastigoproctus giganteus; assembly: GCF_048544385.1. Taxonomy (NCBI): domain Eukaryota; kingdom Metazoa; phylum Arthropoda; class Arachnida; order Uropygi; family Thelyphonidae; genus Mastigoproctus; species Mastigoproctus giganteus. The sequence goes on from NC_143577.1 coordinate 71,582,445, forward strand.
GTCACTGTCAGATAAAATCCGACAGTGACAATATGTCAGCTGTTTTTAAGTTTTTACAACTGATTAATTTATATACATATATATAAAATAATGCATATATTTTTAATACATTATACTCGTATAATGTATTAAAGGTAAAGAGTATAATACATTATACTCTTTACCTTATACGTGTATAAACCTTTGACAAGGTAACCTCTTTCTAAGGTTACTAGAATTTATTTTTAACCTTTTCTTGGCACATAATAGCCCTTATTGCTAATGCAACAATAAAATCTTAATTCTACCAATCCTCCCACCCACCCACTTAGTAAGCTTTACAACTTTTTGTGGACTGCTCTTGCCTTTGGGCTCGGTGGCGGGTGGGGAGTCCCGGCACTGAACCACAACAAAAACTGATATGAATCCTGATAAATATATTTCTTCAGGGGCCGCAACCCAGTTCCTATCTGCAAGTAACAATGAAGAAACAGAAAGTGCCATGGTGCCTAAGAGATAACGAACTGAAATACAATTAGAGCCTGTCCCAAGATTCTTAATTATTCATTCCACCAGTGAAAAGCCTATTGCAAAAATGTTGCTGTTTTTATTCAGAAAAGTTTAGAGAGGTTAGCAGGTTCCTCTAAATCAGTTAAGAGGCCCTGTTATGAGGACCTCTTAATTGAAACAAAAAAGACATTCTGAGTCGCTACTGCGAGCAACACCTTTCAGAGGAATACTGATAACCGTGATGCCACTTGTAACACTTAACTCCTTGAGAGGTGTCATTTCAGAGTTGGACCTTCTCGAGGTTACTGAGGAGGAAATCGCTCTGAACTAAAGCCACAGTGAGTGATTGCTGTTAAGAGAATTAATGCATATTGGGATGGGAAACTTGTTCCCACCGGAAACATAATCCTGACTTTCAATTCACCATAGTCTTCTAATGAAATTAAAGCTGGCTACATCAGCTGTCCAGTCCATCCATATGTACCAAATCCTATACGGTGCTTTAGATGTCATAAATATGGACATTCCCAAGTGGCCTGCTGTGGAGTCCTTGCATTCACTCGATGTGGTGCAAAGGACAACGAAGCAACATCATTTTCAGGTACAAAACCCACATGCATTAACTGCCAAGGAGAGCACCTAGCTTGCTCACAAGCATGCCAGAGGTAGAAAGAAGAAAAAGGAATTCAACAATTTAAGGCAGAGCTGATCAGGAGGCAAGGAAAACAGTGAAACCTATAAATATCAACAAACCTGCATACACCCAGAAGGTAGCAGGGAGATGTTCCATTAGAATTCGGACAGACATATCCAAAAGAGTCATTCACTCCCATTACACACTGCCTTGTAAGCTCAGAAACCTGCACAGAAAGATCAATCAGCTGCCACTCCCATATTGGTACCTCCTAATGCTTCACAAGTAACAAAAGTAATTGCCAAAGAAAAGACCAAGAAAGTTTAAGTAACCCCCCCCCCCCATAGTACCCAAGAAAACATGGATGCCGAGGAGGAGGAGGTACAAAATGATTCAGTTTTGGAACTCTTTGCTGAGGAGGAAATGGACACAGGACACCTTCTTCAGTCCATACTTCTCCAAAAAAAATATAAATCCAAAACTGAAATAAGTAAGCCCTCAGCACCTTGGAAGCTGCCTGATGGACCCACCAAGCCAAAATAATGGCTAAATTCCTACAATGTAACAGTTGTGGATTTCAGCAAAACAATGATGACATCAAGGCCCTCCTGCAAAAGCATGAGCCAGTTTGCTTTTGCTTGCAGGAGACATACTTGAAGGCAAATGAAAACCCTTCCTTTCGTAATACTATCCTCATTTGAAAGGACAGAAATAGGAATGGACCTGCTCATGGGGGTGTTACTATTCTTCTGGGCCACCACATCCCATTTCAATCTACTTCGCTCTCCACCAACATAGAAGTGATAGCAGTTCACCTTACGGTAGGGTTTTTACTAAAGTTTGTTCGATTTATTTGCCACCCGGACCAATATCTTGCAGAAAGACCTTGATGATCTCATTGTACAGCTGCTTACTCCTGGGCAATTTCAGTGGACATAACAAACAGGTGGGGTAGTGCTGACATTAATGGAAGGGGACGTGTAATGGAGTATATGCTCACTGACAATGACCTTTCCCTTCCAAACGTGGGAGCTAATGCCTTTTTCCACATGCTTACCATACATTTTCTGCTATTGATTTCTCTATATGCTCCCCCTCTCTCCTTCACTTACTTGGGAGGTAGAGGAGAACCTTTACGGAAGTTATCACTTCCCCATGATAACCAACCTACTTAACAGGAGGCCGTGTCCACCTTTTATGTTACCACAATGGAAGATTGATCAGGCTGACTGGAATGCCTTTCAAAACCTGCTAGATCCCATCAGTACAGTCAGTCAGGAGTCTATCAATGATGCAGTGGTGTACATCACAGAAAGCATTGTCCATGCAGCTGCAACTACAATTCCGAAAACATCAACCAGTTTCTGCCATTTCCAAAACCTTGGTGGAATGCTGAATGCACAGCAGCAAAAAAAATCAGAAAGCTTGGGGGATGTTCCGATGATATCCTAGCCAATCTCTTAGCCTTCAAATGTCTATGTGCCAAAGCACGACATATTCATCGTCAGAGCCAAAAGGAATCGTGGATCCGCTTTACATCCACTATTACCCAGTTGACCAGCAGTAAAGCTATCTGGAACAAAATCCAGAAAATGAAGGATAAATGTACATTGCACCCTTCATTGGTCCTGGAATATAATGGATGCTTTATTGCAGACCCAACTGCAATAACCAATGCTGTTGGGGAGACTTTTTCTACCATCTCATCAACATCTTCTTACTCCCAAGAATTTCTTGTCCAGAAAGACAAACTCGAAAAGCAGCCAATTAACCTTAAATCCAAAAATTCTCATCCATATAACAGGCCCTTCACCCTGGAAGAGTTAGAAACAGGTTAGAAACTTTGCTCTTGCCAAAGCAAGTGCTGCTGGACCAGATTTCATCTATTATGATATGATCATGCATCTGCCAGCAGAATCCATGGAACAACTGCTCTTCCATATAACAGAATATTTCAACAGCAGTTTCTGGATTCCTGGCATAAGGCAGTCGTGCTTGCCTTTCCTAAGAAGCCAGGAAAGGATCCCAAGAAACTATTGTCCTATTGCTTTGACTAGCTGTCTGTGCAAAATCCTGGAGAGAATCATCAACGCCTGCCTTATATTGTATTTAGAGGCAAATTTGGCCACTCCAGAGTGCAGTGTGGCTTCCACAGGAATAGGTCCACTTTGGACCATTTAATCAGGCTCGAAACTTCCATTCGAGATGCCTTTTTAAAACAAGAGCACCTGGTGTCCAGGCCCTGGATGCCAAGTGTTATATGATCAAGCGTTTCCCTGAGTGATTTCTAGAGCATTTTCTCAAGGCTACAGTTTTGTTCATTTGTTAAAGTTTTTTAAGTTCTCATTAAGTATTTGTAAACTAGTCTTACAAATTGTAAGCCAATTTCAGAAAAGGAAAATCACCTTTCTTTTTTCCTTTAAACTAACTAACTAACTTTTATACCGCTTGGTCACTCTAGTGGCACTGTTCCTGCCTCCCCGTGGCAGGGCCAGTAAACCTTGGAGAAGAAATTCACTTTCCCAGGGCTGAAAGTAGCAAAGATGGATAATAATATGTTTCCACCTTTAGAGCCATTGAGCTCAAGACTACCTACCAAAGACACCGAAAATTACTTCTCTCAACCCAAGAGGTTGAAAACAAACCCTCAAGAGGAGTCAACATTCCCCATACTTCACTCTCTCTCTCAGACAAGCCTCTGAGTCAACTATCCCCATTTCTTGTGCAGAAATGCCATTGAGTCTGCCACAGGTTCACCAAAAGCAGTAAGGTGACTCCAATCTGGGATCTTCTGGTAGAGACCATGAGATCCCAACATTCTGCAAAGTTGTTAAAGCTGACCACTTTTGGCGAACAACCAATAAAAGTTACTCCTCATGCCATCCTAAACTCCTCAGTAATTTCTGAATGGGATTTATTGACAGTATCAGAGGAGGAAATCGTGAAAGAGCTAGGTGAACAAAGAGTCATCCAAGCAAGGAGGATCATGACTTGGAAAATGGTATTCTTGTTCCAACTAGGAGCATAATCCTTACTTTTAGCTCACCCATCCTACCAACATCTGTCAAAGCAGGATATCTCCATTGCCGTGTCCATCCTTATATCCCAAATCCCAACAGGTGCTATAAGTGCCAAAAATACGGACACTCCCAAACTGCATGTTAAGGTGAGGCAATATGTCCTAATTGTGGATCAAAGAAACACAATCAATCCACATGCACTGCTACCACTTCTCATTGCCCAAACTATAAGGGAAATCACCCGGCTTTCTCCAAAACATGTGATCTATGGAAGCAAGGAAAAAAAAATCCAAAAATAAAAAGTGGAGAACAAAGCTACATATTCAGAGGCAAGAAGACAAATAATAAAGACAGAGCCAAAGCGCACATATGCCACAGCTGCTCAACAATTTCAGTCCATCGCTATTTAAACAGATATTTTCGGTTCCTCCAAATATATCCATCACTAATTGGGCACGTTCCATACTCTCTCCTTTCAAACAGTGTCCTCTGCAGAAAAAAACCGAACAAACCAGTAATACCCCAATTACCAATCCAGCCGATGTTTCACCAACAGCAAAATCAAAAGTGACAGAAACTGCAGCCTCTGATTTCAGTCGGAATGGATATTGATCAACAGAATGAAGCCGACAATGGAATTTTGGAACTTCATGCAACCGATGAAATGGACACGACACTTCCTTTCTTTCCTAAGAAAGAAAAAGCAAAAATATAGATACAAACAATCTACAACTAAAAAGCAGTCAGAAACAAAAACAACTAACAAAACCGCTTAATGGAAAGAATACTTCAATGGAATTCTAGAGGCTTTCGCAACACAAAAGATGATTTATGTGATCTCATTGAATGCAATGAACCAGCAGGCATATCCCTTCAGGAAACCTATTTAAATTCACAAGTGTGTCCTACCATAAAAAATTACACTATTTTCAGACAAGACTGGAGTCTCTCCAGCTCATGAGGGGTGGCTGTTCTTATTAGAAACAACGTTCCATTGAAACACCTTGTTCTTCAAACTGCTTTGAAGTAATAGCAGTGTGCGCTGTAATTGGGACCACTCTTACAATAGCATCTATATATATATATATCCCTCCTAATTTCTCATTCATCTTCAGATGAACTAGAAAATCTAATAGACCAACTACCACACCCATTCTGCTTGCTTGGAGATTTCAATGCACATCATTCTCTGTGGGGAACTCCAAAAATTGACAAGAGAGGTAAACTAATAGAATCACTTTTTGATGTTTGTCAACTTACTATTTTGAACACTGGCGGGTCTACCTACATTCATGGCGCCTACATAGCCAGGTGGGCAGGAGCAGCAGCGCATGGCACACGCTTCTTGATTAGACCGGGGTTTGAGCCCGTGACCACCAAATACGGAGGATGCGGAAAGGTCAGGGAATGATCACCGCATATCCCCGGAGCAATATGGCCTTAGTTGCTAAAGCTCCTAAAAACCAAATAACAAGCAAACCTACATTCATTTTTCTACAGGATCCACGAGTGCAATAGATCTATCAATCTGTTCTCCCTCTATATATATATATACCAATACGGAGTGGTTTGTTCTTGAAAATCCAATGCGTAGTGATCATCTTCCAATCCTCTGCAAGCTGGAAACACGGGTAAACTCCCCTTCACTGCGTCACTCCACTTGGAAGTTTCGTAGGACACATTGGAACGAATATGCTTTACATATCTAATTTAATGAAGAAATAGTCCATTCCCAGCCCATAGATAATGTCACAGAACACATAACTAATCAAATTTTGCAAGCTGCCAATCCTGCAATACCAAAATCTTTGCAGGGAAAGCGCATACACAGTAATTCCTGGTGGAATCAGGATTTTACACATGCTAAACAGGAAAATAACAAAGCTTGGAACTTGTTTCGCAAATCCCCTACAACTAGTAACTTAAGCACCTTTAAAAGGATGAGAGCCAAATTCCACCAAATAAGACAAAAAGCAAAAAAAAAGATGCCTGAATTAGCTTTTCCTCAAGTATAAATAAGGACATGGACAGCAGAATCATCTTGAAGAAAATACAAACACTTAATGGCAAATGTGTTCAATCCCCAGCTACAATATTAAATTGGGAAGGGAAGGATTTGTCATAACTGGTAGAAATAGCAAATTCTTTAGCAGAATCATTTGCCAGTACATCAGCAATATCCATCTACAACCCAACCTTTCAACAGAATTAAAGAATCTGCAGAACAGCAAAAGATCAATTTTTCTACAATAGTTACACATTCATACAGCCGGCCATTCACATTAACAGAACTTTTAGGGGCACTCAATAAAACATCCAATAGTGCTGTTGGTCCTGATGGGATGTGCTACATAATGTTAAAAGAACTTGACAACAGAGCCAAAAGAACATTTTTTAAAATATTACAACAGAATATTCTTAGAAAGTACCTACCCAATCTCCTGGCATCGCTCAATTGTTCTGGCCTTCCCAAAGCCAGGAAAGGATCGCTCCTTCACATAACTACCGTCCGATTTCACTGACTTTAGGCAAGTCCTGGAAAAAATGGTTCACAGGCAGCTAACATGGTTCCTGGAAATGAACAACAACTTGCTAAACAGTAACCAATATGGATTTCAGAAGAATCGGTCCACACTAGATGTGATGATAAAAGCAGAAGCAAACATCCGTAATGCCTTCGCAAGGGGACAACATCTAGTTATGATCAATCTCAATATTGAGAAAGCATTTGATACCACCTGGCGATACGGTGTTCTTCAAGGTCTTCATTCTTTCAGCTTGAGAGGGTAGTTACCTCAATTTATTCAAAACTTCCTATGCCACAGAATTCTACAATTCATTAACAGAATTGTAGTATTCTATAGTTCATGTATCTAACCGTTTTAGGTTAGATACATGAACAATTTATCCAACTCATATGAACAAGAGGAGCGTGTACTGCCGGGTTCCATTCTCAGTGCAACATTATTTTCAATAAGAATTACAAACACGACATGGGAAGTACCAAATACAGTAGAATCGTACATGTTTGCCGATGATCTCATTATCTCTTGTAAATCCCAAACTATGAACGCCATTGAAAGGCAGCTTCAAATTTCCATAGCTAAAATAGAATCATGGGCATTACAGAATGGTTTCTCTCTAGCAAAAAAGAAATTAGCATTAGCATTAGTAGAGGCATTTGATGCAAGAAAGCAAGCTTATGCAGCATCAGCCAAAAAAAAAAAAAAAAAGTAACATAAATAAATAAAAATAACCACTTCCACTTCACCCCTCTGTTCGTTCGAAATACCTGTCCAGCTGAGCCTTAAACTTATTTAGGCTATCAACTTCCACGACAAGGGATGGAAGTCTGTTCCACCCACCAACCACCCGCTGGCTAAAGGCAAATTTCCGCACATCTATCCTACATCTGTCTTTCCTCAATTTGAATTTATGCCCTCTCAGGTAATTTTTCTGAGCTAGAGGAAGAATCCCATCAGCATTGAGCATGCTCAAACCATTCAAGGCTTTGTACACCTCTATCAGATCACCCCGCTGGTGCCTAGTTTCCAGACACTGTAATTTGCAAAACTTAAGCCTTTCTTCGTAAGAGAACCCCTTTGTCCCATTCACCAATCTAGTTGCCCTTCTCTGTACTCGTTCCAGCAGCTCTACATCCTTCCTGAAATGAGGCCTCCAGGCCTGTATACAGTACTCTAGGTGTGGCCTGACCATTGCCTTATACAAGGGAATAATCACCTCCTTATCCCTGCTAGAAAAATTCCTATATATCATTGACAATACACCATGAGCTACTCTTGCAGCTCGTCTGCACTGCTCAGAGAACTTCATATCTGCCTGCACCACCACCCCCAGGTCCCTTTCATTCTCTACCACTGTCAGTGTAGTACCACAGAGTTGATACGTTGCTCTGGGGTTGCTGTTTCCCATATGTAGTACTTTACATTTGTCAATGTTAAACTTCATTTGCCACCTCGAAGCCCATCTGCTCAACCTTTCCAAATCCTGTTGCAGCAGCATAGTGTCAGTAGTGTCCTTGACAACCCTGCCAACCTTCGTATCGTCTGCAAACTTGGACATTAAGCCTGATATACCATCATCAATATCATTTATAAATACAGAAAACAATAAAGGCCCCAATACTAAACCCTGAGGGACTCCACTAATAACATTAGTCCACGATGAGCAGTGTCCATTGATTACCACTCTGTCTTCTCCCCCTCAACCACCCCTTTATCCATAGCAGCAACTTGCCTCCAATGCCACACTGCTCCAATTTGTGCAGCAGTCTTCCATGTGCAACAGTATCAAAAGCCTTTCTAAGATCCAAGTATATAATATCAAAGTTATTCCCTGCATCCAGTTCTTTTGTGACTGCATCATAGTATCCAATCAAATTGGTCAGGCAAGACCTGCCCTTAACAAAACCATGCTGTGTCCTAGCTATAACTGAAGTCTTGTCTAGATGATCCTGCAGTGCTTCTTTCACCAGTGCCTCCATTAATTTTCCGGGAACAGAAGTTAAACTCACAGGTCTATAATTACTTGTGTCAGCCTTTGATCCCCCTTTGTGAATTGGGGTCACATTTGCACATCTCCAGTCAATGGGTACCTCCCCTGAGTCCAAGGAAGCTCTCATAATTATGGCTAAGGGTTTGCTTACCTCCTTTGCTGCCTCCTTTAATATAACTGGATAGATCCCATCCACCCCAGGTGCCTTTCTTGTGTTTATCTTCAACAATTTCTCCTCCACTTTGCTCTCAGTTATTACAAGATTCTCTAGCTTACTGCTAGAGTTGAATACACCTCTGGCATTCCCCTCGCTGAATAACTCCTCATGTGTGAATGTCGATGCAAAATATTCATTTAGTTTGTTAGCTACCCGAGCAGGGTCATCAACAGTTGACCCATCCATCTCAAGTGGACCAATCTGATTCATCCCCTTCCTTCTAGAGTTTACATAAGTAAAGAACTCTTTGCTGTTTTTCTTCGCATCCCTTGCCAAGGATCTCTCGTAATCTGCCTTCGCCTGCCTAACCTCCTTTGTAACTTGGTTACAGATCAACTTGTATCTATCATAGGCGTCCGTGTCACGTGTTAATTTGTATGTATCCCATGCATTTTTCTTCTCTGCCATATGCCTCATTAGTTCATCTGACAACCATTTAGGCCTAAACCTTGAACAATATTTCTTAGTTGGTATGTAAAGCCTAGTAGCTTCCACGATAAGTTCTTTGAATGCTTCCCATTTTGAATTTGCTGTTGGCAATATCACCAGTTGATCCCACTGTATAGAATTTAAATACTGTCTCAGTCCATTGTAGTCGCCTTTACGAAAGCAATACCCCTTCCCTTTACCCCTAATGGTAGTTACCTCTTTGAGTAACTCCCACTTCAGCACACTGTGATCACTGCCACCAAGTGGTTCATTTATCTGCAGATTCTTAATGCATGAAGAATCACTACTGATAATCAAATCAAGAGTATTACTCCCTCTAGTTGCCTCCCGAACATGCTGATGTAGAAAACAATCATCCAATAAATCCACAAAAGCCTTGCTACTGTGTGAGTGACCAGCCCCCAAATTCCAGTCAATATCTGGGAAATTAAAATCCCCCATTATAAGACTCTCTGATTTACTGGCCCACTCTATTTCTCCGAACAGTTTCTTATTATACTCATCAGAGTCATTAGGCCTATAGCACACTCCTACTCTCAATTTTGATCTCCCAATGCTTATGTCACACCAAACTGACTCGACACTGCACTGTCCAGCGATGTCGACTGGCTTCACTTCCTTGGATTTTATGTGTTTCTTAACTAATAGCATAACCCCTCCTCCCTTCCTATCCTGTCTATCCTTTCTGTAGACATTGTACTCCCCAAATTCCAGTTCTGCATTTCTTATATCTGTGTGACACCACGTCTCTGAAATCCCCTCTGAAATCCCCACAATATCTGCCTTTGATGTTTTGAGCAATACCTCAAATTCATCAAATTTATTTACTAAACTCCTAGCATTGGTGTACACACAAGTATACATGCACCTGTTCTTTTTCTTAGCTACCCTAACACAACCCATGTGTTTACTTGTACCCCAATGATTCCCAGCAGTCTCTGAAATATCCTGCATCTTATTTTCCAGGCTGCGGCTCATTCCAATAGAAGCAGTGCAAGAATCACTTTCACCTCTGCCAGTGGCTACTGTTAATCTATTAGTCCTTGTATCCCCCCAATCTAGCAGTTTTCCGACCCACCTAACATTGCCTCGATAGCATCAGCAAACATTCTTGCACCCTTTCTATTTAAGTGTATCCCATCCCTGTAGAAGCAGTCTCTCCTGTTAACAAGTAGTTAACCTGTTAACAAATCCACTACAATTCATTTTTGTAAAAAATGCAAACTACATCTGGACCCAGAAATATATTTAAAAAAATGCCTGATTCCTGTCACCAACAAGTTCCGGCTATTGGGGTTATACTTGGACAATAAACTTAATTTTGCTTCTCATATAGCTTATCTTCAGACAATTTGTCTTAAAAAACTGAACATCCTAAGAGGTGTCTCTGCTATATCCTGGTGTGTTGATATAAGCTCTCTCCTACATCTCTATGGAGCTTTAATAAGATCACACTTGGATTATGGATCACCGGTCTATGACTCAACAAGGAAAAGTTCCCTATTACATCTGGACATCTTCCAGCAAAGTGTCCTTAGGATAGCTGTGGGAGCCTTCAGAACATCCCCAGTTCACAGCCTGTACATTGAGGCAAATGAACCTCCTCTTCATCTCAGGAGAAAAACTTTATTGTGTAACTATGCAGCAAAGATATTAAATGTAATCCATCCCATCCCAGCTGGCAGTACTTGTTTCGGTTCCTCCAAATATATATTTTCTCTTAGCCCTCAGTTCACCATGCTGTATCATAATAAACCCAGTGAAAACCGCCCCACAAGGCTTCGATTACAAGAACTCGTACCCAATTGGGATATAAACTTTCATAACATATTCCAAGCCCTTCCTACCCCAGAACTTCCCTGAACTGATTACTCACCTGTGTGTGACAATTTCTTTTTAAGATGGGGAAAATCCTCCCTGGCAAATATTACCTTTCAACAGCTGCACAAATCGCATTCCTTGGCCAACTCAGAGAAAGTACATGTTTATACTGATGGCTCCAAAACAGATGCGGCTGTATGTGCTGCAGCAGTTTCTTCCACCTTCTCAGTAGCTGTATCTCTTCCTACTGAATGCAGTATCTATACTGCAGAATTATTTGCAATAAAACTGGCTCTAGATAACATAAACCACTTCCATATTGAGCAATCTCTTATATATACAGATTTCTTAAGTGCAATCACTGCCATTCAATCTATCTTTTCTCCCTCTCACCCCATTCTTAAAGAGATCAAGTCTAAATTATTTTACTATCAAACAGGCAACCAGAAAGTTACCTTCTGCTGGATCCCTGTCCATGTCAGCATCCCATGTAACGAACAGGCAGATGCTGCTGCTAAACATCCCGACTGGATTTTCCACTCAACTGAAAGTGCCCTACACTGACTACAAATCCGTTATAAAAAAAACATGTAGAAAACAATGGTCTCATCTCTGGCAAACTCAAATCAATGATAAACTGTTGCAGATTAAAAAAGAGCCACAACAATGATCATCTAGTTTCAGGAGAGGCTGACGACAAGAAGTAATCTTGGCAAAGCTCCGCATCAGTCATTCGCATCCAACTTATTTGTATTTGCTTCTGGGAGAGAATTCTCCTCAGTGTTTCTTTTGCCAGTCGCAACTAACAATAAAACATATTCTCATTGAATGTCCCAAACTTTCATCTGTCCGAAAATCCTGCTTTAGCTCCCTATCCAACTTACGGGAACCTTTAACCCTATCATATATTCTCAGTAATAAAGCAGGTTTGGAAGAACTGTTTCAGTATTTAAAATGCATAAATTTGTATTGTTATATCTAATCATAATAACGTGAAATTAAGACTGAAATACGTTAAGGGCTTTAGCCTCGGGCTGCGAGAGATTTAGAAAACTTACAAGTTAGTGCAAACGCATCATATTAGTATGCAGCTAAACTCTGAATTAGCAAAAATATGCAAAGGTGGCATTGTTTAAGTTATATCTCATATTGTGAATACCTTCACAACGAGTTGTCATGATATTTCACTACTTTGAATAAAGTAACACTTCTCCTTTAATGAAGCATGCGGAAGTTTGCCTTTAGCCAGCAGGTGGTTGATTGCTGGAACAAACTTCCATCTGTCATTGTAGAAGTTGATAGCTTAAATAGATTCAAGGCAGAACTAGACAAACATGTGGAGCGAGTGGATGTGTGAAATGAGAAGGGGGTGGATTTTTTTTTTTTTTTTGGCTGATGCTATATGAGCTTGCTTTCTTGCATCATGTTCCTTTGCTAAAGGTAATGCTAATGAATTTGTGTGGCAGTATTAGTAATTGCAAATGATGAGAGGAAGCAAGCTTATATAGCATTAGCCCAAAAAAAAACAAAAAAAAACATCCTTTTTAATAATTTTGTCTGATTCTTCCTTGAATTTGTTCAAACTACCCACTTCCACAACAACACCAGATGGTAGTTTGTTCCAACAATCAGTTGCTCTCTGGCTGAAAGCAAATTTTTCACATCTGTTCACAGCCATACCATTTCAAAGTCTTAAACACTTAAATCAGGTCTCCTTGCAAGTGTTTAAGTTTCCAAGCAGCAATTTGCAGAACTTAAGTCTTTCTTGATAAGAGTACCGTTTTTGGGTCCTTGATGAATCTGGTTACTGTTCTCTGCACATGTTCCAAGAGATTCACATCCTTCCTGAACTGAGGCTTCCAGACCTGTATGCAGTATTCAAGATATGGCCTAACTATTGCCATATACAGTGGGATAATCAGCTCCTTGTCCCTGCTGGCAAAATTCCTGTATATAATTGATAAAACCCCACAAGTTATCCTAGTAGCCTGCACAGCTCAGAAAACTTCATGTCAGATTGTACAGTTATTACTATATCCCTTTTGTTCTTTGTCACCTTAAGTATGCTATTATTGCCTAATCGGTGTGCTATTCTGGGATTACTGCTGCCCATGTGTATTACCTTGCATTTATTAATGTTAAATCTCAAATTTTTTTAGGTCTTGTTGCAGTAGTATACCTTGATTGCTGTCGTTAACCACCATACTAACCTTTGTATCATCTGCAGGCTTAGGCAATAAGCTTGATATGCCTTTGACAATATCATTAATAAATATTGAAAAAAGTAAGGGCTTCAGCTAGGGCTCACAATACCGGTCAAATCTTAATTCCATACCGGTATTTTTAATTTATGAAACCAGGATGCTGGTATTAATATCGGTATTCCAAAAAAAAAAAAAAAAAAATCTTTCCCAATAAATTTTGATGAAAATTAGGTGCAATAAAGTAAGGAAAAAACAAATAATTACTTGAATTCACATTTTAAATCAAACTTTTATTACAATAATAAATATAACAAAAAATTATTTAACATACAGTTATTCTAAAAACAAAAAAAATATATACATATTGAAGCTGCAAATTTGGTTGTCTAAGCATCCACACTACCTGTCCGAATAAAGTGAGCTCTTAAGAAACTCAATAGTGTTATCGTTTAAACTAGATCTAATTTTGGTACATATTTAATTAGCGGCAGAAAATGCCTTTTGGATTCTGTGCTGTTTGGTGCTTTGTACTGAGTTAGTCTAGACGAGTTGCAGTTTAACCCCCCCATCCTTATTCCCTCATCTTCAAAAAATCTTGTCCTTTTTGACTTTTTATGGCACTATATCCATATTAACAAAAGAAAGGGACTGACAGGTTAAGCTTGGTGAGAAAACCAAATCTAAGTTGGGGGGGGGGAATTTATTTATTTTTATTTCCCCGTGCCTTAGTATTGCCGTCAGCAGCCATTGTTATGATTTTTGTATAGCAGCTCCCCTCAAATGCACTAAGCCCCATAACCTACATGACTGTGTTAAAAATTGAGAATTTCCAGGAGATGAGGGTTCCCCCCCCACACACACACGTGTATATATATTTGTATATATATTATATGTGAGCTGTCAGTTTCTCAAGAGCAATGACACAAATATAAAACAAAAGTCATGTTTATCATACAAATCTACTTACAATACATAAGTGGTGTTCATTTACATCTAATCTATTAATTTTTCTCAATTAATCTGTTTATACATGCTATCATTTCCATTAAATTTCTCTTAATTAACAGTCTCCATTCTCTCTACAGCTTCAACACTAAACTAATTCAATCTTAATCACTTCCTCATATTTCTCTTAATCACCAATATCAATTCTCTTCACAACAGCAATCCATAAGTCGCTAACTACATGACTGTGTTAAAACCTACATGACTGTGTTAAAAATTGAGAATTTCCAGGAGATGAGGGTTCTCCCCCCCCCACTGAGATAGTCTAGACGAGTTGCAGTTTAACCCCCCCATCCTTATTCCCTCATCTTCAAAAAATCTTGTCCTTTTTGACTTTTTATGGCACTATATCCATATTAACAAAAGAAAGGGACTGACAGGTTAAGCTTGGTGAGAAAACCAAATCTAAGTTGGGGGGGGGGGGGGGCATTTATTTATTTTTATTTCCCCGTGCCTTAGTATTGCCGTCAGCAGCCATTGTTATGATTTTTGTATAGCAGCTCTCCTCAAATGCACTAAGCCCCATAACCTACATGACTGTGTTAAAAATTGAGAATTTCCAGGAGATGAGGGTTCCCCCCCCCCCCCCCCCACACACACATGTGTATATATATTTGTATATATATTATATGTGAGCTGTCAGTTTCTGAAGAGCAATGACACAAATATAAAACAAAAGTCATGTTTATCATACAAATCTACTTACAATACATAAGTGGTGTTCATTTACATCTAATCTATTAATTTTTCTCAATTAATCTGTTTATACATGCTATCATTTCCATTAAATTTCTCTCACTTAACAGTCTCCATTCTCTCTACAGCTTCAACACTAAACTAATTCAATCTTAATCACTTCCTCATATTTCTCTTAATCACCAATATCAATTCTCTTCACAACAGCAATCCATAAGTCGCTAACTACATGACTGTGTTAAAACCTACATGACTGTGTTAAAAATTGAGAATTTCCAGGAGATGAGGGTTCCCCCCCCCCACACACACATGTGTATATATATTTGTATATATATTATATGTGAGCTGTCAGTTTCTGAAGAGCAATGACACAAATATAAAACAAAAGTCATGTTTATCATACAAATCTACTTACAATACATAAGTGGTGTTCATTTACATCTAATCTATTAATTTTTCTCAATTAATCTGTTTATACATGCTATCATTTCCATTAAATTTCTCTCAATTAACAGTCTCCATTCTCTCTACAGCTTCAACACTAAACTAATTCAATCTTAATCACTTCCTCATATTTCTCTTAATCACCAATATCAATTCTCTTCACAACAGCAATCCATAAGTCGCTAACTAACAATTCCATGTAATCTCTCTTAATTTAGCAATATCAATTTTCTTTACAACTTCAAACAATAAACCAACTCAATACTAAATATTTCTTTATTTCTCGTGTTTCGAGAACAATTCTCTGTTAATACTGAAGGAAATTACCACAGCAGTAGTAGAAGCCAGGGGACTATCTGACTGGCTTGTTATTCAACTTCCGGATTAACTTCTAGCACAGGAACATGCCTGGTGGAACCCTTCACTATACACCTGGACACTCCCAGAACAGGATCCGAACTGAACCCAGAACTACCACTGGAAATCTGCAACCCTTCCGAACAACAACCACAAACCCCTCTTTTGATGCGAGCACCTTATTTATTTCCTTCTCATTTATTTATTTATTGAATTGATTGCAAGTTACAATCGCCTCTTGTGCTACTTTCTTATGTGCAAACCCCTCTGGGGTTTGCACATAAGCTTGCATATAAAAAAAGTAATTTAAACCTGACCTAATCACGGTGTTATTCTTTAAACTCACTCTTCTTCCTTTGGTGGGAAAACAGAATATTTTTCCCAAACAATGAAATGCTTTCATCTTTTGCCTCAAATCACCTGGTCACAATACCTTTGAACTGCTCCGTACCGACACCCTTTCTCAAAATGCAATAAATGTCGCATCCTCAAGTAGCAGTGTAATAGAGGGATTAAACTATTGTTCAGAAGCTTTTAATTTTAACCCTTCCGCACCTGCCCTACCATTGTTCACCATATTCCTTAATTGCACTACCAGGCCTACTGCAACTAATGGAAATATTTCCGTAACGATGTTTTCCTTAATCCTTAAGTTCTTTACTTCTACACAGTAAATATGTCTTACTAAAAGAAATATATTTGTAAGATTTTGTCTTAATCACCAAGTTTCATGACGTTTTCAGGGTTCCGTTGCATTTGTACTGTGTATAACAATCTCCCATTTGCAATTCAGCAGTATTAATGATTTATTGTTGTCGATTTTATAACCTTTATGTGAATAAAGCATGGATAATTATTTTTTAAATTAGTACCGAAAAACCGGTATTTTTGTATCAATACCGGGATCTCGGTATTGTAAACCCTAGCTTCAGCACTAAACCCAAGGGACTCCACTAATAACATTAGTTCAAGAGTAGCAGAGCCTATTGATAACCAGTCTGTCTTCTCCCACACAACCACTCTTATTTATAATAATAACCTGCTCCTAATACCACACTGCTTCAACTAGTATGGCAGTTTTTCATGTGAAACAGTATTAAAAGCTTTACTGGTATTTTAATATATCACTTCAAAATTTATTGTTTGCCTCCAGTTTCATTATTAATGTGTCTTAGTACCTAATCAGATTAGTTAATAAAAGATCTCCTCATAACAAATCTATGCTATATTTTCTGTATAACTCCTTTCCTATTAAAAAATCCTGCAATACGTCTTTAATCAGTGATTCCATTATTTTCCCTGGAACAGAGGTCAAGCTTAGAGGTTTGTAATTACTAATTTTATCCTTTGATCCACCTTTGTGAATCAGAGAGACATTTGTACATCTTCAAACTGTGGAGACTCCCCCCTTAATCCAAGGATGCTGTTATAATTATGGCCAAAAGCTTGCTTATCTCTTTTGTTGCTGCTTTTAACATAATTGGATTGAACCCACCAGCCTCTGGTACCTTGTTTACTTTTAGTCAGCAATTTCTCTTCCACTCTCTTCTCAATTATTACAGAATCATTCAGCTCCCAATTATAATTTGGGGTATAATCTGGTATTTCCATCCATAAAAACATCTTCACCAGTAATGTCAAAGCAAAATATCTTAGTGTGTCAGCAACCTTAATGGGATCATCAGTGTTTATGCTGTTCACATATACTGGGTTGATGCTGTTCTTGCCTTTTTTATTTGCATCCATAGCCAAAGACATTTCACAATCTACCTTAGCTTGCCTAATTTCCTTAGTGATTTGATTGCAGACTGATTTGTATTTATTGTAGGTTTCAGTGGCCTCTGATAATTTATAATCATCCCATTCATTTTTCTTCTTTGCAACTAGTCTTATCAGTTCATCTGACCTCCAGTTAGGTCTAAATAAAATCTCCAACAATATATCTCTAAGTTGATATAAAAATAGCTTCTATGATTACTTCCCTGAATGTTTCCCATTTAAAAGTTGCAGTTGGTAATATCATCAGTTGGTCCCACTGTAGTCACCTTTTTAAAAGCAAAATCCCTTCCTGTTACCTTGACAGTACGTATTTACATCTTTAAGTAAATTCAATAACGTTGTTACACTATGACTGTCACCACCTAGTGGTTCTTTTGTCTGCAGATTCTTTATGCATGAAGAGTCACTGCTGATAAGCAAATCAAGGGTATTGTTTTCTCTTGTTCTGCTAGTGTATGAATGGCCAACCGAAAAGTTCCGGTCAGGATCTGGAAAGTTAATGTCCCCCATTATAAGACATTCTTATTTACTGGTCTATTCTGTTTGTCTACATTGTTGGTCATTAAATTCATCACAGTCACTTGGCCTATAACACACTCCTACTCTTGTTTTTGTTTTCCCAGTGCTTCTTTCACACCAAACTGACTCAACATTGCATTAGCCACCCACATCTCGTAGAGTGAGATTTACTAAGGTATGATAGATCTATTAAGATGTAGAAGATGTGGAGATATTGATAGATAGAAGCAGTGGTCGGTGGCTTTAGCAAGAATCTAGCAACTCCAGCTGTTGTTTGAACAAACAGGAGGCATGTTTCCTCTTTTTGGACTTTTCAAAATTGAGTTTGGGTTTATTAATAACTTGTTACAACTATGCAGTCCTTATTATAAGCAGAAATGAAGCTGGAGACATGGATACAGAGTAATTGTGATAATGTGCTCTATTCTTATCTTGAACAACCTTGGCACATTTGTTGCAAACCATGGTTTAGTTAAAGGATTCCATCTCTCCCTACTAGAACAGTTTCAGTGACATGATCTGAGGAGTTTAAAAAAAAAAAAAAAGATTTCCATTAGTAGTCAGCCAAAATAGATAAGTGTGAAATAGGTGAATAGATCTGTTCAGTTTCATTCAATCACAGATCTCCCATTTGGCATTGTAATGTGAAACTACACAAGGACCATTGCTGAGTTGTGATCTGAGAGACCTAAGGATAAGTAACAGCAACAATGTAAATTTAAAGATTTGTAGGCAATTAAAATATCAGTGGCATTAGATGTACACCTTGGATTGGCTGGTTACCGAGCACTCTTCCCTTTCGATTTGGTCTCATACATATATACATCGCTTTTCATTCCTGCAGTTATTTTCTGAGAAATATTTTTTTTCTACCTTGATACTTCCATTTACAACAAGTATTGTATACTCATTGCATGGTTGTGCACAAACTTCTGCAGTCAACTCATTCAGAAGAATAGTTTAGAATTCCTTTGCTTCTGAAATTCATTTCACTCCACTGCTCAGCTAATTATTTCAGTTGTAATTAATTTATGGTTACGAAGCCTTGAGTTATGGAGGATTTAGTACATGTACGTTACTATAGTTTATATCAGGTGTATACGTAATTAAATAAGAACAAACTGAAGTTTGTCATAAAAAGACATTTTTTACTTTATCTGATATTCTAAAATCCTTCATAACGAGTTGCCTACTCTTGCATTTCAAATGAGCAAGACTTACTGATTAGAGAAGCATATTGATGCTTATTCTCAGTTGAGTGACACCACCTGATTGGCATTGTTTCAAGATTGTTGTCATTGCACCGTTATAAACTAATTATGATATGATATTGCACACCTCTTGGCATCTCTCATATTATGAGGATAATTTACTACTCAGTTATTTGTCCTTATACCTTTAGTGCCTACCCATCTACCAATGAGACAACAACAATCTCCAAATGTGTGTGCCAAAACCAGGAACAGTGCTGTTCTGGGTTGTGACACTCAGATCAGAATGAGCAATGATATACTTCTCTAACAAGGAAGTGTTGCTTATTTCAAATGCAAGACAACTCCTCAAGGATTTAGTTACATATTGACCCAATATAAACTGCCTCAACTTATGTATTATCATCTCAGTTAATATCTGAGTTATAACTTGAGCTGCTAACACATTTTATCAAATGTTCTTCAGTGATCTCTTCTATTCTGTGCTCACAGATTATCTTCAGTACTGTTCTGTCTATTTTGGAAGCAAATGAACCATTTGAAACATATCAAGGTATGATTTCTGTAGGCCTGCATAAACAATCAAATTACTTAGATGAGTGGTACAATCACTTTTCTGTGAAAATCTGACAATATAGGCAATATGGGCAAGAGAAACAAAATAACATATGTACTTTCACGTATTCATTCATGTTTACAACTGTGTTCTCAAGTTTGGCAGAATATTTGATATCATGCACTATTTCATCATAATCCTTTTAACTCTGAGAAACATGTAAACTTTCACATTGAAACCTATAGTTTGTGTGACTCAATTTCTTCAACTTAACAAAGCATGCTGAAGGACTGTTCTATCCACTTTGCAGTTTTGCTTGCTTGTATTGGTACTAAGAAAAAACCATTCCTAGAACTTTTATGTCCCATATTGTGTTTATTCTCAAACTGCAAATACATTTACCTTTAATTTTATTTCAGATTATGTCCAATTCAAGCATTCCTAGTTCACATCAGCACCTTGCTTTGGAAATTATTGTTACATTGTCAGAAACGGCTCCTGCTATGATGAGAAAATTAGGAAATAAGCATGTTATTTTATTAAGTATGTATAAAATTTATTATATAATGAATATTCTATTAAAATGGCTTATATTGGTGCAAGTCTTCTGTTAATATTTGTGAAAATCACTTTGTTAGCCTTTTCAGCAGTACATACACATTTACAAGTCAGAAAACTAAGAAATTTTTTGGATTTCAGATTCATAAGTTGATGAAATTTAATCGGATGATAAACAAATATTGCATAAAAAGTATTTTTTTTTTTTTTTAAATTCTGATTTCATTTGATTTGAATTATTGACAGCAATTTTACTCTAATATCGGACAATAAAGTCAGAATAAGGACAGATTTATATTAAAAAGCATTTACGTACAAAGTTTTCAAGTTTAAAAAACTTAAATTCCATACATTCCATCAAGTTGACTGAATTCACTGCTGAAAGGGTTAAATATGATTTATGTATATTTTATTATATAAAAAAGTTATTTGTATATGGCCTATTCTTATAGGTTCTTAACATTTAGTATCAAATTTCATTTTGATTATATAGCAACGTTTGTAGCCTCTCATTTTAAGTCAGAAAACATTGGCGAACCTCTAAGTATATCTATTTTGTCTTGAATAGAGGTTGTGTTACTCCCAAGCCTCGAGCCCGTCACCATTAAATACGGAAGATGCGGAAAGGTCAGGGAATGACCACCGCATATCCCGGAGCAATATGGCCTTAGTTGCTAATGCTCCTAAAAACCAAAACAACAACAACAACTCCCAAGCCTATCAGCACTGTTTAAGTTTTAAGCAATACATAAATACATTTGGAGTGTGTTTACTTAATACCTTTAGGTTCTTGAATTATTTCAGTGAAATTTGAATGATTTTGTGTGCTGGAAAGTATACTTTCTGTGAAATTTCATAGGAATCCAATGAAGTTTTCTAGCTGGGTATTGATTAGTTTTAATATTTTGAACAACTATTCAGCAAATTTGCAGTCCCATGGTGCCTCAGCTGGTTTCAGCTTTCATTATATTATGATTATAAGGGTCCACAGTAAACATGCACTTATAAATTAATGCTCTTTGTATCCCATTAGTGTGACAAACTTAAAACTGTGTACTGTTAAGAGAGATTGATCTTTTGGGTTAGCAGAAGTTAATCTTACTGGGAAATTCAGTTTTAAGAAAGATAGAATGTATTCTGCAATAAAAACACCTGGAATTTAGTCAGAATATATTCGCATGGTTCAAATATTGATGCTATAACAAACCATCTATTATTTCTTAAGGGGTACTAATGAAAAAACATTAGTACATTTGGAAAAAAAAAGTAATGAACTAAATATTTAGTTCATTCTGGAAAAATGTTTGTGAAGCAGGACAGAATGTTCTTGTGTTTGCAATTCTCATCAGACATGATAGGAGGGATTTTTTGAGCTGGAAAGGATTTTGAAAAGCTTATGGGAGGAAGTTTCCCATCAACCTGGCCTGTTCTAGTTGGTAAAAGGAATTTGTTTTATAAAAGTAGAATTCACCTGAATAAAGGTGGTGCAAGAAATTTTGATAATTTATTGAGGAGGCCTAAAGGGTTTGGGGAAACTATTTGGATAGAGAGAAAGAGAGAGAGAGAGAGAGAGAGAGAGAGAGAGAGAGGTAGTTGTGACTGGTTGATGATTTTTGTTTCTCTTTCTGAGAGAAAGAGATACTGAAATAAGAGCAAAACTCATTAGCCAGTCACAAACTGCAATGGGTGGAGAATGTACTGAAACCCAAGCACGGTACTAAGTACTATAGGTTCTTTAACCCAAGCACGGTACTAAGTACTATAGGTTCTAATACCTCTCGTGTTTGGGGTTCATATAAAAAAAAAAAAAAAAAACACAGCTATAAAGAATGCACTGGGGTTGTAAAAAAAGCAATAAAATACAAAGTTTAATTAATCTGTATAGTAATGACAGGAGTTTGTAACTGAATGCAACAAATTTGAACTTTTGATTAAATTAGCCAATGTGGATATAGTAGGACTAACAGAGACTTTGTTCCATCCAGAAATAAGGGATAAAGAATTTCACTGTGGTGACTACAGTGTGTTCAGTAGAGATAGAGAGGGTCAAAGGGGAAGGGATGTCATGCCTCTCATCAAAGGGTCCCTGAAAGCAATCAGACTTTTCCCAGAGTTGTATCTATTTTTTGGTGGATATTGAGTCTGTGTGGTGTGAGATGACTTGCAATAAAAGGAAGATGTATGGGGGTATATTACAGGCCAAATAATTTTGAGGAGTGACAAGAATCTCTTTGGCAACTTGGATGGGCAAGCAAATGTAATTGCCTCATTATGCACAAATTCATTCTACCTCTTGTAGGTTGAGAATTGTGGACTATTGACATACAGAAATGTTCTTGATCTGAATGTTTTATTCCATATTTTAAGAAGCACGAGTGGATCCAATTTCCTCAACCTGGTTCTCAGCAACATTTCTAACTGCATCAAAAACTTGATAGCACAGGAACCAATAGCAGGTAGTTATCAGTTTTATGAAATGGGTAATGCTTAAAAGAGATTTCTGTAGTTAAAGAAAAAGGCGAAGACTTCAGTTTCAGGAGCGGGGATGCTAGTGAATTGAAGTATTTCTTGGACTTTATTAGCAGATTTATTAACTGGAGAGATAACTACGTACTGGTTTGGATACGAGTTCGTGGGGGGGGGATTTTCTGTGGATATATCGTAGTGGCCACAAACACATTCATTCCAGTGACAAAGTAAAAATGTTGAAATGGATGATGAGAGAGAGAGATTAATGGTTTAATTGAGGAAAAGAAAAATGTACAGGACAGTTACAGACTATTGCAAGAAACCGATTTATATGAGAATTATAAGCATGTATGTAACAATAACAGATGGAATGAGACAAGTGAAATCTGAGTACAAGAAATGGTTTGCTAAAAATGGACATATGTTCTACTTGTATGTGAATACAATAATGAAAATAGTGAAGTGGATAGGCCCCCCTCACTTGATCAAAGTGGAAGAATTATAGAAAGCCCTGCAGAAGTGGCTGATAACTTGAATTGTCAAAGGTATTTATGGCTGAAGAATGTTCGTATGATGGTGAAACACTGATGTGTAGTCAGATTTCTGTAAAATAAGTGAGATGGTGGTTTTGGAGAAGAATCTATTAGAAAAGTTACTGAGGCTGAGGGAAGGAAAAGTCTCCAGGACAGGACTTCATACATTCTGTGTTACTGAAAAGGGCTGCATGCAAATGTACAACCTGTTGGGAATGTTAATGAGATCTTCATTAGCTTCTGAGATGATTTTTGTTGATTCCCTTGGACTTGACAAAGTTCTGATGCCTTTGCAATCCATAAAGGGATGTGGAAGAGATGGGCAACTATAGACTCGTGAGTTTGATATTAAAGGTACAGGACTATCTTGGTAGGAATGGTGTCCTTAATGGACCACAGTGTGAGTCCATGAAGGAGTTTTTCCTTGTAATTAATTATTATGATGTAGTTATAAGAAGTAGGATGCGAGAAATAACCTCAGCATTATTTGTGTTGACTTAATTAAAGTTTTTGATATGGTTTTGCATGAAAGGCTGCTGTATAAACCGGATCAAATTGGGATTACTTTGAAGTTCCTTCTTTGGATTAGAAGTTGGCTAAAAGGTAGAAGATATAGAGTAGTTGTAAATGGAAACTCTTCAGAGTGAATGTGTGTAGAAGATGGAGTCCCTCAGAGATCAGTGCTAAACCTCTCCTGTTTTTATTCCGTGATAATGTTGATAAGGGAAGCTCTCAAAGTTTGCTGATAATTTGAAGGCGTAAAGAATGGTTAATGACCAGAACCACGCTGCATTGCCTCAAAATGACATGGATCTAAATGCATTTTATATCTAGATTTATAATGCATTTAAATTTCAATTTAATTGCCATTTTGATGCATTAAACATTAGCATTAGCATTAGTAGAGGCATTTGATGCAAGAAAGCAAGCTTATGTAGCATCAGCCAAAAAAAAAAAAAAAAAAAAAAAAACACTTCCACTTCACCCCCCTGTTCGTTCAAAATACCTGTCCAGCTGAGCCTTAAACTTATTTAGGCTATCAACCTCCACCACAAGGGATGGAAGTCTGTTCCACCAACCAACCACCCGCTGGCTAAAGGCAAATTTCCGCACGTCTATCCTACATCTGTCTTTCCTCAATTTGAATTTATGCCCTCTCAGGTGATTTTTCTGAGCTAGAGGAAGAATCCCATCAGCATTGAGCATGCTTAAACCATTCAAGGCTTTATACACCTCTATCAGATCACCTCACTGGTGCCTAGTCTCCAGACACTGTAATTTGCAAAACTTAAGCCTTTCTTCGTAAGAGCACCCCTTTGTTCCATTCACTAATCTTGTTGCCCTTCTCTGTACTCGTTCCAGCAGCTCTACATCCTTCTTGAAATGAGGCCTCCAGACCTGTATACAGTACTCAAGGTGTGGCCTGACCATCGCCTTATACAATGGAATAATCACCTCCTTATCCCTGCTGGAAAAATTCCTGTATATCATTGACAATACTCCATGAGCTACTCTTGCAGCCCGTCTGCACTGCTCAGAGAACTTCATATCTGCCTGCATAACCACCCCCAAGTCCCTTTCATTCTCTACCACTGTCAGTGTTGTACCACAGAGTTGATACGTTGCTCTGGGGTTGCTGTTTCCCATGTGTAGTACTTTACATTTGACAATGTTAAACTTCATTTGCCACCTCTCAGCCCATCTGCTCAACCTTTCCAGATCCTGTTGCAGCAGTATAGTGTCAGTAGTGTCCTTGACAACCCTGCCAACCTTTGTATCGTCTGCAAACTTGGACATTAAGCCCGATATACCATCATCAATATCATTTATAAATACAGAAAACAATAATGGACCCAACACTGAGCCCTGAGGGATTCCACTAATAACATCAGTCCACGATGAGCAGTGTCCATTGATTACCACTCTCTGTCTTCTCCCCCTCAACCACCCCTTTATCCATAGCAGCAATTTGCCTCCAATGTCACACTGCTCCAATTTGTGTAGCAGTCTTCCATGTGCAACAGTATCAAAAGCCTTTCTAAGATCCAAGTATATAATATCAAAGTTATTCCCTGCATCCAGTTCTTTTGTGACTGCATCATAGTATCCAATCAAGTTGGTCAGGCAAGACTTCCCCTTAACAAAACCATGCTGTGTCTGAGCTATAACTGAAGTCTTGTCTAAATGATCCTGCAGTGCTTCTTTAACCAGTGCCTCCATTAATTTTCCTGGAACAGAAGTTAAGCTCACAGGTCTATAATTACTTGTGTCAGCCTTTGATCCTCCTTTGTGAATTGGGGTCACATTTGCACATTTCCAGTCTATGGGTACCTCCCCTGAGTCCAAGGAGGCTCTCATAATTATGGCTAAGGGTTTGCTTACTTCCTTTGCTGCCTCCTTTAATATAACTGGATAGATCCCATCCACCCCGGTGCCTTTCTTGTGTTTATCTTCAACAGTTTCTCCTCCACTTTACTCCCAGTTATTTCAAGATTCTGTAGCTTACTGCTAGAGTTGAATACACCTCTGGCATTCCTCTCGCTGAATACCTCCTCATGTGTGAATGTCGATGCAAAATATTCATTTAGTTTGTTAGCTACCTGAGCAGGATCATCAACACTTGACCCATCAATATCAAGTGGACCAATCTGATTCATCCCCTTCCTTCTGGAGTTTACATAAGTAAAGAACTCTTTGCTGTTTTTCTTTGCATCCCTTGCCAAGGATTTCTCGTAATCTGCCTTCGCCTGCCTAACCTCCTTTGTAACTTGGTTGCATATCAACTTGTATCTATCATAGGCTTCTGTGTCATGTGTTAATTTGTAAGTATCCCATGCATTTTTCTTCTCTGCCATATGCCTCATTAGTTCATCTAACATCCATTTTGGCCTAAACCTTGAACAATATTTCTTAGTTGGTATGTAAAGCCTAGTAGCTTCCAAGATAAGTTCTTTGAATGCTTCCCATTTTGAATTTGCTGTTGGTAACATCATCAGTTGGTCCCACTGTATAGAATTTAAATACTGTCTCAGTCCATCGTAGTCGCCTTTACGGAAGCAATAACCCTTCCCTTTACCCCTAATGGTAGTTACCTCTTTGAGTAAATCCCACTTCAGTACACTGTGATCACTGCCACCTAGTGGTTCATTTATCTGCAGATTCTTAATGCATGAAGAATCACTGCTGATAATCAAATCAAGAGTATTACTACCTCTAGTTGCCTCCCGAACATGCTGATGTAGAAAACAATCATCCAATAAATCCACAAAAGCCCTGCTAGTGTGTGAGTAACCAGCCCCCAAAATCCAGTCAATATCTGGGAAATTAAAATCTCCCATTATAAGACACTCTGATTTACTGGCCCACTCCATTTCCCTGTACAGCTCCTTATTATACTCATCAGAGTCATTCGGCCTATAGCACACTCCTACTCTCAATTTTGATCTCCCAATGTTTATGTCACACCAAACTGACTCCACACTGCACTGTCCAGCGATGTCGACTGGCTTCACTTCCTTGGTTTTTATGTGTTTCTTAACTAATAGCATAACACCTCCCCCCTTCCTATCCTGTCTATCCTTTCTGTAGACGTTGTACTCCCCAAATTGCAGTTCCGCATCCCTTATATCTATGTGACACCACGTCTCTGATATCCCAACAATATCTGCCTTCGATGTTTTGAGCAATACCTCAAATTCATCAAATTTATTTACTAAACTCCTAGCATTGGTGTACACACAAGTATACCTGCACCTGTTTCTATTCTTAGCTACCCTAACACAACCCATATGTTTACTTGTACCGCAATGGATCCCAGCAGTCTCTGAAATACCATGCATCTTGTTTTTCAGGCTTCTGCCCATTCTAATAGAAGCAGTGCAAGAATCTCTTTCACCTCTGCCAGTGGCTACTGTCAATCTATTGGTCTTTGTCTCCCCCCAAGCTAGCAGTTTTCCGACACACCTAACACTGCCTCGATAGCATCAGCAAATATTCTTGCACCCTTTCTATTTAAGTGTATCCCATCCCTGTAGAAGCAATCTCTCCTGTTAACAAGTACAGTCCAGGCTGAAAAAAATTCTACCCCTTGAGCCTTGCACAATCTTTCCAGGGCCGAATTGATCGACAAGGCTCTCATCATATACTCCCTCCTATCGTGTCTGGGCAGAATTGCAGACACTTTCAAATTCAACCCTAATTCTCGGCTTTTGTTCAACAGTGACCTGTACTTGTTAAGTAATTTTGCCGGTCTCCTACTCTTAATATTATTAGTGCCAACGTGTACAACTATATCACCTTTTGTGCCCTTAAAAGATGATATTCGCTCTACAACGTCATCAACCTTTGCCCCTGGCAGACATACCCTGGTCCTGTTCCACCTATCTTTTTTACAAAGCATGTCCCCGTTTCCCTGACAATAGAGTCACCAACAACTACTAGTTCCTTCGGGACCAGCGCATTCTGCCTTGGGGGTTGTCTCTGTGTCACGCGATGCCCAAGTGCAAGCTCTGGTGTTGATGTGGGCAGCTGAGAGCTTGATGGGCCCCTCAATTTAGTTTCTTCGAGGGCATCCACCCTGTCCTTCAAGCTCTCATATAGGCCCATAAGAACGCCGAGTTGTTGCCTGATATCGATACACTCCTTGCATCGCGCACACACAAAGACATCCCCCTTGGCAGTATCATGTCCCGTACCCGATTGCTCTGCAAACATCAAGCAAACAGTGCATTTTATAAGGCTGTGAGTCAGAGGACAACTGCCCCCCTCAGTTCTGCTCTGAGCCACAGCACTTCCATTAGCTTGAGCCTTTTGCTTTGCTGCTCTGGTCTGAGTCATGATTCTATTAATTTATTAATTAATTATATTACGTTTGTAATCGAAGTCGTTATATGTATTTATTTAAACGTAAAATTTAACTGCTAACGAAGTTCAACTAACGCTATCTAGTACGGTATATAACCTACGGTATATCTAGTACGGTATCACAATGGCGGGAAAGTTAATAACGGTAGCGGTAGTTACGAACACGTGGAAATCCTTACCGATACTTTTACAAGGCCGAGTAAAGAATAAATACCCCAAATTAATCAAAAAATCACAAAATAATGTTATACTACTAAATTTAAATCAAAAGTTTTAGAAAAACAATAATTTCAAATCAATAAATAAGAAAAATCCACTTAGCGGCTTGGAACACCAGGGACTCACATCTGGTTAGTATGGGCTTGGCACACCCAGGGCCCTGAGCTGGATATCACCATTCTTCTATTTCTCGGTGATTTCCTTCTACTTTTGACTCTCTCTCTCTCTCTCTCTCTCTCTCTCTCTCTCTCTCTCTCTCTCTCTCTCTCTCTCTCTCTCTCTCTCTCTCTCTCTCTCTCTCTCTCTCTCTCTCAGGGTAACTTGGGAATTTTTTTTTTGGCTGGTGCAGCATAAGCTTTGGGCTTCCTTGCACCATGTAGCTAATAATAATAATAATAATAACACGACCGTCACTAGTAGCCTCGTCAGCAGACCTCTCGAATCTGTGCAAATAGCAACATAAAGTTGCTATTTGCACTAGGCGTTACTTATAGACTAGGAGAAGAAGGATTAAAAGTGGTTCAGTACAAAAAGGAGTAAGGATGGAAATCATTACTAAAGTACAAAAAAGATTGAGAGTTATGATACAGTCAGACATGAAATTTACCATACAATGTAAAGGGGCAGCTATGAAAACATGTCTTGTCTTGTCTATGATTTGCAGAACCTTTGCAAGTAGGAAAAGGGATGTCATTGTCCTTCTGTATAAGGTGCAACTGCATTTGGACTCTTGTGTTTAGGTCTAGAGGCTATAACTGAAAAGAGATAGAGCTTTTAGAGTGGATTCAAAGAGGGGCAAACAGATTAGTTAGGGTGCTAATCAGTGTCCATATGGAGAATAGCTTAGGTGTGGCTTGCAAAGTTTTGCAACTAGGCATCTTGGGGGGGGGTCTAATTTAGGTGTATAAGGTCCTGCAGTGGATTAGTAATTTGCATCTGGTTCACTTGCACAACCAGATGCAAATTACCTCTACTCTAGCATGCAAAGCTGTTTGGCCTTTTATACTGCAAGCCATGCAACATAGTCCATTATGAATGGGGTGGTCATAATTCAATGATCACTGAGTGTGTATATATATAAATTCAATGATCACCGAGTGTGTATATATATAATTTACATAAAATATTGTATTGTATTTTTGTATGGGTGGCTCCTAGAACAAATGTTCATCTCTTCCTCGTTGCTCTGTTCAGTTTTTACAAACTTTTGAGGTAAGGCCAGTGTGTCTCATGTAAAAAAAAAAAAAAAGAAAAAAATAGTTTTTCATCACGCACAGGACAGAGCCTTGTGCTGGTTGAACAGGGATAGAGGAAAAGGAAGCAGGGAGAGAGGAAGGGGGAAAAAAGGTTTTTCATCCCACACAAGAGATTTTCATCCTGCACAGGAGAAAGTGATAGGACAGAAGAAATTTTGTGTGTGTGTTCTTTAGTATAGTGTTGTGTTTTGACCTTTTGGCTACCCGGAAGCAGCGGTCACCAGGACAATCACTTCCAGGTACTCGTCCCTAGCCACAGGAAGGCAAGGCCTCCCCTGTTATTTGCTCACCCTCCTACCTGGGGAACAAGTTTCCCAGAAAAGAAAAAGAAAACTTGTGCAAAATGAAGAGGGGGAGGGAGGAAAGAGGAGGAGGACTCCCCTGGCCAGGATAAATTGTTTAGGAAGGGAAAAAAAAAATGGAGAGAGAGAAGAGGGGTTGCTGGCCTGACCTGGAGAGCCTCAGACCAAGGCAGAATATGAAGGGGGGGGGAAGAAGTTTTCATCCTGCACCCCAGCAAGGAAATGAAAGAGCAGTGACCAGGGTGCTAGCAATAGAGTGATAGGGGGGAAAAGGTTTATCATTCCACAGAGAGAGGAAAGGGTAGCAGGAGAGTGCTATTGCTGCTCCAGCTTCAAGGCAGGTTGGAGCCAGAGCATGAGAGAGAGAGAGAGAGAGAGAGAGAGAGATGGGGGGGAGTGGAAATTATGGCAGGACATTTTGCAGTCGGCTCTTTGACAAAGGTGGTCCAGGTTTCTCTCTTCCTCGTGGCAATAGCTGCTGTATAAGTATTTTTTTTGTGGATGTAGTCATTATAGAATTGGGCTGCACCTTCAGCAGACTAGTCTCAATGAGTTTGTTAGTGTCTTCTAGCCTGGTGCATTTGTTTTCTAAGATTGGCAAGTTCCCTGTTCCACCAAGAGCATGGTTTTATTGTGCAATTTTTTCTTACTAGTTGAGCAATAGGCTGCTTTTGTCATGGAGTTCTGTATGAGTTCAGTGAATTGAGTTGGCATCAGACATTCAAATTTTGCAAAGTTCAGTTCTGGGAAGTTCAGCTGGATGATCAAAGGCTTTCCAATCAATGGATTTGGTTAGAGAATCTTACAAACTCCCTTGATTCAGTAGGCAATCGGTTAATTGTCATGTTAGGTGGAAGAGTATAATCCTATGGTCACTCACGGTCCAGTCTGGAATGGTGACCCAGGCACTTAGATCATTGTTTGTGACTGTTACATCTATGTTTGACTGACCCATGCTGGAGTATGTGGTCAGTTGGTTAAGTTGATTATGTACTGTCAGGTTTCTAGAGAGAATAATATCCTCAGTTAGAAGGCCTCTCGAATCAGGAGTGGGAGAATGCCAGTAGGTAGACTTTGCATTGATATCAGCTGTAATTACAGTGCTCTTATTGCCTAGGAAATCCAGTGCATGCTCCACATAGTTCAGCAGCTCTGCAATGTCTCTTGAGGGCGGACAGTACAGTGAGATAAGGTAGAATGAATATTGTTTCGTGGTGAGTTCAACACATGTTGCAAACTGTGTACAGTCTGCGGATTACCAGGATGTCCAGTTCTTTATTCAGTATAACAATACAAGTCTTGGGGTCCTCTTTGGTAGGCTGGATCAGCCTTGTTTGTAGTGAGTAACCCATGATTTTGTGGTTGTTTCTAGCATGCCTTGGCCTGTATACAGCTCCTAAACACAGATGATGTCTACTGCGTTGTCTTCTGTTGCCTTCCTCATCTCATCAGTGATGACTCTTGAGCGTTGCCCATTTATTTACGTTATCTTGAGCGGGCGAATTCGGGTTTGGTTGGATCGTTGAGTGCTAGCTGCCAGAGCAGTCTAGGGGAACTATGTTAGGCTGAGACAGGTGTTACTCATTAGCAGACCTTAATCTTGCCGTTTCTAATACTCTCTGATATTATGGGCACGCTGCATCTTTGACTGAGTGGTTGTGAGTTCCTTGTCTTCTTTTACAATTGACGCAGGAAGGTAGGTCCTCCTTACTTGGACACTCAGCCTGCACATGTCTGCTCTGGGCACAGTGGCCACAGGTTGAGGACTTGTGGGAGCAGTACAAGGATGTATGGCTATACCCTATGCAGAGGAGGCATTTCGTTACCACTGTGAATGACCTGAATATATGTGCGTTGCTTCCGATAAATAGCCTTGGAAGCGACATTATTCTCTTGAAGAGTGTAGGTGCTAAGCTAATAACCCGGTGTGTGGATGTCCTGGCAGTTGTCCCCATAGAGAACCTACAGGTAATGTTTGTGCTAACCTCTTCCAGCATGTGTCCCAGGTTCATCAGGTTTTTGTGATACAGCTCCTCAGTCAGTTCCCTAGTAGTGAGGTTACTTGGGACATCAGGACCAGGGTACATCTGCCTGGTGCAAAAGTTGATGACATTGTAGGACAGATATCATCTTTTAAGGGCATAAAAGGTGATATTGCTGTACACGTTGGCACTAATGACCTTAAGAGTAAGAGATGTGCAGATTTACTTAACAAGCACAGTTCATTGTAGGTAAAAAGTCACGAGTTAGGGTTAAATTTGAAAGTGTTTAATTCTGCCCAGACATGACAGAAGGGAGTATATGATGAGAGCCCTGTCAATCAATTCGGCCCCAGAGAGATTCTGCAAGGCTCATGGGGTAGAATTATTTTCAACATGGTCTGTGCTTGCCAACAGGTGAGACTGTTTCTACAGGAATGGAATACACTTAAATAGAAAGGGTGCAAGAATATTTGCTGTTGCTATCGAAACAGTGTTAGGTGTGTCGGAAAACTGCTAGATTGGGCGGAGTCACAGATTAAAAGATTAATGGTAACCGCAGGCAGAGGCGAAAGTGATTCTTGCACTGCTTCTATTGTAATGGGCAGCAGCCTAGAGAGCAAGTTGCTGGGGACTTCAAGTGCTGCTGAGAGTCATCATGGAACAAGTAAATACATGGGCTGTGTTAGGGTAACTAAGAGGAAGAACAAGTGCATGTACACCAATGCTAAAAGTATAGTAAATAAATTTGAATTTGAAGTGTTGATCAAGACATCAAAGGCAGATATTGTTGGCCTATCAGAGACATGGTGTAATACAGATATAAGCAGTGCAGAATTGGAATTTGGGGAGTGCAATGTGTACAGAAAGGGCAGACAGGGAAGGAAGGGAGGAGGGATTATGCTGTTAGTTAAAAAACACAAAATTTAAGGAAGTGCATCCAGTTGACACTGGTGGACTGTGCAGTGTTGAGTCTGTTTGTTGTGACAAACACTGGGAAAGGGAAAATGAGAGTAGGAGTATGTTATAGGCCTAATGGCTCTGATGAGTACAATGAACAGTTGTGCAGAGAAATAGAATGGGCCAGTAAATCAGAATGTCTTGTAATGGGGGATTTTGAACTTTCCAGGTATTGACTGGAACTTGTAGGTTGGCCATTCACACACTAGCAAGACTTTTGCGGATTTATTGGAGGATTGTTTTCTACAGCAATGTTCGAGGGTCAACCAGAGGGAGTAATACCCTTGATCTGATTATCAGCAGTGATTATTCATGCATTAAGAATTTGCAGATAAAGAAACTACTAGGTGACAGTGATCACAGTGTACCGATGTGGGATTTACTTAAAGATGTAACTACCATCAAGGGAAATGTTTTTGTTTTCATAAAGGTGACTACAGTGGTCTCAGACAGTTTTTAAATTCTATCCAGTGGGATCAACTGATGTTACCAACTTTGAATTCTAAATGGGAAGCCTTCAGGGACTTAATCTTGGAGGCTACTAGGTTTTTCATACCAACTAAGAAATACTTTTCAAGGTTCAGGCCTAAATGGATGTCAGATGAATTAATGAGGCTCGTCACAGAGAAGAATGCGTGGGATACATATACATTATCAGGCGACACAGAAGCCTATGACAGATATAAGCTAGTCTGTAATCAAGTCACAAAGGAGGTTAGGCAGGCAAAGGCAGATTATGAGAAATCTTTGGCAAAGGATGCAAAGAAAAACAGCAGAGTTCTTAAACACTAGAAGAAGGAAGGGGATGAATCAGATTAGTACACTTAACATAGATGGTTCGACTATTGATGATCCACCTCAAGTAGCTGATAAACTGAATGAGTATTTTGCAGCTACATTCACACATGAGCAGTTATTCAAGGAGGGGAATGCCAGAAGTTTATCAAACTCTAACAGGGATATAAGTGATTTTGTAATAACTGAGTGCAAAGTGGAGGAGAAATTGTTGAAGTTAAACATAAAAAAGGCTACCTGGGGCAGATGGAATCTGTCCAGTTATAATGAAGGCAGCAAAAGAAGTAAGCAAATCCTTAGCCATAATCATGAGAGCATCCTTAGAGTCAGGGGAGGCCCCCATGGACTGCAGATGTGCAAATTTATTCCCAATTCACAAAGGGGTTCAAAGAGTGACACAAATACAGTAAACCCCTGCTATTCGCGGTCGCTGATTTAATATAAAATGAAACCTAAAAAAATGTGAATTTTAAATCGCCGTGAACATTTTCCGCCATAAAAAAACATGGGCATGGCTAAAATCATCTTTCCCGGTCAAAACAGTGCTCAGTGGGGGGGGGGGGGGGGGTTGACAAAATCGCGAGCGTGGATGTTTCTCGTTAATCCTTGTTCAATGTGTGCTATGCGCTTGTCATGGGTTTCATCGTTTGCTTTTAATTTATATGCTTATAAATTTAATAAATTTATCGATTTATAAATTTTCTTCCGTTAAAACTCGAAAAAGTCTGTTTTACACTGCAAAACAGTAGAATTATCACTTTTGTAAGCATATCAATTTACAAAAATGATAATTCTATCATTTTGCAGTGTAAAACAGACTTTTTCGAGTGTTTTAACGGAAGAAAGTGACTTTATTGTGGACAAGTTCTTTCTAATCCGTACAAAAATATGGCTACGAATAACAAGGGAAATGTGAAAAGATCAAAGAAGGTGATGACATTAGCGAATAAAATTGAGTTATTAGACAAAATTTTAATCGTGAAAGTGTCTCCTCAGTGGGAAAACATTATAAAATCAATGAGTCAACGGTACGACAATCAAGAAATCGGAAGAAAAAATCCGCCGTAGTGTACGTGAAAACGCGCTAATTGCTTCAAAAATTTGCTCTGTTACTCATGATGTTAAATTAGAAAAAATGGAAAAAGCTTTAAATCTGTGGATAGAAGACCGAACTCAAAATAAAATTCCTCTTTTCATCATTCGTGAAAGGGCAAAACACCTTTATCAACACTTTAGCGAAACTGTTGATAGAACTGGCGGGATAAGTTTTTAAGCTATAGCAAAGGCGCTGGATTGAAAGATTTGTTTGAAATTTCTAATAAATATTACATTTAATATTAAATTGTTTCTTATTTTCATTTCGATGTCTTATTCTTGCATTTCACTATGTACTGTCTATGTACATAGTCATATTATGAAGGTACATATAATACCTACATAGACAAAATTTTAGACTAGTTTTTCTTATATATTTCATACTTTGGAACGGAACCCCCTTTATTACTATGGGAGCCATTACTCAGTATTCGCGGCATTTCTCAGCAATGTAACCCCTGCGAATAGCGGGGGTTTACTGTAATTGTAGACCTGTTAGTTTAACTTCTGTTCCTGGGAAAATAATGGCGTCACTGGTTAAAGAGGTGATACAGGATCACCTAGACAAGGCAGCAGTAATAGCTCAGACACAGCATGGGTTTGTTAAGGGGAAGTCTTGTCTGACCAATTTGATTGGATACTACTATGTGATCACAATGGAAATAGATGCAAAAAATAATTTTGATATCATATACAGTACTTGTATTTCGGGAAAGCTTTTGATACTGTTGCACATAGAAGACTGCTGTACAAACGAGGAGTAGTATGGCATTAAGGGCAAGTTACTGCAATGGATAAAGGGATGGTTGAGTGAAAGACGGCAGAGAGTAATAATAAATGGACACTGCTCTACTTGGACTAATGTTATTAGCAGAGTCCCCCAGAGTTCTGCACTGGGCCCATTGTTGTTGTTTTGTGTATTTATCAATGATATCGATGAAGGTATATCAGGTTTAATGTCCAAGTTTGCAGATGATACAAAGGTTGGCAGGGTTGTTAATTACAGTAAAGACAGTATGCTACTGTAACAGGATCTAGAAAAGTTAGCCTGATGGGCTGAGAAGTGGCAACTGAAGTTTAACTTTGATAAATGCAAAGTACTCCATATGGGTAGCATTAACCCAAAAGAAACGTACCAACTGTTTAGTACTACACTCAAAGAGGTGGAGAATGAAAAATACCTGGTGGTAGTTGTGCAGTCAGATATGAAGTTCTCTGAGCAGTGCAGACAGGCTGCTAGAGCAGGTCATGGAGTTTTGTCAATCCTATATATCATTGACATCTATATGTCAATGATATATAGGAATTT
The DNA here is from genome assembly GCF_048544385.1 of Mastigoproctus giganteus. Taxonomy (NCBI): domain Eukaryota; kingdom Metazoa; phylum Arthropoda; class Arachnida; order Uropygi; family Thelyphonidae; genus Mastigoproctus; species Mastigoproctus giganteus. Next base: position 71,618,700 of record NC_143577.1, read on the forward strand.
TGCTAGCAGAGACAAGGAGGTGATCATCTCTTTGTATAAGGCAATGGTCAGACCACACCTTGAATACTGTATACAGGTCTGGTGGCCTCACTTTAGGAAGGATGTAGAGTTGCTAGAACGAGTACAGACAAGATTAATGAGAGGAACAAAGGGGTGTGCTTACGAAGAAAGGCTTATGTTCTACAAGTTGCAGCATCTGGAGACTAGGCACCTGCGAGGTGATCTGATCGAGGTATATTGAATGGTTTGAGCAGGCTCAATGCTGACAGGATACTTCCACTTGCTCAGAATAATAACCTAAGGCAGCATAGATTCAAATTGAGCAAAGATAGTTGTAGAATTGGTGTGCAGAAGTTTGCCTTTAGCCAGCGGGTAGACTACTGGAACAGACTTCCATGCTGTTGTGGAAGTTGATAGCTTAAATAAATTTAAGGCTGAACTAGGCAGACATTTGGAGTTGACCGGATGGGTGAAATGGGAAGTGTTTTTTTTTTTTTTTTTTTTTTTCCTTTTTCGGGCTGATGCTGTATAAGCTTGTCTTCTTGCATCATATGTCTCAACTAATGCTAATAAATGAGGATGGATGGTTATGCTGGGCTAGTAGAGACCCCCAGCAGTTTGGAGTCTGGTGGCCGCTGAAATATTTTCTAAGTCTTCCTTGGAAGTGGTCTCCAAAAGCACCCCTCTATTTCTAATGGGACTCAGTGCTTTAACTTTGATCTTTTTAAAGTCACTCCTAAGCATATTTTGTACCAGCTCCTTGATGTCACCACTGGTTTGAGGTCAACCTCATCTGTGGCTCTCAGCAGAAAGAAATGCTTGTTCCATTGTTCCTTCATTACTGATTGGGGATCATAAACACTAGCAGAGTTGGTAGGGGCAAGGTCTTTGCCCAAAACATTGTCATAGGTCTGCAGTGGAGGGATTTCAGTTTCCATGCTTGAACTCTGCTCATGAGCTTCTGTGTGTTCGAGAGTGATCTTCTAGAATGTGTCCACCACTTTTTCCAAGAGTTGACTTCTTCAAATGGAGTTCCTCATTGTCAATGAGGAGTGCAGTGGTAATTGTTTCAAGTTCATCCCAGAGTTCCTGGATGTAGTTTCCCACTGACCTGGTGAATCTGTTACTATTGTTATTCAAATAGGAAGCTATGTTTTTGTGCAGTACAGAGACTAGCTGATGCAGGGAGGTTGCTTGAGAGGCATCATTGGTGACTGGAGTGGTTTTTGTGATAGAAAGTCTTGTAGAGGCAGGGAGCCAAGTTGCAACAGATTTGTCAAGAGCTGAGGGCAGAGTTAACTTGGTGGTGTATTAGCTGGTGCTGCTGCCAGAGGTGGAACAGAAGTGATCCCTGCTGTACTCCCAGTGATGCCAACCGGGCTAGCCGGGTGGGTAAAGTACCTGCCTGGCAACCCAAAGGTTATGGGTTCTAATCCCGCCTCGGGCTTGGATCAAAGTACTGCAAAAACCTTGGGAGGTGCATTATGGCCGCAGAAGCCGATGCGCCAACAACTACCAAAAAAAAAAACTCCCAGTGACCAGGGACAAGGCAGGAGGGGCCATTATATTTTGGTTACTTGTGCACATCTGACAATGGGGACAATTCCATCTGGGGGGGGTCAAGTATCGTTGGAGAGACCAAGTGGATCAATTTGGAAGAAGGGGCCAGGTTGGATAGCCGAGCAGGTGTAAGCTGAAGAGGTTGGGAGGTAGTGATCGGTGCCACTGAAGAATTAGCAAGGGACTCCAATATGAAGGCCACACCAGGAGTGGAGATGCTGAAGTTCAATTCTGTAGAGATGCTAGCATCCAGTTGGGGGAGCAGAGGCTCTGCTGGTTCCATTGCCAGGTGAGGGATTAGGAGAGGATGGAAGAGGCCTACCCCTGGACCTCCTATTGGTTTTCTTCCTCCTCCAAGGTTTACCTCCAGATTCGGGAGAGAGAAGGAGCTCTGGGTCATATGGCTTTTCAGATGAAGAGCACATGCCATAATGGGAACTCATTGTAGTATGCTGATTACCTGTTTGGGATGAAAAATTTACAGTTGTAGCATCGTAGGAAGTCATAATATGTGATCAGTTTTGGGTTGAGGGTTCTATATCCCAGGGAAGAGTCTCCTGATTTATTTCAGAAAATTCTGCAAACTCCTGATTTTTGTGAAGCTGGATGAATTTGGTAGGGGCACTGCTGGTTACTAAATTAGCATATGTACCTGGATGTGTCAAGTTTTAATGGTTCAAGAAGAGTTACCCATAATGCACACTTCAAACAATATAGACAATAATTCAGTTCAAATCAATTATACAACAGACAGTTATGCAATAAACATGTAATCATAATAATATTTTTGATGTCATCAGTCATATCACAGTAATATTATTGCTATTTGAGACAAGTTAGTAATAAAGTGGCTATCAGCAGCTAAGCCGGAGCCACCAGTCAGATACAGTTCTTGTGGTCACGTGATCGACAATGGCAAACAAAGGCCTTTGTTTACCACCATGAGGAAGAAGCAGTGGCTGCCTCTATGGCTATAATTATACATAATTATAGGACACAAAACTTACAACTAGGCAAAAACCAGTTTGTAGTGAGCCAATCATCTTAATAATAATAATATGAAACACTAGCGCTTTTGAAGAGTAATTAACTTCACCACTTAGGGTTTAAAAGTAAGCAGTAATATCAAAGTTGTCCGGAGCAAGTAATTACTATGTTAAACAATGGCCGAACCTATATGGCATTTCAGCTCTGTATTCTGTTGAAATCAGCGATGCACAACCAGAAATTAAAATTGAATGTCTTATTATGCGTGACACCCCAGACTGATTGGAATAAGTGGAAGGGAAACTCACAATGGGGAAAATTTTTTTAAAAATAAACTAGATTATTATTATTTGTACTAGCATGTTGGAGAAAGTACTAGGGGCGAGAATATTCTTGACCTCATCATTACTAACGAATCAGATGATTTCACAGAGCTTAAAGTACAGGAACCAGTCAGGAAATGATCAAACAATAATCAGCTGGAAGATGAAGAAAGACGTTGCAGTAGTTAAAGGTAAAGGCACAAGTTTTAACTTCAGAAAGAGGACTTTGACAGTTTAAGGCACTGTATGGCATCTCTGAACTAGGCAGATTGCCAAGGGATGGCAAATACTTTTAAAGCAAAAATCATAGATGCCATGAGTACATACATACCTTTAAGAAAATATTGCAGGAGGAGGATGCCGAAATGGATCACTGCAGAGCTGGCTGATCAAATAGAGCAGAAAAAGATAGCATGGGATAGTTACAGAGCGATGAAAAGTACTGAAGCCTACAACAGGTACAAGTTGATCTGTAAGAGTACCACAAATCAGGTCAGGGAGGCCAATGTTGCAAACTTCATCCTGCACAGTTGGTTCTTTTGTGCTTGTTTAGACACATCTAACTTAAGAACAAAGTTTGCTAATTCTCAAGTTTGCTGGATTTTCTTAAAAATATCCAAAATATTGGAAAATTATTGCATAATAATAACATTGGTGGTGGATAATGGATTTGCTTAATTTGAGTGGTTCAGCTTTGTTTTTACTATCTAGCCATACTGTAACAGAAATGTGATTTTTGTTTTTGGCACACATTCTCCCATTATATTTATGAGGAAATTGTTCTTGATTTATGAATTACTTCTGAGAAACTCATGGTGTTTGTAAATTACACTATAATTCTATATTCTTTTTGTCCATGTATGATGACTGAGCAATTTTTTTTTAAGTTCCTCAAGTGTTCAATATGATGGTTAATTTGGATGAAGATGAGGAATGGGAATTTGCTGATGATGATGACGATGATAACGAAAGGCAAGTGTGAAGAATATATATTCGTTTTCTTAATATGGTTGCTTGCAAAAATTTTTGATGCTGTACTTAATTGCTTATTATTGAAATGTACAAATTTGGTTAAACTGCTTCCAGTAATTCTTCTTGCCATATCATTTGTGTAATCACATATCATATTACATTTTCAATTTTGAAAATTTAATGCTGTTTTGCTAAAATTTTAAAACTTTTTTTGTTGATAAAGTCTATTTCCAATGGTTTTTTAGTATATTAATGTAAATAGTACATAAAACATATAAAAATAGTAGATTATTTGTGTCACCTAATTATGTGTGCACATTTGTGTGCATGTGCTAGTTTTAGATCTTATCACTTGCTAGATGAAGGGGAGAAAGTAACCTATTATAGAAATGAACCTAAACATTTTATTCAATAAAGTATTGTGCCACAGAGCAAAACGAAAAGAAAATAACAGGTTGCAGGTAAAAATATGTTTAATGCTTACTATGAACAAAAACACAGGTAAAAAATACAGGAAAGTAATACATAGCTTTCGGATGAGGGAGGCATCCTTCATCATCATGGATGGAGGAGGCCCACCTGGCACTATACTTTATTGAATATGAATCCAGAGCACAGGCCTTTTTGCCTAAACATTTTATTTCACATGCACGTTTTTTCTGAAACGTGTGGATATCTCTGTGTTTTGAAGGAGTGAGTTGCCTTCTCAATTAGCAAAGAGAGCGTGTTGGATGCCCATTGATATGTGCATAATCTATTATTTCAATATAATATTGATATATACATAATAATAATATTGATATATACATAATAACAATATTAAAATGTGCATAATCTACAATTTGGGCACCTGATGTGGTGCACAAATTCTATACATCTTATTAAGTAGACCTAAGAAAAGCTAGCACCTTCATGAAACATGAATATAATGTATGCACTGAAAAAAAAAAAAAAAATACTATTCTGATTATCAGCATATCACTACATGATTCAGCCTTATCTGAATCAGGAGGAGGCCCAAGGAGGTGTGAATTCTGTTTACTTTAAAAAAAGCTCCACAGAGTGTAATAAAGAGATCACAGTAACAATAAAAAAGGAAATAATTTTTGCTCATTGTGGAAGAAATGGTTCCATAAAGTTATTATGCATTCAAAGAATATTTAAACTCTAATGGAACAAAATGGCAAGATGACAGAAGTATAGTTGTATGGTAATAATATGTAGATCATATGAATGATAAAATTTGATCAGGAAATGATACCATAGAACCTTGTAATATGAACAGCAGCAGCAGCAGCAGAGCAACAATAAGAGTGTAGTAATAGTAAAATGAACATGGTCGGAAAGTAGTCAAAGAAAGAGGCAGTCATGAAATTTCATGATATAGTGGTGTTTTTGGGGCACAATCTGCATTGAACTGTTGATACCACCAGTAGTAGTAGAGGCATATGATGCAAGAAAGCAAGCTTATATAGCATCAGCCAAAAAAAAAAACATTTCACCCATCCATTCACTCTAAAAGTTTGTCCAGTTCTTCCTTGAATTTATTTAAGCTATCATCTTCCACAATGACAGATGGAAGTTTGTTCCAGCAATTAACTACCTGCTAGCTAAAGGCAAATTTCAGCAAGTCTATTCTACAACAGTCTTTTTTCAATTTGAATTTATGTCCCCTCAAGTTTGTAATCTGAACAAGAGGAAGAATCCCATCAGCATTGAGCCTGCTCAAGCCATTCAAAGCCTTATACATCTCTTTCTTGCATCACATGCCACTACTACTACTACTTAGTCAGAAAACTTTGCAGGTGCCTACTCTCCAGATGCTACAATTTGCAAACTTAAGCCTTTCTTGGTAAGAGGACCACTTTGTTTCCCTCACCAATCTTGTCACGGTTATCTGTACTCATTCCAGCCGCTCTGCATCCTTCCAAAAATGAGGCCTCCAGACCTGTATGCAGTACTTGGTGTGGCCTGACCATTGCCTTATACAAAAGGATAATCACCTCCTTTTCCATACTAGCAAAATTCTTCTATATCCCATGACCTGCTCTGACAGCCTGTATGTGCTGCTCAGAAAACTTCATATCTGACTGCACAATTACTCCCAGGTCTTTTTCATTCTTTACCACCCTAAATAGTACCACACAGTTGGTACGTTTCTCTGGGGTTACTTCTACACATATGCAGTACTTTGCATTTGTCAATGTTAAATTTCAGTAGCCGCGTCTTAGCCCATCTGCCCAACTTGTCTAGATCCTGTTGCAGTAGCACACTACCGTTACTGTCATTAACAAACCTGCTAACATGTGTATCATCTGCAAATTGGACATTAAGCCTGATATACCTTCATCAATATCATTGATAAATATACAAAACAACAGTGAGCCCAATGGCGAACCCTTGGGGACTCCACTAATAACATTAGTCCACAAAGAATATTAATTACCACTAAATATGAGACTTCAGTCACTCAACCACCCTTTTATCCATTGTAGCAACTGCCCTTAATACCATTACTCTCCAGTTTGTACAGTAGTCTTCCATGCGTGCTTAAATAATAGTGTAGTAAGGTTGTATAAAATGTTTCAGATGTCATTTGTTAACATAGATTTGTTCTGTCCAGTGTTTAAGGCATATCTGTTTAACAAAAAAAAAAAAAAAAAAAAAAAAAGTTTTTCTAAAAAATGAAAAAAAAACCAAACTTATTTTTCCATTCTTAGTGATCCTGTTGTTGGAGAAGCTTCTCTTGATCGCCTGGCATGTGCCCTTGGTGGGAAAACTGTACTACCATTAGTATTAAATTGTTTGCCCCAGATGCTGAGTAGTGGTGAGTTTTTTTTTTTAATAAAAATTTTCATAACTAAGCCATTAAAGTGAAGTTATTTAGGCTATAAAATCAAATCTAAAGGCCAAAACCATTTTTTGTCTAAAAATGGTGACTAAAAATTCTTATTTTTTATTTATATATAGTAACTTGCAAATGATGAACATGGGTATAACAAGTTCCTGGCTATAGCAAGCAGTTTCTGGTGGTAAGTGTCAAATGCAATGAAAGTCCATTGTTACAGGTACACCTATAACAAGACATTTACTGTGCCACGTACTATGAGTTTGAAATCATTAAAAGGAAATTATCCAGAAATAATGTGTGGATGCTTTGTAAATATGAGACTTTTCTATATAACAAATTTAAATTTCAACAAAAAATGTAATATTCTTCAAACAACTATGCATCTTTTGTTTAATTTTAACCGCTGTTTATGCCACTTGGCAGCAGGTGATATCATGTTTTCTTTCTTAAAAGTCATAGAAGCAAGTTTATACGGTCAGCGCATCACATAATAGCCAAGATGTAATTATAATTATAGATATGCTTGTTGCACTATGAAGTTTGCATTTGGAAAGCATGGTACTTATTAAAATTCTGTTAGCTACTTTTCTTGGGAAAACATATAAAATTCATTTCCATTAGAGAGTTTACTGTGATAGAAATGAAATAGATGTGGACTTAGAGACACCATTTTAAATGATAAATAGCTGTGCGAAGAGCATTTCCAGTAAAAGTAAAACTGCGAGTTTTGGTTACCTTGATTGTCCTTCACTGTTCTTAAACCTGGCAGTGGTGGTGGAGGATAACTGATGTGTGCCCCTCAAAATGTCATTCCCTTATTGACCATTAATCAATGCTTAAAAATATGCAGGAGTTGTTGAAGTGATATTTTTTATGGTTTTATACAAGAAATTGCATTCAAGACACTGTTTGGTAACCCACCACCATCTTTGTAGCTGTTTAGCTTTTTGCTTGAAGAGTGGCATGATACTGGACAAGCACTGATAGTATAGTGTTTTTTGTTTTGTTTTTTTAGTTTTAGGTTACTTATTTTTTTCTCTCATAAGTTGTTGTTGTTGTTGTTATTGGATTTTTAGGAGCATTAGCAACTAAGGCCACATTGCTCCGGGATATGCAGTGGTCCATTCCCTGACCTGTCCGCATCCTCCGTATTTGGTGTGACGGGCTCGAACCCCGGTCTAATCAAGAAGCGTGTGCTACGCACTGCTGCTCCTTCCCACTCTGGCTACGGAGGCGCCCTCATCATAAGTTAAATAAATATCTGCATCCTTACCCAAGTTGTTTTTGAAAGATTTATTATTATTTACGCATAATAAATACAAAAACATGAAACTGGTATTCTCCTCGATGGACAGTACTTTGCAGGAAGCAGTTATACATTATTTAAATTTTTGCATGCTGTGAAGCATCAATTTGAAATAAATTTTGAAATGAAGCTGTGAAAATAGAACTAACAGTATTGAATGTACTATAATATTTTATTGTAATTTTCTGCAGAATTAATTTTTTTTTTTTGTTATTTTGAAAATAAAAGGTGTAAAACAAATAGCATGTTTTAAAATTTTTATTAAAACTTAAAAAGTTACATACAGTAAATATTGGAATTTATTGAGAAAAGATGAAATATTGGCATTGTTCAAGCAAAATAAAATATATATATATATATATATATTCCCCCCCCCCCCCCCAAATTTGGGCACCTTTTGGTTGGGTGACCTGCTCTTTTGCTACACATTGGAATGCCACCATTATTGCCAGGTTTGAATAAGAATAACATTAGAGATGTTATTGTCTGTGATAGAAAAGAGGAAGAAAATGCAAGATGCTGAATACATTTCAGTAGATCCTGTAAATATTCATGTGCAGGATACCACTTGGTTGTACTTATGTAAAGATAATTACACTGGATAGAGATTTTAAGCAAGTGCCAATTAAATATACCAGTCTCTCTCTCTCTCTCTCTCTCTCTCTCTCTCTCGTCTCTCTCTCTCTCTCTCTCCTCTCTCTCTCTCTCTCTCTCTCTAAGTAAGTATTTATGCAACTAACCTGTAATTTGGCACTAACAAGAATTCATAATGAGCCTTTTTTCTGATTTTCTTAGTTCTTGTTTTAGTGGACTTTCATTGTGCTTTGTGTAGGCTGCTAACATTTGATGCAAATAACATGTACAAATCCTGGCTTAAACAATAAGGAAGGTTATAGATGAGTGTAAAAATAATATGGTTGTATCTACTTAAAGAAGAAGAGATAGCATTTCTGATTCTGTAATCACCTCTATTATTGTTCATCTGTGTTTTTGTAGCTGTATTTTCAAATGATTTGTGGCTATGGGGAAATGGTAATGTCATATGCCTGGCTAATAATAATATCTGTCGGTAAACTTAGCTCAGCTGTTTTTGATAGGTCCTGTAGAACAGTTATGCATCTGTTCTTGAAGAAATGATCTGTTTATAAACAAATTTTTTTTTTTTTTTTTTTTGATTCATTAAAAAAAAAAAAGTTGATATTAGAATTAGAATATAACCTAATTTCACCTGCAGTTTCAATTAAACTGCAATGAACACCTTGGAAAACCAAGTGCCATGAAAAAATTAAAGGAATCGGGGGTAAATATCTGTTAGACTAAATGTGGATTTTAGTTTGTCTTCAGTATAGTTTGATCTTTGATCTTGTATCATTAATTGTGTTAAAATCAAAGTATGTATGTATGTAGTAGAGTTAAATATCTAGGTATGCTCCAACTTACATCAGATTTTTTGCACATCTACTAGGAATTTAAAATTGTTGACCCTCCAGCAGGCATGACAGAACAGTCACATGGATAGGTGTGTTGTTTTGTTATATGCAGCACTCAATATTTTTGTTGATAAGAAGAGCCAAGTAGTAATTTTAAATGGTGCATCTCATAAATTTTTTTTCTTTATTCAATTGGTACAGTTGATAATTAAAACAAATAATATATTTAGTAATTAGCACTCATCCACAGGACAGTTTGTATACCAGCATGTATTGTTTATGGATTGTTTTACATCTATTCTTCACTAATTAAAAAAGTATTCAGCGATGCAGATCAGAATTGAAAACCACAAGTCTTAAGAACTTTTGGGTTGGTCACTCCCTGTTTGCTAGCAAGACTTGTGGATTTATTGGAGGATTGTTTTCTACAGCAACATGTTCAAGGGGCAACCAGAGGGAGTAATATCCTTGATCTGATTATCAGCAGTGATTATTCATGCATTAACAATTTGCAGATAAAGGAACCACTAGGTGACAGTGATCACAGTGTACTGATGTGGGATTTATTTAAAGATGTAGTAGTAGTAGTAGATGTAACTGCCATCAAGGGTAAAGGGAAGGATTTTTATTTTCGTAAAGGTGGTCTCAGACAGTTTTTAAATTCTATATAGTGGTATCAACTGATGATGTTACCAACAGTAAAATCTAAATGGGTAGCTTCCAAGATTAAGTTCCTTCAGGGACTTAATCTTGGAGGCTACCAAGCTTTTCATACCAACTAAGAAATACTGTTCAAGGTTCAGGCCTAAATGATGTCAGATGAATTAATGAGGCTCATGGCAGAGGAGAAAAATGCATGGGATGCATATAAATTATCAGGTGACACAGAAGCCTGTGGCAGATATAAGCTAGTCTATAATCAAGTTACAAAGGAGGTTAGGCAGGTGAAAGCAGATTATGAAAAATCTTTGGCAAAGGATGCAAAGAAAAACATCAACGTTCTTTACTTATGTAAACTCTAGAAGGAAGGGGATGAATCAGATTGGGTCCACTTAACATAGATGGTTTGACTATTGATGATCCTACCCAAGTAGCTGATAAACTGAATGAGTATTTTGCATCTACATTCACACATGAGGAGTTATTCAAGGAGGGGAGTGTTAGAAGTTTATCAAACTCTAACAGGGAGCTAAGTGATTCTGTAATAACTAAGAGCAAAGTGGAGAAGAAATTATTGAAGTTAAACATAAAAAAGGCACCTGGGACAGATGGAATTTATCCAGTTATAATGGAGGCAGCAAGGGAAGTAAGCAAATCCTTAGCCATAATTATGAGAGCATCCTTAGAGTCAGGGGAGGTCCCCATGGACTAGAGATGTCAAATGAATTCTCAATTCGCAAAGGGGGTTTAAAGGGTGATGCAAATAATTATAGGCCTGTTAGTTTAACTTCTGTTCTGGGAAAAATAATGGAGTCGCCGGTTAAAGAGGTGATACAGGATCATCTAGACAAGACATGCTGTGTATGAACTATAGTAATAGTTGATACAAAGCATGGGTTTGTTAAGGGGAAATCTTGTCTGACCAGTATGATTGGATGCTACAATGTGGTCACAAAGGAACTGGATGCAAAATTTTTTTGATACTATTGCACGTTGGAAGGCTGCGGTACAAATTGGAGCGGTATGGCATTAAGGGCAAGTTACTGCAATGGATAAAGGGATGGTTGAGTGTGAGACAGCAGGAAAGAGAGTGGTAATAAATGGACACTGCTCTACGTGGACTAATGTTATTAGTGGAGTCCCCCGGGGTTTGGCCCATTGTTGTTTTGTGTATTTATCGATGATATCGATGAAGGTATATCAGGCTTAATGTCCAGTTTGCAGATGATACAAAGATTGGCATGGTTGTTAATGACAGTAAATACAGTATGCTACTGCAACAGGATCTAGAAAAGTTAAGCAGATGGACTGAGAAGTGGCAATTGAAGTTTAACATTGACGAATGCAAAGTACTCCATGTGAGTAGCAGTAACTCAAGAGAAATGTAGCAACTGTGTGGTACTACACTCTGGGAGGTGGAGAATAAAAAAAACTTGGCAGTAATTGTGCAGTCAGATATGCAGTTCTCTGAGCAGTGCATACGGGCTGCTAGAGCAGGTCATGGAGTTTTTTCAGTGATATATAGGAATTTTGCTAGCAGAGACAAGGAGGTGATTATCCCTGTGTGTAAGGCAATGATCAGGTCACACCTTGTGTACTGTATACGGGTCTGGAGGCCTCATTTTAGAAAGGATGTAGAGTTGCTAGAACGGGTACAGAGAAGGGCAACAAACAAGATTGGTGAGAGGAACAAAGCAACCTCCAGCCTTCCATGTGCGCTTACAAAGAAAGGCTTAAGTTCTGCAAGTTGCAGCATTTGGAGACTAGGCACCTGCGAGGTGATCTGATCGTGGCGTATAAGGTCTTGAATGGTTTGAGCAGGCTCAACAGGATATTTCCGCTTGCTCAGATTAAGAACCTGAGGGGGCATAGATCCAAATTGAGGGGAGAGAGTTGTAGAAGTTTGCCTTTAGCCAGCGGGTAATTGATTACTGGAAGATTTCCATCTGTTGTTGTGGAATTTGATAGCTGAAATAAATTTAAAGCTGAATTAGACAAACATTTGGAGTGACAGGATGGGTGAAATGCGAAGGTTTTTTTTTTTTTTTTTTTTTTTTTGGCCGATGCTGTATAAGCTTGCTTTCTTGCATCATATGCATCAACTAATGCTAATGGTAATTCTAATAGATGTTTAAAATCCTGTTAGAACAAGTGCCATTTTAATTAAAATTTTATATATCCAAAATATTTCTTAAGTCCTGCCCAACTTCTTATTAGTGCTTTGCTTGTCTTGTTTGAATGAAATAGTTTAGAAGAAAAATTCAGTACAATAAGTTATTTTTTACTTCCACCTATGCTTAAAATTTTGTTTACAATGAAAGAAACTTTATTGGAATATAACTGACACTGCTTAGTCCATATTCTAAATATGGATATGGAAGCATTCAGTTGAATTTTAAAAAAAAGAAAGAAAAAAAAAGAACACCTGCATCTGCCATATTAGGCATTCAACAAAACATTGGATAGTGAGCCACTTGAATTTACATAGTTTGATTATAACTGTAATGTTGGAAAGTGTGGGAAAAGGAAAAGAGAAATGAAGGTAAAAGAAGGTGAAGATAAAGGTAATTGCAAAATTACTTTTCTTTTTAAAATCACTAAATTAAGCAGTAAAATCACTACCATAAAACAATAAAAACAATTTGCAGTTCCCAGTTTATTGGGCTTTTCAGTTAATGCAATCTAATTAAAAACGGGTAGTAAACTCGATCTTACTGCATTTGTGATAATACCGATAGCCGGAATTCTGTGGGTTTTTACGTTATTTTATGGTGAAATGTGTTTCCCTTTCCATGAAATCTTCAGTCATATGATAAACAGAAATAATTTTCAGAATCTTCTCTTCATTCCTATTTTTTTTTTGAGCTTCGTAAACTTGTGCAATTTTTGTGTCCCTTGTTTGTCGTTGCTTATATTTTTTACTGTTATAAATTTTACAATCCAAAAAAAAAAAGAAAATGTCGGTGAACAGAAATATCAATCAAGCAAATTTCATATCTTGTCAAGGTAAAGTGCTATATTTACTGTTTTATTGCTATATTTTGAGGAAAGACAGTTGTAGAATAGATGTGTAGAAATTTGCCTTTAGCCACTTGGTGGTTAATTGCTGGAACAAACTCCCATCTGTTCTTGTGGACGTATATAACGTAAATAAATTCAAGGAGGAACTGGACAAAATTTTAGAGGTTAAGGGATGTGGAAATTGGTTTTTTTTTTTTTTTTTTTTGGCTGATGCTACATAAGCTCATATGCTTGCTTTCTTGCATCACATGTCTCCATTACTATTACTATCCTATTGGTGTTCAAGATTGCAACTTTCTGGAGTTCCTTGTAGGTGTTTTCTGGTAGACCCATTGCTGCTAGGCTGTTATGCTGAGTCTTTGACACCATACTGGTGGTTGCAACAATGATTGGGATGGTCATTGCATATGCTGCATCTCTTTGATCTCCTATCTTGGGTTCGTGTGCTTCCTGATTTTTTCCTCATGCGTTTTCTGGAGGTTGCCAGTGTTGGGCACCACTGTGTCAATCAGTTAGGTAACCTTTTCCGTCTTGTTGACAAGGGTTATGTCCTGTCTTTTGTGCGGGATAGTGTTGCCCTTTATTATGGTGCAGTCCTAGTACAGCTTGTGGTTTCGGATTTCTAGTACTGACTTTCTTTGATCAACTGGCATTTCCTTGCTAGGTTATGATGTATTATCCTGATGACCTGGTAATGTCTACACTTGCATCCTGCGGTGATGTTTTGGATCGTTTCTGAGGCCAGGTGGCATCATCGACATGTAGTAGTAGTGGTATGTGATGCAAGAAAGCAAGTGTATGAGCTTATGCAGCATCAGCCAAAAAAAAACACACCATTTCATCCAAATGCCTGTCCAGTTACTCCTTAAATTTATTCAACCTATCAACTTCCACAACAACAACAGATGGAAGTTTGTTCCAGCAATTAACCACCCGCTGGCTAAAGGCAAATTTTTGCACATCTATTCTACATCTGTCTTTTCTTAATTTGAATTTATGCCCCCTTAGGTTCGTAATCTAAACAAGTGGAAGGATTCCATCAGAATTCAGCGTGTTCAACCCATTCAAGGCCTTATACACCTCAATCAGATCACCACACAGGTGCCTAGTCTCCAGCCACTGCAATTTGCAGAACTTAAGCCTCTCTTGGTAAGAGGATCCCTTCATTCCCCTCACCAATCTTGTTGTCCTTCTCTGTACACGTTCAAGCAAATCTACATCCTTTCTAAAATGAGGCCTCCAGACCTGTACGCAGTACTCAAGGCATGGCCTGACCATTGCCTTATACAGAGGGACAATCACCTCCCTTTCCCTGCTAGCAAAATTCCTATACATCATTGACAAAACCCCATGACCTGCCCTGGAAGCCTGTCTGCATTGCTCAGAAAACTTCATATCTGACTGCACACTTACTCCCAGGTCTTTTTCATTTTCTACCACCTTAAGTGTAGTACCACAGAGTTGGTATGTTTCTCTGGGGTTACCTCTACCCATATGTACTACTTTGCATTTGTCAAGGTTAAACTTTAGTTGCCAGTTCTTAGCCCATCTGCCCAAATTATATAGATCCTGTTGCAGTAGCACACTGCCATTACTGTCATTAACAACCCTGCCAACCTTTGTATCATCTGCAAACTTCGACACTAAGCCTGATATACCTTCATCAATATCATTGATAAATATAAAAAACAACAAAGGACCCAACACCGAACCCTGTGGGACTCCACTAATAACATTAGTCCACGAAGAGCAGCACCCATTGATTACCACCCTCTGTCTTTTCCCACTTAACCATCCTTTTATCCATTGTAGCAACTTACCCTTAATACCATTCTGTGTCATCTGACACTCCGGAGGTTGTATTTTCTATAGTTTATAGTGTTGATTACCTGGTCTTGGATGGCGAGCATGAATCCTTCAGTCTCAGGGAAGAGCATCCCACTCATGAGCCATGCATTGGAAGAAATTTTATCTATGTGGTCGTGATGGAAGTCAGTATAGTGTCTTCTTTGTTCATATTTCTAGCTTTGTTTGTGCTGTCTGGGCAGGAGCGGACTTCTCTGCTTAGGTTGAGTGGGGTATGCCCCTTGTCTATCTTCCTTATGTGTAGCTTCCTTATCTGGTAGTGTAGCTGCATTTTTTTTGGAAGTAATCCTTAAGGTTAGCTATCGCTGTTTTATGCTGCTTGATTAGGTCTATCAGGCCCCTACCCTCCCTCTTTCCAATCTATTATTATTAGCTATATGGTGCAAGGAAGCCTGAGGCCTATGCTGCACCGGCCTAAAAAAAAATCCTGAGAGAGAGAGAGAAGTAGAAGGGAATCACCAAGAAAGAGAAGAATGATGATATCCAGCTCAGGATTATCATGGCTGACTTCGGGTGGTGTTGGCAGCTCTTGGACATCATTGTCCTTATCTTTCTCGTGATATCCTCCATCTCAGTGTTAGTCCAATCTATGATCCCCGAGGAGTATGTTAGCACTGGGACTGCATTGGTGTTTATGACTTTAACTGTGTTCCCTGGCGCCTCCGTAGCCAGGTGGGAAGGAGCAGCAGTGCGTAGCACACGCTTCTTGATTAGACCGGGGTTCGAGCCCGTCACCACCAAATACGGAGGATGCGGAAAGGTCAAGGAATGACCACCGCATATCCCGGAGCAATATGGCCTTAGTTGCTAATGCTCCTAAAAAAAAAAAAAAAAAAAAAAAAACCAAACCTGTGTTCCCTCCATTCAGCTTTGCTTTCAGCAGACTTCTTAGTCTCTGGTAGTATTTTTTTGGTCAGGCAAATCTTGATTTCCTTGTGTTGTAACTGCTGAGCTTGCATTCTTCCCAGGTATTTGTAAGTTTCCCCCTCTCTCATGGCTTCGATCTCTTTACCATTTTGCACTTTGTAGTTTCAGCTGACTGATTTCCCCTGATGCAATCTGTGTATCTTTCATTTGTCTCAACCAAATTCCATCCAGATATCATTGCTGAATTCTTCGGTGATCTGGAGTAGTTGCTGGTGTTGCTTCTTGGTTGCTGTGTAGAGGTTGATGTCATTCATGTACATCAGGTGGGTGAGGGTGTACAGCAGTGGTTCCCAAAGTGGGCGGTACCGCCCCCTGGAGGGTGGTGAGTTTACTTAGGGAGGCGCAAAGAAGCAAGGGGAAGGGCAGGGGGACCGTTTTAGGCCGGACTTTCCCAAGTGTGTTGATCGCTTATTTACTATTGTTCAGGTTAGCACATAGCATGACTATTTGTTAAGTAATTACACAGGGTTTCACACGAATGGTGTGCAGAACTGACAAGATTCTGTTTTTAAATTATAAGTGAAAATCACGCACCCTCGTCTGAGTACATCGTTTTCAGGAACTATCATCCTTAGGAACAATGGTGGGTGTGTTGTGTACTTGAAGAAAGTTGTACCAAATGTCTTTACTTTACTGTGTCATCCATCGTCAACTGGTTGCAAAAAACCTCAGTGATTGCCTTCACAAGTCATTCACACTGTCATTACTTGTGTTAATAAAATAAAAGCCCATGCTCTCAACGATAGACTATTCCGGGAGCTTTTTGTGGAGAAGGCAACTGCGTAAGAGGCTTTTATAATCTTTTTGACTCTGACGTGGAGTCTTTTAAGAGAAGGATGCTTTTCTCAGTGATAAACTTATAGGTATCAGGCATGGCATTGCATATTTGTCTAAGCTGTTTGTAAAGTTCAATGAAATTAATTTACAGTTGCAAGGAAATTATCTGTATATCCATTCATTTTTATTTCAAAGTTAACGTTATTCAAGTGCAATTTAGGCCATCGTGAGCTATATCAATCTCTGCCAGTGCTAGAAAAGATTGGTGGAATACAGGATGATGATCTGCAAGTCTTTTGTGACCATTTGGATACGCTGCATAAAGATATGTCTGAAATTCCAGATTGGGTGATGAATCCATTTTTAGATATTGAGGAAGTTTGGGTATTAGAGGAAGAACTAATTGAGTTACAAAATGACATTGAGCTGAAACCGAAGTTTAAGAAATCTTATCAAGAGTTTTGGTTACAGAAGAAAATTTCTGATCACTATCCTGCACTGTGATCAGTTAAGAAGCCATTTATTGCATTCCCAACCTCATATTTAGTAGAATGTGGTTTAGTGTGGTCATCCAACTTATTTCCCAGCAAAGAAATTGACTCCAGATTACTGAATGTTGTGATTTAAGACTCCTTCTAAGAGACTTTAAACCGGACATCGAGAAACTGGTATTATGTCATCAAGCCCATCCCTTGCATTAAAAATTTACAGAAAAATAAATTACATATAATAATAAAACTTTTATTGGATTTGAAATAAATGTGCAATTAATCATTACTGTTTTGAATTTTTATTATCTTCCTCATTGGGGCGTGCAGTCTGCCACTCTGAAAAATATTTTTATAAGTTAGGACTGGGGGGTGGGGAGTTGGGGATGCATTTAGGGGACGGTGACACGAAAAAGTTTGGGAACCACTGGTGTACAGGGTTTTCCTTCCTTCTTTGAGGTTATATCCATACTTGCTGCTGTTGAGCATGGTGGATAGTGGGGTCAGTGCTAGACAAAACTGCAGTGGGTACTGGGTCAATTGGCGTATCTTGACTCTTAACTCTTCTATCTTCTGCTGAAATCTTCTTTCCCATGCTGGCTGTTCCTTCTTTTTTCGGTTCTTCTGCTTCTGGTCTCTCTTTTCTCTCCCATTAATCCTAGTTGCTGCTATGGCAGCACAGTATACAGCTGTGTGGATGGCCTCCAGTGTTGCACCATTGTTGTCGAGGTAATGTGGTATTATTTGCCAATTGAGGTGGTCTGTGACTCCACAGGATTTTATTTGGCCTCTGCTTCGGTATCACATGCGTCTTTGTGGGTCCATTCCTTCAAATTCTGTTAGGGATGCCTTCCACTCGTCTTTTATTTTGAATATAATGACCTCGTCTCTTTCTACTTCAGCTGCTCTGGATTGTATTTCTTTTTGCTCTTCCTCCTCTGGTTTATTATTATCTTTCTATACATTAAAATAATTTTCCTCCTGGTGATATTTATTTAGCCAATGGGAGAAGAGGGATGCGGTTATGTGGTAATACACAACAAATACTAAAATACATAACAGAAGCTTGATCTTGCTAAAACAGAAGCTTGTTTTACTATGATAAAATAAGCTTCTGTTTTAGTGTGATCATGCTAAATGACAGCGTGGTCACGTTTGTCTAACATGACCACGCTGTACCATTCTTGATTTTCATATGTAACATTTATATATTAAGATGAAATGCACAAGGTATAATTATATGTAGTTTAAATTTATGAGAAAACTATGGTGTATATATACCAATATATAGTTAATTATTTAAAAACCCATATATAAATATGCTTTGTGCATTTCATTTTTAAATACATTATCTGTACACCATTTGGCATCTCTCATGTGAAATCACTTCGCAACTGTGATGGCACGTTGCATTACCAGGGTACCTGCCCACCCACCGATGATAGGCCAACAGCTTTAAAATGGTGCCATCTGGGTGGTGGTATCCACTGAGAATAAATAACAGTAGTCTTCTCTACTAGAGAAGCGTTTCTTATTCAAAGTAGTGAAATGCCTGGTATCTCATTGTGAAGGCAGTCACAATATGAGATACAATTAAAACAATGCCTTTTACACTACATACATAGTTTAAATTTATGGGTAAGCTATGGTGTATCTACACCGATATTATATAGTTAGAAACATATTTATGTATTCGTAAGCTGAGGAAGAGGCACACAGTGTCGAAAGCTTCTGTAAGTATTTTATTTTATTTTATCAGAAGAAGCAAGCACAGCGAGCAGGGGGCAAAGCCCCTAGTTATTATTATTAGCCATATGATGCAAGGAAGCCTGACACTTTTGCTGCACCAGCCAAAAAAAAAAAAAAAAATTCTGAGTTATCCTAAGAGAGAGAGAAAAGAAGAGACCACAAGTCAGAAGTAGAAGGGAATCACCAAGAAAGAGAAGAATGATGATATCCAGCTTAGGACCCTGGGTGTGCCAAGCCCATACTCACTAAATGTGAGCCCCTGGTTACTTTATACAGTAGATTATGACTTAACTGTCTCTACAAATAGTTTCTTATAATATTCCTTAGCATGCTTAAGTTGCCCACCTTTGGACCCCTTCAAGAACACTAGCATCTTTTTTTTTTAGACGTGTATTTCTATACTTGAATATTGTTATTCAAGTGCTGTTATAGTTACTTTATATGGTAGATTATGACATGACTGTCTTTACAAGCAAATATTCAATAAATCATCAGTAGGACACCATGGGCCCTGCTTGCCACTTGTTTGAACTGTAAGATATTTATTTCCATCTGTATCGTAACTCCAAAATGTATTTCTTCCTCCACTGTTCTTTAATTCAGGGCGCCTCTGTAGCCAAGTGGGTAAGAGCAGCAGTGCGTAGCACACACTTCTTGATTAGACTGGGGTTCGAGCCCGTGACCACCAAATACGGAGGATGCAGAAAGGTCAGGGAATGACCACCGCATATCCCTGGAGCAATATGGCCTTAGTTGCTAATGCTCCTAAAAACCAAATAACAAACAAACAAAACATCTTTAATTCAACTCCATCATGTGCATAAGTTATTTTTGAAGTTGCTGTTCCTCATGTGGGTAAGACCTTGCATTGTGCAATTTTAAAACAGTCGCTGCCTTCTGATCATCCTTGAAGCCTATCCAAGTTGTTCTAAAAGACATGGAAAGACACTCCATAAAAGACACTCTTTACAAAAATCAGCACATGGTGCTGATTTTCCCAATCTTGACATTATCTTCAGATTTTGTCACACCCTCAGTACAATTGTTAATATCATTTAAGAAAATCAGGAACAGCAGTAGTATCAGGCCTTGGGATAATTCTTGTCTTGTGATCTATCTAAGGATCTTACCCATGATCCCAACAGGTTCCAGCTTAATCAGTAACTTCTTTTTCAGGACTGAGTCGGACACTTTGTGTGGCAATCCAAATAAACTATGTCTCTTATAATTTTTGTTAATATAGTTTTATGTTATACAAAATGGAAGTTAAGTACACGGAAACAGTTTTTGTTAAAGTATGTTGTAATTCCAAATTTAATTTTAGTTAGGGAGAAAATCTGAAAATCAGTGAACCTTTACAAAAATAAATAAATAAAATAAATAACAAATCAAAGTTTGAAAATAAAAAAAAAATACAGAAAATCCACAGTTGTCAAAACGAATAAGGATAATTGTGGTTTATTAAACATTTTTCTTGGGCTATAAAATAAAGTTATCATTGTGTATAATTGTTTAACCTTACCTATTTTCCCATCTCATTGTTCACAAATCAGAATGCAATTATCATTTACAATTAAACTTAGCCATAACATTTCCTTTTGAATGATCTATACATTTTGTGAACAGTAGTGATTGGAGTAAAGAAATACACTTTCTTGGATGTCACAAAAGTTAATAATTTAGGATGCTAAACCAAGAGATTACCCTAAACAAGATAAATATGCCTAATATTTGAAAGAGTGTTCAAACTTTTTCTTATCTTTGTGATATGAAGTTCTCTCCCAGAAGCCTAACTGCAAGTTAGCTGTGGGAAATTACATTATAAATTAATGGTGTTTTTTTGAAGGACTAATTCAGTTTAAGTTTTGCTCTAACAGAATTAATTTCCTTAAGTCAAGATTTATAAGTGGAATTTTTAACATTAAACATTTTTAAAATTAAGTCAAGATTTAATTTTGAATGACTTAAAATATCCTATGTTTTTGTCATGAATGATACTTAGGTTTTAAAGTAATTTTTCCTTCCATCCTTTCTTTTGTTGTTTTGCCACAGGTGACTGGAAACATCGGCATGCAGGGCTGATGTCTGTTTCAGCAGTAGGGGAAGGTTGTCACAAACAGATGGAAACATTACTTCCTCAGATTGTTGAAGGTGTACTACCATATCTTCAAGATTCAGTAAGTTAAAGACACGTTCTTGTGAAGAATGCTGTTTAGTGCATGTAAATTAGAATATATATATGATTATGTTGTCTGTTGTTTTAGATATTGTTATTATTTGTAGGAATTCCCTTTAAATTTTCACTTGTTGACATCCGTGAACTGTATAGTGCAAGATAAAATATGATAAAATGCCACAAGCCACATCACAGACACGAGTAACAGATTTCTATCTGGGATTTGGACTTGCTGAGTATTCATTATCTTTCACTGAATCAGCTCTTAAACCCATAAAATGATTCAGATGTTGTCTAGTAGCTGAGAATGTCATTCCCAGAGTATGTTATTTATTAGTATGTTATATCCAAGTTTCATGCTGGATTTGATGCATGCAATGCATCAAATTCTTCATGAAGTCCTTGAAATTCAAATTCTAGAACTGTACTGTGCAAAATAAAATATGATACAACACCACAAGTCATATTACAAACATAAGTAACTGATTTCTACCAGGGATAACTGAATTTAAATTTTTTCATCTGTGGTTAGTATGTTTTGCTGATAAAAGATGGCATTAGTGTTGGAACAAAAGTGAAATGATACTTATAATATTCGCACTCATAATGTGAATACAGCCAATCATAATGGTGGAGAGCACCGTTGTGATTGGCTGTATTCACAAGATAACACGTCGGGCTTCAAGGCTGAATGACATTGTCAGGGAGCCAGATTTTTCAGTTCAAACAGAAATTTCATTAGGCGTGACCACACATGCCAAGAGGAAAATGGAGGAAATGCTAATAGAAAATTAAATTAGAAGTAAATAATCTGTTTTGAGCGCACAAGTAAGAATATCCAAAATCAAATAACAACAACATCAAGGACATTGCACCTGTGCCTATTCCGAAGCACCCTCCACTTCGACCAGCTATTCAGCATACTTATCGCAAATGTCCAGTCACAGGGATGCTCAAAAATGGCCAAAGGAGGAAAATAGATCAACAGAATTCCAATTAACAAATTGAGAGGACGAACAAGTCTATCATTTGAATTTGAACAACTCATGCATAACAATTTCTTACAAGTTCAATTTTTAGGATTGAGAAGAAGTTTTTTGTTGTAATTAAATTTCATTAAAAATTTGTTTCGTATTTTGACAGAATAAATCGTTATTCAAAATTAAACTTGCAGTATTTCAACTTTCCTTAAACATACAACTAATTTTTCCTTAGCACTGATTGAATTTCGAAATGGTGTATTTTGCCCTTGAATGTCATCCTTAATTGGATTATACAGGAAATTAAATTCTTCTTTATTCATCTGTAAGTACCTCTTGAAACAATTTTCATCTTCTATTAAGTCCTGCAGTAAATGATGGAATTCACCTTTTCTGTTCTCTTCCAGTTTATGTCGTGTATCCATTGCGTACCCTCTTGTTTTCTCGGCTATAGGAAAAGCGCATGCATTTTCAAAATCTGAAGAGGAGGATGAACTGTGGCAATTCATTTCGCTTCAGCTTTTCTCAAAGAGAATGACACATATACAACATTACAGGTTGCCAGACATACCCCTTTTGGAATTATAATAAATTTCCAAAATACACCTTTTTTTAATGTTTGAAATGGGGAATTTGAAAAAAAGCAGAAATCATAAAACAACCTGTTGAGATGATTATTTAGGAAGAAAGAATTAACTGACGATAAAGTTTTGTTGAAATGCACCCTTAAAGACTCAAAAAACAACATTTTATCCTATTTACAAAAAGGGGCTTACAGAATATTTATATTATGCTTACTTTGTAACCTTTTACATTCTACTTGACTTCTTTTTTATTTCGTTGTAATGGTTTAAGGCTCAGGCAACAAACTTTTTTTATTTAAAATTCCCAATATCAATATCGATTTGCTGTATGAAGAACATGTTCTGCTGAAATCATTCCATAGAAATATTGCGACAAAAGACTTCAAAAATACCACAGATGGTTGGATAAAAATTTTAAATGCGTATGAAGTACATAATACACAAAAAAAAAAATGCCTCAAATGCAGTGAGTGGGCGAGTATTTAGCTCAGTGTTTAACTTGTGGCAAAAAGGATAGAAATAAGAATGTTGAAGGAGAACTGTTGTCGAAAACCAGTCAGAATGTCTTGCAAAGAATTTTACACAAATGCGCTAATAATGAAAAACTGTTAAAGAAAATTCCCTCAAAAGAAAAAAAAAAGTATTGCAAGGTAAATATTTTCTTTTCGATAAAATTAATCAGGTGTATTTTGAAAATTTATTATAAACAATTATGTAAAGCATTTGATGTTAATATTTTAAAAAAATTTCCTTTAGTGTTTATAACTCTTGCAATAAAATTTTCCGAATTAAATGAATTGAAGTCCAGGCTATGCTTCGGTTAGTTTTATTAAAATTTGACTAATTTTGCATTCCACGAACTTGTAAAATTCAACAAAGTATAGAAATAAAATGGTTGTTATTTAAATTTGTTCGGTTTTCTTTTAAGATGTAATGCGAGTACCCCTAAACGAGGAATGAATACCCCAAATAAGCATGAGTACCTCAAGATCAAATTTTTAATGTGGCCGCTGTACGTTACAGTGACGTTTCTTATCCGACCAACTTCACAGTTTACAGGGACCACAGAGTACTACTCTATGACAGGGATATGACAAGATTCACGTGACATGATAATAGTGTGTTTCTGCCCTTATTGATGAAAGACCCTTTATACTGAGAAGAGGCTGTGTGAATGAGCCTGAGCCATATGAAATTAATGATTTTGTAATTACAGTTGATTGTTTATTAGAAAAACTTTTGAGCATAAAGGCAAGTAAGGCTTTCAGAGTTGATGTCCCATTATTTTCTGTCTTCTGAGAACAAGGTTTCCCAGAAGGCAGAAATTCAGTGCTCAATTCAGAAACATATCTGCTTTTTCATTTTTGTATATTGGGACTGATTAGGACAAAGTTTATAATAATTATATATACTTTACCTATCAATAAACTAATTCACATGGCAAAAGTGTGATTTCTTAAAAATTTTATTAATTTGGTGACTGCTTTACAGCCAACATAACCATCTAATAGTTGAAGGGCCTGTATGTTGCAGATCATTCAGAATTCAGTGCCAATTGTTAGTTTAACTTTTTATACTGTTCAAATATATCTACATTGTTTGTCATAGATATATTATTTTATTATTATTATTATTATTATTATTAGCCATATGGTGCAAGGAAGCCTGAGGCTTATGCTGCACCAGCCAAAAAAACAAAAAAAAATTTCCGAACTACCCAGAGAGAGAGAGAGAAATAAAAGGGAATCGCCAAGGAAGAGAAGAATGATGATATCCAGCTCAGGACCCTGGGTGTGCCAAGCCCACACTCACCAGATGTGTGAGCCCCTGGGGTGATATGTAAAGATAAGCTATATAATATCGGTGTTTAGATACACCATAGATAACTCTTAATAAACTACAAAGTAGTTGTTGTAGGCATCATTTGCTGTTTCTCATATTGTGCTCTGCCTTCACGACGAGTTGCCATGATATTGCACTACTTCGATGGTGTATCTAAACACCGATATTATATAGATACCAAACTCTTAAAGTATTATGCCTTGTGCATTTATTTATTTTAAGTAAAGATAAGCATATGCCAGCTTACGCCATCTATACTTCTGTGACTGTGTGAATGCAAATATTGTCTGGTAACAAATTGCGATATTGCCATCATGTAATTGTTGATGTCAGTTTTTGTGTGAATTGAGCAACAGCTCAATTTCTCTCCTATATTACCACTTATTGTATTCATTGTATACCCCTTACTAACTGCATTGCTGTCTCGGGAAGAAACAAAACAAACTGATATTTATTTATATGTATTTTACAGCATCCACGTGTGAGGTATGCAGCTTGTAATGCATTAGGACAGATGGCTTCTGATTTTGCTCCAGTTTTCGAAAAAAAATTTCATGATAAGGTACAGTTTGTCTTTCTGTTTTTTTAAATTTTAATAAAATTTATCTCTTCCTCATTATTTCCATTGCTAGAGAGAATCTCAGGTTACTTTAAAATTTATTGTCCTGATGTATAAGTTAGTACTATTCCATTATTTTAATACACAGCAACCTACTAAAGTAGTACATAATTTTTTCACCAGTGGAGAAGACTATTGTTACTTATTCTTGGCAGCTGCCACATTAAAATTTTGAATAAGTAACAATAGTCTTCTCCATTGGTGAAACATTACTTATTCGAGGTAGTGCAATATCATGGAAACTTGTGACAGTATTCAAGTATGAGATATGCTTAAATTATGCCAATTATGTACTACTTTAGTAGGTTGCTGCTTATTAAAATGATGCAATAGCACTAACTTATACATCAGTAAACTTGCTCGCAACACAAGACTTCAGCCCTAAAAGGTTTTCAGTCATTTATTGTCCTTAACATTAAAAGTTCACTTTTGAGTTCTATACATAAAATTTTGCTATGAGTACTGAGAACGGGTATTGTTTAGATAGATATAAACACACTGGTTTTTATAAATCACTTGGCATAAAATAACTATCTTTTTACTTAATTTTTGATAGATCATAATCTGAAGTATACATAAGTACAGTCCATTCCAGTTATTTAGGATACATCGGGACTAGTGCATTTTGGCCTGATTAAGTGGCTGCCCCAATTGTCCGAAGTTTCACGTAAATAGTTAAAAATACAATGTAACCCCCCCCCCCTTTACAATTGGTTCACTGTACAATCAAATCATGGTACGATGGAGTCACCATAGTAAAGTACCGTTTACTATATGATGTGCAGTAAGCACCGGTCATTGTGATCATGTTTGTGAATTGAATTTTAATTCTATTAAACAGAGATTCTAATTAGCGAAAATAGGAGGAATATTTTCGCTAATAAAAGGCTATAAAAGCAAAGATATATTAGGCACAAATTTACCCTTTATTACCTTACCAATTAAAAATTTAAATGATACATGATAATCAGAATAATTAATACATACTGTAATATGTACATATGAACTAGTTGACATTTGTGGTTGGGGGTTAAAATTTAAAAAGTAAAAAGATAAGCAATCAATAACAAAGAGCACGGCACACACAAATTGCAAGTAACACAATACGTGCAAGTGAAAACGGAGTAACGAGTTACAAAGCTTTAAAAATAGGAATGAAGAAAAGATCTGAAAATTAATTTTTTATATGATTGAAGATTTCATGGAAGTGTAAACACATTTCACCATAATAACCCACAGAATTCCAGCTGTCGGTGTTATCACAAATTCAGTAAGATCGAGTTTACTGTCTGTTCATGATAGATTTCACTAACAGAAAAGGTGACTGCTAATTGTTTTTATTGTTTTATGGTTGTGACTTCCAGAATTTCGACTGAGACAATCGTAGGGTAATTTTCAGTGCTGCGGTCTCCTGCCCCGATTAAACGGCATTCTGTCCCAATTAAGCGAAGTAAACCCTGGCTATTTTCTCGATTGGTTTCTGTTTTTTAAGATTTACCCCAGATAAACGGCTGCCCCGATTAACTGGTGGCCCAAATAACCGGAATCCACTGTATTACTTACAAAAAATGAATAGTGAACTGTTCATTT
Organism: Mastigoproctus giganteus; assembly: GCF_048544385.1. NCBI lineage: Eukaryota > Metazoa > Arthropoda > Arachnida > Uropygi > Thelyphonidae > Mastigoproctus > Mastigoproctus giganteus. Next base: position 71,645,408 of record NC_143577.1, read on the forward strand.
TTGTAAGTGCCACATTAGTCAGTCATATTTTGTCCTTTTTACGCATGTTAATGCTATATATTTTCCTAGAGCTTTGTCTTCTAATGGGGAAAAAAAGGTTCTAGAACAAAAAAAAAAAAAAAAAAAAAAGAATCTTGGTAATCAATAATTGAGCAAAATGGGGGTTAAAAAAGAAGAAAAATAAAATTATTCTAAAACATATAAGCAAAGCAAAGGATAATTTTAAAATACTAAGAAGTTTCTTTTTATACTCTGATGCAGCCTCCAAAAACAGTACATAAAGCCCAGCAGCGCTTCCAATTTAGTTGGAAGTGTTCCATTAAGTTTAGTTTTCTTCTGATTTTTTATTTATTTCCTTTTTCTGACTACAGATTTATTATTATATTTATTTATTTTTTCACTTACAGACCTATGAAATTCAATAACATGTCCTTGGTGGCTCTGTATGTCCACTTTTGTTCTTTAGTAGCACATAATGTTTTATATGATTTTCAGGCATTTACCTGGGATTAAAAAAAAATTATTCATTTTAATATGTGGAGAAAGTATTTAAAAACACTGGGAGAAAGTATTTAAAATGCAAGTGGTATAAGAAAGTATAAAAAGGTGATACAGAACAGAGCACAGGTTTCAAGATCAAAGTTGAGAAATGCTGTTAGGATCTGGAGGTTTTTTGTTGTCAAAATTGTTTAGAATTCTTCTGACATCCTTTTGATGGAGACTGCAGCAGATGATGAATGGAGTGTACTGAGAATGGTAAAATGTGGTTTACCAATATTGTCAATACAAGAGTTAGAAGAAAAGTAGGATTAATATTAGTAGTGGCAAATGATGCAAGAAAGCAAGCTCATACAACATGAAAAAAACCACCTCACATCACCCCCAATAGTTTGTCTAGTTCTTCCTAAAATTTATTCAAACTATTCACTTCCACAACAACAGATGGAAGTTTGTTCCAACGATCAACCACCTGCTTAAAAGCACCTCACTTGGTAAGAAGAAAATTCACCAATCTTTGTTGCCTTCTCTGCACTCATTCCAGCAAATCTGCATCCTTCCTAAAATGAAGTCTCCAGACATGTATGCAGTACTCAAGATGCTACCTAAGCATTGCCTTGGTACATTGGGGTAATCACATCCTTATTCCTGCTGGCAAAATTCCTGTATATCATTGGCAAAAACCTCATGAGCTGTCCTGGCAGACTGTCTGCACTGCTCACAGAATTCCGTATCTGGCTGCACAATTACCCCCAGATTTTTTAAATTTTCTACTTCCCTGAGTGTAGTACACATGGTGTGTTAATCTGGTTCTACTGTTATCCATATGCAATACCTTGCATTTGTCAATGTATTAATTTTTCTAGATCTTATTACAGTGGGCCCAGCACTGAACCCTGGAGTACCCCACTAATAACATTTGTCCATGAAGAGCAGTGCTCATTGATAGCCACTCTCTGTCCTTTTGCACTCAACCACCCTTTATCCATAACAGCAACTTTCCCTTAATGCCACATTGCTGCAGTTTGTATAGCAGTCTTTTATGTGCAACAGTATCAAAAGCTTTCCTAAAATAGTATATGACGTAAGTAATTTTTTTCATCTATTTTGTTTATTTCTGCATCATAGTATCCAATCAGTTTGTCAGACAAGGTTTGATTGGATGTTTGTAAGTGGGCTTTTATTCTTTGCTGAGGAGGCAATAGAACCATCAAGTTTCAACAGTGTTAGGAGTGTTGATGGATAGAAGTTTTAGCCAGTAGCTTTGGCAAGTGACCAGAATGACCAACTACCATTTGGTAAAGAAGCAAGTTTTCTACTCTTAGCCTGTTTAAAATCAAGTTTGGATTGATTAATAACTGTTTTACAATTGTTGTGATCTTTAGTGTAAGCAGGAAATGAAGCCTTAGATTTGGATGCAGTCTATTTGCAATGGGCAACATCCTTATTTCAACCCTTAGCACATTTATTGGAAAACGAAGAGTTAGATAAAAAATGTGGTTTTAAGATGGAATGTGGAACAAAGGATTCCTACAAGAATAATTTCACTGACACAATCTGAACAGATATTAGGATAAGAAGATTTAAATCAAACCAATGAATATAAGAATATAAAATTTGCAAATCATCCCATTTTGTATTTTTGTAATGCCAAATAACACAACTTTGAGAATGGCCATGGGATAGAGGTGAAACCATTACCAAGTTGTGACTGAACTGAGGTGACTAGCAGATCATTGACATTGAATGTGTATTAGTATTAGCAACAGCCGCATGGTGCAAGAAAGCCTATGGCCTATGCTGCACCAGCCAAAAAAAAAAAATAATAAATAAAATAAATAACTAAATAATAATAATTAATAAATAAAAAAAAAATAAAATAAAAAATAAATAAAAAGGAAATTAAACCTATCATCCTATGCGCTTCCCTTACCCGAAAGTACTATCCAGATGACCTTTGAATTTCCCCAAACTGTCGGCCTCTACCACCCATGAAGGCAACTTATTCCAGTAATTTATAACTCGCTGGCTAAAATAAAACTTCCTGCAGTCCAATCTAAACATTTCCCCCCGTAACTTGAATTTATGTCCCCTAGTTCTAGCATCATTTATAATCTTGAAAATTTCGTCCTCATTCATTTTACTGATGCCTCTAAGGTGTCTAGTTTCCAAACTCTGCAACCCACATATTCGAAGTCTTTCTTCATAAGGGCGCCCTTTTGCCCGTGTACTTTGAAGGGTTGTTTGTGAGAAAGACATTAAGGGTGTTTGGTGTGTGGGTATGATTATCTAATATTCTGGTAGGTAAATGAACAAGCTGAATGAAGTCACCACTGATTTCAAGAGTCTCAGCATCTCATCCAGTTCAGCTGGCTCCATGCAAATAGAAAACTGAAGCTGATTGGTGTTGTGAACATTAAAATCACAAAGGAAAATTGCATCGCTATTAATACAATTAGATTGGAGAGAGCCAAGTTTCATAGAAAGGAAGTTGGAGTTCAGAGTGATTTTTGGAGGTGAGAGAACAATAGAGGCAACAGTTGAATTTGAATGGGGTGAGCAATTTTAAGCAAGAGGAAATCCCAAATTAGGAACTTCAAAGCAAAAGGAATCATAAAGTGAATAATTAGGAAAACTGAAATGAGGTGGTTGAAGCAACTTATAATTGGAATTCTGTCAGAAAAATTACATGGGGCTTGGCAAGCCTGTTGGTGGAAATGAATATCATTGAGATCGGAACTAAGACCACATATATTTGTGAAATGAATGAAGAGGTTTTTAGGAAGTTTAGCTCTTTTTGCATGCAAGTTTGTTCTGTTAGTTTGACTGTTTATGATACTTTCAATAAATTAAAAAGTAGAGTGGAGGACATATGAATTAATGAAATTTTTGGATATGGTGACCATGTAGCAAGAATATACCCAGCTCTTGACATGACATGACATGGTCTCGGCAATGTCCCCTGTATATGCACTACTCAGCCTTCCTCAACTTACAAACTGACAAATTAGAGAGCAGATCATATACTAGTTGATTTGGATATCTCTTAGAGAGTTTACTTTGAATTTGTTGAGCAATATGACTGCACTGTGATTGGTAGAATCACATGTACGGTGGCATGGTGTGCTACAGTCAATTTCACCCAATTGTAGAATTTAAAGATTTTATATTGCATGGATGTGTAATTGAGCAGAAAAGAGAAGGAAAAGGGAAAAAATAACTCAAGCAAAGATTTACTGCATTCATGGCAATAGGCATAATTTTACCAATTTTGGAGCATGAGTTACAAGTTTGGAGTGCAATTTAAACAGTGCTGTAACAGTTTTGCAGCATTCCAGTTAAAGCCAAATCCCTGTAAAAAATCTGGATATGATTTTTGAAAGTTGGCAGGTGTGATTATATGCATTGAGTGCCAGTCAGCCATCTGCTATTTAACAATAAAAGATCTTTTGCTATCTATTGTTCACTTGATAATTTATTGTATGTTTTGTATAAAAAATTCATTTTGGTAAACCTAATAATGTCATTACCTAATTACCTTGTGACATTGAAATTGAAGCACTCTGAAGAAACAGGAATACAGAGTGATAGCCAAGGAGTTAACACATGATAAAGGTTATGGATGTGTGGGTGAGAGAGAGAGAGAGAGAGAGAGAGAGAGAGAGAGAGAAAACACATTTAATAACAGAAAATTATGCTTGCAATGGACAGATCAGTATGATATAAATTCACCATAGTTGTGGCTTGCATCGTGCTACATGTTGGCATTCAGTTGTCCAAGTGTCAAATAGCCTCCTTCTGTATTTCCCACCAAGCCTCTTCCACCTGGTCCCATAGAACATCTGTGGTCTGTGCTGGCTGTAGATGGCATCCAGTCGTGGCCCACACATGCACAATGGGGGAGAAATCCAGGGACCTGGCTGGGCAAGATACTCAGTGGAAACTCCTGTGGTGTGTGTTTTGGTTTGTCCTGCTGAAAAATTGTGTCAGCACCCCCAGTAAGAAAGGGGAGAGTGATGGGCTCCAGAATCCCAGCAACATAGCGATGAGTAGTCAAATTGCTATTGAACACAGACAACCGACTGTCAAAACTGATTGTTCCCCACACCATGACACCAGCAGGGTATGTAAGTATGGCATTCAACAGTGGCATCAGTGGCCTTAGGATCATTGTGTTCACCCCATCATTGCCACACGTGTATGTAGTGATCATCGGGCTTCAAGCAAAAGTGGGTTTCATTTCTGAAGACCACTCGATGCCATTCTGTATCCTAGGTGGCCTGTGCATAGCACCATTCCAGATGCTGTCGATGATGGGCACCAGTCAGAAGTAATCAATGCAGTGGCTGGTATGAATGGTGATCCCTTCTGCCAGTTAGTATGCAATGGTTTGATGGGTGACTGGGTTAGAGCCTGTGGATGTCACAGTGTGGCTGTAGGTGCAATGTAAATCTGTCAATGGATAAGGTGAATCTCCTGTTCTGTAGTTCTCCATCATGCTCCACTACCCATTCAACAAGCAGTTGTGCCTTCTTGCAGTCACTGTTGCCGTCTATGCACTGTGACACTGTCATGGTCCACTCATTCCATTACACTACAAAGTGACCAGCCAGCATCTCAAAAGCCAATAATCTGCCCTCTTGTCGAAGTTGCTAACTTGTTGGTACTGGTATCAAATGTGACGTCTTGGCATTCTCAACAATCTCCTCAGTCTCTGAAGTTGGTTCCTGAGTGTACGTACTGTGATTCTATCATGGCTTACTCATTCCAATATATGACAAATAAGCCAGCATCTTGAAGGCCAATAATTTGCCCTTTGTCAGAGTCTCTGACTTGCTGGTTCCTGTGCCAAATGTGAAGTCTTGGAATTCTGTACAATCTCTTCGCACCCTGAAGTTGGAATGAAGTGGGTCATGACAGTATCACGCACTGTAATATTGTCATGTTCCACTCATTCCACTACACAAAAAAGTGGCCAGCCAGCATCTCTCGAAGGCCAATAATCTACCCTCTATTGAAGTCGCTTGGCTTGCAGTTTTTGTCCAGTTGGTCCTGTATTTTAATCATTTGTATATCTGGACACGACTCATCCGCCTACTGATTTGCCTGCACTTCCGATCATTCCTTCTGGTTGCTGCAGTTTCAACATCACAGATTGTATTTGCAATATATTGCATAGACATCATTGGTATACTGAATGGATGGCATTCAGGTCTGCCATGTTTTTTATTAAAAGGGGGAAAAGGTGAGAATTTTGAAACTATCATATACATCCTGAACTTTGTCTTAAAATGGCAGAAATTGGATCTACCCTTTAGTTGCACACATGCATGTTTCTGTGTGTCCGTTCAGTTATTTAATTTAATTAATTTTTTATTTTTGTTCTAAATTTTTTTTTTTTTTTTCTCATTTCAAGGTAATACCTGGATTGTTACTTTTGCTCGAAGACAACAGCAGTCCTAGAGTCCAAGCTCATGCTGGTGCTGCTCTTGTTAATTTTTTTGAAGACTGTCCTAAAAGTGTAATTTCATCTTATTTAGATAGCATAGCAGAAAAATTAGAAGTTGTTTTAAATTCAAAATTTAAAGAGGTAAGTGGAAGAGGTAAAAAATATAGATACTTTAGACTAAATCAAGAGGTAACTTGATTTAGTCTAAAGCCATTGATGGAGAAAACTAAATGTAGTTTTTTTTCACATAAGCTTATCATTCATTTTAACGTTAACTTATCATTTATTGTAAATTTAATTCTCAGTTAGTTATTGAAAATTAATAAACTTCCCTTGTCTAGCACAGAGTAATGTCAGTCACTTTAAGTTCTAACATAAGAAACACATTAAATGTATGTAAAAATGGCCTTTTCCAACATATAAGAATACATGTTTAGTTCTATTTAGATAGGCTGCTCATTTATCATTACTAGGCAGTTCAAGTATTGATGTGTTAGGTATTTGAAAGATTGGTTGTGATTGTCATCATCTACAAAAGCTGTGATGCTATGCCATGTCACTAGGAATAATAGGCACAGTATTCTTTCTGTTTGCAGGGAATTTAGTAAGAATGATTTTGTTATATGGTTCTTGCCCAGTTCATTACCACTTATTGGAGATATCATTTTCATAAGTAGTCTGTTACTTTCTGAATAACACAATGTAGCATTACATAATGATGGATAATTCCCAAGAATAATCTTTTAGAGAATATTCTCTACTTACAGATACCCACTTATCACATATTTTGATTTTCTTTGCCTCCTTTTTATCCATAGTGTGATGTTCTACTGTATCAACATAAGTCAGTCTTTAATTGCCATATCTAATATGATTCAATAATTACTGGTTTACTGCCAAAAACTGGTTTATCTTCAAAATTAGCTGAAACCCGTTATCTTCATATACTTTTTTGTTTACCCGTGTTCTGTATTTCTTTAAATTGTCACGAGATATGCCAAAATCTGTGTGTTGTGCAGGGTTCCATGCTTTCAGCTGCATTGTAAGCTGCACGTTAATTGTATTTTAATCAACACAGAATTCTCTTTCTTGTTGCAACTGATACACGTGTTGAGATCCGATCAAATCTGTCCTTCAGTTAACCCTGGTTCGGAATTCCTCACTTCACTTTCTGTCTTTGCATTTTCTTTTTTACACCTGAATTCTGATAGGTATGAAATGGGTTTCTCATTTCAGTACCAGAGTGCTTTATTCCTGTTAATGATAGCAGGAACTTTCACAGGACCTTTTCAAGCAGTAGGCTGAGTTAATTTGTCTTAGGGGAAGAGATATAGTAGAGATTTTTCTTCCCAGTAATGCAACTCATTATTCTATGGTACATCTACCATAGAATACATGCAATTTACAGACAATATATTGATGTCTTATAGTACTTCATGTTTAACAAGGTTCATATTTAACAATGTCCCAATCACTTGATCACTATAACACTTGGCATCTGGTGCCAAGTGTTATAGTGATCAAGCGATTTTCAGGTGATTCATAGTGTTTACTCCAAACCACAGTCCTTCAGTTTGAAAAGTTTTTTACGTTCCCTTTAATCAGTAACAAACTTAGTCTTACAAATTATAAGCGAGTTTCAGAATGGAAAACCACCTTTCATTTTTTACTTTAAACAAATACTAACTTTTGCACTGCTTAGGCACTATTGGCTGTTCTTGCCTTCCATGGTGTGGCCAGTAACCTGGGAGAGGAAATCCACTCTCCCAGGGCTGAAAGGAGCAAAGATGAATAACAATATGTTGCCACCTTTAGAGCTCAAGACTAGAGACAAATGACACTGAAATTGACTTTTCTCAACCAAAAAGGTTGAAAACAACCCCTCAAGGGGAGTTACTAGCTTGCATTCTCTATCAGACTGAGTAAATTATCACTCTTCCTTGTGCAGAAATGCATTGTGACTGGACAGGTTCGCCCAAATCAGTAAGACAACTCCAGTCGGGTAATCTTCTGGTAGAGACTAACCAACCTCAACATTCTGCAAAGCTCTTAAAGCTTGCAACCTTTGGAGCACACCCAATAAAAGTTACTTTTTGTGCCACCCTAAACTCCTGTAAGGGAGTAATAACAGAATGGGACTTATTAACTATCAGAGGAGGAAATTGTCCAAGAGCTATGCGAACAAACAGTCATCCAAGTAAGGACAAACATTACTCGAAAAGATGGTGATCTTGTTCCAACAAGGAGCATAATTGTCATTTTTAGCTCTCCTAGGTTACCAACATCTGTGAAAGCAGGTTATCTACATTGGTGTGTCTGACCATACATCCTGAATCTCATCAGGTGCTACAAATGCCAGATATACAGACACTCCAAAACTGCATGTCAAGGCGAGGCAATGTCCTAACTGTGGGTCAAAGGAGCATGACCAATCTGATTGCACCATTACCATTTCGCATTGCCCAAATTGTAAGGGTAACCACCCAGCTTTCTCAAAAACATGTGAACTCTATAGAAGCAAGGGAAACAAATTCAGAAATATAAAGTAGAGAACAAAATGACATACTGAGAGGCAAGAAGACAAATAAAACACAAAGCGCATGTATGCCACAGCTGCTCAACATTTCCAGTATTGATTCAGACTGATGTATCATATCAGTTCCTTCGAATATATCTATTGCTAATCGAGTACGTTCATTGCTCTCTATTTCCAAACAATGTCCTTTGCAACAAAAAACTGAACAAGCCAGTGATACCCCAATTACCATGCCACAAATTGCTCAGCTGAAAGGTTTCTTTAAACCCATCAGCATTTGTCCAGGACCTGACAGATACTCACTGGAAGAAATTTATGAATTGGTTGAAACATAGATTTAAAATTAAAATGACTTAGCGAAACACAATGATTGTGTTGTATAGACACTTGCCTAACCTTTCAGCAAATTGAGCATTTATTGTTAATTAATAATTCAAAATCTGATTTTTTTTTTTTTTTTTTTCTGTACCTTCCTTCCTAAATATATTTACTCTTGTATTTGAAATGTTTTGGAAGTGAAAAATTGTTTACTTAGAATTATAAAAGAAAAGAACCTGTCAGGTGCTGTGTTACTCTGCTTTTTTTCCCTTTTTTTTTTTTTTTTTTTTCACTTTTTTGTCACGCTCAATGTGTTTTGTTTTCACAACATATTACACTGAAAGGACAGAATTCATGGGTTACCTGGTTCCTGGGCAACACAATGCTGTCACCCCTCTCACTAGTGGACGAACCCACCACTTGGCAGGTATATAGGTACACTGCATTCACGTAGACAGTAATTCGATGTCATTCTGGATAAACGTCATGAGTTAACTGACTTTGAAAGAGAGATGATAGTCGGTGCCCGATGCATGGGCCACTCTGTCGCAGAGGTGGTGCAGAAATTGCATTATCCCCATTCGACTGTATCAAGAGTGTATCGGGAATACACCATTTCTGGAATAACATCTCATCGTAGACACCACTGTGGGCGGAGAAAGGTGGTGACGGATGAACATGGGCATCAATGTGTCTCGCATTGTTTCAGCTAACCAGAGAGCGACAGTGGCACAAATCACCTCCGACTTCAATGAGGGAGGTGCCAAAAAGGTCTCTACCAAGACCATCAGGTGATCATTAGCTGCAGTAGGATATGGGAGCTGCCGAACCATTGCTAACAGCACGGCACAAGACTTTACACCTCAACTGGGCGAAAGAACATCAGCATTGGACCTTGGATAATTGGAGACAGGTCTCCTGGTTCAATAAGTCCCGTTTCCAGTTATTTCGAGTGGACAGGAGTGTGCCTATCTGACGGAAACCACACGAAGCTATGCACCTGTCATGTCAACAAGGAACTGTTCAGGTAGGTGGACAGTCAGTAATAGTCTGCAGTGTGTTCAACTGACACACGTTGGGACCTCTGGTATGTCTAGATGTATCTCTGAATGGTCAAGGTTACGTGTCCATCCTTGCAGACCATCTGCATCCCTTCATGGTCATCGTGCACCCATAGAGCCATGGTGACTAGAACATGGTTGGAAGAGCAATCTGCAAATTTTACCACCATGGAATGGCCTCCCCGTTCCACTGGACATGAACTCTGTGGAGCATCTTTGGGATGCCGTGGAAAGGTCTCTTCGAGCTTTGGATCCTCCACCCAGGAATGCAATGGAATTATGGACAGTGATGCAGCAAGCATGGATGGAAATACCTGTGGAGTGCTTTCATGAACTAGTGGACCGAATGCCTCGCCGTGTGAATGTCTTTATCCAGGCGAAAGGTGGGCCTACCCGTTACTAGGTAGGTATCCCGTGATTTCTGTCCACTCAGTATATGTGTATATGTGACATTATGTTACACCATATTAAATATTTGTATCTAATTTTATAAGTCATAAGCCATGATCCCAAAGAATTAGAGGAAAATCTTAATCAGTTATGCACAGCTAGTAAGGATTTTGGACTAAAGATGAATATGGCTAAAACAAAAGTAATGATGAACAAGTATGCCACAGAAAGGGAAATAATGATTGAAGGAGCAGTAATTGAAAAGGTGGAGTCATATACTTATCTGCGACAAGTTATTAGCTGTAATAATGATAAATGGCTGGAAGTCAAGAGAAGAATAAATTTTGGATGGATAGCATTCAGGAAATATAGTCACATACTGAAGAGCAATATCCCAGTTTGTCTGAAACGTAAAATAATGAACCAATGTATACTCCCCACCATGACTTATGGAAGTGAAACTTGGGCACTCACCAAAAGAATGGAAGAGAAGCTAAGAACTACACAGCGAAGAATGGAACGAATCATATTGGGAATAAGACTGTTAGATAAGAAGAGAAACACATGGATTAGGCAACAAACTCAAGTAAAGGACATTCTTATCAAAACTAAAGAACTAAAATGGTCTTGGGCAGGACACATAGCTCGAAGACATGATGACAGATGGACTAAGAAAATAACAGAATGGTATCCAAGAGGAGCTAGAAGAAAACCTGGAAGACAAAGGCGGAGATGGATAGATGAAATTCATGAGTTTGTGGGTAGTAAATGGATGTCCAGTGCTCAAAACAGAAGCAACTGGAAAGTTGCTGGAGAGGCCTTCATCCTGCAGTGGATTGAAAATGGCTGATGATGATGATAATGATCTAATTTTATATATTTTGTCTGTTGACCTTGAATTTCAAAGAAATTTATATATAATTTTACCTCCATATAACAAAAAGCTATCTCATAAAGACAGTTTTTGGCTGGGGCATTTAATGTTTTAAAACCTGGAAGACAAAGGCGGAGATGGATAGATGAAATTCATGAGTTTGTGGGTAGTAAATGGATGTCCAGTGCTCAAAACAGAAGCAACTGGAAAGTTGCTGGAGAGGCCTTCATCCTGCAGTGGATTGAAAATGGCTGATGATGATGATAATGATGATGATCTAATTTTATATATTTTGTCTGTTGACCTTGAATTTCAAAGAAATTTATATATAATTTTACCTCCATATAACAAAAAGCTATCTCATAAAGACAGTTTTTGGCTGGGGCATTTAATGTTTTCTGATTATTGCATCAGTCTGTAAAGTATGATTGAAAGAAGTACTGCTACTCCATTGTTCACAAAGGCTCAGGCTGCCCCACTATTTCACTTGGCACATGTTGGGGACTACTTTGTCGGCATGAGTTTCCATTTGAGCTAGGCACTGGGAATATGGCCTCTCTGAAAGTAGCCTAACGAGTATTCAATAGCTAGATAGTATATCCGAAAGAGATATTTCACACAAAGTGCATCATCATCATCAAGGATGAAGCATAATGTCCTTAATAAATGCCAAAATTAGGTCTTTGCTGATAAGGGACACATGTCAAGGGTCAAAATGGATGGGTGCAAGTTTATCCTCGTGCTGGGCAAGATTTTGCAGCTATGGCAAACACTAAGTTTTTGATAAATATATAGCCATTTTATTGATTTAATTGTCATATTAATTTATTTTCTAGAAGTAGCTTATAGTCCTAGTCATGTTTCTTAGTTTAATTTGAATTTAGATAGCGATTTTGAAAGTTAATACTTAGTGTCTGTAGAGCCTCCGTTCGTAACTTCTCGCCATTATTATAGTGTATTAGATCAGACCATATTATTATGGAATAGCATAACGTACATCCAGAACTTGATAGCATAATGTATAATGTAAAATTAGATAGCATAATACTTAGCACTGTATTAGGAATCTGTTAGCTTAGTATAGTATAATCAATTAATCAATAAAATTTATTAATATTATTAAATTTCATTGTTAATTAAATTGTACTTAAACAGAATCATGACCCAGACGAGCAGCAAAGTAGCTCAAAGGAGAACTGAACGGAGTGATTCTCCAACACATCGCAGTCTAAAAAAATGTGTGAAATGTTTGTGGTTCTTTCTTGAATAAGGACATGATCTAGCCAAGGAAGGTGTGTGTGTGTGTGTGTGTTTGCGTGCGTGCGTGTGTGTGTGTGTGTGTGTGTGTGCGTGCGTGCATGCGCAATAGGTGCAGAGAGTGTGAAGAAATTAGGTGCCAAATCAGCATTCTGATGGGCACCTATGAGAGTTTGAGATGTATAGAAATTAGCATTAGCATTAGTAGAGGCATTTGATGCAAGAAAGCAAGCTTATGCAGCATCAGCCAAAAAAAAAAAAAAAAAACCCACTTCCACTTCACCCCTCTGTTCGTTCAAAATACCTGTCCAGCTGAGCCTTAAACTTATTTAGGCTATCAACCTCCACCACAAGGGATGGCAGTCTGTTCCACCAACCAACCACCCGCTGGCTAAAGGCAAATTTCCGCACGTCTATCCTACATCTGTCTTTCCTCAATTTGAATTTATGCCCTCTCAGGTGATTTTTCTGAGCTAGAGGAAGAATCCCATCAGCATTGAGCATGCTTAAACCATTCAAGGCTTTATACACCTCTATCAGATCACCTCGCTGGTGCCTAGTCTCCAGCCCTAGAAGAAATTAATGTGAGGGCCCATCAAGGTCTCAGTTGCCGAACTCAACACCAGAGCCCACTCCTATGCATCAGGAAGCACAGTGGCAATCCCAAAGACAGAATGCACTAGTCTTGCAGGAGCTAGTTATTGTTGGTGAGTCTATTGTCAAGGAGATGGAGAATATATTATGCAAAAAAGGATAGGTGGAACAGCACCAGGGTATGTCTGCCAGGGCCAAATGTTGATGACGTTATAGAGCAGATATCATCTTTTAATGGCACAAAAAGTGATATTGTTGTACATGTTAGCACTAATGACCTTAAGAGTAAGAAATCTGCAGATTTATTTAACAAGTACAGGTCACTGTTGGAAAAAAGTTGCGAGTTAAGGTTAAATTTGAAAGTGTCTGCAATTCTGTCCAGACATGATAAGAGGAAGCATATAATGAGAGCCTTGTCAATCACTTTGGCCCTGGAGAGATTGTGTGAGGCTCATGGGGTAGAATTTTTTAGACCTAATTTAATAGGCCTAAATGGATGTTAGATGAATTAATGAGGTTCCTTTCAGAGAAGAAAAATGCTTGGGATGCATATAAATTATCAGGCGATACAAAGGCCTCCTCTACATCTGAGCTTGATATCCTTTCTCTTGAAAAGAATGTTCTTATTTCAAACATCTCCTGCTAGAATATTGCTAATAAGTATTGAAAACAACAAGGAGCCCAACGCCAAATACCATGGGATTTGGGATCAGTAATATCAATCAATAATATACCCCTAAAAGCACACAGCTCCAACTTTTTTCAGCAGTCTTTCATGCTGAACAGCATCAAAAGCTTGACTGAAGTATTAAGTATATAATATTAAAATTATTTTTTTGCATATATTTATGCACTATTTCAGAAATCAGCAAGTATAAAAATCTTTGTCTGAGAATCAGTTATTGAAATTTATCAAAATTAATTGATATGTTCTGCAAGCTCCGGTGCTCCATTTACTGATTAATTTAAATTAATTGTACTTTCAAATCTGTCACTGTACTTTTTTGATACTTACTTTCACTTAAACAACGGCAACTTCGTAAGTGGTTATGACGAAATAAAACATACGTTTTCTTCATTACTTATGATAATAAAGTAATAATTATTATTTTATTTATTTATTATTATTTTATTTTTATTTTATTTTTTGTGATTTTGTTTTCCACTATAGCCCAGTATTTTCTGTAAAGCATTGTACAATGTACTCAAATTCTTGGCAGTAAGACATTTTCTGAGAGTTAACTGTGTTAGAAAGATACATTTTTGCCATCTTGATTAGCCTATTATCTGCTAATGTGATAAGTTTTACAGTTTTTCTTTCAGTAAGATGTTATTAATAGTGATATTTTTATAATCAAGCTCTGTTACATAATTTTGAGAGTTTCAAGGTAGCATACCAAGTTTCCCAAACTAATAATCTAATATTGTCACACTGTAATAACTGATTAGTATTTGAAATTTCCAAAATGTTCCCTGTTATCCCCTCATTCTGTATTTAGCAAGTTCCACTTTAGGTGACAATATCAGTGTAGGATGTAATGTCAAGTAATTTAGTTTCCATATTAAGATTTTTTTTTGTGTTGACAAAAAATAGGCTTATGAATTATTTTTATTTTTTTTTTATTTTAATATAATAGTGCATTTTTAACCTCTGTGTTTTCAGCTTGTAGAGAAAGGAACAAAATTGGTTTTAGAACAAGTTGTAGTGACTTTAGCTTCAGTTGCTGATACCGCAGAAGAAAAATTTGTACGATATTATGACAGGTATGTCATTTGTCAAATGTTGTTTTCAGTGCCATAGTGAGACTTAATTTGTTTGTTTTATTGCATGGATTCTGTTGAATTTGAATTGAAATAACCTCTTGTTTTATACAACTAATTATAAAATTAGTAAATGTAGCAACCACCAGTTGGTTGGTACTCACAATAATATACAACCTGATATTTGTTCATATTATTATTAGACTCCTAATAATAATAATATGATTTTGAAAATCATGTTAAAATGCTTTTACTTATTTCATAAATTAAGAACATCAAGACCACACATACATGTGCTTTGGATACATGAAAGAAAGAAAGTGAAATAGTAGAATGTTCAATAACTAGCAATCATAGCTTCGATTACAAGAACATCGAAATCCTAACAGTTATAGTTCTCCAGAGTAGAGAATCTAAAAATAGCTTACTATTTACAGTCTTCCAACCTTACTCTAAATTAACAAAAACATTGGTAAATTTAAAACAAGAGTGGATATACATAAACAGAATTCTTAAAAATAACCATAACTTAGCTACCACACCAACCACAATCCTAATGCTAAACAATCAGGAGGAAGTGATGCTGTATTGCCACAGTTCACTACATTGTTAAGGAGGTGAGCTCAAACAGCCCACTGACATCTAAGGGCATATGACAGCTTTCTTCCAACCATCCACAACTATGAGCTGCCAGCTGCAGATGGTTTTTGATGTGAAAATATCTTTGGTGGCACCTACTACATTTTCGGAAAGCAAAACCAATTGGTAACAAAATTTTCTTATGGAAATGTTGCAAATGACATCACTTCCTAAATGGCTCTAATGATGCTAACTCAGTCACTAATGTTAATTCGGTAGAATAAGTAGCGGGGTGAGAATAAAACGTTACATCGTTCATACTGAGAGACGGAAAGGACATCACTTTCTAAATGATACTAACTCAGTCACTAATGTTAATTCGGTAGAGTAAGCAGTGGACAGTAATATTATGCAAGAATAAAAGCTTCCTTCGCTTAACCCATTACCCACTGGGTATGGATAAATTCATTATCCATACCTAACCCCACCTGAGCCGATTTTTATCCCAGCCCGACTGAAACTTTTTATATAAATAAAATCACTAGTATTAGTATTAGAAATGGCCACATGTGCAAGGAAGCCTATGGCTTATACTGCATCAGCCGAGGAGAAAAAAAATAATAATCAATAAATAAAATAAAATTAATAATAATAAGAAAAAGATGTCTTTAAAAAAATAGAAAAAAGACAACCTATGCGTTTCCCTCCTCCCTTAGGCTTTTGGTTCATCCCACGGCACCAGTTCTGCTTACCAAAAGTGGCCCACTGCGCACTCACATCCTTTCGTCTGGGCTTCGAGTTAAGCAAGCTGGACATTTCATCCATATAAAGTTTGAGAATAGATAGAGGTTGTTTTGGCCCCAAAGCCTTTAATCATTTGCTTTACCAGATAAGGCTGATTCCCTCGAGCACCAGCTGTCCTGAGGGAACCAGCTACTAGATGGTTCAATTAGTCTTTCGCCCATATACCCGGGTATATGGACAAAATATGCCCATATATCCAGAAGACCTTTGAATTTCCCCAAAATATCAACCTCTATCACCCATGTAGGTAACTTATTCCAGTAATTTATAACTTGCTGGATAAAATAAAACTTCCTGCAATCCAGTCTAAACATCTAAGTGTAGCCTTATATAATAGGATTATGATGTCCTTATCTCTACTAGCAATTGTTCAATAAATCATCGATAGGACACCATGGGCCTTTATTGCAGCCTGTCTAAAATGCTCGGATAACTTCATATTTGACTGTATAATAACACTCAAGTCCCTTTCCTCCACTACTGGCTTTAATTGAACTCCACCAAGTGTATAAGTTATTTTGGGGTTACTGTTCCCCAGGTGTAATACCTTCCACTTTGCTGGATTAAAGCATAGCTGAAATCTTTCTGACCATCCCATATCTAGGTCACCGTGAAAAAGCTCTGCTTGGCGGTGATCATTGACTACTCTACCAATCTTTTACATATTCTGCAAATTTAGACATCACACCCCCTATTCCTTCATCGATGTCATTTATGAAAATCAAAAACAACAGTGGTCCTAATATGATCCTTGGGGAATTACACTTCTTACATAATCCCAATCTGAGGAAGAACCATTTATCACAACCCTCTGCCTCCTGCTCTGAACCAACCCAGCTATCCATCTAAGAATTTTCCCTATAATTCCAACCTGTTCCAGTGTATAAAGTAACCACTCATGTGGAACTGAGCCAAATACTTTGCTGAAATCCAAATAAACAGTGTCAAAATTATTCCCTAAGTCCAGGTCTTGAGTGATCCTGTCAAAATAGCTAACCAGATTAGTTAAATATGAGTTTCCCTTTACAAAACTATGCTGAGTATCCAAAATTCCAATTCTGTCTATATAATCCCAAATTCCACCCTTGATCATTGTCTCCATGATTTTCCGTACTACTGAAGTTAGACTGACCGGCCGGTAATTTCCCACTTCACTCTTAAAACGGCCCTTATGTACTGGAGATACATTGGCACTTTTCCAATCCAATAGAATCACTCGAGTCCAGTGATTTTCTCGTAATTAGCCTCAATGGTTCAATGTACTCACTTGCCACCTCCCTTAAGATTGAGGGTATATGCCATCAATCCCAGAAGCCTTATTGGCTTGTAGGCTGGAAAGTTTTTTTCATTAAACAAATGCGAAATTTCAACATCATTAATTGCATATTTTTTTTTCAAATTCACTCCCATAATTTCTCATTGACACAAAGGCTTTTTCTTCTGTAAATGTCGATGCAAAGTAACTGTTGAGTTCATCTCAAACTTCAGCTGTAGTATTTAATACTATCCCATGTCCATTACATTAAAAACTGACGTTAAAAGGGTCCGGTCTGGTTTGTCCCTCTCTTTGCATTTGTATATGTGAAGAATTCCTTATCCCCGCTCTTTGCCAGTGATTTCTCATAATCTGCCTTTGCCAGCCTAACCTTTTCTGTGTCACTATTACAGATCAATTTGCAGCTATTATAGGCTTCAGTACTTTTTATTTCTCTGTAACTTTTCCAAGCCGTATTTTTCTACTCAAGTAATCTGGCAACTTAATTATTCATCCAACTTGGAATCCTACTCATTGAGTATTTTCTTAATGGTATACAGAAGCCTTGAAAAACTTATTTAAAGTTTTTCAAGGCTTCTGTGTCATTTGTGGGTGATGATAAGGTCTAGCATATTCTTTCCCTAGTATTCTCCCTGACATGTTGATATAAATAACAATAATCTAGTTGATTTAAAAATTTTGTCCCCCATGTGGAGTTTTCTTCCCATTTGCTCCAATCAATTAGAGGCAAATTAAAATCACCCATAGTAGGACATTGATGCTTACTTGCCCATTTCATTTGCATGTAGAGACTCTCATCATAATTTTCACAATCACCTTACCTGTAGATTACTCCCTCCCTAGCATGCGAAATGTCCGAATCCGCAAAAACTTTTGCAGTGCTCGGGCTGTTTTTGATAAGAAGCATGACCCCATCAGTCCTTCTATCTGCCCTATCCTTCCTAAATACATTATACATACTCTACTGAAAGTCGTCATTCCCTATCTCTGGGTGGCACCACGTTTTCGTAAGCCCTATCATGTCAGCATTACTTGTCCTAACCAGCAGTTCGAATTCACTCATTTTATTGGCAACACTTCTGACATTACTGTATAAACAATTAAGACTTAGTGTTCTTGTATAGTTAACTACCCTGACACACCCTTAAAGTTATATAAGCTTGCTTCCCTGGCATTAACAACCCTCTCATTTGGAACGTTTCTGCCTTCAGAACATCTTGCTAATATGTTCTGTTACGGTAACAAACAACAATTCTTGAGTTATGTGCAAGCATTACTTTGACCAATATTATCAGATAAACACGAATCTATTATTACCCTTGTCCCCCCATACTAGCAGTTTCCCTGAACCTTTAAGGTATCCTCAATAATACTTGCAAAAACTCTTGCGCTACCTTTGTTTAAAGGCCCCAGGTGCCAAGCGATTCTGTGATCAAGTGATTTTGCTCTGAATTTGCACTCTTTCTGGAAGTAGAAATCGTTTCCTTATTTAAAGTATTTATTCACACACAATTAAATAACCGAAAGTAAAGAAATCAACTTTACTAGATTAAGAAGGAAAGCAACCTTCTGTTTTCCTTTTCTTTTCTTGTATATATCTTAATTACTAACCTTCTAGTGCGTGGTCACAGTGTGGCACTGCTCCTGCCTCCACATGGCAGGGCTGGCAACCTGAAGGGGGAAAGCTCTCCCTTCCAGGATGAAATAGTGACCTTACTCCAATACCCGGGAATTCTCTGGGTCAATAGAACTGATCCAAGATATGAGGAATCAAGTTCTTTTGGAGATACTCCTAAGGCAACCAGAAAAGGCAATAGAAATGACTCGATTTAATCTCAAAGAGATTAAAAACTGACGTTAAAGCTTTAATTTCTCCAACATAATATATTATTATACTTTCAAACACTGAGAAAGTGGTAGGCCAATTGTCACCCTTTCTCATACAAAAGACGCTTGAGAGTTATGTCGCCCCACCAGAAAACATTAAAAGATTAAAATCAGGTGATATTTTGGTATAAACAGCAATCCTAAACACTCCAAAAGATTATTAAAAATGACAACTGCAAATGCAGGAATACCAGTAACGGTATCCCCACACAATACATTAAATACCTCAAAAGATGTCGTTATGGAATGGGACCTTCTAAATGTGCCTGAAGAGGAAATTCAAATTGCACTTCAGGAACAAGGAGTCATCAGTGTTAAAAGAATTACAGTTAAAAAAGAAAGGATAATCACCCCCACCAGGAATCTGATACTCACTTTTAACACATTGAAGCCACTCAGATCCGTAAAAGCAGGAAACCTACATTACAATATAAGACCCTATATCCCAAATCCTCTCTGCTGTTTCAACTGTCAGAAATTTGGTCACTAGCAGACTGTATGTAAAGGAAAATTAGCCTGTGAAAACTGTGGTTCTCAAGAATATACCACTTCTATTTGCACAGCTGGAAACCATAAATGTGTAAATTGTAAAGGGAAACATACTGCATACTCAAGAGAGTGTGAAATTTGGAAGAAAGAAAAAAGAATACAAAAATACAAAGCAGAAAATGGAGTTTCATATCAAGAAGCTAAAAAGGTGATTGCAATAAACATGGCGAATAAACCTTCTTATGCACAGGTTACCACAATCAAAAAGACTCCAGAAGTGAAACTGCCTAATTCAAAATGTGGTACACAAACAGATGTTACAATTCCCCCAGGAGAATCCATCTCAGAATGGGTTCGTGAGTTTTACAAACCATCTCCATCACAAAAACAAGAAAAAGTGATCGACACACCTTTATTTTTCTCACCAGGTAATGCAGAAAGTGTAATAAGAAAAATAAAGAAAGAAAGGATAGGTAGTACAGGAAAAAAGATAGCAGAACAAATGGACATAGAGGTAAGAAACTACAGAGAAGAACCAGTTCCCAAAATTTTTGCTGAAGAGGAAATGGATACTGGTAGACTATAATTTTCAAAGAAAGAGAAAACCAAGGCAGACTAAGCAAAAACAGCCCCAAGGAAACAATCTTAGGGACCATCCAACCCCCAAATGACATATAAGATTATCCAGTGGAACTGTTGAGGTTTCGCTCAAATATTAATGATGTTATAGACCTCATTACCCAGTACCATCCACTAAGCATCTGCATCTGCCTACAAGAAACCTATTTAAAACCACAGGACAACAGTATAATGAAAAATTATACCACCTATAGAAAGGATGCATAACAGATGGAACAACGCAAGGAGGAGTCACAGTATTAGTCAACAGACATGTAACTTCCCAAAAGATATCATTGAACACACCATTAGAAGCAATAGCAACCCATCTACCAATAGGCTTCAATATTACCATAGTCTCAATATATCTACCCCCTAATCAAGAATTCCGATTGAAAGATTTCGAAGAGCTGAACGCTCAACTACCACCTTCGTTCTGCATTTTAGGTCACCTAAATGGACATCACCCACTATGGGACGATCCCAAAATAGACCAGAAGGGTAAGCAAATTGAAAAATTAGTAGTTGAGAACAATCTAATTATTTTGAATGACGGCGCACACACATTTCAGCCTTCCATCAAAAAACAGTTCTGCAATAGACTTATCAGTCTGTTCCCCAATGCTGTTCCCGATGACTCCATTGAGCAGCAACCACTACCCCATATTTTTGAAAATCATGAAGAAAATGCCATGCCAAGCCAGTAGGCACCCCAGATGGAAAATATATGATGCAGATTGGGAAACAATCAGGACACTAGCCAAGTTAGACTGCAACATTATTAAACAAGAATCAATACAAGTATCAGTGGCTTATATTACAGATAATATTCTTCAAGCTGCGGAAAACACAATACGTAAAACATCTAACGTTAGAATATATCCAAAACCATGGTAGAACAAAGAGTGCCAGGAAGTTCAAAGAGAGAAATAGAGCCTGGAACCTCTCTCACAAAAATCCAACAACAGACAATCTGATACAATTCAAGAGAGCCAGAGCTAAGGTCAGCTAAAGTGCAAAAAATCAGCAAAAAGCAACTTGGATGAAATTTGCATCCACTATAACCATTTCCACATCAGCCCCACTTATCTGGAAAAAGATCAGAAAGATGACAAACAATTCTCAAATAAACCCCTCTACATTGCTAAATTGGAAAGGACAGTTGGTTACAAATACCTTAGATATTGTTAATGTGCTTGGTGAAAATTTTTCCAATACATCTGCTAATTGTGCATACTTGACCACTTTAAAAACATACAAGAATATGGCTCAAAAAATAAAACTAAACTTTTCCAGCAATCAATGCAAACAATACAACTTACCGCTCACAGTAGCAGAACTAAAAAAGATGCTGGTACAGGCCAAACACAGTGCAGTCGGTCCTGATGAAATACATTAGCAATGATACAACAATTAGATGAAAAATCCCAATTAGTCCTGTTAGATCTATTCAACAAGATATACCTTGAAAATTCTTTTGCAGACAAATGGCACCATGCAATAGTACTAGTGTTCCCAAAACAGGGACAATACCTATCAGACCCACAGAACTATCGTCCCGTAACTTTGACTAGCTGCTTAGGCAAGATCTTAAATGATCAAAAGTAGGCTAACATGGTATCTTTAAAATAATGATCTTCTCAACCCCGTACAATATGGCTTTTGAAAAAATTGCTGTACCTTAGATGTACTTATACAACTGGAAAATCAAGTAAGAAACACTTTTCTCAGAAAACAACATCAAGTCATGGTTAATTTTGATATCAAAAAGGCTTATGATACCACGTGGCACTATGGTATACTTAGAAGATTACATCAACTTGGCCTTAGAGGACACCTGCCCCTCTACATATACAATTTCCTTAAGAATCGGACGTTCCAAGTTTGACTGAAAAATACACTTTCCAAAACATGCTGTCAGGAAGAAGGGGTCTCTCAAGGATCTGTACTAAGTGCCAAACTTTTTGCAGTCTACTTTAGCACAATAATAGAATAGATCCCAAACAACATCTTTACAACTGTTTATGCTGATGATTTCAGCATTTCTTATCAAGTGCAGCATATGAAGACTACAGAACAACAATTACAAGTAGCCATAAACAGAGTCATAAAATGGACAGAAAGAAATGGATATAGAATTTTGGGACAAAAGACCAAATATATACATTTCTACAGAAAAAGGAATCTCCATCCTGATCCATCCTGAACTCAGGCTGAAAGAACAGATCATCCCAGTTAAAAATAGTGTCCATTTCTCAGGACTTATTTTTGACAAAAAATTTATTTTTCTAGAGCAAATCAGTCACACAAGAGTCCACTGTCTGAAGAAAATGAATATCTTAAAGATCTTACTGCTATATCCTGGGGAGAAGACAGAACAATACTACTATGTTTACATTGCCTACTCATTTGGTCTAAACTAGACTATGGTGCTTCAGTCTAAGACTCGGCAAGACCTAGTGCACTGAGATGGCTCGACCTGGTACATCACTGCGCACTCCGATTAGCCCTTGGAGTTTCCTGTACCTCGCCTGTATGCTGAGGCCCCAAGAACCTCCTTTGCAAATTAGAAGACAAAATCAATTACTTTCTTATGCAGCTAAAATAAAATTCTTACCAGGTCACACCCTACAGAAAACTCTTTTTACATCTGAATGGGAACAACAATATCAACAACAACAAAGAATCAATAAACCTGCAAGTGTGAGATTAAAAAACCTCGGTAGAGAGCTTAACCTGGATAATATAAAGCCACTGACAAAGCAATCATGGATAATCAGACAGCCTTCATGCAACTTCTCCTTCCACTTTTGGAGCAAACAGACCTTCCTCTCATATAAACTATAAACAGCTGCATGCTGCTTATAAGGCACAATTTTCAGATTATTGCTTTTTATATACAGATGGATCCAAACCTGAATCTCATGCCTGTTTCTCATTCAGAGTTCCTAGATTTGCTTATTCCAGAATCAGATTTCTATTTTTTAAAACTGTTCATAAATTGCTTTATGGAATACTGAATTTTGCTGCAATATCTTTCTCTTCAAACCATATATCATCTTTGTCTAAAACTTATCATTGAGACTCAAGCATTTTTTAATGGTATGTTGATGTATTTACTTCTCCAGATCAACTAGGAACTGATTACAATGTTAAATTAACACAAGAGATTTAACAAAGATTGGACAGCACTCCCTGGCAACTTTGTCATATAGTACCCACTTCTAAACAGTTAATGTAGTGAAGAAAACTTTCCCACAACTTATGTTGGTTAGCAGCTGTCTATCAAACTCCACATGCTCAGGCGTTGTACAGGAAATGACTTGGAGACATTTACACTGCTAATTTCAACTGCACAGCATAGATCACAACTGCCTGCACCAGTTATTCTTAATCAGGGTGCTGCAAGATTTTTTTTTTTTTTTGCTTCAGAATTAAAAACAAACCCATTAAATTTAATGACTCACTCTGTAGGATTGCCTCAATGTTACCTTTTTAACTACAATACATATAGCACAAGGGTACCCAAAATGACAAACGGCTGAGAAACATTGACAAATTGTACTGTATCAAACTAAGCCACTAAATTCTTATTAGGCTACATCAGTATATTTTGAAAGTCATGTTTTTGATGCCATTCTCCATTGGCATCTCATGCTAGTAAAGTGCAGTGTCCAAAAAGTACCAGTGGAAATGCTGATGTCATAACCTTAATGGTACAACACTACTTTTTTTCATATTCAGTCATATTTAGCATACTGCTAAGATAATAAGTAAAATAAGTAAGCTTTCAACAAGCAAGGCCCTGCCTGAAAACTTTATTATGGAGAAGTGTTATTTAATTTATATGGAGGTAAAATTACATTTAATTTTTTTGAAAACCGTGGTTCATCAGAAAATTTTACGATAGAAAGAATTTCATTACAGGAAAGTTTTTAGAGGAGTTTGGCTCTGTGTTTGTGTTTAACATATAGTACAGTAGTCTAAATACTCTGTTACAGAAAGTTGATTAATTTTTTGTTAAAATCAGTGGTCAATTAAAAGATGAACTTCAGATTATCATGCTGTCAGATCAGAGTATTCTCTTTCCATTATTATTTAAACCTTTATTCTGAAGGTATTAAGAAATATGCCTTGGAAAGAAGGAATTGTGTATAATAGTATAATATTGAATATTCTTTTATATGCAGATAATGCAGCCATGCTTGAAAATACTAAAGAGGATTTACAAAAATTGATCTGTGATCATAATATTAAAAGTAATGAGATGAGATATAAAGATATAAAATTAATACATTTAAAACCAAATTTGTATTTGCAAGAAAAGACATTAACTTCTGGAATAAATGTAACAACCAGTGGAAACAGCATTAAAAATGTAGAAATTCATCTGTATTGTCTAAGAACTCATCACTGATATGAATAAAATGAGAAAAATATAGAGAAAAACTGAGGTTGCATGAGCCACCTTTATTAAAATAAAAGTATACTATGACTTTGCTTGCAGCTGAAGTTTAAACTTATTTCTTCAACTGCAAAATGCAGTAAATAGAGCTGATGATCTTTTTACTGCATTTTGTGTAAAGTGGATGGATTTTTACCTTAAAGTGTAAAATCATTAAAGCTGAGATTGTAGAAAGAATTGGATGTAAACAAAGAATTAACTATAAAAAATAGTGCTTACATTCTGTTGCCACTTTATTAGGTACACCTCCTTTAGCCTTCAAAACAGCCTGAATTCTCTACGTATGGATTGAACAAGATGCTGAAAACGTTGTGGAGGAATGGAGTACTATGCAGACATGAGTGTATCACGCAGTTTCTTGAGATTCGACGGAGCTGTAGGTCACGAGCGAACAGCCCTTTCCAGCTCATCCCAAAGCTGTTCAATAGGATTGAGATCTGTGGATTGAATGGGCCACTGCAGCAAAGAAAAGAAGTCATCATCATGTTCCTGGAACCATTCCGTAGTGATTCGGGTACTGTGCACCGGCGCATTATCCTGCTGGAAGTAACCATCTGACTGAGGATAAACTGGCAAACATGAACGGATGCACTTTGTCAGCAACGATGTTTAGGTACGATGTGGCATCCAGAAGTGAATCTATGGGTATCAATGGACCCAGTGTGTGCTAAGAAAACATTCCCCACACCATAACACTGCCCCCACAACCTTGCACAGCAGTCGTCAGACATGACACCAATTGTTTTCGCCAATTTCTGAGCCTACCATCAACATGATGCGCCAGGAACTTCGACTTGTCAGACCAAGCAACTGTTTTCCA
Source organism: Mastigoproctus giganteus (assembly GCF_048544385.1). Classification (NCBI taxonomy): domain Eukaryota; kingdom Metazoa; phylum Arthropoda; class Arachnida; order Uropygi; family Thelyphonidae; genus Mastigoproctus; species Mastigoproctus giganteus. Next base: position 71,671,084 of record NC_143577.1, read on the forward strand.
ATCCTTGATAGTCCAGTGCTGGTGTTGCTGTGCTCACAGGAGGCATGCTCTCTTGTTCTTTATTGATAACAAAGGCCGTCGGCTGTTGTAGCCCATTCGTGACAAAGTGTGACTAGTGGTCCGCTGTAATATTTTTTTCTGCACGCCAAGGTTGTATTCTGACGTGATGTGCGACATTGTGGCCTGTCTGTTTGCTTGCACAATTCTAGCCATCCTCCTCTGACCTCTCTCATCAACAAGCGATTTTCTTCCACAGAAGTGCCATTGAGAGGATGTTTTCTCTTCATTGCAACATCGATACACCCTTGAAACTGTGATGCGTGAAAAGTTCAGGAGAACTGCCGTTTCAGAGATGCTTTGTCCAGCATGTCTCGCACCTACTACCATGCCACGTTCGAAGTCCGTTAGATCACTCCTTTTCTCCGTTCTTGTTACAGTTTGTACTCTTAACTGATACTAGAAAGGTTGTTCTGCTGCATTTATATCCTCAACTGTGGTCACATGACTTGCAACGTTGTGGGACAAACCATTTGTGTGTACAGCAAGGGTGTACCTAATAAAGTGGCAGCACAGTGTATATAGAGGTTCAGTGGTCAGGTATCAAAATATTCTCAGAAAATTTAGGCTTCTCATAAACCTAAAAATTGTCATATATTGGACAGATTCAACAGCACAAGAAACAATGTTCCACAAGTAGTTTTGCTGAGGAAATACAAAGGAAAGTGAAAGGAAGAAGATACACATGGTTAGATGATATACATGACCAGATGGGGAGTGCTGCTACTACTACTACTACCATTTAGCATATGATAGATGATAATTTGCCTATTGCTCACCTTCAATATAGAGACAGTGCATGATGCTAGGATGTCTTTAATTATAATTACAGTTCAGCATTACTGTATCTCGAACTGGAAACTGGGTGACAGTTATATGTAAATTGTTATTGGCTTCTAAAGGGTGCAATTTGTTGCTTAGTTTGATATTTAATAAAGTGATTTGGTAATACATGGCTTCATATTACTGATCAGTGAACAGCCACTTTAATAACATAAAGTAAATGAATGTATACAGTATGTTCATTCCATTTTGTTCAATTTTTTTATTATTCAAGTCGCTATTAGTCCTTCACCACTTTTAAAAAAGACTCTACTGCATTAACATAAGTGATTTTTTTTGCACTACTTGTGCATTAATATTAATGAATAGATTGTTTTTACTTTTATTGCCAGACTAATAGGTTTTATTATGTGGAATTATGGGGTCATCTGTCAGTTTTATTTTTTTTGTTGAGTTATATAAATGATTATATTAAGAGTCACGTTGATCACACATTTAAATTTTTTTTTTGTTTTTCCCATTATAGATTTATACCATGTCTCAAGTACATTATTCAAAATGCTACCAGTCCAGAACTTCGGATTTTAAGAGGCAAAACAATTGAATGTGTAAGCCTTATAGGCTTAGCTGTAGGAAGAGAAAAGGTTAAGTAAATATTAATATATTTAATATAAAGAATTGTAAACTATAGACTGTCCTCTGTGGCAGCTTAGTCGCCATTATAGTCCCCACCTGCACTCGTTTGGAGAGGTCTAGGTTAAATTCTTGTCTGTGACTGGAGGAATTCTTCAGGGCTGTAGTCAGCTGATCTCAGGCAGAGGAAGCAGTTGGTTTTCTTCACATGAGTTATTCTGGTAGGATCAGCCACCCAATATGGGAAGGGGGAGAATGCAGGAGATGACCATTAGCATTAGAAGAGGCATATGATGCAAGAAAGCAAGCTTATATAGTGTCAGCCAAAAAAAAAAAAAAAAAAACCTTCCCATTTCACCCATCCATTCACACCAAAAGTTTGTCTAGTTCAGCCTTGAATTTATTTAAGCTGTCAGCTTACACAGTGACAGGTGGAAGTTTGTTCCAGCAATCAACCAACTACTGACTACTAGAGGCAAATTTCTGCATATCTGTTCTAAAGCTGTCTTTCCTCAATTTGAATTTATGTCCTCTCAGGCAATTAATCTGGCAAGAGGAAGAATCCCGTCAGATCCCATCACAGGTGCCTAGTTTCCAGACACTGCAAATTGTAGACCTTACACCTTTCTTTGTAAGAGCAACCCTTTGTTCCATTCACCAATCTCATTGCCCTTCTCTTCACTTTTTCCAGCAACTCTACATCCTTCTGAAATGAGGCCTCGAGACCTGTATGCAGTGTTCAAGGTGTGGCCTGGTAATTGCCTTATTCAAGGGGATAATCACCTGCTTATCTCTGCTACCAAAATTTCTATATATCACTGACAAGACCCCATGAGCTACTCTTGCATCATGTCTGTACTTCTCAGAAAACTTCATATCTGACTGCACAATTCCACCCAGGTCTTTTTTATTCTCCACTATCATAAGGGTAGTACCACACAGTTGTGTTTCTCTTGGGTTACTGCTACCCATAAGTATTTTGCATTTGTCAACATTAAACCTCAGTTGCCACCTCTCAGCCCATCTATCGAACTTTTCTAGATCCTGTTGCAGTAGCGTATCATTTGCAAACTTGGAAATTAAGCTTGATAAACCTTCATCAATATCATTAATAAATACAGAAAACAACAATGTGCCCAACACGGACTCCTGGGGAACTCCTCTAATACCATTAGTCCATGAAGAGCAATGTCCATTGATTATTACTCTGTCTTCTCCCACTCGACCATCCTTTTATCCATTCTAGTAATTTGCCCTTAACACCACTGCTCCAGCTTGTACAGTAGTCTTTCATGTGCAACAGTATCAAACGCTTTCCTAAAATCCAAGTATACAGTATCAAAATTATTTTTTTCATCCAGTTCCTTTCTGACCACATCATAGTATCCAATCAAATTGGTCAGACAAGACTTCCCCTTAACAAACTCATGTTATAATTCAGACACAGCCTTGTCTAGGTGATCCTGCAGTGCTTCTTTAATCAGTGACTCCATTATTTTCCCCAGAACAGAAGTTAAAATAACAGGTCTGTAATTACTTGTGTCTCTCTTTGATCCCCCTTTGTGAATTTGGTATACACTTGCACATCTCCAGTCAGTGGGGATCTCCCTTGACTCCAAGGATATCCTCATAATCATGACTAAGGGCCTGCTTACTTCCTTTGCTCCCTCTTTTAATATAACTGGATAGATCCCGTCCACCCCATGTGCCTTCCTTATGTTTAACTTCAGCATTTACACCGCCACTTTGCTCTCAGTTATTATAAAATCATTTTACTCCCTGTTAGAGTTTGATAAGCTTCTGGCCTCCACTTCCCTACCGAATTCCTCATATATGAATGTAGATGCAAAATACTCATTCAGTTTGTTAGCTACTTGAGCAGAATTATCAACAATCAAACCATTGATATCAAGTTGACCAATCTGATTCATCCCTTTTTTTCTAGACTTGATATAAATAAAGAGGTCTTCACTGTTTTTCTTTGCATCCTTTGCCAAAATTTCTCGTAATCTGCTTTGCTTGCATAACCTCCTTTGTGACTCGATTACAGACTATCTTATATCTACCATAGGCATCTGTGTCTCCTGTAATTTATATGCATCTCGTGCATTTTTATTTTATGCCACAAGTCTCATTAATTCATCTGACATCCATTTGGGCCTAAAAGCTGAACAGTATTTCTTAGTTGGTATGAAAAGCGTAGTAACTTCCAAGATTAATTCCTTGAATGCTTCCCATTTAAGGCGCCCCCGTAGCCAGGTGGGAAGGAGCAGCAGTGTGTAGCACATGCTTCTTGATTAGACCGGGGTTAGAGCCCATCACCACCAAATACGGCGGATGCGGAAAGGTCAGGGAATGACCACCGCATATTCCGGAGCAATATGGTCTTAGTTGCTAATGCTCCTAAAAACCAAACAACAACAACAGCTTCCCATTTAGAAATTGCTGTTGGTAACATCATTAGTCCCACTGTATAGAATTTAAAAGCTGTCTGAGACCATTGTAGTCACCTTTATGAAAGCAAAAACTACTCCCTCTGGTTTCCTCTTGAATATGCTGCTGTAGACAACTATCATCCAATAAATCGACAAAAGTCTTGCTGCTGTGTGAGTGACCAACTCACAAGTTCCAGTCTATATCTGGGAAGTTAAAATCCCCCATTATAAGACAATCTGATTTACTCCCCCCCCCCAACTGTTTGTTGTACTCATCAGAGTCATTAGGCCTTCAACACACTCCTATTCTCAATTTTGCTTTCCCAGTTTTTATGTCACACCAAACTGACTCAACACTGCACTGTCACCCGTATCAACTGGATGCACTTCCTTCGGTGTTATGTTTCTTAACTAACAAACAGCATGACCCCTCCACCCTTTCCATTCTTTCTGTACAGATTGTACTCTCCAAATTCCAATTCTGCATTCCCTATCTCTGTGTTACACTATGTCTCTGACATCCCAACATTATCTGCCTTTGGTGTCTTCACCAGCGCCTCAAATTCATTAAATTTATTTATATTTTTAGTTCAAATTCATCAAATTTATACTATACTTCTAGCATTGATATACATGGAAGTAAACATGCACCTATTCTTACTCTTAGTTACCCTAACACAACCCATATATTTCCTTGTTCCATGATTGACTCCCAGCAGTCCTTGAAATCATCAGCACCTCACTTTCCAGGCTGCTGTTCATTCCAATAGAAGCAGTGCAAGAATCACTTTCACCTCTTCCTGTGGCTACTGTTAATCTATTAGTCTGTGGATCCCCCAAGCTAGCGATTTTCTGAAATGCCTAATGTTCCTCAATAGCATCAGCAAATATTCTTGCACTCTTTCTATTTAAGTGTATTCCATCCCTGTAGAAATAATGTCTCCTGTTAACAAGCACATACCACGCTGAGAAAAATTCTACCCCACGAGACTTGTACAATCTGTCCAGGGCCGAATTGATTGACAAGGCTCTCATCATATACTCCCTCCTATCATGTCTTGGCAGAATTGCATACACTTTCAAATTTAACTCTAATTTGTGACTTTTTTCAACATTGACCTGTACTTGTTAAGCAAGTCCACAGATCTCCTACTCTTAATGTCATTAGTGCCAACGTCACCCTTTGTGGCCCTAAAAAATGATATCTGCTCTACAGCATCATCAGCTTTTGCCCCTGGCATGCATACCCTATGGAAGGAAGAAAGATGAATTGCTAAACACAGCTGCAGTTGTGTGGTAATTATGTTCTGTTATTAGTGCAAACCATTTATACCAACATTATAGTTCTTATTGCATAGTTTGCCACAAACTTTATATATATTTTATTTCTGTCAAGTTATTTCCTTTACCTTTAGAGGAACAGAAATTTTTTAGCTGTTTCTAAAGTTTGTGCAATTTCCAGTATTTTAACTAAATTAATTTAAACTTATATTTAACTGTGCCACTTATTTTTCATTTCAAGAAAAAAGCGAAAAAAAAATATAAATATTATTAACTATTAGTGACATTAACTGTAGTTTATCAAAACTATAGTTAATGTAGTTTTTTGTACTTTTTTTCTATAATGCTGCTGTACTATATTTCATATTATAGCCATGCATATCCTGCCTTAAACTGGGTTTTCCCCTTCGCTTAGACCCATTGGTTGTCTATTTATATATCTATTTCTTTAAAAAATATAAACCTCATCTGTCAAACTGTCTATTTTTGTTCATTTGGAAATAATCACACAATACTCTTACTATTTTTCATTGAGTCTGTATATTTTTGGAAATATACAGGATATTTTCAGAAAGATGTTACAGCTTCAATTTACTGAAATAAATGGTATTTATCAATATATTTGATGTTTCTGAACTCGTGGTCCAGCCTTGGAGGAATGTGACATGAGAAGCAGTACTAAGCAGTATGCATTCTTAGTGAGCTGATATTATCAGCTGCTAATGTTATTCAAATTCAGTGCAAGAAATCTCCAAGCCGACAAATAAGCCAGTTAACAAGTTTGAAGTGCCCCCCCCCCCCATACATTTTTTGGGTCTTAAAAAAAGTGGGGTAAAAATTGCACTGTCACTGTTCGACAGTATCAAGAGTTTATTGGGTATACGCCATTTCTGGAATAACATCTCATCACGGACAGCACTGTGGGGGGGAGAAAGGTGGTGGTGGATGAACATGGCCATCGACATCTGTCTTCTCACATTGTTTCAGCTAGCTTATTCAAGTATTTAATGCATTCAAGAAAATACATTATTTGCAGTTAGACATAACACTTCTTTATTAATAAAAATATTTTGATTCTATAAGCAAATATAATATCTTCTCCTTATTTTGATTTATCTCACTTAATAAAAATATAATATAGAAAATAATAAATATACACCGAAAGGACAGAATTCTTTGGATACCTGGGCAATGTGACGCTGTCATCCGTCTCACCCCCTAGTGGGCAAACCCACCGCTAGCAGGCATATAAGTATACTGCATTCACATAGATGGTAATTCGATGTCATTGTGGGTAAACATCATGAGTTAACATCCTTTGAAATAGGGATGATAGTGGGTACCCAATGCATGGGTCACCCTATCATGGAGGTGGTACAAAAATTGCAGTCACTGTTCAACAGTATCAAGAATGTATTGGGAATATACCATTTCTGGAATAACATCTCATCATGGACAGCGCTGTGGGCGGAGAAAGGCGGTGGTGGTGGATGAACGTGGCCACTGACATCCATCTTCTCGCATTGTTTCAGCCAACTGGAGAGTGATAGTGGCACAAATCACTTCAGACTTCAACGAGGAAAGTGCCAGGAACGTCTCCACCAAGACCATCAGGCAATCATTAGCCACAGTAGGTTATGGGAGCCGCCGACCCACCAGAGTTCCATTGCTAACACCACGACACAGGATTCTACGCCTCAACTGGACAAAATAACATCAGCACTGGACCTTGGATGATTGGTGACAGGTCTCCTAGTCTGATGAGTTCTGTTTCCAGTTATTTCGAGCGGACGGGAGGGTGCATATCTGGTGGAAAGTGCACAAAGCTATGCACCGTTATGTCAACAAGGAACTGTTCGGGCAGGTGGACGGTCAGTGATGATCTGGGGCACGTTCAACTGGCACACGTTGGGACGTCTGATACATCTAGAAGCATCTCTGAACAATCCAGGTTGTGTGTCGATCCTTGCAGACCATCTGCATCCCTTCATGGTCATCATGCACCCACAGAGCCATGGTGACTAGAACATAGTTAGAAGAGCAATCTGCAAATATTACTACCATGGAATGGCCTCCCCATTCACCGGACATGAATTCTGTGCAGCACTTTTGGGATGCTGTGGGAAGGTCCATTCAAATTTTGGATCCTCCACCCAGGAATGCGACAGAATTATGGACAGTGGTGCAGCAAGCATGGATGGAAATACCTCTGGAACACTTTCGTGAACTAGTGGACTCAATGCCTTGCTATGTGACTGACCTTATCCTGGGGAAAAGGTGGGCCTCCCCATTACTAGGTAGGTATCCCATGATTTCTGTCCACTGTGTATGTGTATATGTGACATTATGTTACATCATATTAAATATGTGTACATAATTATATATACTTTGTCTGTTACCCTTGAATTTCAAAGAGATTTATATATAATTTTTACCTCCCTATAACAAAATGCTATCTCATAAAGACAGGTTTTGGCTGGAGCATTTAATGCTTTCTGATTATTGCAGCAGTCTGTAAAGTATAATTGAAAGAAGTACTGCTACCTCATTGTTCACTGAGGCTCAGGCTGCACCACTATTTCAACTGGCACATGTTGGGGTCTACTTTGTTGGCATGTGTCTCCATTTTAGCTAGGCATTGGGAATATGGCCTCTGAAAGTAGCTTAATGAGTATTCAGTAGCTTAGTGATACAGCACAATTTCAGTCACTGTCTCTCAACCTTTCGCTATTCGGACCACCCTGGTACTGTATATACTGTTAAACCTGTAACATTGTGACGCCCTAAAGAGTGATTATCTTAATGGATTTGTTTTTAAGGCGTAGACTTAACATAAAGTGTATGTCATAATTATTGTTAAAATGTACTTTTTTGCAGTCTATGCCATCAAATGCAAGAAACACCTTAAAGTAATAATATTTATTGTCTGTAGTCGATATTTGGTGAATAGGTTTGGATTCATTATGTGGCTTCACAGAGTTGGTACATCATTTGCAGACATGTTATGACATTTTTCATCATTCATTAACCATATTTTTGGTAGAATTGGAATAAACTACCAGACAGTAAACTGGTGCCTATTCGTTTTTTGCATAGTAAAAAATAAGTGACCATTTGTTAGAACAAAAAATTAACATCAAATTTTGCTAGAAGTTGGGACTTACCTGCAGTGGAAATAGTTCATTATATTTAGAGTAGTGAGTGGTCAAAATAACTTTATCTAGCATTTGTAAATGTTTTTTCATAAAGGTGAAAGCTGCCATTGCTATTTATTTTCTAAGTCAAATAGACATGCAAAGTAAAAATAATATCCTGCTGAAATTCAAAATAGGTATTGAATTTACTTTTAAAATTTTGAAAGTAAATTCAATTTAGGAAATAAGTATCCATCACTATATACATGTACCCTTAAAGCTGAAGCAGCCTTCATTTTCATATACATATACAGTGGCCTTTTCAGAGTTGAATTTAATTAAAAGTAATAATTAAATCACATTTTTGAAAGTGACTGTATCACAATTTCAGTTTCTGAAACTGAAAAAAAATTGTTATAAACTTCCTTTTTTTTAAATTAATTAATATATATATATTTTTTTATCTCTATAGAAAATCATTTGCTGTCCTTTAATAGAAACATATTTTGCTCATTTATCCTAAATGACCAGTGGTCTAGAACCAGTCTTTGAATTGTTACAAAGAGATGAGTAATTTTGGTTTCTTGAATGATTATTATATTAACTTTATTTACACAGTAGGAAAAATGTTTAAAGTTAGCTAAAGAAATATAAAGCGCCTCATTCCCTGAAAGTTGAGAATGCATGCATGGTAAAATTAAAACAGAATTGGTTTTTTTCTTTGATATTAGTGAAATGTTTTGTTCAAAATTTATTAAGTGTTTGATCTTCATGATCAGACAGACTTATTTGGAAATTTTGAAATAGTTAATAGTTTTTGTGACACAGAAGAAGATATCTTTGACAAACTTAATGGATTCTTTAATGGTAACCTACAACTTACAATGAATCAGTTTTTAGCAAGAAAGGTCATTCACAACGATGATCCATCTTATTCACCAGATTTTTTTCTCCAACTTCCTGCTCTTTGTTGAAAAAAATTCAGTGGAAGGGAAACAGTATTTAGTGTGGATAACAATAAAGAAAATATCATGTGTGTAACGAAGGGTATCTGAAAAGGGGCCGACCGGGCTAGCCGAGTGGGTAAAGTACCTGCCCGGCAACCCAAAGGTCGCGGGTTCGATTCCCGCCTCGGGCTTGGATCAATGTACTGCAAAAACCTTGGGAGGTGCAATATGGCCACAGAAGCCGATGCGCCAACAACTACCAAATCAAAAATCAAGTATCTGAAAAGGAATTTTAAAATGCCGAAAATTTCAACAGGAGTATCATTATTAGTTAAAGCTTTCTCCTTCAAAGTAATCCCCTTATATAAAGTGGATTTCTTTGAATTCGGTGGAACAGGTGAATTAGCTATATACTTCACCAGTAACCATTTTATTTATCATTTGTTTCTACACTCCCCCCCCCCACCCTCATCTTTGGTAAAATATATTTAAAAGAATTTATATGTAGTGGCTGCATACTAAGTTTATTTATTTATTTTTATTAATTGCAGTTTTTGCCTGATGCCAATGATGTAATGGACCTGTTATTAAAATCTCAAACTGATGGTGCTGTAATTGCAGATGATGATCCACAGGTATAAATGGCATTTATAAAACTTCATGTTTTATGCATCAGATATTATTTTTAGGTTTTTACTTGTCTTTTAATCAGTTGTTGAATAATGTGTATATATCATTGAAAGGAAATTTATGATGCTACTATATATATTTGGCCTTGTGCATATTGAGTATTCCATAATTTAAATTTTTAATAGAGAATTGTACTTTAATGTTTTGTGATATCTGACTGATATCACAAAACATTGTACTTTAGTTCTAAGAAAATGTCAAAATATCAAATTGTGTTTGAAAATACACACATCTAACTGGAATTAGTCTCTTTTTGGCAATGGGGAAAGTGTTAGTGAAATAAATTTTTTCAATGTGTTTTATTTTGATTTTTAATCAAATTTAAAAAAAAAAATCAACTTCCTTGCATCATTTAGTCAATTATTATACTAATACGGCATATTCTAAGTGACTGTTCCCTGAAGTTGTCATTCTCTCTAGAAAATTTTCCTCTAAAAAGGAATGACTATGAAATATTTAGATTAATTTCGGTAGTCAAGTGAAAGAACACTACATAGGTCATCATGTTTCAGTTTCCCTCTGCAGCTGTCTTCCCAAACACCATGATATCTGAACAGATCTTCCATGAATGCAATGTATTCACTGCATAGCTGCACTCGGTTGAGCTAGCCTTGGATCACATAGAAACCATCCACCACAAAAAATTTGTTATATATACCGATTCTTTCACCTCATTGCAGACCTTAGTCCTCCTCCAGTCTTGCTGGATCCCTGGCCAAATTTGGATCTTAGGAAATGATTTGAAGACTGCAGCCAAATCAGTGATCCTTTTTAATTCTCTCCTGTTAGTTCCCTATACAGACTACACACAATTAATATGAAAGAAATTGGCCTCCCAGTGGCACTCGTGGCACAGGCAGGCTGCAAACAAGTTATACCAGATTAAGCTTATTCTACAGTTCTATTCGGCAGTCTAGTCTACAGTTCTCTTAGCAGTGCAGATGGGCTGGAAGAGTAGCTCATGGTGTATTGTCAATGATATACAGGAATTTTTCTAGCAGGGATAAGGAGGTGATTATTCCCTTGTATAAGGCAATGGTCAGGCCACACCTTGAGTACTGTATACAGGACCTGAGGTCTCATTTCAAGAAGAATGTAGAGCTGCTGGAACGAGTACAGAGAAGGGCAACAAGATTGATGAATGGAACAGAAGGTTGCTCTTATGAAGAAAGGCTTAAGTTTTGCAAATTACAGTGTCTGGAGACTAGGCACTGGTGAGGTGATCTGATAGAGGTGTATGAAGCCTTGAATGGTTTGAGCATGCTCAATGCCAATGGGATTCTTCCTGTTGCTCAGAATAATCACCTGAGAGGGCATAAATTCAGATTGAGGAAAGACAGATGTAGAATAGATGTTCAGAAATTTGCCTTTAGCCAGCGGGTAGTTGGTTGGTGGAACAGACTTACATTCCTCGTTGTGGAAGTTGATAGTTTAAATAAATTTAAGGCTCAGCTGGATAGGTATTTCAAATGAACTGAGGGGTGAAATGGAAGTGTGTTTTGTTTTTTTTTTTGGCTGATGCTGCATAAGCTTGCTTTCTTGCATCATATGCCTCTACTAATGCTAATGTTAACGTTAGCCCACATAGAGCTGTGTCCATTTATTACTGCTTTCTGCAATAAATGGTCTGCTCTACGTGGAGTAATGTTATTAGTGGGTCCCCCAGGGTTTGGTGTTGGGCCCATTGTTGTTTGTGTAAATCGAAACAGATGTTTTTTGTTCCTTTGAATTTGAAGCGGTCCTGGTTTTGCTACCCGCGTTAGATGAAACTTGAAGTCATCTGAGTCCCATCACTTGTGAATATCTTGTCTACTTGAAAAGGTTGCCGACACTAACTAAAGTTAAATATTGTTATAAAACAATTGAAAGGGCTGTAATTAAAATCCATTCCTGTATAATAAATAATATTATTATACAGTATACGTTAACCCTAACTTATTGGATTTTATCCACTTCTTCAAGAACTGCATGCCGTATAGAGAAGGGCTGCAGGAATTGACATAGGAATAATCAAAAACTCAGTAATGAACATACAGGATTTCACTGTAAACTCTTACCACTTATCTGAAAAAATTGCAAGACTTGAAAAGCTTGCAGAACTGAAAATAAAACTAAGAATAGGAATGAGAATCAAAAAAGTGTAAGGATTTATGAAGTGAATTGTGTTTTTTTCCAGTGCTAAGAGAACTTAGCACTGGAAAAAAAAAATGTACAGCCCAAGAGCTGTACCTTTTTTTTTTTTTTTGTCATTGTATGTATATGCACTTACAGTGAATGTTCTTCAGAAGTAAAATACAACTACATTGGAGGATTAAAAAAAAAAAAACTTCAGGAAAAAACGCAAAGTTTGTACAGTCTTTATCACAAGACATTTTGCTTTTAATAATATACTGCATAGAAATTCAGTAATTTCTCACACAACAATGAAAGTTACTAAAGTTATTTTATTTATTTATTTTTTTTGCTGCATATTGAAATAATCACCATGTTGTTTATTATAATTGTATATACCTGCTAAAGAGAACATATTCTATTCATATCTTGAGATCTTATTTGCTGGTTAAGGCTTGCAATCTATACAGAGAAAGAGACCCCATTAGTTTCCTGTAGTCTTTTCTTTTAATGTTATTGCTTATTCACTAACAGCATAACTTAATATGAACTGCTCTTGCCATTTACAGCTATGTAAGCTGGTTTTACAGCACCTCTATGAACTGGTGACTTTAGAACAGCTGATAGTGAAAGAGAAATAGAAAATGCTCATTGGGAGCACAACTGGTAAAATGTATGTTTGGATATAATTGCAAAATTCTACATTGGTTTTGTGAATTGGTTATGTTTTATTACATTGGTTATGTGAATTGGTTATGTATCTATGTCTTTTTTGTACTTAAAGTCACTGATTTATTAACTGAAATAAACTAATGAAACACACAGATTTGTGGAGCATTCAGCTTGTCCAGTTTAAACATGGGGCATGCGATAAAATATTTATCTTTTGTCTCTTAGTTCAGCACGTTAATAATTGGGAATGAGAGGAAAGTTCCCAGGGGGAAAATTGTTTTTCCCCTTTGGGAGGAGGAGGCAACTTGCTATCTTATTTTTGAAAAGGAATAAATCTTACATTGTTAATTCACGAAGCTGAATAAATCTGTCTGAAGAATTTGTAATTGATAAGATAATTGTAATTAAAAGTAATATTTGTTATATGCTTATTATATATCCCAATACAGCTATTTATTTCCTTTTTATAAAAAAGGGTACTCTTGATGTTTTATTTGTTGACTAGCCAACACACGAAAGATGATGTATTCTGATTTACACAGAGTAAATAGCCTTGGCATGGAAAAGGAAGTACAGCTTTTTTCCAGAGACATCTTTATTTGAATTTTTTTTTTTTTTTTTTTTTTACGTTTTACTTTAGTGTATAGTTACTTGCCGTCTTTTCTTTCAGTCAGCTTTCATGGTTACTCTCTTCCATAAATAGCATTTTTTTTTTTTATGTACACAAAATATAGATTTAATTCTATGTAACTAATGTAAGGTTTTATAACTAGTAAAACTGATCACTAGCTTACACAAATTCTGCATGACTTATTTAGCTTAATTGACAATAGAATTTCATGCCAAAAGAGAGAAATGTTGCCGCATAGATTGCTATTTAAGAATTAAACAGCAGCTGATATACAAAGTTAGAAGTATTCTCTTCTTAATTTTTATATAGTCAAGCATAATAAATGACATAGTATATACTTTAGTGTTACAGCTTGTCAGCTCACGTATGCCAAGGCCGACCGGGCTAGCCGAGTGGGTAAAGTACCTGCCCGGCAACCCAAAGGTCGCGGGTTCGATTCCCGCCTCGGGCTTGGATCAAAGTACTGCAAAAACCTTGGGAGGTGCAATATGGCCACAGAAGCCGATGCGCCAACAACTATAAAAAAAAAAAAAAAAAAACGTATGCCAAGTCATGACCTCTCTAATAATGGAAGAAGAAATGAAACACTTAATATAATTTCTCTGTGGTATTAATACAGGCTCTGACTAAAAATGTCTGTCTTGGTGTCATTTATCTTGTTTAGCTAGCTTATCTTTTATTAAACCCATTTAAATTGAAATATATGTTTTCCTTGAACTTCAAATTAATCAGGTTTTAATGTATGAATAAATGGTAAAAATAAAATTAGATTGCATAACATGGTAAAGAGGATGCAGTTAATACTGTTAGTTATCTTGGAATTCCTTTAAAAACAGAAGAGATAATTATTGTAAAAAACTGCTTTATAATGGTATGAGATATGTAATGCACATAACTATTTTTAATTTATTTATAAAAGCACTACAGGAATATCTGTTTTATTTGCTGTTATAAGTCTTTTACTTTCAGTTATGCCACCATTTGTCATGTTGTTATTTATTGTCCTTTCCTTTGTTCCTTTTTTAAGGAACAAATTAAGGGTGAATAACAGAATGCACTGCTCTACCATCAATATCTGGACACTTACATATCTATAAAGAACTTTTATTTATAGGAAAACTAATGCTATGCACAGAAACCTTTAGCCTTAATGACAACTGCTGGTCTCCATGGAAAACTCTTCTATGTAAATGTCCTCTAGGCTTTTGCAGCACTGGCAAAAAAAAAGCTAAATAAGAGAATAAAAATTATGCTCTTCCCTCCTCCCATAGGTAACTCTCCAGTACACCTTTGAATTTCTTCAAATTGTCAGCCTGTACTATCTGTAACATGTTCCAGTAATCAACAACTCACTAGCTGAAAGAAAACTTCTCATGGTATAGTCTAAGCCTCTTCCTCTGTAATGTGAATATGGCCCTTAGTTCTGGAATTCTTTATAACAGTGAGGATGCCATTTTCATTCATTTTACTAGCGCCCCCCCCCCCCTTCAGAGCCTTATAAGCCTCAATCAGGTGCCTGATTGAGGCTTATAAGGCTTATAAAGCTTACCTTGAGACTTATAAAGACTTACCTTTCCAAGCTTTGTAGCCCACATAAATTCTTTCCTTGTATGGTTCCCCTTTTGCTGATGCTTGTCTTTGGACTTTTCAAAAAGCTCAATGTCTTTAAGATGAAGTCTCCATATTTGGACACATTATTACAACTTTGTTCTAACATTTGTCTTATACAGTAGAGATTATATTCTTCTACAGGATATTTTTTGATAAATCATCAACAGGACACCATGGGCTCTCCTAGTTGTGTGTTTACACAGTTCAGGGAACAACTTTTCCAAAATACATCATTTGCAAATTCTGACATGTCCTCTATCCCTTCATCGATATTATAAAAATCAGAAACAACAAATCCTTGGCAACACCACTTCTGATATTTCACCTGTCTCCTTGAAGGCCTAGAAACAGATTTATAGTTGTGTCTGACATCTGGTGTTTGTTAGGACATGACTCAGAAGCCTGTGGCAGATATAAGCTAGTCTGTAATCAGGTCAGAAAGGAGGTTAGGCAGGCGAAGGCAGATTACGAGAAATCTTTGGCAAAAGATGCTAAGAAAAACAGCAAGGATTTCTTTACTTATATAAACTCTAAAAGGAAGGGGATGAATCTGATTAGTCCACTTGATATTGATGGTTCGACTGTTGATGATCCTGCTCAGATAGCAAACAAACTGAATGAGTATTTTGCATCTAAATTCACACATGAGGAGTTATTAAGGTTTGAAAATGGTAGAAGGTTATCAAATTGTAGCAGGGTGCTTAATGATTTTGTATTAACTGAGAACAAAGTGGAGGAGAAATTGTTGAAGTTAAACATAAGAAAGGCACCGGGGTGGATGGAATTTATCCAGTTATATTAAAGGAGGAGGCAAAGCAACTAAGCAAACCCTTAGTCATAAATATGAGAGCATCCTTGGACTGAGGGGAGGTCCCCACGGACTGGAGATGTGCAAGTGTATCCCCAATTCACAAAGGGGGATTGAAGGGTGACATGAGTAATTACAGACCAGTTAGTTTAACTTCTGTTCCAGGTAAAATAATGGAGTCACTGGTTAAAGATGCATTGCAGGATCATCTAGACAAGACTGCAGCAATAATTCAGACACAGCATGGGTTTGTTAAGGGAAAGTCTTGTCTGAAATATTTAATAGGATATTATGATGTGGTTACAAAGGAACTGGATGCAAAAAATAATTTTGATATCGTATATTTGGATTTCAGGAAAGCTTTTGACACCGTTGCGCATGGAAGACTATTGTACAAATTGGAGCAGAATGGTATTAAGGGTAAGTTGCTACAATGGATAAAAGGATGGTTGAGTGGGAGAAGACAGAGGGTGGTAATTAATGGATGCTGCTCTTCGTGGACTAATGTTATTAGTAGAGTCCCACAGGGTTTGGTGTTGGGTCCTCTGTTTTTTATATTTATCAATGATATTGATGAAGGTATATCAGGCTTAGTGTCGAAGTTTGCAGATGATACAAAGGTTGGCAGGGTTGTTAATGGCAGTGTGCTACTGCAACAGGATCTATATAATTTGGGCAGATGGGCTAAGAACTGGCAACTAAAGTTTAACCTTGACAAATGCAAAGTAGTACATATGGGTAGAGGTAACCCCAGAGAAACATACCAACTGTGTGGTACTACACTTAAGGTGGTAGAAAATGAAAAAGACCAGAGTAATTGTGCAGTCAGATATGAAGTTTTCTGAGCAATGCAGATAGGCTTCCAGGGCAGGTCATGGGGTTTTGTCAATGATATATAGGAATTTTGCTAGCAGGGAAAAGGAGGTGATTGTCCCTCTATATAAGCCAATGGTCAGGCCACGCCTTGAGTACTGCATACAGGTCTGGAGGCCTCATTTTTCGAAGGATGTAGATTTGCTTGAGCGTGTACAGAGCACGC
The DNA here is from genome assembly GCF_048544385.1 of Mastigoproctus giganteus. Lineage (NCBI taxonomy): Eukaryota > Metazoa > Arthropoda > Arachnida > Uropygi > Thelyphonidae > Mastigoproctus > Mastigoproctus giganteus. Next base: position 71,687,917 of record NC_143577.1, read on the forward strand.
TGAATTCTGATGGGATCCTTCCACTTTTTCAGATTACGAACCTAAGGGGGCATAAATTCAAATTAAGAAAAGACAGGTGTAGAATAGATGTGCGGGAATTTGCCTTTAGCCAGTGGGTGGGTAATTGCTGGAACAAACTTCCATCTGTCGTTGTGGAAGTTGATTGGTTAAATAAATTTAAGAAGGAACTGGACAGCCTTGTGGATGGAATGGTATGATTTTTTTTTTTTTTTTTTTTTTTTTGCTGATGGTGCATAAGCTCATACACATTCTTTCTTGCATCACATGCCACTACTACCACTACCAACTACAAATGGTGTTGTAAAAAAATCATTATTTTCTTTCCTCTCTGATACTTAAATTACTTTTAAATATTGTATGGTATTTTCAGTTTTCATTTCAAGGTTATATTGTCACTGTATTTTGCAATTCGCTTATGTTGGTTTTTTTTTTTTTTTTCTGTTTTTTTTTTTTTTTTAAGCTGGCTTATATGATTTCAGCATGGGCAAGGATGTGCAAAATCCTAGGCAAGCAGTTTGAACCATATCTTCCTTATGTCATGGGACCTGTATTAAAAGCTGCTGCTCTCAAACCTGAAATAGCTCTCCTCGACAGTAAGTAATTTTTTAATTTTAAGGTTTTTTAGTCTCAAGTCCAAGATTTAAAATGAATCTTAAAGATTGACTTGAGTAATCTCAGGCACCACATATTTAGCAATGATGTACAGTCAGTTCTGCTATAACATGGTGCATGTGTTCCTAAAAATGGTATTTCGCACATTAAAAGCAACAGCACTTATGGGAAAAATAGGGATAGGGCAGAGCACGCAAAAAAAAAAAAATTTTCAGTCTGGTAAGTAAAACAGTAAAAAAAAGTTAGAAAACCAATTTGCTATCGTACTGCTATTACAATAAGATCGAGTTTGCTACCCATTTATAATTAGACTTCACTAACAGAAAAGCCCAATAAACAGCAAACTGCAAATTGTTTTTATTGTTTTATGGTAGTGATCTCCCACAAATGTGCTCCTCCGCTCGCACTATCCCACCTGACAAAATTTCTGTTTGAATAGAAAATCTTGTGAATACAGCAAATGATAAGTTTGATAACAATGTCCCTGACCAATACAATTACAGTAAATGGGAAATATTGCTCTCATACATTTGACATTTTTTAAGCTTCATAAACTTGTATGTATTGCTGCGCAGGTTGCTATGCTCAGCTTGGTGCTGGTGTTACTAACATACGAAGTTGCGCATGAGTAGGGCTTACAATACCGAGATTCCGGGATCCAGGTAATTTTTTTCCAGTATTCAAATCTGGGTATTGATACAAAAATGCCGATTTTTCAGTACTAATTTAAAAAATAATTACCCATGATTTATTCACATAAAGGTTATAAAATCAACAACAATAAATCATTAATACTACTGAATTTGCAAATGAGGGATTGTTATACACAGTACAAATGCAATGGAAACCTGAAAATCATGAAACTGTAAGACAAAATATTACAAATATATTTATCTTAGTAAGTATAGTGTGTGTGGAAGTAAAGCACTTGTGGAATAACAAAAACATCATTACGAAAATTTCCATTAGTGGCAGTAGGCCTGGTAGTGCAATTAAGGAATATGGTGAACAATGGTATGGCAGGTGCGGAAGGATTAAAATTAAAAGCTGAACAATAGTTTAATCCCTTTGTTACACCACTACTTGAGGATGCGACACTTAGTGCATTTTGGGAAAGGATGTATGTATGGAGCAGTTCAAAGGTATTGTGAATAGGTGATCTTGAGGTAAAAGATGAAAGCATTTCGCTGTGTGGGAAAAATATTCTTTTTTCCACCAAAGGAAGAAGAGTGAGTTTAAAGAACTGTGATTTGATCAGGTTTAAATTAGATAGAGGGAGATACGGAAACGCATTTTTTTATATGCAAACCCCTCCTGGGATTTGCATATAAACTTGCGTATAAAAAAGTAGTACAGGGGGCAATTATAACTTGCAATCAATTAAAATTTATTTATTTCCTTCTCAATAAATAATTGAGAAGGAAATAAATAAGGTGCTCGTACCAAAGAGGGGTTTGTGTTTGTTGTTCGGAGCGGTTGCAGATTTCCAGTGGTAGTTCTGGGTTTGGTTCGGGTCCAGTTCTGGGAGTCCAGTCAGTACGGATATAGTTCTGGGAGTCCAGTTAGTACGGATATAGTCCAGCTATATAGTGAAGGGTTCCGCCAGGCACATTCCTGTGCTGGAAGTTAATCCAGAAGCTGAGTAACAAGCCAGTCAGATAGTGCCCTGGCTTCTACTACTGCTGTGGTAATTTCCTTCAGTATTAACAGAGAACCGTTCTCGAAATCACAGAATAAGACAGTACGAAAGAGCTATACAGCAGAGATGCAAGAGTTCAACTAAGAAGAGAGAGAGAGAGAGAGAGAGAGAGAGAGAGAGAGAGAGAGAGAGAGAGAGAGAGAGAGAGAGAGAGAGGCATCACCGCACCCCGTGGAACCCGCACAAAGGAATCCCACCATGAAAGAGAAGGAAGGTAAGTCCCCTGAACTGTGTTGTTTTGGAAATGGTATTTAGATAAAGTGGGAGATTATTTTAGAATAAAGTTGAAGTTGGAGAAACACAAGAAATAAGGACATATTTAGTATTAAGTTGGGTTATTCGTTGAAGTTGTAAAGAAAATTTATATTACTAAATTAAGAGAGATTACATGGAATTGTTAACATTAAGTTAGCAACTTATGGATTGCTGTTGTGAAGAGAATTAATATTGGTGATTAAGAGAAATATGAGGAAGTGATTAAGATTGAATTAGTTTAGTGTTTGAAGCTGGAGAGAGAGAGAGAGTTGAGATTGTTAATTGAGAGAAATTTGATGGTAATTATAGCATGTATTAACAGATTAAATGAGAAAAATTAATAGATTAGATGTAAATGAACACCAGTTATGTATTGTAAGTGGATTTCTATGATAAATGACTTTTGTTTTATATTTGTGTCATTGCTCTTGAGAAACTGACAGCTCGCATATAATATATATACTCGTGTGTGGGGGATATCCCTCAGCTCCTGGAAATTCTCATTTTTTTAACGCAGTCAAGTAGCTTGTGGGGCTTAGTGCTTGAGGGGAGCTGCTGTACAAAAATCATAACAATGGCCACTGACAGCAATAATAAGGTACAAGGAGATAAAAATTAATAAATAAATAAATAACCCTTCCCCCACAACTTAGATTTGGTTTCCTCACCAAACTTAACAGTCGGTCCCTTTCTTTCGTTAGTATGGATATAGTGCCATAAAAAGTCAAAAAGGAAATATTTTTTTATTTTTGATAAAATGGAAATAAGATTTTTTTGAAAATGAGGGAATGAGGGGGGTGGTTAAACATGCAACTCGTCTACGACCAACTCAGTATAAAGCAAACCAGCACAGAATCCAAAAGGACATTTTCTGCTGCTAATTAAATATGTATCAAAATTAGATCTAGTTTAAATGATAACACTGTTGAGTTTCTTAAGAGCTCACTTTATTCAGACAGGTAGTGTGGTTGCTTATTTTTTTGTTTTTAGAATAACTGTATGTTTAATAATTTTTGCTAGAATATTTATTATTTTAATAAAAGTTTGATTTAAAATGTGAGTTCAAGTAATTACTTGTTTTTTTTCCCTTTATTGCACCAAATTGTCATCAAAATTTATTGCGAAATATATTTTTTCTGGAATACCGGTATCCCAGTTTCATAAATTAAAAATACTGAAATACCAATATTACGATTTTGATCGGTATTGTGAGCCCTATGCATGAGCCAATACAAAAATTGCATTATGGTCGCATTGTTCCCTGATGATATATCAGTCACATTGGAGCAAATTTGCGTTGCAAAAATTCACGTTATAACAGAACTGACTGTACTCTATTCATATTGACTGGAAGTTTATTTTCCCAAGGACTGTTAAAGTTTATTTTTCCAGTGTTGGACTATTAAAACGTATCTCCAATTTTTTCATAATATACTGAACTTTTATTGGAGAAGCTTTCTTTTGCACAGTTATGTAAACATTTTTATGTAACTTGTTTGTTTTAATCACTTAGCAGTCCACTTTTATTTAAAATAATGTTCAAAAACTCTATCTAAACTTTAGGAAAATTGTTTGGCTTATGAGATTGTTATGCATGTATTCCTGCCATAATAACATTTCTGTTTTAGTTAGTAATGATAGAAGAAAGCAAGCTTCTACAGCATCAGTCAAAAAAAAAAAAAAAAAAAAAATTCCATTTCACCCACTCCAATAGCTTGTCTAGTTCTTCCTTGAATTTATTCAAAGTATCCACTTCCACAACAGTGGATGGAAGCTTGTTCCAGCAGCCAGACCCCCCCTTCCTCAATTATATCCCCTCATGCGCATAATCTAAGCAAGTTGAAGAATCCAATCAGCATTGAGTTTGCTCAAGTCATTCAAAGCCTTAAACACCTCAGTCATATCACCTTGCAGGTGCCTAGTCTCCAGATGCTAAAATTTGCAGAACTGAAGCTTTTTTTGATAAGAGCATCCCTTTGTTCCTCTCACCAGTCTCATTGCCCTTCTCTGTACCTGTTGCAGCAGCTCTAAGAAGGGAAAAGAAAAAGAGATCAGGTAATATCTTGCCTGTCCTCTTTTCCCTGCTAGAAAAATTCCTGTATATCATTGACAGAACCACCTGAGTTGTCCTGGAAGCCTGTCTGCACTGCTCAGCCAGCAGTGCATAGCACACGCTTCTTGATTAGAACAAGGTTTGAGCCTGTCACCACCAAATACGGAGGATGCGGAAAGGTCGGGGAATGACCACCGCATATCCCGGAGCAGTATGGCCTTAGTTGCTAATGCTCCTAAAAACCAAATAACGAACTAACTAACTAACTAACTGCACTGCTTAGAGAAATTCATATCTGACTGCACAATTATCACCAGGTTATTTTCATTTTCCCCTACCCTGAGTATTGCAACACAAGGTTGGTACTTACTCTCTGATTACTGCTATCCATATCATTTGTCAGTGTTAAACTTCAGTTGCTTTCTCAGTTCATCTTCCTAATTTTTCTAGATCTTGTTGCAGCAGCATAACTTCATTACTGTCATTAACCACCCTTCCAACCTTTGTATCATCTGCAAACTTAAACATTAATCTTAATATACTTTCATCAATATCATTAATAAATACAAAAAAAAAAAAAAAAAAAACAAGCCCAGCACTAAACCCTGTGTGAACTCCAGTGATAACCACTCTCTGTCATCTCACACTCAACCATCCCTTTATCCATAGAAGTAACTTGTCCTTAATGCCATACTATTCCAGTTTGTACAGCAGTGTTTTATGCACAAAAGTATCAAAAGCTTTACTGAAACCAAGTATACAATATTAAAATTATTTTTTGCATCCAGTTCCTTTGTCATTGCACCATAGTATCCAATCATATTGGTCAGGCAAGATCTCTCCTTAATAAACCCTTGCTGTGACTGAAATATAACTACACTCCTGTAGAAATGGTCTGCATCACTTCGTTAACCAGTAACTTCATTCTTTTCCCTGGAACAGAAGTCACATTAAAAGGTCTATAATTACTTATGTGTCACCCTTTGATCCCTCCCCCTTGTGAATTCAGGATACATTCGGAAATATCCAGTCCACGCAGATCTCCCCTGAATCCAAAGATGCCTATAATTATGCAATTATGAGTGAGTATCTGTGTCTTGTGACACAGATACTCACTCATAATTGCAATTATTTTTTATATAATACTTATAATCCATGCATATAAGGGTGACCTTTCTTTTATGAATTATTGTTTTCACTACACATTGTAACTAAGTGTAAACTGCTCTTGTTAAATGCACTCCATAAGCCAGTGGCCAGCATCTTTCACTTTAGAACATATGAAAGTGGTAGACAGAAAAAGGCATAGTGGTAGTAGTAGTAGCAGTGGCATTTGATGCAAGAAAGCAAATGTATGAGCTTATGCAGCACCAGCCAAAAAAAAAAAAAAAAAATCACACCATTCACTCCAAATGCCTGTCCAGTTCCTCCTTAAATTTATTCAACCTATCAGCTTCTACGACAGATGGAAGTTTGTTCCAGCAATTAACCACCCGCTGGCTAAAGGCAAATTTCCGCACATCTAATCTACATCTGTCTTTTCTTAATTTGAATTTATGCCCCCTTAGGTTTGTAATCTGAAAAAGTGGAAGGATCCCATCAGAATTCAGCGTGCTCAACCCATTCAAGGCCTTATATACCTCAATCAGATCACCGCGCAGGTGCCTAGTCTCCAGCCACTGCAATTTGCAGAACTTAAGCCTCTCTTGGTAAGAGGATCCCTTCATTCCCCTCATCAATCTTGTTGCCCTTCTCTGTACACGCTCAAGTAAATCTACATCCTTCCTAAAATGAGGCCTCCAGACCTGTATACAGTACTCAAGGCGTGGCCTGACCAGTGGTTTTAAAAGTACAACTGAAAAAATATTATTTTATTACAGAATAAAGAACCATGAAACCTACTTAAAAGGAAAATATTATATGCAACTGCAATAAAATAAAAAACAGAATTAAAAGGGTGGGGGAGACATGGGATCAAATTTGGGAAAAATCTAAGTATGTGAAGCTGCTTAATGCAGCATGATGTCACTGTTTTTTTAGGTGTGATCTAACTATCTCCTCATAAAGAGGAATAATGATGTCCTCCCTACTAGCAAAGGCCCTATAAACCACAGACAGGACATCACGTGCATTCCTCTCCACCTGTTTGAATGGGAAAATTTCACATTGGACCAAATCATAACACCTAAATCTTTTTTGTCTTGAAACACTTTCAGCTCCCCTCTCCATAACTTATATGTGACTCCAGGATTTTTGTTTCCCACTTTACTTGCCATTTTTTAGATCACATATGCAACCAATCCAAGTCTTGTTGAAGCGGCATGGTCTGGCTCAAATTGTTAACCACCCTTCTCATTTTCAAATCATTAGCAAAGTTTGGCTGCTTACCTTGGATACTCTCATCAATATCATTTATGAAAATTACCTGTATATCATTGACAGAATCCCAGGAGCTCTAACATGTTTATCAAATAAACATATGATGATATAAAGATTTAAAAAAAAATCAGAATAAGGATTTGGAAGGACTAAGTTTTTTTTTTTTTTTTTTTTATGAGAACCCCAAACACGAGAGGTATTATAACCTATAGTACTTAGTACCGTGCTTGGGTTGGAGGTTGAGAAGACGAAAGAAGATATTTGTTGATATTGGACTTGAACTTCTGTAGATTGTAATTTTCAGGAAATACGTATGAAGGAAGGTTGTTCCAGAAAACGGCAGTTGAATGAATAAATGAGGAAGATGAAAAGTTGGTTCTGTGGGTTTGTAGTTGGACAGTAAATGGATGTTGGCTGGTGGCGGCACGTGTTCGGACTGTTTTGAAAGAGAGAGCGGGAATTATAGAAGCCAATTCAGAAGAACAGTGCCCATCGAAGTATCTGTAGAAGAGGCATGCAGCAGAAACAGTGCGTCTATGAGAAAGCGAGTGGAGAGTCTCTGTTAGAGATGAATCATTAATTAACCTAACTGCCCTCTTCTGAATGGAATCAAGAAGCCTGAGAGAGGTTTTGGGGGCACCACCCCAGATGTGGGAACAATATTCCATGGCAGGGCGGATTTGCAATTTATACAGAGTGAGCAGCTGTTTGGAAGAAAAGTAACGCCGAGAGCGAAAGAGAAAACCAAGTTTTTTAGATGCAGAGGAAGCAATATTTGTAATGTGCTTGTGCCAAGAGAGATTAGAAGTCAGGGTAATCCCCAAAAGAGATATATCATTTTGCCTAGAAATTGGAGTGTCACTAAAGATAAGCATAGGAGCAGAAGAATCCTTTTTGCAAGATATAAGACAAGATTGAGTTTTAGAAGGGTTGAAATCAACTAAGTTGTCTTTGCCCCACTGGAGAATTACCTGAAGATCAGCATTTAAGGAATTGGCAGCAGATTTTCGAGAACTTGAAGCTGATTGAGCTGGACAAGGTTTCTCAAAATGGAAAGTTGAATGCAATGTGCTATCATCGGCAAAACTATGAATAGGATTTCCAGTCAATGGAAGAAGGTCATTGATATACAAGAGGAAAAGAGTGGGGGAAAGAACTGAACCTTGGGGGACACCGGCATTAGTGGAGAAGTTAGAAGACAGAGAGCCATCTACCATCACCCTCAGTGAGCGATCAGAGAGAAAACTGGATAACCAATTACTAAAAACAGTTGGCAAACCATAAGATGGAAGCTTGTTTAGAAGACCTTTATGCCAAACACGATCAAAAGCCTTTGAGATGTCAAGAGCAACTACTTGTGTTTCACCGAACCTTTCCATTGAATTAGTCCATAAATGGGTAACATAAGCCAGAATATCACCAGTGGATCAACACTGACGGAATCCATACTGGCGATCGTTGATCAGACGGAAGGTTTCTAGGTAGTTTAAGAGTTGGCGGTTAATTGATTTCTCCATTACTTTAGAAAGAGTAGAAGTAATTGCAATGGGACGATAATTGGATGGGAGGGATTTGTCACCCTTTTTAGGAACTGGCTGGATATGAGCAAATTTCCAAGCAGAAGGAAAAACACCTTTGGAATAAGAAAGTGAAAAAAAGGCGGCAAAGAATAGGAGTAAGTTCAGCAGCACAGGTTTTGAGAACAAGTGGAGAAATACCATCAGGACCTGGAGCTTTCTTAGCATCAAGATTCATCAAAATCCTTCTGATATCCTTTTGATGGAAGACCACAGGAGGCATTGAATGGAGTGTGTTAGGAATGGTGGGAGGTGTTTTACCAAGATCATTAATACATGAGCTCGAAGAAAAATGGGATGCTAGCAGGTCAGCTTTATCCTTGGCTGAAGTGACAACAGAACCATCTGGTTTGGACAGAGGTGGGAGCAGAGATGGGCAAAAGTTGCGGCCAATAGCTTTGGCAAGAGACCAGAATGCTCGGCTACCATTAGGGCAAGAAGCAAGTTTTCTACTCTTAGCCTGTTCAAACTCTAGTTTGGACTGATTAATAACTGCTTTACAATTGTTGCGAGCTTTGGTGTAGGCAGAAAATGAAACTGAAGAATTAGAAACAAGCCATTTACGATCTGCAACGTTTTTCTCTTGTACAGCCTTAGCACACATTTATTGGAAACCCAAGGTTTAGATAAAGGACGAGATTTTAAAGTGGAGTGTGGGATAAAGGATTCCATTCCTGCAAGAATAATTTCACTGACACGATCTGAGCAAACGTTGACATCAGAAGTTTTGAAACAGTAATCAGGCCAAGGAAAAGAAGAAAAGAAGTCTCGCAGGTCATCCCATTTTGCATTCTTGTAATGCCAAACAATACAAGGTTGGAAATAGCCATGAGATAAAGGTTCCATTGGAGAAGAGACAATCACCAAGTTGTGGTCTGAAGTGCCTAAAGGACCTCTCACTTCAACCTTGTACTTAGAAGGGTTGTTTGTGAGAAAAAGATCAAACGTATTGGCTGTATGATTAGGATTGTCCGGTATTCTTGTAGGTAAATGAACAATCTGTGCTAGGTCATTAGTAATTGCAAAAGCCTCAGCATCTCGACCTGCTGGGTCAGTGTGATTAGAAAACGGAAGCCAGCTGGAGTTGTGAAAGTTAAAATCACCAAGGAAAATTACCTCACTTATTCAAGTTGCAAAGAGAGGAAGTCAAAGAGCTCCAAGTGATTAGTGGAGTTGGGAGAACGGTAGAGACAACAGATGAATTTTACACAATGAGTTTACACATACTGTTGAGGTGATTCATATGCTGATGTGATTCAACAAGGTATTACAACCTTAAATATTTAATACATTCATAGCAGAAGCTGTATGACTGTAATTTTTACACCAACTCACTTTCTGTTGTGAATTTCTAAGACCAAAGCATGTTTCCCTACTGCACTTGAAATTCTTTAGGGCCAAACAGAATTCACAGATAGCAAATTGCTCAAATGGATTGTTGGAAGCGTTAAGTTAAATATTTTTGTAACTTTAACTTAAATATAGTTGTACTGGGAGAACAATTCATCATCCAATAGATAACTATTTGGAGAACAACTTTCATGAATGAAATTGAAACCAGTCAATTTCATGTGCACACACAGAGATTCTCTGTATCATTGAAGGTGACGAAATATTTTTTACATCAGTTCTGTTCACATTCAGCATGAAAATTTACTAGATGCTATTATGAAAGAAGAAAGAATTGATTTATGAGTGGCTCTTAGTATCAAACTGACCAAGGAAGAAAGCATGAAATATAACAAATTATCCCGTTGTTCTTGGCATTTTAATAATTCCTCTTAACAGTACTGTGCCTCAGAGTTGCTCAAATGGGTGCTGGAATTAAAAAAAAAAAAAAAAAAACTATATTCAGTTCTTCTCTTTCTGGTTCAGTTTTGGAAATGCTCTTGACAGCCAAATCTGAACAGCAGTACTATTTTCATAAACAAAACTTTTTTTCTCAAAACAAAAAACAAAACTCAACGTTTCTGAAGAGGTTCAGAGTCTGCCATAGTGTCTTTCTTGAAGCATTCATAATCATTTGATATCTAAAAGACTATCGAAACATAAATTCACAGAAAGAAAAATGTTAGGCAAGCTAATATTTAAATGTATACTATACTGTTAAAACAATCACTGGCTGTATTTTAATATAAAATCTGTACTTTTGTCAGTGAAATTTAATTTCTGGTGTAGTGCAGTGCAGCTTTGAAAAACTTGCTTTTTCTGAAAAATCTTCTTTCTCTTTTCCTCTTGTTTTTTGGGATGAACTGCATTTTGCAAAAATCTTTCTAATTGCCTGTTTTGGCCCAAAACCCTCCTATCTTCCTCCTGCTTACAAATTCCTGATCTCCAGCTCTGAAAGTCAAGGGTTGGCAGCAGTGTGTTTGTAATTAAACTATTTTATTTTATTTTTTTTTTATTAATTAATGAAACATTAAATGTCATGGTAGTACACCATTGAGGCAAAATTCAACTCACATATAAACTGTTATTAGCTTTGGTATCATAATATTCATCTTTTCAACATGAAGCTATAAAAGTTAATCCTACTCATATATATTAGCCTTTGGTTGCATTCTCTATTTGAAAATAATTTTTTTTCAAATAGGGAACCACTGCCAAAGGCCAATAGGGGTTCTTTATATTTCACCCCTAACTGTGGGTCTTGTTTTGCCTAAAATTTTATTCTTTTACACTTGGGTGTGTGTGTGTGTGTGTGTGTGTGTGTGTGTGTGTGTGTGTGTGTGTGTGTGTGTGTGTGTTAGATGTCAATGGGTAAAATCTTACTTCACTTATTTAATTCTATTTATATTCATTAAGTTCTATGATTTTATGTTATATAATAGGTGATGACATGAAAGTTGTAGAGGGCGATGATGATTGGCAATTCGTTAGTTTAGGTGAACAGGTAAGCTTTTTTTTTGTAAAAAAATTCTATTGGGATATAGATTTATTCCTCTGTTTTTGTATTAATGATTTTAACAGTTTATTAGGTGAAAACATTTTTTAATTGGGTATTGTTTGAATCTGTTTTTAATCTGATAACAAACCAGCAGATAACACATAAATCTTAAATAATTGCTATTATTCTGCATTGTCTATAACAAAAGAATGGCACATCAAGTTATAATTTTAATGCCACAAGTTGTGTGGTTTCAGAAGAGCCAGTACACAATTTAAATGTTACTCATAAACTCGATATGGCTTCCTCTGCTGTATACTAGTTTTTAATCTATGTAATAAATTAGAATGATTGTTCTGTAGAATAATGGCATTAATTTCAGCACACATTATATATTCTCCTTTTGAGACTATCCACATTCTTAATGAATGTTTCATACACTTTTTATTTAATGAAAAAGAATGAAATCTTTAAGGAAACCCCAAAATAAAAGGCCGAAAGGGGTGATGGTGGCGCCACATCAGCTCCATATCCTATATACTGTCCTTTAAATATGCAGAACACCCATTGTTGTGCTGCTACAGTTTGTTTGGTGGGGATGCCATCATGCTGGAACCAAAGACATAAGGCTTTGATGTTAATGAAACTTTCTGATGAGTCAAGTGCAGTAGTGTAAAGTAAGTCAAAACATTGTCTTTTGCCCATGTGCCATCAATAAAATTGGAGCTAATGACTTTATTCCATGTTCCATGCCACGCGGTGTTAGACCATCTGACCCAATGGAAAGTATCCTTGTACCTATGGGGGAGGGATTGAAAAGTTTTTAGTGCAATACAGATTGCAAAGGTTTTCATGAAAGACAATATTGCCAATCTGTACTGTGACTCTTGTGTGTTTGCAGAAGATTTGAGGTTTATAACTATATTCTCCTCCTTTACAGAGGGTATTGAAGTGTGGAAGGTGAATGAAGATGACAGCTGATGAGAGAATCAAGTACTGTGCAATCATTGAGTACCTTCATTTAAAGGGAATGTCGCAGAAAGTAATTCATGAAGACATGCCTCAAACATCAGGAATCTTGTCTTTCATATGCTGTGGTCAAAAACTGGGTTGCGGAATTTAAGTGTGGATGAGACAGTGTCAAAGATGCGACCCACAGTGAGAGGCCTGTTACCACGTTGACACCTGGAGACGTAGATGCCATTCATGACCTGATCATGCAGTACTGGAGAATAACATTGAAACACATTGACACAACATTCAAAATCTCCCATGAGCACGCTCATGATATTGTGAATGTTTTAGGAATGAAGGTTTTTTGAGGTGTGGCCCCTAAAGCACTGAATGCAGATCACAAGTGGGAAAGAGTGAGGTATCATCACGAGATTGTGCAGCATTTTGGTGCTAACAAAACTGATTTTTGGGTAGTATGCCATTATGGATGAAACATGGGTGCACTATTCCAAAGAATCTTCCAAAGGCAGAAGGTACTGGTTCCATAGGAAGTAACTATTGTTGATGACCATTGATAGGAAAATAAGAAATGTGCTATGCATATAAGTAAAATAGGACCAATGTGTCTGCCTGGAGCAATAGTTAATGAATACATAGAATAGTTATCTTTTAAGGGTATAAAAGGTGATATTGTACATGTCGGTATTAATGATGTTTAGAATAGGCAATCTGATGTACTTAGCACACATAAGGCTGTGCTTGAAAAAAGCTGCGAGTTAGGGTTAAATGGGGCAAATAATATCTGGAATTTTGCCTAGCATGATATGGATAGAGTACATGATGAAAGCCCTGTCAGTTCAGCCCTGTAGAGATTGTGCAAGGTTCATGGGGTAGAATTTTTTTATTAGTATGGATTGCATTTATTTACATGCATGGGATACATTTAAATCTCGTGTGTTTTAATGTATTTCCTTTAAATGAAGTAATTTAAATGTAAATTTAAACTACAGCATTTATAGGAATGAGATACATTTAAATAGATGAGGTGCAAGAATATTTGCTGCTGCCACCGAGGCACTGTTAGGCAAGTCGGAAAACTTCTACTTTGGGGGAAGGATACAAACTAACAGCAGCTGCAAGCAGAGGTGAAATTGATCCTACCAGTGCTTCTCTTAGACTTTTGGAGTTTTAGATTTTTGTGGTAATCACAACATAATTTGTTTAAGGGATCTTAAAAGATCTTATCTGATTAACTATTATGACACAGTAACAAAGTAACTGGATGAAAAGAATATTTGGTATCATATGGTTAGATTACAGCAAGGCTTTTGATACTGATGCAGATGAACTTACTGCACAAGTTGGAGAATGTGGCATTAAGGAAAGCTACTGCAATGGATAAAGGGATGGTTGAATGGCAGAAAACTAAATGGTTATTAATGGGCTTGTTCTTTATGGAACTAATGTTATTACCCTCAGTTTTTAGTTTTAGCTCCTTACTGTTTTCAGTATTTATTTACGATGTTGAAGAAAGCATATAAAGTTATGCTTAAGTGTGCTGATGACACAGAATTTTGCAGTGTGCTTGATTACAGGAATCAGGATATAATACTCCAAAAAGACCTGGATAAATTTGGTAGGTAGGCTTGAAAAATGGGCTTTTTAGGTTTAACATTGAAGTGTTAAGGTACTGCTTCTGAGTAGCAGTAATCCCAGAATAACATACCGATTGAGTGGTACCACACTCAAAGTAGTAAAGAATGAAAAAGACTTAAGGCTAACCATACAGTCTAACATGAAGTACTCTGAGCAGTTCAGGTGGGCTCTAGGACAGCACATGGGGTTCTGTCAATGATATAAAGGAGTTTTTCTAGCAAGTACAAGGAGGTGATTATCCAATTGTATAAAGCAGTCATCTTGAGTATTGCAGGTCTGGAATCTTAATTTTAGAAAGGATGTGGTTCTGTTGAAATAGGTGCATAGAAGAAGAACAGGATTTTTCATGAGCACATCATCGTCAGCCATTTTCAATCCACTGCAGGATTAAGGCCTCTCCAGCAACTTTCCAGTTCCTTCTGTTTTGTGCAATGGCCATCCATTTACTACCCACAAACTCATGAATTGCATCTATCCAGCTCCGTCGTTGTCTTCCAGGTTTTCCTCTTGGGTACCATTATTTTATTCTCTTAGTCCATCTGTCATCATGTCTTTAAGTTATGTGTCCTGCCAAAGACCATTTTAGTTCTTTAGTTTTGATAAGGTTGTCCTTGACTTGAGTTTGCTGCCCATTCCATGTGTTTCATCAATCATCATTGGGAATCAGACTGTTAGATAAGAAGAGAAACACATGGATTAGGCAGCAAACTCAAGTAAAGGACATTCTTATCAAAACTAAAGAACTAAAATGGGCTTGGGCAGGACACATAGCTAGAAGACATGATGACAGATGGACTAAGAAAATAACAGAATGGTACCCAAGAGGAGCTAGAAGAAAACCTGGAAGGTTTTCTTCTAGCTCCTCTTGGGTACCATTCTGTACCTTCTTATCTAACAGTCTGATTCCCAATGATGATTGATGATCAAGTGAAGAGGACTGATTAAAGAATCAATAATGTATCAAAAGGTTTTTTTTTTTATTTCTGAATTAATAGTTGAATTTATTAAATTTCTTTGATCTAGTCTTGTAAAGCCTAATAATGGTCTTGAAAATCTCATTTGTGCTGCTTCTAGTTTTTGTGCATCTCTTTTATTTATTACCAAAGTCTCACAACTGTAGGAGAGGGCTGATTTTGAAGTGATGTTGTGCATTTGTAATTTTGTTTCAGTTGTCTATTTTCCAAAGTGGCGTTTAATCGTTCCGTTCATTTTATTATATTTTTGTAGTTTAGTGTGGATGTCTTTCCCTTCATTTGATATTAAATTTCCCAAATAGGCAAAATCAGATATTTGTTCTATTATTTTGTCATCAATAACAATTTTGACTCTTTGTATGTTTTTTCCACATAATCCCATTTATTTTGTTTTTGAGGTGGAGATTTTCATCCCGTACTTTTTGCCTATTTTATTCAGTTCATTAGCTATTATCTGTAGTTCATCTTTCACCTTTGCAGTTATAACTTAATAATCAGCATATGATATAGTTTGGATTTTATTCCTGTTGTTCAACTGTATTTCGTTGTTAATTGTTTGTTTCCATTCTTTAATAATTTTATTAAATAAAATATTAAATATTAAAAGTAGATATTAAATAAAATGTCTTGTGAATGTAATTGTACAATTACATTCTCACTTTTCTACAATGCTATTTAAATCTCTAAGCAATACTGTTCTTTCGCTGTTGTTAGTTTTTACTATTTTTTCTAAGTGTTGGTTTTTTTTTTTTTTTCTCTGAGCCTTAATTTGGCTGATATTCATAGACAGATTTCATCATGCTACTTTTCACCTTCAGCTTTACCCACATAATTACTGGATCATGCTGCCCAGAAAATGAAACTTTCTTTAAAAACTAGTATTTTAATTAGTTTAGTTTAGTTTAGTTTAAGTATTCTAATCACTTTATAAAAATAGAATGTTCAAACCACAGGCAAAGTATGGAAGGACAAAAATAATAAAGAAACAAATCTTTTAATAAATTAGTTTAATTAATGGAATTTTAATAAATTATACTGGAATTTGAGATTTTACAAAAGTATACAATAAAATCACGAAGAATGAATTGTTTTTTGTTTTGGCCACTGCTATTTTGTCTCATCGTTTCAACATTCATTTTTACGAAATTAAGTTACTAAAATACTTCTCAATATACAGGGTATATCATAACATGTGAGACCCATTTTAGGGATGGATTTAGGACCAAAATCAATAATTAAAAAAAAAAAGAAAAAAGAAAGAAAAAAGTTCATATAAACATAGGTCTAATTTCACCTTGTTTCCAAGTTACAGTCAGTAGTTATTTTTGTGTTCTGAGCAATTCTTTTCACAAACTGAGCTAGCATTGCTGGCTCTTCCATTCAACTGTTTACAAACAATGCTAAATATCTCATAGAGGGGCTTGCTGATAGTTACACAACACAAATCAAGATCCTGTAGTATTCTTTGAATGATTTCGGTTAGTTATACTAACAAGGACACTACATTTGGAGCTTGTTAACATTGGTGTGATAATGGAGACTCGTTCAAATTGAGAGGTGGCAGACATGCATCTCATATATGGACTTGCTAGTGTAGTGCAGCTGAGTCAAGACATCTGCATGTAGAAAACATCCCTAATCCTGTGCCAGATAAAAAGTCAAAAACTTTTTTATGGCACAGGTAAAGAAGACCTTTCAGAAGAATGCATGAATGCCTTTTGCAGTAACTGGTTCATTTAGAAAATTAGTTTCAGATGGTGGTAGACCCTTCAGCACCAGAGCAGTAAATCCGACAGACACCTAGAACTTGTGAGCAGGTAAGGAGCTCTATGATGAGGCATTTGCAGGCTTGTACAGAGGGTCGATTTAGCCTTTTGATAACTCTTTTGACAGTCTTTTAAAACTACGAAATTCCGTGCCGCCGCCACTGGTTGTGTTCTGTTTGTTTCCCTGCTCATGGACTATCACATGGCATAACAGTTTCCATTGAAGTAAAGCACGCTGCAAAACTGCCAAGTCAATCTTTTGCCATTCCTGCTGGCAGACTTTCCACAAACCTTCAATAGTTCTGGGGTGGCGGTTTACCGAGAGCTCTTTTCAAAAGTCCAAATGTGCAAAAATCCATGGGTGCAGTGTTAGGTGATTTAACAGGTATATCTTCAAATGGGATCGAATGAATACCTGTCGCCGCTTCCATTCTCCGCAAAAAAGCGCGGGTGGAACATGCCGTGTGGCTGGATACCTTATCCTAGTGCACCCAGACCTTTCAGTGTCAGAACCATACAATGTGGGTATTTCACGTTCAAACAATGCCTGTAAAACTTCAGTCTGGTAATACACTGAGTTGACTTTCACGTTTTTAGGAACTCTACGCAACTCAAATTTGCCATTATAACGAAACTTTCCTTGCACTGCCGCGCCCATGTTGGAAAGGCCTTGTCACCCTTTGGATGGTAATAAATTGCTCAAATTTTGTTGCAATTGGAGAGGTATACCCACACTTGAATGGGTTGAGCACACTGAATTCTGATGGGATCCTTCCACTTGTTCAGATTACGAACCTAAGGGGGCATAAATTCAAATTAAGAAAAGACAGATGTAGAATAGATGTGCGGAAATATGCCTTTAGCCAGCGGGTGGTTAATTGCCGGAACAAACTTCCATCTGTCGTGGAAGTTGATAGGTTGAATAAAAAACGTTTAGGTGGTAGATGACTTTCATCAACCGGTGAAATACCACCACTTTGCTTATTGGAGGCTTGAAGTGGTGAAACCCATGTTTAGTCTCTAGAGCAAAGTTTCCGGCATCCCCCCTCCCCCCATACTTCTCCTTCAACCCATGCACGGTACTAAGTACTATAGGTTTTGATACCTTTCGTGTTTGGGGTTTTCATAAAAAAAAAAAAAAAAAAAAAAAATTTAAGGAGGAACTGGACAGGCATTTGGAGGGAATGGCGTGATTTTTTTTTTTTTTTTTTTTTTTTTGGCTTATGGTGCATAAGCTCATGTACATGCTTTCTTGCATCACATGCTACTACTACTAATATTTGATTACTTGATCAGTATTTCAAATTAATTACATTTATTTGCAATACTCCTGGCATTATTGTACATGCAAGTATGCTGTTGCTGTTATTTGGTTTTTAGGAGCATTAGCAACTAAGGCCATATTGCTCTGGGGACATGCGGTGGTCATTCCCTGACCTTTCCGCATCCTCCGTATTTGGTGGTCACGGGCTCGAACCCCGGTCTAATCAAGAAGCATGTGCTACGCACTGCCGCTCCTGCCCACCTGGCTACGGAGGAGCCCATGCAAGTATACATACACTTATTATTACGCTTATTTACTCTAACACAGCCCATGCATTTACCATTAATGACGGCCCACAGCAGCTTGAAAACCCAAACAGCTTGCTTTTCAGGCTGGTGCACGTTCCAGGAGAAGTGCAAGAATCCCTTCACATCTGCCTGTGGTTCAAGTTAATCGATTTTTCCGTGTTTTCGTAGCGGTAGCACAATGGTATTTTCACTGTCCTTCTCACGCTGGTTGGGAAAATGTCGTGTTCGAATCCATAAATCCATAAATTCAAATTAAAGGACAGATGTAGAATAGATGTGCGGAAATTTGCCTTTAGCCAGCGGGTGGTTAATTTCTGGAACAAACTTCCATCTGTTGTTGTGGAAGTTGATAGGTTGAATAAATTTAAGGAGGAACTGGACAGGCATTGGAGGGAATGGTGTGATTTTTTTTTTTTGGCTGATGCTGCATAAGCTCATACACTTGCTTTCTTGCATCACATGCCACTACTACTACTACTTTGTCCAATGTTGCTATGAATTTCAGCTGCCAGATATTTTTCGTAGAGTTTTCGAGCATTGACCTGCCACTCTGTGATGTGCCTCGCTCCTAGGTGGTGTACGCAGGCCTTGTGCTTCTTCTCCATTTGCAAATTTTCATTGTTTATGCAACAAATAGTTGACCGAGAAGTTCCCACACGTGATGCCATAGCTCTTTTTTTTTTTGGAATTTCACCGACAACGAGCGACTACACTTTCCGTACTACCTCCCTCATTCGACTTGGAGCAGGTTGTAGTTTCTTCAGTGTTTTCCGCCAAATTGCAGCAGCTTCATGGAATTTTCCTTTGCCATTCAAAAACTTATGGATACCAAACTTCGATACACTAAAATTTTTCGGCTTGCACCTATCAATAATTTTCGCATAACTGTACCCTTCTTCGGAAAGCGTGGTTTTGTAACCTTCCAACCATGGGTCCGATTTCCGAGGCATGTCAACATTAAAACAATTTCTATAACTGATGCACCTGTTCATAAATTTTGAGACTGGGACTGTGCCTGCGTGAAAAAAAAAATTACATTGTTGCCGTATGTCACAAGCAGGATTAATGTCGAAATAGTTATCAAAAGATTGAATCAACCCTCCATATTCAAGCACACAGTGGTCATTTTGAGAATTTGATGTAAACGTAAAGAGATAGTTGCTGAAACACAGAAATGGCTGTAACTTGGAAACAAGGCAAAATCAGACCTATATTTATGTGAACTTTTTTTTTTTTAATTGTTTTTTTTGGTTCTAAATCCCCCTGAAGTGGGTCCCACATGTACATCCCCAATAGTATATACAATATATGTGATTTAGTCCTTAGTGTCCTGGCACTGTGATATTTTTATTTCAGAAGGTATCGTAAAACAAGATTAAAATAAACTCCATCATTCATCTTGTCAAAAGAAATAGAAAGTAGGCTGATTTCTTCTACTTCGAACATTTTGTTTTATATTTAAATTACCCATCGTTACAGTAACATCTTTTGATTTCTAATATAAATATATAATTACTATTGTAAGAGTATAATTGGTACTATATAGGTATTCAAAGTGTATTAAAATGTTGGCATAAAATTACTCATAAGGCCAAAAGAACCTGTGAAGACTAAGATAGCCCGTGTTGGTTTACATTGCTATACCCTAGAAATAAACATATAATGAGCAAATGAGCATATAAAATAAAAATATATAAAATAAAATAATGATTATGATGCAGCTAATTATTGATAATCGGATACATTGATATCTGATTATCAATATCATTGTTTCCCAAAGCTTTAGACTGATAAAAATATGTAATAATGCTAATAGTGTCATAGAATCACTTATAGACTTGAGGTCTTAGCTTATTAATAATGAATTTCCAGCCAATTTTATTGTTAAACATCTTCACAAAGCCATTTTTATTGCCATTAACAAATGGCACAGTAATAAAATAAATCCAAATTACATCATAGCTAAAAGTATGTTCTAAATAAGTATTTCAATTCTACTAGCTCAACGCTCACTATAATCATCTTCTGGTTCACAAAAAATTTCTATTACAATTCTATAGCAGCTATTTAAAATCACATTAGTCATTTTGAGAACTTGTACATATGTATATAGTAGGCACTGCCTTTAGAACATGTCACATATAGCTTATGCTCATTGAAAAAGTTGTACCCATATTTGTTCTTAAGGCAGTAATCAATTTCATCTTTCACAAAGGAATTTAATTTCTATTATTTAAATATTTTTTAAAGGTATTTCATTTCAATTGGTCTTGTTACCTATCATTCTAAAAAACTGAGCATGGACTATTTATTTTCATAGGACATTATCTGTATAAAGTTCAAATTTATAGTGTACTATTAACTATAATTTCAGTTATTGTTATTTGGTTTTTTTTAGGAGCATTAGCAACTAAGGCCATATTGCTCCGGGATATGCGGTGGTCATTCCCTGACCTTTCCACATCCTCCCTATTTGGTGGTTACGGGCTCGAACCCCGATTTAATCAAGAAGCGTGTTCTACGCACTGCTGCTCCTTCCCACCTGGCTACAGAGGCACCAATATAATTTCAGTCTATTAGTTAGTCTTAAAGTTACACAAAATTCAGAGGGTGCTGCTTTCTATGGTTTTATAAATTAATAATTATTTTAAAATTTATTTAGTTTATCTTGCAGTTATCTGAACTGAGAGGGCTCGGTTGTCACTATTTGTTTTGTAATAGGTAACGTGTGCTCAAAAAATTCATTCTTTATACTTAGTACAAAATATGTCATTCAGTGTATCCAATTATCAATAATTAACTGCATAATCATTATTCTATTTTATATATTCTATTTTTATATTATTCTATTTTATTTTATTGCTAATTATATGTTTATAGCAGTGTAAACCAACACTGGCTGTCTTAGTCTTTGTAGGTTCTTTAGGCCTTATGGCCCATTGAGTACTTTTATGCCAATGTTTTAATACTCTTTGAATACCTGTATGGTACCAATTATACTCTTACAATAGTAATTAGATTACAGACTGATGTAATGTTCAATCTACAATTAATGGCATTAATCTGATCCGACATAACTTTTACATCTATTCCAATATTTCATAATAAATTAAATATGTATATAGACTAAATTGATATTGTCATTTACATAAATCATTTTTATGGATTGTGTTTGAGTGAATCTCTACAGAGAAGTATTGTTTTAGTATTGTACAATACTACATATTCTAGATTTACTTTAGTACAAACCTTTTTCAGTGTTTTTTTATGAGCTTCTGTTATATTTGAAAACATAGTTATTATTCTGCTTTTCCATATGTTTAGCAAAATTTTGGCATTAGAACAGCTGGATTGGAAGAGAAAGCTACTGCATGTCAGATGCTAGTTTGCTATGCACGAGAATTAAAGGATGGCTTTGCAACTTATGTGGAAGAGGTTGTTAAATTGATGGTGCCAATGCTGAAATTTTACTTTCATGATGATATCCTTGCAGATTTTTGCAATCACTAAATTTGGAACTTAAAAGATATTTCACATAAAGTTATATATTAAATTTTTAATGTATTAGCCAAAAGTATTGGGCACTAAGATAACAGCAGTTTATAGGTAAAAGTTTAATATATGTGGAGGCCATGCTGTATGATAGACTTTCATTGGTCTGTTATACAGCATGTAATTGTATGGAATTGTGGATAAATGATGTTGGTTTCTGTCAATCACATATCCTTCCAGTTTTTCCTACAAATTATTCTGTTGGATGCATATTAGGAGTCTGAATGAGCTAGTGCATTAATATCACACATTCTGTCGAAACCAAATTGATGCACTCAGTCTTTGTGGCATCATTATATATTTAAAAAATGTAATGTCCTGTGCAGTAAAATTGTATCACTCACTGTTGACAGTGGTAAACCTATAAATTCTTATGCAGAGCACTCACTGTATGTGTGCTGAGTGCATGCCCTTTTGGATGATTCCTGTGCCACTATATAGCACTCAACTCTTTAGAATACATGGTCTTTTTGGCAAACATTTAATTTTAAAATGGCCAATGGCCTCACACTTGCATATAATGTTCCTGGACAGTGAGAATCTCCAAAATCCTTTGTATGTTGAAATCTGTGTCATCTTGTCCATGTTCAAGTTTGGTGAACTCACTTCCATGTAGCATATTGCCCCTGCACTATCCATTTTTCTCTACAGTATTTGCTTAACGAGTTTTCATAATCTGTGTTTACTTCTTAGTGTACCAATACTTTTGGTGAAATAGTATAATATATCATTATTGTCATGCATACTATCTATTTCATGCTCTCCCATCACACCTCCTTTAATAAATATCTTTATTATTTTGATATCTGAAATTCTACTACAAAAACTATAAAATTAAAAGCACATAATAGTTGTTTAAATAAGAGTATTAAGTGAATCAATAAACAGATTATAGACTAAATTTGTATTTCCTAATATATAACTAGTTGTGTTTTGAAATGCATAATTATGTATAATTTATACCAGAATAATTCAATTTTTTAAATTATAATGGGGTGACCAAAATTCCTTTGCTGTTTTTTATGACCATACCATAAATTTGGTGTACGGAGGAATTACAAAATAATAATAATAATAATAATGAAAAACAATAAAAAAAAACAGGTATTATGATTCTAAATGCACTGTCTACATATATAGGGAAGCAAGAAAAAAATTATAGTAATTTGCATTTAATTATTTAAATATTATATGCACTGTATAATATGTAATACAACTTTAAAATAATTCAGGATGTTCTGCTGCATGTTGGATTTTTCACACCCTTCTCCTGCTGCAAGATTCTGCATTTTCATCAAATAATTGTTTCATGTTCAGTTCTTATTGCAATTTAATATTTTAAATGCTAGATATTAAATGTTTCAGTGGCTTTTGGTTTCTGTGGCATATATTCATCATATGTCCCCCTCTTCATTTTTCGTTCCTGTATGATTTGAATTAGCATTTAATGGAGAAACTATTTCCTCATCTGTCAAATGGTGATAACCTGATTCATTATGAAAAAAACCTACAGCCAGGATGCAATTCGTGGTTTGTCCCAAGTTTTATGCATTATTGTTATAGAGTTATAGAGTTCATCAAACTGTATACAGAAAAAAATTCTATATATGGAAAGTTAAACTGAGAGACTATACAAGGGTGTTTCAGTTAAACGTTTCAGAACTTCTAAGAGGGGTAGGGTACATCCTGACAACTCGAAATCATATAGCAATGTGGGGTCGGAAATGTTTTCCTGAAGCGGTATTGTACACAGAAGTCGTCGTGCAAAGGCGTGCAGCACAGATTCGATTTTCGGTCAATGAATGGGAGATCACCTCATCGGACCTTACCTGTTACCGTGTCGTCTAACCGGACCTATCTACTTGATCTTTCTGCAGCAAGTATTGCCACAACTTTTGAGAGATGAACAGATTTTTGCATCGACGCAACAGACAATGTGGTTCCAACACGATGGAGCCCCTGCCCATTATAGCGGAGATGTTCGTAACTACCTGGATGTCACATTTGGTCAACAGTGGATCGGACGTGGTGGTCCCGTGCGTTGGCCTGCTCGGTCACCCGACCTATCATGTCTTGATTTTTATTTCTGGGGTCATATGAAATCACTAGTTTATGACACCCCTGTTGACAGTGCTGAGGAGCTGGTTGCAAGAATCGCAGTAGCTGCCGAAGAAATTCGCCTGGAGTATTCCAGAATATTCGGATGTTCATGCGTCTGAGATGTGAGGCGTGCATTATAGCCCGTGGAAGAAACTTCGAACACTTACTTTAATCCATGTACCTTTTGCTTCTTTCCATGTATTATTAAAACGATTTCTCACTTACGGTCTCTTTTCTTTATGGTGCTTCTGTGTACAACACCGCTTCAGGAAAGCATTTCCGACCCCACATTGCTATATGATTTCGAGTTGTCAGGATGTACCCTACCCTTCTTAGAAGTTCTGAAACGTTTAACTGAAACACCCTGTATAAACAAAAATTTAATGGACTAGGAAAAATAAAAATTATACATTAAATAATAAGCCTATTAAAATGTTTATTTATATTAAGTATGCTTTGCTTATTCTTATTTATTATTTTTTACTAATGAAAATTCTATAACCGTTTTTTTTTTTTTTTTTTTAATTCGAACAGCCATAGTTCTGTCTAAACTATTCATATTTGGACACGTGTTTATATGAACTTTTTTCATTGTTTTTGGTTCCTGAAAGTACAGCCCACATGGTATGAAACACCTTGTGAAAAGGACTACAAGCAGTTTATTAGTGATTGTGTTTGATTCTGATTTCCCTTTTTGTTATAGTCAATTGGGGGAGGGGGGTTAAAATTTCAGTCAATATAGAGTAAAGGGGATACTTAGGTATCTTTGTTGCTTTCTTCCTCAAAATAAGAACACTTTTTTCCTCCCTTTTTTCTTTTTTTTTTTTTTTTTTTTGTAAATCCTTCAATCAGTTGAAAGTTAATGAATTGTTTCTTTTTTGTTTATTCTCCTATATTATTTATTTCTTTTGCATCTTTCCAGTTGAAAAGCACTGCAAGAAACTTTGATGATATAATGCAACCCGACGCACAAGGCCTGTTTTCTAATATAAATATGAATGAAAACAGCTTTAAGAACAATTGTTTAAACTGCTCTTAAAGCTGTTTTCATTCATATTTATATTAGAAAACAGGCCTTGTGCTTCGGGTTACATTATATCATCAAAGTTTCTTGCGACGACCGACTAACTTGTTAAAATAAATTTATTAAAATAAAATTGATATATACATAAGATAAAACAGAAATAAAATAAAAGTGTTAAATACAATAAGATAAAAGAGTTAAAATATATATAATAAAAGCATTAAAATACATAGATAGTAGCTTTCCAAGCGAAGTGCCTCTTCATCAGCTAGTCTGTGAATGGTGTACTTCAGTATATATTGATGGTTACAATAGCGCAAGTCAGCTGGGCATGGTCATGTATCATGAGTCTGGTGTCAGTAAAGCAGAATTACTTACACGTGATGATCGCCAGCGCTCATTGCACTGCAATACAGTACATTCTATAATAGTGTGTAAATATACTCCCCTCGTCCGATTCATAGTACTATTATTAGTAGCTATATGTAGTGCTTAAAGCCATGAGCACTGGTGATAATCACATGAACAGTCGGTGATTTCAATATCCCGTTGGGGATCAAGATTGTGCTGCTGAACCCAATAATGTTCAGCAACTGCGGAGCATTCAAAATTAGCGGTTCGCAGAGCCACCTCATGCTCAGAGATCCAATCTTTCAATCTTCTACCAGACTCAACTGCATAACACCCTCCACAATCCAGACACGTAATATGGTATATGGAACCACTCCGTAGGAAAGGAGGTACTGGTGTTTTCACCTTAGAAATAATAGATTGTAATTCCCTCTATTGAAAATGACCAGGGATTCTGCGCACGTCCCTGGTCGTTTATGTAGCACTGCTCGTACTTTATTCTCCCGCGCTTGGACACACTCTAGTTCAGGCTTGGGCAAACTATGTCCCGCGGGCTGCATGCAGCCCGCCACACATTTTTGTGTGGCCCGCGAGCTTTAATTGTATTTTCGAAAAAAGTTGACTTATGCGACGCCTTTTTGAAAAATAAATTTGTATATGTAATACATTATAGAATTTGTCGACTTGTAAATTGTTTTATCATCTCTCTATTCTTCAAATTGAGATAGAATTTGAAATTGTGCACGAACTGGAGCGAGCCAACGGCGCTTTTATAACGGTATAATTTGCGATTATAAACTAACCGCGCGAAACTATGGTAACAGACAACTGGTGATGACAACAACGGCCTTGCTGTGGTGGCGGAGTAATAGGATAGGACTGCTGACCGGCTGCAGTTACAATCTGTTTTCTCTGACGGTCATCCCGCAGTTAGTTTTTTTGCGTTATCTTTGGTTATTATCTTGGTGCCAGTAGCGATAAAAATAATATTTACGCCCTTTTTAAAAATGAATAAAAAACGAAAAAGTCAACAAGAGCATTGTGTCTTCAATGAAGAGTGGAACACAAAATATTTTTTTTTTGCTAACATAAATAATGAGACTATTTGTCTCATCTGCCGGGAGAGTGTCTCAGTGTTGAAAGAGTACAATATTAAAAGACATTTCACTACTAAACATTCCAAATATGGTGCCAATTTAACTCCGGAAGCGAGAAAGAAAACTGCTGATGGATTAATTCAAAATTTATCTACACAACAAAATGTGTTTACGCGGCTAACTAAGGAACAAGAAACTACTGTAGAGGCAGTTTTTGTTATTTCTCATATAATTGCAAAAATCCTTTTTATGATGGAGACTATATTAAAGAATGTATGACTGAAGCTTGTGGAATTATATGTCCTGACATTAAACACAAATTTGAGAATTATAAGTTTATCTCGGCAAACCATAGTAAGAATAATTGAATGTATCAATACAAATTTGAATGAGCAATTATTATCAGTATTAGAATCCATAACATGGTACTCGATAGCTCTCGACGAAAGTAATGACCAAAAGAATACCGCGCAGTTATTAATTTTCATACGTGGATGTACCTCTAATTTTGAAATTATTGAAGAGCTTCTTTCAATGGAATCTCTTAAAGACCAAACAACGTGAACTGATATATTTGAAAGTTGAAAAATGCTTTACAAGATATAATTTACAGCGAAACAAAATGTTAAGCGTAACAACTGACTTAGCACCAAGTTTGACAAGTAAAAATGTTGGAGCGTTAAAGAAAATTCAGGATAAAATTTGTGAAAAATTATTCTGATTATAATTTAATTACAGTTCATTGTATTATGCATTAACAAGTATTATGTAAAAATGTGTTAAAAGTTGAACATGTCACATCTTGTATTATTAAACTAGTAAATTTAATACAATCGGGGGGCCTGAAACACAGACAATTCGTTAATTTTCTTCAAGATAGTGAATCCGAGTACACAGATATTCCTTATCATAGCCAAATTCGATGGCTTAGCTTAGGTAAAGTTCTTCGACGAGTATGAGATCTTAAAGATGACATCATTCTATTTTTAAAACTGAAAAATATTATGGACTTTCCCGTTTAACTGATAACTGGATTTGTGATTTTGCGTTTATCCTGGACATCATGACACACGTAAATACCTTCAACACCGTGTTACAAGGGAAAAATTTATACACCCATGATATGGTAAAAAGTTTGAATGGATTTCAATTAAAACTCCAGTTGTTCCTTCGACATTTATTGATTAACAAGGTAGACCACTTTCCAACCATGAAGTTGGAAGATTCCAGAAAATAAATTTCAAAAATATTGTGAAATTACCAACGCTTTGAATGACGAATTTACGAAGATTTGGCGACTTCCGAAAAATTGAGACAAGTTTGGCAATAGTACCCGACCCATTTTCAATAGAAATTGATAGTGCACCGAGTGAACTACAACTTCAGATTATAAATCTGCAGTGTGATACCGATTTAAGGGAATTGCACCGTCGTGAGGAAATCTGTAAATTTTACGATACTCTTAATTCGGACAAATTCAACGAACTTAAAGATTTTGCCCGAAAAATGTTGGTTATTTTTGGATCAACCTACATATGTGAACAAACATTTTCCATCGTGAATCTAAATAAAAATTCTTTACGCTCAAACATCACCGATGAACATTTACAAGCAGTTTTAAGAATCTCAACTACAAAATTAACACCCGAAATTAAAAAAAATTTAAAAGATGTAAAACAGTTCCATTCATCTCATTAAATTCTTGGTTGTTAGAGAATAATTTTTTTTTGTAATATTTCTTCATTAAAACAAATAATATATATCTAAAAATAGTATTTTACGTGCAGCCCGCCTTCTTTTTGAATTCCTAATGTGGCCCTTCAGCCAAAAAGTTTGCCCAGGCCTGCTCTAGTTCAACTGGTGACAGGCAATTGGAGATTTCTAAAATTAGGGCAGAGCTTTCAAATTGCGGCTATCCACCTCATGTTCTAGATAGATGTGAGCTTCAGGCTTGCAAATTTGTTACGAAATCTAACCCACCTCGTGTCAATCAATTTATCTCTATTGCCTACATCCCTTATTATCCGGGCGTATCGGAACGACTTGTTAGGATTTTGCGTCACCATCATATGTGATGAGTGCAACTTCCGGGAAAGAAATTACAATCTATTATTTCGAAGGTGAAAACACCAGTACCTCCTTTCCTACGGAGTGGTTCCATATACCGTATTAAGTGTCCGGATTGTGGGGGGGTGTTATGCAGTTGAGTCTGGTAGAAGATTGAAAGATCAGATTTCTGAGCATGTGGTGGCTCTGCGAACCGCTAATTTTGAACGCTCCTCAGTCGCCGAACATTATTGGATTGAGCAGCACAATCTTGATCCCCAACAAGATATTGAAATCGTCGACTGTTCACGTGATTACTGCCAGCGCTCATGGCTTGAAGCACTACAGATAGCCACCAATAATAGTACTACGAATCGGACGAGGGGAGTACACTTGCATCCCATTATAGAATGTACTGTATTGCAGTGCGATGAGCGCTAGCGATCATCACGTGTATGTAATTCTGATTTACTGACACCAGACTGTAGGCGAGTCTAGTAGAAGATTGAAAGATCAGTTTTCTGACCAGGAACCGCTAATTTTGTACGTTCCACAGTCACCGAACATTATTGGGTTGAGCAGCACAATCATGATCCCCAATGGGATATTGAAATCGTCGACTGTTCACGTGATTACCGCCAGTGCTCATGGCTTGAAGCACTACACATAGCCACCAATAATAGTACTATGAATTGGGCAAGGGGAGTACACTTACGCCGACCAGGCTTGCCAGGTGGGTAAAGTGCCTGCCTGGCAACTCGAAGGTCGCGGGTTCGAATCCCGCCTCGGGCTTGGATCACAGTAAAATACAAAAACTTTGGGAGGTGCATTATGGCCCTAGAAGCTTATGTGCCAACAGCTAACAAGGCAAAAAAAAAAAAAAGTATACTTACACCCTATTATAGAATGTACTGTATTGCAGTACGATGAGTGCTGGCGATCATCACATGTACGTAATTCTGCTTTACCGACACCAGACTCATGATACATGATCATGCCCAGCTGGCTTGTGCTATTGTAACCATCAATATATACTGAAGTATGCCATTCACAGACTAGCTGATGAAGAGGCACTTCACTTCGAAAGCTACTATCTATGTATTTTTATGCTTTTCTTATATATATTTTAACTCTTTTATCTTATTGTATTTTAATGTTTTTATCTTATTGTATTTAAACGCTTTTATCTTATTTTATTTCTGTTTTATCTTATGTATATATCATTTTTTAATTAATAAATTTATTTTAACCAGTTAGTCGGTCATTGCAAGAAACTTTGATGATATTCATATTTATAATCAGTAGTATATATTTTGCCAGGAATTAAAGAGACAACTTGGAAGTTTGCTTTTAAAAAGTGGACAGTGGTTCTTAATGCAGTTTACTGTAATATACCACTATGAGATGTGAAAGATGACCATAAAATGGGGAGGGGTTAACTGGTATGGCAAATATTATGATTAAATACAAATTTTGAGGTAATAAATAATGTCAGCATATTCACTGGATTATATGGTATATTTTTTAATCAGTTATTTGTAAAATAATAAGAGGAGTTTACCTCAATATAGTACGTAGAACACTTCCGTATGGTACCCTCCAGAAATTAAAACGGAAAAAAAACGAAAAAATCGACAACATACCAGTACATTAAAGCAAAATATAAATAATTATAAAAAAACCAATTTAACGCAATTAAAAGAATCTAATGAAAATATTCAAAATGATTTTCCTACCTGAAGCTGACAATGCTTTTCGACCGTATATCGTGATCACAGGAATGAAAATTACCGAATCGGGTTAAACCTGAAACTTAAATAGTGATTATTTGTCTTCGCGTATGCGCGTAAAGGTTCACGCATCGGAGATCAAATATGGCTGCCGAACATTAACAGAATTCTCATGTAATTTAATTTCTACGGTTTCTGCAATCAGTAGTCATGTATAATTACGTTGAACAGTATTTTGGCCTCGTTAAATAAAAAATGTTTTTCGTTAATGGCATGAAAGGCTAATTCTGATGCTGCTGACGAGATGCACGAACTGATGCTTCATGTTGATTTACATGAATATTAAGAGAAAATCGCGTCAAACCTTGGTAAGACGATTCACAATCACCGAAAGATACCAGATCATTAATTTGTGTTGCGAATACAGAAAGAACCAAGCGATTGTTCAGTATAGTGTGTAACTTCCGTATTGGCCTGGCTACAATTTTAAATTCGGTATCTTTAAAGAATCTATTAAGCTGTTTGTGCCACTGTTCAACATATAGGACAGAAATAAAGTATTTTTTGATATTACTATTGTTGGTTGGTGTAGTATTTTGTATCCTATCCTGTACCCTAATTCGGCTTATTGTGGCAATGGAATAACCCCTGTTTAAGAACTTGCTAGACTAAGGCGCATTTAAGGCTAGAGCCTCAAGCTGCGAACAAATTTAGACTATGTATATAAAGAACTTGCTAGTTAATATTTGTATTTCTGAGTCCAAAGCAGATTCCATCGTTGAATATTTATAGGCATTTAGAAATTGATTAAAGATAATCAATCTTTTGTAGGTGAACGGGTGATAGCTATTATAATGTAGAAGCATACCAGTGTTTGTAGGTTTTCGATAGATGCTAAATTGTATTTTATTTGAGTCCCAGGTAAGCGTGAAATTTAGAAAGTTTAATGACTTTGTATCCGTATCCTCCCTTTTCAATGTAAATTTGAGTCTAGAATGAATATTATTAAACAAATGATATAAAGTAGTACCATCCAAGACATTTTACATAATGTAAAATGTCTTGGATAGTACTACTATCAGTAATAACTAGAACATCGTCTAAATACCTCCCATAGTATGTGATACGGGGTCGAAAAGGTGTCAAATGTATATGCTCAATCGTTGAGAGATAGATCTCTGACATTAAGCCACTCAGGCTCAAACCCATTGGTAATCCAAAAATTTGTTTGTACACCTTGTCTCGAAAGGTGATGTAGTTGGCCTCAACTAACAGTTGCATTTTATATATTTTGAACATATGGATTTTCATTTAATAACTACTTGTATTTATTATTTTATATTAGTGTTTAATATGTTTTTACTAATTATACAGTGTATGCATCTAATTATTAAAAAGCAACTAAGTTGTGTAGTTTATAAATAAATTAAAACATTAATTATGTGTATGACAAGGTAAAACAAAAAATGTCATTTAAAATACACAGATTATAATACAAATTAAACGGCTTAATATTCATATGTTCTTCTATGATTTCTCTTCAAATTATGGTCTGCATGTTCCATTTAACATGCCTAAAGGCCTATAAGTTAATGGGGATGAGATATGGTCCCAAACTATTTTTGCATAATTGGCAAAGTAATGAGTAGTTGAAGTCCTAGTATATATATATATGAATATGGCTGCATGTTTTCAATATCAAAAGTTGACTTTCAATGTATTTCCCTTTGTGGTATATCTGTGTTAATCAGTCTATCTGTAAAACTACTTCCACGGGAAAACTATTCGGGATAGCATTTTTACATTCCCATCAAAATTAAAGGTGACATTTTATATATACATATATCTTTTTATTGAGATTCTTTAAGATTCTTTATTGACTAATATACATGATTCTGGTTAAAAGAAAAATTGCATTTAAACTGTTAGTGAAAATTGTACTCCTTAACTTAATTCATGTGTGCGTATAGCTGCAGCAGAGAGCCTTCCATTATTACTAGAGTGTGCTAGAATCAGTGGAGAGGTTTACGTAACAAATATGTGGAGATTTATTCTTCCCGAATTATTGCATGCTATTGATTCTGAACCAGAAAAGGAAGTTTTATCTGAACATATGCATTCCTTTGCTCAGGTAAGTAAACGCATAATAATAATTTAAAATATAAGATTAAAATATTTCTCGGGTTATATGTTTATTATTAGACTCAGATAATCGCAGTAAATAAATTGGCTACATTCCTGATTTCTATATTGAAATTCATTTTTGACCCTGTGTTTCAGTTTTTAAAATGCTAGAAGACTATAAATCAATCACAGGAGAAATATCAAATTCTACCAAATTTGACAAACACTAACTATGGGGGAAGAGGGACTGTAACTAGTTTGTAGATTCATACAAATAAAAGATCCATTTTTGTTTTGTTTCTTGTAATTCTCTGTGTGTCAATAATTAGTAATTAGTACTTTCTGCACATACATTTATTCCACTGTTCCTGAGTTTGTGAATACATGGACATCTTAGTTTTATCTGCAGTGTTAGTTTAATGTATCCTGTGGGACCAGCACATTCTGCCTTGGAGATTGCTGTACAAATTGGAGTGGTATAGCATTAAGGGCAAGTTGCTGCAATGGATAAAGGGATGGTTGAGTGGGAGACAGCAGAGAGTGGTAATAAATGGACACTGCTCTGCATGGAGCAACTTTCAAAATCACTATCTAAATTCAAAATAAACTAAGGATAAACCTATAGTCAGGCCACACCTTATACTGCCTACAGGTCTGGAGGCCTCATTTTAGGAAGAATGTAGAGTTGGTAGAATGAACACAGAGAAGGGCAACAAGATTGGTGAGAGGAACAAAGGAGTTCTCTTACCAGGAGAGGCTTAATTTCTGTAAGTTGCAGCATCTGGAGACTAGGCACCTGTGAGATGATCTGATTGAGGTGTACAAGGCCTTGAATGGTTTGAGCAGGCTCAATGCTGGCGGGATACTTCCGCTTGCTCAGATTAAGAACCTGAGGGGGCATAGTTTGCCTTTAGCCAGCAGGTAGTTGATTGCTGGAACAGACTTCCATCTGTTGTGGAAGTTGATAGCCTTAAATAAATTTAAGGCCGAACTGGATGGGTAAAATGGGAAGTTTTTTTTTTTTTTTTTTTTGGCTGATGCTCTATAAGCTTGCTTTCTTGCATCGTATGCCTCAACTAATGCTAATGTATCAGATAGGTTCTGATTTTATTGTTCATTAAGGAGTGATTATTTTCCCTGAGTTTGTACAGCAAGTTATTTCTTATTATTGTTGTTCATTATTAAATTCTGTGAAGGCAGAATTGCAGGCATATTTCCCGGCATATTTTTCTTCTTTCATTCTTCAGTCTGATTCACTATGGTTTTTATTGTTCTGATTATCTTTATACATTGATTACCACTCTCAGAAGACAGAGAGTGGTAATCAATGGACACTGCTCAACGTGGACTAATGTTATTAGTGGAGTTCCTCAAGGTTCAGTGTTGGGTCCGTTGTTGTTTTCGGTGTTTATGAATGATATTGATGATGGGATATCAAGTTTAATGTCCAAGTTTGCAGATGATACAAAGGTTGGCAGGGTCGTTAAGGACAATACTGACGCTATGCTGCTGCAACAGGATCTGGAAAGGTTGAACAGATGGGCTGAGAGGTGGCAAATGAGGTTTAACATCGACAAATGTAAAGTGCTGCATATGGGAAACAGTAACCCCAGAGCAACGTATCAACTCTGCGGTACTACACTGACAGTGGTGGAGAATGAAAAGGACCTGGGGTTAATTGTGCAGGCAGATATGAAGTTCTCTGAGCAGTGCAGACGAGCTGCAAGAGTAGCTCATGGTGTCTTGTCAATGATATACAGGAATTTTTCTAGCAGGGATAAGGAGGTGATTATTCCCTTGTATAAGGCAATGGTAAGGCCACATCTTGAGTACTGTATACAGGTCTGGAGGCCTCATTTCAAGAAGGATGTAGAGCTGCTGGAACGGGTACAGAGAAGGGCAACAAGATTAGTAAATGGAACAAAGGGTTGCTCTTACGAAGAAAGGCTTAAGTTTTGCAAATTACAGAGTCTGGAGACTAGGCACCGGCGAGGTGATCTGATAGAGGTGTATAAGGCTTTGAATGGTTTGAGCATGCTCAATGCCAATGGGATTCTTCATCTTTCTCAGAATAATCACCTCAGAAGGCATAAATTCAAATTGAGGAAGGACGGATGTCGGATAGATGTGCGGAAATTTGCCTTTGGCCAGCGGGTGGTTGGTTGGTGGAACCGACTTCCATCACTTGTTGTTGAAGTTGATAGCCTAAACAAATTTAAAGCTCAACTGGACAGGTATTTCGAACGAACGGTGGGGTGAAATGGGAGTGGGTTTTTTTTTTTTTTTTTTTTTGGCTGATGCTGAATAAGCTTGCTTTCTTGCATCATATGCCTCTGCTAATGCTAATACAACTTTTTTTCTTATCTTAAATATCATTCAGAGTTCTTTTTTTTATACATATTATGTAAAATAATTGAGTTTGTTGCAGTTGGCTAGCTTTTTGTTTTATTTTATTGGAAATTGTTGAAAGAGTCATTTATATTTTGTAAAGATCGATAAATTTGAATATATCACCCCTGAGAAATACAAGGAAGTCTCTGAATTTGACATTTGATTTTGATGGTGTATCTGAAAGTGGTTCAATTTTTCTGTGTAAATAAATAAAAAAAAAAATCTGTTTGATAAGAAAAAAGATAAACAAGTGGTTGGCCACTGGAATAAATTATCCTGCCAGGGTTATTATTTGCTTATTTTAACAATAATACTAAATGTGACAACCACTTTTTATAAGACTAATGAGACTCGTGACAGAGAAGAAAAATGCTTGGGATGCATATAAATTATCAGGTGACGCAGAAGCCTGTGGCAGATATAAGCTAGTCTGTAATCAGGTCACAAAGGAGGTTCGGCAGGCGAAGGCGGATTACGAGAAATCTTTGGCAAAAGATGCTAAGAAAAACAGCAAGGATTTCTTTACTTATATAAACTCTAAAAGGAAGGGGATGAATATGATTGGTCCACTTGACATCGATGGTTCGACTGTTGATGATCCTGCTCAGATAGCAAACAAACTGAATGAGTATTTTGCATCTACATTCACACGTGAGGAATTATTACAATTTGAAAATGGAAGAAGGTTATCAAATTGTAGCAGTGTGCTTAATGATTTTGTAATAACTGAGAGCAAAGTGGAGGAGAAATTGTTGAAATTAAACACAAGAAAGGCACCTGGGGTGGATGGGATCTATCCAGTTATTTTAAAGGAGGCGGCAAAGCAACTAAGCAAACCCTTAGCCATAATTATGAGAGCATCCTTGGACTCAGGGGAGGTTCCCACGGACTGGAGATGTGTAAATGTGTTCCCAATTCACAAAGGTGGATCGAAGGGTGACACGAGTAATTACAGACCAGTTAGTTTAACTTCTGTTCCGGGTAAAATAATGGAGTCGCTGGTTAAAGATGCATTGCAGGATCATCTAGACAAGACTGCAGCAATAATTCAAACACAGCATGGGTTTGTTAAGGGAAAGTCTTGTCTGACAAATTTGATTGGTTATTATGATGTGGTCACAAAGGAACTGGATGCAAAAAATAATTTTGATATCATATACTTGGATTTCAGGAAAGCTTTTGACACTGTTGCGCATGAAAGACTACTGTACAAATTGGAGCAGAATGGTATTAAGGGTAAGTTGCTACAATGGATAAAAGGATGGTTAAGTGGGAGAAGACAGAGGGTGGTAATCAATGGGTGCTGCTCTTCGTGGACTAATGTTATTAGTGGAGTCCCACAGGGTTCGGTGTTAGGTCCACTGTTGTTTTGTGTATTTATCAATGATATTGATGAAGGTATATCAGGCTTAATGTCGAAGTTTGCAGATGACACAAAGGTTGGCAGGGTTGTTAATGACAGTAATGGCAGTGTGCTACTGCAACAGGATCTAGATAATTTGGGCAGATGGGCTAAGAAGTGGCAACTGAAGTTCAACCGTGACAAATGCAAAGTACTGCATATGGGTAGAAGTAACCCCAGAGAAACGTACCAACTGTGTGGTACTACACTTAAGGTGGTAGAAAATGAAAAAGACCTGGGAGTAATTGTGCAGTCAGATATGAAGTTTTCTGAGCAGTGCAGACAGGCTGCTAGGGCAGGTCATGGGGTTTTGTCAATGATATATAGGAATTTTGCTAGCAGGGAGAAGGAGGTGATTGTCCCTCTGTATAAGGCCAGTGGTCAGGCCACGCCTTGAGTACTGTGTACAGGTCTGGAGGCCTCATTTTAGGAAGGATATAGATTTGCTTGAGCGTGTACAGAGAAGAGCAACACGATTGGTGAGGGGAATGAAGGGATTCTCTTACCAAGAGAGGCTTAAGTTCTGCAAATTGCAGTGGCTGGAGACTAGGCACCTGCGCGGTGATCTGATTGAGGTGTATAAGGCCTTGAATGGGTTGAGCACGCTGAATTCTGATGGGATCCTTCCACTTGTTCAGATTACCAACCTACGGGGACATAAGTTCAAATTAAGAAAGGACAGATGTAGAATAGATGTGCGGAAATTTGCCTTTAGCCAGCGGGTGGTTAATTGCTGAAACAAACTTCCATCTGTCGTTGTGGAAGTTGATAGGTTAAATAAATTTAAGGAGGAACTGGACAGGCATTTGGAGGGAATGGTGTGATTTTTTTTTTTTTTTTTTTTGGCTGATGCTGCATAAGCTCCTACACTTGCTTTCTTGCATCATGTGCCACTACTACTACTACTACTACTAGTCAAGCTGAATCTTGACTTAAGTTATTTAGATTTTTTTTAAATATGATAGTGTTTACATTTAATGATATTTCACTTATAAATTTGCCTGCAGAACAGAATTAATAACACCCATATTTATAACACTGTCTTTATAGCAATTTTAGTTAATTTAAATCGACAAATCTTACATAGAATTATGCCCCGGCTATGAATGATAAACTTTCAGTAGGCCAGAATTCTTGGAAATAAGCGATATAATTTGATCCATGGGTGTTATTGGCTTGGCCAGAGAGAGAGAGAGAGAGAGAGAGTATTTAATTTTTTTTTTTAATTGTCACAGATCCTATTCTCATTAAGCTTTCGAAATGATATTTCATTTTGTAGTAGATTCAAAGCTCAAGGACAAGATTGTTAACAAATGTATTCAGAAACAGTTCTGATAATTAGTAATAGATTCAGCTAAAAATTTATAGTAAGAACCTGTGGACCCATGTGCACTGGGAGTGGGAAAGTCTTAGATAACCCAGCTAATGAATTGAATAGGTACTTTGAATCGGTTTTTACTGACAAAAGACCTTTCATGCTGAGAAGAGGCTGTGCAAGTGAGGCTGAGCCATGCGAAATTAGTGATGCCATAATTACAGATGAGGTGCCTCCATAGCCAGGTGGGCAGGAGCAGCAGTGCATACCACGTGCTTCTTCATTCGACCGGGGTTCAAGCCTGTGACCACTAAATACAGAGGATGCGGAAAGGTCAGGGAATGACCACTGCATATATATCCGGAGCAATATGGCCTTAGTTGCTAATGCTCTTAAAAACCAAATAACAACAACAACGAACATTACAGATGATTGTTTATTAGAAAAACTTTTGAGCATAAAGGCAAGTAGGCCACCTGGAGTTGATGGCATACACCCTATAGTTTTGAGAGAGAGAGCAGGATGGAGTATATAGAGGTTATTTATGATGGCACCTTTGGATTCAGGGGAGATTCCTTTGGATTGGAGAAGTGGCAATGTATCACCAATAATAAAAGCAGTTCTAAGAGTGAAGTTGGTAACTACAGACCAGTTAGTCTCACTTCAGTGGTAGGAAAAAATCTTAGAGGCAATGATTAAGAGTGCAGTCCGGGGACATTTAAATAAATATGGTATTCTGAAGAACACACAACATAGCTTTATTAAGGGTAAATCATGCTTAACTAACTTAGTAGGCTAT
Organism: Mastigoproctus giganteus; assembly: GCF_048544385.1. Lineage (NCBI taxonomy): Eukaryota > Metazoa > Arthropoda > Arachnida > Uropygi > Thelyphonidae > Mastigoproctus > Mastigoproctus giganteus. Next base: position 71,726,253 of record NC_143577.1, read on the forward strand.
TTTGGCACAGTTATTCATGAGCTGGATTTTGGGAATAATTCCGGCATTGTTTATTTGGATTTTAGAAGAGCATTTGACTCCCTCTCTCATGAGAGGTTACTGTATAAGCTTGAGCAGGTTGGGATTACTGGTAAGGTTCAAAGATGAATTTCTGGGTGGCTGCAGGGCAGAAAGCAGAGGGTTATGATTAATGGATATTCTTCAAATTGGTGTACCGTCAGGAGTGGGATCCCTCAAGGATCGGTTTGTGGACCACTGTTGTTTCTCATTTTCATAAATGACATCAACGGAGGGATAGAAGGCATGATGTCAAAATTTGCAAATGACATCAAGATTGGCAGAATTGTTTGTGGTCAGTGCCAAGTAGCACTCCTTCAGGATGACTTGTACAGACTTCAGAGATGGTTGGAGAAGTGGCAGCTATCTTTTAATGCTGCTGAATGCAAGGTCTTACTTATACTTGGAAAATAGCACACAATTGTAAGACTACATTTGGAATACTGTGTTCAAGTATGGGGTCCTCATCTGTAAAAAGACACTGAACTTCTTGAAAGGGTCCAAAGATGGGCAACTTGAATGGTGAGATCGTCAAAAGGATGACCGTAGAGGAAAGACTGATTATGTGGGCTACAGAGCTTGCCAACCAGCACCTCAGGGGTGACCTAATTGAGGTTTACATGGCTCTGAGAGGGATTAGTAAAATGAATGAAGGTGGAATTCTTACTGTTATAAAGAATTTCAGAACTAAGTGTCATAAATTCGAATTACATGGCTTGGTTTAGATTAGATTTTCAGAAAGTTTTCTTTTAACCAGCGAGTGGTTGATTGTTGGAAAAAGTTGCCCTCGCAGGTGGTTGAGGCTGACAGTTGAATAAATTCAAAGGTCAGCTTAATAGTTACCTCTGTGAGGAGGGAAGCATATAAAATGTGTTTTCTTACCTGTACTTGGTTGTGGTTTTTTTTTTTTTTTTTTTTTGTTTTGTCAGTGCAACAAAAGCCTGTGGCTTCCTTGCACTACATGGCAAATACTATTACTATGTTATTTACACTACTCACCTTTAATTAAATAAAATAGGTTAAAATAATTTGCACTTATTATAATGGAAGAAATTTAAGCATTTCTCTTTGCATAGGTAAAATTTTTCTTTATTTCTTGAAATAAAATAACAGCTAAATAGATTGATATATTTAGGATTTAAAGTATGTTCCACTATCAATTTATCGGTGACTGCTGCCTGTTTTTTCTCCATCAAAAAATTTTCTTCTTAATTTTTGATTTTTGAAATAAAAGTAGAGTTTTATGTGACAGTGAAAATAGACTGCAAACAGTTGCTGATGAAGTGTTACTGGTATGCATTATGGAAATGCTTAAATGCTTTAATTTATAATTGCAATTACCTGCACTTCATGTCACTAAAGAACTAAGATTAAAATAATTAAATCAAAATACAGGTGAGATAGGTTCTTACGATCAATTTTTAATTGAGGCCTGTGTGTTGAAGAGGGCAAAATATTCTGAAGACAAACCCATCACGGATTGAATCACTAGCTGTTTGCAGAAATGTGGGTGGTACCAACAAAAGACAATTTATAGCATTTTGCAAAGTCAGGCAAATCTTGATGAAAGGTGTAGTTTATATTCCAAGTAAACTATATTATCAAAATAATCATGGATGACATGGAAACTTTCAGAATGTGACTTGTTGCATTTGACTGTGATAAGCAAAGTCAGAAGAAACCGTGTCTTGAAAATTAATAACCATTCAACTCATAATGTGCAGCTTAACTTAAAGGCAACAGTCATTGCCTTCAAGATTTTTCTTTATATTCATGATAAGCTCAGGATAGAGGTATAGAGTTTTAAAAAAAAAGTAATTAACAACCAACTAAATTAATTAAGCAACAAAAACCTACTTTCACCACAGGAAGAGCCTGTCAGCCCTTCACAAGGTTGTAGTGATGCTGTAGCCTGTGTTATACAAAAAGACTAAAGAAATCCATCCCTAAAGACAAAAGAGGATTCTTGAATACAAAATTAACTGGAATCATAAAATAATAAGGAATTAAAGAATTAAAAAAATAGAGTATTACACTTGGGGTGCAGCTCACACTTGCTGATACCCAAAAGATTGGTTTTCTATGGTAAAACTGCTGAAAAGCAGTGAAATGTTCACTGGTTCCTCTATATGACCTCTAGTAGAAGAAACCAAGAGAACTAACTAAGCTACAAAAATTATGAACCCAAATATGCCTAACCCTCTTCAAGCTAATTTAAAATATAAACCATACGAAATGTAAAAATTTTGTATTGACTGATGGCAAATTAACAGAGCTGAAACTAATGCAAATATGCAAATTAAAATTACCAAATCAAAGTATGAAGAAAATAATCAAGCATAATTAAATAAATAAAACAATATCAGTTAATGTTGGTTGTTTAATATTGGTCCCCTGAAAGAATTAATCTTTTAATTCCTTATTACTTTATGAATGTTAAGTTAATTTCTTTTTTGGGAATCTGCTTTTGCCTTGGGGATGGATTTCATTAGTCTCTTTGTGTAACATAGGCTGCAGCATCATATCAAACTTGCAATGAACTGAAGGACTCTTCCTAGGGTGAAAGTAGATTTTTTGTTTTTTATTTGGTTGGTTTGTTAATTAGGTTTTTATCGTAACATCAGTAGTTACCCAAATATGTAATGTGTTGGGATTTCACTACTATTACTATCACATGGTGTAAAAGTGATTAATTCAGGTAAATGGTTTGTTTCAGTTTTTTAATTTAACTGAATTTAATTAATTCAGTTTAGTATTTAACAAGACTGATTCCAAGAGCAAAACTGATGTTTTTGCTACCATTGAGATTTGTTCACTAGTGAATCCAAGTAAAAATACTGAGGGCTGTAGAAAATACCTGTATATACCATAAACAGTGCAGTAAGAGGGTATACTGTGATAAATTGAGCTCTAATAAACACAGTGTATTGCATTTCACTAAAGACACCCATAATTTTCCTTGTGTTATAAGTTGATCATTAGCTACTTATTATTAGTTTAGAAGAATCATTCCAGAATGCTGTTCAGCTGAAGGAGAAATATGTATTACAGGTTTTTCCAGATCTGATTACTAAAAGTTGATTTTTTTTAATTAAGTTTCCTTCATAGTCAGCTTTCCACTGTACCATCTAAAAATTAACATTATAGAAATAAGTCCTTGAAATATTCATAGGCATCTAGAAATAATGTCTGGAATCGTACTATGTGATGGCATTTTTACCAATTTATTGTTATTGTACATGCATTGAGAAATGTATAAAAATAATTTTTTCTTTTTATTGTTTACTTTATCGTAGTGTGCTGAAATTTTAGGTCCAGGTTGTCTCAGCAATGAAGACATGGGAAAGTTGATTCATATTTTGGACAAATCACTTAAAGAACACTTTGAACGTGCACAGGAGCGCCAAGAAAAGCGAAAGGATGAGGACTACGATGAAGTGGTGGAAGAAACTTTAATGGATGAGGTATGAATATGAATGATACTGTTGTTTATAAAAGCTTTTTTTCCTATCCCACTTACAAGCTGACTTATGCTGCACACAGTTTACAGACCAAATATACTCATGCTTCATAACCTATTAATAGTCTCATTGCTTAACGTATCCAAACCAAACCCAGCATTTCTTCAGAATGGGATGGAAATGATGATCTTTGAAGAAAAATCTTAGGTGAGTTGAGGTAAGTTTTTGCACCTTGGCAACCTTTGGAGTTGAGATTGGTTTCCATAGATTTCTTTATCCTTCCTGTTGTGATGACTAATTTTTAATATTACTTCTCTGTGTGATAAATGAATCTCAAAACATAAGCATGGCAGGTCAAGAGGGGGTGCACGTTTTGTAATTGTGATGGCCAATATGTCGATTCACTGATTATTAGTATGAGATATTCAGAATTATTATTAATCCAATACAAAAAAAGACAATATGAAAGATGGAAGAATAGCGAAATATAAACATAAGTAAAGATTCCGAGAAGAATATAATGGTTACAGTACCTGTGTGGTAACATTGAACAAAGCCGTTTTCTCCTTCCTAAGTTAAAATCCTCCTTTTTTGCCCCTACCTATTTCTTCCCCCCTTCTCCTCCTTATACTTTAAATTCATTTCTCCAGTGTAATATGGTAATTTACTTATGTTTTCACATATATATATATTTATATAATAATTTAATAAGTAGTATTTTGAAATATTTTGAATGGTTTTTATAATATAATGGCCACACATTGGCTAAAATGCAGCCTAGAAGGAGATTAAAATGACAGTCATGTGTGCCAGTTGCAATAAACATTAATAAATACAGAATTTTATGTACACACTACTGGGTTCAGTTGGGTGATAATAAAAGGTTTTAGTACAGTGAGACAGGTGCACTGGTAAAACTTGCTATAATTACCCATCTGAACCCAGTAGTGTGTATATAAAATTCTTTATTTATTAATGTTATTGCAACTGTCACACATGACTGTCATCTTAATCTCCTTCTTGGTTGCATTTTAGCCAGTGTTTGCCCATTACATGTATATTTTAAAATATTACTTATTTGACCTTAACTCCATAAATCTACATCTGGTCACTTTGACTAATCTCAGCCCTTATTTCGATTTAATGAATCAAACTCCTTTTGACTTTGGTTTTAATTTTAATTTAATTATTTTCCTTTATTTATTATTTTAGGCCTGGCATCCTGTGAAATGAACACTGCATCATTTTAGTTGCCTATCAGAGCCAGTAACATTTTTTTTTATTTATATTTTTTTGTATACTATACAAAGAATCTGGAATCAGTGAAAAATTTGACGACAATTAATTATCTGTGACTAAATTTTGATTGCTTTATTGCTGTTTTATTGCTTTATTGCTATAGTTATTTTCTTTAACAAATGTAATTTAGCATTGTTTCATTTAGATCACTATTTATTTGAGTTTGCATTACAACAAAAAAACACAAACATCACACTTTATAATTGAAATTCTTTTAATTTATGAAGTTTTTCATTACATGTGAAAAATATTTGTATTATATGTAGTCTTCTGTAAATTGAAATAGTAATATCATCACATGAACTGTCCTGTAATATATATAAAAAAAAAAGCATGTTGATTTAAGTCATAAAATTAAAAGCAAGACTAAATACTTATCTCCCAAGTACAAGCAACAAAACTAAATAAATTAATAATAATAGTAATAATAAAGCACTGTGTCACAGTCTTTAATACAGTCCTTAATTTCATAAACTGTAAAGGTGCTATGACATACACTGTGCTGCCACTTTATTAGGTACACCTATGTAGTAGCGTGTTGAGCCTCCTTTATCAAAATCGTTTTCAGCATTTTATCAAAATGCTGAAAACGTTGTGTGGGAATGGAGTACCATGCAGACATGAGTGTGTCACACAGTTCCTTGAGATTCGACGGAGGTTTAGGCCTGCAGCTATGTACCAAATCCCAACCTTGCTAGTTTCTAAGTATTGCAAAGGAACCATAATCCAGGACCGAATTGTCCAAACTAACTATAAAGAATTTACAGGCTAATGTAGTGGCTTCCTGTTGCCTTCTTCACCTGTGCCTGTTTTTACCTGTTCCAGTTTTTGTTCACTGGCTGCATGTTGCATGGGCTGAAAAACCTCTGCTCCCTCTACATGAGATTGGCTAACTTAGCCCCAAATGAGGATGCCTATTTAAAATTCCTCCAGTTTGTAATGGGATCTAGACCTCAAATGAGTAGCAAATTCTGATGTATCATACTGACTAAGTAGTTGCAGATGATGTGCTTACTAAAACATATAATATTTTATATGTCACAACTTAAAACATCCAACTTAATAATAAATGATTAGTCAAAATTTGTGGCACGTAAGTAGGTAATTTCAAGAAACCTCCACTCTTTCTGAAAGAGTTTGCTATCATTGGCACTCTAGAATTAATCCAGGGCTCAGGCTTTTGGATACTGGAATGCTGTTCCAGTCTGTTATGTCAATAATATCTATACATGTTAATTGCTTTCTGCACGTATTATCCTAATGAGCATTCAATTTAAGATTTTCCAATTTTTTCTCCTGCAGTACAGTATAACAAGCTTTGATTCAATTAACCAGTCATTTTTTAAGCTTTGTCCATTGTGTTTAAATATATATATATTTTTTTTTATGAAAATCCCAAACACGAGAGGTATCAGAACCTATACTATTTAGTACTGTGCATGGGTTGGAGGTTGAGAAGATTGAAAGAAGATATTTGTTGATATAAAACTTGAACTTCTGTAGACCGCAATTTTCAAGAAATATATATGACGGAAGGTTGTTCCAGAAAATGGCAGTTGAATTAATAAACAAGGTAGATGAAAAGTTGGTTCTGTGAGTTAGACAATAAATGAATGTCGGCTGGTGGCGAAACGTGTTTGGGCTGTTTTGAAAGAGAGAGAGCAGCAATTATAGAAGCCAATTCAGAAGAACAGTGCCCATGGAAGTATCTGTAGAAAAGGCATGCGGCAGAAACAGTAACTCTATGAGAGAGAGTGGAGAGACTCTGTTAGAGAGGAGTCATTAATTAACCTAACTGCCCTCTTCTGAATGGAATCTAGAAGCTCGAGAGAGGTTTTGGGGGCACAGCCTCAGATGTGGGAACAATATTCCACGATAGGGCATATTTGTGATATGTATAGACTGAAGAGCTATTTGGAAGAAAGTTAACACCGAGAGTGAAAGAGAAAACCAAATATTTTCAATGCAGAGGAAGCAATATTTGTAATGTGCTTGTGCCAAGAGAGATTACAAGTCAGGGTAATCCCAAAAAGTGATATATCATTTTGCCTAGAAATCAGAGTGTCACCAAAGATAAGCATACAAGCAGAAGAATCCTTCTGCTCGTATAACTGGATAACCAATTCCAAAAATAGTTGGCAAATCACAAGATGGAAGCTTGTTTAGAAAACCTTTATGCCAAACACGATCAAAAGCTTTTGAGATGTCAAGAGCAACTGCTTGTGTTTCACCGAACTTTTCCATTGAACTTGTCCACAAATGGGTAAATTAAGGCAGAATATCACCAGTGGATTGACACTGACTGACAGAATCCATACTAGTGATCGTTGATCAGACGGAAGGTTTCTAGGTAGTTTAAGAGTTGCCAGTTAATTGATTTCTCCATTACTTTAAAAAGAGTAGAAGCAATTGCAATGGGACAATAATTGGATGGGAGGGATTTGTCACCCTTTTCAGTAACTGGCTGGATATGAGCAGATTTTGAAGCAGAAGGAAAAACACGTTTGGAATAAGAATGTGAAAAAAGGCGGCAAAGAACAGGAGTAGTTCAGGAGCAGAGGATTTGAGAACAAGTGGAGAAATACTATCAGGACCTGGAACTTTCTTAGTATCAAGATTCATCAAAATCCTTTTGGCGAAAGATCACAGGAGGCATTGAATGGAGCGTGTTAGGAATGGTGGGAGGTGTTTTACCAAGATTATTAATACATGAGTTGGAAGAAAAATGGGATGCTAGCAGGTAAGCTTTATCCTTGGCTGAAGTAACAACAGAACCATCTGGTTTTGGGAGATGTGGGAGCAGAGATGAGCAAAAGTTGTGGCCAATAGCTTTGGCAAGAGACCAGAATGCTCGTATACCATTAGGACAAGAAGCAAGTTTTCTCTTAGCCTGTTCAAAATCTAATTTGTACTGATTAATAACTGCTTTACAATTGTTGCAAGCTTTGGTGTAGGCAGAAAATGAAACTGAAGAATTGGAAACAAGCCAATTATAATATGCAACATTCTTTTCTTGAATAGCCTTAGCACAAATATTAGAAAACCAAGGTTTAGATAAAGGACGAGATTTTAAAACGGAGTGTGGAATAAAGGATTCCATTCCTACAAGAATAATTTCACTGAGACAATCTGTGCAAACATTGACATCAGAAGTTTTGAAACAGTAATCCAACCAAGGAAAAGAAGCAAAATGCGACGCAGGTCGTCGCATTTTGTATTCTTGTAATGCCAAACAACATGAGGTTGGGAATGGCCATGAGATAAAGGCTCCATTGGAGAAGAGACAATCAACAAGTTGTGATCTGAGGTGCCTAGAGGACCACTCACTTCAACAGTGTACTTAGAAGTGTTGGTTGTATGATTAATATTGTGCAGTATTCTGCTAGGTAAATGAACAGTCTGTGCCAGGTCATCAGTAATAGCAAAGGTTTCAGCATCTCGACCAGCTGGGTCTGTGTGACTAGAAAACGGAAGTCAGCTGGAGTTATGAACATTAAAATCACCAAGGAAAATTACCTCACTGTTAGGAAAGTTGGACTGGAGGAAGTCAAGTTGCAAAGATTGGAATTCAAAGAGTACCAAGTGATTAGTGGAATTGGGAGAATGGTAGAGACAACAGATGAATTTGGCAGAATGAGGTAGAGAGATTTTAAGCCAGAGATTGAAAAGAGGAGATTCCAAATTACCAAATCTCTCATAGGGGATACCAGAATGGAAGTACAGCAGGCCCCCGTTATAACGCGGTTCGCTTTACGCTGATTCGCTATAACGCTGTTCTTATATTATAACCCATATCTGACTATAACGCTGTCACAGATCACTATAACGCTCTTTTACAGATTACATTTTTGACATATTAACGAAATTGTTTCATTTGATGGAGTCGATAGCTTGAAAATGAATAGCAAAACAGCATTAAAACGTTTCCCACGCCGACTTGAGAAATTTTCCCACACTCAGTAAAATTTTCTCGCACGCTAATTTAGTTTCAGTACAGTGACTTGTCACGTAGTTCCGCGATCAACATTTTAAAAAATGATCAAATATATTGCTTGTAATATTTGCGTTATATGCATTTATCCGAATTGTAGTCATCACTCAGTAGAGTATTAGACATTGTGCGTAACGGAAAGTTTACTTGAACATTGTATCGTAATTAATTCAACCAACGCAGTTACATATTCGAAGAGCTAATAATGACTGATAGGAATGAAAAAGCAACAACGTCTGGGCGCAGTACGAAGACTATAAATGTCAGAAAAAGACTGAATTTGAAAAGTAAATTAGACGTTTTGAAGTGAATCGATTCCGGTCAACGACAAATGGATGTGTGCCATAATTTAGGACTTGCAACTTTAACTGTAAGAACAATCATAAAAAAATAAAGAATTAATTTTTGCAGCGGGAAAGATAGCTGTTCCACTGCAAGCAACTAGGACTAGCCGGCTATTAGGATTGAAATGGAAAGACTAATTTTATTGAAGATAATATTCCAATGCAGAATTCAGTTAAGTTAAATATTAAAAAGAGAGAGAAAGAGATTAGCCAATATGATGATCTGAAGAAAACTCGCCTAAAAAAAAAAAAAAAAAAAAGTGGAACCATTTAAAACTGGTAAGGGCTGGTTGAATAGATTTAAAATCCAGGGAGAAGCCGCAAGTGCAGATCAAGGAGCCGAAACTTTCAAAAAAGAACTTTTGTTAAAATTATTGAAGAGGGGTATTATGTGTTATACTTCTCAGTAAGTTTTTAACATAGCTGAAGCAGGACTTTTGTGGAAACGAATGCCTAAAAGGAGTTTCATATTGAAAGAAGAAAAAAACATGCCAGGTTTCAAAGCGGTGAAGGATCGGTTGACTTTATTGTTGGTTTTAACGCTGCGGGGGATTTAAAATTAATACCCCTTTTAGTTTATTTGGAAAAGGGCCAAAGTTCAACTCAAAATGCACACATTTTTCATGATTAAATTCATCAATTAAATTAAATTCATTATTTTAATTGGAATTTTAAATTTACTTTTGATACGCAAGTAGTTACCACATAATTATACGTGTGCAATGCAGAATATTTTATATGTGCAAACATTTGAATATTAAATATTTTGACCAACATTTGTGCATCTTTTCATTACTGTTTATTATTCATTAGGAAATATCCTATGGCACTGACCGCAGCTCATAAATACATATGTTACCTTATGGGAAAGCGGCGCTCGCTTAGCGCGGATTCACTTAGCGCTCTGTTTTTCGGGAACGAATGATCAGCGTTAAGCGGGGGTCACCTGTATACAAAAGTACCACCTTTTGTATGAGATGAGCAGTGGTTGAATTAACCGATAAGTGAGATTCTGTCAGAAAAAGTACATGGAGTTTGGCAGACTGTAAGTGGAAATGGACATCATTGAAATTAGAACTGAGTCCACATATATTTGTGAAATGAACCAGGAAGTGTTTGGGTGGTTTAGATCTTTTCATAGATAAGTTTTTATTATAATAATGTTTTTAAATATCTCATAAATTTTTACTGTACTGTTATAACTATATAAGGTTTCAAATTTAATTTTTTCCTAATTTAGAATTGTTAAAAATGTTATTGATTTAAAAAAAAAAATTCGATTTTAAAAGACTTAAAATATTTTTCAATTAGAAAATGTTTTAATCTGTATTATGTCATCTACATGCTCATTTGTTTACAATTTCACAAAAATGATTTACCACATAAACACCTTCACAGATGGTACAGTGGTTATCATTCTAACCTTTTACGCTGTGAAAAACTTCCCATTAAAATCATGTCAATGTGGAAGGAGTTTTTGGGGACTTTTTTCACACTGACTGAGTTAGTCTGCCTTAGGAAACAGCAGGTATCTCCCCCTCCCCGAAACCCAGATTTTTCATTCAGCAAACATGCAGACAATATACACAATAAACTGGTGCATACATACATATACACACAATTATTTCCTTAGGTACTTTGTACGAGAGAGAGAGAGAGAGAGAGAGAGAGAGAGAGAATGCCAATTAAACATTGATTTATTGACTTTCAGTAGTGTGGATATCTGGACACATACATTAATCTTCAATCATATTCACTATTTTGTTTTGTTTTTTTAATTTGTTTTTAGTACTCATCTATAGAATATTTGTTATTACCATTCAACTAGTATCTGTATTTATGTTATATAGGATGTCTGCACTTTAAGAATATTATTTTTATTTTATTTTCAGGATGATGAGGATATTTATATCCTAAGTAAGATAGCAGATATTCACTATTTTGTTTTGTTTTTTTAATTTGTTTTTAGTACTCGTTTATAGAATATTTGTTATTACCATTCAACTAGTATCTGTATTTATGTTATATAGGATGTCTGCACTTTAAGAATAGTATTTTTATTTTATTTTCAGGATGATGAGGATATTTATATCCTAAGTAAGATAGCAGATATTCTCCATGCTTTGTTTGCTACATATAAACAAGATTTTTTCCCATTTTTTGATGCTCTTTTACAGCATTTTGTTCGCCTCCTGGTAAGATTTTCCTTTGTTACTACCATATAATGAATGTATTTGTCCCCTTGCGTAATTTTGAAATTTTAACTTGATAAAAATAAACTTCTTTTCAAAGTACAATTAAAAAGGCATGTTCTTTTACTTAAAAGACATTAATTGTCATTTAACACATTTCATTGAAAATAGCTTGCTTTAATGGATAAGATACATGACTAACTTGAACTTCCCATGTTTTCATTTATGATTGGAAGTGAATGATCAGTGTGAAGAAGCATAAATCAGCCTGGGTTTATGCTATAACATGTATTCATTATGCATCAGTTATATTGCTGATATTGTAGGGAGTCTTAATTGGCAATGGTAGGTTCATCAGTGTAAAGAAAACAATCATCTCTGATGCTTTGACAAAACAATTGATTATGTCGTTTGGAATGACCAGTACAATACAGCCAGTCACTGTGAATCTGAAAACAGCATTTTAAATGATTAAATTTCTGTAAATAGTATCTTACAGGTATCTGTTTCAAGTGATTTGCTTCATTAGTTAGCTGGAATTATAAAACAACTACTAATTAATCCGGTGCCTCCGTAGCCAGGTGGGAAGGAGCAGCAGTGCGTAGCACACTCTTCTTGATTAGACTGGGGTTCGAGCCCGTCACCACCAAATACAGAGGATGCGGAAAGGTCAGGGAATGACCACCGCATATCCCGGAGCAATATGGCCTTAGTTGCTAATGCTCCTAAAAACCAACGACAACAACAACTCTCTAATCACTATGAAGAGCACCACCAAGGTTCATCTGCTTGCCACGAATGCCAACAGTCAAATGTTGAAGTCTCTTCCTTCAAATTAATTTGAAGGAAGAAACATGAATTGTTGAATTGCATTGTTGGGTATTCCATCAGGACAATGCTCCAGCACACAATACACTCTCTTCCCACTAAAGAGATAACGTGTAAGGTATGAAATATTTCATTATATTTATTTTATTGAAACATTCTTTTATTTTTAAGAGCCACACTTTTTATCTGGATTAGGGATCATCCTGACTTGTAATCTCTCTCTCTCTCTCTCTCTCTGCATAAACATATCACAAACATTGCTTCCTTTGTATCAAAAAAAAATTGGGATTTTCTTTTTCCACTTCTGGTATCTTTTTTTTTTTTTTTTTTTTTCTTAAAAAACTACTCATACAAATCTGCCCTACCATGAGATATCATATCCAAATCTGAGCTGGTGCTCTGAAAATCTCTCTCACTTTTCTAGATTCTCCATTCAAAAGAAGTATTTTCACGTGTTTATGTTGTTATTTGTTATTTGGTTTTTAGGAGCATTAGCAACTAAGGCCATATTGCTCCGGGATATGCGGTGGTCATTCCTTGACCTTTCCGCATACTCCGTATTTGGTGGTGACGGGCTCGAACCCCGGTCTAATCAAGAAGCATGTGTTACGCACTGCTGCTCCTTCCCACCTGGCTACGGAGGCGCCTCACGTGTTTATGATCCTGCTCAGGTGGCTAACAAACTAAATGAGATATTCAGGTTAATTAGTCCATAGAAAGTTTCACACTCTCTCTGTCATAGACATTCAATTTTTGCTTCATGCTTTCTCTATAGACACTGTTGTTCTGAATTGGCATCTGTAATTCCCCACTCTCTTCTAAGTCAGACATGCTGCAACAAGTCAACTTCCATTCACTGTTTAACTCTTCCTCATTTATCCCTTCTACTTTTGTTTTCTGGAACAACCTTATTGTACAAGTATTTCCCAAAAATTTCAATCTACAGAACTTCAAGTGTATTGTAAAAAAAGTATTTTGTCTTCTCGTCATTAAACTAATGATATTAAGAGTAGGAGACCGGCGGAATTACTTAACAAGTCCAGGTCACTGTTGAAAATAAGCTGTGAATTAGTGTTGAATTTGAAAGTGTCTGCAATCTTGCCCAGACACGATAGAAGGGAGTATATGATGAGCCTTGCCGATCAATTCGGCCCTGGAGAGATTGTGCAAGGCTCAAGGGGTAGAATTTTTTTCAGCCTGGTCTGTGCTTGTTAACAGGAGAGTCTTCTACAGGGATGGGATACACTTAAATAGAAAGGGTGCAAGAATATTTGCTGATGCTATCGAGGAAGCGTTAGGTGGGTTGTAAAACTGCTAGTTTGGGGGGATATACAGACTAATAGATTAACAATAGCTGCTGGCAGAGGTGAAAGTGATTTCTTGCACTGCTTCTATTGGAATGAGCAGCAGCCTGGAAAACAAGATGCAGGGTATTTCAGAGACTGCTGGGAATCATTGCAGTACAATTAAACACATGGGTTGTGTTAGGGTAGCTAAGAATAGGAACAGATGCATGTATACTTGCGTATACACCAATGCTAGAAGTTTGGTAAATAAAATTTTGATGAATTTGAGGTGTTGGTCAAAACATCAAAGGCTTATTGTTGATATTTTCGGTATATCAGAGACGTGGTGTCACACAGATATAAGGAATGCAGAACTGGAAATTGGGGAGTACAATGTGTACAGGAAGGATAGGAAGGGAAGAGGGGTTATGCCATTAGTTAACAAACACATAAAATCCAAGGAAGTGCAGCCAGTTGACATCGCTGGACAGTGTTTGGTGTGACATAGGCACTGGGGGATCAAAATTGAGAGTAGGAGTGTGTTATAGGCTTAATGACTCTGATGAGTATAATAAAAACTGTACAGGGAAATAGAGTGGGCCAGTAAATCTGAGTGTCTTATAATGAGGGATTTTAATTTCCTAGATATTGACTGGAATTTGTGGGTTGGTCATTCACACACTAGCAAGACTTTTGTGGATTTGTTGGATGATTGTTTTCTAAATCAGCATGTTCAGGAGGCAACTAGAGGGAGTAATACTGTTGATGTGATTATCAGTAGTGATTCTTCATGCATTAAGAATCTGCGGATAAAAGGAACCACTAGGTGGCAGTGATCACAGTGTGCTGAAGTGGGATTTACTCAGAGGTAACAACCATCAGGGGTAAAGGGAAGGGTTTTTGCTTTCGTAAAGGCGATTACGACGGTCTGAGACAGTATTTAAATTCTATATGGTGGGACCAACTGATGATGTTACTGACAGCAAATTCAGAATTGAAAGCTACTAGGCTTTGCATACAACTAAGAAATATTGTTCAAGGTTTAGGCCGAAATGGATGTCAGATGAACTAATGAGACATGTGGCAGAGAAGAAAAATGGATGGGATACATATAAATTAATGGGTAACATGGAAGCCTATGATAGATATAAGCTGGTCTGTAACCAAGTCACAAAGGAGATTAGACAGGTAAAGGCAGAGAAATCTTTGGCAAAGGATGCAAGGAAAAACAGCAAAGAGTTCTTTATTTACGTAAACTCTAGTAGGAAAGGGATGAATCAGATTGGTCCACGGGACGTTGATGGTTCACGTGTTTATGATCCTGCTCAGGTGGCTAACAAACTAAATGAGTATTTTGCATCTACATTCGCACATGAGGAGATATTCAGGAAGGGGAATGCCAGAGTGAATTAAACTCTGGCAGTGAGCTAGATAATCTTGTAATAACTGAGAGTAAAGTGGAGGAGAAATTGTTGAAGATAAACATAAAAAAGGCACCTGGGGTGGATGGAATTTATCCAGTTTTATTAAAGGAGGCAGCAAAGGAAGTAAGCAAACCCTTAGCCATAATTATGAGAGCTTCCTTGGACTCAGGGGAGGTACCCATGGACTGGAGATGTGCAAATATGACCCCAATTCACAATGGAGGATCAAAGGGCAACACAAATAATAATAGACCTATTTGTTTAACTTCTGTTGCAGGGAAATTAATGGAGGCACTGGTTAAAGAAGCACTACAGAATCATCTAGACAAGACTTCAGTTATAGCTGAGACATGCATGGTTTTGTTAAGGGGAAGTCTTGCCTGATCAATTTTATTGGATACTATGATGTGGTCACAAAGGAACTGGATGCAGGGTATAACTTTGATATCATATGTTTGGATCGTAGAAAGGCTTTTGATACTGTTGCACATGGAAGGCAGCAGCACAAATTGGAGCAGTGCGGTATTAGAGGCAAATTGCTGCTATGGATAAAGGGATGGTTGAGGGGAGAAGACAGAGAGTGGTAATCAATGGACACCGCTCTTCGTGAATTAATGTTATTAGTGGAGTCCCTCAGGGTTCAGTGTTGGGTCCATTGTTAGTGAAGTCCCTCAGGGTTCAGTGTTGGGTCCATTGTTGTTTTCTGTATTTATAAATGACATTGATGATGGTATATCAGGGTTAACGTACAAGTTTGCAGACGATATGGAAGTTGGCAGGGTTGTTAAGGAAACTAATGACAGTACGCTGCTGCAAAAGGATCTAGAAAAGTTGAGCAGATGGGCTGAGATGTTGCAAATGAAGCTTAACTTTGACAAATGTAAAGTACTACATATGGTAAGCAATAACCCCAGAGTAGCATAACTGTGTGGTACTACACTGACAATGGTTGAGATTGAAAAGGACCTGGGGGTAATTGTGCAGGCAGATATGAAATTTTCTGAGCAGTGCAGACGGTCTGCTAGAGTAGTTCATTTTGTCTTATCAATGATAGACAGGAATTTTTCTAGCAGGGATAAGGAGGTGATTATCCCCCTGTATAAGGCAGTGGTCATACTGTGGATTTTAGTGTTTTGCACCAACCTTACGTAAAAATAAAAACACAAAGGAAACTGGACTTTTAATAACTGTGTTTATAATAAATTATAATAACCTGTATTTACAATAAATTTAACTTTACGATAAACTATACATATAAAATATTAAAATATGCTACATTAAGAACAATAAAATGCATTAAAATATACTAAGTTAAAAGCGATAAAAAAACCATAGCTTTCAAAGGCTCCAGCCTTCTTCAGCGGTATTTTCTTCTTCTGCAGTACATCTTTAAATATCAGCAGGTTCATGGTACTCATCACGTGTTTCATTCTCACACGTTCCGTTCTCTTGCGTTGTGGAACCGGAAGTGGCTCGAGCGGGAGTCATACGGAACCGTTCATCCCTTCTGAGGATAGTGGCCTCAAAGAGGGGATGAATCCGCGTACCTCTATCTCTATTAATGTTGATTGTAGAACAGATCCGCAAACTCTCGAGCCACTTACGGTCCCAGAACTTATGCGCCCGATCGGTGATGATAGCATCGTCCGGGGAGATCTAGTGTTGCTTCTCCCAAAAATGTTCGGCCACGGCGGATTTGCCATATTCCGCATTTCTTATTGCCTTAGTGTGTTCCCCCAGACGATCTTTGAGACGGCGTTTTGTTTCCCCTACATAACATTCCCCACAATCCGGGCATCTAATGCTGGGGTCCTTAACCATCAGGTTAAGGACCCCATCCAAAAAGAGAACACAAGTGGGGTCGTATATAGCATTAGATGCCCGGATTGTGGGGAATGTTATGTAGGGGAAACAAAACGCCGTCTCAAAGATCGTCTGGGGGAACACACTAAGGCAATAAGAAATGCGGAATATGGCAAATCCGCCGTGGCCGAACATTTTTGGGAGAAGCAACACCAGATCTCCCCGGACGATGCTATCATCACCGATCGGGCGCATAAGTTCTGGGACCGTAAGTGGCTCGAGAGTTTGCGGATCTGTTCTGCAATCAACATTAATAGAGATAGAGGTACGCGGATTCATCCCCTCTCTGAGGCCACTATCCTCAGAAGGGCTGAACGGTTCCGTATGACTCCCCCTCGAGCCACTTTCGGTTCCACAACGCAAGAGAACGGAACGCGTGAGAATGAAACACGTGATGAGTACCATGAACCTGCTGATATTTAAAGATGTACTGCAGAAGAAGAAAATACCGCTGAAGAAGAAGGCTGGAGCCTTTGAAAGCTATGGTTTTTTATCGCTTTTAACTTAGTATATTTTAATGCATTTTATTGTTCTTAATGTAGCAGATTTTAATATTTTATATGTATAGTTTATCGTAAAGTTAAATTTATTGTAAATACAGGTTATTATAATTTATTATAAACACAGTTATTAAAAGTCCAGTTTCCTTTGTGTTTTTATTTTTACGTAAGGTTGGTGCAAAACACTAAAATCCACAGTATGAATATACCCAACGTCAGAGGCCTATTTGAAGAATTATTTCGATGTTATGGCCGTCCAATTGTGCAGTACGTCAGAGAATTTCAGAGGCATAGTGTTAGGGAGGCTAAACAAGAACAACATTTGAGGTTTGCCCATCGATGTAAGACACATAATCTCACACCACGAGGCTTTCAAACAAAGCTACCATTTGAAGATGAACGATTATTTAATATTACCAAGTGGTATGAAAGGAAGATCCTCAATATATGGATTGAAAAATTGCATAACAATTTATACCACATTAGGAGAGGCAAAAGACAGTGCTTTGATAAGATAAGTGACAAGTTGACTCCGATGCACTTAGCAGGGGTGATTAGTGTGGTGGCAACTAAAGCAAAACAAATTTCGGACAGTTATAGACGAAGACAAATGGGGAAGTTTGACAGGCTTAGAGAACAAACCAAGCTTAGGGGCAATAGTGATAGCACTACCAAGGATTTTGTGGTGAATATGAGTAATAAACAACTAACTAAAGAGCAGTTGGAGGTTCTAAATTTAGGACCGAAATTTGCCATGGTGCCGCCCAGGTTACCCGTTGCGGAAATAGCAATGGGCGTGGAAAGGGCTATAAACAAATTTCCCGAAGTTATAGCTAATGAAATTCGAGTGAAGTAGCAGCTATCCTTAGTCAAGCTAGAAATGCCCCCTCCAATCTTAATGTGAAGCAAAAATTAGCGCTAAGAAGCCTTAAACAAGATGATAGCATTGTAGTCCTACCCGCGGACAAAGGCAAAGCAACGGTAGTTCTTGATAAGGAAACATATAGAAATAAAGCGTTAGATTTATTGGAAGATCAGATAACCTATAAGGTTATTCAGAAAAGTCCACTTCTTAGTTTGGAACGACAAGTGAACAGAATGGTACAGGGTTGGCTTAAATCTAACAAAATTTCTAAGGAACAATATTGGATGCTGCATGCTACAGGTAGCCAAATGCCAAGATTTTATGGCTTACCCAAAATTCATAAAACAGATGTGCCACTTAGACCCATAGTCTCATTTATAGGCAGTCCAACCTATGCACTTTCTGGTTTCTTAGCTAAATTATTATCTCCATTAGTGGGACTTTCTGAATATAGTGTTAAAGATAGTAAAGATTTTGTGCATTTTATTAGAAGTCAACGCATAGAAGAGAATGAAATCATGATATCTTTCGACATGAAATCGCTATTTACATGTATTCCGATTGACCATGGGGTGTGGTGTGCACACATGGCATTACGGAGGGACACCACCCTAAATACTAGAACACAACTAAAGCTAGAGGATATTGGGAAAGGAATAGAATTATGCCTCTCAAGCACCACTATGGTGTTTGACAATACTATGTATAAGCAGGTTAATGGTACAGCCATGGGCTCCCCCATTAGCGCAATTGTAGCTAATTTAGCTATGGAGGAGCTCGAGGCCAGAATATTTAATGGTAGTGTTCTCCCTATGCGCCCCTGGAAAAGGTACGTAGATGATACGTTTTCTATCATTCGGAAGGGGAGTGAAGATCAGGTGTTGAACATCTTAAATGGCTTCTCCCCATTCATACAATTTACATCGGAGGCAGAGGAAGGAGGAGTTTTGCCGTTCCTAGATGTGTTGGTCTGTAGGGAAGACCGACAGTTAAAGACTAAGGTATACAGGAAATCCATGTGTAAAGGGCAGTATTCGCACTACAGTTCAGCTCAGACCAACCATCATAGGAACAGTGTGATAAGAACATTAGTTGATAGAGCAAAATCACATTGCAGTACCTCCGATGATAGGAAGTTAGAGTATGAACGGGTCACGACGGATCTTGCAAAATGTGGTTACCCCCAGAGGATTATAGATAAATATGTTAAAGGAAATCAGAGGAGAGGCGAGTCTTTTACACCAACATCCACTGCATACATTCCCTATTATCCGGGTTTGACTGATCATATAGCTAGAATACTAAGAAAGTACCAGACACGTTGTGTGCAGCTTCCGGGGCGGAGGCTGCACACAATCGTGTCTCAGGTTAAGGACCCCATCCAAAAAGAGAACACAAGTGGGGTCGTATATAGCATTAGATGCCCGGATTGTGGGGAATGTTATGTAGGGGAAACAAAACGCCGTCTCAAAGATCGTCTGGGGGAACACACTAAGGCAATAAGAAATGCGGAATATGGCAAATCCGCCGTGGCCGAACATTTTTGGGAGAAGCAACACCAGATCTCCCCGGACGATGCTATCATCACCGATCGGGCGCATAAGTTCTGGGACCGTAAGTGGCTCGAGAGTTTGCGGATCTGTTCTGCAATCAACATTAATAGAGATAGAGGTACGCGGATTCATCCCCTCTTTGAGGCCACTATCCTCAGAAGGGATGAACGGTTCCGTATGACTCCCGCTCGAGCCACTTCCGGTTCCACAACGCAAGAGAACGGAACGCGTGAGAATGAAACACGTGATGAGTACCATGAACCTGCTGATATTTAAAGATGTACTGCAGAAGAAGAAAATACCGCTGAAGAAGAAGGCTGGAGCCTTTGAAAGCTATGGTTTTTTATCGCTTTTAACTTAGTATATTTTAATGCATTTTATTGTTCTTAATGTAGCAGATTTTAATATTTTATATGTATAGTTTATCGTAAAGTTAAATTTATTGTAAATACAGGTTATTATAATTTATTATAAACACAGTTATTAAAAGTCCAGTTTCCTTTGTGTTTTTATTTTTACGTAAGGTTGGTGCAAAACACTAAAATGCACAGTATGAATATACCCAACCTCAGAGGCCTATTTGAAGAGGGCAGTGGTCAGATCACACCTTGAGTACTGTATACAAGCCTGGAGGCCTCATTTTAAGAAGGATGTAGTGCTGTTGGAACAAGTACAGAGAAGGGCAACAAGATTAGTGGATGGAACGTTTTGCAGATTACAGTGTCTGGAGACTAGGCACCTGTGTGATGATCTGATTGAGGTGTATAAAGCCTTGAATGGTTTGCGCATGCCCAATGCTGATGGGATTCTTCCTCTTGCTCAGAATAATCACCTGAGGGGGCATAAATTCAAATTGAGGAAAGACAGTTGTAGGATAGATGTGCAGAAGTTTGCCTTTAGCCAGCAGGTAGTTGATTGGTGGAACAGACTTCCATCTTTTGTTGTGGAAGTCGATAGCCTAAATAAATTTAAGACAGGTATTTGGAACGAACAGAGGGGTGAAATGTGAGCGGGTTTTTTTTTTTTTTTTTTTGGCTGATGCTGCATAAGCTTGTTTTCTTGCATCATATGCCTCTACTAATGCTAAACCTATGTACAGTCTGTCCTCGTATAGCACGATAGTTGTGTTCCTAGAACCCTCGTGCAATATAAACAACAGGCCCTATGGGAAAAGTGGGGTTAGGTGCCGACCACCCAAGATTGAACACACATTTGGAACCAAAACATTACCAAACACAATAAATAATCGGGTAATTTTAACCGTTATAAAATACTTGCGTATTTTATAACGATTAAAATACGTAATAAAAAATAATATAATATTTTTTTATTTTTATTATAATATAATAAATAATAAAAATTTATTAATAAAATAGTAAAAAAATTATTATATTAAATAAAATAGTCGTAATAAAATACGTAAGTATTTTATTACGACTATTACATAATAAAATATTGCTAATGCTTTTGCTTCTATCGTAAGCAAACTTGTTTTTTGTTTGATTTTCTATCGAAACAGATGACAGCCGTTCCATCTCTTCCAATTCTTTGTGTCTTAATAATGGATTTTAATTACACTTTGAGGCTATGAAGGTTGTTTTTATTTTCTCTGCATTCTTTCTAATTCTCGGCGTTGCCTCATTTCGGTCTGTAGCACGTGCAGTATCACATGGTCTTTCATTTTGATCAAAGCGTTTCACAATTTCATATTTTTTCTCTGTCGACAGAGGCGGGCTGGCCATAAGCCTTACCCGGGAAATCCCGGTGGGCTGGAGGCCGGTGTGATTTTGGCCATAAACCGTAGTATGAGGCCACTATAAATTTTCCCGGGTAAGTATTTTTGATCCAGTCCGCCTCTGTTTATCCATATTGTTTTTTTTTTTTTTTTCTCTCTCCGAATCTGCAGTGTCTTTGCCAGGATGCTTCATTTTCACACCTTAAGTATTTTACTAATTTTTAGGGAATAAAGCACAATTACAAAACGAGGAGGCACGCTTGATACACATAAACAAAGCTGCGCCCGTGTAGCAACTGAATAAACAACACCGTAAAGGCCGAGATACACTATTAACACCTCACATTTTACTAAAGCACATTTCTGGGGGTTACTACCATAAAACAATAAAAACAATTTCCAGTTGCGTTTCTGCTAGTGGAATCTGTTATAAACTGGTAGTAAACTCGATCTAATTGCATTTGCGATTATATCGATAGCTGGAATTGTGTTGGTTTTTACGTTATTATGGTGAAATGTGTTTCCCCTTCACTGATATAAAAAACATAAATACATTTTCAGAATCTTCTTCATTCCTATCGTGTTGCATTCGGTTGGGGTGATTCCGCGTTCGACTGCCATTTCTTGTAAACACAAAGGCGAATCGTGCATAAGCGAATTCGGTCGTGTTATATAAGATATTGTTCCCCTATTTATAAATCGTGTATGATCGAATTCGTGTAATGTAAACACGTGTTATACGAGGACCGACCGTATTGTAGTAATTACTAAATGTTCTAACACCTTTTGTGTTTGGGGTTTGGATACACCATAGGTACTTTGGTAATAGAATCATACATGGCAAGGTGCAATTCTGCTGCCTAAGTACCAAGATACCCTAACATTGAAATCATAAAATTATAATTATGTTTTCATTTTTATTCATAATTTTTGTTTAGCCCCATAACTGCCTATTTTCTGTAAGGGCCTAGTCATTCAACTGCAGTTTTGGGAGAGAGTTATTTTCAGGAACATATCCCCACAGTTGGTGAGGGATGCCTCTATATATGTTTGTACTCCACAGAGCTTTGACATGTGGTAAATCTGTGTGTGTGTGTGTGTGTGTGTGTGTGTGTGTGTGTGTGTGTGTGTGTGTGTGTGTGTGTGTGTGTGTGTGTGTGTGTGTGTGTGTGTGTGTGTGTGTGTTACATGCAAAAGAGTTAAATGTTAGTGAAACAAAAGATAGAGAATATGGGAACATGGCTGATGACTTAATATGCTACGATATAGGTAATTGCCTCCAGAAAATGAAATGTAGTTTCTTATCAACACTGAGTTTTGTGTACTGTTGTTGCTATTGCTGCTTGTGTCTCATTAAACCTTCAGTTAGAAAACTTCTTTCCAAGCAGAAATTTTACAAAAATACTGTATATTGGCAGCTAAGAAATTATGTATGTACGCTAATGTTAAGTCTTTCAAAGGCATCTACATTTTTGTGCACTTGATTTTGACAGCGATTTAATCTTGATTTATTATAATCATGCTGAAGATTGATCCAAATTCTTGTTTCTCTTCAGGAACCTGATAAATCTTGGGCAGATCATCAGTGGGCATTATGTGTATTTGATGATGTTATTGAACATGGGGGACCAGTAAGTATTTTTCTGTATAAATGAAAAAAAAAAAAAAAATCCTATAAGCTGGTTTTGAATCAGTTACTATGCATTTAATTTGTAAGAATTTTTTTTTGTTGTTGTTGTTGGTTTCTCAGAAATGAAAAAAGTATCAGTTAAATTAATACTATAATATTAATAAATTAAAATATGAGATGAAAGTATTAATTTTTTCTTGTTAATTTTTTTTTATAAAATTGATGATATTAAATTATTTCCAACAATATTTTTCACATCCTTAATACCAGATTGCTATGATTTGATATGAATGAATCATTTCTCTGCATAGTAATTATTTACTGATATTTAAACAAACTTATATTAGCTACACATTATTGAGTCATTATTGGGTTAAAACTGTAAAATTTATTTGAGTTGTCAAGAATTGTGAATACAGATAGTCTTTTGCATGTGTGATGAGATCTCTGCTTGGCCAACTGTTCAAACTGGCTAGAAAAAAGAATCAGTTAATAGTTTAACAACTATATTTTATGTTCATAGAATGAACTATGTTTGGCTGTAAGGCCTTTTTTGATGGATTGGAAGGAGAGATCTGTATACTGTTCGAAGTTCCTTATTGACTGTGTAGGCTGAGAGGTACTGGTTTGTCATTGGCTGGAGTTCTGTTTAGCTGCTAATCTTGCCAGTCTTCTCAGGACAGTCACATCATCATTTAAACTGGCTATTAGCTCATTACTGTTTTCTGTTCTTACTGAACTCTGGATGTTTTAGTATCTATGCTGTATGTCTGGGCAACCAAAAGTGTTTCAGAGCCCAAGTTTTGAGTTAATCCACAAAGCTTTGGTATATAGCTCTTCCTATTGTACCTCAGAAGAATTGGAGTGGCAAATACCTTCTGTCATAACTCACTGCATATTCTTGGAATGCTCTTATGTTTATCCAACAAATTGTCAGCATGTGCAATTAATGTTAGTTCCACATAAATAATAATGCATGTTTTTAGACCCCTTAAAAACTGAAAAGCTGTTTGTTATGATGTTTTTGTTTCTAGCAAACTTACCCTAGTCCACTCATCTTTATTTCAGAAAATGTTTTGTCCATTTCCCTGACATTAGAATCCTCCTATGAAACTAAATCCTTTAAACCAGAGCACTATGGACTTTACCATTCTGTGTTCTGAGGCCTAAATTGGAGTTCATTTCACTTGGCATCACTAGATACTTGATTACCTGATAAGTCCCCAGTTTTATTTGTTACTTGGGCATATACTTTTTTCTTCTCTGACTCAATTTCATTAATGCACTAAATTTTCATTAAAGGTTGATAGTGGGGACACAGAAAACAATCTTCAGTCAGACAATCTACTAGATTTATCTTTGAATACATGCCACAGGTTGTACAAATTATAAATTTATGACCCCAATTGACTGGCCATTCCCATCTGAGTTATATCCTGTGATGAAGCACTCAAAGTAGATTTTGTAGATTTTACATCCTGCTTCTCTACCAAAGTTACAATTTAGTAAAGAAGCAGGCTGCTATTTCAATGCAAGTTTTGAAATAGTTTAAGGACACTTCCTCATTCTCAGACTTACACATGAGAGAGTGTAAATTTAAATTGAGGAAGGATGGTTGTAAGATAGATGTGTGGAAATTTGTCTTTTGCCAGTGGACAAATACAATACATGAATACATGGACAATACATGAATGTTTGGACAAAATTTCTTCTGTTGTTGAAAGGGGAGTGGTTTTAATGAATTCTTTGTAGACCTAGATAAACTATTGGGAGATGGGGGTTTTTTTTTTTTTTTTGCTCATGCTGTATAAGCTTGCTTTTTTGCATCATTTGCCACTATTAATACTAAAATAATAGTACTCTACATTATGATTTTTCTGTATTTACTGTTGAGTCACTATTGTACCTCTAGAAACAGTGAGAGAGCTCGGGCTTACACTCTTACAAATGACTTCATTTATCCACGAGTTGATCTAAAGTTACTAATATAATTTTTAATTGAATAGTATCACCAAGGACATGAATCCATTATTCATAAAAAAAAAAAATCTCCTCACCCTCTTCAATGCTGTTGGACCTTCAGATTAGCATTCCTGGAATACATCACTCACAGCCTAGGCTACCGCCATAGAAATCCAGCATATTTGCTGTGCACTGTGACCCATGGAAACTCAGAAAGGGGAGATCCTGGTGTTTGAGGGGGGACCCAGCTTCAGCACACTTTTGGTCCCTGCTCTGACAAATGGGTAGTCCTGGGTGGCTTGCCCAGGATCGGGCTAGTGATTTTGCCTGCAATGGTCAACCAAATCAGTACCATGCCCCTGCCCTCGTGATCGAAGGGACAGAATTCAGGCTGGCAGCAGGACAGGTATGATGTCTGGATAGCCTTGGCATCTCATTGCATCCCATCAAGTGCATTTATTGCTTGCTGGGTAGTGGGTAGTAATCTGATTTGTGCCCTGGTGGGAAGGGAGCTTAGGTACCGAACAGAAATAAAAATAACTATGAATCCTGACAATGTAAATTCTTCAGTGGCTTCAAAACAGGCACTATCAGAAAGCCATGACTGTGAGTCAGACATTACCACTGCAAAGGGACACAGAACAGAAGCAGCATCAGAACCTATGCTTAAACATTCAAGGAATAAATCGTGGCTGCTACTAAAAGTTTCATACCTATTAAGAAATATTGTTCAAGATTTAGGCCTAAATAGTTATCAAATGAACTAATCAGACTCATGACAGGGAAGAAAAATGCATGGAATGCATATAAATTATCAAGCGACTCAGAAGCTTATGGCAGATATAAGCTAGTCTGTAATCAGGTCACAAAGGAGGTTAGGCAGACGAAGGCAGGTTACGAGAAATCCTTGGCAAAAGATGCTAAGAAAAACAGCAAGGATTTCTTTACTTATATAAACTCTAAAAGGAAGGGGGTGAATCAGATTAGTCCACTTGATATCGATGGTTCGACTGTTGATGATCCTGCTTAGATAGCAAACAAACTGAATGAGTATTTTGCATCTAAATTCACATATGAGGAGTTATTAAGTTTTGAAAATGGCAGAAGGTTATCAAATTGTAGCAGGGTTCTTAATGATTTTGTAATAACTGAGAACAAAGTGGAGGAGAAATTGTTGAAGTTAAACATAAGAAAGGCACCTGGGGTGGATGGGATCTATCCAGTTATATTAAAGGAGGTGGCAAAGCAACTAAGCAAACCCTTAGCCATAATTATGAGAGCATCCTTGGACTCAGGGGAGGTCCCTACAGACTGGAGATGTGCAAATGTATCCCCAATTCACGAAGGGGGATCGAAGAGTGACACGGGTAATTACAGACTAGTTAGTTTAACACTAGTTTTCTGGTAAAATAATGGAGTCATTGGTTAAAGATGCATTGCAGGATCATCTAGACAAGACTGCAGCAATAATTCAGACACAGCATGGGTTTGTTAAGGGAAAGTCTTGTGTGACAAATTTGATAGGATATTATGATGTGGTTACAAAGGAACTGGATGCAAAAAATAATTTTCATATATATTTGGATTTCAGGAAAGCTTTTGACACTGTTGCGCATGACTATTATACAAATTGGAGAAGAATGGTATTAAGGGTAAGTTGCTACAATGGATAAAAGGATGGTTGAGTGGGAGAAGACAGAGGGTGGTAATTAATGGGTGCTGCTCTTCGTGGACTAATGTTATTAGTGGAGTTCCACAGCATTCGGTGTGGGTCCTCTATTGTTTTGTATATTTATCAATGATATTGATGAAGGTGTATCAGGCTTAGTATCGAAGTTTTGCAGATGATACAAAGGTTGGCAGGGTTGTTAATGACAGTAATGGCAGTGTGCTGCTGCAACAGGATCTAGATAATTTGGGCAGATGGGCTAAGCAGTGGCAACTGAAGTTTAACCTTGACAAATGCAAAGTACTGCATATGGGCAGAAGTAACCCCAGAGACGGGTTACTTCTACCAACTGTGGTACTACACTTAAGGTGGTAGAAAATGAAAAAGACCTGGTCGTAATTGTGCAGTCAGATATGAAGTTTTCTGAGCAATGCAGATAGGCTTCCAGGGCAGGTCATGGGGTTTTGTCAATGATATATAGGAATTTTGCTAGCAGGGAGAAGGAGGTGATTTTCGCTCTGTATAAGGCCAGTGGTCAGGCCACACCTTGAATACTGCGTACAGGTCTGGAGGCCTCATTTTAGGAAGGATGTAGATTTGCTTGAGCGTGTACAGAGAAGGGCAACAAGGTTGGTGGGGGGAATGAAGGAATCCTCTTACCAAGAGAGGCTTAAGTTCTGCAAATTGTAGTGGCTGGAGACTAGGCACTTGTGTGGTGATCTGATTGAGGTGTATAAGGCCTTGAATGGGTTGAGCACGCTGAATGCTGATGGGATCCTTCCACTTGTTCAGATTACGAACCTAAGGGGGCATAAATTCAAATTAAGAAAAGATAGAAGTGCGGAAATTTGCCTTTAGCCAGCAGGTGGTTAATTTCTGGAACAAACTTCCATCTGTCATGGAAGTTGATAGGTTAAATAAATTTAAGGAGGAACTGGACAGACATTTGGAGGGAATGATGTGATATTTTTTTTTTTTTTTTTGGCTGATGCTGCATAAGCTTATACACTTGCTTTCTTGCATCACATGCCACTACTACTATGCCTAAGATCCTTATTATAGACTCCAACACTAAGAAATCTATTGGAAAGATGTCCTTGTTTTTTATACAAAAGGGTCTAGTGGGATTGATGGGCTCTCCCAAATCATTTAATACACTCAGTTCTGGAGATATCGTAATTGAAACAAAAACCAAAAGAAAAGACATTCATCTCGTATTCAGAACAGTTTCTCCAAGTAACTGCTATTGGAGGAATATCAATCACTGTAATGCCACACAAAACACTTAATTCATCATGAGGCATGATCTCAGAGCGGAACCTCCTAGGCATGCCAGAGGATGAAATCTGCACTGAACTAAAATCCCAGGGGGTAATGGCAGCCAAAAGAATACTCATGTGCAGGGTGGAATCTAATTCCAACAAGAAAATTATATTAATGGCTCAGTAAAGTCATACATACCAAATCCAATCCAGTGTTTTAAATATCAGAAATAAGAACATTCACATATGGCCTGTCATTTGTGCACGATGTAGTGCTAAAGACCATGAGAGCAGGGTATGTTTGACTGCAAAACTAAATTGTGTCAACTTTCAAGGAGAGTACCCATCATACTCCTTGGCATATCAATGATGGAAAGAGGGAAAGAAAATCCAAAAGGTATGAAGCTGAGTTTAACATCTCTTATCAAGAATCAAGAAATGTGGTTGAACCAGTGGCTACCAAGGAACCTACATATTCCCAGAAAGTTGCAGAAAAGGATTAAATTGGAACACAGACTGAAATGAACATTCTACTTAAAGAGTCTTTCAGTCTCATTGCATGGTATCTTTTTGAGTTCTCAGAATCTGGTACAAAAAACTCAGTTGGCAGCCACGTTTTAGTACCTCCTGTTCAGTACTTCTATAAAAACAAAACAGTAAAGATAAAACATCAGAGTCACCACCAGCTGCAACCCAAGAAATGGATGTAGAGGTTAAAGAAGTGGATGATGAGTCACTCCTGGAAATTGTTGTTGGGGAAGATATGGACACAGGTCAACGTCCATAGTTGCTCAAGAAAGATCAAGCCAAGACAGAGACAAAGCCCTTAGCTCCTCAAATATCAGCTGATAGATCCACAAAGCTTAAATAATGGCAAAGTTTATTCAGTGGAATTGCCATAAACTTTGCCAGAACTTCGATGTCAAGGCTCCCCTGTTTAAACACAAGACAGTTCTCCTATGTCTACAGGAGACTTATGGAAAATCCAACCCTCAAGAACTGCATGATCATTCGTAATGATTGGTGGCCTTATGCATGGATCGTCATAGTTATGGGCAACCATACCCCCGTTCTGCAAATCGTGCTTATCACCACCTTGTAAGCCATTGCAGTTTGTATCACTAGGTTTCCTCCTAACTGTCTGTTCCGTATACTTGGGACTGACATCTTCCAGGAATGTCTTGATGAACTGATACCACAGCTGCCATCCCTTATTCTCATTTTGGATGATTTTAATGGTCGCAGCACTTTGTGGGGTAATGTCAGTATTAATGGAAATTGCTAGATAAAAGAGCATTGTTGGACAAGGATGACCTCTCCAATTTAAATGTACGGAATAACACATATTTCCATCGACCAGTACACACTTTTACTGCCATTGATTTGATTGTATATTCTGCTTCCCTCCTCCCATTATTTTCATGGAAGTAGAAGAAAATCTTCTTGGGAGCGATCACTTCCCAGTGATTTCCACCTTGATCATTGCAAAGCTTTGTCATCCCATTGGGACATAAGGTGGAAGATAGAGCAAGCTGACAGTTCGATATGCTCACAGTCAACCAGGTTTCAATCAATGATGCATTGATACATTATGAAAAGTATTATCCAGTCACTGACACATTCAATTCCACAAAAAACTGCATGATTTCCATCTTTTTCAAAACCATGGTGGACCTCTGATTGCACAGCAACTTGGAGAGTACAGAACAGTGTGGATCCATTACTGAAAATCTTTTAGCTTTTAAGCATGCTTGTGTTCAAACCTGCTATGTTAGATGCGAGTAATCTTGGATCCATTTTGCATCATCTGTAACCCAGTTGACCAGTTAAAGTCACCTGAGATAAAAGTAGAAAATGAGATCAAAGTATCCATACTTATCACCAGTCATACAATTTAATGGAAGTTTAATACTGATCTATGTGAAATTGCTTGATGCACTGGGAAAATGTTTTGCACATATGTCAGGAAGAATATTTTTCTGACCATCAAAGAAAGGACAGAAAATCGAGGGATCAATTTTGCTTCAGAAATACCTGATGCATGTAATCAGCTATTTGGTAAAGAAGACCTGCAATTAACTTTTACTTTCCAAGGCAATTGCTGTTGGACCAGACAGCCTTCCGTCTGAAATGCTAAAGCATCTTTCAATAGCAGCTATGGATCATTTACTTGTATTGTTCAACCAAATATTTATTGAATGGGAATTTCCCGACTCCTGACATAAGGTAATTGTCTTAGCCTTTCCAAAGCCAGGAAAGAACCCACAGATGGCAAGCAATTACTGACCCATAGCTTTGACTAGCTGTTTATGCAGAGTGTTAGAATATATGTCAATGCCTGATTGCTGTGGTATTTGGAAGAAAATTAGCTGTTTGGAAGAAAAACACTGTGGCTTTTGAAGGGGAAGATCAACTCTGGACCACCTAATCAGACCTGAAACATGCATTCATGATGCCTTTCTGAAGTCTGAACACTTAGTATCATTTGTTTATCTCGAGATAGCACACAACACAGCTTGGAAATTTGGCATTTTAGAAGATCTTTTTAACTTTTGTCTGGGAGAGGTCACCCCATTTTTATAAGGAACTTCTTAGACTGGGCATTTTAAGTATGGCTTAGATCTTCTCTTTTCCATTCATCAAGAGGACAGGGTTCCCGAAGGTTCTATTTTAAGTGCAACACTCTTTGCTATCAGAATAAACTCCACCATGGGTCAGTTTCCATCAGTGGTTTCCAGTGCTATGTTGATGGCTTCAGCACCTTTTGTCAGTGTTGTAATATGAGAGCTATCAACAGGCTGTAAATCACCTTAGTAAATAGGCATTAGTGAATGGATTTGGGTTTTCATCACAGAAGACCCTGTGTCCACTTCTGTCATAAGTAAAACCTTCATCTTAATCCAGAACCTAAGCTAGATGAAAACTATCTCAGTTAAGTCTGAAGTTAAATTCTTGCCAATTACATTTGACAAAAAGTTGACCTTTCTCAAGCATATTCACCAGTTATGGATGAAGTGCTTGAAAGGTATCATTCATTCCCTGAGCTCCACCAAATGGGGAGCCAAACTGGTGCACTTTACTTTGTTTTATCTAAATTAGATTGTGGTGCTCAAGTGTATGCTTCAGCCAGGTCCAGTGCCCTACATTGGCTTAACTCTTGAATCACCATTGTGTTATTTGCATCACTACTGGTGCCTTTTATACATCATCTATACAAAGTATGTTCAAGGCCAATGAACCATCCCTTATCATTACACTATGCAAGCCGACCGGGCTAGCCGGGTGGGTAAAGTGCCTGCCTGGCAACCCAAAGGTCGCGGGTTCGATTCCCGCCTCGGGCTTGGATCAAAGTACTGTAAAAACCTTGGGAGGTGCAATATGGCCACAGAAGCCTATGTGCCAACAGCTACCAAAAAAAAAAAAAAAAAAAAAAAAAAACACACTATGCAATCAAATTGAAATCTTTGAATCAAATTGAATCATGGTCATGTATAGGGCGATTTCAACTTGAATCAAATTGAAATCACCTTATACATGACCACATGATTTTGTGTCCCATGCTGGGAAGAATTTTATAATGCTCGTTCTAGAGCTAATTTACCATTTGGTATCGGGGTCCAAGAGATCCTTCATAATTTTAACATGATGGCAGACTATGTTGCACCTACGCCTATTAAAACGTTTTCTGTCATGGAGCATCCATTCTGCCACTTGTGACTATTCTTTACACAACTTGCAAGAATGCACTTTACCACCAGCAGTATTGAGTCTTCTGTAGGATCTGCAGTGGTTTTCCTTGACAGCACCACTTCACATGAAATTCCTCTTGAGTGTAACATCTACACAGCAGTGTGTGTTTCAGTTTTTCGAAATGCTCTGCTCCTTTTTTGGATCAAGGGTGGGCATTCATTTTTGTTGGATTCCAAGCTATATTGGAATCAGAGGAAATTATTTGGCTGATAAGGCAGCGAAATTTCCAGAGTCCCTGAATGGTCAACACCAAAGTATTTTAGTCCCATATGCTGACTATATTCTAATCATACATTGCCTTTGTCACGTACAGTGGCAGGTTCTGGCATACACAAAAAAGAAATAAACTATATCAAATTAAACCCGAAATCGCAGCCTCATTCTCTAGTCCAGGGATTCATAACCTTTTGCTTTAAGCAAGCACCATATATTAAATATAAATTTTCTTATTTAAAAATTAAAAATGCATTTCTTAATTAATTTTTTAGCTGTATTACACATACAAGAATTATATTTCTTAATTAAAATTTTTGGGCACTAATATTTATTACCTTATCAAGGTAATAAACTGTGAGCCTTGATTTTGAAGAGATGATGCCAAACCTTTGAAAATAATTTCTGCTTTATGAAGAGATAATTGCAAATTTTCCTCCAAATGTGATATCAATAATCTTGTCCTTTTTTTGTTTTTGATATTGTTCATTAATGCAAAGTACTTTGAATGCTTCTCTTTGTAATAAAGGAATTTTTTTTTCAGTCGAAAGAACTCCAGAATTTTAAAATAGTTTTGTGTTGGAAAAGACATTTCACAGTCAAAGACGACTGAATATCCTAACTCAGCAGCTGCTACTTCATTTTGATTGAAAACTTGTTCCAAGTTATTGATTTCAAAATTTGTGTAATTTATTGCTAATTCAGATTTTGGGAGGTGCTTTTTCAAGTATTCAAATCTTTCTTGGAATTGGTCACTAAGGTCTTTGATTATATTCATTACAAACAATGGGCACTCCCCAGCTGTTTCCTCCAGATATTTTTTAAGAGTAGGAAATTGAAGCAAATTTCCTTTTAAAACTTGATTCTGAAACGCTTGAAGCCTTTTCTCAAATGCAATAATCTCCTCATATAAAACTACCACAAAGTTATCTTTTCCCTGTAGCCTCAAATTTAACTCATTTAAATGGCTGAAGGTGTCAGCCATGAACGAAAGTGTAATCTTGAAATCTTCAGTAAAAATTTCATTAAAAAGACTTTCTTTATTGTTTTTCTATTAGAAAAGTTTTTACTTCTTCAAACACCTCCCAAATTCTGGAGAGCACCTTTCCACAACTGAGCCGACGAACCTCTGTATGGGTAATAAGATCAGAATGCGGTGCTTGA
The DNA here is from genome assembly GCF_048544385.1 of Mastigoproctus giganteus. Lineage (NCBI taxonomy): Eukaryota > Metazoa > Arthropoda > Arachnida > Uropygi > Thelyphonidae > Mastigoproctus > Mastigoproctus giganteus. The sequence goes on from NC_143577.1 coordinate 71,759,301, forward strand.
AGACCTTCCAAAAATATTTTAGAAGTATATTTATTTAGGGATTTAGCAATAAAATGGTTAATGACTTTAACAATGACTTCAGGACATCCTATAATTTCTTTTTGATTTTTCATTCATGAACACAATGCCTCAATATGAATCAAACAGTGATAATGCACTAAATTAGGTATCCTTTCATCTCTATTAAGATAAGCAATAAGGCCTTTGTTTTTACCTATCATGGAAGATGCACAACCGGTAACAATTGATGCAAGTTTACTCAGATCAGTTTTTGTGCACTCTAAGAAATTTCATAACTGTGTCATATACGTCTTTTCCAGTTGTATGACCAGTAAGCAGCAAAATAGCCAAAAAGTCTTCTTCACAGCTACCATCATCTTGAATCAGATGAACAAAGCACGTGAGTTGTAATATGACCAAAATATCAGTTGACTTATCAAGTGCCAGTGTAAAATATACACAACTTTCAATTCTACCTAATAATTCATTGAATATTACATCTGCCATTTTATGAACTCAATTTTAAACTGTATCATTACTCAAAGGAATATTTATGGCAGAGCTAATCAAGATAGCTCTCTGTTTTTCTGGTTAGATGCTAGCAAGCACTTCTACTGATAACACTGCACAATTTTTTATTATTTCACCACCATAGTGCTCTCTTTAAGTCTCCCTTACAAAAGCTTGTTTGTTAATATCTTTAGTTTTTCCCCTTGCTGGACGTTCTGATTCTAGTCCACCTATGTTCATTGCAAAATTGTTACCTGTTTTGCATACAGTGGAATTCCCATTTTCAAATGTGCCATTTTGAACCAAAGCAGTTTTGTATTTGGTCATTATTTTCTGAGGTCTCAACTAGTAATACTTCTTCAGGCAGGTCACTAGATACTTGAGTCTCTGGAAAGCCACCAGTTTTATTTCTCTCTAGCGTATCATCTCATTTCTGTGGTGATTCAGTTTCATCTAACAGTATCCAAGTTTTGGTTTAAGATCAGTACACTCTTCTGACTCAGGTGGAAATCGCTCAAGGCCATTCCCACATGATTCGTGATATTCTGTGGTGAGGCACATTTGAAGTCGATCCTTTAGTAACTGTTACTAAAGACAACTTAAAAATTATTTCAAGTAATTAAGGAGCTAGTAAAAATTAAAAGCTATTGCTGAAACTTAAATTTATATTTAACAGAATACAAAAAAATGGAAAAAAATCTTAAAAGAAACTGAAATCACTATGAAGGGTAAAGTTTATTTTGTAACATTAATCTCTGTGATGGTATAATATTCAACCAGTGCCAACACAGATTAATGTAATACATGCAAGGCAAACCAATTTTCAGGCTTAATTTTTTTTTAAAAAAATTTAATGATTTTAATTACTGTTAAAATTATTAATCGGTCGTATTGTGACAAATTGCGTGTTTGTTGGTTATTTAATTATCTGTGTATCTAACTACTCTTGGTTTCTTATCCATGATTTTATTACTTTATTTTTTGTTAAGTCTTCGTTATTATACTATATTAATATACAGTGGATGCTGCTTATTGTGATCTCTTTGGAAATCAGCTGAATCGATAACAATAACTGATGAAACAAGAACACTGCTGTTCAGCGTTGTTTATCGATGCAGAGCAGAAATGTATATGTGGAAGTGGACAGAAAGTAAACATTACAATCTCTGTTTCTTCGAGAAAGTTATCAATAAAAATTGAACTGCCATAACATTTCTGAAAATTCATACAAACCATTTAAAACAAATAAATAAAATATTAAATCAAGAATTAGAAAAAGTGTAATGCTCTACCATAAAACAATCAGATTGCTGGGAATCCAGATACAGTACTTACTTCCATGTAGTAATGACACTGACAAGCATGCGAACCTATCAAGCAACATACTAACCATGCAATGTGACAGAGTTCATGGTACAAATTGGGATGTTACATAATCACTTCCACCGCAATAAGGTACAAATCAAAACAAAAACCAAAGTGCTGATTACAATAAATGGCGAAGGTAAAGAAAGCATGCATGAGACGCATGCAAAAGTTTGATGAAATTTACCAGTAAAAGTACTTTGCCGTAATGGCATTTGTATTGTTGCTCGCTCAGTAAAGATACAGTGGGTGTTATCAGTCAGGAGTAGAAATTGAATCCCATGGGAGATTGAAACCATCCCGAAGTGGAGGGGGTAACCTGACCTTTTTTCTTTAGAAACACTGGTGAACAAGCGGATAAATTGTTTATTAAGAGGGGAAAAAAAAAAAAAAAAAAAAGGCAAAGGAAGTCCACACAAGAAGCACTGCAAACTTCCAAAAAGTTTACCGGTGAAGCTACGTTACAAACATTTTTTATGACGTCAGAATTTCCAATATGACTCTGTTCGTGATTCAAAAAAGGTCAGGTAACCCCCCCTCCCCACTTCGAGAGGGTTTCAAGCTCCCCTAGGATTCAACTTCTACTCCAGACTGATAACACCCACCATCTGTTTACCGAGCAAGCAACAATACAAATGCCGTTACGGCAAAGTACTTTTACCGGTAAATTTCATCCAACTTTTGCATGCTTCTCGTGCAGGCTTTCTTTACCTTAGCCCAATAAACATCTCTCTCTCTCTCTCTCTCTCTCTCTCTTTTTTTTTTTTTTTAATGCAATATCTGATTGGGATTTTATAAAAAATGATAACATTATCTGTGATCACAATAAATGGTGTGTGCTGCATATATATTCTTATATATATATTCTTACAGAAAATATTTTTATAATGCTTTTCACACTTTAATCTGTTATTAATTAATATAAATATAAATCATTTATTTTATATTTAGACATGTAAATATTTATAATCTTTTTTTTATCCTCCCCCACCTACCTGAAGGCATGTGAAAAGTACCAGCAGTATTTCCTGCAACCTATGTTAACAGCATTAAAAAACCATAGTCCAGAAGTAAGGCAAGCTGCATCTTATGGACTTGGTGTATTAGCTCAATTTGGTGGACAGGAATTTTCTAAAGCTTTAGCTGGTGCGTATAAGAAATCAAACATGATTATGCATAAAATGTAATTTGTTACTTTTTTTAATTTGTATCATTTCAATATAAGCAACTAATCTGTTTTAATTGCGTGCATTGAATTTATATGTATATAATTCTCTAAAAGTCTCTTGACCTCATAATTTAGTTTATAAAATTGAGTGCAGTTAAGGAACTGTGATGCTAGCCCTCTTCATTTCTTTATGATAAAGAAATTATTCACTTAACAATCTGCTCCTACACCCCAAGAAAATGTTTCAAAAACTGCATGTGTGTGCGCGCACATGCATGAGAGAGAGAGAGAGATCAAAATTATCATACATATCTCTCTTTCCCTCCCATCATGGTACTCGAGTATCCAGATTGATGAGGGTAGCCTTATCTACCATTCTGAAACAAAGTGTTCACCATTTTAATTTAAGATAATTCATTTGTTTTAGTCATCAGTCTGGTCAAAACCAAATTTGCAATACTCTGGGGTGGGGTGCTTACACATCCCATTTCAAGATGACTGGACCTGCACTGCATTTCATGCAGTGCAGGTCCATTCTGTTTGAAACTGTTTACAGTTTCAAAATAAATAAGTTTTCTGTCCTGTTTACAGTCCAAAATAATCTTTGGCATTATCCAAATAATTGGAAATATCTATGGACCTTGAATTTTATTCACTATGAGAAGTTTCAGTGTAATATAAAATTAATGATGATACCTATTCTCAAAGATGAATTAAAACACTTTAATTTTTCAGTATATTGTGACGGTAATAAAATTACAAGGATAAACTACCAAATGGTATAGATAAATACAATAATCTTGGGATTCTGATGTGTGAACTGATCACGAAACTTGTGGAGTCCAGTTGCAACAAAAATAAACAGGTTTGTAGGATCCTGACAATTTCAGGTGATGCCAGGGTTTACCCAGCACTTGGTACAATAATTAGGGGTCAGTAATGTTCCACAGGTCCTTAGGCTAATAGGCCAGATGAACAACATAACCCTACAGAGTATACTGCTCCTCAGTTATACCGCAGGGTTTTGGTGGCAGATCGTGACCCATGTTATAAGACAACCGTGCTATGACCGATGCCTACAAATTTTCCCCAATTCATTGATTCTTGTTTCGAACGGCCTCTGAATAGATGCGTGAGTGGAATCCAACCATATTTGTGATGTTTACCACACGATTCCATGCATTAATTTTTTTAATCCTATCTGCAGACCAAAAAATCCACTTGGGAAGGGTTAATGCTAATGTGTGAACAAATGAATTTTTCAAAAATTAATTATTTTACAAAAAACATGTAGCAAGAGATACATAATTATAAAAAAATTCAAGGAATTTATTTGATCACTACTTTAAAAAGTCTGTCATTTTTTGTTGCTTTTTATGGGAGAATCATTTTTGCAAGATCATATTTTTTAAAGATGCCAATTGCAAAATCTTACTTGCTCAACCTCCTGCTGTGCCTCTAACCACTCAATCATAGTCTCTAAGCCTTGTACTGCTTCCTGATCTGTGGGAACTTTGACAAGCTGCTCCTCTAGTTCTTCCGATTCCTCACCACTTCCATCCATCCTTTTCTCGTTGGTGATGTTTTCAACGATGTTTTCGCCAGTTAATAAGTGACACACTAATTCTTCTTTGTCAATATCAATCCACTGATCTATCATTCTCTGTGAGTTCCTGTTCCTCGAGAATATCTCTAACTGACTGTATATCACAACGTATAGCAATTTTTCCACTGTTTTCCTCTTTATCAGCACAATTTGATTCTCTCCATCAGCTGTTCTCAGAAAACCACTTTTTCACCAACAATTTTGTATGCTACTTCTTTTGGCCGACCGGGCTAGCCGGGTGGGTAAAGTGCCTGCCTGGCAACCCAAGGGTCGCGGGTTCGATTCCCGCCTCGGGCTTGGATCAAAGTACTGCAAAAACCTTGGGAGGTGCATTATGGCCACAGAAGCCTATGCGCCAATAACTACCAAAAAAGAAAAAAAAAGAAGAAGAAGCTGCTACTTTTAAATTTAACACATTTAGAAATTCAGGAACATCACGATCGGAGGACAGCAAAGATAAAAGTAGCTTGCATCTGTAATGTAATTATTATAAAATTATAAACGATTCCTTGATCAAGGGGCTTGATTAATGCTGTTGTATTTTTTGGTAAATACATGGCCCGAATCTTTCCATCTTTGGATATGACTGTCTGCAGGTGGTGGACAGTTATCTAATAATAGTAATGCTTTTGGTTCGATGCATATTTTTCTCAAATGCCGTTGAACTGATAATACAAATGTTTTGTGGAACCAGGTCAAAAATAAATTTGCAGTCATCCATACTTTTGAGCTGCTCATGTATTCTACAGAGAGATGTTTTCAATTGATGGATTTAAAACATCGTGGATTCTTCATTTTCCCGATTACCATAGGAGGCAGCTTATGAGTTCCTGTTTTATTCAAGCAAAACAATAGTGACACAATCCTTACTTAACTTCAGTCTTGCTTTGTTCGGAGCTGATTTTAAATCCAAAGATTCCGTTGGTAACATTCTGTAAAACAGTGCAGACTCATCACAGTTGTATAGTTGCTCATCACAGAAACCTTCATATGTAAATTTTAAGCTACTAATGCCATAGCCATCCATCACTGACAGAGAATTCACCATCAAGCTTTATGTCTTGAAAAAATTTCTCTGCTTCCACTTCAGAATGGGACCTGACAGTGGAAATCCTAAACTGCATTTCTGAACTAACCACATGTATAAACAATCATCCACTGCCTCATTTTTGCAGTCTTCCTTTCTAGTCCTGGGATTTTGTCCAAATTATCCCAGAAGGAACGTAGTCTTCTTCTATAATCCATCCTCATATTGTTCCCTCCAGAATACCCAACACCCGTTTTATTTGTGCTTTCGAGAGACCACTTTTTACTCGTTCAATTACAGTCAGCTTTTCCTCGATAGTGTACGACTTTCTTTTATTAACGTTCGCCATAACCTCTGAAATCAGTTTTAATTTGTTATGAATGATAACTAAGTCTGTAAAGCTTGCAAAAATGTAAAAAAATCACCGATACATACCGAACAGTCACAAGAAAACACAACCAGCACAGGTAAGTCTCAAACTATGGATCGTGTTTTTTTTTCAGTGACAACTCTTACACAAGGAAAGAAGATCAATACTAACTGCAGAGGCTAAAACACCCTCACATCTTTTGAATGCACTGCTCCCATCTGACTCATTTTCTGGAAAACTGTTCTTTTGCATTAGAGGAGATAAGCAAATCATGCGATTCAAGCTATGGATCTAGTGGTTAGTGACCTTGAAGAAGATTAGCAAATTTTCTTTGTTTGATAACCATCTGTTTTGCTTCTTAACTCAGTGGGAGGGTTAAGGTCCTGGGATTTCCGAGAAACCCCCCCCCCCCACCTTTTCCCTCTCTCACAAAAACTGGATCATTTGAGTGCGGAAGCCTCCTGCAGTGCAAGGTTTGCAAAAGAACATTAATATTTTTCTCGGAATTTTTTCCACCAGCAATGTCAGCCAGTAAGACCTGCAGTATATTCGAATCCGTGGTATAAACTGTGATGTTATATCCGGGGAGCGGTGTACTGTTTTCAACACAAGCGAACTGAACGTGGAGTTGTGGGGAACCATCAATGTTGCTTGACCCTAAACACAATGCTGTTTTCACATTGCCATTTAGAAACATGTAGCCTCCAGAATGTAGCTTTATTGTCAGAAAATGATGGTAATTGATAGGTGCCAAATCAGGACTATACTAAGATGCTCTGGCCGACCAGGCTAGTCGGGTGGGTAAAGTGCCTGCCTGGCAACCCAAAGGTCGCGGGTTCGAATCCTGCCTCGGGCTTGGATCAAAGGACTGCAAAAACCTTGGGAGGTGCATTATGGCCACAGAAGCTGATAAAAAAAAAAAAAAAAAAAAAAAAAAATGCTCCGATATCACTGATTTGAAACACTTAAAAAGTTGTTGTGTTGTCTTTGCAGAGTATAACTGTGTTAGGTGGGTCGGAAAACTGCTAGCTTGCGGGATTCACAGACTAATAGGTTAACAGTGGCTACAGGCAGAGGTGAAAGTGATTCTTGTACTGCTTCTATTGGAATGGGTAGCAGCATAGAAAGCAAGGTGCTAGGCATTTCTAGAACTCCTGGGAATCATCATGGAATAAGTTATTTGGTTTTTTTAGGAGCATTAGCAACTAAGGCCATATTACTCCGGGTTTATGCGGTGGTCATTCCCTGACCTTTCTCACATCTTCCGTATTTGGTGATGACGGGCTCGAACCCCGGTCTAATCAAGAAGCGTATGCTATGCACTGCTGCTCCTTCCCACCTGGCTACGGAGGCATGGAATAAGTAAATACATGGGCTGTGTTCGGGTAACTAAGAACAGGTGCATGTATACTTGCATGTGCACCAAAGCTAGGAGTATAGTAAATAAATTTGATGAATTTGAAGTGCTGGTCAAGACACGAAAAGCAGATATTGTTGAGAATATCAGAGACGTGGCACCACACGAATATAAGGAATGCCGAAATTGAATTTGGGGAGCGCAGTGTGTACAGAAAGGATAAGAAGGGAGGAGGGGTTATGCTGTTAGTTAGGAAACACATAAAATCTAAGGCGATGCATCCAGTTGACATGGGTGGCCAGTGCAATGTTGAGTCAGGTTGGTGTTACTTAAGCACTTGAAAAGCAAAAATAAGACTAGGAGTGTGTTATAGGCTTAATGATGCTGACGAGTATAACAAACAGCTGTACAGAGAAATAGAGTGAGCCAGTATATCAGAATGTCTTATAATGGTTGATTTTAACTTTCCAGATATTGACTGGAACTTGTGGGTTGGTCACTCGCACACTACCAAGACTTTTGTGGATTTATTGGATGATTGGTTACAGCAGCATGTTCGAGAGGCAACCAGAGGGAGTAATATCTTTGATCTGAATAATCACTGCTGATATTCAGATCAGAGATATTACTCTAATGTGGTGGCAGTGAACCACTAGGTAGCAGTGATCACAATGTAATGAAGTAGGATTTACTTAATTGATGTAGCTACCATCAGGGGTAAGGCGAAGAGTTTTTCTTTCATGAAGGTCACTGCAGTGGACCCAAACTAATGATGTTACTAAAGCAAATTCTAAATAGGAAGCATTCAAGGAATTAATCTTGTTATCTACTAGGCTTTTCATACCAACTAAGAGGTAATGTTAAAGGTTTAGCCCAAATAGATGTCAGATGAACTGAGACTCATGGCAGAGGCAGGGGAAAAAAATGTGTGTACCATGTACACACAAAAGATGTATTATGTGTAAACATCTTTGATGACACCTACTAAATTTTAAACAGCTAGAACCAAAATCACGAATGATGTAATTTATGCTCACGCCTGCTGCTTACTCTACCGAATCATCATTTGGAAGAGGTTAGGCCAATAGTCTAATTACCCATTTGATTAGCACAGCCTATAAAAACCCTTGCCAAAAATGCTAAGTGTGCTTTCTCCAAATTGTAAATTGTTGCATCAGAATTTGAACCTAAGAACCATAGGTAGACGTCTAATTATGTTTATTACAAGAAAACCAAGGCCAGAATTGATTGGTAAAATTTAGAGAATTAGCTTATATCTGTTAAAATAAATCAGTATGTCATACTGATTAGATTATGCGAAATTGGATATTTTGGTAAAACGTAACTACCTCTATATTTAATCACCGTGACATGATGCGAAACTATCATTATTTTCAAAATCTATGCATAAAAATTGGCTAAAACAGCATTTAAGTTCTTGGAGATAAAAATTGTGCTGGCTAGTGTTATAATTCACTGCTTAGATGCTGAAATTTCTCCTACAATAAATTATTTGAAACATAATGCTCTATTTAAAGCACAGAACTTCCAAAGAGGCTATGGTAGTTCTCCATAAACCATGCTTGCATCATCTTCTTACTCTTATGAGGTACTAAGCCAGCTCAAGTATACTAAAACAAAAGTCTTATGAATTATCAAGGAGTTTGTTTTGTTTAATGATAGTTTTGAGAGAGTTTTGTTTAATGATTAAAAAAAAAAAAAAAAATCATGTAAAAGCCTCACCATTGCCATCATACTTACAACTGTCTAATAACATTTATACACTATCTACATTTTACTTCTATACTTTCTTGTTCATCTTTGATAATCCCATCTCTTTGATGGACTTGAGGAAAGTTAATATTTTACTTTATGTTGTATGTAAAGTTCATCACAACATTGTTTTGCACATAATTCCTTAACATAATTCTCCTGGTATTTAAAATGGACAACACCCATTAGAATAACTGTATGAACAGTTATTCTAATGGGTGTTCTTGGGACCAATTACCCGAGTACAGAGGTAGGGCTAACTGGTGTTATTTGTTGATAAATGGTCTCTGAATGTCCTTTTAGTCCCTGTTGTTTTGTTTTGCTAGGATTAAAAATTTTATAATTATAAAATATACTATTTTCATAATTTTTTATTAATCAACTTCAAAATGATAAAAATTCACTTGCTGTGTCACTTTTACCAATTGATTTCATCACTTGCCGAGATAAAATGCTCAATTTATATAAATTGAGCATACATATGTAAGTATAAATGAAAAACAGTTTAGCTGAATTCCAAGTTTTTGCCATTCAGTAGTTTAAATATTTGGAAAATTTATTCTCTTTTTCATTAGGCATCCATTTATTTTAATTTCCTTTTATGAACTTATGTTTTATTTAGAAAGTGTTCCACTGCTTATTCAGATGATATCACAACCAGAATCTAGAGCTTCACAGAATGCAAGTGCCACTGAAAACGCCATTGCAGCTGTAACAAAAATTCTTGCTTATAACAATAGCCATGTATCTGTTGATGAACTTCTTCCTGTTTGGTTAAGGTGGCTTCCTGTTTGGGAAGATGAGGATGAAGCACCACATGTGTACAGTTTTCTTTGCACCTTGCTGGAACAGTAAGTTTCTCTTAATTTCTTAATTAGAATTTTTGCTGATGCTATCGAGTCACCATTATTTGTTTAGGGAGACTGCTATATACAATAAAGGAAGGGAATTCCAGGATTAAAACTCACCACTTGTTATAAAAATAGCAAGCTAAAAATAAGAAATATATCTTTTAGTGCTTTAAATGTTACACTGGGGTCCATCAAGGTAGGTAAAAAAAAAAAAAGAAAACTGGGGCATGGAATATGACAGTGATTTTAGTGGTGACTTGGTTAGCTGTTCTCTGTTCAAGAAATGAAAATGACAGTTTAGAAGTATTACATAGCCAAAAATTAAGAATTGTATTAATACCACATATCTGTAATATGATGGTTTGATAATATCAGCTAAAGATAATTATATGGGAAAGTTAATCATTATATAGAGAATATTAAAACTGATTGTAGTTCCACTCAGAGGTTTTTAAGGAAAAGCCCTATCACGGGCCGTTATCAGGGACAATTGAGAATTACAGTTAATATATATTCTTAAGAGATATATATTCTCCTTTCTTTATAAGCTAAAGATAGGAGCATAGTAAATAAATTTCAGAAATAAGAAAAATGGTGTCATTCTGTGTGATGAGAGCATTAGGGTTAATTTAGTTCCAGTCCCTATGCCAGTCAGAAGATTTTAGGGAAAGGCTCTACCATAGACATATGGGTATGTGAAATTTGTATGTTATGAAACACTTGTTCTTAACTAGGAATGTGAGGGTGCTTATCTTCAAAGTATCACTTCTATAACCCCATAATTTTAAAGTAGTGGTTGGTACAGTGGGAGGAAAAAAAGTTAAGAACCATCATTCTAGACCAAATGACTTTATGACTATCCTTCACAGGCTGAAGGTAAATATTTGTATTTGTCTGTACTTCAGAGACCATATAGCCTGCTTGCATATGTTTACTATAAGGAGAAAGAATTCTTATACATATGCAACCATGGACTTAATGCACCATGGCATATAGTTCCATATGCCACTGGGCCGTAAAACCAAAAATAATATACCAAACAATCTTATGTATACACACTCTTGTGAATCTGTATTTTTAATACAACATTATAAAATATTTAAAAAAAAAAAGGAAAAAGGAAAACCTGAATTCACACAAGTTAGCTGCAGATTAATTGATGGCCAGTGACCTTGGACTGCATATTAGTAGTTCTGAGTGTAAAGATCATTTTATTCAGATGGATTTCGCAAACAGATATATATTTTTTTTATTAGTTAAAATAGAGCAACGATGCTCAGTACGTTCTATTGTATATCAATATTTGTAGAAGAATAAGAGAAATTTACCTCAAGAAAACTTAAATGACAGTAGAAAACTTCCTAATGACACTCTCCAGCAATTAAAACAAATATAAAATTTAATGCAAAATGATTACAGTAATAAAATTAATTAAAAAACAAGTTTAAAGTAATTTGGAAAAAAGACTTTCCTTCCTTTTTTAATTTGTCGCAAAGTTTCCTAACCTGGAAAGGTATTTTTGTTTATTAAAATACTGAGATTTTAAGACAAGTTTAATAGTATTACAAGATATGGCAAGTTGTGAGTTGCTTTAGGCCTGAAATTTTATGATTTAAATTGACCCTGGCAAATTTCAGAACAATTTTTTTTATTTTTATTTTTATTTTTTTTTTTTGAAAGCAGTATTGTAGGAAAGAAATATGGTAAATTTGGGCAAAGTATCTTAGTGTTAATCTAATGTATTTTTGCACCAGGATGTTCAAATAATCTCTTATAATTGTGCATATCAATAGGTTATGCTAGGAGAGGAAGAGTGAAAGAAATAGTCAACAAGAGTTTAAAATATGAATACAATTAGTATAAAACTTCTACGATGCTTGATACATTCTACATTGTATTTCAATATTTGTAGAAGATAAGAGAAATTTACCTCAATATGATGCATAGAAAACTTCGTAATGACACTCTCCAGCAATTAAAACAAATATAAAATTTAATGCAAAATGATTACAGTAATAAAATTAATTGAAAACAAGTTTAAAGTAATTTTGAAAAAAGACTTTCCTTTCTTTTTTAATTTGTTGTAAAGTTTCCTAACCTGGAAAGGTATTTTTGTTTATTAAAATACTGAGATTTTAAGACAAGTTTAACAATATTACAAGATATGGCAAGTTGTGAGTTGCTTTAGGCCTGAAATTTTATGATTTAAATTGACCCTGGCAAATTTTGGAACGATTTTTTTTTTTTTTTTTTTAAGCAGTATTTTATGAAAGAAATATGGTAAATTTGGGCACAGTATCTTTGTGTTAATCTAATGTATTTTTGCACCAGGATGTTCAAATAATCTCTTATAATTGTGCACATCAATAGGTTATGCTAGGAGAGGAAGAGGAGTGAATGAAATAGTCAACAAGAGTTTAAAATATGAATACAATTAGTATAAAACAGCTACGATGCTCGATACATTCTACATTGTATTTCAATATTTGTAGAAGATAAGAGAAATTTATCCCAATATGATACGTAAAACACTTCCTAATGACACTTTCCAGCAATTAAAACGAAAAAGACTTTCATTAAGAAAGTTTTTTCAAAATATACATTAAAGTTGTTTTAATTTTTTTTTTATTTTAAATTGTTTTTAATTAATTTTATTACTGTAATCATTTTGTGAGATTTTATATTTGTTTTAATTGCTGGAGAGTGTCATTAGGAAGTGTTCTACTTATCATATTGAGGTAAATTTCTCTTATTCTTCTACAAATATATTTTTATTATATGGACAGCAATTTTATACGGTATTAGGAGAGAAAAAAAACAAAAAAAACTTTCATATCGCCTGCCCATCCCCTCAAATAATTTTTCTTTAGATTTATTCCAGCTACCCACTTCCGCAGCTTTCTGACAGAGAGCAAATTTCTGCCCATCTATCCTGCAACCATTCATCCTCAGTTTAAATAATTGTTTGGAATCATCCTCAGTTTAAAAAATCATTCACAAACAGATTGTACTGCAAAAGCTGTGGAATGTCCAAATTGCAAGAGCAACCATCCAGCATAGTCAAAATCATGTGACCCCTGGAAAATTGAAAAAAGAATACAAAAGTATAAGATCGAGAATAAGGTCACATATCAAGAAGCAAGAAAGCAAATAAAGCCAACAATCCCGATACATCAACCTACCACCAAACCTGTTCTAGTTGATGAAATAAGTAATACCCCTATCTCAGTTCTGCCTAAAATCTCATCATGTGATAAAATGTCTAATAACTCACAAAGGCAACAACCAATGAATTACAAAAGCCAAACTCAAATAGAATGGACTCTGAAGATAAAACTACACACAATGAAACAGTCCTTGATCTTCATGCAGAAGATGATATGGAGACTGGATTTTCGCCTGGTCAAACATGATGTAGAAGAGAGTACAGATCCTGGACATCCCAATTTTCCTAGAAAAGATAAAATGAAATATGACCGTCAAAAGCAAACCACTCACAAGAAACAGACAGACTCGCCTTCCCTCCTGAAACCTAGATAATGCAGCACATTGTACAATGGAATTGTAAAGGTTTATGAAGCAATACCAATGACATCTATGATTTAATCTCCAGATATAGTCCTGTAGCCATTTGCTTACAAGAGACTAACTCCACAAGTAACTCCATTAATCAAAAATTTTACATTTTACAGAAAAGATAAACTCTTCATTGTCTGCACGTGGAGGCATCACAATTCTAGTTGACTGTAAAATATCTTCTAGAAATATTCCACTTCAGACCCACTTAGAAGCTGTTGTAGTATGTGTATCAGTTGGGCAAATTCTAACTCTAATATCTCTGTACATTCCACCTAACAAGATGTGCACATTCAAAGAACTAGAAGACCTCATAAAACAAATACCACCACCTTTTTGTATCCTTAGTGACTTCAATGTGCGTCATCCATTTTGGGGATCAGACCACATGGACAAACCAAAAATTGATAGAGACAATACTAGACCAACTGAATGTAACATTACTGAGTACTGGTGAAAATACTTTTACTCACCTTCCCACTGGATCTATGTTAGCAATTGATTTAACTCTCTGTTCCCCCATATTGTATCCCAGTATAGAATGGACAGTTTTAAATGATTCACACAATAGTGACCACGTCCCAATCATATGCAGAATCCAAACACTTCATACCCCATATCCTGACCATCGCTAAAAATGGGAATTCTCCAAAGCAGATTGAGAAAAGTATTCAACCCACCTTTCTTTTGATAGCCAATTGATCAGACTGCAACCCATTGATGATGTCACAGAGCATATCACCAGGCAAGTACTGACCATAGCCTCCAAAGCAATATCTCAAGCCTCCACACGTAAACACAAAAACCTTAAACAGTAGTGGAATGAAGCTTGTACCAATGCCAAAAAGGAAAAAGGCTTACAACCTGTTCCGGAAATTCCCAACTACCAACAACCTAATTCAGTATAAAAGGCTAGAGTCAAAAGCTAGACAAATTAGCAGAAAAGCCAAAAAGGAATCATGGATACAGTTTGCCTCCAACTATTACAAAGGATACTAGCAGTCGACTCATCTGGAAAAAGATTCGGCAGTTAAATGGCAAATATCTACCTCCTCCCATCTTAACCAAAAATGGACAGGAAATATCATGCAGACTTTCTACCAAAGATCCACCACTTCAGCATACGGTAGCTCCTTTCTTCAAATCAAAGCTTCAGCTGAAAGGTACAAAATAAAATTCCATACTACCCAATATATTGCCTATAATCAACCGTTTAACCTATTTTGAACTGCAAGCAGCATTAAATTGATCACCCAACAGTGCAGCTGGACCTGATGGCATATATTACGTAATGCTGAAATATATAAACAGTACAGCCTTGAATTTACTATTAATGTTCTATAACCGGTTTTTTTTTCTGAATGTACATATCATTTTAGAAAAGATCGCCAATTCTAGAAAATTACCGAACTATCTCTCTAACCAGCTGCCTAAATAAAATCCTAGAAAGAATGATACACAGAAGACTTACCCGGGTTCTTGAAATTAAAGCACTGATGAACAACAATCAGTTTGGAGTCCGACAAAATAGATCCACATTGGATCTAATGGTGAAAGCTGAGACTAACATCCATAATGCTTACATAAAAAGACGCCTCCGTAGCTAGGTGGGCAGGAGCAGCAGTGCGTGCACACACTTCTTGATTAGACCAGGGTTCGAGCCCGTAACCACCAAATATGGAGGATGCGGAAAGGTCAGGGAATGACCACCGTATATCCCCAGAGCAATATGGCCTTAGTTGCTAATGTTCCTAAAAACCAAATAACAAACAAAAACAACAAGCTTACATAAAAATGAACGTCTTGTCATGGTAAGTCTCGATATATAAAAGGCTTTCAATGCTATCTGGAGGTGTGGCATATTGTGAGAACTTTATTCCGTAGGATTGCGAGGGCACTTACCAGAATTCATTAGAAATTTTCTTCAACACAGAACCTTTCAGGTCTGCTATCAATCTGAACTTTCTCGGTCCTACACTCAAGGTGTCCCACAAGGATCAGTACTTAGCTCTACCCTTTTTTCACTTAGACTGAACACCATAACAGACAACATCCCCAATACTGTAGAACTATATAAGTATGCTGACGATCTTACTATATCTTGCCATTCACAAAATATTCATACCATTGAAAACTTTCCATAAATAAGTTCGAGATATGGGCACTGCAGAATGGATATCTTTTATCAGAACAAAAAACAATTGCAGTTCATTTCTACAAAAACTGTAAGCTACACCCAGAACTCATTAAAAAACCATTTGATCCCTCTCACCAATAATCTTCGTTTCCTAGTCTTAATATTGGACACCAAACTTAAATTTGTTTCACATATCATGTACCTCCGAACTGTTTCTTTAAAGAAACTTAGTATACTTGGGTCCATTTCTGCTATGACATGGGGTGCTGATAGATACACTCTATTACATTTGTATCATACTATTATCAGGTCTCATTTAGATTATGGTGCTATTGTACATGACTCAACTAGGAAAAGTGCATTAATCGGACTTAATACTATCCAACACAGTACCCTTCGTACTGCTTTGGGCACATTTAGAACATCGCCTGTTCAGAGCCTATGTAGAGGCATACGAACCTCCACTTCAGCTTATAAGGAAAATGCTGCTTCTTAATTATGCAGCTAAAATTCAAAGCCTTCTAGTCCATCCTGTTCGACCGTTGCTTTCAAACCCTGAATGGACAGCATTTTATAACAGTAAACCGAATGGAAATAGACTTACTGGCATTAGACTAAAAGATTTGCTTCGCACCTGGAATATTGATTTTGATAACATATTTCAAGAGAATGATGTACCTGATCCACCCTGGTCTGTAAATCTTCCCCAGTGTGATACCCACTTTCAGCAACGGGGAAAGAAATACCTAGAAGATGAAAATATCAAACAACTACATAAAAAACACTCCCTCAACAATACACAAAACTGCCAAATATATACAGATGGCTCAAAAATAGGTTCTGCCATTGGTACTGCGGCTGTCTTTCCTGCTTTTACACTCTTCATATCGCTACTGGTTGAATGCAGCAGTTATACTGCTGCATTCAACCGGTAGCGATATGAAGAGTGTAAAAGCAGAATTAAATGCAGAATATTAATGCTTTCCACAATGCTAGCAGTGTAATATACACCGATTCCATGAGTGTAGTGTCTGCATTGGGCAGTCAATTTTCAATATCACATTCAATCAAAAAACAAATCATTTCCTGTTTAAACCATCTACGAAGTAGGAATCATTCAGTGAAATTCAGTTGGATTCTAGAGCATTCTGGTATCATAGGTAATGAGAGAGCAGATCAGGCAGCCAAAAACCAAACAGTACAACACTGGCAAATTACCAAGTACCATATAGAGATTATTTGAAGCATATAAAAAAAAAAGTATATTTCAGTGGACAGAAATATGGAAGTAACAAAGGAATAACAAATTGCTCTAAATCAAAGAAGAACCAACATTGTGGATTTCCAGCTTCAGACAAAATAGACAGGAAGAAGTTGTACTAGCAAGACTAAGGATAGGACATGCACACTTAACCCATATGTTTCTACTCGTGTGGGATGACCCACCTCGATGCACACATTGTACATTACCACTTACAGTCAAGCATATACGTTTAGATTGTCCTCACTATTCCACTTTCAGAAGTAGTACTTTCCACTCTCAATCACAACTGCAAGAACCATTATCACTTACCCACATGATTGGAAATATTGCTAACCTAGCTGAACTCTATACCTTTCTGAAACAAATACATATATATAAATTCCTCTAATGCCAAAATGGAACAAATTATATTACATTAGGATAATAATATAGGATCTGGCACATTTTGCCTCAGCTGCCCTTGTGCCCTTAAACACCAATACCAATATGCCTTAGCACACAAATAGCAGTGAGATTTTAGTCACACGCGTTAGTCACATTTAGTCATAACAAATAAATGAGGACAATATATATTGTCCTCATTTATTCATTATGACTTCTTACAGGCACTCAAAAAAGGCCTTGATGGACACCATGGGGCCTGTGGTTACTGCATTGGAGACCACCAATGTAAAGCTTTATATAAATACAAAAATAATGACTATTTAGTTGGGAGGAGAAAATTTTTTATAATTTTTAAAAAATTGTCTTTTTTTAAGTCTTTCTTTTTATTATTATTATTAATTTGAAATGTGCTTTATGATATTTGAAATTCTGTATTTTTCAGAACTGTCATATAGTTCTCCCTATAATATAATGACGGAAGCATAAAAAGGATGTTCAGTAGAGCAGCCTAAGTATCTATTATAAAGGTTCACATAACTGCAGGGTAAAATCATATTTAGGTTCCCCTGGCTACCTAATTTAAGATCTGTATGATACAATGTGCAGTGAAAAATGTCTGCCATCTCACAGAGCTCGAACAAATAAACTGTGTTAACTGTAAAGCACAGGTCTTAAAGGCATGTCAAAACTTCACATGGTGAGATCCAGCTGGCAGTACCCATGGCAGTCAAAAAATTAATAACTTCAGTACACAGCTACTTTGGTAATTGTGCTTCACATTGAAAAATTTCTAGGAATTCAGAAAAAAATGGGATTACTGGAGTATTGCTTTATAATGCATATGAGTAACCAGTTAACTCTTGAATCATCAGTTTGGAACAGAGGGAAGCTATTCACTTTATTAAGTTTATCCCATCCAAGAAAAAAATATATATTGATCAAACACTGCAAGCTGCAGGAAATGGTATTGTCTTCTGAAGAAACAGTCACTGAAAGCTTGATTAAAATTTGTCACATGCAGTGCTTTGTTCACCGAGTTTACAGCAGTTTTTCAGAAGGAGAGTCCTTATGTGTAGAATTCTCAAAAATTTAAATATTGATTCTTTTGAAAGGGGAAAGTTAGTTCCAGTGAACTTCAATTTAATAGTGGAACACAAGCTAAAATGTCGTTACTTGAAAAAAGAAAATGTTCAGCTCCTGTTTGGTGCCCAAAGGCATAACATTACAGTAGAAGTCATTATTGGAAAGAAAATAACAGGTTGTCATCACTTTCTGAAATATTTTTGTTGGTTGCAGCAAAAATACTGTTACAAGCAACTGAGGTCCAAGTTGCAGGGTTTTATTTAACAGAAATTAAAAGCCCATAGAAAAAATTGAAGGACATATTAAAAAACAATATTATAACTGAAACTGTACTCTATTCACTCCAACTTTAATCCTGACATTGGTTGGTCAGTTTCTGAATAATATAGTGGTCCTTTAGCAGCTAACAAATGAGATCTTTACTTGATGGATTAAAGTAGACTGGGCACCAGCGAGGTGATCTGATAGAGGTGTATAAAGCCTTGAATGGTTTAAGCATGCTCAATGCTGATGGGATTCTTCCTCTAGCTCAGAAAAATCACCTGAGAGGGCATAAATTCAAATCGAGGAAAGACAGATGCAGGATAGACGTGCGGAAATTTGCCTTTAGCCAGCGGGTGGTTGGTTGGTGGAATAGACTTCCATCCCTTGTAGTGGAGGTTGATAGCCTAAATAAGTTTAAGGCTCAGCTGGACAGATATTTTGAACGAACAGAGGGGTGAAGTGGAAGTGTTTTTTTTTTTTTTTTTTGGCTAATGCTGCATAAGTTTGCTTTCTTGCATCAAATGCCTCTACTAATGCTAAGTTAGGTGAACAGAGTAATTCTTTTATTCATTTTTTATATGTCCAAGTTACTAAACTGATTGTGAACACCTTTAATAGCATTCTTATTTGATATATATAGAACTTTTAGTATTTTCTGAGAATGTTTATAAGGTTTTGTGAGGTACAATGTTTATTTATTATTATCTATTTTTCTCAAATTTAATTTCATTATTCTACTTACTTTCCATTCTTTTCTCCAGAAACAACCTTGTATTATTAGGTAATGACAACTGCAATCTTCCTCACATAGTAATGGTGCTTGCAGAGGCCTTCCATCATGAGGCAGTAAATAATCAATCAGATGTGTATAAGAGAATGGTTAACCTTGCTCATCTCATTCAGGTATATCATTTAAAATATTTGTAGTTATAATTATAATATTTCAAGCTATTTCTTAGTGATAATAAATTGCAAATTATTCTTCCAATTAAAGTGTAATTTAAACTTTTTTTTAAGTTGTTTCCAACTGGGATTAAACATAACAGGAAAATGAATATGTCTGGCTTCCCTCTTCTCTTTGCTTTTATCCTAGTGATCAATAATATGCCCTACTTCCTTTTCACTACTGGCCTCGATTATGTAAACAATCATAACTTTCCATGGAAAGTTGTGAATTTCTTGTTGAATTATACTTTTAGTAATTACCACTCTTATACCATGTTAATATTACAATAGTTTATTTAGTTAATGACTAAATTCTTATATATTAAGGTGACATTTCGGGAACCTTGCTTGTACCCATCATCAGACCAGGCTGTTAAAAGACAAAAAATAAATTAATATTACATATTTGTGTGCTAAATTGCAAAACTTCATATATAAATATTAATTATACTTTATATTATGCATTATTGTTAATTTATAATACAGGTAACAATTATCTATACAAATGGGAAACAAAAGTACCAGGTTGAAATTTTTTTTACAATTAAAGTTACAATTAAACATAATTAAGGTTATACAGAATTATAACATATAGTCTTATCCAGTGCTGTAGTCATAAAATTACCTGAAGGTATACTATATGAAAGCAGAGAGTACAATACTCCACATAGCACTGATAATTGGTACCGAAACTATTCAGTGTTATGTGAAACCGTGCTGATTGAGGTAGAATTATAATGGGTTTTAATTGAATGCGTACTAGAGAAACAGTCTACAAACAAATTATAATAAATCTATAAACAATTTGCACTTGTTAGACAATTAAAAGGATTTGAAATTTTTAAAAAATATTGCAAAAATTTTATTAATGAAAAGGTAACATCATGAGAGATGAGAAAAAAAGCTTTAAAAAAGCAGTTGTTTATTTAGGTATTTCAATAATGAAGTCTGGTGAAGCGATCTCTTCTTTTTCTCGGCGTACACGTCTTTGTAGCATTGAATCCACTCTTTAAAATTTGCCATATCTCAATGCTATGTTCAACATTCGGATCTCCATTCTTAATTGCCTTGCAGCCGACCGGGCTAGTCGGGTGGGTAAAGTGCCTGCCTGGCAACCCAAAGGTCGCGGGTTCGAATCCTGCCTTGGGCTTGAATATTACGATGGTGGCGCACTATCCGGTTGGATCTCACGGATACGCGAAGGAAACAGGAAAAAACTGGTTCCTTTGTGTGTTGCTCACATCATACGATTTAAAAAAAAAAAAAAAAAAAAAACCTCACAGGCTGTGCCCCCCCCCCCAAACTTTCTCCAGTTCTTCTGTTGAAAATTGTTTTCGTGGCATTTCAGTGTTATCCACTTCAGAATCGTTTTCCTCTTTTGCATATGCAGTTTGCTTATCAATTTCAAGTAGAGTTGCATCATCTAAGTCATTTGCATGTGAGTCAATGCAGTCATGTACATTGGCAGTGTCCAAAGTTTCGAATCCCAAGTCTTTTCCGACCTTCAACAATGTCTTTGGAAATTATCTGAACTTGCAATTCAAAACCAGTGAAATCATTTACCAAATGGAGCAAAACATGTTACCAAACGAACGCATGTTGCTGGAAGTGATTTCTAGCCAAGATGCGGATGTATTTAAAGGAGTAAAAAATAAATTTTGAAATGAAAAGTTTGAAAAACTATCATGTCGTCTCGCCAGGATGGCATTAAGAACACTGTTGCATGTTGCAGCTGACTGCCTGAAGGAAACAAAGTACCGTGTGCGTGGTACATGGTACTATGTACAATAAATTTGACTTAAACTTAATTGAAAACCGTGTTATAGTGAAAACTGTGTAAGCGAGGTATTGCTGTATACTGTGCATATCAGGCTTGGCTTATTAATCGACTGGAGGGTATCTGCAGATACACACACACACACAAACACACACGGCATATTTACTTACTACTCGTGTATCAAAAATAATAAAACTATAAGTGTTGCCTAATAACCAAATTGTAATAAATTTATTTTTTAATTTTCAGTAAATATGTTAATAATATTTGTTGTTTTCAAGTCCAAATCAAAAACCAGAAGGTATATGCTATTCATCTAAAAAAATCCAGAGGATATACAGCATATACTCGTGTAGACCTCCACTACAGCCCTGGTCTTATCCTCTGCTTTCCGAGTATCTCGGCACCTCTGTTGCCAGGTGAGCAGGAGCAGCAGTGCATAGCGCACACACTTCTTGATTAGACCGGGGTTCGAGCCCGTGACCACCAAATATGGAGGATGCGGAAAGGTCAGCGAATGACCATCGCATATCCCTGGAGCAATATGGCTTTAGTTGCTAATGCTCGTAAAAACCAAATAACAAACTGAGTATCTCGATCCCTACTACGCATTCTGGCATGAGATGCTGCCAGCAGGTTATTTATACGTAGGGATTTTAATCAATTGTCCAGTAATAGTGTGCCTGGTAGATTATTCTGGATCCATTGATTCTTGTTGGATTATAGCCTCAAAAGGTGGGTGGCCTAACCTTGTTCTCAGACCTTTGGAAGTTGTCTGGCTGACTAGTTTCTGGGGGAAGGGGTAATTGACTTTTTTTTTTTTTTTTTTTTTTTTGAGAATTTGATAAATAGGACCTCTGGGATTGTTGGGGCTGTTGGAATGATATTTTAGAATCTGTTTTATGGAGGCCGAATCCTTGAAAGTGCTGATTCTGTATTTTCTTCTTTTCCTATATTTTCACTAATGCTGGGTATATGTGATATGGAGATTGTTGGTTTCTTGATATTACTAGATTGTGGGAAGGTCTTAGGGCCATCAGCTATTATTTTCGTTATGACATGTAGAGGGAATCTGTTGTTTAAGGCTAGATTGGTTATATCTTCCAGTTCTTGTTGGAGGCTTCTGCTCTTAGGATGAAGGATTTTAGTACTCAGATTTTTGTTAAATGGGAGTGGCAAGATCTGTAGTTAAGAATGATCCCTGTATATGTAGATTTCTTGTACACTTTCATCTCTAAGTTTTCTGTTGATAAGGATGTCCATGAAATATAGTATGCTGTTGTTTTCCCGTTTTTATTTTGAACTTTATCTTCTGGTGGAAGTTGTTTAGCGCATCAAATATTTGTGAATTTCTTCTGTTCTGTGGCACCAGATTACTATTATGTTGTCTACATACCTGCTCTTGAATTTTAGTTGGACAGGTCGTTTTTCTAAGAATTCATTTTCAGGTGTGTCAATTATACCCACTACATTCTTAGAACTGCCCTTATGTATTGGAGATATGTTGGTACTTTTTTCCAATCCAACAGAATCTTTCCCGATTCCAGTGATGCTCTCATAATTATCTCAGTGGTTCAATGCACTCATTTGCTGCCTCCCTTAAAATTATAGGGTATATGCCAGGGGTGGGCACGCGTGAGGTCAATGAGAGCCGCATTCCGGTTTTTCATATATTATAAAGAGCCACACCATAGTTACATAGTATTAAATATTCAAATTTAATTTAATTAATATGATTATATATTCTACAAGTCTTAAGTGCTATGTAAAGTATACATATATAAGAAAATATAATTAAAAGAAAGAAAATACAAAATAATTATTTCAAAATTTTAATAATAAAAATAAAATATAATAAAAATGCATTAATAAAAAGTATAATATTTAACGAAGACCTTTGGTCAAATCTTTGAAATTTGGCGCAAAATTTGTTAAAGCCGTTCGCAGCAATTCAGTGAGGTGATGATTGGTCAACTGTGGACGATATTTCGATTTCACAAACTTCATTGTGGAATACAAAGATTCACAGCAATATGTTGTACCAAAAATTGAAATTAGATGGCAAGCAGCTTTCTTTAAATGAGGATATTTTGATTCTGGCACGAGTTTCCAAAATTCAATTATAGAAGTAGATTTGTGCTGCATTTGCAATGTCTGATCCTCTTTTATCTCTAATAACGCCAATTCCCCAGCCGCTTTTTCAACAAGTATTATTTCAGAAATTGGAAATCCACCTTCAATAATATCTCAAAACATTGTAAGTTGACAGCCATCTTACAACACACCATAGGGATAAATCACTGGGCAATTCATCTGTTTCGTCATTTACTCGCAACTCTTCTAAAAAGTTCTTAAATTGGCGATGTGTTTTGGCATTTGTTCTAATTAAATTCACAATCTCTAAAACAATCTTCCACACATTTTCGTATTTGAAGTACTTCGCTATGAGATGCTAGCGGTGAATTTTGCAGTGAAGAGGTAAGAAACGTGGAATTTTAGGATCGTTGTTTAAAAGACCAATGAGACCTTGGTTTTTTACTATCATTGCAGGTGCTCTGTCATTCGCAACACTTACAAGTTTATCACAAGGCAATTCAAACCTGTTCATTACTTCATGAAGCGCATTTCTAACATCGATACCGCGAGTTGTTTCGATAAGAGCTACTAGGTCTAACATTTCTTCCTTCACATTTACGTCAGCAGATACATAGCTGAAAAAAACGGCCAATTGTGGATCATCCTGAATTTCTGTAGACTCGTCGAGAGCTAAACTAAATGCTGTACAATTTTTCAAATCCCACATCAAACTATTTCCAACATTTTTACTAATTGAACTAATGCGATGCTCAGTTGTACGGCGTGACATAGGAACCTGTGCAATGCAGTTTTGTATTATCTGGATCCAAACTTTAACCACTTCTTCCAAGTTTCTTTTAATGAATTCTCCTTTTCCATATGGACGTTTGGCATGAGCAATATTTCAAGCTATCAAAAAACCAGATTGCAAGGACTTAAGTTTCTCTGTTCGCAGTTTTGAATTGAGTGGATATTGAGTTGAAAAGTGCGGATGACTTACTTCGTAATGTTGATGTAAATTGCTTACTTTGTAATTTGCAATTGTAACTTTACAAATAAGACACAACGACTTAACATTATTGTCAATAAAAGCAAAATTTTCTACCCATTCTTCTTGAAAGATTCTATTTTCTTGTTCGTATTTTCGTTTTTTGATATTTTCTGAGGTCATGTTATCAAAAACTTAAATAAATTTAATTCCAAAGTCTGAAATTGAAACTCTTATGGGAGAGGTTTGGTCACATTTTCTACCCACTCCCGGTGTAGTGTTGCACAAGTCCGCTGATGGCGCCAACAGTGTAAATGCGCGCGGATTTATTTATAATCAAAATAAAAATAGCAAAATATCTAGACATAAAAAAAATAATAATAAATAAACACAACATAAAATCAGTATAACAAAATATTAGTTACTTAGTTAATTTAACAAGATTCAGTGAAAAAAAGTTCTGAAATAATAATAATAATAAAAAAAAAAACGGATTTAAATTTTCAATGGGAGCCGCACTTAACTCAACGAAGAGCCGCATGCGGCTCTGAGAGCCTCATTTGCCCACCATTGGTATATGCCATCAACCTCTGGAGCCTTACTTGCCTGTAGGCTCAAGTTTTTTCATTAAATAAAATTAAAATAATCATACATATGTAGAATTTATTTATTAATATTTATAAATTATAATTTACATTTTAACAATGAAATGTATGCTTCACTTCCCCCCCCCCTTAATCTTTTCATTTACTGACAAAGAAAATCAAGAACAATTACAATGTAAGAAGCAAATACAGGTATCCACATTAAGCAGGGGATTATCCATAGTAAACAATGAAATAATGTAACTAATTTCAATTGGCTGCCATGACAAGTGTTTCTGGCTATTTTAAGACAATTTCTCTGTATAACAATATTGAATGTAGCAGAAAAATATTAAACCTTTAAATATAAACTGAAATACATTAATTATGCAATAAATCATCAATACATTATACAGCAGACTCTCGATTAACTGGGACACTTTTAGACAAAAAAAAAAAAAAAAAAAGTCAACCAGAACTCAAAAAAATTCAAGTAATAACTAGAATAGGTATAAACAGATATTTTGGAAGATACCTGCCGCTCAAAAAAAGAAGAAGAAAAAGAGAGAGAGAGAGAGAGAGACCAAATGTTTAGTTTGTTTTAGTGCGTTGCATCGATTGTTGTGTTCTGTTGCAGCACAAAAGGACAATTTTGTTTCGTTATTTATGTCAGGGCTGTTGGATTTTTTTTTTTTTTTGTTTGTTTGTTTAGAAATCGCGAAAATGATGGGTAAACACAAGAGTTGTCTTTTCAGTTAAACAAAAACTTGAAATTATTCAAAAGTTGGAAAATGGCGCATCTGTTAAATCTCTAAGGAATCATTATAATAAGGATGTATCAAAATGGCCAAACATTAACAGGTATCGCACGGAATTAGAATTTGTCAATAATAATATAGTAGCAATATGTTGTTAGTCATTCCTGAGTTACGTAAACTCGACGAAGTAAGAAGTCCTGGAACTTATTTCTTACGTATGTCGGGGACTTTTGTATTTTTGGGTTAACCGGGAAATTGATTATCCGGGATTTGTTTTTTACCATCTATCCCAGAAAATCGAGAGTCTACTGTATGTTCAAGTAGTGCAAGAAAACTTGCCTTAAAATTATGGAACCTTTAAGTCAGCCAGTGCTATTATCTTCATATGATTTGCACTAGTGATCTCTTCATGTGATTCTTTATGACCATTTCAAAAAAATTAAAATAAAATAAAAAGTTGAAGCTGCCTTTTATGTGGTAAAGAAAAACCAATCACGCAGACACAAAATGCACATAAATAATATATAAACCAGAACTGACTGGAAACCAAAACTAAACTGGAACCAGCATTACTGAGTGGTACTATTGAGCAGTGTGCAGCTAAAAGCAAATTCCTCTCAGAAAATAACAGTTCCTAAAGAAGTTTTAACACTTCAGCTAGGGAGGATGTATGAAGTGTATATTTTTGCAATGTGCAAGTAAAGCACATGGCCATAGTGTTTTACAGCCATAGACACAGGAAACTTCTGCCAGTACAAACAGCTACAGAAAATTAACACAGGTGTAAATATTCATGGGCACAAAACAATAACTTTCAGGCCATTAAACAGACAACTTTCAAAATCTCTCCTTGTCATAATTGGAAATTCTTTGCAGCATTTCCAGTTTGGCTGGTAATTCAGCCATTTTCTTCTTGATTACAGTATTAATGAAATGTCATTGATACTGTAGCTTTTATTAAGTAACAGTATCAATTAAAAGTTTAATCTAAGAATAATCCCCTCGAAGACAGGCACTGTGAATTGCAGTTGATTGGAAAACTTAAATGAAGAGCATGAAATGTTTTTTTTTTTTTTTTTTTCATTGGGGCTTCTCAGACACCCAAACACCTGCTAATGGGTAACTCCTTCCAAGGCATTCAGAGTGAATAAGTGCTGAGTGAACCACACTATAACAAGGATAAATTTAATTAGAAATGACTTCTAAACTTGACTTGTTTTTCTTTCTTCTATAAAACCAAAAGTGCTACTCAATTTCTTCAAGAATAAAGGGGTAGATTTTTTTTCTCCTGTAAATGAATTAATGAAAGATACTAACATATATATGTGTACATATTATAGTAGATATATTTATTCATTTATTTTATTTATTTATTTTGTGGAGGTGGTGCAACTGTTAACAGAAAAAAATTGCAAGTGTCGCATGGCACATGCTCTCACACAGTTTCATTGCAAAATCTGCAAAATTTAATTTCAAAAACTGATTTAATAAAACAGTCTATATTTAGAAAGGTAAAGAAAGTTGCTGTCATTAACCTTGAACAAAAAATTTTGGTACAAAGATCCTCTTTGCACTACACTTGTCAGCAGCAGTGCAACCACTGCCAGGTTAAGAGATGAAGTAATTATTTTTTTCCTTCTGAGTTAATATAAACTTATCATACATTTAAGCTTATATATTTGAATAAAAATGACAGTAATAAAGCAAAATTTGTTCATATTTTATTTTTTTGTTTTTAGTATATAATTTTAGGTGCTGATTTTAAGAAATTATATTATCTGAGTGTTGGTTTTAACTTCTGTTTATTAACTCCATTTCTTCTCTTTCAGAGGAATGGTGAGGTATTCTCAGCATGTGTTAGTCAGTTAACTCCACAGCAGCAAGAAGCCTTACACAAAGCTTTAACATCACAGTGAAATGTTGCCTGCTCTTGTTGGTCAAATGGACTTTTTACTTCGTTGTTCCTTCAGACAAGCCCCTTCAACGTCACTTTCGGACTTGTTTGTAGATGAACAGAATAATTTTATTGAAATGTGAACTGTACGTTACATTTGTGTACCGCCAGTTGGAAGTGGCCCTGGAGGGCCGTGTAAAAGAATCACACAAAAAAAATAAAACAGATTTCATATCTATTTTCCTATTTAACCCGAATTATCCTTAATATTCATTAAATAATAGGCCTTGAGGGGGTCTGATTTTATTTAAATGCTTGTTCCCAAAAAAGGTACTGTTTTTTTTTATCCAAACAGTGTCATGGATGAAGATATATGAGAAGAAAAAGTATAAAGCCATCCTCTGAATGATATGACATGACACTGTTCAGTCTTCTTATCAGCAGCAGCTGGGTTAACGAACCTTGAATACGTTAATCAAAACTAAGTCCAGTTGATTGCAAGTGGAAGAATATCTTTCTCGCTCAGTGAGTCATTATAGCTACCATATTTGCGATATCATTAAATTACTGCTGTAAGCATAACCATTTACAAGTCATTCAACCTTTAAACTTCATTTTGTACTAAGATGCCTTGCTCCTTACATTGCATTTTATATCAGCTTGTATAATACTCTCATATTAGTTTAACATATTATTAGGCAAGTAGTAACGGTGCCAGAAGTCAGACTTTCATCCCGTCAATCAGTAAAATCATTAATATTTTAAAATGTAGTTAACTTAGTTTTTCAAATGGAAGATAGATTCTGCTTAGTAGGATGCAAAGATTTTTTTTCTCTTAAAGCAATTTGAGGAGAGTTTAAATATCATATTAAGAACCAGAAATAAATAAAAAGTATTTAAATAACTCATGAATATTTTTAAATGATTATATCTTTTTCTTTATTTTCTATATAAAAAACATGTTTAAATATTATTTGGTAGAATAAATTGGAGACTGTTTTCATCCACTAATTGCTTATATAATTTTAGGTACTGATTGGAATGGTTCTTATTAATGTTTAAATATGTGGAATTCATAATGGAATTTTTGCAAATTTTTTTAATTAGATGCAGCCAATTGCTCAAAACAGTGGCATATCAATAGGTTTAGCAAACACCTGTCTGTTTTTTCTGCGTAAGAGGGAAGACACCAGAAAATTAAATTTTATATTTCCCGACCTTAAGTTTTGCTTGATTTTTGTTGGAAATAAGATCTGTAGTCAACCAGTTGTGCACAAACAGAATCTCAACTCTTACTTTTATCACCATAAGTTTTCTCATATAGAAGACTGATGACAGCCAGAACTCAGTCACATTCTCTCTCTCTCTCTCTCTCTCTCTCTCTCTCTCTCTCTCTCTCTCTCTCTCTCTCTCTCTCTCTCTCTCTCTCTCTCTCTCTCTCTCCCTTCAGCCTACAGTATCCTTTAGCACTATCAGATTATATAACATTCCAATTCTCTTTCTTCCACTTGGTCTCATGCCTATCATTTTCCCTTCAGTTACGTCCCTCAGTACATATCCAATTTTTTTCCCTTGTGACCTTTATCATACTTAATTTTCTTCTTCCCTAATCAATAATTCCTAATTTCTGACTATCTGTACATATCCTCCTTTCAAGCCACATCTGTATATCAAAAGTTTCATTTCTTCTAATATCCTCTAACTGTAGGGTCCACATTTCATCGTCATAGTGTAGTACTCCATACAAAACACAACGAACATTTTCCTTAAACTTGCATCTGTTCTCCATGTAAATTTCTGTTACATCCTCTTCTCAAACTCTGTCTTACCCTTCTCAGTGGCACCTCCGTAGCCAGGGGGGCAGGAGTGGCAATGCGTAGCACACACTTCTTGATTAGACCGGGGTTCAAGCCCATGACCACCAAATACAGAGGATGCGGAAAGGTCAGGGAATGACCACCGCATATCCCCGGAGCAATATGGCCTTAGTTGCTAATGCTCCTAAAAACCAAATAACAACAACCCTTCTCACTTCTAGTTTTAACTTCCTAACTGCTCCCATCCCAAATACACATATACGGTCAGACCTCTCTTTAATGAACTGCCATGTAGCGAACTTTTTTGATTTCCCCCTGGTCATTACGTTGAAAATAGTTTCCGCATAATGAAGAAAATTTCCATACAACGAACTGATTTCGAGAGACCTGGGTACACATTGTTTACACCTCTGGCCTTTAGGCAAAATAGAGCTGATGCTGTAGAAAGTAAGAATTAAGAGCTTAAAGGATTAAGAATTAATCCCTTTAGCTCTTAAAAGCTATAGGGATTAATTCCATTAATTACAAGCTAAAGCATTCTACAATTTAGTGGTGCCAGTAAAACCCTGGCACAAAAAATGGTCATTTCTATGGCCAACCATAGAAAAAGATGGAAGGTTTTTGGAGAGGCCTTTGCCCAGTAGTAGGTCAGCAGTGGCTAAAAAGAACTAAAACCTGTGCAGCCTATACAATACTGTAGTGAAAAGTCTCACTGGTCAATTGCTATATATGTGTCCACAGCCATTGGCATATTCCCGACATGGACATTGGTTCTGGGCAGCCTGTTTTCTACCATAAACATCCCATTAGAGAATTAGGAGAGAGTGATTTCGGCATCATATGTGTAGTGGAAATGCTTAGTAGTGTAGATCGGGGCGTTTAAAGAAAGAAAAAGAAATTGCTTTAAAATTTGGTATTCCTGCCAGAATGTTTTATGCCCAAAATTTTCGAACTCGTGGACCTTTACGTGCATGTGTAAATAACATTATTCGCATTAGTTAATAAAAATAATTGTCGTCGTAAGCTAAATTGAATCTTATTATTAGTATAAAAGAGAGTGGAGATTGTTAAGTGTCCCTTTACTTCTTGTAAGCACAGACCACCCCAAAATAACTTTGTCCCTCATTAAGAAGTTTAGTCTATAATATTTTAGTAAATTTGACAATTGTTTTCAATTTCCAGTCCATTATAGCTGGGTGGTTTAGTTTTTAGTGGGTTGATGTGCATCGGCTTTGCTTTGCTCTTCCTTTTGGCAGTGAGTAGATTATGGAAATTGAACACAGGATTATTTTTAAGAAACCCCTATATATTAATAATTTTAAACCATATCATGTCATAAATTTAGTTTTATATATATTAATTGGATTAATTTGATGTGAGCGTCAAGCCGAAGAACTTCTTATAAAAAGGTATGAGTTAATCTCTATCTTTTACAAATAGTATTAAAGTAGGAAGGATTTAGCTTTATTGCTCTTATATATTTTGAAAACCAATACATTGCGCACATCATGTAAGTAGTCATATTTTAATATGTATGTATTAATAAATTATTTTAAAATGTTAGAAAATTTATTCATTCCCACTTATTTCTGATTTATTTTCCATCTTTTACTATATTTCTGAATGTTGAATTACAGTATTTTTCGTTGAAAAGATCATATTTGTTTATAAAGAAGTTTCTGTTTAATGAATTTTTTCAAGGGAATGATCGATTTCGTTATATAAAGGTCCGACTGTATCTCAGTCATACTCTGTTAGCAGACTGCCAAGATATCAAATTATGTGTAACACCCACTTATCATCCATTTTAATATTTATTTACTTTTCATCCTTTTCTGCCATCATGATTTTAGTTTTTTTATCGAAATTTTTATTATTATTATTTTTTTTATATTGACACAATTTTCTCATCCTGTGTTTATTACAACTTTCCAACAAAATCAATAATCTCTCTCTTCTATATTAGATACTGGTGCCCTAGCATGTTTCCCCTATTGTTACTCCCAAGTTCGTTGCCTCTCTTACTCTTGTCACTACATTAATGTACTTTATTCTGTAAAAATATTTAAAAAGTGCTACATTTTGAAACTGTTGCATGATCATATGTGAAGAAAAACAGGTTTTCTTTGTGTGTGATCAATAAAACTGTCTAGGTCTTGAAAAGTACTGTTCTGTATTTTTAAAAATTGAAATATGAATCAGTTATTTTGACATATTTGTAAGTATGAACATACCATATTTATTTATATCAATCAAAAATATATACATTGACATACACAATCCTATGCCCACCAGGAAGCCTCTATTACTGTCACAGATTTGAGAGTTGAGTTGCTGGAGTTCCTTGTAGCTTTCCTTTGAAGAGATGGGAGCATCAGTGGCTGAATTCTTATTTTTTTACTAGGTGTTTCAATTTATTCTTCATCAGGTAACATTCATTGTATTCTGTCCTAAAACTTCATTTGAGTTTGTGAAATGAAGAGTTGGCTTTAGCCACTCAAAGAGCCATATCATCTCACTGGCATTGTGGAGTTATCACTTCTGAAAATTTTCTTACATTCATTTTAATTTTCTTCTTTCATGAAAATCTTAAACCTGCAATGAGTCATACAAACTGAGTGTCTTTTTGAAGTTTTCCATCTTTACTAACCATTCTTTGTATATTGGTAGACTGTTCTACTTCTGTAAAGTAATTTTTCAAACTATATTTACTGTAGCCCTTTCCTGTGTATGTCACAGCAGAAACGTCTATGAGACAGAGTGGGGAAACTTTGTTAGAGGCAAGTTATTAATTAACCTAACTGCCCTCGTTTTAATGGAATCTAGAAGTCAGAGAGGTTTGGGGGAACTTACCCAGATGTGGGTACAATATTCTATGGTAGGGCGGATTTGTGAGTACAGAGTGAACAGCTGTTTGGAAGAAAAGTAATGCCAAGAGCAAAAGAGAAAAACCCACTTTTTTTAGATGCAGAAGGAAGCAATATTTGTGATATGCTATGCCAAGAGAGATTAAGAAGTCAGGATAATCCCCAGTAGACATGTGATGTCTAGAAATCAGTGTCATCAAAAGTAAGCATAGGAGCAGAATTCTTTTTGTGACATGACAGGACTGAGTTTTAGAAGGATTGAAATCAACTAAGTTGTTTTTGCTCCACTGGAGAATTACCTGGAGATTGGCACTTAAGAAATTGGTAGCGGACATTCAAGAAGTTTAAGCTGTTTGAACAGTGCAACGTTTCTCAAAATGGAAGGTGGAAGGCAATGTGCTGGCATCAGCAAAACTATGGATAGGATTTCCAGTCAATGGAAGATGGTCATTAATACACAAGGGGAAAAAAGAATGGGAGAAAGAACTGAACCTTGAGGAACAACTGCAATAGTGGGAGAAGTTAGAAGACAACCATCACCTGCAGTGAGAGAAAATACCAGATACCCACTTACAAAAAACAGTTGGCAATCCAAAAGTTTGAAGCTTATTTTGAAGACCTTTATGCCAAATACAGCCCTCATGGGTAGCACAGTTGGTAGGATTGCCATTCTCCCTATAACGGTAGGAAAAGATCCGAGTTAGCCCAGTAAATGACGTGAGAAATTTATGACCTTCCCCCCCTAATGTGGGTAAGTTAATTGTTCTCTGGGGAGGGTAGCATGATTTTTTATCCCACAAACTCCAGTTTTTTGTCCAGCAAAGGAAATCAACCTCAGAACACACGCAATTTACAGACATACACAGAGCAATATGGCCTTAGTTGCTGATTCCCCTAAAACCCCTACTACAATCCAAGCACCAGAGCCTTTGAAATGTCAAGAGCAACTACTTGAATTTCAAACGTTTCCTTTGAATTTGTCCATAGACCGGTAACAAATGGAATGTCTCTAGATAGGAGTTGGCAGTTAATTGATTTCTCCATTAATTTAGAAAGAGTAGAAGTGCAGTGGGACGATAATTGGATTGGAAGGAATTCATTACCCCTTTAAGTATTTCTCCAAATGTATATCAGCAAATTTACATTTGGAGAAATACCATCAGGATCTGGCACTTTCTTTGCATCATGACTTAAATTCTAACATCCGTTTTTTGGAAGACCACAGGAGACATTGAATGGAGTGTATTGGGAATGGTAGAAGGTGGTTTACCAGCATCATCAATACACGAGTTAGAAGAAAAGTAGGATGCTAGCAGGTCAGCTTTATTTTTAAGTGGCAATAGAACCATGTTGTTTTGACACAGGTGGGCAAAACTTTGGGCCAGTAGCTTTTGCAGGAGACCAGAATGATCGACTGCGATTTGGACAGACTCGAGTTTTCTACTTTTAGCCTGTTCAAAATCTATTGTGGACATTTCTGTACAACTGAATTTTTTTTTTTAGTTGAAGTAATGCTCTGGGTTTGGTTTTTTTTTTTTTTTTTTAAATATATACAGAATTTGGTGTATGTGTGCTGATGAAGTGTGCCCATATTTCTTCCCATGACGTATTTTTGCTTACTTTTAAAGTATGGTTTTAGATAGGAGTTGAACCAAAGTTTGGTTTGATGAGATGCGGGACGATGTAATAATTTGCTTCAAAGAATTCCGAAGACTAGCATCAGTACAGACATATGATGCAAGAAAGCAAGCTTATGCAGCATCAGCCAAAAAAAAAAAAAAAAAAAACTCCCATTTCACCCCTCCATTTGTTCCAAATGCCTGTCCAGCTCAGCCTTAAATTTAATTAGCCTATCGACTTCCACAACAAAAGATAGAAGTCTGTTCCACCAATCAACTACCTGCTGCCTAAAGGCAAATTTCCACACCTCTATTCTACAACTATCTTTCCTCAATTTGAAACTGTACTCACTCAGGTTTTTCGTCTGAGCAAGAGGAAGAATCCCATCAGCATTCAGCTTGCTCAACCCATTCAAGGCTTTATATACCTCAATCAGATCACTTCGCAGGTGCCTACTTTCCAGGCGTTGCAATTTGCAGAACTTAAGCCTTTCTTTGTAAGAGCACCACTTTATTCCCCTCACCAACCTTGTTGCTCTTCTTGGCACTCGTTCTAGCAACTCTACATCCTTCCTATGAGGCCTCCAGACCTTTACACAGTACTCGAGGTGTGGCCTGACCATTGCCTTGTATAATGGGATAATCACTTCCCTGTTCCTGCTAGCAAAATTCCTATATATCATTGACAAGACACCGTGACCTGCCCTGGCTGCCTGTCTGCACTG
The DNA here is from genome assembly GCF_048544385.1 of Mastigoproctus giganteus. NCBI lineage: Eukaryota > Metazoa > Arthropoda > Arachnida > Uropygi > Thelyphonidae > Mastigoproctus > Mastigoproctus giganteus. Next base: position 71,794,086 of record NC_143577.1, read on the forward strand.
CTCAGCAAACTTCATATTTGACTGCACAATTGTCCCCAGGTCTTTTACTTTCCACTTCCCCGAATGTAGTACCACACGGTAAGTTTCTCTTCAGTTATTGCTACCCATATGCAGTACTTTGCATTTGTCAATGTTAAACTTCAGTTGCCACTTCTCAGTCCATTTTCCAAACTTATCTAGATCCAGTTGGAGTAGCATACTGTCTTTACTGTCATTAACAACCCTGCAAACTTGGACATTAAACCTGATATACCTCCATCAATATCATTGATAAATATACAAAACAATGGTCCCAACACCAAACCCTGGGGAACTCGACTAATAACATTTGTCTACAAAGAGCAGTGTACATTGATTACCACTTTCTGTTATCTCCCACTCAACCATCCCTTTATCCATTGTAGCAACTTGCTCTTAATGCCATACCTCTCCAATTTGTACAGCAGTCTTCCATGTGTAACAGTATCAAAAGCTTTCCTGAAATCTAAGTATGTATATGATATCAAAATTATTTTTGGCATTCAGTTCCTTTGTGAGCACATGGTATCCAATCAGATTGGTCAGACAATACCTCCCCCTTTAACAAACCCACAATGTGTCTTAACAATTACTACAGTCTTGTCTAGATGATCCTGCAATGCTTCTTTCACTGGTTAAAAGAAGCAGTGAATCACTGGAATCACTGCTTTAACCAGTGATTCCATTATTTTCCCCAGAACAAGTTAAACTAACAGGTCTACAGTTATTTGCGTCACCTTTTGGAACCCCTTTGTGAATTTGTGATACATTTGCACACCTCCAGTCCATAGGGACCTCCCCCAGTCCAAGGAAGCTCTCATAATTATGGCTAAGGGTTTGCTTACTTCCTTTGCTGCCTCCTTTAATATAACTGGATAGATCTCATCCACCCCAGATGCCTTCGTTATGTTTAACTTCAACAATTTCTCCTCCACTTTGCTCTCAGTTATTACAAAATCACTTAGCTCCCTATTAGCATTTGATAAACTTCTTGCACTCCCCTCCTTGAATGACTGTGTGAATGTAGATGCAAGATACTCATTCAGTTTATCAGCTACCTGAGCAAGGTCATCAATAGTTAACCCATCGATGTTTGGTCCAATCTGATTCATCCCTTTCCTTCTAGAGTTGACATAAGTTAAGAACTTTTTGCTATTTTTCTTTGCACCCTGTGCCAAAGATTTCTTGTAATCTGCCTAACCTCCTTTTTGACTAGATTACAGACTAGTTTATACCTGATACTCTATATGCATCCCGCACATTCTTCTTTTCTGCCACGAGCCTCTAATTCATCTAACATCCATTTAGGCCTAAACCTTGAACAGTATCTTAGTTGGAATGAAAAGCCTAGTAGCCTACAAAATTAAGTCCCTGAAGGCTTCATATTTAGAATTCAACTTTGGTAACATCATCAGTTGATCCCACTGTAAAAAATTTAAAAATTGTCTGAGAACTCTGTAGTCACCTTCACGAAAGCAAAAGCCCTTCCCTTTAGCCTTGATGGTAATTACATCTTTAAGTAATTCCCACATCAATACATTGTGATCACTGTCACCCAGTGGTTCCTTTATCTTCAAATTCTTAATGCATGAATAATCACTGCTGATAATCAGAACAAGAGTATTAGTCCCTCTGGTTGCCTCTTGAACATGTTGCTGTAGAAAACAAGTCATCCAGTAAATCTACAAAAGTTGCTAGTGTGCGAGTGACCAATCCACAAGTTCCAGTCAATATCTGGAAAGTTAAAATTCCCCATTATAAGACATTCTGATTTACTCGCCACTATTTCTCTGCACAATTGCTCATTATACTCATCAGATTCATTAGGCCTATAACACACACACCTACTTTCATTTTTTCCTTTCCCAGTACTTATATCACACCCAACAGACTCAACATTGCGTTGTTCACCAACATCAATTGTATGCACTTCATTAGATTTTGTGTGTTTCTTAACTAACAGCATAACTCCTTCCAGTACACATTGTACCTACCAAATTCCAATTCTGCACTGCTTATGTCTGTGTGACACCACATCTCTGATATCCCAACAATATCTGCCTCTGATGTATTTGACTAGCACTTCAAGCTTATCAATTTTTTTTTTTTTTTTTTTTTTATGTGAACCCCAAACACGAGAGGTATTAGAACCTATAGTACTTAGTACCGTGCTTGGGATGGAGATTGAGAAGACGAAATAAGATATTTGTTGACATTGGACTTGAATTTCTGTAGATTGTAATTTTCAGGAAATATGTATGAAGGAAGGTTGTTCCAGAAAACGGCAGTTGAATGAATAAATGAGGAAGATGAAAAGTTGGTTCTGTGGGTTTGAAGTTGGACAGTAAATGGATGTTGGCTGGTGGCGGCACGTGTTCGGACTGTTTTGAAAGAGAGCGGGAATTATAGAAGCTAATTCAGAAGAACAGTGCCCATGGAAGTATCTGTAGAAGAGGCATGCAGCAGAAACAGTGCGTCTATGAGACAGCGAGGGGAGAGACTGTTAGAGATGAATCATTAATTAACCTAACTGCCCTCTTCTGAATGGAATCAAGAAGCCTGAGAGAGGTTTTGGGGGCACCACCCCAGATGTGGGAACAATATTCCATGGCAGGGCGGATTTGCGATTTATACAGAGTGAGCAGCTGTTTGGGAGAAAAGTAACGCCGAGAGCAAAAGAGAAAACCAAGTTTTTTAGATGCAGAGGAAGCAATATTTGTAATGTGCTTGTGCCAAGAGAGATATATCCTTTTGCCTAGAAATTGGAGTGTCACTAAAGATAAGCATAGGAGCAGAAGAATCCTTTTTGCGAGATATAAGACAAGACTGAGTTTTAGAAGGGTTGAAATCAACTAAGTTGTCTTTGCCCCACTGGAGAATTACCTGAAGATCGGCATTTAAGGAATTGGTAGCAGATTTTCGAGAATTTGAAGCTGATTGAGCAGGACAAGATTTCTCAAAATGGAAAGTTGAATGCAATGTGCTATCATCGGCAAAACTATGAATAGGATTTCCAGTCAATGGAAGATGGTCATTGATATACAAGAGGAAAAGAGTGGGGGAAAGAACTGAACCTTGGGGGACACCGGCATTAGTGGAGAAGTAAGAAGACAGAGAGCCATCAACCATCACCCTCAGTGAGCGATCAGAGAGAAAACTGGATAACCAATTACTAAAAACAGTTGGAAAACCATAAGATGGAAGCTTGTTTAGAAGACCTTTATGCCAAACACGATCAAAAGTCTTTGAGATGTCAAGAGCAACTACTTGTGTTTCCCCGAACCTTTCCATTGAATTAGTCCATAAATGGGTAACATAAGCCAGAATATCACCAGTGGATCGACACTGACGGAATCCATACTGGTGATCGTTGATCAGACGGAAGGTTTCTAGGTAGTTTAAGAGTTGGCGGTTAATTGATTTCTCCATTACTTTAGAAAGAGTAGAAGTAATTGCAATGGGACGATAATTGGATGGGAGGGATTTGTCACCCTTTTTAGGAACTGGCTGGATATGAACAAATTTCCAAGCAGAAGGAAAAACACCTTTGGAATAAGAAAGTGAAAAAAAGGCAGCAAAGAATAGGAGTAAGTTCAGGAGCACAGGTTTTTAGAACAAGTGGAGAAATACCATCAGGACCTGGAGCTTTCTTAGCATCGAGATTCATCAAAATCCTGATATCCTTTTGACGGAAGACCACAGGAGGCATTGAATGGAGTGTGTTGGGAATGGTGGGAGGTGTTTTACCAAGATCATTAATACAAAGGGTACTAGGAAAGTTTTGCAATACAGCTTTGTTTATTTAATTTTTTCAAAGTAATTTCCTCTACATTCAAAACACCTCTCCATCCTCCGAAACCAATCTTTAAACCAGTTCTGCCAAGTTTCACTAGGGAGTAAAGCACACTCGTCCCAAGCCCGTAGAAGGTCCTCATCACTGGAAAACTGCCTCCCTTTTAGCTTCATTTTCACATGCGGGAACAGTGCAAAGTCGCAGGGAGCAAGGTCTGGACTGTAGGGAGGGTGCTCGAGAAGTTTCAGTCCTGTCGTGGTCAAATATTCGGTGCAGGCTTTGGCGTGGTGAGCTGGAGCATTTTCGTGATGGAGGTACCAGGTGTCCATTCTTGGCTTTGGCCGCAGGTTCTTCATAGATCCAATGACTTTAGGCAGGCATTGTTCAGTATACCACTTAGCTGTGACTGTCTTCTGCGTGTCCAAAACGACACGTTCCACAATTCCACTCGATTTGAAAAATACAGCTATCATTTTCTTTACAGATCGGGATTTTCTGACAATTACGGGTGTGTCGTCATCATCAAATACCCAAACTTTGTTTTGAGCCTTGGTCGGCAGATCGTAATAGTACAGCCAAGTCTCGTCACCTGTCACGATGTTGTTCACATACCGAGATTGTCCCTTATCAAACTTTTTTAACATCTCCCGGCACGAAGTCACACATCGTGTCATCTGCTCTTCAGTCAGTTGATGCGGCACCCAGAGAGAACAAAGTTTCTTCACGTGCAAATGATCTTGCAGAATCGAACGAATTGCTGGTGCATTTAGGCCCAAAGTATCCTCTATCTGTTGGTAGGTCACTCGCCTGTTTTCGTCAAGCATTTTCCTCACAGCAGTAACGTTTTCCTCCGTAACTGACGTTTGTGGCCTTCCCGGCCTCTCAGAATCCTCCGGAGTGAAATTTCCCCTTTTGAATTCTCTATACCACCTGAATATCGTTGTAACGATGTGGACAATCATCATCTAGTGCAAGAGTCATTTCTTCTAAGCACTGGTCTATGGTTAAACCACGCACGAAATTATACTGCAAAACTGTCCTTATCTCATTTCGTGACCACGATGCCATCGCAAGCACTTTACACTCACTACTAATGAATAACTGAGCCCATCGACTTGGCGCGGGGGCTACTATGCACGTATGAACATGTCTCAACATGCAGCTTCCTGTGATTCATTGTTGCGTCATATTGCAAAACTTTCCTAGTACCCTTTGTACATGAGCTGGAAGAAAAATGGGATGCTAGCAGGTCAGCTTTATCCTTTATTAACTATACTCCTAGCATTGGTGTACATGGAAGTATACATGACTAACAGAAACATCACTTTGGAAAATTTGAAGTAATGTTACGTCACGTTTACAAACAGAAAACAAAATTCAAATATGGATTTTGTACCTATCACAAATTCAGAAGGATCATGAAGGCAAATGCTGGCTGCACAATTAATCACACTTGACACCACAACAGTTGGTAGTAGCAAGATTCATATGCCCATCAGATATAGCAAAATCATAAATGCCAACTTCTCTCACAAAGACTCGAGGATGCCCACAACCTTAGAGGTGACATGATTATGCCTGACTTAACTCTTGAGCAGTGAATGATCACAAGCCAGTTTTTACAAAGTTAAGCCTCATACAAAAAAGTGGTGAAAGTAAAAATATTTTCTGCTTAGGGTATATTAAGCAAGATAATCTTAGCCGATCATAGTATTTAATTAGCGTGGCCTAAATTTTAAACTAGGACAGGCTTTGAATTTTAGCAAGAAGTACTTGCAAATGCATCAAGATTGTATCCAAAGGAATTAAAAACTTGGTCAGAATATAAGAATAGCTGAACCCTAAATTAAATGTAGCTTTCCGTTTGGAGCAAAAAAGTTATGGAAGGCAGACAAGATTTGCACCCTCATACATTGCAAAATAAGTGCCTACAGGTGTGGTGAGGGTGGTGATTATAACCAATGCTTTCTTCACATACCTTAACTTTGTATAGTTGATTTAAAAAATAGTAACTCCATGCTTTGCGGTTAGTGTTATTAAGGCTGAATGAAGCAAGTAATCAAACTTATCTGCAGCAGCCAAAAATAAGATAATTCAAGCAAAACAAAAATTGCATTAGTGAGATGTGAAAAAAACCACCGTTCCCCTAGGCATTGACTCCACTACACGTCTAACGACATCCATAGGGATCTACAGCCATGCTGCTTGCAAAGCTTTCCACAGTGCCAGAATAGATGACTTGCGTATCCATATGCCTCACTTGCAATTCCAAAACGTCTCCCATACGTGTTCAATTGGATTGAGGCAAAGCGAATTTGAAAGCCAATCAAGATGGGTGATGTCTTCGCTGTGTTTTTCGAACCACTCATGGACAGTGATGTGGCTCATTATTGTCTTGGAAGATTCCGTTTCTGTCCGGAAAAAAAAAATGCAACATGGTAGGTTGTGCTGTCTTGTAAGAGCTTTTGGTGAACCTCGCCAATGAAACGATCCATTCACAAGAGGAGTCATAGTTCTTGCCAGCAATACATACTCCATATTAAGTAACCACTGCCACCTGGTTGGGTAGTGAGTGAGCACCGTGCACAAAGGTTGCATGGACTCGTGCAACACGGCAATGGACATGAAGAAGTCCGTTGGCTTGTTGCACCAGGTATCTGGAGACTCATCCTAGCTACACGCTCGATTCCAGCCCTCCAGTGTGCAACCAATGTGTTGGTGATACCACAGCATTCGCCATTGACGATCAGGGTGAAAAGAGGGTGTCACTTGGGTCATCTGCTGTGGAACCCTGTATGTGTGAGTGCGGCACATCATCATTTTTGATATTGTTCTTGCATTCCCCAAACTGTCGCACAGTGATCTGGCATTAGGCCCATGCAATGTGTTTCACTCTTTGCTTAACACGAGCATCCACCTTACATATTCCTTTACAGTTCCCTTGGAGGCGATCTGAACTCTTCCATACCATTCTTTGTGCACCTTAACCGCAGTAGGCTGTGAGCAACCTACAAGACATGCCGTTTCCAATATGGAAGCACCTGATGCATGACCTCCCACAATCATGCCCTTTTGAAACTTCATAATATCTTTTCTACTTCCCATAACTGCTACTATATCACTTTGACGTGCACGACCAGACACAAATTACCACTGATCCTGCTTACGAAGCTGTTCGTTTTTTTTTTTTTTTTTTTATGCTGTTAGCTATGCAGTCTAGTCTGTTACGGATGGGGTGGGCATTATTCAATGATCACTGAGTGTATATTTTAACTTAATCTGGTTCTAAATCTATGTTGAGATGTATAAGGGTTCCATTAGGTAACATTTTATTCGTTTGTGGCACTCTTACTTTCGAACCTACGATTTTTCATTTTGTGATGGAATGTTAGTAAACATGTCATTAACGTTGAGACTTGCTAAATTATCCTAATTTTTTGTGTTCTTGTTTAGTTACTTTGATGCATTTCTTGGAATTAGTGATTACGTTCTTGAGCGGTGATAAAAATTTTTCCAGACTGTTGACTAAATTCTGTGCGATGAATTGGAAGCTAATAGGAAAGCAAAGCAAATGTGGGGGAAGTCCACGTTATTACTACTTACTGATTCAAATGGGTCTCATGGGATTATCCTCTTTGTGGATTTGATTTTAATGTTATGAAACATGATGGACTCTTCGCTTTTTGTAGGCCTGTTGAAATTGTTCTACTTTTTTTTTTTTTTTGATAATATTGTTTTCTAATAACATTTTCATGACTTTCATGACATGCATTTCTCTAGTTTTGGTCGTTTTTTTTTTTTTCTGATGTATAATATGGTCCATTACTTTGGAAATGTGATCTGCTCTATTTACTGTGACAATTTATTTACTATGTATTGCGTTTATCAGCTCTTATTATCGTAATGGACTTATTTTCTTGTAAGTTTTTAACACCCTTGGTTTTCCCTTATTAAGTTGGGTTTAAATGGTACATTATGGTTATATTTATTTAACGTGTGCGCCATTTCCAACATAAGTTTATCTTCATCTTATTCCTACATTTCCTTGTTAGCTCCTTTATCTATTGCCGCCATGTAGTCAAGTGATAAATTCCTGGGTGAAATTCTAAAACTTAATACAAGCACTAAAAACATTTAACTCCTGCGTTGTGAGTTCCCTCTCGTGATATTGACAACCGATTTGGGAACTTTGAATTGGAAGCTAACAGGAAAGCAAAGCAAATGTGGAAGTCCACACTTGCGTTATTTTCGTTATTGCCTAATAGAAAACGCATAATATACAAAGTATACATTAGCGAGACAGGTAGAAATTTTCAAACGTGCATGGATGAACAGGAAACGCGTAACCAATTGAAACACTAAAAAAAAAAATCAAAATTGGCAGAACATGGATGAAATGCATTCAAGCGTACTTGAACTCTGGGTTATGGGAAAGAAAGACTTTGAAAAAAGAAAGGAAGAAATACAGGGGAATGTGCCCTTTCAACATTAAAATTTAGTAGGGACTAATGGATCATGACAAGGGGAGCGGGTTTGATGGGAAATGTGAGGCAGTCAGAACACTAGGCACTGAATTGGTGATATCTCATATGATAAAAATAAAGTAAATAAATTTTCGGTTTATACTCCAGACTCTCACACGGTCAGAGACATCAGAAATTAGATAAAGGCCAATTTGCAATCTATGTTCTGGCTCATTATACATGTGAACAAAAACCCAGCAAAGGGATCGTAACGTAATGCTCATTTATTAAAATTATTTAATGTGTATTAGTAGTAGTAGTGGCGGCATGTGATGCAAGAAAGCATGTGTATGATGAGCTTATGCAGCATCAGCCAAAAAAAAAAAAAAAAAATCCACACCATTCCCTCCAAATGCCTGTCCAGTTCCTCCTTAAATTTATTCAACCTATCAACTTCCACAACGACAGATGGAAGTTTGTTCCAGCAATTAACCACCCGCTGGCTAAAGGCAATTTTCTGCGCATGTGTTCTATATATCTGTCTTTTCTTAATTTGAATTTATGCCCCCTTAGGTTCGTAATCTGAACAAGTGGAAGGATCCCATCAGAATTCAGCGTGCTCAACCCATTCAAGGCCTTAATACCTCAATCAGATCACCGCGCAGGTGCCTAGTCTCCAGCCACTGCAATTGGCAGAACTTAAGCCTCTCTTGGTAAGAGGATCTATTCATTCCCCTCACCAATCTTGTTGCCCTTCTCTGTAGACGCTCAAGTAAATCTACATCCTTCCAGACCTGTACGCAGTACTCAAGGCGTGGCCTGATCATTGCCTTATACAGAGGGATAATCACCTCCTTTTCTCTGCTAGCAAAATTTCTATATATCATTGACAAAACCCCATGACCTGCCCTGGCAGCCTGTCTGCATTGCTCAGAAAACTTCATATCTGCTTGCACAATTACTCCCAGGTCTTTTTCATTTTCTATCACCTTAAGTGTAGTACCACAGAGTTGTTATGTTTCTTTGGGGTTACTTTTACCCATATGCAGTACTTTGCATTTGTCAAGGTTAAACTTTAGTTGCTACTTCTTAGTCCATCTGCCAAAATTATCTAGATCCTGTTGCAGTAGCACACTGCCATTTCTGTCATTAACAACCCTGCCAACCTTTGTATCATCTGCAAACTTCGACATTAGGCCTGATATACCTTCAATATCATTGATAAATATACAAAACAACAGTGGAGCCAACACAGAACCCTGTGGGACTCCACTAATAACATTAGTCCACGAAGAGCAGCACCCATTGATTACCACCCTCCGTCTTTTCCCACTTAACCATCCTTTTATCCATTGTAGCAACTTACCCTTAATACCATTCTGCTCCAATCTGTACAATAGTCTTTCATGCGCAACAGTGTCAATAGTTTGTCTGGCTGGATAACACCGCGAAAAAAAAACTTATTTAAAGACACGATTAATCTCCAACTTCTTCCAATGTATATTGCAGTCTTCCATGAGGGAACATATCAAAAGTTCTACTAAAGTCTAGACATATAACGTCAAAATTGTTAACTTCTTAATTACTATTACCTCCCCTTAACAATCCGTGCTGAGACCATTTCAAGATACCATTCTTGTCGATATGGTATGACAATGATCTCGATAGTACCTATTTTAAATGCAAAATAAATAGCGTACAGAAAAGCGAATACCAAAAATTTACTTACTATGTATCTTATAATAAAACTATAACTAGTTTATAAAGCAGCCACTGTACCATATAGCTGAGAGAGCATATTGTCCGTTCTTCCAGCTTCAAAAACCTATCAGTGTGTGCAGACAAAACGCCACATGATTGTTCTATCTGCGCACGCCGAAACTAATGCCGTCCAGTGGCGTATCTAGGTATCATCGTGAGGGGGTTTCGCGCACGCCGAAACTAATGCTGTCCAGTGGCGTATCTAGGTATCATCGTGAGGGGGTATGGCGACTAGGCTTTTGTCTTTTTTGTAGAACGCCTCCTGCGTTCTTTTTCTTTAATTTAAAATTTTTGGTTAAGGTGGTACATTTCCCCTTCTGCCCACCTCTGAATACACCCCTGACTGTATTTAAATAATTGTAGTAGCTTGCTATAACTACAACTGCTTCTTCCGTATTTTTGGCGGACACATCGTAGTCGTTAAGAATCTTGAGAGTTTTTATTTAACTAATGTTGTAAATTATAGTAAAGGAATAGTTTGAGTCCTTATCGCATAGGTTAGTTTATAATTATTTTTAGCTGATTGTATACATTCTAATGTTACTACCGGAAATTTTGCGAGAATGCATGAGTAAGAATTCCATTGTTAGAGAACATTATTCACCATGCTAAAAAAGTATCCGGATAACTCAAATTTTAGAAATATAGTTATGGTAATTAGTTATGAAATATAGCTAGAAATCACACTGCTAAGAAAAGACTTGCAGATGGAAAGTAGAAGACTATGGATAGTGGGCTACTGGCTTGTGTTTCATTTGGTCTGTTGGCTGATCTGAGCTTCCCTTTTTCTTCTTTTTACAGTTCCTTAACAGTAAATAATGGTGTGCATTTTTAAGAGCAGAAGTAGGAAATGCTGTGAAGTTAATATTGGCGTATCAGTGGACGAAAGTGAGTCTCTGGAGAAGTGGGTAGATGCCTCAGAAAATATTAAAACTACAAACTCTGTAGATAATCAAGTGTCCAGGAATGTGTCAAGTCAAACACTTCCGACTAACCTGACCCTGAGAATAGCCGTGAGGCCCCGAGTGCTCTGGCTCATAACGGGATAATTTTAAGGGAAACAATCCATTGAAACGGAAAACGATCTGTAACAAAAAAAGGTATATGTAACATAATCAGTGTCTCTGCCCAGTGCTGATATTGAGTATGTTGCAAACCTGTAGTTGATCCTCAACGAACGAACTAAACGGAGTGGATTTTAGTAATTTAAACCTAAATGAACTGAGGATCTTGTTCAAAAATATAAGGTATCTTGCAGAAATATCGAGAGTCAGGTCAAAATGTTCTTTTGCCTGCAATTTTGTCCAGGCTCAATCGGAGGGATATTATGATGAGAGCCTTGTCGATTAACTGCAGGCTTGAGAGAATCTGGAAGGCCTATGGAGGGAAATTTTCCCATCTTGTCGTAGTTTAATTGCTAAAATGAATTTATTTAACCCAGAAGTAGTATCGCATCGTTTTGTAATACAAGTGGTATCGACAGGGGTGTATTCAAGGATAGGCAGAAGGGGAATATACCCCCTACCTAAAATTTGAAATTTAAGAAAAAGAACGCAGGAGGCGTTCCGAAAAAAACCCACAAAAGCCTGGTTGCCAAGTCCCTCCTTACAATGATACCTTGACCTAGTCGCAATGCCCCCTCTTACGATAATACCTGTATGCGCCACTGAATACAGTATTCAGTTTTTTTTTTTATTATTAGATAAATACAGAAATAAGCTAACCTACTTAATTAGCACTCAAAAGATTTTTTTTTACTACAATTTACACAGTTAAGCAAAAAAATCTTATCACAACATAGTAAATTTCCTTCAAAATTAGGGAGGCAACTGTCTTATGATAAACTGTAACTATTTGAATAATATTTAGATAAGTATAGTTAAATGAACAGAATATTTAAAAACATCCCTTTACTACAATTTACAATGTATCGTAACACTTTCCAAAGGCGTGTGCGCTGTGGGTAGTGAGTTTCCAATGGCGCTTTTGGTAGAGAGTCTTGAGAAGAAAAACTTGAACCGTTGAAAGACACAGAACCAGATAGACAAGAAATGCAATATATTAATTTCTACTTGTTAACATGTTATAATAACAAACATGCTATTATTATTTTATTTTTATTCTTTATTTTTTAAATGTGAAACTAAGTGAAAGAACTTGTACATGGTTGCATTCGCAATGTGCGACATTGGATATGCAGTGTTTTCATCTTAAGCTTTTCAGTCATTTTCAGATAGCACTGATGGATGTATAGCCATCCATGGATGTATTGCTAAAATGAATTTATTTAACCCAGAAGTAGTATCGCATCGTTTTGTAATACAAGTGGTATCTGCAGGGGTGTATTCAAGGGTAGGCAGAAGGTTCCTCGAAAAAGCCAATCCGTGGACTAAACTGAATTGTGCTAGAATACATATCCTGTCTTCTAGCCCTTGTGGGTAGCACGAGGTTAGTTGATAGTTGGTAGAGTCGCCTTTTAGTTGGTAGAATCGCCGTTCTCTGCACACTGAGTGGAAAAAACTTGCGTTCGAGTTCTGTCAATGGCGTGAGGAATTTTTATGGGCCTTTATCACAACGTGGCTGAGTTAGCCGGTCTAAAGCGAGGATAGCATGGTTTGTTCTCCCTGAAACTGATTTTTCGTCCAGCAAACAGAAAATCTACCTCTGAACACACGCAATTTACAAACAATATACACGGAGCAATATGGCCTTAGTTGCCGATGCTCCCAAAACCCTACTACAACGACAACCTGTCTCACTAGCGTAGCTACCCTTTTTCGGGGCCGGAGGCAAAGAACATGTTCGGGTACCTTAATTAATGAAAATTGCAAAAACAGGAGACAGCCAAGCCAATTGCTTTGCTTGCCTATATGATAGCTACGCCATTGATCTATCTGCTTGGATTGTATTGTATTGAGAGTCATCGAGTTTGTTTTACTTCCTTGATTTTTTTTTTTTTGGAAATGGTGAAGGAAGTTCTGATTAAAGTCCGCTGAGTTCAACAACGGGGATCTGAAATTATACCAATACCAAATGAAATTTTGGTTTGCTAAATGCTGTGCACTTTCAAATCGGGACATTTTCGGATAAATACCAAAATAACTGTTGTGCTGTTTGGCAAACTGCCAACATAAAAAAACAAAATCATTCTTTTTGTCCCTAGAATATTATATATTCTGCTCAGATAACATTATCTCAGCAAATTTAATGTTCTATCTCAGGCTTCCAGAAGCTTACCAACCGCTGTAAGTAATTGTAATTCTATGGTCTGAATGGTACCCCCTTAATTTGATTTGATCATGTAATGTGTCTGTATACTTTTAAAGGCAGCACAAACAGATTTATCAATGTCATAAATTTCGGCAGCAACAAGATTTCATGACACTCAACGTTTTATGCTGTATGCGAGATTCATCACAGCTCCGATTTTTTCTTTTCATCTTACCAAAGAAGCTTATTGTAGACTATGCAAAACGGTATTATATTGATCGCTAATTGTAAGTAGAACATTATATCATAAAACCGTAAAGAACAATTCACTTATTTTGTTTATGCATAAGTTCTGTTAGACCAAATTAGTTACTACAACATAAGTCAGTAAGTCGAGACGCAACAATGATTTTTTAGCTGGTAAAATTGTACAATCTTCCCATAAGTGTTTTACTCTCCTGCAGAAAGTAGTCGACCCCTCCCACAGCATTGTGGATTTGCAGTACGGATAGGTAGTCATGAACATTGTTTTTAGCAGCCCTGAAGTTCAAATCCTCTCAAATATAGAGAGAATCTGTTCAGTTGCATGTGTACTGTTTTAAAATGGAAGCAGAAACTTTAATCTCCAACGTATTTTACAAGCAATTACAATATTACATAATCATATTTTGAAATGGAATTTATGTAACTTTTAGCTCAAATTGTACCATCTGGATAAAGTCGCAACATTATAAACACTCTTATTCTTTGACATTTGATTATAAATCATTACATAAAAATGGGATAATTCAAGGCAGATCTTGTAACGTTCTAGAACTGCGGTAGATGAATTTAGAAATGGAATTTCCTTTGTAAAATAAGTTAATAAGAGGAATAAATCGGATATATCCGGGTTTTTTCATTGATTTCTTTCTAAAATAGGCTGTTTCAGTGGTATATACACTCTAATACATTAAAAAAAAAAAAAAAAACAGATAATAAACAATTCAGCGAATGGAATGGGGTTGTTTAATTAAGTTAAACACCTGTGCAACTAAGACAATATCAATATGACGGCAACATATTATGCCTGTAAATTGTGTGTATTATTCGGACTGATTTGCATGTGCATTAGAGGAAATACCCGAATTTATTGGATGGTTAAAACCCTACACTTACAGTTAAGACCACTTAACTCTTTGAACCTCGGCACTTTCTCATACCAAAAATAAATTATAGTATGACAACAGAAACTGTGTGTGTGAGAAACACCCTTAGAGGTTAGGAACAAGATAGGTTAGTACTGAAAAGACTTTATTATACAATGAACAATTAAAATCTTTAGATGAAACCATGTACCGTGCAAATAGCGCGGCTCATATGCACCGATTAGTTTTGATATTGGGCATTTCGGGTTATCCACATTTGGTGATAATTGGAACCCCTATAGAGATTCTAGTTATTACCAAATGAGAACAAACACTCCACTGTGGTTGTCAACGGAAATCGAAGAAGGTACAGAATGACGATTCTGCTGTAATGTCACGGGGTACTTTGAAAGGAGTTACTTCAATAGGTAACGTTCTTTATTTGTTTGTTTGCTGTTTATTTGCATGTTTTTTGATGCATTAACGATGAGATCAAATAATGAAAAACTGTTTGAGAATTTTTGGTTTCGCATTAATAATGTCAGGACATGTTTTAAATCGTGCACCTTTGAATATTTCATTACAGATCTACCAAATTCTCCTTGAATTCCATAGCTGCACGTTAATCTACAAAATAGAGAAAATATAGAACACTTAAGAAAATAAAAAAGAATATAATTTTTTGATAAAGAAATCTGGGTCATTTGTCACCTCTGATGTATTATGACGAAATCGAAACAGGTCAAAATAGTCACTGAAATGGCGACTTCTGTTATCGATTAATCAGTGTTCGTGTCCATGAAGAGAAAATGCGTTGCTATGGATCTACTCAGCTCTAGATATCATAAGGAGGATATAATTTCTAAAGATATATTCAGAAGCCATTTAATGCCAATTATATTTCTGAAAATAATTAAATGATATCATGAGTTCTATTACAACAGACACAAGTCCTATACTTTCACACAAATGCTTAAGGCGAAGAATGATAAGCACATAAAACATCTGCACAACAAAATGCCGATTTATTTTTCAACTATGAATGTCTCTTACATAGTTATCAGATATTAAGAAATACCGTCTTTACCGTTTTCCCACATTACTCTGACATGATTGGGGAAACCGTCATTACGCGAAGTTAAATTTTAAGCGATATGCCTTGTCTCTAAGAATGCCGAGTGACAGATGATAGCTATTTTGCTTTAATCGCTTGAAGAAACTATTTGAATCCTTTTTCAGTCCGTTTCTGAGTTAGCCAGTCTCAGGCAAAGATATCAAAGGTTTCCTCTCTCTTGGAAACTCGGATTTTTCGTCGAGCAACACAGGCAAACCAGCAAGAAAACGTACGCAATTTATGAACATAATACACCTGGCAATTTATGGACATAATATACGTAGGTGGATGAAATTGTTCGTTGGTAACCGTAATATGACAGTTTTTTTTTCTTACGAATGAATGTTTTGCAAACGATTGTGAGTTCTTTGCCGTCACTTTGGTTTAATATGCATCTTTACTAGAAGATGCATATTAAATGAAACAGTATGAAATTGCCTTCTGCAAAGAGGGAACGAAAAGGGTTTCACTCTATCCTGACAGATAAAATGCACTCTTGTTCGTTATAAATTTCGCATGAGGGGCGGTCTCAATGAAAAAGCGTATGTTGTCGATCTAGCAAGTACGGAATTTATCTAATGGTGTCCATACATTACTATTGCCTATCTTCATGATGTTATTGTGAATGGTTTTAGGAACATCAGCGCCAAAGACCATATTGTTCCGTATATACTGTCTGTAAACTTCACATATTCTGTGGTCGATTTTCTGTTTGCTGGGAGAAAAACTCGAGTTTTCGGGAGAAAAAAACATTCTACCCTCACCTGACTATCTTCACAACGCCTATGTAAGTTACTACTGATTAAACATTTCATGTTTCTTTCTCTACATTCATTTATTAGTTATCAAAATAATATTATACATTTTCATGAATCTAAGTCTTTATTTCCCGTTTTTTTCTCTGGTTAAACTGAAATTTGTCAGATTGTATGAATTACAACATCGATTTTTTTGCAAAATGACTTCTATCGCCAGATCTGTTTTAATTGTTTGGGGTTCCTGAGCTGCCGGTAGACCAAAAAAAAAAAAAAACAGACTATTATTTTCAGGCCACCGGAATAATTAAATCTGTCGTGCATTGTTGTAAATTATGTCCATAAATTGCATGTGTTCTATGGTTGTTTTGCTGGACGAAAAACCTGAGTTGCCTGGGGGAGGGGGAAACCTTACTGTCTACACCTGAGACCGACTAACTCAACCACGGAGTGATAAAAGCCCATTAAAGTTCTCGCGTCATCGAAGGGAATCGAACCAGAGCCTTTTCATCCTGGTCTGGGGAGGACGGTGGCAATACTACTGTGCTACCGCGCAGAACCTGCCGATAGACCAAAAAAAAAAAAAAAAAAAAACCAAACTATTTTATTAGGCCACCCGAATAATCAAATTCATATGCCGTGTTGTGTATCTTAAAACTACAGAATTTGTAGTTTTAAGGTCGTGACTTCAGTTATAGCTCAGACACAGCATGGTTTTGTTAAGGGGAAGTCTTGCCTGACCAATTTGATTGGATACTATGATGCAGTCACAAAAGAACTGGATGCAGGGAATAACTTTGATATTATATACTTGGATCTTAGAAAGGCTTTTGATACTGTTGCACATGGAAGACTGCTACACAAATTGGAGCAGTGTGACATTGGAGGCAAATTGCTGCTATGGATAAAGGGGTGGTTGAGGGGGAGAAGACAGAGAGTGGTAATCAATGGACACTGCTCATCGTGGACTAATGTTATTAGTGGAGTCCCTCAGGGTTCAGTATTGGGTCCATTATTATTTTCTGTATTTATAAATGATATTGATGATGGTATTTCAAGCTTAATGTCCAAGTTTGCAGACGATACGAAGGTTGGCAGGGTTGTCTAGGACACTATTGACACTATGC
This sequence comes from Mastigoproctus giganteus, assembly GCF_048544385.1. Lineage (NCBI taxonomy): Eukaryota > Metazoa > Arthropoda > Arachnida > Uropygi > Thelyphonidae > Mastigoproctus > Mastigoproctus giganteus. The sequence goes on from NC_143577.1 coordinate 71,811,454, forward strand.
TGCTGCAACAGGATCTGGAAAGGTTGAGCAGATGGGCTGAGAGGTGGCAAATGAAGTTTAGCATTTACAAATGTAAAGTACTACATATGGGAAACAGCAACCCCAGAGCAACGTATCAACTCTGTGGTACCACACTGACAATGGTAAAGAATGAGAATGAAAGGGACCTGGGGGTGGTTGTGCAGGCATTTATGAAGTTTTCTGAGCAGTGCAGACGGGCTGCAAGGGTAGCTCATGGTGTATTGTCGATGATATATAGGAATTTTTCTAGCAGGGATAAGGAAGTGATTATTCCCTTGTATAAGGCAATGGTCAGACCACACCTAGAGTACTGTATACAGGTCTGGAGGCCTCATTTCAAGAAGGATGTAGAGATGCTGGAACGAGTACAGAGAAGGGCAACAAGATTAGTGAATGGAACAAAGGGGTGCTCTTACGAAGAAAGGCTTAAGTTTTGCAAATTACAGTGTCTGGAGACTAGGCACCGGCGAGGTGATTTGATAGAAGTGTATAAAGCCTTGAATGGTTTGAGCATGCTCAATGCTGATGGGATTCTTCCTCTTGCTCAGAATAATCATCTGAGAGGGCATAAATTCAAATTGAGAAAGGACAGATGTAGGATAGACGTGAGGAAATTTGCCTTTAGCCAGCGGGCGGGTGGTTGGTTGGTGGAATAGACTTCCATCCCTTGTCGTGGAAGTTGATGGCCTAAATAAGTTTAAGGCTCAGCTGGACAGGTATTTCGAACGAACAGAGGGGTGAAGTGGAAGTGGTTATTTTTTATTTATTTATTTATTATTTATTTTTTTTTTTTTGTGGCTGATGCTGCATAAGCTTGCTTTCTTGCATCAAATGCCTCTACTAATGCTAATGCTAATTCTTGCGACCTTAAAACTACAAATTCTGTTTTGCTGGACGAAAAACCCCAGTTTCTGGGGGAAAGCTGCCGATAAACCAGACCTCAGCAGTGAGACGTTGGCCCATATTCACCAGGGATCATACTTCTTGCCAGAAATCCATGCCCCGTATTAAACAAACACCACCACTTCCCTGGCTATTGGGCACCATGCATGATGGATCCATAGACTTGTGTTGCTTGCGCCACACACGTAGGCGTCGGTCGGCGTTTTGCCCCATATATGTAGACTCATCTGACCAGCGCAATCGTTTCCAGTTCTCCAGTGTCCAACCAGCGGGTAACTGACAATAGCATTCGCTGTCGACAATGATCAGCAGTAAGGAGAAGGTCGCCTGCTGTGGAACCTTATATGTCTGTGTGTGTGTGTGTGTCTGCGCGTGTAACACAGTGGTATCTCGCCGATCTCCCACACCGGGTGAAAAGGCCTGGGTTCGAGTCCCATCGATGGCGCGAGGAACGTTTATGGGCGTTTTTCACTGAGTTAGTTAGTCTCAGGAGTAGATAGCAAGGTTTCCCCCGAAAAACTGGGATTTTTCGTCCAGCAAAGCAGGCATATCCACCAGAGAACACAAGACACAATACACATGGGTAGCTGAAGTGACTTTCTAAGTGACTCTAATATAATAGTTTTTTTTAGTTTATACGTCTGAGTGTGCGGCGTATCTTCGTTTGGAATATTGTTCTTGCCTTCCCCATATTGTAGTGCAATGTCAGCTATCGCACAGTGACCTGCCGTTCAGCCCGTAAAACGTGTTGCATCTTTCGCTCACCACAAACATCCACCTTGCGTAATCCTTTACATTTCTATCGGCGGGAGGTGGTTTGATTCGTTCGATACCATTCTTTGTACGCCTTAAATACAGTGGCCCACTGTGGTTAATGGTGTGGTTAGACATGCCGTTTCCGATATGAAAGCACCCAGGGCACGAGCTTCCACAGTAATTCCTTTTGAAACTCAGTGTTATCTTTGCTACGTCCCATAACTGCTATTTTATCGCTTTGATTTGCACGACCAGATGCAAATTACTATTGCTCTGGCGAAAGATGCTTTTAGGCTTTTTGTACTGCGAACTATGCGGCATGGTTCGTTACGGATCGGTGGTTATAATTCAATGATCCCTGAGTGTATATACTATTATTATGTCTGCGCGGGTAGCACAGTGGTATCGTCACCGTCCTCCCCACACCGGGTGGAAAAGGCCTGGGTTCGAATCCCGTCGATGACACGAGGAACTTTAATGGGCTTTTTTCACTCCGTGGCTGAGTAATTTGGTCTCAGGCGTAGATAGCAAGGTTTTTCTCTCCAGTTACTGGGGTTTTTTTCGTCCAGCAAAACAGGCATATCAACCATAGAACATACGCAATTTACAGACACAAATACGGGTTAATGTATTTAATTACGGGTAACCCTAAAATAATAATTTGATTTTTTTTTGTATATACTATTATATAATATACCATCCTACAAAATGCCATGGAACACATGGTTATGAACAAAACACGTTATTTATTCAAAGAAATGACTATTGGTGCACATTTGACTGTAACAAATTCTCCAAAGCATATGGAAGACTTTCTATTGATTTCTGGTACAAGTCTGGTAGTATTACCTCCTTGTTTAAAGAACTTGTGAACTCCATTAACTCTCTTGTCCTTGCTCTAATTTTGCGTTCCACTTTATTCTGAAGAAGTTCATTTGCGTTCAGGTCGGAGCTCTATGCTTTCTATATCAATGTTCTGATCTTATTTCCTTCATCCACGTGTTCACACTCCTTATTTTGCGTAACAGATCACTGTCCTGTTGGATGGTGTACGACTGTTTTTTTGAACATTGCAACGATGTAGAATACATAGAACTGACCAGAAAATTGATATAGGTGCAGCATTTATGGTTCCATGCACTAAATCCATTGTACCTATTAAATGCCAGGAGAAACAGCAGTCCAGCCCATGATTCCCTTCCTACTCCCCCAGTTTCATAGGTATGAAAACACATTGATGTATTAAGCATGCTCCAGGCATCCAATCATGTCCATCAGACTGAAACAGCGTGTATTACACTTATTTCCATTGATCAGCAGTCCCAGTAGGTGTGCTTTTGTTTTCTTTATCAAAGGCTTGTTGAAAGCTTCAGTTCTTCCATGAAAATCGATAGAATCTTGCTCTTTATACATCATGTAAACACTTACAGGTTTGCCTATGGCCGTTTGAACCTCAAACGCAATTTCCCTAGGGTCTGATGGCAAGACGAGCTAACGATCTGATTTAAGGTAAGAAGGCTGCAGTCAGTTAGTACTTGGCATTTCTTTCGCTCTGTGTCACGTGTTTTTTTTTTTTTTGTTTTTTTTAGCACGTTGCTAAATGTCGATTTGGGAATGTTTAATTAGCATTAGTAGAGGCATATGATGCAAGAAAGTAAGCTTATACAGTAACAATAAAAAAAAAATCAAAAATCTCATTTCGCCCATCTATTCGCTCTGAAAGTTTGTCCAGTTCGTCCTTGAATTTATTTAAGTTATCAACTTCCATAACGACAGATGGAAGTTTGTTCCGGCAATCAACTACCCGCTGGCTACAGGCAAATTTATGCACAATCTATTCTACAACTGTCTTTCCTCAATTTGAATTTATGCCCCCTCAGGTTCGTAATCTGAGCAAGAGGAAGAATCCCATCAGCATTGAGCCTGCTCAGACCATTCAAGGCCTTATCCATCTCAATCAGCTCACTTAGCATTTGTCTATTCTCCATACGCGCAATTTACAGAACTTAAAACCTTTCTTGTTAAGAGGACCCCTTCGTTCCCCCTCACCAATCTTGCCCGTCTCTGTACTCCTGAACGATAAAAATAAACGTTTTCTGTACATGACATCCGACTGTCCCTGTAATTCTCTCTGAAACTTTATTAGCTGTTTCCATATTCTCATTGTTCAGCATACACAATCATCTTTATAGGTCAAAATATTTCCTTTACTTTTGGCAGGACAGTGCATGTATATAATTTGTCCAATTTGTATGAATAGGACGTCAAGGTTTACAACTGCTACCGCTGCTAGCGTTCACCATGATGAAATATCCAAGACTATTCGGAACATTATGGACACACACAAAAAAAAAAAAAAAAAAAAACAGATTGTTATAGCTGCATATTGTAATTAAGTATATCAATAGATATCTAAAATATCAATTTATTTGTTACAAGATGTGTAATTTCTTTCTCTCTATGTTCCAGAATAAGATTATATTTTTTATAACTATTTAAATATTTTTTTAATTGTAGATGAGGCGCCACACAGCGGCGTGTGATTGTCACATTGAAGTATGCAATTTTTATGTTTCATTCAGTGTAGTTAGTGCGTGGTCGTCGTCGTGTGTGTTCTTCGTTTCCATCTTTTTTAATTGTGGAAGATAGTGGCAATGGTGAAGGAAAAGATAAATTAGGAATCTATACTAAATACAAATTTTTAATTCATGTGTAGCAAAATAATGCCTGCAAAGTATGAGAAATTAAATCTAATTGGAAGTGGAACTTATGGCCATGTGTGGTTGGTAAAATCTCGATCCAGCGACCGTAAATACGTCTTGAAAGAAATTCGACTTTCCTTATTATCTAACTACGATTATCATCACGCCCTTAATGAAGTGTCCATTTTGTCTCGCTGTCGGCACGTGAATGTCATACGCTACAAGGAAGCTTATTTGGATCAGCAGCCTGGAACGCTGACAATTCTCATGGAGTACGCCGATGGAGGTAAGATTATGTGCCTGAAGTTTGTTGTGCTGGTTTATTACCCACACCCTATGAAATCTCATTTCTTCGGACCCAATGGAAATTAAGTTTCAGAAAGCGACAATAAAATATGAATTTTTTAATTGGTATATTTATTACAATGTTCCGCCTAGTATTGTAAGATTTTGATACTATTTGGCGAGCTGTACTTGTCAAAATCAATTCCGGATTAAAGCGAATCGAATTGTATATTCCTTCCCCCCTCTTAATAGGTACATATAAAATGAGTAGCATTTTGACCCTAATAACACTCTTGTATTAAAAAAACTTTTGCTTGAATCCGTCCCGAATTACTGGCGTAAACTAAAAGAACCTTTTTTCACTAGACAAAAATTAAAGTTTATTAAAAACCCATACTTCTTTTGCTTGAATCGCCCCTAATTTCGCAATGCCCGCAAAGCGGTGATAAGGTGTACCCATAAAATGCAGTCCAGTTTAACCAAAAAAAAAAAAAAAAAAAAAAACGCTTCCACAGGACGCGTAACCCTCAAATTTTGGCTGAAATTGAGTATTCGGTACCCCTGGGCAGGGCCAACGAACGGTCGAAATGAATGCCGTGCTGCTTTTTTTTGCTACCTTTTTTCAGTACTTATTTTTTATGTTTCTGCTGTGTTTCAAACGCCTTTAATTATTATACTCTGAAAATTACCTACGTGGAGAATTGTATCGTTATAATATTTATTTTCAAATTCGTGTACGCGCGCCCAACCCACACACCAAACATTTCTTTCGGGGTAGAGAGGAAGAGTTCAGTATCACCACTGCGTTGAGATGTAGTGTACCGGTATTATAATTATCATTTCACTGTAAAGAAATGAACAAAAACAAATTGGGATATTTAAAATAAAAATAAAATGGTAATATTAATAGGCAGTTGCCAGGTGACCTCCTCAGAAAAATTGGGCAGCTTCCGATTTCATTTATCAGGAAATTCTGGTTTCGTGCCAGTCACTTGAATGTAGATAGGGGTGCTGGGTAGTTCCGGGAGAACTACCCAATACCCCTATATAGAAGAAAACATCTTTCACATTTAAAAAATTCAGTGCAGAAACTAATGTTCAACTGTTAATAGAAATTGAAGTTTCATTGAAAGAATTGAAACTTTATCAGTCTGGATGTGTGAGAACAATAAAGACTACAGAATGCAATCCTACCTAGACAGCAACAGTGGTTGCCCACAAACAAATTGAGTAAATTCTGGTATTTGTTTTATTATTTTACCGATACCAATTTCAAATATTGGATTGTCCGGGTCAAAACCGGACACCTGTTAATGGGCATGGAAGTAGAGGAAGGGGAGCTATTGGGGTAAATATTTGGACGGCATGAACAGTCTCTGTCCTTAGTAGAGCTAGTTGAATAAAGGAAAGAATATTCAGCGACGAAAGTCCACGATTGCATGCCATCTGTTTTTATTATATTTTTAAAAAATTTATTTTTCTAACTGTTAACTCGGTTTTTGGATTTGTAAGGTATGCATTAATTATGTAGAAAAAGGTATATTAAGAACTTAAAATTTACACATCACTTTAAAAAGCTCATAAAATTGTACTTCTGTGGCAGAGTCACTTTTATAATCGTTTGGAAATTCACTTAAGCCATCCACATCTAAGTTAACTTACCGACTTATCTTAATTTACATAACTTACGTAGCCTAACATGTCGTCGGAATAGCACATATCTTGGGGTTGGTTGCTTTGAATCTCTTGCCTTTTGTTATGACAACGTTATATTAATTTAACAAGCATTTTGGGGGCACATTCTCATTTTCTGTGACCAATTTCGGCATTTTCTGCTCGCTTGGATAGGTCTGGATTCGAATCCAGTAGAAATTTTTAAAGGCCTCTTCAGTGAGGACCGCAATATCCGACTTTGTGAGGATAGGGTTCCCCCGTGAGTTATGCTGCGTTTTTCATCTCCATAACATGCAAATCAACATGAATACGTGAACATACACTTCTATAGATGTACTAGGACTGAGGGACACGTCGTTTTGGCAACTACGAAACCGATAAATGTAAATTGCTTAAAATAAATGTAAAAACTTAATTTTCGCAGAGTTTAATTATAAACGGTCATGCATCATGTGCGAGGCTGATATCTGTTGCTTCCGGAAATTGGCATTATAATACAGTACCATGCAATGTAAATACCTGTATTTCCAGCTCATCACATGACTAGTAAGTCAGTTACTCCAGTCATCTGGCTGGATGAATTATTCGTGTTACCTTAGCAGAGTTGTAGCCGCCTATCTGTATTTGGGACAGTGCCAGCTTCAGTTACACCAACAAAATGACCAAATTCAACTACGTATATCGCCCCAAACTTAAATCTATTAAGAAATCCAACACAGTTAAGAATTAATTACGTTCTACTGTGGTGCATCTTGTTTAAATAGAAAATCGTAAAGGGATAGGCAACCCTAGCAATGCGGGAAGGTTTTTTGAGATACGCTGGTTGTTATGATGCTTTCGAATTGCTTATTTCTTCGTTCATATACCTCTACAACTGGCAGCCACGAAGATTTTTTTTTATAGTTGTAATGAACAAAAAATGACACAAGGAAAAAGGTTGCTGACCCTTGTTGTAGAGCATCCAGCATTGCTGAAGTAGAATCGTATTTAAATTTAATCCCTTTCAATAAAGACAAGAAAATCGACTGAATTGGTGGAATGAAAATAAAATATTTATTCCAAAGCAGATTTTGCATAGTTTCAACTTCGTTTCAGAGTGAATGTTCACTAATGAGGTAGAGACAATCTCCGAGAATCGTAGCAGGTTGAAAATAAAGTATACAACTGTTTATTTTCCTGTATTATGCGAAACTGCGAATAATGCAAAAATGAAAATAAATGTACCATCACATTCGTAGGCTGAGAGAGTGATCGTGTTTCTCGATTGGCATCTAGAATAAGTGTAGTTAGTGTAATGGAATACGCAAGAACTGATTGTGGGACACGGACGTGGAAAGATAATGGCAAATTATGCACGATTTCCATTTGTAATAATATCATATTAAAAGCATTTGTGAAAATATGCTAGATCCTGCATTGGTAACACGTAACTAATTTTTAAAGGGCACAACAAACTGTATGCCTTCTAAATTTGGTCAAGGCTCCCAGAACTTTCAGTAGTTCTAAGAATAGATTAGTGATGTCAGAAATTGACTGACAGATTAGAATGATCATTCTGTTGTTACTAAACAATCAGCAATTATTGGGTAGGTTTCAGTCTGCTGGCAGAATGCGAATTAATAAAGGCATTAAGAAATATTTATTTAATCACCTATTTGACTGCTTCAGAAACAAGTAGTTTGATAATTTTCATTCCATTGTTCTGTGTAGCCCCTTCGTTACAAAATAGTGGTCTCGGCTCTTCTCACTGGTTTGGAGAGGTGTGAGATCGATTCTTGTCTATGACTGAAGAAATTTCTGGAGTCCTCTCCAGTCGAGGTTAGTTAGTCGATCTTGGGCAGAGAAAGTAGGTTTTTTGATGTGAAAACATCTTTGGCCGCACCTACTAAATTTCTCTGACTGAAGTAAAACCGATTGGAGACGGAAATGCTTACTTCACTCCTAACTCTGATCTAGAGTTGGCTTATTTGCTTTCGCTCAGCCTCTCTTCTCCTACCGCACTCACTAACGTTGCTTCTGTAGAATAAGTAGCGGGCGGGAGCGTAAAAGGTTACATCGTTCATAACTTCGGTTCTAGCTGTTCGATTTTAAAAATTTAAACGGTTTTGATTTTCCTTCGTCGTCTACTATCGAATTGTGAAAATACCACAATTTCAAGTGTTGAAAAAAGTTTACAACCTACAAGAGTATTTCAAAGATGGTTAAAACTCCAGTCGAGCAAATTCGAGTGTATCGTGCAAGGATAAAAGCTTCAAAGCCACCGAAGAAGCCTCCCATGTCGACAAAAGAACGAGTTCAAAAACATAGTGAACTAATATTAAACGTGTTCAGATTCTTTTCATTCCTAAAACCCTTTAACCTCGTCCAAGCCAAGAATGTTTTCGCATAAAATAAAACATCTTTCGTACGTACAGGGTGCACACGCTGTTTTTTTTTTCCTGCGAGTTTGCCGGACTTTACAGCCCTCACAATCCTCATCTTAAGTCGTTGATGCGCTTAAAAGCCTAATAAATTTATATAGTATAGGGTATGCGGCACCGGGGGCTTCCCGCAACTCCGCGTGTAAACTCTGTGAAGATTACGGAACTCCGTAAATGCCAGATTGTGTGGGTTAGTGAGTGTTTGTGTAATGTCAATGTTAGGTTGTTCTTCTGGCCTCTTAGCCTTAGGGGCTCGTGGAATACCACTGACACCTAGTTACGGTTCAACTCCACGGGGAGGAGGGCCAGGTAGTAAAGATAAAGGCTCTGGCGGGGTAGCTTCTCCTTAGCTTGCCAGGGAGAGTCCAAGAAAAATAAAATAGAAAATTATTGAAAAGGAGCGTAGGAGAGATAGGGAGTAACGTGGAGAAGGAAAAAAAGGGGAAGAAGATAGAAGGGGTAAAGCAGAGGTACCCACCTAGTAGAAAAAGGAGGGGGATGGAGGGATCCCAGGGTGGGAAAGCCCAGCCACACCGAGGGGGGTAATAGAAAGTCTAGTGTAGGGAGCCCACAGGCGAAAGTTTGAGGATGGGAGGGTTGGGAGAGGAAAATTGTGCATAGGGGCAGGGTGTCCTATGTGTGTGAAGGCCGCATCTGTGGGTGTCTGAGTCCTATACCAGGCTTAGACCTACCAACGTTCGATTCAGCATCCCACACCGTGCTGGCTAGGAAGAGAAAACAGCATGGTCTCAGTAAGGATGGTCACGTGAGGGGCCTTCCATTAGTCTTAGTGCCGAGACCTAGAACAAACAATTTAATTCATCCACACATCTATCTTTCATACTTTTGTATTTTATACTTTTTATCTTTTTCTTGCATTTGGTACTTTTTGTGTACTTGTAAAATGCCTAAATCTGCATAAATTTTTATGTAGTTTTATACGTTTTATAGAGTATATATATATATATAATTTTCACTTGCTTTGCTTATTTTTTTTTTTGTTTTAACATGCATCCATCATTCTCACTCACACCAGGGCAGATATGTTATCATAAAAACTAATATTAAACATATAATTGTCAAAATATAAGCTCATTCTCATTAAGGTGACATATGAAAAGTATATTCTCCCACGTATTAGTAATGGCCGCATGGTGCAAGAAAGCCTATGGCTTAAGCTGCACCAGCCAAAAAAAAAAAAAAAAAAAAAAAAACGAATGAAACAATGATAAAAAAAGAAAAAAAAAAATTAATAAAAGAAAAGGAAATTAAACCTATCATCCTACCTCACCCGAAGGTACTATCCAGATGACCTTTGAATTTCTCCAAACTGTCAGCCTCTACCACCCATGTAGGCAACTTATTCCAGTAATTTATAACTCGCTGGCTAAAATAAAACTTCCTGCAGTCCAATATAAACATTTCCCCCCCGTAACTTGAATTTATGTCCCATAGTTCTAGCATCATTTATCTTGAAAATTTCGTCCTCATTCATTTTACTGATGCCTCTGAGCCTTAACACCTCAATCAAATCTCCTCTAAGGTGTATAGTTTCCAAACTCTGCAACTCACATATTCGAAGTCTTTCTTCATAAGGACGCCCTTTTGCCGATCTCACCATGCGAGTTACCCGTCTTTGCACTCTTTCAAGAAGCTCTGTCTTTCTTTAGGTGTGGTCTCCATACTTGAACACAGCGTTCCAAGTGTGGTCTAACATAAGCCTTATATAATTGGATTATCACGTCCTTATCTCTACTTGCAAAAGTGCGATAGATCATCGATAGGACACCATAGGCCTTCCTTGCAACCTGTTTACAATGCTCAGAGAATTTCATGTCTGACCGTATCGTAACACCCAAGTCCCTTTCTTCCAGTACTGGGTTTAGTTGAACTCCACCAAGTGAATAAGTTATTTTGGGATTACTGTTTCCCAGGTGTAATACCTTACACTTTGTTGGATTAAAGCATAGCTTCCATTTTTCTGACCATTCCTGAAGTCTCTCTAGGTCACTCTGAAGAAGCTCAGCTTGACAGTGATTATTAACTACTCTACCAATTTTAACATCATCTGCAAATTTAGACATCGCGCCCTGTATCCCTTCATCGATGTCGTTTATGAAAGTTAAAAACAACAGTGGTCCTAGTACTGATCCTTGGGAACCCCACGTCTTACATCAACCCAATCTGAGGAATAGCCATTTATCACAACCCTCTGCCTCCTGCCCTGAAACCATCCTGCTATCAATCTAAGGATTTTTCCAGTGATTCCAACCTGTTCTAGCTTATAAAGCAACCGCTCATGTGGGACTGAGTCAAAAGCTTTGCTAAAATCTAAATAAACAATGTCGAAATTATTCCCTAAATCCAGATCGTGAGTAACCCTTTCAAAATAGCGAACCAGATTTGTTAAACATTATTTTCCCTTTACAAAATCATGCTGAGTATCCTTGAGAATTTCATTTCGATCCAAATGATCCTGAATTCCATCCTTGATCATTGCCTCCATGATTTTCCCTACCACTGAAGTCAGACTGACAGGTCGATAATTTCCCACTTTACTCTTAGAGCCATCCTTATGTATGGGAGATACATTGGCACTTTTCCAATCCAAGGGAATCTCCCCAGAGTCTAGTGATGCTCGCATAATTAGCCTCAATGGTTCAATGCACTCGCTTGCCGCCTCCCTTAAGATTATAGGGTATATTACATCAACTCCAGGAGCCTTACTGGCCTGTAGGCTCGAAAGTTTTTCATTAAATAATCGTGCGAAATTTCAATATCATTAATTACATATTTTTCAACTTCGCTCCCACAATTTCCCATTGCCACAAAAGGTTTTTCATTTGTAAATATCCATGCAAAATAACTGTTGAGTTCATCTGCAACGGCAGCTGGTGTATTTAATACTATCCCCTTTCCCTTACGTAAAAGTCCGATCTGGTTTGTCCTACTCCTCTTGGCATTTATATATGTGAAGAATTCCTTATCCCCTCTGTTTGCTAGTGATTTCTCATAATACTGCCTTTGCCTGTCGAACCTTTTCTGTGGCTCTATTACAGATCATCTTGTAGCTGTTATAGACTTCAGTGCTTTTTATTGCTCTGTAACCTTTCCATGCCACCTTTTTCTGCTCAAGTAATGTGGCAACTTCACTGTTCATCTAACTTGGAACCCTCCTCGTGGAGTGTTTTTTTTTTTAATGGTAAATGCGTATTTAAAGCATCTGATTAATGTTTTAAAAGCATACCATAGTTCAAATGTATTCATTCTCTGTGCGATATCTACCCAGTTAATAGAGGCCATGTAGTACCTTAAGGCTTCGTAATTTCCTTTTGTGAAATTATAACCCATTCCTTTGCCTTTTACTGCTGCTATCTCTCTTCATCATCCACCGTAGAACTCCGTGATCACTTCCTGCTACTGGTTCCTCTACTGTCAGCCCTGTTATGTCATCTGATTCATGTGTGATGATGATGTCTAGGATATTCTTTTCTCTAGTACTTTCCCTGACATGTTGATATATATAACAGTCATCTAGTTGATTTAAAAATTGTTCCCCATGTTGAGTTTCCTTCCCATTTACTCCAATTAGGATGCCATTTTAAACAATTTCAATATCAAAACTCACACAAATTAAAGTGACATTTAAAACAATATAAGCTACATGTCAAACTACTTTACATTTTCTTCTCAAATCTGCAAGGACCTTTGTCACTCAGTTGTATCTTAGGTAATGATGCAAAACTCCAATTTTTTTCCTACCTGAAAAAAATTGAAATGTATGGCCGCTTCTGACTGCTCTCCTGCCAGTTATCATATGTAGCTTTGGTTACTTTGGTAGGCACAAAGGCCTAATGAGCTCTTGCGCGAGAAACTTTCATAACCACCATCTAGTTACTGCACAACTTCAACGTCTTTGGGGTGAGACAAAGTTCCTTCGTCCCCAGACATACATTGGATGTGAAGTACCCACAAATCAATATAAAGGTCTCCAGACATAAGTTGTTATTACGTAGGGATAATAAACGTTATGAACCACCAAAATATTGATTGACAAGCCGTTTTAGCTTTATTGTGATATAATTTAAGTCTGTTATTCAGCATGTTTTAATCATAATTTGTAAAATTAAATCTTTTGAATTGGTCGGTGTTTGCAAGGATCATGGGCACCAAAATATTATTGCACAATTCTGAGACACGGTCATTTTTTTTCCTCGCTCAGAAAGGTGAGAGAAATATCTCAATTTCTATTGATATTTTTAAGGCTGTTGATCGCCATAAAGATCTGAAAAGGATTCCATCTTGTAGTTTTCCTTCTATTTTTTTTTTTTTTTGCAATTGGCCATTCGGTTTTATCTCTGATAACTTACTGCAGCGGATGATACCTCTCTGTTTACTTATGTGCTGGAGTTTCCCAGAGTTCTATTCTATCTCACATTCTTTTCTTTCTGTATGTTAATTACCTTCCTCCATGGACTGCCCTTGCTGGAAGCACAGTACGTATAACACCGTCCTCTCCACACCGAGTGGAAAAGGCCCGGGTTCAAATCCTGTCAGTGATGCGAAAAATTTTTATGGACTTTTTTCACAACGTGATTGAGTTATTTGGTCGTCTCAGGTGAGGGTTTCATGGTTTTTTTTTCTCCCGGAAACTCCGGTATTTCGTCCAGCAAAACAGGTAAATTAACCACAGAACACATGCAATTTACAGACATAATATATATGGAGCAATATGGTCTGTCTCTGATGCACCTAATACTACTTCCTCTGCTGGAAATCTTATCCATAGTTTTATCGGTGATAGCACACTCATGGTCGGCACAAACAGCAACAACTTGAGGAACACCCAACATTATTTCCCAAAAATGCTGGTCTCCAAGTAATTCTCCAATGGGATGAAGAACACCTAGTTAGTTTCAATCCTGAAACTCAGCTCTGTCTTTTTTCTTAATTAAAAAAAAAAGTCTGCAGTCCAAGTTAATTTCCAACAATACAAAGATTTCTGGAAAATATTGCATATCTTTAATGGAAATAACTGTCTTTTGCGGCACTGCGTAGCACACGCTTCTTGAACCTGGGGGCTCGAACCTGGGTTCGAGCTCCTAGGGTTCGGGCTTGAACCTGGGTTCGAGCCCGTCACCACCAAATACGGAGGATGCGGAAAGGTCAAGGGAATGGACACCGCATATTCCCGGAGCAATTATGGCCTTAGTTGCTAATGCTCCTAGTCCGGGGAGGTTTCAACCTTCCATTTTTGGCTTTCTGAGGATCTCCTTCATCTGCTTCACCTGAATCTTCTACAGATAATTTTCAGGAACTCTTGGCTGCATGGGACTGGCATCCTTTCTCCACCTTATTCGGGCTACCTTCCATTCGCTGCTTCCTTCCTTCTCACCGAGCTGCTAATTCCGCATTTTCGCTCCTTCTCTCTCCACCTTATTAAAACTTATTCACAAAAAGAAAATTCACAGGGCATCTCACACTAACTCCTCTACTCCACTTTTTACAGCTCATCCACAAGAAGATAGCTCATAGGGTGCCACCCTCGCTACTGCGCTCCACCTATTATCACAGCGCTGGTTGCATTTGGGGTCACTACCCTTGCCTTTCCTCCGATGTGGATTAGACTATAGTATACGGTCACTGCTCTTGCCTTCCAATGACGGACAGGCTTATTCTCCTTACACTCCATAATTTCTAACACGACAAAAAACTCAACTGTTACCAACTCATATTTTCTACCACGACCAAACACTCAACTGTCCATGTTACTAACTCATTTTTTACTTACACCGATGAAAAACTCAACTGGCTCCCCTAACTCATTTCCATAAACACCCACATAAACTCAACTTGGGGTTCTCTCTCTCTCTATCTCCCCCCCCCCCTGTTCACTCACTTTTTTCATCTGAATTACGTACCGCCCCGATGTGTCAGGTGCCCCCTTGTTCTGAGTCTTAACCAATCTTTCTCATTTTATCAACTTTCACTCTGTCCCTATTTGCTCGTTTTATTTTCTCAAGCTGTCTCCTTATTGCTCGATCTAACTTCTTATTTTAAGAAATTTGTAAAATTTCTCAGGCTGTCTGTACCTTTTGAAGTCAGCCGCTTATAGTTATACTTTAGCAGACTAATTTCACAAGATCTACAAAACTTTCCATCACCGGCAGCCAGACGCCAGTCTTAACTGTAATTCCAGCATTTGTCCCGTATTTACTTCCTGTCTCTTCTCCAGGTGTCACCGATCAAAGAAATGTCACGACCGTACCATGGTCCACCGCACCATTGTTTTCCAGAGTTAACACCTATTACCAACAACAGTTGCTACTCGTTTCCATTGTTTCTTTGTGCTGGGAGTTGAAGTGTACCCAGGTTGCCGCTTTCCTTCTATAAACGTTGTCTAATTTAATCCCTTGCGAGTGACCTTAGTAATATTCTTGACTTGTAGGGTTTCGCTCCTCCATATTGCTATATTATAAGTTTTACTTTAAATTAATCTCACTTTTCTATAAAATAATATACTTGTAAGATTTTACATCTTACAACGTATAGTTCCGCTCACTGCTTCTCGCTGATTGATAAATGTACTGTAATAATTAATGGCTTTATCTCATTTGCTTTACATTGCGTTTAATTCGTTATAATTTTACGTTTTTTATGTAAGAATGTATTTTATATTAAACCAACTACTAAGTAAAATAAGGTTATGTCAGTTTATACGACTCTTCTGGAGGGATCCAAGCGAAATAAAAAAAAAAAAACATACTAATCGTATATAACATAACCATTATTTTTTTTTATTACGGTTTACTAAAGGTTAATCCAGTTAAAATTAGAATATGGCGTTGTTCCCATGGATCTTTGCGAAAAGGAGTGAAGAGCTCCTAGTTCTTCATACCCAGCAGCTTTCATTGCAGTGATTGGGCTATATATTCGAAATTTAAAACCAGCGGCAGAAGGGGGAGATTCATTGCTCAGTTTTAAACCAGTGTCAAGGGGGAATCGTTTTGCCCCCTTCCCGCTGGTTTAAAATTGGGAAACGAAGTTACGCACAGGGATAGATCGTTCAATCAGTGCTAGGAGAGCACCGGGTAGGAGAAGCTAGGCCAGCTGTTCAGTCCTTGCCGCAAAAATCGGTGAAAGCAGCACCATATTCGAAAGTTTAACCAAAAAATCGAGGTTTTTCCATTTCGCTGTCAGTGTTACCTTTCTTCTAAACAACTACCGGCTCTTACAAATTTCAAATCCGCGCTACCATGGAATATTATTTCCACATCTGTGGTAGTACCACCACCCAAGCTCTTAACTGTATCCAAAAGGATGCAATTAGGTTAATTAATGACGCCTCTCCACTCTCTTAACAACACAGCCATCAGTTTCTGCTGCATGCCTTTTCTATCAGCATTTCCATGGGTACAGTTCTTCTGAATTGACATCTATAATTCTACCTCTTTCTTCCAAAGCAACTCAAACACGTGCCTCAACTAGTCAACATCATCCACTGTTCAACTCTAAACTTCCAGAACTAATAATAACTTTTCCTGATTTATATTTATACTTTGTGTTCTCTGGAATAACTTGAATATCTTAGTATTTCCCGAAAATTCCACTCCACGGAACTTCAAATGTCAAGCAATTTCTTCTGAAAGTTCAGCACTCGTACTCGGTTCAAATACCTTTGTGTTTTTGATCAATATATATCAACCGGAATATTATAGCTTAATTCGTTTGTTCCGAAAAAAATTAAAATTTAATAACGTACAAGATTTTAAAACTACATTTCTAGTGCTACATTTTATTTTGGCTTCAAGCAGCTCAGCTGGAATTTTTAAAATAGTAAAATGGCAAATAATACTACAAAAATACTAATTCTCAGTATTTTTTGCTTGAATTATGGTTTAATTTTTTTTTCATCCTTCGTTTCAATGTAGCGTACTTCTGATACAAATTAGAAAAACGCGAGTTCCTGAGAGATACATCCTAATGAGATTTCCCTGTCTGATAAATTAGAGCATTGAAAACGTTCACTGTCCTCGTAATTAAAACAAGTGGGAGGAACGTATTGATTTTGCTGCGATGTTTTCTTTGTATCAAACAAATTATTAAACTTCTTTTTAGTCAAACTGAAGCGATCTGAATTACAGTATTCGTTAACGGAATTGTTATAATTACATTAAAAATAACTTTTCAGTGCAGCATGACCTCCTGAAAAAACCAAAAAAATCTTGAATACTGTTCTTCTGTTGGGGTGATCAATTATCTTTGAATTTTCTTTCAAATAACCGCCTTCTTGCAGCAGCTGTCACAGTGAAAATAAAAGCATTACTAGGAGGCTACTGCTAATATAAAAAAAAAGGTTTAAAAATTCCGGCTTCCGTTATTATTTTAGAATTTCTTCTGTACTGCGAATGGAAGTATGGCTTTAGATTTATTCAACACGTGGGTGTTGAGATATTCTGTTTAATCTTCCTCAAATATTGCAGAAATTCTTACTGCAGGAGTGAGAAATACATTGAAGATGTAAGGCATCTTGTAATGCTGTAGAAATACGTGATTAGAATTGAAACGTCGCTTCATGATAGAACAGATTGTGTGTTTATAATGGCGAATGTAACAATTAAATGTAAATTTAAAATTGACAATTTCTGTTTGAGTATACATTTTGTTTACAGAAACTTTTTTTTTTTTTTTTTTTCATAATCCAGAATTTCAGCATCACGTTTCCTGGTTATCATTAATTCCTCAGATCGTTTCGAAAAATATTATTCTTCCCTTACATCATAGTTTAGTAAACATGGTGATGTTTGAAGTACAAAGCGAAAGCTTGGATGATTTCACGCATGGGCACTGTTCTATTCCAAAATAGTTTTTAGTGATCAGATTTAGAATTTTGAATTGTATAGCGTTCTATTCTATTTAATATTAAATTCCATTTTAACTCTCTTACTTGTTATGTATGAACTTTAAATTATTTAGAAAATTAATTTGTACAATGTATAAAACTTTTCGCGCTTTGGTTACGTTTCAAAAAAATTTTTTTGTATGTTTATCAAGTCTATATTTTTTTAAAATTTATAGTGCTAGCGTAACGTTTACTTAAGTTTCTTTTAAAATTGGACTAATTTTTCAAGTATGTTCGGTTTTACATTATCTTATAGTTATTTTTAACAAGTATGACCTTAAATACGCATAACAATTCAAAAATTGGTTTCAATTTTTTATCAGATTTGTTGGATATTTGATTGCCTTTGTTTTTATTATACTATCTTATTGTTATTATTATTGTATTTCTTTCTTCTCTTTGTCTTCTATAAATTTAACCGGGTTGTATTTGCAGAGACCATGCGTTTCAACATTTTTATTCCATTAATTTTGAAGTTTGTATCTGAGTAGATGAGTTTTCATCTCTTTGTGTGGTTTATTCGTACTATTAAGATCAGAAGCGTCAGTTTTGATGATAAGTTACTCACCAACAGCTAAATATTGCCTTCATTTTCTAAATATGATTAGGAAAAGTGCTGATGTGAGTCGGAGATTTCTATGGAGTTTGGTTCTCTTCACGTGCTCTCTAATTATGTATGTGTTTGGTATTACTAAATTGAAGTTACATTTTAGTTTGAAAAAAAGGCATTAATATATTGTCTTTTTGCAAACTTTCATTTCCTTTAGATTGCTCTTTCTAATGCGAAATGATGCTTATGCCATAACTGAATTATACCGTAGTTATATACACTTCCATAGTTTGAGGCTTTATCTTAAGCTACTATGGTATGTATTCTGTGTTCACACAAATGAGGGTTTCTATTTGTGTAAAAGTTGTTTTTGGTAGCTTTCTAAGTTTACCCCCCCCCAAGCCCCAATTTCTTTTATTTTTCTTTTCTTATTTATTCGCCTTTTTACAGCATATGAAAACTCTGTCCTCTGCGTTGTTGCAGTGTTTATTAATATTCTAAAATATTCTAATGTTACCGAAAAGAGAGCTGAGAGAGAGCTTACCATTGAGGTAAGCTTTGGTTAATTTTAATTTCGGCTTTTAGTGTTCTGCTGATGTTAGCGTTTTGCTGTCATACGTTGCTGCTGTATTAGGAAAATTCCATCCAGTTGCGGTTTCATAACATTCTTGAATGTCATGAGGAAGTTTGTAATTATGGACTTGTGTAGTTACTGTTGGTTAAGGTGATGCTTCTCCCAGATGCTTTTCTTCTTCAGGTTTCTCTATTTTCAATATTAGCCTGAGAATTCAGTTTTCCTTTACGCTACAACATTCCGATAAGATTGATTCAGCAACCGGAAAATATTAACGGCTCAAATAATTGAGAATTATAATTCTGATAGGAAGATGTCCTTGGAAATTGCCACTTAAACAGCATGTTGTCTGCATCTCTTGGGTTGGCTTGTGTGATATTCATGCAAGTCTAACAGTTGCGAAATATTCATTTCCCTTTTTAATGTAACTGGTACTTGCTAATCACAGCAAATAATCTCCCTTTAGGTAGTCGCATATAAAGAATATAGCAATACAAAGCGTTATATTAATTTTAATCATTCAGCCAGTTTGTCAAGTTAACCTTTGTATAAATAAATGTGCTTTATGTGATTGATATATTTATTCGTCTTTTCTCTTAATGTATTTAACCTAATGCAACTTAATATACGGTAATTATCCTTCTTCCTTCAGTGTAAAAAAAAAACAAAAAACATTGCAATATTACCACTAAGTGCGTTATAAAATTCAAATTTGGTAACGTATGAAACGTATGCCTTCAATTAAACATATTATCACGCTATCTTCCTAAAAGTCTTGGGAACAACATCCTCTGGTTTCAGGAAATTGTGACTATTCCTACAAATAAATTGGCTTGTAAAGGTACTCATCAGTTAGCCAGGGATTTAGCTGGAAAATGTGTGGTTTGGAGAATAACATCGGAACATTGTGGAGGCTAGCACAGAGCTTCGAGTTGATGAATTGGCAGGCAGGGTGAGGGCAAAATCAGGACTGCCTTCTTCGTTAGTGGAACTCACGAATGCTTTAAATGAATGGATCAAAATACTACCAGCTTCCCACCAGAAGTGAATAAAATGTCTTCCACGACGCATTGAATCAGCCATTTTCGGCCAAAGGTGCACCAATTCACTAAATGATTGCATTAATATTTTTGAATAAGTACGTTTTTGTTCATAATTGGAAATTTCTCATGAATTTTGGCAGGATTACTTATTGATCTTTGTTAAATATTAATTGTTAATGTCTAATGCAGCAAACTTCTCTTGCCTGTAAAACTCACGAGCCAGCTAACTACAGAGAATTGATGCTGCTTGATTGGTAGCAACTAAGCACATTTACGTTCAGTTACGTGGGTCACTGATATTTCCAGGCTGCCGATCAGTTCATAGTTACGCTATTCACTCAAAGCTTTAACCCTGCTAATATGATTTTATTATTATTAGCCACATGGTGCAAGGAAGCCTGAGGCTTATGCTGCACCAGCCAAAAAAAAATTTGATTTACCCTGTGACCCAGAGAGAGAAGTAGAAGGAAATCACCAAGAAAGAGAAGAATGATGATATTCAGCTCAGGACCCTCGGTGTGCCAAGCCCATACTCACCAGATGTGAGCCCCTGGGGTAATGATGAATTTGTGGCTTGATTTAATAAGTAAATATAATATACATATTTAAACGGTGTTAATTTAAATCGAATGAATTCAATTTTGTCATGATCAAAATTAATTCTGATACAATGAATGGGTTTCTTGTTTGCATCTGGTGCGAAATTGAGTAAACTTTAGATATCGGTAGTTTTGCTGCTTTTGACATTCATTACGTCTTCATTCACTGCCAAGTAGCGATATTTTAATCTTATTCAGTGTTTAACGACGTTCTCGGTTCCTTTCCACTTTAAAGAATAGACTTTAGCTAACAAAACTGAAAATCCTTAGAAAATCGAACAGATGCCCTCTCCTGAAAGAATGCACCGTTTCGTATGAAATTATAAAAGGGCCATTGAACTTTTTCCCCCTTTATGACCTGGTTACTAATACCCTTTATTTACAACTTCTTCTTGAAGATGTCATCTGCTCTTTAGAGATTGAGAAATTTAGTTGGACAATTTTTTTTTTTTTCAAGACAGTGCATACCCCTCTCCACTTCAAATGTAATACGGTATTTGATCTAGTTTAGGAAATTTTTGGTAACCGTATATTTCCAATCCCTTTTCAGAGAGATCTGGACACGATTGGTCATGACCACCATTCTCGCTGAACCTTTATCACCACTTACTTTCTGTAAGAATTTCAAATGAACCGTCTCCCCTGTAGTAATTATTTTATATTTCGGCGTATAAGTCAGCTTCTATTTTTTGCTCATTAAAATTTGTGCTTAAGCATGTGCTCATCGTATAAGTCGATTCCACCCCCCTTTTTTTAACAGTTAACTTTCTCATCCCGCGTAGTGGTGTATTACAATAAAATCTACATTAAAAACTTTAATTTTCAGTTCAATTATTTATGCTCTTTATTTTAAAAGTTCGCTTTTTTACATCTTATTACACCGCATAATGAACTGTAAAGAAAACGTTAAGCGTATACAGTACTCCCTTAGTAGGACACCAAACGAAAACCTAAAGGCATAGATGGCGTGGGAGTCTTTGATTACGGTTTCTATTTTATTTTACAATGCAGTAACTACGGGTTGTATTTTATATTACAGTGTGGTAATTACAGGTTTTATGCTGCATAAAGTTGATCTGTTTTCCTATATATCAAGTTTCGATACAGAAGAAATGAAAGCTCCGTCTGGTTTGTTAAACGCAGATTTTCATTATCATCCTCAAATTCAGTTACTTCTTTTATAATGCAGAAATTTTAATTCTGTTCATCTTCTCCAAACGATTATTTTTATTGCCACAATATTTTTTTGAGTGCCTAAATGTTGCTAACCTTAATAACAAAATGGCTTCCCAAAGCTTGTATTGCGTGCAGATACTCGGACTTTTCTGAGCCCAACGAATTTGCGTGAACTGCTTCTAAATTCTTTAAGAAAAATTTCTACCGCACGCTTTTCACTGAAAAGAGAATTCGTGCCAGCATTAATTAATCAAATCATACCAACAGGGTATCGCGCGCCTTTGTTTAGTGATCATTTGATCTCGGCAAATTCTCTGGTACTTAGAACTTCTTACTTTTTCTTATCACATATTTTTACCGCATATACGCGCATATGAGATGCCTCATTTTCAACGAAAATAATAAATCGGAAAATAAATTCACGTCTATACAACATGCATACAATAAAACTCTCCTCCCCCTTTTTTTTTCGTAATTTGGCTTGTGTAGATGAAGTTGCTGCTGCTGCTAGAAAATTGCTACCATGGCATAACCGGAGTGATCATAAAGAATCTAATAACAATATTTTTCCATTTCTTCTCGAGCCATTTAGGACATGGCATTTTCCTTATGGTTTTCAGTTGCTTTCTTCTTGTCAAAGATGTACTTAGTTTTCCATGTCTTTGGGAGACTAGAGCTTTCGTTCACTCTTATACTGCTGAAATTTTGCCCTCATTTTAAACAACTGCGACAGCTGTGCAGAATAACCCAAAATGACTTCGTTACAATTCCAAAAGCAATTTTATAACCAAACGTTTTCAGTTTTATAATTATGCACTGAAAAGCTAGTTACGTATTTGTAGACAAGTCCAGATTTTTACAAACTAAAGTAATTCGACTGGGTTCTTCGGTAAGGGGACGCCGAGTACCCTGTATGAGAACACCTTAATATATTCATCCCTTACCCAGATATATTTTTTAATTATTCATTGTATTAAGCCTTCCGGGCCAACTCTTGGAAACTCCATTCTATTTACAGTATCATGCAGATAAAAAGAATAGAAGATAGTTTCTGTGATGTCTTCGTCCAGATCAAGAATGAAATTCTCCGAGATAAGATATATTCTAGTTGTCAGATGACTGTAGTTACTGCATTAATCATCTTCACTACACTACACTACTGATTTGAAATTCTTACCACTTCAATGCACACAAGGGGCCGCCGGAGCCGTATTGTCCAAACTGCTTGAACTTTGAGCACATATCCCAGTCGACGTCGGTGTACTCAATATGGCACGAACCGTAAATGAGCATCTGCAGTATGACAATCACATAGCAGCCAGAATTCAGTCGTGATTGGTTATCTTACTGACTGATACATGCTCATCAAAATTATGTTTACAATCCGTACTCTTCGTGTTCTCAATGTAAGCAGCCTGTGCAGCACAAGGAACAGCACCATATTTTTCCCACTTTTCATAATGACTGAATATAAGTCAATGGTGACAGTAGGCGACCCATCCAGAAAAAGGTAACAGAGTACAAATAAATCTTTATTTGTCTTACCAATTTAAATATAGGTATACATTGGTAAGTAAATTCTCTTCACGGCAGAAAATGCAGGGGAAAATGCCAGAAAATGCCGTAAAATTAAATATACAAGAAAAGCTAAAATATACAAGAATGCTACAATATAAAATGAATGGTTCACCACTACATTTCTGTTTACAGTCCTGTCAGTTGTAGTACAACGGTTCATCTTAACATCACATCCACTGAAACAACTTGCTCGAGATGTGCACTTTCACATAAGTACACGCAATTGCGTATACAGTTCTTGACAGAAGTGTGGGGCAGTCTACCAGAACATCACACACTCTTAATGCACTCAACCCAACTGCAAACCTGTCATGTTTATACTTGCACAATGGATACCTTTTTGACATATTTAGGGGCAGACTGAAAGAACAGATGGCACAACTCTCACTTACAGGTTCGTTACCTTTTTTCATAAAACGATTGTAAAGATTTGGGAAACGGGACGATGGCCATCAGATTGGAAGAAATCAATTTTCATTCCCTTACCAAAAAAAAAGGAGATCTGAAAATTTGCTGAAATTACAGTACTATTAGCCTAATTTCTCACGCTAGCAAGATTCTTTTTAAAATCATATTAAACAGAATCTCAAGAAAACTTAATGCCAAAAAGAGCAAGCAGGTTTCAGAAGGGGCAGAGGAACTAGAGATCAGATCTTAAGTCTACGACTGATTATTGAAAAATGTAAAGAAGCCAATGTTCCAGTCGTTTTGTGTTTTATAGATTACTCAAAAGCGTTTGATTGTGTTCAACTTGAGAAACGATGACTAATATGGGATTTCCAATCCACATAATTCAGCTGATTAAGCTACTGTACCAGGAACAAGAAGGAACTGTGAGAACCAACATGGGGAAACATGGACTTTTTAAAAATAGGTAACTGGGTCGGGCAGGGCTGTATTTTTTCACCTCACCTTTTTAATCCTTATGCCGAAGATATCACGCGTGAAGCTTTGGAAGATTTAGAGACTGGCATCAAAATTGGAGGACTGAAGATAAACAACCTTCGTTATGCAGATGATACTGTGCTAATTTGCAATTCTAAGGATCATCTTAAAGAAACTCTGAGGAGAGTATGTGAAGCGAGTAGAAAAAAGGATTTTCTGAATGTGTATAAAACTAAAACTATGGTGATTGGTGATAATCTAGATTCCAGTAAAGTGAAGGTTAATGGGCAAGATGTCGCAGTAGTTGATGAAGAATCTGATTACTTAGGGTCAAAAGTGGCGCTTTCGTAGCCAGGTGGGAAGGAGCAGCAGCGCGTAGCACACGCTTCTTGATTAGACCGGAGTTCGAGCCCGTCACCACCAAATACGGAGGATGCGGAAAGGTCAGGGAATGACAACCGCATATCCACGGAGCAATATGGCCTTAGTTGCTAATGCTCCTAAAAACCAAATAACAAACAACTTAGGGTCAAGAATAAATAAAAATAGTGACTGCTCAAACGATGCCAAAGATACGACAGGCAATTGCTAAAACGTTGGTCACTGATCTGACAAAATTATGGAAAGATCAAGATATGCCCCTAAAGACGAAACTGAGAATCATTGATTCGTTAATTTTTCCAGTTGACACTTATGGATGTGAAGGATGGAATCTGAAAAGAGTTGACAGGAAGAAAATTGAAGCATTTGAAATGTGATGTTAGAGGACAATACTGCGTATTCTTTACCTTGATCGAAGAACAAATGAGTGGGCATTGAATAAAATCGGCAGGCCTAAAATTCTTCTTCATAGCATCAACAAAAGAAAACTCAAGTTTTTTGGACATATAGTAAGAAGCCAAAACTATCTGTTGAAGAATATAATGGAAGGAAAAATCGATGGGAAGAGGTGCAGAGGAAGACCTGCAACTAGGTGAAAGGATAGGATTAGTGAACTTCTGGGTATGACACTGTGGGGGGAGGGGAAATATGTTATTATTTGTCTTGCCTTTGTTGTGTTTTGACCCTACTGAAGTCACAATCCCACCCCACCCCACAAAACGCAAATCTGATTGCAATTCACAGAAGATTCTAGGGTGTGTAAAGCGGGTGTTAGCAGAACATTAAAGACATTTATTTACAAAAATTTTATAAACCTTTAATGAACGTTATATACAACATTTATATAAAAAAAAAAACAAACTACACACACACACACACACACACACACACACACACACCCCATACTAGTACAATACACTATATCTCCCTCATCAACTATTCTCAATTTAGAAATTAACATCAGTTTGTATCAGTTGTATCTTACTCATTATGAATCATTAATTATTACTCAATCATTCTTTCATTACCAATTTTATCACTTACATCAGTAAAACTCATTTCAACTCTTATTACTCTTTCTATATATATATACACAGGGTGTCTCAAAAATATTGGTACAAACGTTTGGGGGAGGTAGGTAACATCTAAAGGAATGTGAATCGCTTAGGAACCCATAAACGGAAACGTCACAGGAAAGTAGCAGCAGAGGCACAAGAAGCAGAAATAACACAAGACAGTAATTAGTGGCAAACATTTATTTGACATAATATTAACAATGGAGTACGAGATGGATACATTTCATGATGTTACAACGGATGCACGAAGGTTCCACCATGAGACGCGATGCATGCGTGACATCGACGCAGCATGGATTGGCGGACATGGTCGAACACACCTGGAGTTTCTTTGACAATAGCAGAAGTGCAGACGAGTCTCGCTACGAGATCCATTTCCGTCTAAACAGGCGATTCATACACGATATTTGAGGGTCCCCCACAGAAAGAAATCAAAGCTCGATAAATCAGGTGAGCGTGTGGGCCAGGCAACGGGTCCACCACGACCAATCCATCAACGCCTGCCGACCGGGCCAGCCGAGTGGGTAAAGTACCTGCCCGGCAACCCAAAGGTCGCGGGTTCGATTCCCGCCTCGGGCTTGGATCAAAGTACTGCAAAAAACCTTGGGAGGTGCAATATGGCCACAGAAGCCGATGCGCCAACAACTACCAAATCAAAAAAAAAAAAAAAAACCATCAACGCCTAAAACGCCTGTTCAAATGGTCACGCACACACCTTCCATAATGGGCAGGCGCCCCGTCATGTTGAAACCAAATGTTGCGTCTCACATTTGCTGGAACATCGTCAAGTAACCCTGGTAGACCTTGTTCAAGAAAGATCCGTTAGCGTAGTTCATGCGGGATGGTAACAGGTATGGGCCGACTAAGCAGTCACCGACCATACCTGCCCACACATTTATTGCGAAGCGATGTTGTGCCGCATGGGGCGCACACCGTGTGGGCCCTCTGCTGATCCATACACTAGGTGCATGTCTGCCATCGATATGCGAACTGTGAGCTGGCAGACATACACTAGGTGCATGTCTGCCAGCTCACAGTTCATATATCGATACATGCTCTTCGTGTGGCGACTAGTGCTTGAATGAGTAAACCAGAAATTTTCCCTCTCGCCAACTGATGAACAGCGCCGTCTACCGACTTACGGTGACGTTTCCGGTTATGGGTTCCTATGCGATTCCTTTAGATGTTACCTACCTCCCCTAAACGTTTGTACCAATATTTTTGAGACACCTTTAACACATGAAGTGTATTGCAACTGATGCCTTCTTACCTCAGAAATGTTCACAATAGATCACCCATTCTACCTTAATTACTCTCTAGTCATCCCCTTTAAGTTATTTCATAATCATTTACATTCATAACAAATTATCTTAACCTTAGTAACTAACTTACCTAATACAATAGGAATGTTCTTTTTTTAAAAAGGACTATCACTCAGTTCCTTACAGAGCTATGTTATGAGTTCTTGAGTTCAGGATTCCAGAAAAAAAACAGGAACTGACTTACGTTCTGGAATGGCCGCTACTTCCAATTTCATTGCGTTCAGGCTTCCTTCGTGGCAGATAGGCCTTCCATTTCTCGGGCACTGTGCTTTCCTTAGTGGCGGACAGGCTTTCTTTTCTTGGCTCACATATCTGCACAGCAGGCTATTTCTCAACGGGCCGGACCCTAGACACAAGTGTGGGCTCTTACGACAAAACTTCGGAAGTACAACTTGAGATTACAAAAGAGATACAGCAGATGACGGGATGGAAGGTAACGAAAATTTTCCTGTCAACTACATTGATACCCTAACAGTATTTGAAATAAACCAAGCAGAATTATTGAGTACAATCGATAGTATGAAAAAGGACCTCACACGAGGTCCGGACGGTATCCCTACTGTCTTATGGAAAAAAATGTGGAACTACACTTATAAAGCCATTACTTCACTTAATAAAATTGATATTTGAGAGTGGAATCTATCCAGCTCAAATGAAAAAGGCCTTTGTTACCCCTCTTTACAAAAAAGAAGACCCATCCTCACCCAACAATTACAGACCAGTTTGTCAATTGAATACACACTCTCAAAGATAATTGAATCCATTGTAATGAAGCAGCTATTTAACTTTATGAAACTTAATTTGTCAGATTACTCTCACGGATTTATCAAGGGTCGTTCCACCTGCACAGATATGATCTCGTTTGTTTCGAACATATCCCAGGCGCTTGACGAAGGAAAACAAGTCGACTCCATCTTCCTTGATTTAAGCAAAGCCTTCGACAAGGTAGTCCATCAGAGACTAATCAACAAACTGCATCACTATGGTCTCAGAGGACAAGCACTAAACTGGATTGAAAACTATTTGGAAGGTAGAGAAATGTCCGTGATATTTAAAGGTAAAACCTCATATCCTTTCAGTCCTGAAATTGGTGTCCCACAGGGTTCATCCTTAGGCCCGCTATTATTTCTTATCTACATCAATGACCTGCCAAGCACCCTTGGAGACAACCAAATCAAAATCAACGTATTTGCAGACGACATAAAAATCTATAAAGCAATTCGCAGTACCAATGACTGCATCATCCTAAACGAAGCTCTTCAACGAGTTATTCAGTGGCTGAAGGAGAACAAAATGGCAGTCAATGAAAACAAGTGTGAGCTGATGGGCTTTGCTAATGCACACAAGAAAAACAAACTTAATTTTTCTTATTGTATCAACAACAAGGCAATCAAAAAAGTTAGTACAGCCAAAAATTTAGGTATCTTTATTAAAGAATCATTTTCATTTGATGCCCATGTCTCTAACATTGTGAAGGCAGCTATCAAAAAAACTAGGTTTCCTGAAAAGAATTAACCGAGACTTCAATCAGTTGGCACTTTTCATCTTTCTTTACAAAGTCTATGTTAGGCCAGCCCTAGAATTTGCCTCACAGGTCTGGTCCCCACATGTTGCTTATCAAAAATTAGAAATTGAAAATATTCAAAAAAGAGCAATCCAATACGTTTTCTTTAAAAGCGGCCTTGAATACAATGAGAAATCCTACCAAGAGTGGTGTGTATTCTTTGGATTCAAAACGCTGGAAAAAAGAAGAGATAAAGCCGACTTACTGCTTCTTAACCAGCTGTTAAATGGTACCCTGAATTGCCTTCATCTCGTCTCACAAATAAATTTCAACGCTCCGACAAGAGCGTTAAGAAACCATCCACTGCTGAAACCATCCTATGCGAGAACAAATTATGGATACTACAACTTCTACAACAGGACTGCAAGATCAATGAAAAAAGCAAATATTGAGATATTTGACACCCCCGGACACTTCAAGAGGAAACTGAAATTGCTAACCTTATCCGGTACCTGACTTAAAATGGACTCTTCTTGCAAGTTCAAAGACTGATTGTGTAATGTGTGTGAAGAAATACCAGTGCTCTGCCTTACTCCTACCTGTTCACTTAAATAGGACGGATGAGTCCTACTTTTACTTAGTTTTATTTTATCTGAACATTTACTTTTTTCTTTACTTTGGGAAATGTATACTCTAAGCTTCTGCTTTGAAGCTGTGTAATAATGCCTTGTAGCTGCACCCCCAGGCACGTTTGTTTGCTGTTTTGTAGCTGTTAACAATAATAATAATAATTACGTTGCTAGGGACGCCGATCACCTTATTACTGCCTTCCGATGCCGGACCAGGCTTTCTTTGGAGCACTATGGCCATAGATGCTGATGCGGCAAAAAAAAAAAAAAAATCCCCAACCAACCAGGCTTTCTTTCTCTTTTTGTGTACCTTAAACTTAACCACTGCCTTCCGATGCCGGACAAAGCTTTCTTTCTTGCATGTTTACCTTAAACGTTTGATGCACATGTTTCCCCACTCTTCCATACTTCTAAAAAACCATCATCGCTTTCAGTCCGCATGTACTAGCGTCCTCTACGCCTCATTACCCCTTTCTCTCACCCCCCCTTTTTTCTTCTTCATCTTGCTACCACGAGATGTGAACTCCGACCACCAAAAAAATCCACTTCAACCCGCAAACCCGCGACT
Organism: Mastigoproctus giganteus; assembly: GCF_048544385.1. Lineage (NCBI taxonomy): Eukaryota > Metazoa > Arthropoda > Arachnida > Uropygi > Thelyphonidae > Mastigoproctus > Mastigoproctus giganteus. The sequence goes on from NC_143577.1 coordinate 71,841,002, forward strand.
TTCTTTACCTTTAGACCACACAGAAGTCAGATACAGAGTCGACACTTGCTCAATCACTCCTCCAGAACTTTTCTTTTTCCCTCAAGTTTGGAACGCCTCTCCCAAGATTTCGTAACCAATCCCCATACTGCTTAATTTTTCATTCCTTCCTATTTGCTAAAACATCTCACCACAGCCATCTCCCTAGTGCACAAACCAACCTAGAAATTTCTTATTTTTTTCACACGGCAGTATGGTCCTTTCATGTTTGTCGGTCACCTCCAAAACACTCAGTTTTCGTGTTCACACCTTCTCTGCTAAATATATCGAACTTACCCAAATATCAGTCACCCTGACCCCGTTTTCTTTTGACTCGAACACTGGACGTCCACTCATTTCTTGTTTACTTCGTAACGGTGGTTTAGATCAAAAGAGACGCTTCGTAATCCAGTTTCACGGTCCTATTGTTCTTGCCCTCAGCAACCCTTTCATGCCTGTTTGCAAATGGCACCCCTTCCTTAGTGCTGATCGCTGTCCCTGTTTGCTCTCTTATATTACTCGACATTACTTGTTTTCATTTAGCCGCTTTTTAACATATACGTCTAACTTTTCCATCCCCAAATCCAGTGTTTCTTCAAACTTTAACCTTATTTACATTAAAACTAAATATCCAATCTTAATACTTACTGTCTTTAACTTAATACTAATTCTCACTTTCCATTGCCCTTCCTGGATTTATTCTAGGAAAACAAATATTTCTATTTTAATTTGTAAGATCTCATCTTACAACACTTTACGATGCTGCTCGTAGAACACATGATCGATGCAGTTGGAGGAATTTGTTGGTGGCCACAACAGCTCCTTAGGGAACTGTGACTGAAAGAAGAAGAACGAAGGCCATGAGACGTCGATGTATTGTTGATAAATTGCGTATTATGTGGTAAATTATATGTTTGTTGGATTAAAAATCCTAGTTAACGGGTGAAGAATAAAAAATAATAATAAAAATAGAAAAAAAATGCAAACCACTCCAAGACTAACTTTAACCCACGGCGTAAAATACGTCTATAAAAATTATCTTAATAGGATTCGAATTAAGCAATTTTAGTCTTGGAGTGGTTTGCATTTTTTTTTATTTTTATTATTATAAAAATAAAATTTGTCACAACTGTAGTGGATTACATAATATTTCAATAGTGAAGCAGTGGAGTATTCTGGCTATTGAAACAATCATGGATCCTCATCTTCCTTGATTTTGGACTGTTGAAGTGGAATTAAAACAGATTGAATCCACTGATATGAACTTGGTTGCTCTTGTCATTTTATCTGAAACGGAGAAAATGTACAGTATTTTTTATCACCTCATTACTAATCTTAAAAATCCCTGGCTCTGTAGTAATTTTTATTCTTTCTAAAGAGTTTGCTTCTCTTATTGCTAATATATTTACATAATAGGAAATAAATTTTTCGTTTTCTTGCACAACCGTTTCCTCTAAGAGGTATCGTAAAACTAATCGCTTCCCCCAAGTAGACATTTCATGTTAGAATAATCTTCTTTTTTTTTTAAATAAAAGATTCAGAGAGCAGAAAAGTACACGATAGGTGGAAATGCTATGATCACATAGAAATAGTCTGCGAGCACGTCCCTCCCCAAACAGACTAATTTGAAAGAAGCCTCTTTTATGGAAATGAAGTATGAAATTTAAAAGAAGAAAGGCAACTGAAGAGAAAATCATCAGATTGTTGATGAACAGCACCATGCGAAAAGGTCAGAGTTGATTCGGATTACCTTGAATAATTACGGGGCTGTCTTTGGAATGCCATGTTAATCTGAGATCTGGAATTGTCTACATTTAGTAGACAATAATTAGAGCTATTTCTGGCTAACTAATTTAGCAACAGAACTATCTGAATACCGCTAAGGACTTCGTCACTAACCACTTTAAATAAACCCAATTAACGCAAACATTTTCGTTCTAATGTTTGATGATCCATCGAAAAATATTTTTCTAAATGGTTAATGTTTATGCAGCATTTGTGGTAAGTCTACTGCAAGGCGAAATTGAAGACAAGAGGTGAAGAATTATTGAGAAAATATCTGGTATTGAAAGCTGCAATTACTTTATCGATTAGAATAAATGGAACTGGTTTTTACAGTAAAGTAATGGGAAAGTCGTCACTAGAAAATATATTTTAATATAAAATCCTTTTTACCCTAGAATAATCGACAAACCTTGAACCGAACAGAGCGCGTGTTTTTCTGATTTCGAGATATTTTGTTAAAAAAAAAGGTCCTGATTATTTTTGTACAAACATTTAACAACTGGACTGACATAAATGCTAAAGAATTACCATTAGCTGTATCAGACATCATAATCAGTTAATATTGTGGATTGTTTCAGAACTTATTAATAATGAGTTATGCGTTTTAAACCTTTAACAATTCAACAATCACGGTAACCTAAAATCAAAATCATCGACAGTACGATAGAGGCTATATCGACCTTGCCGCTAAACTACGAATGTCTCCCCACCCACAAACACTAGTGAGGTCATCACTAAGGAAGAACAGTGGAAGGTAGTCCATATTACACTGTCTGTGTGTTGTCTCTACAAGAGTGTTTAAGGACCGATTTTCATGTTGTGCAGGCTGAAAAAACCGAACTAATTTACTTGGAAAACTTACTTCTTCCACCTGAGATCATGTCTGCAGCCACTATTGAAGAGGCTTTTAACAATTCCGACGGGATTCCAACCCATACCTCTTCAAACGAGTGGCAAGTTGCGTAACTGCTATATTATTCATGGAGGATTCGTCTCATAGTCTTGTAGCAAATGCGCTCTTTTCCAATTCAGTCTTGCATCTACTTGCTCCTCAGAGTTGACTGCCAGTAATGCACCACCGTAGCCGAGCGGGCAGGAGCGGGAGTGCAGTAGCACACGCTCTTTGAGTAGACCGGGGTTCAAGCCCCTGACTGCTGAATACGGTCGATCTGCCAACCCGCACTGGACCAGCGTGGCAGATTATGGTCCATTTCCCTCAGCATGAATTGTTGAGGAGGCTTCCACCCTGCAGTGGGTTGATAATGGCTGCACTTTACTTTAATGCACCACCAGCAAGGTAAACAGAAAACTAGGCTCTAGTCATCTTCAGTGCGATCCTACCGTGTAATTGGAATTTGGGGTTCCACCTGTTAACGGAATTATTAAATATTACTTTCCATATTTACCATCCGACCATGTGTAACCCACTTTATCTTAATTATTACAAGTATTAAAGAGGAAATAAATTTTCCTCTGGCAATGGATTTATATGCCACCCCATATTTTTTTGTTAGACATCTCTGAACTATTTGACTTGTATAAATGAAATATTTCCATCGGGTTCCTGCTGTAATTAAGAACGCAACTCGTTGGTGTCAATGTTTGTTAGGTTGTTAGTCACAAAGGGAAAGTAATATTATAGGCCTATATTTCATTAATTTTAGGTTCCAAGATCATAATTACATAGGGCTTTTCCTCACTTATGTCTGACATTTATCGTGAGATTAGAAAAACTATATTTTAATTGATGGCAATTACTATTGTCGGAAGCCACGAATGTATTGGTTTATACCCCCTCAGGTGCACTACTGACAAAATCTTTAGGAACCGTTGATTTCGGGCTTTGCCCATAATGCGTTCTTGCCCTATTATTTCATGGATTAAATTTACCGTGACTATTAAAAATAGTAACATCGATATACTCTTCTTGTTTATTCCAATATGTGATCGTGTCTTAGTGTTGCTGCTCTTATGACAAGTTTAATTTTGTCAAGAAGTTATATATGGCAAATAATTCATTTCGAACATACCAATACGCATCAGATTGTTGGCCTCTGACTGCAGGAACTGAATGGTTTCAGAATGCTTTCAAATATTTAGAAATATGAGGTCCACGTCACTTGAATATTGGTGTCTTCAGAGTTTTTCCTCTTCTTTTTTTTTTAATCCTTTATTCTTTTCTGTAAGGTTATTAATAATTCCTCTTAATTACTTCAATATTTTAACCCAGTTTTCTGTCACTATTTCAGGCTACCATCCAAAATCATTTGTGGTTTGCTTCCATTTTGATATTTCAGGCTTCCAGTTATATACCACCTTTTGATATTTCTAGTATTTATTCCTGAAAACACTTCTAGTAAATCTTCAGCTAGGTAAACAGTAATTTGCAATTTATTTTCTTTCTAAAGCACATATGGGAGTGGGAAAAAAGAAAAAGACCATCTCCATAGTGGTTCCTGTTCTTCTGCGTGAAAGCCTTAAGCTATTAAATTCGTAGCTTTCACACATTAAATAGTGCGCGTGTAACGCCATGATTCATGATGTTTGAAAACTGTCAGACGCCAAGATCACGCAGAAGAGAAATGTGTTCTGAGTGCCCCACTTTCCCCCTCTCCACGAGGCAAGTTTTGTTTTGCGAAAATGCATTTCTTTCTTCCCCAAACAGATTTTGGATTAAAGAAATAGTGCGATTTATATACGGAGTATAAATGAACACGTGCACACAGTCGCGACGTCTGCAAAACTTAATCTTGCTAACGGCGTGTACATTATGAATAAGAATTAATTTCATGGAATTCTTTATTTTTTTAAATTTTAATTTTCGTATCTTGCTTTTAATTTCCTCACTTCAAAGTTTTTCTAATAATTTACAGCCAAGATATTGGAGAGCTTTAGAAATTCTGCAAGTCGTCTGGAAACCACAAGATCGTTGCTTGTTAATTGGACTAAATTGGGTAACGCCAAGAGTAAAATGCATTGTGAAAACTAATTATTAAATAATTTGTTGGTTGCTGCACTCCTGAACAGCCTTCAGCTAAGGGGCGTGCCTATATACATTTGTACATTATAAAATACAAAAATATAACAGCACATACAGATATTGCAACACATATATACACTGATAAATGCATAGTGACATAACTACATAATCGTATTATGTACAAATAACATGCATATACAGTATGTGATAATACTTAGATAACTAAAACATAGATTAATATTCTCCTCAGCAGAGGAACAAAGTGGGGTTGACCATAGATTCTATCTCGAAGGGGATAATCTGAAAATTTACAGCTGTATTAGGTGGTACATTTCCTGTAATTCTTCCTCGCTTTTCTGGAAGGGAGGCTCCGTCAGATGTATGTTCCACCTGCTGTCCTGGCTTGGCTCCTCGTGCCGTGGACGGATGTTTGGAGGTGCCTTCCTTGGCGATCTTTCCTCGCAATAACTAAGTGGCCAGATGAATAACACAAACAAACAACAGACCAACACAACTCACTCTCATCTGGCTTTGCAGAGTCTTGCATCTTCACAGTGTCAATACGTACGGTTTTGTGAGAAACCACTTGTATCGCCCAACAACACCATTACATCAGTCACATGTTCGGCCATACTCCTGGTGGCCAGGGAGACATCAATTGTGGCCTCCCAGAGGGTTCTCGAAAATGTTGGCAGATGATTGGGTCGATTTAGTACAGTTAGATGGGATCCTGAAAGGTAGTCTTCTAAGAGTTGTCCATTTCGAGTTCCTCGCCTGTCTGGGGTGACGCTGTGCCATGCCCGGGAGCGACATGATGACTTTGATTTGGTAGGGTATCCTGTAGGCATCGGAGGGAGTCGATTGCAAAGTCTGTATCTTGTCCCGGTCTGCAGTAGAGTGCCACGACATATAGGGATCCTAATGCTGTGCCAAGTTGTGCACAAGCAGCCCATGGAGTACACAGCTGTGTGATTTTTAGTTGCGCTGATGTTGGTGTTTCTTACCAGAACGGCAGCCCACGGGGTGTCGTCATCCGTGTGGATCACCTTGTAATTATGTGGGTACCTTGCGACCCGCTTTAGATGCGTATACGGTTCCTGGACTATATGACATCCAAGTTTTCGTCTTCGGCTTTGGTCCGTATCTGGTCAGCCACTGCTCTGGCCCGTTGTGCGTTAATTTGGATTATTTTCAGCATATTTGTGTTATAATTCTTAATTCTCGTTCCCATAGTTGATCCTGCTTTGGTATAAGGTCTTGGTTCGTTGATATGTAGTGCATTTCGGGTGCCTAAGTGAGTGCTTGTGGTCTAATTTCATAATCTTGCAGTTAACGCAGGTGGGTTCCTTATCTTTGTGGGGGCAGGCGTTAAAATCGTGGCCCTTTTTCAGAGCAGTGGCCACATGTTGGGGTGGTTTGTGCACACGTGTGTGTCGTGTGGCCAAACTTGCAGCAACGGTAGCATTTCGGTATGATTACTCGTTCGTGATAGCGGTAGCTTTCCCATTCAATGAAAACCCTTGTTTGGTCTTTCAGGACTTTCCAGGCCTCCGGATAAGCTCAACTACCCAATTTTTATTTATTCCGTTTCTCGCTTGTATGAAGTATTTGGGTATTACTGTTTCTTGTGGGTCCTTTCCCACGATCTTGCTCTGTAAGTTCCTGTAGTACAGCTCAGACGCTAGTTGATTAGGTGTGACATCCTTGTCCACGTCATAAATTATTATAGCCGGACCTTTCCTTTTTGGTGGCTCACTGTTAGGCTAAGGCAGCAATCTTGGGTTTCTCAACTATCTCTCGCTTTGACTCGGTTTCGATCACGACTCCTACGCTCCTCAGTTTGCGTATTCCTCTTATTCTTGTTTGCTGGAGGTCGTGGTTTTAAAGCAAACTAATAGTGCTTATTAGTTTGTTCTTGATTTCGTCCCTTGTACCAATTTCCTCAGTGTTTTTGGGTCTTAATATTACAAGGTTAGGCGTTGGGAGTAGCGTTTTTTTCCCAGGTTGTTCCTTGGCTGGTATATTTATTATAGTTGGTGGGTTCCTCAGCGCATTTGCGTAGGTAGGGGCACGCTGTTGCATTTGTGGCCCCTACATTCCAGGTAGGCCTCTAATTTGGTCGCGTTTCTTTCTGCCTCGCTGTTGACCTTGTGGAGGACTGTTTCTAGTTAGTCCAGATTCCCACAATCTCACCTCTGAGGGCTGCCGTGATTCTGTTCCTTGACTCTTTTAGTTTGTTTTCGAGCTCTACCCGAAGGGCCAGTACCTGGTCGAGCACAGTGCCTTCCGGCAGCCTGGATCGATGTTTGGGGATTCAGGCTGTTTGCTTGCTTGCTTCGTTGTTTTCTGTTCGGACGCCCTCTTTATCTTGTTGTTCTTTAGGTTCGCCTTGAGATCTTGTCTCCCTTCCCAACTTCGGGGCGACGTATTTCTTGTACTTCCTTTTGGGCGTTGGCTGTGGCAGTGCAACGTTGCCGTCTCCACTTTGCTCTATTATTTGCAATTCGTCGTTTTTATCTTGTTTGTGATGTGCTCTTGTTAGTTTTTCTTCGTCCATAGTTTGTTCTGTGATTTTCTGATTTGAATTGCTCATTTTGTCCCAGTTGGTGCCTGACTTCGGATCCTCGAGGCTGTTGCGGATTAACGAGTTCAGGACCTCTCCGTCGGGAAGAGCCTGTGAGATGATAGAAAATGATGCAACTCTGAGTCCGTGGCGAAATTTGTTGCCTGCCACGTTCAGTTCAAGTTAACTTCCCCCGTTACAATTTGGTGGGGGGGGGGGAGAAGCCCGAGAGTGTAACTAGTCTTTGAGAGATCAGACTAATTTCTGTTGGGCCTTTCTATGACAGAGGTTATGATGGTGAACACAATTTTTACACTAATGGTGTAGTTACGATGATTTGATCCGTCCATGAGAGTCTATGGCAGATGGGGGGGGGGGGAGACACTACAATCATTGTTCCTTGCATTTAAGTCCACAATAACGTTTCAATTTTGGGGCAAAAGCACTGTTCAATGTTACTCTGATTGGGACACCTCCCCAGTCAAGTGAAAATACTCTGTATAGTGCCTTCAGATGGACATTCGCTCACATCTGGTGAATATGGGCTTGCCACACCCAGAGTCCTGAGCCGGATATCATTCATTCTTCTCTTTCTTGGTGATTCCCTTCTACTTTTGACTCTCTCTCTCTCAGGGTAACTCGGGATTTTTTTTTTTTTTGGCTAGTGCAGCATAAGCCTCAGACTTCCTTGCACCATGTAGCTAGTAATAAGAATAATAATAGTGAAATGCCGGAGTCCAAGTTACAACTGAAGGAATAGATGTCTTTACTCACTAATTCCTGCGCCGGAGGGGAATGCTACACATTCCGTTGTTACACAAGGGGGGTATACATTCCATTGTCACACAAGCCTCCCAAGTCAAGTGCAGAGTATTTGCGTGGCAATCACATTGTAATTGGTGCCTCTCTATAGCCCTTCTGGTTTGGTTTGGATTTTATTGGCGCATTAGCAACTAAGGCTATAATGCGCCTAGCCCTGGTGTCAGCCGCATGGTGACCACTACGGTCTGGCAACAAAGGATATAGATAGAAAACGTAAATAATCTGCAAAAGTTTCTCACCCTGAGATCCCCTATAGTAGTTCTGCTGATTAGTACACTTCACTAACTAGCAGGCACTGTAACCACATATTCAGAGACAAAACCCAGGAGCGCGGAAAACGTGCTTCCACACTGGACGACGGCCATTAGCTCCATTCGGTGATATGGGTTGTAAGGTGTATTTTGTGTCAGATGGCACCAGTTGTTCCTCCCCATCTCCGCATTGCTTTCATTGTGGGTGTACCAGTTTTCTGGAAATGCTAGAGGTTTAAAAGTGTATGGATATTGTATATGCGTAGTGTCATGTACCATTGTTCATCTGGTCGTTTAGCCGCTGGACCCCTGCTGAGGCCCAACATTGCCCCACCTTCGCCCCGTGGAGGTAGACCAGGAACCCAGCAGTTTTAGGCGCCTCCGTAGCCAGGTGGGCAGGAGCAGCAGTGCGTAGCACGCGCTTCTTGATCAGACCGGAGTTAGGGTTCATGACCACCAAATACGGAGGATGCGGAAAGGTCAGGAAATTACCACCGCATATCCCCGGAGCAATATGGCCTTAGTTGCTAATTCTCCTAAAAATCAAATAACAACAGTATTTTTAGTTTCACTCTGGCAGGTCCTGCCACCTAATTTTCTGAGATTTGAGGCTAGGAACAAAAAAAAAAAAAAAAAAAAAAAAAAAACAACGCGCGCGCTCTTTTTTGTGATATGCGGTATTATCCTGTTGAAGAACCCATTCTCAAATTGATACAGTGTAGCATCATGCACTACAAAAACTCTCTCCACACCATTATATACCGCCACAACACTCCTGCATTATTAATCCCTGCTGGACTCGTGCTGTTTTCTTCATATTCTTCTTTTCCTATCAGAGTGAAGCTGGAATTCTGGGATCGGGCAAGTTTTTTTTCAATCCTCCAGCGTTGGTATTTCTGAGCCCACAGGAACCTTACATTCTCGTTTCATCCCATGCCATACTCTTGATGCTCTTCGAGAATCATAGACATAAATGTACAGAAATTGGAATGGCCCCAGTAGAGTTCAGATTTGAACCTTATGGAACACTTAAGGGATGAACCGTAATGTTGAATGAGTGCCAGAAAAACATCTCACATCGGTAGCTCTATTGATCACGGTTCTACAGATGGAATGAAGGATTACAACCTCTGCAGTCTGTCGTTGGCAAAAGCCTACTCAAGAATGTCATAGCTGCAGACTCCCTGTTGAAGTGAGTGGAAGTGATGTCAGTGTAAAAGATATATATAATATATATTATATATCCGGATACTTTTTTGGATGATAGTGTACTTCTCTGAGTACAGTAATTGTTGGCGCTAAAGATATTCATTATTAAATGATGTAAAAAATGTGATCATTCTTTATTTCTCTCTTTCGTATATGTGTTGTTGTAGGGCACAACAGCGACTTAGACCGTATTGTGCCATACAGTATATGTTGACTGTGTTCTGTGGTCGATTTGCCTGTTTGCTGCACGAAAAACCCGAATTTCAGGAGAAAAAACTGTAACCCTCGCCTGAGACCGAATAACTCGGCCACGTTGTGAAAAAAACAAAATACAAAACACAAATTGCTCACTTCATTGACAGGATTCGAATCCAAGCCTTTTCCTTTCATACCTTGGGAGTGGATATATGTATTAAATAATGAGATGATAAAAGGATAGAATTAGTCAGTGTAAGGGGATATCCAGAAAGTAAAGTACAATAAACTTTAACAATACAAATATGGCACTATAGAAGCTTGAACAATACAAATATGGCACTATAGAAGCTTGAACAGATAACTATCATTCAGTTTTTGCGTGCTAAAGACTGCACACCTACAAGAACCTATCATATTTTGCCGTGTAGGATAATGATGTTGAGCATAAAAGAGTACTGGCGCATTCAGTGCTTTTAAAGCGCAGTAATGATACAGCTGTATCTGCTTGAAGGCGATTTTCCCCATTAGTTATCTGCGCATGCGTCCTGTTGGGGGAAACAGTTGCCTAAACTGTAGTTAGCGATTACTGTATGTAGATAACATCACAGTATCTCTTCTCTGCTTTGTTTGCGGCATTTTATTATCCACCTCTCAATAAATAAATCAACATAGTATGCATATATACAGGATTTGTGTTCTGTTGTTGTATCTTTTATTATTAAGTAATTATTTTGAAGTACACCTAAATGCTGAAATATCGATTTATAATATGTTTAAATAATTGGAATAAACCTAATACTTATACATCACTGCTGTCTTGTATTTACAATAAAGTGCACATATATTGGCTGTTTGGATGGCGCTTGTAATATGTTAAACGTTATTACCAAGAAAGATATTGATAATTTTGACGTTAAGAATGTTTTTACTGGCGTTATTCCAAAAATTGTAACGAAAAACCGTCATGCGAAAAGCGTTACGAAAATTTATTCCAGTTTAATTTATCTTCTACTGGACCAAATTGAATGAAATTTTACACGGAGCTTCACCTTAGCTCTAAACTAGAGGAAAAACTTTCAAACTTCTGAAAATTTCAGTAGTTTTTCCAAGGTAATGGAAAATATGAACATGTGATCGAGGAAATTTTCTCACGTAATAAACGAGATAATGTGGACGTATAGCATATCGTTGGAAAGCTGAGGAATTTAGAAACAGAAATATTAATGTTTTAAGATAGAAAAAAAAAAACTTTCGGAAACTGGGAAATGCGTTAATTCGAAAACGATCTTGTTTCAAGTCACCTGGTGTTTTCAGATTGAATGTAATTTTTTTCTTTACAATTAAACTCTGAGGCTGGAAAACATTTCTGCACATTTATGAAAACATTCTTCGACTTGGACGTAATGGAGCAACTACAGATGGAGTATTTAGCGTGAACCGAAATCTCTTCAATGTAAAAATTATATATCCTACTTTAGTGATCACGGACCAATACCTTTCAGTAACCGAAATGTAATTATTATTAATAAAATAAAAACATTGTTATATTATTATCTACGAATTTTATTAATATCTGAAAATTAAAACGTTTTTAACGCCTGTCAATGACTCTTAAATGTAAAACACGTTAAATATGCTAGCAAGACACATTATCTACCTGGTACAGAATTTTTATTTATTTATGTTATTAACACTTATTTTCACCTTTTAATACTGTAAGCAAATTAAATAATGGCGAGTACAGAATTTCAAGTTTCAAGTACACTTCTTTCATTTCAGGACTTGGAAATGAAAGAAGCACTCGACCATCGAGCACTATACCATCTTTGTGAACCACTGCATGGCTTTGTTTGAAGTTCATTATTTTAATGTAACGCCCTGCTTAACACGTGGAAATAAAGCGTGATGCTTTCGACAAATATTAGTTGGTGGAGAGTTGGATGCAATTTTTGTAAACAAAAACTCGATTTTACATTTCTGGTCATCAACGCAGAAAAAAGATGAAAGTGGTGGGGAGAATTCATTTCACACAATGGAGCTGAAAGTTCTTTTTAAGAATAGGTGTCGGCTATTAACTTGACTTTCTCAGAAGGAAAGCAGAATGGAACGTTCGATCTTTTGGATCACAACTATAGCGTGACCATGCTAGATGAAGAGCTGGGCTAGTTTCATTGGAGTGCGGTGAGGCGATAATTTTCTGAAAACACTACTGTTGTGCGTTTTCTCCTCGAAAGCGAGGTTGAAGCTGCGCAGACGTAATTAATTTCTTCAGATTAACCATCCACATGTGCATTCCTCAGCGAACAAAGTAGTGTGGGATTATATACGATTGCACTGCTCTAGCTTGTTCTGTGCTTATCGGATTAGATGCACCTTAGGCTGAAAGCTAACAAACTGCTACTGACAGTTGGAAGACTGTATTTAAATATGCACGCGGGCTTACACACAGTGATCGATATAAAGGGAGATTGGGGGGATAAATCCGCTAGCTGAAATTTTTATTAATTTGTGAAATTAAAATAAAAGATTACCCGAAAGATATGCATTTTTAGGCGGTTCGATACAACGAAAGACACTTAAATAAGGGTGGATTACAACAGATTTCAAGGGATGCTGGCGCATTAAAAGCTTGCAGTTTTTGTTTTGAAGGTTAGATTATTGGTTTATGTTTTCTAGTTAGAAATTTTTGTATTCTTTGCATTTTTGTCGAGAGATAATATTTAGGAATAAAAAGAATTTCGTTGTTTTGGGGATTTTTAGATGTTCCGAGAGGTATTTAATATAATTAAGGCAGTGAGCAGAAATTAATTTACTTGGTTCGGTGGATAGTAAATGAACTAGAAAAATTTGCATTCCACCTTTTTTTTTTTTTTTTTCCTGTCATGCTCGCTTTGCAAGTTAACTGAGTTAGTCTTGAACTCTCGCTACACAATACATTATGTAGTAATCTCCAGGGAGAAAATAAATTCATACAAGTAAATGCGCAAAAAACTTCTTTTGCTTCAAAACTTTGTCACTAAAATAAGTTCTAAAGTGAAATGTTACTTTGTAATGCATATCAGCTTGAAGAATTTAAGTAGTTTCGAAAGGTCTATGCCTGATTCAGTGAAAACTGAACCAAAACTTAAAAAAAAGCAAATACAAGCGCCATCTTTTTTAAAAAAAATCTGAACCAGTAAACTTTAATAAAATCATGTAGGGGAAGTGGGAGTTGTACGTCTTATTAAAAATAAATTCTACGTAAACACCTAGCATGACGTTGTCTAAAAGAAAAGCAGATTACAAGTGGGTAATGTATTTGGGCAAGCGAGGTACATTGGAAATTTAATGCCATAATGGTGATGTTTATTTATATAAAAATTTCACATCAACCGGGCTTGCAAACTCTTTGAAGGATAGGGCTAACACGTTTATTAAAAATCACAAAATAGAACAACAAAAAGCAGTGAACAATTTTCTAAATACCACATATTAAACGCTGATAGTATTGATGCTTATTTATTACTTGATAAAAGTGGAACGAGGATTAACAGCTAAAGAGTTTGGGCGAAGAACCACTAAACAGAAATAGGTGCAGCGAAAAGAATTTGCGCAAGTAGTAGCAGAGCATTTATGTTAGAACCAATGACATTGGGCACAACGAGTACCATGTTCACAGCGCATCAGTGGCAGAAGAAAAATTCCGCAAATGTTAAAAATCTAATTAATTTCATTTATTGTTAGTAATGATCGTATGAAGCCAAACACTACCCATGTTTCTCTCTTCCTGTTGATACCGATCCAGCAGGCTTTTGAATTTCCCGAAGCTGCCCGGCTTCAATGACCCATGGAGGTAACTTATATCGATGATTAACAACTCACTGGCTAAAGGAAATTTCCTTCATTCCCGTGTACATTTTCCACTTTTGTTTGAATTTATGTATTCTGGTTCTAGCAGCATTTGATACTTTAAATTTTAACCTTCATTACGTGAAATTTTAAAATTAGCTTTTGTAGAAAGATTTGTCGATCGATCCCAAATTTCATTGAATTTTACAAAACTGTAAAATGGCCGTAAAGGGGGCGTACTATGTTTATGCATTCTGTATATTTTTTTGCCTCGACACTTAAAAGAAAAAAAAAATTTCTTTTCCATCCCCTCTCCCCTGAATTGAGACTTTCGTGTCTGCCTAGACTGAAACCCCAAATACATTCTTCATTTATGACTTTCAACAATTCCACTGGTATAAATTATTTTGTGGTGGTTATTTCCAAAGTAAAACATTGAATTTTACGCATTATAATGTAGTTGCCACTTATCTGACCATCCCTGAAGCCCATCCGAGTCATCTTTAAGGAATAACTACATGGCTCTGGTTATTAGCTGCTCTCTCCTGATTTTTCGAAGTTTGACATTTTTCAGATTTTGAATCTAATGATAACCTCATTAACCTTACTAATGGTTGAATACACTTACTTGCTGCCTTTTTCAGTATAACTGATGTATACCGTTCGCACCTGGAATTCTTCACTATCTCAGCCTCAGTAACGTTTCGGATAGACATTTCTCTGATATCATAATATATGGAGTATCTATGCCTTGTCTTTCCAGTGCCCGAAACATTGCCTTATGCTGTATGGAGTCAAATGCCTTTTCATAATCCACAAATGCCAGGCATAATGGTGTTTTATATTCATTTGCTTTCTCCATTAGCTGTGATATTACGTGAAGGTGATCCATAGTTGAGAATCCTGTCCTAAAGCCAGCTTGCTCTTTCGGTTGATTCTCATCAAGTATTCTTTCTAATCTGTTAGTAATGACCCTTGTGAACAACTTGTAGATATGGGATAACAAGCTAATTGGTCTATAATTTCCAATTTCTGATTTATCTCCTTTCTTATGCAGCAAAACTATGATTGCATTATTCCACTGCTTAGGCATCACACCTTTTCTAATGCACTTTGTGAAGAGCCTTGCCAGTTTTTGTGTTATGTCTCTTCCTCCCAATTTTAACAACTCTACAGTAACTTCATCTTCCCCCGGGGCTTTCCGATTCTTCATTTTCTTCAATGCATGTTCTACCTCATCAGGAAGAATATCGGGTATGTCGTATGTGTTGCTACTTTGCAATCCATCTTCCCCACTGCTGGTATCATTCCCTCGCTCCTTGTATAATTCTCTATAGTAGTCTTCTGCTATTTGAATTATGCCTTCTCTGCTGTTTATAAGTACACCATTGCTATTCTTCAGTTTCAGTATCATTTGTCTTTCTGTATTACTGCTCATGGCTGCTGATTTAAATCCTTTGTTTTCCCTTAATGCTTGTTCTACTTTTCTTGTGTTAAATCTTCTTATGTCCTCTCTGAGTCTCTTTCTAATGGCTTTGCATAACTCAGTATACTCAATTTTCTCCCTGTCAGTGTTTTTCTTGCTCTTCATTTGTCGTCTTTGGTTCATCATGACAAGTGTTTCTTGACTAATTTTTTCTTCTTTG
The DNA here is from genome assembly GCF_048544385.1 of Mastigoproctus giganteus. NCBI lineage: Eukaryota > Metazoa > Arthropoda > Arachnida > Uropygi > Thelyphonidae > Mastigoproctus > Mastigoproctus giganteus. The sequence goes on from NC_143577.1 coordinate 71,856,302, forward strand.
GATTTCTGTTTCCCTATAGGTTTCTTGGGCTTTATCACTTTCAGAAAGTTGTAATATTCCTCGTCGATATCTTGGTCCTGAGCAGTCTGCAGAAGCTCAAACTTGTTCTTAAGTTCCAGTACATACTGCTTTTTCTCCTCCTCTGTTATTTCAAAGACCTTTGTATTATTTACTCGAGTCAGTTTTTTCCTTTCCTTTCCTACATCTATATCAAGTGTACATCTTACCTCTTGGGTACCATTCTGTTATTTTCGTAGTCCATCTGTCATGTCTTCGAGCTATGTCTTGCCCAAGACCATTTTAGTTCTTTAGTTTTGAAAAGAATGTCCTTTACTTGAGTTTGCTGCCTAATCCATGTGTTTCTCTTATCTAACAGTCTGATTCCCAATATAATTCGTTCCATTCTTCGCTGTGTAGTTCTCAGCTTCTCTTCCATTCTTTTGGTGAGTGCCCAAGTTTCACTTCCATAAGTCATGGTGGGGAGTATACATTGGTTCATTATTTTACGTTTCAGACAAACTGGGATATTGCTCTTCAGTATGTGACTATATTTCCTGAATGCTATCCATCCAAAATTTATTCTACTCTTGACTTTCAGCCGTTTAACAATACCGATTGTCAATTCCATCGATCTCTAAGAGGGAAATCTGTGCTGTTCTGGATAATTATTGTTTTGCCCGTTGTATTATTAGCCATATAATACAAGGAAGTCATAGGCTTTTGCTGCACCAGTCAAACAATAAAAAAATATATATTAATAAAGAAAAAACAAGAAAAAATGTAACGAAAGGTGTATAAAAGCATAGATAAGAAAATACAAATTATTCAAAGGTCCTGTTGACCTTTGAATTTCTTCAAACTGTCAGACTACTATCCGCGGAGGCAACTCGTTCCAGTGATCAACAACTCGTTGGCTAAAAGAAAACTTCTTACAATCTAGTCCAGAGGTTCCCAACCTTTCTCTGTTCACAGCGCCCTTACTGTCCCAGTAATTTTTTCACGACATCCCTAGACCAAAAGAAATACCTAACACAGTGGTTTTAGACCTTTTAATATATACCTATATATAATAATTTTATTCTTTATGTAGAGTTCACAGCGCCCTTACTGTCCCAGTAATTTTTTCACGACATCCCTAGACCAAAAGAAATACCTAACACAGTGGTTTTAGACCTTTTAATATATACCTATATATAATAATTTTATTCTTTATGTAGAGGTAATCAATTATAGATCACCACAAAATTAAAAAGATACGGTACAATGGATATTGTATTGTACCCTTTTTATAAGGAAATAAATATATACATTTCAAAATAATAATAACTTTAAGTAACTTAAACCCAAATTACACGGCACCTCAATGTTGTTGCGGCACCCTGGTTGAAAACCACTGGACTCCAGTCCAAACCTCTTTCCCTGTAACTTGACTTTATGGCCCCTAGTTCTAGAATCAGAAGTGAAAATTTCACCTTCATTCATTTTATTAACCCCTCTCAGAACCGTATAGACCTCAATCAGGTGACGGAATTGCAAAATCAACAACTAACCTCCAGAAACAATCTTTCCCAGTTCCATATAAGGACTACAAACCAATCATCCAAAACCGTTCTCTAACGCAATGGCAAGAACTCTGGCAAAAACAAACTTCAAATAAATTATATGAAATTAAATCAAAAATTGAACATTGAAAAACGAGCACAAGGAAATAGGAAGTCGTTCTGACCAGACTACGAATTGGACATACATACATCACATATGGCTATTTACTGCGTGCCGAAGACCCTCCAAGATGCCAAACGTGTAATACTACCTAAACAATCCAACATATACTTATAGAACGCCCAAACTATGAAAATGTTCGGCAAAGGATTTTCTCATCATTATATAAAGGAAATCAAAACGTCACCCTCAGAGATATCCTAGGCGACAAGGAACATGTATCAGATATTTCCGGATTCATGCAGATAATCAACGTCTATCATCTACTATAAATAAAGATATGGTGTGTATATAATCACAGAAAATATTTAACTCCCATGCATTTAATCAAGATATAGAGAATGAATATGCATACAAAGAACATAAAATAACAAATGAACTAGCGCACTATGATCTCCGTTTTCAATGCGCCAATAAACACCAAAACATCAATCAGGTCCCCCCTCTAAGGTGCCTGATTGCCAGGCTCTGTAGTCAACATAATCGAAGTTCCTCATCGCTCCTTAGCTGATTTCATCTTGCGGACGGTCATTCTTTGAATCCTTTCAAGAAGCCCAATCATCTTTTTAGATGAAGTCTGCATACTTGGACACAACATTCCAAGTACGGTCTTACAATTGCCTTATACAGACCTTTACGACCTCCCTATCTCTACAGGCTCGTATTGGATCGATCAAAGAACATTGTGGTATGCAATAGTATGCCAGCTTATGTTTTTAGCATCATAGCTGTGAATTTTTGAATATATGAATGGTAATTGTTTAACAGGAGTGATGGTGGAGGAAATGTATTTCCAGTTAGGATAATAGTGCGAATAGAATCGGAAGAAAACTCGAAAAATGGAAGACATTCCACTAATTTTTTGAGACTTTTTTTTTTTAGAGTAAATTGTGTTTAAAAACTGTGCGCTGTGCTAAGAACAGAAATTCTAAAAAATTGTAAAAATAACACACAGAACTCGCTTAGATAATACGCTTAATTTTTTTATATTAATGAAATTTAATAGAATCAATCACCTAAGGAGATTCAAGCTAAACAGCACAAGCACATTTATTTGTCAACAGACTAGAATAAGCGTTTCTGACCTGAATGACATCCTATACCTTCAAATGAATTAAATTAATTTAATTTAAAATAACTGTTTAATTTGATTAGAGTTGTCATTAATATAACTAATGGGAATTTCTAAGTCCGCCAATCTCAGGCGGAGTAAGTAGAACTTTTTTTTTTCTGTGAATGCAATGCGGATATAATGTCAAGCTCCATTGGCATTAAAATTAATGTTAAATTACTCTAACTCGCCCTTAAGTTTATCAAAGTAAGGTAAGACAGGTTCTAGTTAAAAACAATATTAGTCTTCAGATAAGATTTGGTTTGACAGTTATTTGATATATAGACAGCAGATTTCTTATTCGATTTGAATATTTTTTTTACTTTCTAGTAAAATCACATCCTTAGAAACATAGTATTCCTGTTTAATTACTTGTCAACAAATATTTTCTATAAGCAGTGGCGCGTTATACCTTCATGGGGCCGAAGGCAAAATGGAATTTTGTGGCCCCATCTAAAGAAAAAAACTAATAAAGAACATTTTCAATTTCATTTTATTGTGACAATAAAACAAACAAATTATACGACATAAGAACTAAAAATAAAGTTTCATCAAAATCGGTAAAACCATTTTGCCAAGGTAGAATGTTCAGTTTACAATAAAAATCACTTAAATCTTAGTAAAAAAACAGCAATGAGTTTTTGGAATAATGATTTTGGGGCCTATATCTGATCAGGGCCCTAGGCAGATGCCTTCTTTTTGCCTATAGGATAACGCGCCACCGTCTATAAGTGTGACCTTTAGGCTTAGAGTGAAATGCATTAGTGATTAAATTGTAATATTTTCTTTGGCAGAAATAATATTTTCTAAGCAGAGTCATTTTATTATAGTGACTGTTAATAGTAGTTTCAAGTTCCGAAAACCATACAACAGCTTTTCTTGGGAACGGGGAATTACTTCTGTTACTGAATTGTAAAATGTATCAGGGTAAAAGGATGGGAGAGAGAGAGAGAGAGAGAAGCCATTTTCATCCCTAACGGTACGTAATTATCACCCCACCACACTTGTGTTTAGTGTAATAATAATAAAGATTCACATTCTCGTGATTTCCATTCTGAGAATACTGAAGTATCCTGTTCGCAGTTGCCATTCTCTGAATTTAACTTTTCAAGATGCGTGAAGCGAAAGTGAATTAGCGTGCCAATTATCTGTACTAACTAGAAGGTAATGAGTACATATGGATGACACAACAGCTGCGAGCACTCCCATTCGTTAACGCTAGCAGTGTATTTACTAAGCCCTCCTTTAACATGCCCTGCATTTCGTGAGACAGCTTCATGTACACATCTGACGTTAGCAACATATGGTAAAGCTGTATGTCAATTGACTTGCGACCTATCCCGTATATATGTGTAGACCATGTCTTAATACAAACCTCTACACGAAATTTCCTTGTGGAGTTTCATTTTAGTGTGTGTGTGTTGAAGACTCTTTCTGACAGCCAGCATAGTTAATGAGAATGCTAGAGGACCGGATATACTTATCTGTTTGGTTTATATTATCTCTCCGATATCAGCCGAGATACTGCTAAGACAGTAATCAATATCATCGGTAAACACGACCTGCCAGGACTCCCAGCAGTCCTAATTTTGTCGATAAAACAGTGACCTGCAAACTGGCCATCTACACCGCTGGTCTCCAGAGCGGTCTTGTCAATATTCGTCTTTTTCTTACCCCACTCGATCTTATAGATAAATTAAATTTATTTTGATTTTTGCTAATCAGTTGGAGCAAATGAAATATAAAAAAAAATATAATTTCAGCGGTAATTTAAATATTTTATAAGAATTTGAATATATGAATTTTGGATTTAATTTCTATGAAATTCGAATGTTAGTGCTTTCTTTGTTCGAACCAGTCTACCGACTATTTTGTTAGCCGATATTGTGATGTCTTGTTCATTCTCTTTGATAAGTTTTTAGTATTTCAATGGTTATCAACACATTTGCCTTTTAAAATATGAAAGAATTGTTTGTAATCTCTTTTACGATATTGTAGTATCTCGCAATTAGACTAAGAGGAAGCGCTCTTGAGACAGGTGCTTTTTTTTATTATGTAAATAATATATTTGACTTGTCAGGTTGAATTCTGTCTGAAAAAAAATTCAAAAATATAAACGGATTCAAACACTAAACGAGACAAATTTGTGTATTTATGATAAACGAATTTTAAAGAAAATATTACCATTTTGAGAATGCCCTCGAGTAAACAATAAATCATGCATGTATAATGAATTCGTTGCTTCTTTACGAATAGAAGTTTTTTTTTTTTTTTTGTTGTTGTTAACAGGCGAACAAGAGCTTATAAACTCTGCCTACTTTATGAAGTAAATTAGACACTGCGTTATGTCAATGGCAGTCCAAAAGATTAAAAATGTTTATTTGGATATTAAGATCCATTCAGCTTTGTCCTTTGTGAATTGGTTTTGTCACTCATTTGGATAGATGGGGGTTCGAAGGTTGGAGGAATTGTTGGTTCTATGGACTGTAGCTGCGATATAGGAGAGAATTGGCTTCCCTCAGTGGATTATTCCGAATTTTTCAAGCTGCACGAAATGTATATTAAACCAAGCGAATGAACGCACTTATATAATTCACGGAAGATCACATCTAGTAGGGGGGTGTACCATTTAACAGGCGCAACATAAGACAGTATTTGAATGGATCAAGGAAACTGCAGCCAACCAATGATAGTTTTATTTATTTTTGAGGTGATACAATATAACAGTAGGAGGGGATTTATAAGTCAACTATTAATGTATCAGATCAATAGAAAGCGACCGAAGCAGTTTTAAACAGGTTTGTTTAAAAAGATACATGTTTTGTTCATTTTTAGATAGTTGTAAAGCTTTTTTTTTTTTTGTAGAGCTTTTTTATATGAATTACAAAATTGTGTTCTATATTTTTGCTGGGAGGAGAATGAATTGATGTTTAAGTGTCGCTAAGACTGATACCAGTTAGGAAACTGAAGTATTATTAGTGAACCAGTTTTTCTCTTAGGTATGAGAAATCAGCATTCATTAAACAACTTATGTACTACAGAAGGAGTTATATTTAGGAAGATTTTTGTTTTGAAAGAAAATTTTATTTATAATAACCAAATAAAATATTAATAAATCACACACTTCCAAATAAAATATCATTAGGTATAATTTATTGTTAACATTTAAAAATATCCGGAAATTCAGTTTTAATATAACTTTTTTTGTGAAGGGGACCGCTTCGGAAATGGTTTATTTTTTGAAAACACGAGGCCTATAATTTCCTAATGTTCATAATTCACAATAATTTCATATCAACTTCATGGTTTTTTATTTTTTTTTTCGAGTTGAACATTAAACTCGTGGCAGAGAAGAAAAATGCATGGGATGCGTATAAATCATCAGGCGACACAGAAGCCCATGGTAGATATAAACTAGTCTGTAATCAAGTCACAAAGGAGGTTAGGCAAGCGAAGGCAGATTTTGAAGAATCTTTGCCAAAGGATGCGAAGACTTTTTGATGGGAAACTTCTTTAGGCGCACTCCGGCAGTTTTCAGATGGGAGTAACTTGCGTTCGTGGATCGACAAAAATCGCAACGAAAATGCGACCCTTGCCATAAATAAATACATTACGTGCACTCTGAATAGTCGACTATTGTACTAGGATAAATTAAGCAGCTTTAGGCATAATTAGTAATTGGGTGGGTGGCCACCTGGGAATGCCAAGTATAATTGACTTTTTCCCTTTCTTTCTTTCTTTTTTTTTTTGTTAACCTGTGGAAAGTATTCTTTTGAATTTTACGCATCATTTAATTGGTAAAATAATAATGTAAATCTGTGTTTTATATATTTACTTTCATAGCCTGTGGATAATATTGCTTCTATTTTCGCCTATTAGAATCGCCGTTAATAGAATTAAAATTCAATTCGTAGACATGATCACAATGACCGACGCTTACTACATATCGTATAGTGAACGGTATTTTGTTATGGAGTGTCCATCGTAAAGTGATTTGATCGTACAGTGAACCATCGAAAAGCGAAGGTTCACTGTAGTGAGTGTTGTAAGGCGCATAGCGTCCGTGGATTGACAAAAATCGCCAAGAAAATGCGACACGAAATGATTCATCCCCCCACCATTGTACCAGGCACGAGCGAGGCATGACCCAATAAGTGTCCCTACTGATTGTTTCATGCTATTTCTTTCGTCATTCTACACTTTATTTAATAAAAAAAAATTTCGATGGAAAAGAATTTATAATTCAATATTCCGAAGACTAATAGTGATCGTTGTATGGCGTATAGAGCACGTATACGTGCACTGCAGCAACCGAAATCACCTCCATTGAGTATAAAGGAGAGATTTAAGTTATTTCGACAGCGGAAGAAATTACAGCGTGCGATGGAGTTGAACAAAGAGGCCGGAGAAGGTCCATCCACATCTTCAGAGCCTTACATCTCCCCAGAAATGTTAGAAGTGAATTTGGAAGGAGTCATGGAAGTTGATACTGCAAATAAATACGATGAAGTCTTCGAAGCCCAGTCGTAAACGAAAAGCGACGAAGCCAAACCTGACTGCCAGAAGTACTCCATCAAATCGTTCAACACGTATTACATAGCCGGAGCAGCAACGAGATTTTAAAAAAAAAAAAAAAACATCGAAGCATTCACGTACAGTTCAAACGTACATTCCTTGATAATGATTTCGGTTCAGTCTGTTCCGTGCGTGATCGGCTTGGTTTAAGAACGATGTGAAGATTGTAGCAACTCGAGATGATGCTCTTCTTCAAAAAACATTTCCAAATGAGGATGTAAGTCAAATATCGGCCTGTAACAGCTGTCGTGGCTCTCTCAAGAACAAAATGATACGGCTCGATCGAAGTGAAATGGTTTTAAATATCATCCGATGCCACAGTACTTGCCGAAGTTAGATTTGGTAACGGAACGTCTTATATCTCTGAGGCTCCAATTCATACAAATTCGTCGCCTGCGGCAATCATACGGTCAATACTGGATCCTCGGTCAAGTGATAAATGTTCGCCTAAAGAGAAGTTTCACTTAACTTCTGCTATGCGTGCTCGGCGCACACTTTTTTTTTTTTTTTACTTATGCGAACACTAGAATGAAGGGGATGAATCAGATTGGTCCACTTGATATCGATGATTCGACTGTTGTCGATCCTACTCAGGTTGCTGACAAAGCGAATATTTTGCATCTGTATTCACATATGAGGAATTTTTATGGAACTGGAGGAGGCCAGAAGTTTATTGAACTCTAACTGGGAACTAAATGATTTTGTAATAACTGAGAGGAAAATGGAAGAGAAACTGTTAAAGTTAAACATAGGAAAGACACCTGCGGTGGATGGATATATCAAATTATATTAAGGGAAGTAAGCAACCCCCTAGCCACAGTTATGAAAGCATTCTTGGATTCAGAGAAGCTCCCCTCGGACTGGAGTTGTGCGAATGTATCCTCAACTCAATTCACAAAAGGGTATCAAAAGGTGACGCGAGTAATTACAGACTTGTTACTTTTAATTTCTGTTCCAGGGAAAACAAGGGAGCCATTGGTTAAAGAAATAACGCAGAGCCCATTATTCGGCGTTGGACCCATTGTTGCTTTCTATATTTACCAGTGATATTGATGAAGGCATATCAGGCTTAATGTCCAAGTTTGCAGATAATACCAAGGTTGGCTAGGTTATTAATGACAGTAATGACGGTTTGCTACCAAAAGATCTAGAAAAGTTAGTCATATGTACTAAGAAATGGGAACTGAAGTAACTCCAAAATAACCTACCAACTGTCTGGTACTACACTTAGGGCAGTAGAAAATGGAAAAAAAAAAAAAAAGAACTTGGTAATTGCGCAATCAGATATGAAGTTCTCTGAGCAGTGCAGATAGGTTGCCAGGACAGCTCATGAGGTTTTGTCAATGATATACAGGAATTTTGCTAGCAGGAATAAGGAGGTAATTATCTCATTGTATAAAGTCAGACCATATTTTGAGTACTGCATAAAAGTCTGGAGGCCTCATATTAGGAAGGATGTGGGGTTTCTGGAACAAGTACAGAGAAGGGCAACGAGAATGGTGAGGGGAACAAAGGGGTACTCTTTCCCAGAAAGGCTTCAGGTCTGCAAATTGCAGCGCCTGGAGAATAGGCACCTGCGAGGTGATCTGATTGAGATCACCTTTAAGGCTTTGAATGGATTAAGCAAGCTCATTGCTGATTGGATTCTTCCTTTTGCTCAGACTACGCACATGTAGTGGGGCATAAATTCAAATTGAGGGAGGCGGGTTGCAGAATAGATGCTGGGAAGTTTGCCTTTATCAAGCGAGTCTGGTCAAACTTCCTTCTGTTGTGGAAGTTGATGGCGTAAATAAATTCAAGGAAGAAGTAAACAAACTATTGGAGTGAATGGATAGGTGAAATAGGAATTTTTTTGACAGATGCTGTATAAGTTTGCTTTCTTGCATCTTATGCCCCTACCAATGCTAATTTTTTATGCTAATTTTTTTGTCTGGCCAAACCAAAAAAAAAAAAAAAAAATTAGGTATTTTACGTATTATACTAAATTTCATGCATTCGATTATCAAATAGTGTACCTTAGGGGTTAAAAGAGGAGGAATTTTTGTAGCAGTACTTAAAGAGAGATGTGTGTGTATAGAAAAAATGAACTAACCCTTCGACTTGAAATTTGGTACAGAAGATCGTACTAAATTTCATGTTGATGGGTTCATTCACTGAAATTTTGAAATGAATCATTTGCTATTCCAAATTTTACACCATTGTTTTTGTGGGGAGGGTATTTGGAGCTATGGAATTGGTTCTAAATCCTTTTTAGAGAACAACACAACCTACATTGAAAACTAAAATTAGATGGTAATTTACTCCTATCATTTAGTTACAGACGATTTTTTTACATGCAGTTATTCTTTGTTTAAGAATCAGGCCTTTAATTATTTGTGCTACTTTAGAAAATGAAAAGATATTCCCGTTATTGAATATGTACTTTCAAAGACTTAAACTCAACCAAATCCCCAAATCTCGTCTCGAAACCTGTAACCCATAAAACATGTCTCTTCCTTATATGTATGGCTTCTCTAATGAATAAATAATCTTGTTGCGATTCACTTATTTCTTCCAGTAAATCCTAGCCATTTTTGATGGTTTTAAACGAGATGTGGTCTAACCAAGGCTTTATACAATGAAATAATTAATGCCCTCTTGGCAGCCTTGTACCAATTGCTTGATGGTTATGGCAGAGTTGTGTATACCGAAGTATTTTATTTAGTTTTTTTTTTTATTTAATTCAAATAAAGTAAAAGTTACATTCGACCCTAGACAGCAATCAAATGCTAGGAGGGTAAACAAAATCAAACTGAAAAATAGATAAAGATATAAAGCGAAGACAGATTATATTCTACATAAATGCTCAATACAGTCAGCGTCTATCCAAGCAGAGTGCGGGGATGCTGTAGGCTAACTGGAACAGGAGGAGGAGCACAGATCTTCAATTACAGAAGCCACGTAGGACGATAATGAAATGAAGGTCTAAAATTGAAAGATAGCGTAGATATCTGAAAAAAACCTTTGTTCTGTAGGCCTTGTAAACACAAATTGCCTTAGGGGTGATGTTTAAGTCGTTGAGAAGTCCGATCGTGTTTGTTGGGAATATGACTGAGCGAGCTGATTTGGTTGAGGGCAGGTCGGATCACAGATGTTTGCCGATTACTTATTCTTCTGTTATTCTTGAACGGGATGATGAAGCTATCGATGCTGGGAGCGTCTAGTTTACCGGAAATGAGCTTAGAGAGGGTAATTATGTTGCGAGTGGTGATGATTTGATTCCAAGGGCTCATTCCATGCGGCGAATGTAGCATACCCCTAGAGATAGTAAGAGGATGTTCTGAAGTTCTATTGAGGGATCAAAGAAGCCAATACTCAATCCCGAAGAACTGCTTCAGGTAGGTTGGAGGGGGCAGAAGACCAGATTTCCGATGCGTAGAGAGCCACCGGTACTAAACAAGATCGGATGTACTTAGTTGTCAGCTTGCTATTGCGGTAACCCACCAGTTCCTGTCGAGCTGACCAAAGGGCTGAGAAGAATTTGTTTCTGTAGTTTCCTTGAAGTGCTCCTGAAAAGACAGGTTCGAATCTCAGACCTAGCCTAGGTCCTTGTGAAAGTTGACAAGTTTAATTTGATGTCCATTTATAGAGATGTGCATTGGGATTATTCTTCTCCTTTTTGTAAACGTCATCCGGGCAGATTTTTCAGCATTTAGTTCAAGACCAATATATTGAAGAAATGTGCTTATCTCAGAGATTTGTTTTGTTGCAACTTTGGATAGAGAGCGAGCGCTCTCCGGCTAATCCGAAAGAATGAAAAGCTTCAGATCGTCGGCATACGATGTCACGTTTTGTATGCTAGCAGAGGTTCCAAAGCTGCTGTGAACAGCGATGCTGACAAAACGTCACCCTGGAACCCCTCTGAAGACAGTGAATGATCGTGAGAGACCATCGTGCTCAACAAGGAGTCGTCTTTCCTGAAAAATGTTTTTGAGTACAGAGAGGAAGTTATCGGAGATCTTGAAGTAGTTGTTCAGGATCTTAAGTAAAGATCTGATGAAAATCCTATCATATGCAGATTTAACGTCAAGAAAAATTGTCGAGCTGCGTTCGAGAATCCAGTTTCCTGTATGTGAAACAATGTTTGAAGGAGATTGGTGGTAGTAGATCTCCCAGGGATAATGCTGTGAAGGTGGCAAGGTCTGTGATGAAAACAGTGTTCGATAAGTTTCGCTAGGATTGTCTTTTCAAAAACCTTAAGGAGCGAATAGCCCACTGAGATCGGGCGAAAATTCTTCGCAGTTCTAGGCCTCGAATTCTTTGGAATGGGTTTGATGCGGTAGTGTGTCCAAATTTCGGGCACAGTAGATGTTCGAAAAATTTCCTCGACATAGGATATTTTAGTGACAAACAAGGGAAATCCATCAGGCCCAAGATAGCTTTGTTTGGTAGTTGGTTGATAATTTTCATTCGTGATATTAAGCGTAGACAGGGGGAGTCAAATCACGTAAAGGGGTGGAGAGGGGACGATTAGATTCCTCATTTACGGAACTCTCATCAAAAGTATTGTCCGCCTCTGACTTGGCGCATTATAGCCTTAGATGCTAATGCGCCATAAAATCCTAAAACAACCAACCAGCCATTGTCTACCCATTCGATGAAGAGGCTCCATCCATCTGAATATCTCTGTGGTTCTTTGCAAATGGCCGCTTCGAACACACTAATTTGTTAGCTATATAACTATTGTTGGCTTGTCGTTTTTGCTTCAGGAAAAATGCACGTTTCTTTTTAAAGTTAATAAAATCATGTGTGGTTCCAGAACTCTTCCATTTCCCGAAGTCACGTTGCTTATCAAAGAAGGCCAGCCTCAGGTCACTTGGAAACCTTGGTTTTGTCCATTTTTAGATTCTGATGGTTTTTGAAGCTCCTTGAATAGCCATTGCCGTCAAATGCGAAGCAAGGCCATTAGTGGCTTCTTCGACTGGCTGGTTGGAAAGTTCATCTCAGTTGGTTGAGGTGAGAAAACTCAAAATGACATCTTTCTTGATGAAATTAACTGAAAATATTGTTTTGGTTAGGACTTCTACATCAGGATGCACCGACGGGAACAAAACTCAAAGGTGAGTGGTTTTGTGGTCTGAATTAAAGGCAAAGGTCGGGATTGCGGACGTAATCTGCAGTATGGTGAAATAGTAGGTCTAACGCCTGGATGTCCCTTGTAGGCCGTGATTCAAGAATATCTAGCCCTAAATTTTCAACGAAGGTGATGAGGTCACGTCTAAATTTCGAGTGTCTCGGGGTAGGCATATAGAAGTCTCCAGTAATAAAGGTAGATTTATCAGAGGTGAGGTTGTCGCAAGCCATGAAAGCAATTTATCCCAGGAGTCTTCTGTATAATCAGGTGGAAGATAAATTGTGCAAATCTGGATCTGGTGCTATCCACTTAACGTTAGCACATGAAGCTTCAAAGCGTTCCGTACGGCTGATCCTTGGGCAGGAAAGTGAAAAATTGCGATGGTTAATAATCATAACACCTCCCCCTCTTCTTCCTCTACGATCATTAGCAGCTGCATGATAAGATGAGGTTCTCAACAAAGTATTGAGCTGTTTATTGGAAGACATTCAGGTTTTTGTAAAGCAAATAATCCCAAATTCCTCGAGGAACAAGAGTGATTGCAGGGAGTGGAGCTTATTGCAGATACTCCTGACGTTTTGAGTAAAAAAATTGAGCAGCACCTGTCGAATCCAATGTCTTCCGATCTCTTTAGTTGCTAGAGGCGATTTCTAGGAACAGAGACTCGGGAATTTTCCCAAAATTCCCTGACCCTTAGCCTAGGCCACAAGTGAAGGTGAAATATTGCAGCTAAATCAGAGGTTGAACGAGTGACATCGGAAGATGCATAAGAAGGGTGTCTTGTATTCATTTAGCGGACACTAGCGTGCATTCCACGCTATATCAAATTCCAAACGTACTGTGGGGATGTATCAGGATCAAGCCTCGTTACAAAAACATGCGCTAATCCAGGGGCAGATTTGACTTCCGTAGAGCCACTAATCCCATGGATGAAACCGTCACGCGCAAATTTTTTTTTTTTTTTTTGTATGAAAACCCCAAACACAAAAGGTATCAAAACCTATAGTACTTAGTACCGTGCATGGGTTGAAGGAGAAGTATGGGGGAGGGGGATGCCAGAAACTTTGCTCTAGAGACTAAACATGGGTTTCACCGCTTCAAGCCTCCAATAAGCAAAGTGGTGGTATTTCACCGGTTGATGAAAGTCATCTACCACCTAGGATTATTGCCTCTACTCTATTATTAGCGCAGGAAGTGGATATAACTTCAACTGCATGAAGTTGCATCATCAGAAGCAACTTCATGAGGTGGTGATGAAAGAGACCGCATGTACCCGGTCTGTGGAGGGAAATTTACCCTCACAATTCGGAGCTGTGTGTAGTATACCTTCAGGATTGGTGAGCGGGGATGGCTGATTTGTTGGAGGTTGCGAAGCAGCTGGCCGGTAGTACCTAGGATGGGTAGGAAGTGCTGCATTTTGAGCCCAGGTGCGAGTACGTCATTCAAAGGCATATGGGTAGATCGTGTGTAGTAAGGGCGAGGCTGACCGGAGGAAGCCGTGCCACCATCGATTCTTTTGGTTTGGGAGGAATCGTTAGCAGAAAGTTGTGTCGGAAGAGCATCTGGAAGTTCGCCTGAAGAAGACTGTTTGGTACCGGAAACAGGAGTAGATGGAAAGAACCTAGGAGGAATGGCCATTGTTGACTGATTGTGAGGTGCGCTGAGTCGTTCTGGTCTCTTTATGTGGGGGGCCCACCACGCATTCCCTTTGAACAGGAATTTTTATTCACTTGACGTGGTTGCAATGTATTGTGATTATTATTAAAGGAATAGATATAGTCCAATCCTTCATGCAGTTGTGTATCTGTCGAGTCCATCTTCGCTTTCATTGCTTTATCAGTCTGGTGCCGGTTTTCTAATGACTTTAAGAATTTGCGGTATTCTGTTTCCGCACTCGAAATTCATACAAATTATTTCAATTAATGCATTTCTCTATCAACAACAAAAGAAGTGGTTTTGTTTTATTCATTAATTCCCCCCCTTATCTTTGATGTTAAAGAGTAGTGAACGTATTTGTTTTTGTTGGCCTAAAATAACTGAACACCGTACTACTGAATGGACCCATTTCTTTAGGGAATGAAATCCAACAGTCTAACTTATGTACAACAGTTTGATTATTTGTCAATAAAATGTAATTGGTATGTTCTTGTTAAGCATCCTCAAAATTATTCCCCACACATATGATGGGAAAGAATAAGATATAGTTGATGTATCGGGTCTGTTTATTTCAGAAACATTTTTGATTTAAATCCATCTGATATTGTCCAGACGTTCAAGAGCTTCCGGCTAATCAATAAGTTTTTGATATTTTGTCTTTAAAGAACTAAACAGATCATTCCCTTTTATACCAGTACAGTTAGAAACCGTGGCGTGGAGTTTATCTGATTAGAAAAAGAATCGCGTGTCATCTTTTATTACAAATAAACCAAGTCTGTTCAAACTAAATTTTTATTTTTAATCTTATTCCAGTAGAAAAGTCTTAACTAACACTCGTTCCTTTAGAATGAAATCTTTCTTTATTGAAATCGAAACGAAGCAATTCGTATGATAAGTCTAGTTGGATGCATAATAGCTTTAATTGAACATTAATTATCGCTCAAGCGGTGAACCGCGGAGGTCATACATGGCGGACTGTATTTCCCGAAGTTCACGACGACTGTAGGAACATTATCCCCATTAGCGTCTAGAGATCACGTTGCTTGTCCACTCTGGAAATCGATGCCTGCAATACAGAATTCGAGAAATCTACTTTGAATTTAAAAAAAAAAGACTTCACCAAATGTTTCTTTATTAAAGGTACCAGTCAGATACAATTTGCATATATATTTCAACCAACCTGAGAAGAAGAGGCAATTTCCATAATTTATTTTAAAAATTCCGAAAAGCAGATATGTCGGGATCCTCGAGAGAGAAGATATGGTAAAGCAGGCTTTGCTTACAGTAAATTAGTATAAAATCCCTGCGGGAGTATTTGGAAGAAGTTTGATAAATTCAGAGGCTAATAAGAAGAGTGAAGGTGGATATGGCTTTCTAGTCACTGATTAGCGGTACGAAATGCTGCCCACAAATGCTTTTATGAAAGGGAAGATAATTACACTAATTTACATGGTTTTGCACTTTTCATCACGAGAGTTGTTCTATAAGTGCAGGATGTGCTGTACGACGCTTTGCGGTTTCTGAATGGTAAATGGATGAGCAACCTCATCCATCGACAAGCTCTAGTTTTCTAGCAAAAAAAGTTGTCTGGCTTCGACTTTCGTTAAGTGTATGCTGTATGAAGCCTAAACATATTTCCCATCATCTTAACTGAACTAGAGTTCAATTAAGATGATGGGAAATATGTTTATATTCCAATGAGATTACAATCACTTTTGGAGATCAAATATTACTAATATTGGCAAAATGACGCAAGGAAGCAATGTTTAGAAACGATAAATTAAAAAAAACCTGAGAAAAACAGAATATTTGATTCATACATTCCAATACGATTGAAGTATTCACTTTTTTTTTTCCTAATATAAGAAATTAAGTTAACGAAACCCTTCGAAGCAGTCTAGTCGGCACGATACATATGCGCCTGTCACTCGTCTGGAGATGTTCGGTTCGATTCCCGTCGACGACTAGGAGGAATTTCTAAAATAATTTTCACTGGAGGCTGTAGTTAGCCGATCACAGCGGAGGGTGCAAGGCTTTTTTTTTTTTTTCGTGAGTTACTTCGTGAGTAATTCAAGTTTCTTTCGTGAGTAATTCAAGTGAAACACTCTTCTGTAGATATAATATACTTGCAGTTATGAGCGCACATTAATACCAATAATAATTATAACATTAAGTTTAACGAATCAAGTCGGCTTCAAAATATACTGCATTAAATTCAATTTCTGTGGGAATTTGAAATCATATGGAAAGCTAATTGAATAGTCCACTTTTTCTTTTAAACAAATTATCATATTCAGTTAAAAATACACCTTACTTTTACGATCTAACTGTTATCACACGCACATATTAAATTAAATGGCTACATTTTGAAAATTCTCTTCACAGAGTGAGTGAAATGAGTTTTTCTAAGTTTCATATTAAGCAATTCAAATGAACATAATATCGTGTCTTCCGATCTCTGCTTGTTATGCAAATTAAAACAAAAAAATTTCGGAGTACTTTAGCTATGCAGAAGTTTACTCTAAAACCAGGAGGGCTGTTTAAAAAGCCAAGGTAATATTTTGGAAGAAATCGATTTCTCCAGTAGCTAAACGTCGTATGAATAATGACACACACAGTAATATGCATGGTTTCTTTTCTTCCTGATACAAGACCCTGTACGTCTTTGTTGGCATTAGGTGATTAAACCAAGAATGTCTGTCCTAATTGAAGTGTGGACAAATGAAGAGGTTAATGGTAACATGGTAAAGTTAGGGAAATATAAGAAGTCTTCTTCTTTGTCCTCGCCTTCCTTCCCACGTTCATATGGGGTCGGCATAATACTCCATTTCTTCCTCCCTCATCCGCCTCTCTAAAGAACAACTTATACCCTTCACCGAGCTCTTTTGCTTTATTTTCCCTCCACCTAGTCTCTTGTAGGCATAGGATCTTCACATTGTTCTTTTGCATCAAATCCACAATCTCTCTGCTCTTTCCATTCATCGTCCCAATGTTCCTATTCTATTCTATTGGGGAAATATAAGAAGTAAACCCCATTATTTAATGCAGCTCTTTGTATGTAACTGTGATGGGCCCTTGACTACTTGAATAGCCATAATGTACAAGACCATAGTGAAAAAATATTATGCGTTACGAAATGGTGTATTGTGCTCAAAATGGTAGTCGATACGGCCAAAACGGCTAATCAAATGTAAATAAAAAGAGTAGCCTATTGGACATTGGACTAATTCCATTGGATATTGGACTAATTTCCTCTTTTCAGGTCAAGGGTTCTAAATTATGGGAAAAAATTACTATTCCGGGTAAGTTTTGTGATTTATTTCAGTGCCATGTGAAACAGCTAATAAATTTACCTTCAGTTATTTCGCATGAGTTGGTGTTCACTTCCAGTTTAAATTTGCAGTTTTATTTGTTTGAATTCATTCAGTTTCTTAGTATTTCTTATAAATGATGTAAGAGGAATACAGAGTTGCTAATGAGGTGGTCTAAACTATGTACAAGTATTATAACTTCTGACTGATAATGTAATTCTTTTATCTATGGATTGACTGAGATACAGAGTTCATTCGCTAATCTGTTCATTTGGTGTTCCGAGATGGTTGCAAGTTAGAAATGACACTATTATGATTCGTGATGTCCATGTGCCTGCCTCCCGAAGAGATGATCCATTAACCTCCAGCAATATGCAGCAAACGAACACGTACAGGGACAAAAGTAGGCACCATTTGCAGCAGTCACAGTGGCGTTAGTCCGCCTTTGGTGATCCATGCAACGCTCTTAATGAACTCCTGAGCCCCCCCCACTACCCTTCGCAATCTTTGTCAGTATAGCCCAAGGTATGCCAAGGAAGTTTTTATGTTACGAGCGTCTCCTCCACACTTCTATGTCCAACTAAAATAAAATATTTTCCTGATAGCATGGAGCCTACAGCAAGTGGAGGGACGGGGTGTTTAGATACGCAGTGCTAAAAGATTTGATCGCACTTTAATTATGCATATAAATATAAAAAAGTTACGCGAGTATTTTTCTACTTGCTATTGACATGCATAGCAACGTGTAATTTTGTGATTTATCTGCTGAAGAGTTGACCCAAACGTAATTAAAGTGTCGTTACCAGGCTTGTGCGTAAAATGCTACACATCGATATTAAGACTGTCATACAATGTAATTTATCATGTTAATGGATTATACCTAGGTTTGCTCATATGAGAACAGCCTCACCAGAACCAGAGTATTATTTGAAAATTGCATACTTCTAATACGCTTTGCATTTTATATTATTTTGAATTATAAATAAATGATTATGTAAACAGCGCTTGTATGAAGAAAACACCAGGGGAAAAGTATTATC
This sequence comes from Mastigoproctus giganteus, assembly GCF_048544385.1. Lineage (NCBI taxonomy): Eukaryota > Metazoa > Arthropoda > Arachnida > Uropygi > Thelyphonidae > Mastigoproctus > Mastigoproctus giganteus. Next base: position 71,874,830 of record NC_143577.1, read on the forward strand.
TTCATAGGGTCTTTTATTAAGCACATTTTTCTGAGTAAATTTAAGATAAATTTGTAAGGATTATTTAAACTTTTTTATTCCCTATACACGAATATGTAAGCATCAGGCTTCGCCTATCGTGTCTCCTTTGGGCACGTAGATTGCAAGCTTTGTAATCACTTGCAAACTTCTTTTTAGATGTTTGAAAAAAGAAACTTCTTTATTGTGGCAATATAGGGAATTACTTTGTTCTTGTAAATACTTCATGAGCCTTGATTCGTGGTCTTCTCTATCGGCAAGCGTATCAAATTGCTGGTATTGGGTTGTTTTATTTAGAACACGATTTATAAATTTAATGCGCTTTATTCAAAATGAAATTTTGAATAAAGTTTCATTCAGCCGTGTAATTTTATGCCGCATAATGGATGATGTTCAACATGGTCTAGTGAATAAATATTTACATAGACAGAAGAAAATGGGATTTCTACAGAAAATCTCCATGTTTAAATTGTCTGGATTTTCTTCAAAAGTCCCAAGTTGCTGGACGTACGAATCTTAGTAATTGGCCCAGATGAAGTTAAATTTTTCATGGATACTGAAATTCCTTGCGGTGTTTCCCTTACATTGCTATGGTTTACCGATTAATGTGATAGTTGCACACTCTTAGAGGAAACCTTTTTCTGTGTAAAAAAGTTCAGGTGATGGAAGTACAACTTTGATTTCTGTAGACTGACCTAGCACATTAGATTACACAAAAATTCGATTAAAGCTCTTTGTAACATGCGACTTCATCATGTTAGCTATAAAAATAAATTGTGTGAAATTTTATTTCAAAATACAGCCTGGTAATAGAAGCAAAATGATAGCTAGCTGTGCCTTTCGCGATAATGTAGTCGATTCACCACACTGTTTGGAGAAGTTTGGTTTCGAATCTGTTGAAGACTGGAGGAACCTTCAGTTGGGATTGTAGTTATCTCAGATGGAGGATGCCAACCATGAGTTATTCTGTGTTTTTCAGTTCACAACGTGAAAGTCGGTCCACGAACTCTATAAAGATCGCATGTAGGACCAGACGAATTCGGTGCACTGTGAAGAGGGTAGTCGATGCGCTATGGAACTCGCAGACAACCGGCCATCCAACCTCCGCCATCAATGGTGGGAAATGTACATGTTAGTGATCTTCAATAAACGAAATATTTATATTGTATGACTGTCACTTAAAAAAAAATATTTAAGTATTATGCGCCTCTTTGAGTATGATACCAAACCAAAGGAAACGTACTTGCGTTAGGAACCGATTTAAGAGAGCGAGCAGAAAACCTTTCGGACGAGGAGAGAAACTTTTTATTTATACTAGAAAACCCAGCATTCTTCTACGTTGGAAATTTATTTATATTAATGTTCTCCAGCATAGTCGGCAAACTGCTTTTCCAGGGACTGTGAATTTTCAGCCATATTAATGCGATTCTCCAGTCAATTAATGGCTTTGATGCCCGATTTTATTGTTGAAGTTTTTCCCAGGATTGCTTGGGAATATCATGACATAACCTGATATCGTAAATTAAAGACTACCTGTTCCATCAACACATTGTGAATGAATTCGGTAATTTCCTTACCCTCCGTTAAAACTGACAAAACATATTTGGATAGATTTGAAAGATAAAAATATATAAATAAAAACTACCACATGTTTCATGAATAAATAAAAAAACATTGAAACTTTGCCCTGGTTTTCCATATCACACTTAGCGTAGACTGAACACTATTCACACTTAACTGCTAACAATAGTGGATTTTATATAGAAAGAGATGCTGTAACTGACTCTAGAATTTAAGTGCGCTGGTAATACGAAGAAGGTTGAATCTGAAGACCTTGATCATGTTCTAATCGAATATTTTTACTAAAACAATCTTGCAGTGCGGAATGAATCAAAATACTGCTCGATACTGGCCTTTGGTGGTGGAACATCAAAATGAATCCCACAATTTAAATTTTACCGGCTGATTTCATGCTTTTAGAGGCTTATTTTTATATAAATATTTGTTATTGTAAATGATTTACGAAGCCACGTTATGAAAAGAAGCGACTTCCATGTGTCGAACTGCAAGATATTCGCCCCACGTGATTTATTCGCCGTTATAACTTGCATGTGTTGGTATGTTTTAGTTCAATGAAATATTGAAATCCTCGAAAAATATTAAATAGTTAATGCTATTCAGGGTTATAATCCACCAAGTTAAAATCTAGGTAATTATTTTAAACTAGAACCCTTGAAAATGAGAATAACGTCGAGTAAAAGAGTTCTCGAGAGATAATTTTCAAGTTTCAAGAAGCATTCTTTATTCTGGGCCATTATTTAATTTGTCACGAAGGCATTGAAAATGATCACCATCGTGAAACACTACCCGCAGCGTGTTTGGGAGTAATTGAAATTGATGTTGGATATGCTTCCTTGTCTTCCTGAACATTTCAGTTTTAAGGGTTGTCAACAGATGGTGACATCATACCCCGAATAAAGAACGCTACTTGTAAATATCATATCCATAGCAATGTTTTACTCGAAGTTATTCTCATTTTACGGGTGTAGTAATAAAAGTAACAACAAGATGCATCCTTGTGTAAGATTCTTTTTTGTTTGTTTGATGCTTATTTGGTTAATTCTTATAAGCACCTACTAATTTTAGAATTCGCATGTTCTGCAGAAATTGTAAGCCGCGTGTGAAATGGTCGTAGTTGGCTTAATTGCTAAGAGTCCTTTAGAGAGTCGAATGGTCACCACGCATTCCAACATTGAATAAACACAGGCGTTGATCATAGAGAAATGTCAGAGATAACTCTGCCATTCTTGAACACTGACGTGCACACCGTCAAGTGGCAACTTGGAGGACGTTACAAAAGGGGAAGATGGCCGCTGACGGAAGCTGCCATTTTATCGCTAGTCAGGAAGCAGCCGACGTGAGGAAATGGAGCGAAGTTGTCTAAAACTCTGGTGTGCTCTGTCGGAAGTGCCGATGATACCAAAGAATTCATGGAAGTTGTCGTGAAACTTAAAAATGAAAACAGTACATAAATTTGCAATATGGATTTTTAAAAAAAATTCATATCTGTTTGCTAAATCTCTAGCTAGATTTTTGCGTTTAACATGATATAATTTTAAAGATAATCTTCACGGCGTGCATCGGAAATGTGATAATTTCTGTTAGAATCGGAAGACGCAGTGTGATGAAAGGCTATTCGCTTTTAGCTTGTTTAAGATATGATAATCTGTAATTAAAATTGTTTCTAGTTGATGGTTGAGGATAGTACTTAATTTTTTTATGAAATACAAACACTTTCAGTTTCGAAACAAACTCTAAGTTAGTGAGATCTAACGGCTACTTTAGTCATAATGCGTCAATTCACGTAGGATTGAAAATACAAAATAAAATCACTGGAGAAATCCATTCCATCCTTCTCCCTAGATAGGAAATTATAGTTCTGATTGAAGAGACTTCTAAGAATTTTTTTGGTTTCTGACTGTATTTGAACTCCGACCTTCCAAAACAAATGAGAAGTGACGAAATTACTATACTGTTATGGACGACAAGAAGTACATTGAAAGGAAGGTTGGATCAGAGAAGGGAAGTAAGTTTGATGTAGATTAAGTGATTGCAGTATATCAACCAAGAAAGGTTAGACGTCTAGGCAAAAATATGTTCGTGTTAGTAATCTGGGTTATTGAGGAAGGGCACAGGTGAAGCAGTTTTTTTATTTTGCAGGGGGGGGGTGTTGCTTTTGAAGGATTGAAATGAACTTCGTTGAAAACCTCCATTGATCGTAAAATCAGCATTTCTGAAACTGATGGTGTGGTGGTCATTAAGCACTTGAGAAATCCTCATCAGATGATTGGCCAGTCTTCATGTAACATATTACGACAGCGTAATATGCACATAGCAGAATGTAACGTTATAATTAGCGTAGTATTTGCACTGATAATTTCCGGACGTTAAAAATATTTGGTGTCCATCCGACTTCTCAATTGATGAAGTTGATCCGAAGTTTGCTTTCCTCCGTGTATTTAGAGAAGTCGTAGATGACTTATTTAATTATATTGCAGATGGCCGAGGCTTATGAAATGAGCCATTGTGGAAGAGTAATACATTTTAGTCTTGCATGTTTTTATTTGAGACATGTAGCACATTGGAATGCATGGGTTCACTTCATTATGGCGGGTTGGGAATCAATTAATGTGGTAATCACTTATTTTTATTTATTAATTTTAAATTTATCATTTTTTTTGATAAAATACAGCGATGTACTTTCGTGCATGAAGATTTTAATCTGAAGCAATTTTTTTACAGTGAACGTTTCGCATATTCAGCTAGTTCTAATTTAATTGCAGATCGCCTCTTTTTTTTTTTTCGCCCAAGTCCTGCGCTTGTCTTGTCTTGGATTTTTTTTTTATCCAGATAGGTTCTCTTACGTAGATATCTAGACAATGTTTCGGGGATATTAAATGGATATGAAAGGAGTATAGACTCTGAATACAAATGACAAAGTGGTATTAGGATCACTAATAATTTTTTCTCTTTCGCGCAATCTTGCAAAGAACGTTCAATCTTATTCCGTATTTCCCGTTGTTACATTCGTATTTTTATTTAATTAGTAATCTAATACTAAAATTCTGTAACTAAAATATAGTAACTTGTCCGTATATTAATTACTGTTTAAGATAATAGGAATTAATTTGTAGAATAATTAGTGGTTTGTTATTAGAATCTTGCTGGAGACTGGAGGAATTCTTGAATAAGGCACCTGTTTCATCTTACTTTTATCTTTATTTAGATAGTATGGGTAGTGGCACAGTCTTTGGGTGCAAGAATAGCTCATGGTGTATTGTCAATGATATATATAGGAATTTTTCTAGCAGGGATAAGGAGGTGATTATTCCCGTGTATAAGGCAATGGTCAGGCCACACCTAGAGTACTGTATACAGGTCTGGAGGCCTCATTTCAAGAAGGATGTAGAGCTGCTGGAACGAGTACAGAGAAGGGCAACAAGATTAGTGAATGGAACAAAGGGATGCTCTTACGAAGAAAGGCTTAAGTTTTGCAAATTACAGTGTCTGGAGACTTGGCACCAGCAAGGTGATCTGATAGAGGTGTATAAAGCATTGAATGGTTTGAGCATGCTCAATGCTGATGGGATTCTTCCTCTTGCTCAGAATAATCACCTGAGAGGGCGTAAATTCAAATTGAGGAAAGACATATGTAGGATAGACGTGCGGAAATTTGCCTTTAGCCAGCGAGTGGTTGGTTGGTGGAACAGACTTCCATCCCTTGTAGTGGAGGTTGATAGCCTAAATAAGTTTAAGGCTCAGCTGGACAGGTATTTTGAAAGAACAGAGGGGTGAAGTGGAAGTGTGTGTTTTTTTTTTTTTTTTTTGGCTGATGCTGCATAAGCTTGCTTTCTTGCATCAAATGCCTCTGCTAATGCTAAAGCGCCACCTATCACTATCCATGCTATTTAAATAAAGATAAATGAGTAAATGTCAAATATAAGTAAATTGTTTTTAAAAGTTGAAAATTTTATATGGCAATTGCACGTACGTGCGCTAAGCAGCAGCAAAGGATACAAAAGTATATATTTAAGATAGAAGTAATAAAGCGACGGACAAAGTGCAAACAGATGGAATAGTAAAGAACAAAAGGTGCCAATACTAGTAGGAAATAGAAAAATTAACGTAGAAGATAGGAAAAGAATGCGAAGAACCTAAAAGATGCATTGAATTATCTGAAATTAAGGGCTGAATTAATAAGCCAATTAGCAAGAAAGAAGCTAATTAAAAATTAGAGATAAAGCATCTAATAGAAGGTGGGGAAATAATTACTTAATTTAATAATAGGGGAAGAAAAATAAAAGTTGAAATATTTGATGCAAGATATAAATATTTCATCAAATTTTTAAAATATTTTTACCCTTATTTTTCTTTCCCTTATTATTAGTGTTTTTTTAACTTAATTATTTTCCGACCTTCTCCAGTGGCGGACAAAAAACTGCATCACGTGAATTTTGCAAATAATTTGTTTTGCGCTGCATTGTGGGTTGCAGAAATGTTCGAAATGCATTTGTTAGATGGGATTTATATCTCTATGAATGAAATTCAATAAAAAGACCAGCTGATATGATATACCTAATATGCTATAAATATCTCTCCCCAAAGGGTAAAATGCTTAATTAATGGAAATATGGTAATCGATCATGCAAATGTAAACGATTATGCAAATAGTAATCATGACAACCAAACACATTTTTTTGCATTTACGTGTACAAACTGAAATGACAAGTTAATGTAATAGTATTATGTACTGTAAATCAGCAAAATAAGTGCTCAATATTTTGTTCTTCCTCGAGCTACAATTACAGCGTTGCAACGATCTGGCATAGAGTTAATCAACTTCTGGATATATGGTTACCCAATTTCGTGGTATGGTATATGGTAACCCTTACAATGCTCTCCTGCAGCTGAATCTTACTTGTTGGCTTCTGAGCAATTTTAGACGACATTATGTACGAGCAGTTTTCAATAGAGTTCAAATCTGACTGCCAGTGCTAGTCCAACACTGTAATTCCAGCATCTCTGAAGTATGACTACTCCTTAAGGGAGAAAAACGAGGGAAAACATTGGTGTAAGGATGTTTTAAGCCTTGTGAGACAAGAAGACAAACTCATTAAATCTAAATAGCATAAAACTTACCAGTTTTTCTGTGCGGCAAGGTGCCGAGTCCTGTTGAAAAATTCAGTTTTGGACGTCTGTGTGGTGATCCCTAATAACGGGTTTCAGGCACTCATCCAAGATAGCAGTGTAGGTTTCTGCATTCACCGTTCTGTTGATAAACTTAATTCGATTCGCCCCACCCCTTTGCTTGTTATGTATCCCCAGACCATCTGACAGGCAGGGAACTTTACAGTCGGTGTTATGCAGTAAGAATGGTATGCCTCCGATTTTCGTCTTCTGACTTATCGATTTGTTGAATTTCGATTCGTCAGAAAAGACTACGGTGTCCGTCCCATTGCTCTTTTGCTTGAAACAAGCAAGCAAGTCGCTTCTTCCCCATTTGTTGGGTCAACAAAGGTTTCTTCTTAGACGGATAGCATGCACACCACATTCTGAAAGCAATCTTTGGATAGTATGTGCACTTGTTTCAACACGAGGCCATCTCAAAGTCCAGTTTTAGATCAGGAGCACTAGCATGGCGATTATGAAGGCATAGCCGTTTCAACTATCAATTGGGAAGGCGTAGTCACTTAGTCACTCTTACTGCCTGATCCAGGTCTTCTCTTCACATCACCGGTTTTACGCTTTAACTTCAGCACCCGGGATACTGTTGACTGGTAGCAGCCTATTTTATCAGTGATAGCACGCGTAGAAAGCCCTTCCTGGGACAGAGCAACAGCTACACTTTTTTTTTTTTTTTTTTTCTTGGTGTCAACTAAACATGGAAATATGGTTACACCTCCGCAAAACAGGATACTAATCAGCGTGTATACCCTTCCAACGCCGTATTTATAGAATACGGCATTGGGATCTATTGCAAAGTTCCATACTCACTCAGATCCTAACATTGCTGCCGGCAATTCACAAGCTCACCCCAAATTCTACGTTTTTCCTCCTTTATGTTGTTATTTGGATTAGAGGTGATATTCAGTATTTGTAACGGCCTACCCTTGTTTAAGTTATATGCAATACCTCGGAAAATAATGTGTAAATCCAAGGGGATGGTACCTGCAATAACCTGTAGGGCATTTGTCGACACTGTCCTGGGAGCGCGTATAACTCTAAGCAGCATTGTATGTTGCAGGGACAAAAGCTTAGCTTTAGTTGTAATCTTGGTAGCATCCGCAAACCAAATACCAGCACCATAAACTACAATGGGAAGAAATATCGTCTTGTTGTATAATACCAGAGTGTTTTTTGGATAAACCCCATTCCTTGCGGGAAATTCTAACAACTGCAGCTACGAACGTTTTTGAATTTTTCATTGATTTTAATGACATGTACATGAAACCTGAGACGATCATCTAAAGTTAAACCCAAATACTTGGTGTTCTATACATATGGAATTTGAGTACCATATAGGGTTACCTTTGGGGGCCTTCCATAATCGAAGTGGTGTTTAAACACCATGAAATTGGTCTTCGTGACAGAAATCTTTAGTTTATTTAATCTCACCCATGCGTGTATCCAAGTTATTACATGTACAGTATGGATCAGGTTCGAGTCCACGTTCAAAGAGCCTTCAAATATTGCCTGTAAGGAACCGTGAGCAGATAGCAAGTGTGCATATTTGGCGTAAACCATGAGTTGATAGCTGGGGATGTTAGGTAGTCAGCCTTTTGTATAAATTTCCTAGTGATGAGACCAAATTGGCTTTCATCCCATCTGCGTTGCCAAATTCCAGTTAATTCACTCCAAATTCTAGCCTTTTCTTGCTTTATGTTATTTGCGTGGTCGGTTGTTATTCCGTACGCTGTGATCGAAAGTCCCTTTTTGAGATTGTACAACATTCCTCGATAAATGATTTAGAGGTCAAGTGGCATTACTCCTCCCAAAACCTGCAAGGCATTGTTAGAAGTAGTTCGTGGAATGCGGTGAATGTTAAGTAAGACTGATCTTTGCAAGGATATTAGCTTTGTTTTTATCTTGACTTCGGTAACATTTTGATGCCAAATGCTGGCGGCATAAGAAACTACAGGAAAAAAGATCGTCTTATAACACAATGATAATGTCTTCCTAGTAAGACCCCATTATTCCCTAGAGATCCTAACCACTGAGGCAGTAAAATTTCGAATTTTGTTCTTCAATTTTGAAATATGCGACTGAAAACTTAATGTATCATCTAATATAACTCCTAAGTATTTAGTTTTAGAGACATATGCACCAACAATCGACAACAAGTCTTAGAGACATTCCTAAGCACCAACAATCGACGCTCCCAAGCCAACATAGGCCCATCGCTTGCGCCTCTGTATTGCTAAAAATTCTGGAGCAAGCATTGCTACCGTCTGTCACCCATCAAATTCTCCGTGACAGTCCTCAGCAAATACACTATGGGATATCAGGAAGGTCAACTATAACTAACCTTGCAACAACCACTCTGCACATCTTAGATGCCTTTGAACAAAGATAGGAATTGTCAGTTATATATCTTGACATCCATTCCGCATTTGATGCCATCTATATACCTCATCTCCTACGTCTCTTAGAAAACTACTTCAATTTTCGCGGCGATGTTCTCTGGTTCCTAGAATCTCTCCTATCGAAGAGGACCCTTGTTCTAAAGATCGGAACAAAGACCTTCACGCGTCACATAACTGCCGGTGTACCTCAAGGGGGGGTCCCTGTCTGGCATTCTCTTCTCAGCAATCATGGTGCCATTTGTGACCAATAAGTGCAATTGGATCACATATGCTGACGATGTCAAGCTCCTTACTAGAATATCGCCATCCAACTCGGCAGCCGAAATCACTAGCAAACTGCAGGACATGGCTGACTACCTCAATACCTTCAACCTCCAAATCAACCCCCTAAAATCGGCACAAATAACTTATTCTCTAAAGGACAGCCCAACAACGTTAGAGCCTGTGCTTAACGGCTCCTCAATTCCAAGTGTTCAAACACAAAGATCTGGGGGTCGTCTTCGACTCCAAACTATCTTTCAACGATCACATAAACCTCATACAGTCGAGGCTGAATTCACTACACTGGGTCGCCAAACAACAGCTGCTCCACACCACCGACCCACAACTGGTAAAAAGATACATCGTATCAATCCTTTATCCGACAATACTGTATGCTTCAGAGATATGGGCATCGGCCGCCGAATCCAACATTAAAAGAATATTCTCTGCCGAATTCTGGCTTCTAAAATGGGCCAACAGCAAACTCCACCTTCCCCCAGCTCTCAGATCAACGCAGTTAGCAGAAGCTCTTCACCTACGCAGGCTGCGGTCTTACATCGGAGAAAGAAGGCTGCTGTTCACCATCAAGATGGCCACCGGTAAAATTACAGAGCCGAACCTCTGGGATCACTGCTCTTGGCGCATTCCTCCCCCTTATCTCCGGTCTTCAGCACAGCTGCTAGCAAACCGTAACCGGCTAGTACTAACCGACAGATTCCTGCCAAAGCAAATGCTGCCCTCACTGCAAGCCATCGACGGGGACCTCCAAGAAGTGGTCAATAATAAAAAATACAGGAAGGGTATCCTCGTCGAACTGAAAATGTAAAACTGTGCTTTGTTAATAATCTGATTTATCTTTTTTTCTCATGTGTATCTATTTTGTAAATATGTTTTGTTAACCCCTGGCGACACCATGCCGTGACGGGACTAATTGTATGTCTAACATTGCTGCAATTAAAGATTCTATTCTATTCTATTCTATATGGTATCTGTATGTTATTAAGAAGGATCCTAGGAAGTCTGTTATAGTTGAAGTGATTGCCAAAAGTCATAGAAGTCGTCTTACTTGGTGACAAGTTTAATTGTTTGTATTCGCCCATGTTACCAAATTGTCAATAATTGGTTGCATACACTCCTCAAGCAACTTTCTAGATCTTCCCTCGATGGCCACCACTAAGTCATCGGCATATGCAATTTTAAGCACACCTTGATGTTCTCTCAAAAGCCATTTGTCTAGAACTGCATTCTAGAGAAGAGACCCCAACCCCGATCCTTGAGGGCATCCTCTGGATATAGGGGAACTATATATCAGGTGCTTTGCAGTTACCTTTACCGTACGGTCACTGAAATAAGATCTTAAGACCATGTAGATATAATCATCACAATTAGCAGTTCTTAAGGACTACAGGGCGCTCTCCCACCAAAGGGAGTTGAAAGCACCCTCCAAGTCCACAAACACAGCCAAAACATACTTTGAAGTAGAATTCCGAGCATAAGTAGTTAGAGCAGATATGGCCTCCTCCGTAGATTTCCCTTTTTTGAAGCCAAATTGTAGGTTAGAACAAAGTTGTTTCTCACTTAACATCTTATGGAGTCTCGGGGATAGAAGTCTTTCAAAGAGTTTTCCGAGATTCGCAAGCAATGAAATTAGTCTGTAAGCACGAGGATCGGATGTTGATTTCCCTGGCTTGTGAAGAATTTTCAGCAAAGCCACTTTCCATTGCCTTGGAAAAATACCCTCAAGGAGACATTTGTTCATTAGATTTAACAGAATTTGCGGAAACAGATCAAAAGATTTAACAATAATACCATCCTCAATAAGGTCAATCCCAGGACATTTTTTATTGTTTAGTTTACTAGCAGCAGCCCCCAGATCCAAGAGGGTAAAGTGGACGATGTCAGAAGGGCCACTATACATTTCATTACTGTATCTTATCTCCTGCTGTTCTGGTGTATCAAATTCAGGGGAGTCCAAAGGGAAAAGGTTGGAGACAATAGACCTTATTGTGGAAATCCAGTCACTTGTTTCCTGCCCTTGCTGCATAACAGTTTGTACACGTCTCCTGCAATCATTTTATTTTTTGTAATGCGGTAAATTAAACCCCACGGTTCCGCGTTCCCTATTTCTTTACGTAAATTTTGCCAACAACTGCTCTTGGAATTGGCAATCTCCCTGTGGTATCTTTTCCGGAGAGTGCCATAAATTTCCTGGTAAGTCTGCACATTCACAGTTGACAGATGTCTGTTTCTCTGAAGGTTCCTGGGCGCCTCCGTAGCCAGGTGGGAAGGAGCAGCAGTGCGTAGCACACGCTTCTTGATTAAAACCGGGGTTCGAGCCCGTCACCACCAAATACGGAGGATGCGGAAAGGTCAGGGAATGACCACCGCATGACCCGGAACAATATGGCCTTAGTTGCTAATGCTCCTTAAAAAACCAAACAAGCTCCTAAGCTGAAGGTTCCTCCGCTCTTGAAGGACTTGTGTTCGTAAGTGTGACAGTTTAGGCGTCCACCACGGGACAAAAGGTTTCTTGGACTGTATTCTTTTGCTGGCGTATTGCATAGCAAGGAAAAGATGAGTCTGGATAAAGTTGACATATTCGAGTGCCGTCATTGAGTCTAAGGCGTTTTGAATATCCCGTATCAGGATAGCGTTTAGGTACTCCTTAAATTTGTTCCATTTTGTCGACTTCACAGAAAATCGTCGAAGATCTTTAGGTTGTTCATCAACGCAAGTGTGTCTAGATGAGATCCCGAAAATAATAGCCTGGTGGTCACTATTAATAAGTCCTGGAATTACATCCCAGTCCACAATCAAACCATCCATTTTAGCAGATGTTAAGGTTACGTCGATGTTAGATTCTCCGTTGAATGTGGAGAAGGTGGGAGGTTTGTCGGATAAGTTTTGGACACAAAGATTAAAAGATAGGATAAAGTCCTCTAGTGTCAATTCTGCTATGCCAAAAATTGGATTTTGCATTCATATCAGCCGCTATAATTAAGTTTTTAGACGAAAATTTTGAACATATACTGTCAAAGCGATGAAGCGACAGTTGAAATTTCTCAGAAGGTGGACAAATACACCGATGCTAGATGGAAGGCAATAGATGTAGAAATCATCACACAAATTACAGTGTCAGAACAATCGCCTGAAATCGTAGTTACAACTAATTCATTAATCAAGATAATAATAGCTGCCCTAGGAGGAGAATCCAATGAGTATTAATCTGACTGACAAAGGAAAACTCATGATCTTATTAACTGCTCCACCAACCTGCCTAGAATAAAATGGTTCTTGCAAGCAGGTGATATCAATTTTATGCTCTATTGCTGTAGCTCTGATCTCGTCCATCAGAGCTCTAGACCTCTGTCCATTGATTTGCAGGATTTTGATTCCTTCAAAATTAATATCATCTAGCAGAGGATTTGAGTAGGTCGTATTACTCATATTGGGTTACCTTGTTGACCATTTCAATAGCCTTTATATATTCCGGACGTTGGCTGTCACGGGTTGAATGATGAAAATCTTTATTTCTCCATTTACAATTGACGCATTTTGGATCATCATCTTTGTGTGGGCAGTCTGCATAGATATGCCCGCCATTGGCACAATGGCTTCAAGAAACTGTTTTATGGGTACAATTTTGGGCCAAAGGCCAAACAACCAAAACACATTGTGACCAACGTGCAACGGCGGAAACTGGGAAGTGAAGCCCAAATAGATGCGGTCGTTTTGCAGAAGGTAATTCATCAATTTTGGGACAAAGCCAATAACCCAGTTTACGGTCTTGATGCCAGAACTGTAACGGAAAGTAGTGCCCCGAGTAACTTCATCCCGGACAAAACCCTTATTTTGAAAATTCTTTATATATAGATCCTCTAAGATGGCTTCCTTAGAGTAATCCTTTGGTATACTGTATATCAGAACCGTGGGGTTTTGTAATCTCGGTTTGTCCATTGATAAACCGGCCTCAGTCAGAGTAGCCGATTTTCGAATCATATTGGGATTGGTGGTTTCTTCCAATAAACCCTTATTCCTAAGCAATCTGATGTTTTTAATCTTAATATTAGGGTGTTCCTAATGTTTTCAGTAACTGTATTACGAATATCTTGGCTGGAAGCGATATTGCTTTCAGGCAATGGCCTCAATATGATTATATTATTGGGGTCGCTAACCCTTGCATTGTCCAATTTTGTGTTACCGGATACAGGGATTTGCTCAGAAGGCTGGTTTTTATCTTTTTGAGGAGACGTCTGAGCCCTGGAAGTTTGCGGAAGCTGATGACTACGATCAGCACCAACAGTACCTCGTACAGTATATGCGAATGTGCCTCGTTTAGGCTGGTTTCGAAAAAGATTGTCAAAATGGTTCGCTCTTATTTGGAGCTCTGCAGTCTTGACTTTCAACCGTTCATTTTCAACAAACAGAGCAGTCAAGACCACCTCAAGATTCGACCACAAACCCTGAATGTAGTTCGAAGCCGTTTTAGTAGCTTTGCTACTCTCTGCGGCCAAAAATTCCCCAAGGGTTTCTTTATTTTCAACACTGTTAAACTCAGCTGTAGCATCAAGAGATCCTGAAAGATCAAGTCCCTGTATAAACGAGGTATTTTGTTTAACAGAGGCAGGTAACTGAGTAACATCTGTGTTTTTTATTCATTCCTTTTTGTAAGCCTTGATATCCAAGGTAGTTGGTTTGGTCTCCTCTGGGGGACAACTTGGTCACAGCAACTTAAAACCACTTTAGCAGCTTCCTTTCCAGTGGATTTGTTTGTTGTTTCTATGCTCAAGCGATTGGGACACATGCTTGTGGAGAATGCTACACAATCGTCTCAGATCCCTTCTTTGTAATCAAACACTAATAGATGTGCTCTGCCTGGGAGATTCCTGCCAACCCAAATGTAGCCTGGCATCTACAACGTTGAATGCGACCACAGAAAATTTGACAAACACAAAGCCTGTGGGTGGGGTATTCCGATGTGATGATATCTCTCCGACGTAGATGGCAGCCACGTCGGAGAGATTGTGGAAATGTGCTCGTTTCCGCAATGGCCTACCTTGGTTGGTCATTGGTGAATGGTTTGCCTCCTCTTGATTTAGAATGTCTTGTTATGGTGGGGATTATGCATACCTAGATATCTGTTTGTATGAACGTTAGTTTGCATACATTTAGTCATTGTATCTTATTATATATGCCATAATTTGCTCCCCGTTATTCTCTGGCTTCCTGCCTTGACAGACCTAATAGCATTTTCCGTTTTTAAATTCCTTTTTGACTTTGGTTACATCCATTAAAGATTTGTTTATTCTTAAAATATAATAATTAAAGCATTACACCCAAATTAACATGACGTTCCCTGTACCTCCAGTCACAGTTAAAAGTAGTCTCACACACTAAACAAGATTATTCTCAGTAATAATGTGCAGACAGGTACAGAATTTATTAAAGAATTAATAAATCTGGTATATCTGGGTTTATTCCTTTTGGGACACGCTATAAGCCAGAAAGCATTTTAAGTGAAAGTACTGCAGATGTTAAAAATACATGGCATTACATAGGATTAACCATGGGACCGAAGAAAAGTGCGAGTTTACTGTGTTAAATAGTTTGTGCGCTCCATTTATACATTTATTTTGATCAACTTTGTTTTATTAAAATGATTAATTTCATTTGCAAAAAAACATCGTAAAACTTAGAAATAAATAACATATTTATCGTATCATGTTTTCATTTAATTTAAAGTTTTTTTTAAATTTTCCTTAAAATGGATAAAATTTTAGATGCTCATACATACTACAAAAAATAAATAAAACCAAACTGTCCCTTTCTATACACACAAACACACACACATTATGCATAGAGGCGAGCAAATCAAATGAAAAATAAATCCTTTGCATCTTTATGCATCTATCACTTATGTATCACGTTCGGTTTGTTTAAGTTAGGAACTTTAAAAGCATATTTTCCATTTCATATGCGGGTTCGAAAGAGTAACACATAAGAGAATTCTACAGTTGCTCGTTGTGTACTTTAAAATATATATTTTTGTATAAGGATTCAGCTGACTTCTTTCTTTTGAGAATTGAGAAACTAGTACTGAAATCAAACACTTCAAAGCGATGACAAATATATATGGAGTCATCTTAAAATGCAAAACATTCATTTATTTTTAATCGTTTCCATTTCAACAAAAAAACACAAGAAAGGTTTTATTGCAGTATGTATAAAAGCTAATTTAAATCGCACATACCTAAGTAAATTGTACGACAGTATATATGATTAAATTAGAAAGAAAGCGTCTTAGAATAACTAAACAGAAGTCTTTGATATATTTAGGACTGTGAAGAACAGTGAAGCAAAAACAAGAAATTCTAGAAGTTCTTGACACCGTACCTGACCCTCCCAGCAGTGATTTTCATCCGTTCAAAGGATTCACGGAGGAGTCATCTTCTGAATGATTTGAAGCGACACATTTCTTGCTGCTTCAGTTCACAGTGGCCACAGAGGAGCCATGCCAGTCTTCTCGAGCAGAGATATTCTTCCGAATATCAAGAAGTAATGATCAATAAATGCCATACACGCACTATATGGGAGCGCTGTTAATTGAAGCATCCATAATCATCTTCGACCTAGTACATTGCTGAGATGAAATTATAAAGCGTGGAAGACAGAATAAGTTCTCGTTTTATTGGAAGGGGAATCGTTATTTTGCCTTAAGAAATTAATAAAATGAATTACATTTGAATTCTGTATCGGTAAAAGCTGTTAGCGAATTCATTATTTTTTATTTTCATTTTTTTTTTGTTATCTAGGAGATCTGTACAATTGTATAAAAAGCAGAAATGGCTGTTTTTTTCCAGAGAAGGTAAGTTCTCATTTTTGTGGTATACTTGCATTTTTTTAGAAGTCAAATCAACTTTGTATTTGTTTAACATAGCTGTTTTTGCGAAGTGTGTGTGTTTTGGGGAAGAAATATTAATAGAATTCTTTAGACAAAGATTTATAATTTGTGCTAGTAAGAACTGAAACTCTTTAACAGTCCATCAAACGAAAGAAGCAACTTTTATTAGGAGAGTATTCAGTTTCTGTTATAATTTACAAAGGAGAATATCCTTCTGAAATATCTATAGAAATACTAATATCTGGAGAGGTTTCAGAAATATCTCTGAAACCTCATGCAAAGTTAAATGTTTTGGATTTAAATATTGATCCAGGAGGAAACAATACCTTTTGATATTCTTGCTTTTGAATGCAATGTAAAAATCTCGAACTTGACAGCTGGAGAGAGAAAACCAAGTATTATTGATACGAATATTTAAGTTGTTGAAAGAAAATACACTGTAATTAATTTTAATGGAATCAATATATATTGAAGAAGGCGAGATCATCTAAAGCATTCAGTCGTTTAATGAATATCATGAATATCAGGGAATTAGTCAAACAAAAAAGATAGGAAGATAAAATGATACTTTGCTGGCTAGCTGTATGCATAAATGCCCTCAGTTATTGTTCATCCTGAAGTGAGCTCGTTATTTTAGGCGTTATTCTATTAAAACTCGTTTTACACGTGATATTTCCCAGAAGGGTTGATGGAAAATGAACGGAGTACGCTCAATCCAACCCACCGGCATGCTAATTCATAATAGGATCTGCTTTGTTCATGGGATGTGAGTTTTAATACCTATACCCTGTTTACACCACGATAAAATCATTCCTTATTTAGCAATACTTTACAGCACCTTTACGGTATGCCCTAATCAATTGCCAAGTGATCAACTCAAAGGTGATGTAACGTATTGTTGAATAATGAATGTTTTTATCGTGGTGTAAAGAGGATAAACAAATAGTATCAATCTTCATGGATGACGTCCGTAGAAAAGGACTCGTTTTGTCCTTTTTGCTTGCATGGTGAATGTTGCTACTCAAAGTCCAAAATTCTGAAGAAAAGTCTATAGTAACCGTTTTCCATAACCGCCATTTGACTCTTCTGAAAGGAAGTGAAGCTAATATTAACTTGGAACCGTATGCCGAAATTTAACTGCTAGCGTCTAATCATCAAACACAAGCGACAAGAACAACTAACAGAAGGAATCATTCTAGTTTATGATAACGCTCACGCCCACACGCTGCTACTAATCCTATTCAGGCGTCACATCAATGGATTTGTGAATAAATACATTTAAAGTCTTAAACATGTTTTAATTTAACAGATCGAACAGATTTTCTCCAATCAGTGATTCACACATGAGTCTGCTACTAAAAAAAGTATATATTCAGGAGTTCAATAATTTTGTTTTCAGTGTTTATTTTGCACACATTTAAACATAACTGCGAAAGATATTAAAATAAATCTAGTCCACGGAAAATGCAAAGAAGAGAATGTAATTTCCGGCGTTTGACGCATAGAAACAGTCGCAAAGAAACAGATGTTTTTACCTCATTTCAACATGTAGTATCATATTACATGGTTAGCTTTAAAATGTGATTATTTTTATAATGCCTTTTTAATAATATTTGTTATTAAATTACCATTATGTTCAGCAGTAAGTAATTACATTTCAACATAAAATCATTTTATAATCTGAAAGAAAAGAAAACTGCATTTGATCTTATTTCTGGCAGTTGGATTCCAGGCTAATATTTTCAATAATTCTAACGTCTTCATTATTTAGCATAAACAGTTAACTGGATGTGGTAAAACCGTAATGAAATCTGTATTATACCGTAAGTCAGCGAGTGCAGAGGATCGCTGTTGCTATATTATGCATGTTTGTCAGAAACTTAGTTCTGAGAGGATTGAATCCTTTCTGAATTCATTCCTAGGAGTTATGGTTAATAAGCTTTAATATATCATGTCTTGTAAATTGTGTGGTAAAGTTGTTTGTTTTCCTGGATAAAACGCCCATATTTCCCAGAGAGAGGAGGAAAAACATATCCGAGGATCGAATGTAATTTCGCCACTGCGTGAAAAAAAAAAAAAGACCATCAGTTTTTTCCATCGAGACAAGATTAAAACCAAGCCTTTTCCACTTGGAGTGGAAGGACAGCGATTTAGTCACTATGCTAGCAGCTCGGGCAGTTCTAAGCTTGCGTGAAAAAGGGCAAGAAAAATATATGCATATTAGTACTGTTATATACCGTAAATTCTTTGATTTATTTTTAATTTCTCATCCATTCGACTCCCGTTCAAACTTCTTTCCTTGTTATTTCGACATGTCATTAATAGTAGAAAATGTAGATGTATATTGTAATTGTTTTGATTACAGTCGAAAACCCTATGATGGGGAAGAATTATACAGTTATGCATATGCAGTTATACATAATGTATATAGACACAGGTATAAAAATTTCTAATATTTCCAATACACACATACTTTAGGTTATGTCAGAATGACAGCTTTTTATCAAGCGGTACCTCTGATTTAACTACTTTCTCTCATATTAAATAACAAGTTTTATATATTATTTTAATAACATAACTTGCATTTAAATTTAACTCAGTTGAATCCTTATTATTAACGAAGATCGTATTAACTTAAATTACTGTTCTTTTATTCAGATGAGCTGTGGATACTCCGACTCAATCCCATATATAAAGTTAGATCTGATTTCGTTTGTTCGGACAGTTGAATCATTAATTCCATGCGCTAACAGTAAAGTTATCGTACTTGCAGATTGAGGGGGGGGGGGAGAGAGGATTCTTTTCTTCCCTGCTAATTATGCTTCCTCCTGCTGTCTCCATGGGATTTGGCTTTCTCTCATTTTCATTTGCTCGCTCGCAGGATTGCCATGCACCGCAATTACTGAAGCCAGGCTGTCTAGTAGTCATTTGTAATGGTGAAATCTCTCCCCCTCTTACGTGACATGGAAACCCGATTATGACTGAGGTTTCACTAGACAGGAATTGTCTAATTTACTGAGGATTAAACTTTCAGCTGATTTTAGCCTTTCATATCTGAGAATTTTAAGTAGTAGCTGGAAACAGTCACAGCAATTACCTTCCCTTTACGGGTGAGCTTGTATCGGTCACATAAATCTTATTTAGGCAATTGCTTAGTTTCTGGTGAAAAGAGAAGTCGGATGTGTTGACGCAGAAAGTTAGCATAGCTTGCGTTGGAGTTGGCAGTTAAATCCAGCGATCTATCATACTGCCAGTGAAGCTGTACAGTACGATCAGCAGCCATCATTGAAATCGGACCAAGTGGGTTTTCTAGATTTTTTACAAGTTAACTAGTCATGAATTTATATATTATAAGTTTGCCTGGGTCGGCAACCGTTTACATTCAATAAAACCAAAAACCCTTATCAGTTTTCTACAGATTGTTCATTTACGCATGAATTCTGAATGTGATGAACTTTTGGCCATAAGGCGAGTTTTTTATTTTATTTTAGGCGAAGTTTCAATTCCGACTGAAACCAAGTTTATCGCATTCACATTTTATCGATATTCTTTACAATTCAACCAACACCCTGAGAAAGCTGCGTATAAACAAAATTTTCCATTCGTACGACAAAGTTGTTCGCAAGAAACAGTCAGATTATTGTATCACCAGCGAAAGATCATTGTGCATGGCGAATCAGTATAATAAGGAATCGTTTTTTATCATTCCCATCCTCATTGATGCATTTCGGAATTGGGCACTGCTTCTAAAGCAATTTTAATTGTTTTAGAATAATAACTAGAATAATAATGCTGTCATTAATGACATTTATTGATGCATGGTTGGACACGTGTGCTCAGCAAACATCGATTAATGTTCAGTTAAAAAAAAGTTGAGGAGCGCGTCCGGATGCAACGATGAATAGTTGGACACTGAGTTCTAATGAGCAACCTATTTACCTCCAAAGGTTCGAATTAAATATAAAATGTCATCTACAGCGAGATTGATTTCTGTGAAATAAACGAAACTTTACGATTCCCCTAGAAATTAGTCTCTATTACCCCTTCCCAAAGCCAAAAAATCAAGAGGAACGTTTATTATATCGGAATTTATTACTTTTTTTTTTTATGAGAACCCCAAACACGAGAGGTATTAGAACCTATAGTACTTAGTACCGCGCTTGGGTTGGAGACTGAGAAGACGAAAGAAGATATTTGTTGACATTGGACTTGAATTTCTGTAGACTGTAATTTTCAGGAAATACATATGAATTAAGGTTGTTCCAGAAAACAGCAGTTGAATGAATAAATGAGGAAGATGAAAAGTTCTGTGAGTTTGAAGTTAGAGTAAACGGATGTTGAGTGGGGGCAGCACGTATTCGGACTGTTTTGAAAGAGATAGCGGGAATTATAGAAACCAATTCAGAAGAAGTGTCCATGGAAGTATCTGTAGAAAAGGCATGCAGCAGAAACAGTACGTCTATGAGACAGGGAGTGGAGAGACTGTTAGAGAGGAGTCATTAATTAACATAACTGCCTTCTTCTGAATGGAATCTAGAAACCTGAGAGGTTTTGGGGACACCGCCCCAGATGGGGGAACAATATTCCATGGTAGAGCGGATTTTCGATTTGTACAGAGTGATGAACAGCTGGAAGGAAAGTAACTCCGAGAGCGAAAGAGAACCAAGTTTTTTTAGATGCAGAGGAAGCAATATTTGTAATGTTTGTTATTTGGTTTTTAGGAGCATTAGCAACTAAGGCCACATTGCTCCGGGGATTTGCGGTGGTCATTTCCTGACCTTTCCGCATCCTCCGTATTTAGTGGTCACGGGCTCGAAACCCGGTCTAATCAAGAAGCGTGTGCTGCTCCTGCCCACCTGGCTACGGAGACGCCAATATTTGTAATGTGCTTGTGCCAAGAGAGATTAGAAGTCACGGTAATCCCCAAAAGAGATCATTTTGCCTAGAAATCGGAGTGTCACCAAAGATAAGCATAAGAGGAGAAGAATCCTTTTTGGGAGATATAAGACAAGACTGAGTTTTAGAAGGATTGAAATCAACTAAGTTGTCTTTGCCCTACTGGAGAATTACCTGGAGAGAGATCGGCATTTAAGGAATTGGTAGCGGATATTCGAGAAGTTGAAGCTGATTGAGCAGGGCAAGGTTTCTCAAAATGGAAAGTGGAATGCAATGTGCTATTATCGACAAAACTATGGATAGGATTTCTAGTCAATGGAAGAAGGTCATTAATATACAAGAGAAAAAGAGTGGGGGAAAGAACTGAACGTTGGGGGACACCAGCATTAGTGGAGAAGTTAGAGGACATAGAGACATCTACCATCACCCTCAGTGAGCCATCAAAGAGAAAACCGGATAACCGATTACAAAAAACAGTTGGCAAACCATAAGATGGGAGTTTGTTTAGAAGACCTTTATGCCAAACACGGTCGAAAGCCTTTGAGAAATCAAGAGCAACTGCTAGTGTTTCACCGAACGTTTCCATTGAATTTGTACATAAATAGGTAACACAAGCCAGAATATCACCAGTGGATCAACACTGACGGAATCCATACTGGCGATCGTTGATCAGACGGAAGGTTTCTAGATATTTTGAGTTGACGTTAATTGATTTCTTCATTACTTTAGAAACAGAAGTAATTGCAATAGGACGATAATTGGATGTTGAGGGATTTGTCACCCTTTTTAGGAACTGGCTGGATATGAGCAAATTTCCAAGTAGCAAGAAGGATAGAAATCCTTTGGAATAAAAAAGTGAAAAAAGGCGACAAAGTTCAGGAGCACAGGTTTTGAGATCAAGTGGAGATATACCATCAGGACCTGGAGCTTTCTTAGCATCAAGATTCGTCAAAATCTTTCTGACATCCTTTTGGCGAAAGACCACAGCAGGCATTGAATAGAGCGTGCTAGGAATGATGGGAGGTGTTTTACCAAGATAACTAATACACGAGTTTTAAGAAAAATGGGATGCTAGCAGGTCAGCTTTATCCTTGGCTGAAGTGACAACAGAACCATCTGGTTTTGACAGAGGTAAGAGCAGAGATGGGCCAAAGTTGCGGCCAAATAACTTTGGCAAGAGACCAGAATGCTCGGCTACCATTAGGGCAAGAAGCAAGTTTTCTACTCTTGGCCTGTTCAAAATCTACTTTGGACTGATTAATAACTGCTTTAGAATTGTTGCGAGTTTGGTGTAGGCAGAAAATGAAACTGAACGATTGGAAACAAGCCAATTACGATATGCAACGTTCTTCTCTTGAACAGCCTTAGCATATTTATTGGAAAACCAAGGTTTAGATAAAGGACGAGATTTTAAAGTGGAGTATGGAATAAAGGATTTCATTCCTACAAAAATAATTGCACTGACAGGATCTGAGCAAACGTTGACATCAGAAGGTTTGAAACAGTAATCGGACCAAGGAAAAGAAGAAAAGCAATCTCGCAGGTCATCCCATTTTGCATTCTTGTAATGCCAAACAATACGAGGTGGGGAATAGCCATGAGATAAAAGCTCCATTGGAGAAGACAATCACCAAGTTGTGATCTGAGGTGCCTAAAGGACCACTCACTTCGACAGTGTACTTAGAAGGGTTGTTTGTGAGAAAAAGATCAAGCGTGATGGCTGTGTGGTTAGAATTATCTGGTATTCTTGTAGGTAAATGAACAATCTGTGCAAGGTCATTGTAATTTCAAAAGCCTCAGCATCTCAACCAGCTGGGTCAGTGTGACTAGAAAACGGAAGCCAGCTGGAGTTTTGAACATTAAAATCACCAAGGAAAATTACCTCACTGTTAGGAAAGTTTGACTGGAGAATGTCAAGTTGCAAAGAGAGGAAGTCAAAGAGCTCCAAGTGATTAGTGGAGTTGGGAAGAACGGTAGAGACAACAGAAGAATTTGACACAATGAGATAGAGATTAAGCCAGAGAAGATCGAAAAGAGGAGATTCCAAATTCCCAAGTCTCTGACAGGGAATATCGGAACAGACATATGCACAAGTACCGCGTTTGAGGCGAAAGGAATCATACAGGGAATAATTTGGGCAACTGATAAGAGCGCTATTTGAATCAACCGATAACTGAGATTCTGTCAGAAAAAGTACATGGGGTTTGGCAGACTGCAAGTGGAAATGGACATCGTTTAGATAAGAATTGAGGCCACGTATATTTGTGAAATGAACTTCTTGAGACCTTATATATTATATAAGCAGGAAGGCTTTTAAAAAACTGCAGAGCTACAGCGTTAATAAAGTGGTACTCCACAGGATTGATCCATGTGGCCAGAAGAAAAGAACGTTAAAAGCGGGATAGCACCATAAGCGGGATTGTGATAACTGGAGTTTATTGTATTATTATTACAAATGGGCATAGAGCATACTTTTCTGTTACTTACCCAGGGCGATTCCGTGGGCTGGAGCAGCAGTGCGCAGCACACGCTTCTTGATTAGACCGGGGGTTCGAGCCCGTGACCACCAAATACGGAGGATGCGGAAAGGTCAGGAAATGACCACCGCATATCCCCGGAGCAATATGACCTTAGTTGCTAATGCTTCTAAAAACCTAATAACAAACAAACAAATATCTGTTATCTCACTTCCACTGTTTAGCCGTTGCGAATTTATTGTATTTATTGCACATTTTATTTAATATTTTTTAAAGATTATAATCAAGAAACATGTCACACCTCGAATTCAATAGCATATTTATTTTATTAATTTTGTTATTCATACAATATAGGGAAATCCCCAATTTACCCAATATTTCATTATTATTATTAGCTGTATGGTGCAAGGAAGCCTGAGGCTTAATCTGCACCAGCCAAAAAAAAAAAAAAAAAAAAAAAATTCCTGAGAGAGAGAGAGACAAAAGTAGAAGGGAATTACCAAGAAAGAGAAGAATGATGATATCCAGCTCAGGATGCTGTGCCAAAGTCCATACTCACCAGATGTGAGCCCCATATTCAAATTAAGGACGGTGGCACCTTTATTCATAATTACGCTTCAGCTCCCCACCCTGAAAAGTTGAAATATAGATATAAATACACAGTTTTGTAGCAGTAGGGCCTCCAAAATCCTGCTTTAGGTCCCAAATTGATATAAATTCGCTACTGATTAACAGACATGATTTTATAGATTTTACCCTTTTTGCATTTGGGTGATCATCTGTACCTCTTTCGGGAAATTATTTCACTTGGAACAGAAGTTGCAAATATGTAAAATCTGCTTTGGGCTAAATAGAGGAGTCTGGAATAATTTATTAGATTTTCGTCTTTTAACGAAATACTCTGATATTTACACTTGGCCACTCTGTTCGGTACGCCTACCCTTTTCAATGAAATGGAGCGCTTCTTCAGTAACAGCATTACGTTACCATACGGTATGAAGTAAGCGAACAGATACGTAGAGATGCTGCATGTGTGGAATTTGGTGTGAGAATGGGCAAGGTGAAAGATTTAGGTGATTGAATTTAAATGTGGCATGATAGTCTGCGCCAGACATACTGGTATGAGTTTCTCAACTGCAACCTTGCTAGGGTTTTGAAGTATCGGGTATATCGAGATTGGTCCAAAACTCAAACCAACTAATACCAGAGGATTGCCTGCCAACGGCAATCCTATGGAAAAAAAAAAAACAGCTTGTTGATACAAGAGGAAAGAAATGATAGTCAGCCAAATGATAATAATAATCCAGTACAATAGTGACATACTCGTCATATCTTGTAACGGATGGGGTATTGCATCCAGCGATCGATTGTTTTTTTTTTTTTTAGCAAAAAAAACCCAAGAAGGCATATTTGTGGGTTCAGGAACGCCAATACTTGGACTATGAAGGATTGGAAAAACGTTGACTGATCTAAGGAATCCTGGTTCATACTATTTCCCGCTGATGTGTGGACTAAAATATAATTATTGATCTATAGACACGTCCTACCACTATCATGTCTCAAGAATAGGCTGATGGTGGTGGTAATAGTGTGGCGAATGTTTTGTAGGGTACATTTTGCCCCTTGATACCAGTGGAGCAAAATTTAGATGTCACAGGCGATCCGGAAATCGTTTTCCACCAGGAACTTCCATCATGGCTACAGTGTATCCATCTGCGAATAGGTTCTCCGAAGAGGATAATACGCCATGTCGCAAGGACTGAATTATACAGAATGGTTTTAGGAACATGAGAATGAATTTAGCCTTCTGCAGTGATCTCTTCAGTCACCAGATCTCAATCCAGTTGAGCACTTGTGGAATGAGGTTAAACAAGCTCTTCTCTTCTAAAAAGCAGAAACCTCAACCATCCAATTTGCAACAACTGTGGGAGGCATTTGAATTGGCATGGCTCATCCTGTGACTCGGGTTTGATACCTCGTTGAATCCATGCCTCGATGAATACAGATTGTTCTCAGGGCTGAAGAGAAACTCACTTGCCGTTAGGTAGGTGTACCTAATAAAGTAGCCACTGAGTGCAGATACAGTTCTACTTTAAAAATGTGTGTACTCTGATTCTTTATTTGATCATGATGTGCCAGTAGAATAAAATTGCTGTCTAATTGGGTTGGATTTGTTTGTAGATTTTGAAGTTTGGAATTACGTGCAGAATTGAATCTGGTGATTTTGTTGAAACTGGAGCAGTGGTGTTATTGGCTGTCTATATCGGCATAATGACAGGTGGCTACTACTATCCTCTAATTTCATTGAGAATAGTTAATAGCCAAATCATTGACTTGAGTTAGCCATTCAGTTAAATGAATCCACTCACTATCCATCACTGCAAAAGACTCTGGTGCCTTTTAAGTGAAGCACTTTGTTTATAGTGTTTCGTTCATAAAGGCTCTAAACTTACTCTCGTAACTGTTTTTTAAATGCTGCACAGCAAGTATTAGCCTTTCGCGTTTACTGTTCTGTAATTTATTTATGGTATAGCAAAATATTTTTAATGTTCTCAGTTCTGTTAGTCGGAAAATCTTAGGAAAAGGAGAATTTTTACTCGTGGAGACACGGCTTGTGGTAATATATTGAATTAAATGATTTAATATTCTCTCAGTTATTTTCAGTGTTTAAAAATGTAAATTGAGGCTCCGTTGAGAGAGAGAGAGAGAGAGAGAGAGAGAGAGAGAGAGAGAGAGAGAGAGAGATCTCTTTGTTTTATAGTCGTCTTATTTGTAAACATGATCTGTCTCGTATATTAATTGTATTACTCTTAGTTTAACAACTGAATATGAAATAAGAAAATCAATTCTTTTGGGCATTTTCCGATTTGAAGCTGTCACTCGGATCGATATCACCCTATGTTATTTTAATGCATTTCTATTTGAATGTATTTTGAAAGCAAACCTTATTCCAATAACATTTGTATTACAGGTAATCGTGGATTGGTTTGTACAGATCAGCTTAGCCTTGCAGTACATCCATAGTGAAAACATTATGCACAGAGGTAAGGACTGCCGTTTTGATTTTCATTTTCATATCAGCTTTTTCAGCAATTGCATTTTTCAGAGTAGATCATTAAAGTTCATGTGGGGGTTTGACTAGTTGCTAGTCTCCACTTGTACGCGTTTCTTTTTAATTTCTATCTGCTTTCTCTCTTTTGCCTTTTACATTTTCTGTAGTTTTCTCTGTCTTAGATTAAAGACAATTTTATTTAGAATTGAAATTTTCATTGGAGATGTGTGTGTGTATATGTATGTATATATATATATATATATATATATATATATATACATACATACTATTAGAGCAATTCGAGGGGGATTGAGGTACTATCACCTTCCTATAACCTTGTTTCCGTTCTCCTTTCTTTAGCATAGCTGACTATCTTTTATCATCAAATCACAAGTTTATAAAGCATTATTGGTTCTCTACTATCACCATTATTTGGTTTTTACATTGTTTTCATGGTCTGGGCTATCGGTCGGGCTAAAGTCATCTAGCTTGTTAACCACCTTAAAATTGTTCCCCCCCCCACCTTATCTAAATATCTCATACTATAATCTAGTATATCTTAACGAATTAGATATCCTTATAATACCTTATGATTCATCAGGTATAACAAGCAGAGGACAACAGAAACTGATAGCTCGCTAATTGTAGGTAAACACATTGCAAGGGTTAGCCCTCGATAAAGTCCTTTGTAATGTGTATCCACCAATCTATACTGCAATTGGCTTGACATGGGAATTTAGTAATTATCCTTATTTATTTGTTTTATTTTGCCTATAACAATTATATGTTTCCCTACTAGGTTATACCATGGACCAAAGTCAGCTAGGATTGATATCACATCCCTTAGTTACCACCTACTCGTTCATACTATGTTCATAGTTATTAAGACTGATGTAATGTTTTATCTAGACATTGATGGCATTAATCAGCTCTTCTCACCTTTATTAGGTCTTTGATTTTTTGGTTTTTGCTATAGTTTCCACTGTTTGCATCACCTTCACAATTGAATATTTTACCTCTCAACTGTTAACTATTTGCCATATCTACTATATATATATATATATATATATATATATATATATATATATGAACATAGTATGAACGAGTAGGTGGTAACTAAGGGATGTGATATCAATCCTAGCTGACTTTGGTCCATGGTATAACCTAGTAGGGAAACATATAATTGTTATAGGCAAAATAAAACAAATAAATAAGGAAAATTACTAAATTCCCATGTCAAGCCAATTGCAGTATAGATTGGTGGATACACATTACAAAGGACTTTATCGAGGGCTAACCCTTGCAATGTGTTTACCTACAATTAGCGAGCTATCAGTTTCTGTTGTCCTCTGCTTGTTATACCTGATGAATCATAAGGTATCATAAGGATATATAATTCGTTAAGATATACTAGATTATAGTATGAGATATTTAGATAAGGTGGGGGGGGGGAAACAATTTTAAGGTGGTTAACAAGCTAGATGACTTTAGCCCGACCGATAGCCCAGACCATGAAAACAATGTAAAAACCAAATAATGGTGATAGTAGAGAACCAATAATGCTTTATAAACTTGTTATTTGATGATAAAAGATAGTCAGCTATGCTGAAGAAAGGAGAACGGAAACAAGGTTATAGGAAGGTGATAGTACCTCAATCCCCCTCGAATTGCTCTAATAGTTCTTGAGGTACGAAATGTAGAAAAAGATAGTGTATAGTTAAAGTGAAGGAAGAGTGGTAAAGCAATTACTTCGGAAAATACCGGGAGCGTAACTTCCCGTCTCTTGTAGTAAGAGAACCTGGTATTGCAGTAGAGTTGTATAGCCAAAATTTGGAAAGCATAAAATAATATAAAATAAAATAACATAATAATATAAATTATTGAATGAAGAAAAGAATGGCTAGTTCCTGATTACTTACAGCAATGTGTAACTAGTAAAGCAGACTTACCACAAAGCTACGACGCGGGAAAAAAACCACGTTGTGGCATGCGTGTTAAAATATATAGGTATTGTATATGATGCCAGCGCCCTCTTACTGGCAAGTGGTCGGATGCGAAAATAATTTATAGCTTAAACCAAGATGGCCTGCGAGCCAACGGTAAGCTAGGCAGGTGGTAGATGGTTCTCCTGAAAAATGAAGGAAGAGTAAGGCAAGAAAGAAGCTAAGAATTGATTACTGCCTTAGAAGCAAATACAGGTACAACTTTTTCAATGAGTGTAAGCTGTATTAAATATGCTCCTAAGGCAGTGCCTAGTTATATACATATTTAGAGGCTCTGTAAAACCGTCAAGATAATATAATCCAGTGGTGGAAGATTTACTTCCTCAAAACAGCAGTTATAATATGATGGTGGTCGATGTTATTATGGTATTTCTTTAAGGCTATTTGCATGGCTGTATGTAGGTTTATATTTGTGAAGCGTACAAATATAAACCTACATACAGCCATGCAAATAGCCTTAAAGAAATACCATAATAACATCGACCACCATCATATTATAACTGCTGTTTTGAGGAAGTAAATCTTCCACCACTGGATTATATTATCTTGACGGTTTTACAGAGCCTCTAAATATGTATATAACTAGGCACTGCCTTAGGAGCATATTTAATACAGCTTACACTCATTGAAAAAGTTGTACCTGTATTTGCTTCTAAGGCAGTAATCAATTCTTAGCTTCTTTCTTGCCTTACTCTTCCTTCATTTTTCAGGAGAACCATCTACCACCTGCCTAGCTTACCGTTGGCTCGCAGGCCATCTTGGTTTAAGCTATAAATTATTTTCGCATCCGACCACTTGCCAGTAAGAGGGCGCTGGCATCATATACAATACCTATATATTTTAACACGCATGCCACAACGTGGTTTTTTTCCCGCGTCGTAGCTTTGTGGTAAGTCTGCTTTACTAGTTACACATTGCTGTAAGTAATCAGGAACTAGCCATTCTTTTCTTCATTCAATAATTTATATTATTATGTTATTTTATTTTATATTATTTTATGCTTTCCAAATTTTGGCTATACAACTCTACTGCAATACCAGGTTCTCTTACTACAAGAGACGGGAAGTTACGCTCCCGGTATTTTCCGAAGTAATTGCTTTACCACTCTTCCTTCACTTTAACTATACACTATCTTTTTCTACATTTCGTACCTCAAGAACTATTAGAGCAATTCGAGGGGGATTGAGGTACTATCACCTTCCTATAACCTTGTTTCCGTTCTCCTTTCTTCAGCATAGCTGACTATCTTTTATCATCAAATAACAAGTTTATAAAGCATTATTGGTTCTCTACTATCACCATTATTTGGTTTTTACATTGTTTTCATGGTCTGGGCTATCGGTCGGGCTAAAGTCATCTAGCTTGTTAACCACCTTAAAATTGTTTCCCCCCCCCACCTTATCTAAATATCTCATACTATAATCTAGTATATCTTAACGAATTATATATCCTTATGATACCTTATGATTCATCAGGTATAACAAGCAGAGGACAACAGAAACTGATAGCTCGCTAATTGTAGGTAAACACATTGCAAGGGTTAGCCCTCGATAAAGTCCTTTGTAATGTGTATCCACCAATCTATACTGCAATTGGCTTGACATGGGAATTTAGTAATTTTCCTTATTTATTTGTTTTATTTTGCCTATAACAATTATATGTTTCCCTACTAGGTTATACCATGGACCAAAGTCAGCTAGGATTGATATCACATCCCTTAGTTACCACCTACTCGTTCATACTATGTTCATAGTTATTAAGACTGATGTAATGTTTTATCTAGACATTGATGGCATTAATCAGCTCTTCTCACCTTTATTAGGTCTTTGATTTTTTGGTTTTTGCTACAGTTTTCACTGTTTGCATCACCTTCACAATTGAATATTTTACCTTTCAACTGTTAACTATTTGCCATATCTACTATACATATATATATATATATATATATATGTATGTGTGTGTGTGTCACATTCACAGGTGTTTGTGTTTTACCCTATTGGGAAGGATGTCCTACTTGTAGCCATCATTTATGAAAGAATATCTCAACATTTATAAAATTAAGTTAATTGGGATAGAGTTAGTTTCATTATTTCTAGGGGCGAATTGTTTTTCTTTCTTTCAAAAAACTGAATTTCTCTTCTTAAATGTCCTTTTCAGACCTTAAAACTCAAAACATATTCCTTACAAGTGGAGGTTTAATCAAAGTAGGAGATTTCGGAATATCTCGTATGTTAGAAGGAGATAAAGACCTAGCAACCACAGCCATCGGCACACCCTACTATTTATCACCAGAAATTTGCCAGAGGAAACCGTATCCTTTTTAAGTCTTATTTTTAAATTCTCAATTTTTCATACTTAAAAAAGTATAAACGAAGTAGTGAACTCCAATGATTGAAAACACGGAAAGTATTCTTCTTAAATGAATATACTATTGACATTCAAATGACTGTTACTACTTGTGACAAAATCCGTTTACTATTCTGATAATTATACGGTGCTCTATTGGTGAAAGGAATGTTTAGAAACGAATAGTATGATTTCATTTTCGAAACTCCCGAACAACTTCCACATATAAGTATTAGCAACACAGAGACAGTCTCTGCCGCTACAATCCTTTATACTCAAGAATTTCATGAGCATAAAATGACAGTCAGGTGAAATGAAATCTGTATTCATCAGTTCAAATGAATACAGATGTCTCTCTTAGATGAGTAATATCCTTCTCTGTATATATACATATTTGCCAAAATTTCATATTATCTACCAATTCAATACTACTTTATGGAAGATGAAATGGGTAAAGGAATATTTGGGGCGGATATTATTTGGAAATTAGAGACCAGTTCAGAATGGTCTGCTGTCTCACTAACTTCGAATAATAGCTTATCAAAAATACACCAGTAGAACAGTGTTGAGTAATGTGATTATTGTATTTTTATGTACCAGCAGGCGACTTTTCATTTTCTAATTTAACGTTGTATTTATGGAAGTGCATTCCACAATTGCAAAGTGGAATAGAAATTGAGTAAAATATTTGTTTTTGGTAATTTGGCAGGCGCCGCACAGCGGTATAAGGCAGTGGCGCACAAACTTATTTCACTCGCGACCTCCTTTATTAAATATAAAATTGATGCGACCCCTTAATATAACCCCCGAGGTAGGATGACCAGGATGATAAATATGTAGACCCAAAAGGTAGCAAGTTTGTATCGCCATTTTCGATAATTCTGGATACTCTTTTTGAAGAGAAAGCCAAAATTTTTCACAAGTTGGAGGTCCTGAAACGCGCAAGTAATGATTCTTCAGACTTCAGGTCGATAAGATCTTCCTTTTGCTCAATGGCAATTTCGGGGCACGAAGAAATTTCAAAAACAAGGGGATCACGAATCCAATACAACTATTTTTTTTCTGGAGATACATTAAATCGTTCGAAAAAATTCTTAATTAGCATTGTTAGGTGGGTGGCAGTGATATCCCTAAATTGTAGACTCAATATTATTGCTATTAACAAATTCAGAAACACAAGGGAATGTCTCAGTGTTATTACGCTCCAATTCAATTTTCCAAAGATTAAGTTTATTTTTGAAAGCTATTTTATTACTAAGTATTAATATCAGTTCCCTGTTCTTGAAGACTTAAATTTAAATCATTAAGTTTTTCAAATATATCAACAAGGTAACTAAAGTTTCCAAGCCATTTTTGATTTGTAAACTATTAAGCAAGGTTCTGATTTTTATCCGATAAAATCAATAAAAACTGCATGTTTGAAGTCAAAAAGACGTTGCAACACTTTACCACTGGACAACCACCTCACTTTCGTATATAAAAGAAGCGTTTCATAAGCGGATCATATTTCATTACAAAGTTAGTGAAAACTCTACTATTTAAACTTCCACTTTTAATAAAGTTGGTCACACTTACTGCATCTTTCAAAACTTCGTCTATTTCAGTTTGCATTTCCTTTGCTACTAATGCATTCCCTATGTATAAAGCATAGCTACCCTTTTTCGGGCCCGGAGGTAAAGAACATGTTCGGGCCCCTACTTAATTAATGAAAATTGCAAAAACAGGAGACAGCCAAAGACGTCGGGCCCCTAAGGTGCCCGGGCCTGGAGGCAGTTGCCTTGCCTGCCTACATGGTAGCTACGCCACTGATGCAATGGTTCTAAACTATATTTGGAGCAATTTCCTTTACTTCGCCCTTTAAACCTTTATTTTCTCCCGTTAATGCAGCCGCACCATCAGTACAAATCGCAACACAGTTGTTTCACGTTAGATCATTTGTTTGAAAGAAAATATTTATAACATAATCTTCTCGCCCGTCGTTCTTCCTTCGAAAGCTTTGAAAAATAGAAAATCCTCCAAAATATCTCCCTCATAGCAGTATCTGACATCTACAATAAGTTGAGCAAGGTTGGAAATATCTGTGGATTCATCTAACTGTATTGCAAAAATTGGACTTTCTCTCAATCGATTTAATAAATTGAATTTTATGTTGTCCGTGATAACTGTAATACGCCACAAGACTGGTCTCTGGACAGAGGAATGGTTTTTAAATCCTTGCTGTATTTTTCTCCATGCATAATTGAAATCAATTTTGTTGCACCAGGGAGAACAAGTTGATATGAAAGCACCGAATTACGAAGTAGAATAAAGCATGCGTGCAACAGACTTGCTATTTGCAGCACAATTTCTTCGTTATGTTTCAAATTATTTCAAGTATCTCATATGGTCAATACCTAAGCAGAGTATGTATACATTCTGTGATAGATTTGGGTCAATTGATTCCGGTCCTCAGGCGCTGGAGTCTGCTAGTATTAACAATATACATCTATATTGTCCATAACAATATGGGTCCAGAGCCAGTGAGCAAATTAAGGTATATTCCCGACGCAATAGGCAGTAGGGTTCATTCGTATCTCAGACTTAGTTCGAGTTGTAAATTCTCTACACCTACAGTATTGAAAAAGTAATTTTAACAACAGGTTTTTAGCTTTTATGTACGCCAAAAATAATTTATTTAAAAATTTCCGCGACCCCTTTAATTTATCTCGCAGACCTCTCTGTGGGTCGCGCCCCGTAGTTGGCGCACCACTGTATAAGGCACTAATGAATATGGAATCAATCGGCAGATGAATTCTTGAATCCCTTCACGTTTTTGTGTCCCAACTACCATCCAATTTGGAATGGTTAAGGAGTAACCTTTACCAGATTACATCTTAATTTTGCATTAACAGTCGGGAATATACCTTAATTTGCTCACTGGCTCTGGACCCATATTGTTATGGACAATATAGATGTATATTGTTAATACTAGCAGACTCCAGCGCCTGAGGACCGGAATCAATTGACCCAAATCTATCACAGAGTAACCTTTACCAGATTACATCTTAATTTTGCATAAAAACTGTAGAGATAATTAAAAAGTCTATCATCTCATACTGCTGTTTATTTAATTTTAAATATTGCCCAGCGATAATTTTAAAAAATCACATAAATATTAAAGAAAACGTTAAGTGTGCGCCCTGACTCAAATAGAACATTCGTAACAAAATGGCGACAGTTTCAAACCATCCACTTACAGAAGCGAACCTTGATAATAAAGAATCCGAATTATGTGGAGAAGTTTAGTGTTTGCGCAACTGAGTCTTTCAAATAATTCACGTTGTTAGATAAAACCAATCTAGCTTTGTATTGACTTTTTTTTTTCACCCGTCATATTGACAATTAGACACCAAACAATGGAAGAAACTGGTTTCTAAGAGTACTAATGAAATGGGACATGTACTCTCGGCGAATGTCTGACACTCGTGTCCTTGTCGACAGGGATTTTAAGGAAACATAAGTCTCCAAAGAAAACCTAAACAGGAGAGGCTGTTTCGAACAAAGCCAAGTCGTAAGCAGCACTTATCGAATGCTGAAAGAGTGAGAGAACAGAATACAGGCGGGAGGTCCGTCGCACTCTGCAAAGCTATTTCTGTCCTGCTGCTCTAGCGGTTTGTAGTTATTCTCTTTCAATATTTTCTCTTGAAATCTGCTGACAACTGCGCTTACCACGGAAGAACTATACTTGGACTTCTTTGGGTTCTTTGTTGTAGGGTTGCCATCACAACGAATCTCTTAGGGTTCAGATTAATGTATTTTTCTATAATATTTTCCAGGGCCGTCGATAAGTAACAAAATGCTCTTTATAACCAGACGAAGTTTAAACTAAATGATTGCAGATGGCTTTTCGTCGTGCCGCTTTTTCCAGATAAAAGAAAGTTAATTGATTATAAGAACTCTGTCAAAAGAATGAAGATAAAAGGATGGCGACTTAAAATAAATTATAAACATCAACGGTTATCTTGAAAGACTATTTGGAGTGAGAAAGTTTGCGAAATGTCAATGGAATCTCTTTTAGAACATTTTATATATTTCTGATAGTGTACAAACTTCTTTTTGATCGTGAATTTATTCTAGTGACAAGATAACTTTGCCGAACAAACAGAAGCCATGACCAGTTCGAGAGTCGTTCTCACTGTGTGCCTGCGCATGCACATAATTACAGAATAATTATTGAGTTAATAATTGCAGATTACTGTTGCATCTAATGGTAATTCTGCAGTTAACAGCAGGCGTCTGGAAATAGTGAACGAATCTTTAATACGATTCTTTTGTTCATGAAGTTATTGCAAGAAAGAAAGACTTGGTTAGTATTTAATAGCCTATAGTTTTTAAGAATATCAAACAGAACTGTCTACTCGAATTATTCGTGTTTGTTTAGATATTTAAATTAGCCACGGTGAACTGGCTCAATGTTACTTTGTCATCAGTTATTCAGCGCAACCGGCAAGCTCCAAAAGTGTTTTTTGTGCTTAAGAAATTTCTTATCTACCTGTAGATGGTAAATTGTGCTCCTACAGCTAAGATCATCTACGTATGGTATCGGTTATAGTTTTTATGGTTGGTTTGATTAACATTATAACACGGATTTTGTGTCCGATATCTGAAGATAATCATGGTTGTCCACGTCAGCAACATGTAGTGATAATTAACATATGTCAAATTCCTTTTTTTTTTTATCGAGGCCAATTTTGCATTATATATTAAGCGGTTTCTAATATTTAGGCTACTATTAAACTCACATTTTCAGTGCGAAAACAAGGAGAACCTCCCTCCCACCACAAGCCTGCCGATGCTGTTTAAATCTCCCTTTGATTCCCTTAAGCATATCAATATTGTTTATCAAATTGTATTTCATTATGGAAAGTACAAAGTACTGACAATAACTTATCCATATTAATGTAAAGGTTGGTATTGTCTTTCTGACAAGTTGACGAATGTTTAAATTCTTCAACTTGTCAGACAAAAATTCGCCAACTTGAAATTTGGTTCATGGTTAGGAAGTTGAATCAAAAGCGATTATTCAATTTCACATATAGACATTGTAGGAAATAATTTCAAATAAATATGAAACGACAAACTCTTGATTACTTGGTTTGAAAGCTCCGGTTGTCTGTTCTTATACGTAGTCAAAAACTGGTCAGGCTGTTGTTGTTGGAAAATCGATTTCTGCGAATATTCGCAAGATACCTCCAAGAAATTTTATTCCAATGATATCGAAGTTAAATGAATCCCTAATACAATTTTTATTTAAACCAGCAGGAGGAAAATAATCGTGGAAGGTATTCCTTAACGATTGTAGGTACTGGATAAAAAAAAGTTACATACTTCGTAGATCGTTTCCAGAAAGTCAGTGTTGGAAATAAAGATGATTATTCTATTTTTATTTTCGGTTCTTTGGCAACTCTGTGAATGCAGTGATGGTTCTGAGTAATGGAGCATATAATAAGACTAGCCCTATATATTTTCCTGACATTATACAACAGTCTGCTCTGGTTCTTATGCATTTCAACTGTTCAATTCAACTTGATCTAAAAAAAAAAATCATCAAAACTATTAAACATAACTACCAGTGATGACGCAGAAAAGGAACACAAGTTCGTTGATTTTCTTTCAACAAATTCATATCGTTCATAAACAAGCAAGTTAACCCTGATGGTCTCTGCTTTGGTCCAGTTGAAAAGAGTAGTATTCAGCTGCACATATCCTCGTAATTAACTTCTTTTTTGTCCATCCCCGTATCTTCGATTCTTTTCTTGAAAATTATATTAAAATCATTCAATTTCAATCGATAATTACAACAGTCTCAAAAGGAAAAAAATTCTTATATTTTACATATACTTATGT
The DNA here is from genome assembly GCF_048544385.1 of Mastigoproctus giganteus. NCBI lineage: Eukaryota > Metazoa > Arthropoda > Arachnida > Uropygi > Thelyphonidae > Mastigoproctus > Mastigoproctus giganteus. The sequence goes on from NC_143577.1 coordinate 71,911,813, forward strand.
AAGGTTTCTAGTCCACAATACTATACGTAAGTTGGATTTTACCCAAGTAGAGTTCACGTAGTCATTAAATAGTCTTTGGTGGTGTTAGTATGATGCCGGGTTAAATCTAGAGCATTTTTTATATAATCCATAAAGAACTGATATAAATCGTAAAATAGATATAAATTTACACCGAACACAATTTCTAGCGTTGGTTTTCTCCCATTAATGGCTCGTGTTAAGTATACTGGCCAATTAATACTACTCGTAGATGGCGTGGTATAATAGTTTCTTCCAACAGTTGTATTGGAGACATAGTCGCGTTTTTCTTTTGTAATAAATGAACTATTCATAAATTGTTGAAGCTAGTTTTTGAATCGGTATTTTTATCATGCTAATTTATTTATTAAATGCTTCGTAAATAACTTCGTATGTGGTTCTACTATATAAAGACATGGGGGACTGATTCCTTCATCATGCTGTATTAGAAATGCTCCAATTCACATCAAAATGTCTGTTCTTTAACTGTGCTCTATCATCATTCTCTCAAACCCGCCAGTTTTGTGCTTTTGTCTGTTTGAAGGTATAGAAGAAAACAAATCACTTTATGGTTGTTAGTTCTGCTACACCTGATTTCCATGCACTCGGTTTGTTCTCAAGGACATGTCCTTTGCAACTTTGAATTTTTATTCTTAAAACTTACAAGAAGAAATCTTAGGTGCGATCACTTTTTCTCCCTTTTTGCACAGTTTTTGGTGACTCTCAGTCTGGTGTACTCTTGTGAAAGCTGAGAAAACGCTGTTTTCTCATTCTTGGTCGAATTACCAATCAGCACGAATGGCATACTATTATTAGCAGTGGCAAATTATGCAAGAAAACATCATTTGTTGGCCAAATCTTCTTTTATTACGATGTAAGTTAATTATTAACATTGTTGGTGGTCATATTTTAATGATCACTGAGTACATATTCGGTTCATTAATGATACTCGTGAGCTATCTCCAAAGTTAATGCAAGCTACCTGTTGTAGACCTCTGTTCTCTACATAATGCGATTTTTTTTTGTCTGAGACGTTTCCAAAACTTTGCCTGATGAGGAAAGCAGTTAACAAGTTCGAGCCTATATTGCATCGTGTTAATGTCTTTTTAATCGCAGGATGACATTAGGCTCCCCTACAAGCATAGCTCCAAGCTATTCTTGTAGAAATAGACGAAATTCGCGAAATGTCCTCAATTATTCTCATGTTTTTGTAGCATTTGCGTGTGAACCCGGAAATTTCTGCCCAAACAATGAAGATCCTTTGGTATCACTTGCTTATCTGAATGAAGAGTCCATTCAGTTCTTAAATGATGCGAACGTTGTGTCATTAGAGGACAAGCTTAGGAAAATGTTGCCTTCTCTAGACATTTAGGGCTATTTCTAAAGGCCTCTTCCTCTTTTCCAGATTATAAGCCTCTTCTTAGATATCTAAACCTCTAAATATCTTACTGATTTAATTTGAAATATCCGTATAATCTATTTATATTTTAATGCAGTTTTAAATATATCTTAATGTAGCTTCACTACCATATCTGTGGGTACTTTCCCCATCGATGAGAGGAGGAATGTTTTCAAAGATTTCGCCCAGTCAGGCGAAGGTTGTAGGCTTTTTGCTGTGTTAAACAAGTTAAAACTTACCTTCACCTCACGGCGCATAGTTTTTTCTCTCCCAGAAATTGTGGTTTTTAATCCAGCAGATAGATAATCCACCTAAAGAATATATTTCGCCTGGTGGTCTTATTTGCCTTGGCGCAAAATTAAACAAAAGTATAAATACGCACTTTATACAATTTACATTCATTCGTCTAATCTTTAGTAATAGATTAAAATCTGGAATATGACATTTGTGCTTAAATAAAGTTGGTTGAATCAAAGAAAGGATTAAGATTTGATTGATTTCGAGTAATAAGCGTGCTGACGGAACGACTAGATTTCCCTATTTCTGTTACATTTTTTCCAAAAGGAATATACAAAAATAGTTTTTTAAAAGGCACATTAATAATGAGTATATTAGCGAGAATTCGCCATTCATTATAAAAATATATAACTGCTCTATTTTATTAATGCCAGTCATAAAGATGCATTGTGACGGACACGGTATAAATAAATATATTTTTAATAGAATATAAGGGCCCCAAGCTGTAAATGAAGTTAGCGAATTTGAACACGATGAGTTATTGGGGGTTGCCATGGCGAAATGGGTAAATCTGCTTGTTTTATTCAATGCGTTGTTATCATTGGGGACGACGTCTTCATCACTTCCTCAAGCCACCTTTTTATCTGCTGTTTGAGTTATCTGATGTATTTTTGCTGTTAGATAAGTTTCTGGAGAGTTTAAGGCGCGTTGCAACTTAGGCCATATTGCACTGTATAATATGTCTGTATATTGCCTGTATTCTGTGGTCGATTTGCTGGACGAAAAACCGGAGTTTTCAGGAGAAAAATCATGCTACCCTCGTCTGATAGCGACTACCTCCTATTCCTCTATCTTGTGCATAAAGGGTAGTGGAATATGATCACGGTATGTCTGCCAGAGGCAAAAATAATGTTGTAGAGCGCACATCTTTTAAGGGCACGAAAGAAAATTAACGTACCAGCTGTGTAGTATTACAATGGTGTTCAATGAAAAAGATCTGGGTTAATTATGCAGTCTGATATGAAGTTCTTTGATCAGTGCAGACAGGTTACAGTCATGGGGTTTTTGTGATATACAAGAACTTTGCTAGCAGGGATTAAGGAAGAGGTTATCCCATTGTACAAGGCAATAGTTAGCGTACATCCTAAGTCGGCATATCGTTCGGGAGCCCTCATTTTAGGAAAGATGTAGGGCAATGAAATTAGTGAAGGGAACAAAAGGGCGGGCTTACGAAGAAAAGCTTCCGTTTTGTAAATTGGAGTCTGGAGACTAGGCACCCGCGAGTAGATCTGATTGAGGTGTTTAAGGCTTTGAACAGATTGAGCAAGCTAACGACATTCTTCCTCTTGCTCAGACTTCACATTCAAATTGAGGAGGGATTGTTGTAAGACAAGTGTGCCGAAGTTAGCATCTAGACAGAGGGTGGTTGATTTTTGGAACAATTTCCATCTGTTGTTCTTGAGATAGGTAGTTTCAATAAATCCAAGGAAGAACTAGAAAAATTATTGGAGAAGTGGGAAGGTTAATTTTGTTGGCTGATACTTTTAAGTTTACTCTCTTGCATCAATTGCCAGTACTAATACTAACTTAGCCACATTGTGTAAAAGAGTCATTAAAATTCCTCGCATCGTTGACGTAATTCTAAATCGGGTCTTTTCCACCCGGAGTTAGGAGGACGGTGATTATATCAATTACAGGTCCTCGTGTGTTAATCACGAGGGCCTTTAAGATAAGGGCATTCCGGGACTGGTTTGCAAGTTTGCGGGATGAAAATATAGAAATCTTTCCCAAAAGTACGCGATACGCTACATTGAGGCCATCTAAGTTATCATTGATTATATAAGTTACTCTTAGTTAACGACAGTAATTGAACCAAAGTGTTCGAATGGTTTCATTCGGATATATTCATTACACTGCCTTGGAGAATTGAGCTCACTTCAATTTTTTTCAGTTACAGCTAACAGCATTTTCTCAAATTCCACTTTTGAAGTACTTGCAAAGCGGAATGCTTGTGATTTTCATTCCTGGAATTTAAGCAGTATCTTGACTTCGTTGTTATCAGCCATGTTCTTAGTGTGTAGAGAATTGTTTTATTCTGATGTGCACAAGAGAAGGATTTACATCTCTCCAGAGGCCTAGGGATATCGTGTAAATCCTCTGTAATACGAGGAATGCGTCTTCCGCATGAGCAATTTGTGTTTCCTCGCTGATGTCCTAATGAAATAGAGAATGTCAGCCGGCTCGTTTTCTTCAATTGGCTATTTCTTTGAGGTACTTCTGGAAAAAAAAATATACATATAGAATTCCGGAAATCTTAATTAAGAAAATCAACTGAGACTGAAGGCTTGCGCGGTGGACTTTATTAGAGAGATGAAAGTTTCTAATTAATGATATCTAGTTTGAAACCCTCAACTGATTTAATAAGTAAATGGAAACCCCAGAAGTTGTTTTTATTGTCTAGAGCTGTGCTATTGCACTGGAATTCGTGTACTGTGATATAGTACACATATAGCTTTAAAATTCTGAGGTCAGCGAACAAAAAATATAAAGAGTACGGCGTATGTTTCTCTGGATTTATTTTTTAATCTTCAGAAATGTAACTAGGTTCTATTTTTTTATCTTATTTGAATTTTATAGCATACGATTTCACCAACGCCTTAAAATTCACAAGTAGCGATACTTTTCATTTCAATCAAATTTTTTTTAGTTTCGAGTCTTCGCTTAGGTGTGTGTTGAGCGCCGAAGCAATTAAGGCTATGAGACTGTCTGTAATTGGTTTTTTAATGGCGGTGTTACGCCCTAACACTGAGTGGAAGTTAAGAAATATTTCCTGTTTGGACGGAAGGATCATTTGTGGGTATATTTTTACACTGAAGTTGAGTTTTACATTTTTTTTCTCTCGCTGTTAAAGGAACAATGTCCAGCATACACAAAATTTAGAGGTATGGTATACTAACGCCCTCATGGCTTTGTTGTGTTAATTCTTAATATCTAAACCCACCCGTGCTACAGTTTGCTGAAGTTTTTTCAGCCTTGTTTTTACTGATTGTACTAACAGCAGACTTGTGCCTGGTACGCGATCCTTGGACCATACAGCGCTCTCATCTGCTGATGAGTTTCTTAGGCTTAGTACTTCTGATATGCAGAAATCGAATATTGCGCGCACTTCATTTGTCCGCATTTGATATAGGGGGTAGCCATCTTCATTTAGTTACCTGATGCCAACAAAGGTGTACATTCCTGGAATAAGAAAAATTATGTGCATCTATTCATGCGATGTTTCACTATTGGGGGTGTTACGCTCAAAGAATACCCATTACCTCACTTTTCAAACTGCTCTCATACATTTTTTGTTCATTTAAATTTATTAGTGTGTAGTTATTATTGTTATAATTTACAATAATAAGTGTTCGAAAATCCAAAGGGGAGTAAAAAAGAATGCACTGAATTCGCTCGGTTAAGAGACGGAGAAGTGAATACAAAAACATCGATTAGCTTAAAAAAAAATTCAACTTACTCGTATCATTAAAATGCATTGACTTGTAATTGGTTACCTAAAATAGCTACATGGACTAAATCTGTAGCTATCTAAAAAATAATATTAAAAAACGTCTCTACAGGCTTATGAAAACGTAACCAATGGTTAAGGGACAGAATACACATGTGCATTGGTAAACCGCAACCATTTTGGAGATTGAGTGTGGTTTGCTCAACTCTGAGCCAATTTTTTCATGATGGTGACCTTGCCATATCTTAACTTTTGTATAGAAATGTTTATGGGCAGTGGCTTTTCCATGGAACCTGAGGCAACTTGTGGCACTTTTTTTTTTTCCCTGAGAACACGTGGCCAGTTCAGTGGTCTCTTATTGTCAGGTTCCCAAACCAGGAAAATGCGTATTTGACTGCGTCATATATGGTAGGTACCTTACTTTATAATGGTCTGGTGATAACCGCTTACGTGCAATAATCCAGGAACAGAGGTCTTTAAAGTATTGAGAAACTGCTAAATCTGTTGTACGCTCACCACTTGTCCACTTAAATAGTTTCTAAACTCTTCTTCGAGGCACGTCTAATGTAAATGACACCTATACCTCTGGCAAGCGTTAGGAAAATATTTTCAATTCAACGGACGATGTTGTTGCAACTCAGTATGGTCTGTAGGACTGTCAAATGAGGCTGTGCAGGTTATAACAGGACGTCTGCCGCTGGTCTAGTCTTAGTATATGTTCTAGTCAGTATGTTTTTATCTGCGGCATAGAAAGCCATACGAGTAGATATCAATTGAAATTCGTTGTGACGATGGTTATAATGAGAAGAGGAAATGATTATGGACTCTTCTTATTGACCGGTGGCAAAACAGATGAAACAACTGTACCAAGGGTTTAATAACCAAAGTTTCTTCCAAGCATTTAACAGTTTATGAAGGGTATACCAAGTTGGTTTCAACCAAACCACTATTCAAATTTTCTGCTTAAAGGACACGGGTCATTCTTTGTAAAATTGAAGGAATTTGGTATTTCAGCACCATCTTTTCTTGTGAGGAAAAAGAAGACTGAGTACATCCTCTGTATAGGTGCCATGAATACCAGGATCTACGAAAGGAATTGATTTGATGGAGCACCCGGCGTGCAAACACTGACTTCTGGATGTGTGAGGCCCTTATACTGAAGATAAGGACAGACTTTTTGTGCTTTACAAATTGCAATACAAGTTTTCAATAGACGACTAGTCTTGCTGAAAATGGAGCAAAAACAACGCTGATAAAACTATCTGTGCACTTCCATGGCACATTCCAATTTTTCATCCCACGCTATCTTTTTCTGCTCTATTTGACTGGCCAGCTCTGCATTGATCCATTTCAGGATGCTCCTGCAATATATTTTTTAATAGCATGTATGGTTTCCATGGTTTCTGTGATTTTTCTTTTAAAGGTATTCCACAATTCAAGTGTATTCTTCTTTTTTTATTTATTTTTTTTTTTATGAAAATCCCAAACACACGAAAGGTATTAGAACCTACCGTGCTTGGGTCGGAGGTTGAGAAGACGAAAGAAAATATTTGTTGACATTGGACTTTAACTTCTGTAGACTGTAATTTTCAGGAAATACGTATGAAGAAAGGTTGTTCCAGAAAACGGCAGTTGAGTGAATAAACGAGGAAGATGAAAAGTTGGTTCTGTGAGTTTGAAGTCGGACAGTAAATGGATGTTGGCTGGTGGCGGCACGTGTTTGGACTGTTTTGAAAGAGAAAGCGGGAATTATAGAAGCCAATTCAAAAAAACAGTTCCATGGAAGTATTTGTAGGAAAGGCATGCAGCAGAAACAGTACATCTATGAGCCAGAGTGGAGAGACTCTGTTAGAGAGGAGTCATTAGTCAACCTAATTGCCCTATTCTGAATGGAATTTAGAAGCCTGAGAGAGGTTTTGGAGGCACCGCCCCAGATGTGGGAACAATATTCCCTGGTAGGGCAGATTTGCGATTTGTACAGAGTGAACAGCTGTTTGGAAGAAAAGTAACGCCGAGAGCGAAAGAGAAAGCCAAGTTTTTTAGATTCAGATGAAGCAATATTTGTAATGTGCTTGTGCCAAGAGAGAGACTAGAAGTCAGGATAATCCCCAAAAGAGCTATATCATTCTGCCTAGAAATCGGAGTGTCACTAAAGATAAGGTTAGGAGCAGTAGAATCCTTTTTGCAAGATATAAGACAAGACAGAGTTTTAGAAGGATTGAAATCAACTAAGTTGACTTTGCCCCACTGGAGATCGGCATTTAAGGAATTGGTAGCGGATATTCGAGAAGTTGAAGCTGATTGAGCAGCGCAAGGTTTTTCAAAATGGAAAGTGGAATGCAATGTGCTATCATCGGCAAAACTATGGATAGGATTTCCAGTCAATGGAAGGAGGTCATTAATATACAAGAAGAAAAGAGTGGGGAAAAGAACTGAATCTAGGGGGACACCGGCATTAGTGGAGAAGTTAGAAGACAGAGAGCCATCACCCTCAGTGAGCGAACAGAGAGAAAACTGGATAACCAATTACAAAAAAACAGTTGATGGAAGCTAGCAACTGCTTGTGTTTCACCAAGCTTTTCCATTGAATTTGTCCTTAAATGGGTAACCTTCCATCTGTTCAACGACCGCCATATTGGCGGTCGTTGAACAGATGGAAGGTTTCTAGGTAGTTTAAGAGTTGGCATTTAACTGATTTCTCCATTACTTTAGAAAGAGTAGAAATAATTGCAATTGGAGGATAATTGGATGGGAGGGATTTGTCACCCTTTTTAGGAACTGGCTGGATGTGAGAAAATTTCCAAGCAGAAGGAAAAATACCTTTTGGTATAAGAAAGTAAAAAAAAAAAAAAGGCGGCAAAGAACAGGAGTAAGTTCAGGAGCACAGGTTTTGAGACCAAGTGGAGAAATACTATCAGGACCTGGAGTTTCTTAGCATCGAGATTCGTCAAAATCCTTCTGACATCCTTTTGACGGAACACTACAGGAGGCATTGAATGGAGCGTATTGGGAATATTGGGAGGTATTTTGCCAAGATCATTAATACATGAGTTGGAAGAAAAATGGGATGCTAGCAGGTCAGCTTTATCCTTGGCTGAAGTGAAAACAGAACCATCTGGTTTTGATCGAGGTAGGAGCAGAGATGGACAAAATTTGCGGCCAATAGCTTTGGCAAGAGACCAGAATGCTCGGCTACCATTAGGGCAAGAAGCAAATTTTCTACTCTTAGCCTGTTCAAAATCTAGTTTGGACTGATTGACTGCTTTTCAATTGTTGCGGGCTTTGGTGTAGCAAGAAAATTAAACTAAAAATTGGAAACAAGCCAATTACGATATGCAACGTTCATCTCTTGAACAGCCTTAGCACATTTATTGGAAAACCAAGTTTTAGAAAAAGGACGAAATTTTAAAGAGGATTGTGGAATAAAGGATTCCATTCCTACAAGAATAATTTCACTGACACGATCTGAGCAAACGTTGACATCAGAAGTTTTGAAACAGTAATCCGACCAAATAAAAGAAGAAAAGAAATCTCGCAGGTCATCCCATTTTGCATTCTTGTAATGCCAAACAACACGAGGTTGGGAATAGCCATGAGATAAAGGCTCTATTGCAGAAGAGTCGATCACCAAGTTGTGATCCGAGGTACCTAAAGGACCAGTCACTTCGATCGTGTACTTAGAAGAGTTGTTTGTGAGAAAAAGATCAAGCGTGTTGGCTGTATGGTTAGGATTGTCCTGTAGTCTTGTTAGGTAAATGTACAATCTGTGCAAGGTCATTATAAATTGCAAAAGCCTCAGCATCTCGACCAGCTGGGTCGATGTGACCAGCAAATGAAAGCCAGCTGGAGTTGTGAACATTAAAATCACCAAGGAAAAATTACCTCACTGTTAGGAACGTTGGACTGGAGAAAGTCAAGTTGCAAAGAGAGGAAGATAAAGAGCTCCAAGTGATTAGTGGAGTTGGGAGAACGGTAGAGACAACAGATGAATTTGACACAATGAGGTAGAGAGATTTTAAGCCAGAGAAGATCGAAAAGAGGAGATTCCAAATCATCAAGTCTCTGACAGGGAATATCGAAACGGACATATGCATAAGTACCACCTCTGAAGCGAAAGGAATCATACAGGGAATAATTTGGGCAACTGAGATGAGCAGTATTTGAATCAACCGGTAACCGAGATTCTCTCAGAAAAAGTACGTGGTGTTTGGTAGACTGCGAGTGGAAATGGACAACGTTGAGATTAGAATTGAGACCACGTTTATTTGTGAAATGAAGTAGGAAATGTTTGGGAGGTTTATATCTTTTCGCAGATAAGCTTGCTCTATTAGTTTTACAATTCATGGTGTATTCAATATTAAGAAAAAGTGGGGGGGGGGAATGTTGTATGATATGAAGTAATGAAATTTTTCGATATGGCGTACACATGGTAAGAATATACCCAGATCCTTGACATAACATGGCCTCGACAATGCCCCCCACATACACACTACTCAGACTCCCTCCAGTCACTAACTGGCTGAGTAGAGGTAGCAAGATTATACACTAGCTGATCCGGAATCCTCCGAAAGAGTTACCAATAGGTTCGGTCCGGTGTACTAACTAGCGGCCGTTCTGCAAAACACCGTTTTAGAGCTGTACTCTCGAAATGTAAGGAAGACTGGATCCTGCTATGATGTTCATCATAATCTCAAAAGTCATCAGTCATACTGCATGATGGGAAAGAGTTGACCGGAACTTGTCTCTGGAGACAAAACATGGGTTCCACCACTTCAAGCCTCCAGTAAGCAAAGTTGTGGTATTGCACCGGTTGATGAGAGTTATCTACCATCTACTATTGCCTGGTAACACAGAGGGGCAGCATTCCTCCATGTGGTGTGGGCGCCACACCTCGACCCCTGCTTAAGTTGGTTCATACTTGGGTGGTCACCCACAGTTTGCTTGTGCATGGAGGTTATACCCACGATTACTAACAGTCCCACCATCGTGAAGGTGCAAGCAGAGGATTTGGCTGTCACAGACCGTCCGGACTCCGGCGAAATTGGGTCTACTTGACTTGAATGTCACCTGAATATCAGTTCCATCAGCGTTTTAGACTTCCAGGTAGCCAGTACAACTTGTCTGGCATATCTGAGAGAATTTCTGACATCCTCAAGGACCAATTCACCCTTACTCTGCTCTTAGGCCAATTAATTTATGCCATAAAGTGCCTTAAACCGTCAGTCCCCTCTTCTGAAATTAAAACTCTTGCCTTCCCCCTTAATTACTGCAACATCTTTCTTCATCTTCCAATTGACGACTGGGTGATCAGTACCTGCCAATGGTTCTTGCATTTTAAGCTCTTCATTACTCAAATAATATAGTTAATTTAGAAAAAAAAAATTCCCCATGGTGAGTTTCCTTCCCAATTATTCCGATCAGTCTGGGGCAGATTGAAGTTACCCATAATAAGACATTCATCCATTGCCCGTTCCATTTACATGTAAAGAATTCTTCATATTATGCACAATCTTCCACTCTCATTATACCTTTGCTTCCATCTAACTCACACCACGCAAATTCTATGCTGCCAGATGTAACTTCAGACTCAGCAAAAGATCTTTTCGCGCTCAAGCTACTTTTGATAAGAAGTGTGATACCACTACCCTTCCCTAAATACATTATACATACCATAGTGGAACTCGTCATCTCCAATTACCAGGTGGCACCACGTTTCTTTTAGCCCTATGATGTCAGCATTAGATGTCCTAACCAGGAGTTTAAATTCAGCCATTTTATTGACAATACTCCTGGCACTACTGTAGACACACAGTGGTATAGTATTTAGAGTAAAGCCTCACCTGTGGTCTCCCACAACTGCGCCATCAGTACTGTTGTGAAGTATACAGAACTCTGTAAATGCCAGAAGTGTGTGTGGTATGCGTTTAGTATTGTGTTGGATTCTATTGTTAGTATTAGTAATGGCCATATGGTGTAAGGAAGCCTGAGGCTTATGCTGCACCAGCCAAAAAAATATATATATATAATAAATAAATAAAATAATAATAAATAATAATAAGAGAAAATGAAATAGACAACCTATGCACTTCCCTCCTCCTGTAGGTAACAATCCAGTTGACCTTTGAATATCCCCAAACTGTCAGCCTCTACTACCCATGATAACTTATTTCACTAATTTATAACTCATTGGCTGGAATAAATATTCTTGCAATCCAATCCAACATCTCTCCCCGTAACTTGAATTTATGGCCCCTGGTTCTACAATCATTGATAATCGTGAAAATTTCATCCTCATTCATATTACTACTTGTTACCCGCTATCACCAGGTGGTGAGTCAGGCTGCCCATTATTGTCTGGCCGATCTCCGCCAGGGTCGCCTCAGCTTCTTGGACGAAGCCTAAGTTAAAAAAAAAAAAAAAAAAAAAAAATGAGCAAGAGTCATAGTCGAAGAATGGGAGTCAAAGCGGGATGGAAGGATGAAGAGATCAGCGTCCTCCAGATGAGGGAGGCAGGGAAGTAATGAAGGGTGGACGCTTCTGGCCGGGAAGCCTACCCGATCCCAGGGATAGTAAAAGTTTGCAAGGCCAGAGAACCCTACACGCCATTTGGCATCCCGCACCCGAAGGTGTCACAGCATTTGACCCATCCTGCGGTGTACAGATGCATAGTTATATCCACACCTGAAGGTGTCTGTGGAAAAAAAACAAACCCTACCCTTGTGAAGGTTTGCAAGGTAGACTGTTCCTACTCTGTCGTGAGAACAGTTAAGATTAAGTATCCTTTTATAGTTTACTATCCTGACACACTCCTTGAAGTTATTTAGGCTTGTTTCCCTATCTTTCACATCCCGCTCAATTGAAACGTTTCTACACTCAGATCATCTTGCTGTTGTGGCAACAAACAAGAATTCTTGATGAGTGAGCTAGCCTTAGATCGTATACAAACCACCAACTACAAAAAATATATTATATATACCGATTCTCCGAGTTCATTACAGGCTTTGTCATCAATGAGGTTCAACCCTCATCCTGTCCTGACCCGGATACAACAGAAGCTGCACTTCCTTGCACAATCTGAATTTGATGTTCGTTTCTGCTGGATCCCAGGCCACATTGGGATTTCAGGAAATGATATGGCAGACTTTGCAACCAAATCAGCGAACCTCTTTAACTCGTGCCTGTTAGTCCCCTATACAGACAACAGGCCAGTAATTCGAAAGAAACTGGTATCCCAATGGCAACACTCATGGCATGGACAGGCTGCAAACAAGTTATATGAGATTAAGCCTGTAATTGAACATTGGCAGTCTAGTCTGCGCAGGAACCGAAAGAGGAAGTTGTTCTATCTCGACTCCGCATAGGACATTGTCACCTGACACATTGCTATCTGCTGAGGGCGTGTGTGTGTGTGTGTATATACTGGTTCAGGGTGGTTCCCAGGCAAATGCCCATCTCCACCTAAATCATTTAAAACAGAAAATCTGTAAAGTGGACCTGATAAATAAAAAGATAGCTAAGAAATAAGAAGACAAAACATATTTTTGAAAAGAGAAGTAAAGTAAAAAAAAAAAAAAAAAAATTTAAGTTAAGTTCATAATCTAAGTTAAGTGTATAAACAAGAAATTTTGAATAGAAAAGAATAAAAGTAAATATAAGAGAAATGTTTGTGAGTGTAGTATGTTGTTTATGTCAGGTCACTTTGCCATCAGAAAGCAGCTGAACTCTTCAACTGCAATCTGATGCCCATCCCTGGCACGTGGAGCCGGACCTGGTTCTATCTTTAAAAGCTGAAGCGCCAAAGCGCAATTAAACACTCAACAGAGAGAGTGCTAGACTGTTGAGCGCCAGCTGTCCAGCCTTGGGCCGGATCTGCTGAGGGCAGACGATCGTCCTATGTGTAGAAATTGTGACACCATTTTAACAGTCCGTCATATTTTAATTGAATGTCCGTCCTTTTATAATGACCGCCGTTTATGTTTTAGCCATCTGGCTGAACTTTATACACTCAGACAGGTTTTATCGGACAATGACAACGTGTTAGCTATTTTTAAGTTTTTACAACTTATTAATCTAAATAATTCTATCTAGAATATTTTTATCGTTTTATGCTATATGAACGTTTTATAACATATTCTTTTACAATAATATACAAATAATTTTAATGTTATAGATATTATACATCTTTTTGACTTGGCGCATTATAGCCTTAGATGCTAATGCGCCATAAAACTCTAAAACAAACAAACAAACCAACAAACAATCTTGATGAGTGCAAGCATTATTTTGACCCATACATCAGATAAACGCGGATCTATATTGTCCTACTCTCTCTTAACTAGCAGTTTCCCTCAACCCTTGAGGTATCCTCAATGACATTGTCAAAAGAAATCTTTGCACTACTTTGTTCAAATGAATAAGACCTCTACGAACTCTACCTATAAGTACGGGGCACGCTGATGAAAATCCCTTCCCCCTAGAGATCTGCAGATTCCCTCAAGTCTTGAGTTAACCGACAACGATTTCAGCATATGATTCCTCCTGTCGTGTCTTGGTAGAATTTCAGACACATACACATTCATTTGGGGGGGAGGGGAATGGATGTTATTTTACATTATTTTCTTATTGTTATTTACTTAAAAATTTGTAATTCTCTTATCTTAACTAAAATTTGAAATTCGCTGAACACCCTATTGACGTCTTTATTATCCCCCACATACGCAAATCTGACTACAATTTTCAGAAAATTCCAATTTCTAGGGGTGTAAAGCGGTTGTTAGCAGAACAATAAAGCCACACATTTTTGTTTACAAAAATTAACAAACCTTTAATGAGCATACAACAACATTTACATAAAAGAAGGAATAATTAAATACAAGCATCGCAATTCCCATGTACACATGTAAACCATGCTACAATACACTACATTGTCTCTCTATCTCAATTATTCTCGATATACAAATTATAACATCAGTTGTATCAGCTGTATTTTACATAAAATTGACTCCACAACGATTACTCAATCATTCTCTTACTTTACCAATTTGGCTTTCTGTCCTCTTACATCAATAATATTTACTTCAGCTCTTATTACTCCTTTAGAATATTTGTTCTAGCCTCTTACACATAAAACGTATTATATCTGGTACCCTCTTATCTAAATAACATTCCTTATAGGTCACCCATTCTGCCTTAATTAATATTTTAGACATCCTAATTATCACCTTAGTCATCCCTCTTTACTCATGAGGTTTTTCTATTAATAAAATTTATTTCTCTTTGCACTTCATCTGATATGTTACCTTGTTTGGCACTTGGCCTAATTTAATGATATAGGTTAACTTATCCTTACAGTACTACCCTTATAAATATAATTTCTTTGCTAATTCCTTTATATTATTACTTTCCTTTTACTACTCCTGAACCACCCTTACATTTATTCATAATCATTAACAACAGGAATGTTCCTTTCTTTTACAAGGACCATCTATCACTGAATTGCTTACAGAGCTAGGTTATGAGTCCTTGAGTTCAGGTTTCAATAAAGAAACATGGAACAGACTTACATTCCGACTTCGCCGCTACTTCCAATGTCCTTGTGTTCAGGTTTCCTACGTGGCTGACAGGCTTACTTCAGATCCTTAGGCACTCCGGTTTTCTTTCGAGACTGACAGGCATGCTTTCTCTTCTGGGGCACTCTTGACATGACGCATCTTCTTGTGTAGACGATTTATTCACAGGCGTACATACCTGGCTCAATCTCCTTACAAGGGACTACATTACCAAACTCGCCTACCTCCACTTCAACCCACACTCACGACCTTCTCCCCTTTGACCACACTACACAGAAGTCAGACACAGAATGCTCTTCTCTCTCAATTTTTCTCTCCCCCCTCAATTTTGGCACGCCCCTCCCCAAGGACTCCAACCAATCTTCTTTTTCTGTTTAAATTTACGTTCCTTTCCATTTGCTAACACAATTCTCCCAAGCTGTCTCCCTAGTGCGCAAACGAACCCTTTTCTCGAACTTTCTTATTTTTTTTTCTCACAGGCAGTATGACTCTTTCATGACCACCGGAAACCTCCAAAAACACTCTTTTCGTTTCACACCTTTCTCTCTAAATGTATCCCAACACCCAAAAAAATCAGTCATCCTGACGCCGGTTTATTTGACGCGAATACTGGACGTCCACTCATTTCCTGTTTTGGTTCTATCGGTGTCAAAGATCAAAGGAGGCGCTTCGTATAATCCAGTTTCGCCTCCTATTGTTCTTCCGTAAGCAACCCCTTTACCTAGTCCAGCTGTCCCTGTTTGCTCTCTCATATTATTTGAATTACTTTTTTACTCCTTTGCTACTATTCTTAATTCTCACGCTAAAACTATCCATTACCAAATCTAGCGTTCTTCAAACTTTAACCTTACTTCTAGCAAAACACATTTTTAATTTAATTTGTAAGATTTTTACATCTTACACATAAGATTGAAAGGAGATATGCTTTTTTTTTTTCAATTTTCCTTTTTATTTCAGTTGTTCTATGTACTTTATATACAGGGTGATTCGCTACCAGTGCGACAAACTGGCAGGAGGTGCAGGGGGCACAAAGACGAATCGGAATCACATAGCATTGCAGGGTCCGAAATGCCTTCGTCATGCAGTAGAGGATGTTGAACGGGAGGTCGCGTGAACAGCGATCCCGCTGGAAGTCAGCATTTGCGAACCGTTTCTGTTGAAGAAACCAAGTAGCAAAAGTCCTCCGGAGTGGATAATCCGCAGGCTCCAATGATTGGACGCGTTTCAGATGGTATGAACTCATTTGGTTTGTTGACAGTATCCTCCATACAGTGGATTGGGAAATACCCAATCGTTGGCCTATCGCTCGAGTACTCGTACTCGGATTGCCTTCTGCAAGACGTAGGACATTCTCCTCATTGTCTGGCGTCCTCGTCGTTCGCTCTCGATTCATGGTACCTCTCGTGAAACAACCAGTCTCATGTAACCTTCTGTGCACACGTGCGAAAATCGTATGATGAGAAGCACGCCTGTGCGGGAAACGTTCCTGGTACAAGCGCAGAGCGGCGCGCCCGTTACAGTCCGCAGCTCCATACGCGAGGTGCATGTCGGCCAGTTCAACGTTTGAATACTCGTCCATCCTACTGCCTCGGTTCGCAAATGCTGACTTCCAGCGGGATCGCTGTTCACGCGACCTCCCGTTCAACATCCTCTACCGCATGACGAAGGCATTTCGGACCCTGCAATGCTATGTGATTTCGATTCGTCTTTGTGCCCCCCCCCTACACCTACTGCAAGTTTGTCGCACTGGTAGTGAATCACCCTGTATACGCGAACTTTATTTCCTTAAAAATTGGCATTAAGTATTATTGATACCAAACTTTTAAGTAAACCGAGTGAGACATACCGTCTTACAATAGTCGCTTTTCCATATCAGATATCTCCCGATGAAAACGTTCACTAATTAGCCATGCTAATGACTGATTAGTTACATCATTGTTTTATCGATTTGATATGGCTATAGATGCCCTGCCCTGCATAATGTTTCTAATTTGTGGGAAGACAGAAATACCCTCTGAATTTCGCTTCGCTTGTTCTCGGTAATTTATTCTTTCGATATAAAAATTCATCACCATCTTTATTCATGACTTCTGTAAAGTTTTTCATCAGGGCTCAATTTAATATGGAGAAGAAGCAGAAAATTCTTTTTTACGAGGGGGTTAATGCAAGACAGTTTGCTTTTTTTTTTTTTTGCTCTGGAATTCTACAATGTCTAACAAGCCATCTTTGAACGACGGGTGCTGCCTGCAGTTTTCTCGGCTGCCCCAACCAAAAAGCAATATTTTATGTGGCCTGGCTGGAGTGAAAGAAGTGCTATCACTTTCAGGTCACGACAGATATTCAACAAGTATCTGTCATAGACAATATTTTTAAAAATCACCTGTATTTTCATAGCATTGTTTACGTGGCAATTCAGTATTTTATGGCAATCAGAATCTTTGTAAGACATATTTCGATCTTTTTTTCAAAGAAATGGTAAATTTACTTTTCCGAAAAAACTTTACACTAAGTTTTAGTGCTATTTAGTGTTATTTATCACGTACCCAACTGAATTGCATATTTATTATAATGATGAAATGTTATCACGTGTACTTTTGATATACTTATTTTTAATTCATTTACCAAAAACCCTGTTATTCAAATAAAGATGGGAATCCTAATTATAACATACTGTACTTCAGTCATTTTACACTTAGAATATGACAAGAAACCGTGTCTTGCTTCTACCATCAACTAAAAGAGTAATTTAAAAATTAAATTATTTCGAAGACTACCAATTTCTGCGCATTTTTCTTTAATTAAAAACAAACAAACAAACAAAAAAAACTAATCACCACTTCGATGCATTTATGAAAATTTGATTTATTGGATCGAACGTTTTATTTAAATCGGTACGAGATCAAAATAACGTGTTGCTATCGTTAATGTTCAATTTTATAACATTAATAAATTAGTTGTGTTGTTGATTCCAAAACATTCGCTGGTAGTATCAGTAATGATATTAGATGGTTCTGTTACCAGATTTAAATAGGGTTCACCAATTCTCTTTTAAAGTGGGTGGAACATATATACTCTATTAGATTTGTGAACTGCAATTATTATACAAAGCTAATTATGATACTGTAGGAAATAGTTTATAAATACGAGTATGTATTCAACGTTCGCTGTCAGTTGGGCTTTCTGTGACATTTCGAGTTAACTCTAATTTTATTATCCAGCGTTGTTGCATTTGGTTTGTAATTCATTGATTGACGGTTGAAGATATTTTGCTGTGGAGCATCTTGGGGTATAATGAAGTGTACTTTATCTTGAATAATGTAATGAATGCCCAGAACTTACGAATATGCATAAAGAAAAATCTGCTCGTGAAGGGCGAAAGTTGGTACAATTTTGCTAACGTTATTCTTGAACAATTTTGTCAAAAGAGTAGGATAGAATTGATCCAGGTTATGTTCTTTAACTGCTGTATCTATTAAAGATTTTCCATAAGATGCTTTCACGAACGGCATGGTGATAAGCTGAAGGTTCAGTCACTTGTCAACCTCGCTTTCTGGATATCACCCCATGCTGATTTTTTTTCATTTCTGAGAGCTGCAGTCTGCCACTAAGTGACAGTCGTATTTTACTACTGCCATTGCTACTGAAGATTATACCACCAGTGCAAATATTATCATTCTATCCCGTGCTGTCAACAGAAAGCTGAATAGTGAAAAATTCTGCGGAATCGGCTGAAGTTAAACACTACTTAAATACTGGAAACTGAATAAGAAACAAGATAACACCATAGTTTTGTTTATGTAGCTTTTTAGGCTCATCAGTAACTTGGCCATATCGCGTGTATACTCGTATAATATGTCTGTAAATTGCGTTTGTTCTTTGGTCGATTTGCTGTTTTTCTGTAGAGCGAAAACTGATTTTCCGGTAATAAAAAAATTCATGCTACCGTCGCCTGAGACCGACTAACTCAGCCACGTTGTGAAAAAGAGCCCATAAAAATTCTTCCCGTCATTTGACTGGATTCGAACTTGGGACTTTTCCAACCGGTGTCGGGAGGACGGCGATTATTTCAAGTGTGCTACTCACGGGGACGATAACATCATAGTTGAAGGAAGCAGTGTGTACAAGAACAAATGGACAGGATCCTTTCAATTCATAGAAAATAGGTCTCAGCCAATCATTAAGGATAATTCTATGGCAATGTTCCATATAACTATAATAAAATAATGAAAGAAAGAAGCTTTGAAAAGTTACATTCATAGTACTTCTCATCACTGGTGAAATGTTTACTCGCGATTCATATATTATTAAATTTATTTATAAAATATAGCAGTTGTGTAGAAACAACTTCATCTTCTGGAACATGAATTTGTCGGTTAAAATCAAGAGATGCTAAGTTTTGATTCTCCCAAGAAAGCTCTGACAAATAGGGTCATGATTAAATCCCATTCCGTTATATAGAAATGATATATTTTAGTCAAGGGTCCAAAAAATTTGGGGGGAGGGTGATCCTCAGGAGTCATAAAAATTTTGACATAGGTTGTCAAAGGAGTGTTATGCTGATTAATTAGTTATTTAAGTCGCACTATTTCTTCGAGTTATTATGGTCAGTATTGACAAGGTTCAGTAGGACCACAGCAATTAAATCCACTACATCTTTCCAATTTCTGTTAGTAATTCTCGTAAATTCGAGGTGAAGGAAATTAAGCTACCAGACTGAAAGGTGTTACTGAGATGTGAACCAGTATAAAGGGGCACTAACTGTTGAGAAATTCTATACTCCTTAGTTTCTTAGGAATACAAAGTGGTAGGTGATTTTCATTTCCCACTGCGATTGCATTGCCTTCATTATTCGAATTCTCTAGGGAAAAAACCGTGGTTGGATAGCTGAGCAAACTTTAGGTTATTTCCTTTCTTCGTTCTTTCGGTCATAAAATAGGAGTTATATCGTTAAGGATACGATAGGAATCATAAAGCTCAAATCCTGTCTACTACGAGGATACAAATTAAAAACAGATCTTTTACCGGACTTGGCTTAATGGTAGCAGTTAGACTCCGAGTTAGCCAGTGGAAAAATCTCCATAATTCCGACTGATCTTTCCTGGAGGAAGAATGTGGGAACAAATACGTAGACCAAGCTTCGTTTGGTAATTGGGAATATTTTTATGTGCACGCCATACCAGAAACTTTTATCCTTTTATATTCCGTATCTTTTTCAACTTCTGTTTTAAAGAAATAATGAAAACTCTAAGCTGCTCAGAATTTTCAAAATTAACTTAAATAACATAGTTTCAATTATCGCAATTTAGAATTCTTTTAAAATTAGATTAATTTCACTAGTCATTATTCAGTCTGCGATTCTTTGTTTTAAAGGTGGTGCTTCGCGTATGCCCGTGTTCGCGCTGATATTTCGTTTCAGAGATGGTCTAATCTAGAATCTCCTTTTTTGCTTTCTTCGTTTCAAAATATATTTGTTCCTTGCTACAAAATTCATATGCTATCTGTGACTCCCTTGACTGAGTCACACTGAGTTTTTTACCTTTTCTCATCGAATTTCCCTAATCGTGTATTTTCTTAATACTAGTTAGTGATTTTAGTCCAGCTTTAGGGATACTGAAGTATGTATTTATCCCTAATGAACTTGCACAAAGTATTCATTTACTCCCTAGAAGAATAACAGTTGCCGACCGGGCTAGCCGAGTGGGTAAAGTACCTGCCCGGCAACCCAAAGGTCGCGGGTTCGATTCCCGCCTCGGGCTTGGATCAAAGTACTGCAAAAACCTTGGGAGGTGCAATATGGCCACAGAAGCCGATGCGCCAATAACTACCAAATCAAAAAAAAAAAAAAAAAAAAAAAAAAAAAATAACAGTTAATTATAATTATTCGGTCAACGTTTATAATCAGTTCTACAAAAGTGACTCTTTAAGCTGCGCTGCATTTCTTGGCTCTGATTTCGATAATCTGGATCATAAAATTGATGTTTATCATCCTTGTGTAGAGATCTTTTTCTCTCAACCTTTTTAAGCTCTGTATTGTTCATAAGAACCGTAATGGCGTTATCAGCTGATAAGACCAAATGGGATGACATGACATCATTTCTGATTTTACTTCACTTAAAGCAATAACCCAATTCCTTAGTTTGGGTTATTGCTTTAAATTTCATATCTTAATACTTTATCTGAGTATATCACTGGAATTATTTTATTAAGAATGAAAACTTTCATTTCACACTATCTAAACCTCTTCATCTAAACCTTGAGTTTTCCAACAGACGTCAGCCTCTTTTACAGAACAGTTGCTATGTTCGTTTCCACCCATAGGAAATGTTTGTGTTCGAATTTTGTTGAGACCAGGAATTTATTTTAGGCCTTTTTCAAGAGACTGAATTAGAATGTATTGGGATTAGAACGTCCTCAGTTTATAGACAGCACACATTTTACTTTTCTGAGCTGCGATTTGCTTTAGCGCTAATTCAGAACAATCAGTCTCCAATAACTCAATGTCGAACAAGTTCCACAGTGGTCTTGAGTATTCACAAAGTAGAAAACTCACTTCATGTTTAAATAGCAGTCGTGCTTTCTGGTCCTTTATAAAGAGTATTACTACTGTGCACTCTGAGGCCACTCGTGTTCACAAAAGAACAGCCACACTAGGGCTACCAAGAATTACCTCATCTACCCATGCGTATTATGTCCATAAATTGAGTGTGTTGTCTGGTCACTTGGCCTGTTTTACTGGACAAAAAATCTGCGCTTACAGTGTAAAAATCTTTCTATCCACTCCTGAGACCGACTAACTCAGCCGCGGTGTGAAAAAGCCCATAAAAGTTCCGCTTGTCGTTGATAGGATTCAAATCAGGGCTTTTTCTACCCGGAGAGGACGGTGATTATAATCGTGTGTTATTCTCCTAAGACACCCTTGTTCGACATAGTGTTAAGCGGCACCGGTGGTTCTCGCAACCAGTGTTCTTTAGGACAGATTTATGTTTTTAATTCCTACAGAAATAAACAGTTTAACAAAATTTTTAGAGTTGTAGTGACTCTCTTCTGAACAAATAATTAAATGTTCAGGTGGATGAATGAATATTGATTTGTTATCGTGTAGGGTATCAATTAAACGTGCATGGAATTGTGGGTGAATATTGGAACCAGCTTCCGAATCAATTCGTTATCTTTGGCATTTCTTTAAACGGCGACTATTCGCGGTGTTTTTTGTATTTCGAGTCACGGTTCTTAGTCCTGAAGCCTGCATCAGAATAAAGAAAGGGGACAACTTTGGCTTCTGTGCACCTTTTTATAGTCGCATTGACTTTTTTTTGTATTTACTTTTAAGTGCTGATGTGTTTCTAAATGCCTGAAACACTTTCACGGGATGGCTAAACGACTCCTTGAAATCCAAGCGGTAGCGTAGAAATCTGGTCGCGCCTCTTTTTCATATGCTTGGTGCCTGTCATTTTTAGTATGATATATCGTTCTGATAAGAGGTCGAAGAGCCAAGATAAAGAGTAGCAGCGACAGAAAATTTCCCTTACTCGATCAAGCATTGGTGTTAAAAGAGGGAGAAAGGCTCACCGTGTGTTAGAATTTTGAGCAGAATCTAAGAGTTGGGGGTGCAAAGTTCCCTTCGGAAATGATTTCCTTAGCTCCTCTTATATAACACCGTGAGAAAGTAATCAAAGGATAAATATTTATTGTTCTTTGAATATCTTACGAACTTTAATTCTTAAATTACATTTCCTAGTTAATATAATTCTGTACTACAAATTTTCCTGTGTATTTGTAATTCGGCCAATTTTATAATCATTTGCTAAGAATGCGAAATGTTATACTGAATCATTGAGAATATGCAGAAGCGATTCCTGAAATAAAAGTTCTCACCATGAGATGTCTCATGAGAATATTTAGGCAAGAGTGGACTCGCAATTATCGGACCATAAATATCTTGTACAAGACAGTTATCCTTCCAATTGTAGGAACACTACGTACGGAAGTGTTACCCTTCCGTACGTAGCAGTGGCATAGTTTTTTGAGAACCAAGCTATTAACTTTTCAAAAGAAAAGGATCATTACAAAGATGTTTTCTTCTGGCTTTAAACCGTATCTGGCGAATAGTATCCGCCCTTGAGAGTGGCACAGTTGGTTGAATCGTTGTCCTCCCCAAACTTGCTTTTAAAGCCGGAGTTTGAATCCCGTCGAAGACGTGAGGAATTTTTATCGGCCTTTTTCACAAGGTGAAGACTGATTTAGTCGATCTCAGGCGAGGTTAGTATGGTTTTTCGTCTTGAAAACAGAATCGATCTCAAAACACACAATTTGCTAACGATACTGTATATACCACGCAATATGGCCTTAGTCGTTGATGCTCTTAAAATCCTACAGCAAACAAAGGAGCAGAACGGCATAGGTATGTTGAGGGTCTGACGGCTCCGGGGGTTTCTCCCATCTCCGCGTATGTTCTATGTATCGAGTGAAAGTACCCTGTCGATGCCAGAGGTTTAAAAATAATGTATGGGTCATGTGGTATGTAGTTTGTTGTGCCCATTGTTCATCCGGCCTGTTGGCCGCCGGGGCCCCAGTGGGACCGCGTTACCATACCTAGCGACGGGGACGCCGGCCGGGTGTACCAAGAGACTAATTATACTCTGGCAGGTCCTGCCACTTACTTTCCTGGGATTTCGGTGACTAGGACCTAAAATAAAGGTTGGAGTTATCGCTGTTGATTTAAGTAAAATTGCATTTAGAAAGCGCTGCGTGGGGTTTTACGCTGAAAGAACTATTTCTAGAGAGCCTAAAAGGTCGGGCAAAATTTGATGTGATTTAAATTTGGACATGTGGGGCAATCGCTGTACAAGAGAAAGTAATGGGAGGGAGGGTGAAATAGGAAGAAGGGGTCGGATAGGAAGGTGGCCCCCCATTTTCAGTGGGGCATGCCCATGCCCCACGACATGGGGAGGCGAGGAGAGGAAAAAAAAAATGAGGAGGAGAGGAGAAGAGCAAATACCTCCTCCCCCCTCCCCGAAAAAAAAAAAAAAACCGCACAAGGGAGTGCAGTTTTGGGTCGACAGTAGGCAAACGAAATCATCCTAAAGTCTTGACTTTCTGTGGTAAACTGAGTTTTTTTTTTTTTCCTTGTTTGACCTCCTGCATTCTTTGTAGTCGAGTTGCCTTTGATATATTTCTATCATTGTTTTCCTTCTAGAAAATAGATCCTGGGCATATTGACTGAGTGCCTTGTAGTCCTCCTGAGTATCTAACAGTCTAGGTTCTTGGTTGTCTGGGATATATTGGATTGCCGTTATTAGGCGTAGTCGTAGGTCATCATACAAATCGCACTCAAACATTGAGTGTCTCCAGGACTCTGGGTTGCCACAGGGACAGTCCGCGTTATTTATGATGCCAAGTTGGTGAAGTTTAGCTTTAAACGGGCCATGTCCTGTAAGGAGGAAGGTGGTATTTCGACCAGGGTGAAACCACACTGGCGCCTTAGGGTACAGCTTGGTGACAGTGGGGAGAAATCTTCTGGTCACGGCACCTTTTTCTGTGTTGCTCCATCTCCTCTACCAAATCTGGACGAGGTGGTCAGTGATGCTTCTCTTCTCATAGTTGCGGACATTAGTGATGTCAGTGGTGAGGTCATACATTGTAGCCGATATGTTTCTGGCAAGATGGTAGGGCAGACCACAGCGGATAGCTTCGAGATCCAGGGGCAGAACTCCTACCAGGACTTGGAGGGCAGCCGTGCTAGTCGTTCTAGTTACTCTCGACATAGTAAGAAGGATGATCCTCTGAATGGTTTAGAGGATCCGTTTATTCACTTCTAGTGCCGCCCTCGCGTACCAGACAGGGGAGCCATATGTGATGGCAGGGATGAAGAGAGCTTTGTAGTACAGAGTACTACAAAGTACTCTGTACTACTCGGTAGTACGTCTGAGTCCCCAATCCCTGCGAGTGACTCTAGCGATGAGGGCCGCGTATCTTCTTAGCAGAACGGTATCCAATGCTGCTCCTCAGGTAATTTCTGACTTCATCCTTCTAGAACTCTAATTTACAGAGATGTGTTTCCTTATCAGAAATAATACGCCAATCGAGTTTGGTATCACTATGAATAATTCAGTCGACCCAAAGTGAGAGAAGCACGTTGTTTACAGATTTTGGTTTTCAGAAGGAAAGATAAATGGACAAACTGCAAACATGGGCTCATAACAAAGCAGTTCGTATCAAATGTTACTTTTATAAATGCCTACAGAAAAATGATTCGCTCAGAGTCTTTTCACAAATTATATCATTATTGGTCATGCGTCAATCACTGCTAAAACAAAAATTTTTTCATTTTTCTGACTCGGACCTCTGCTTTTGTGGGGCTTTATAGAACTGGGAGCATCTGCTGTATTACTGCCCGATTTATGAAGATCTGAGATAACATTCGAATTCTGTCGCACAAATATTTGATACAGGTAAAGGACACAAATTCAATGAAGACCCAATCGTATTACAATATTTTCAAAATTATGCTAGAGCTTTATTTATTTATGCTAGAGCTTTATTTACTCGTCAGAAGTGACTCCTCAGGCAATCGTCTGACAACTGAAGCAAACTTGGTAATAATTGAATAGGAAAAACCTGATGAGCGGTTCTCTAGGAGATAATCTCACAGATTGGCTATAAGTAATTTTAAATACCTTACTTACATAGGTGGGTACTAGGAAGCAGCTTTCTTCGTGACTGTTGCTTACTGGTAGCAGAGTTGCCAGAAGCAACTAAACAATAATATTGTCGTAATAGGGTTTTAGGAGTACAGCGACTGAGGCCATATAGCTCCATGTATATTGTCTGTAAATTGTGTTCTAAGGTCGATTTTCTGTTTTCTGGACAAAAAAACCCGAGTTTCTGCAGGAAAAAAAAACATGCTACCCTATCTTCAAGACCTGCTGACCCAGCCACCTTTAAAAAAAAGGCCCATAAAAATTCTTCTCGTCATTGAGGAGACTCGAACTCAAGTCTTTTCCACCCGGTATGGTGAGGACGGCGATCTTACCAAATATGCTACCCACAAGGGCACTAAACGACACTCACTCTTGGCCATTTTACAAAGTTCTGTATTCATCACAGAGTGCTATGGTTGGAGTTGAGTTAGCCTTTAGGAGTCGCCCTAACTAAGACATAACACATTTTCACACACGTCACCTTGGGCTGTTTAATCTGGTATAAATAAATAATTTATTTAGCTGCCATTCATACAAGGTTATTCTCGCTAGAGAAGGTCATAATTCTTTCCCGTTATCGTACATCCTGTTAAACGTCTGCTGTTTGTGTTTTGAAATGACAAGATGCTTAGTAGAGGTATTCCGTGTGGGCGGCCTATCGTTCACTAGATTTTAATCCGTGACGTGTTTTGATAATGGGATACCTGAAGAATATCGTCTATCGTGATGGTTGAAGCACTGGCAAGGCAAAAGGCTAGCATTTCCCTTCGCTTAGTAATATAATTTCAGACTTTAGCCTTTGTGGCTAGCGCAGTGGTTGTGATCACTGCTCTTCCGTTCCATACAGGCAAAGTGTGGGCTTCCGAAGATCCATTCCTGTCTGGATGGGAGAAACATTAATGGATTTTTTTCATAATCTGGTCGACTAAGGCTGCAGCAAGAACTGCGTGGTTTTATTTTCTAACACTGGAGTTTTTAATCTTGAAGAAGCAAACAAACGACCAGGGAATACACATAAGCATTTAGCATTAGCCGAGGCATATTATGCAAGAAAGCAAGCTTTTACAGCATCAACCAAAAAAAAAAAAAAAAAACACGCTCCCATTTCACCCCCCCCCCCGTTCGTTCCAAGTACCTGTCCAGCTCAGCCTTAAATTTATTTAGGCTATCAACTTCCACAACAAAGGATGGAAGTCTGTTCCACCAACCAACCACCCGCTGGTTAAAGGCAAACTTCCGTACATCTATCTTTTCTCAATTTGAATTTATGCACTCTCATTATTCTGAGCAAGAGGAAAAATTCCATCAACAATGAGCATGCTCAAACCATTCAAAGCTTTCACCTTAATCAGATCACCTCGCAGGTGCCTAGTCTCCAGCTTTTCTTCGTAAGAGCAACGCTTTGTTCCATTCACTAATCTTGTTGCCCTTCTCTGTACTCGTTCCAACAGGTCTACATCCTTCTTAAAATGAGGCCTCCAGACATTTATACAGTACTCAAGGTGTGTGGCCTGACCATTGCGTTATATAAGGGGATAATCACCTCCTTATCAATGCTAGAAAAATTCCTGTATTTCATTGACAATACACTGAGTTACTCTTGAAGACCGTCTGCACTGATCAGAAAACTTCATATGTGCCTGCACAATTACCCCTCGTCCTCTACCACTGTCAGTGTAGTACCACAGAGTTGATACGTCACTCTGAGGTTGCTGCTTCCCATATGTAGTACTTTACATTTGTCAATGTTAAGCTTCATTTTCACCTCTCAGCTCAGTACTGAACCCTGAGGGACTCCACTAATAACATTAGTCCACGATGAGCAGTGTACATTGATTACCACTCTGTGTTCTCCACCTCAACCATCCCTTTATCCATAGCAGCAATTTGCCTCCAATGCCACACTGCTCCAATTTGTGCAGCAGTCTTCCATGTGCAACAGTATCAAAAGCCTTTCTAAGATCCAAATATATGATATCAAAGTTATTCCCTGCATCCAGTTCCTTTGTGACCACATCATAGTATCCAATCAAATTGGTCAGGCAAGACTTACCTTTAACAAAACCATGCTGTGTCCGAACTATAACTGAAGTCTTGTCTAGATGATCCCGCAGTGCTTCTTTAACCAGTGCCTCCATTAATTTTCCTGGAACAAAAGTTAAACTAACAGGTCTATAATTACTCGTGTTGCCCTTTGATCCTACATTGTGAATTGGGGTCGCATTTGCACATCTCCAGTCCATGAGTACCTACCCTGAGTCCAAAGAAGCTCTCATAATTATGGCTAAGGGTTTGCTTACTTCCTTTGCTGCCTCCTTTAATATAACTGGATAGATCTCATCCACCCCGGGTGCCTTTTTTATGTTTATCTTCAACAATTTCTCCTCCACTTTCCTCTCAGTTTTTTACAAAATCATCCAGCCCACTGCCAGAGTTTAACTCACCTCTGGCATTCCGCTCCCTGAATAACTCCTCATGGGTGAATGTAGATGCAAAATACTCATTTAGTTTGTTAGCCATCTGAGCAGGATCATCAACAGTTGAACCATCAATATCCAGTGGACCAATCTGATTCATCCCTTTCCTTCTAGAGTTTACATAGGTAAAGAACTCTTTGTTGTTTTTCTTTGAATCCTTTGCCAAGGATTTCTCATCTGCCTTTGCCTGCCTAACCTCCTTTCTAACTTGGTTACAGATCAACTTGTATCTATCATAGGCTTCCATGTCACCCATTAATTTATATGTATCCCATGCATTTTTCTTCTCTGCCATATGTCTCATTAGTTCATCTGATATCCATTTAGGCCTAAATCTTGAACAATATTTCTTAGTTGGTATGTAAAGCCTAGTAGCTTCCAAGATAAATTCTCTGAATGCATCCCATTTTGAATTTGCTGTTGGTAACATCATCAGTTGGTCCCACCGTATAGAATTTTAAATACTGTCTCAGACATGGTATGCTTATAACTCATGGCATTAATTACCTCGGCGGAAATTTTATATAACAGCCCAGGACGTTTTCGAACACTTCTGACCAATTGTCATTCAATTGTTAAGATATACGCAGGCAAATTTCTCTCGCTCTCTTCCTCCGTCTCCCCGTATATAAATATATGGTGTTACAAAACTTCTTTGCCATAGGAAAATTATTTACAATTTAACACCTACAAATGGATCGACCTGAGAATCTTACACTGGACAAGTTGGAAATTTCCGTCGCTAAAAGGTGTTTTTAACAGTTCCATTCAAATGGAAACACTTCGTAGTCCAAGTTAGGGTCTAGAAGAAAAGTCGGTTGTTTATCTTCATTGACAATATTCATTCACGATTTTCAAGGCGTGTTATCAGTATCATCTTTTTGTAGTACGTGTTGAACAGACAACTTGTGTGATTGAGACCCGCTTTCTGTAGTACTTGAACTATGCGTACTTTGTGGGATGAAATTTAGCACTTTACCGATGTTTTCGCAGTCTCGTAACGTAATCCTGACTCGAACGACTTCTCGAACAGTTGAAATCGATTATAGGCTGCTCACCCATTTAAATCAAATAGCGATTGCCTTCGCATCTGTTTAGGACCTAGTTTTGCAAAGTAGATGCCTCGAAATCTTGCGGTGTCCCAAAGGATTTCGGCAAATTTGCATCGTGTTATTTTCATTCTGATTTCCTTTCATAGTGTTGATGTAATTGATTGATTAAAATACAATTATTGAGTGATACATTAAAAATTTACGACATTTATTGCTGCATACTAGGCGGCCGGTGAGTACTGAACTACCAGTAGTCGATTGCAGATTTATTATTTGTAAACAGTTGTATTAGCTGGCAATAGCAAATTATTATTTAAATTTGTTACGGCTATGTAATTAAAAAAAAAAAAAAAGCCCTGCGATGTCAGGACCATCCGAGAACCAACTCATCTGCCCATGTGTAATGTCCATTAATTTCGATTTGCCTGTTTTCACTGGACGAAATCTAATAAAAGATAACCCTCCCCTGAGACCGACTAACTAAGCCAGGGTGTGAAAAAAAGCCCATAAGAGTTCTTAGAATCACTGTGGGGATTAGAACCGGGGGGCTTTTTCCACCCGGTATGGGGAGGACTGTGGTTCCTGGCGTGGAGAAAGTGGTATCCTGTGCGCACCCCTGGCTTATGGTATAACATACGTGGACACGGGTAAGCATGTTGTGCGGTGAAATCCATTGCCAAAATCGGTGACGATGCCCATTGTCAACTGTGGCATTGATCTATGATTGTCTTAAAACAGTTGCAATGAAGCATGTTTTCACAATTAGCGTTGTCTCTCACAGACCATGCAGGAAAGGCTCAGTTCGATTAGCGTTGCTGGCTGAAGTTTAATATTTCTCGTCCGGGCTGGAGGAACTTTTATGGGCTTTTTTTTTTTTCAACTGAGTTAGTCATGTCGGGCGAGTGTTCCATGATATTTCATCATGAAAGCTTGAGTTTTTCAGCGCGTAAAGCAGCATGATGTCCCACGGCTTTAGTTACTTCGGCACAAGTTCAATGCATTTGATCTAGTGTTTCCATGGCCGTCAGCAAATGTTTGGCTGCATTAGAAATTACAGCTATGCGTTTAAGTAAATTGGTAATGAAACATGTAAATCTTGGCTTAGGTTACCGAAGTTTAACAGATTAAAGCTATATTCTTATAAAAAAAAAAAAAGTGGAATAGAATTGAGAGAGAGAAAGATTCAGGTCTCTTCATACCTGGCAACTTCAAAATTAAAGTCGTTTTAACCAAGCTTGCCGCTCTTTTATCTCCAGTATCAGAAATCACTTTCGCTAATTAAATAGCTATTGTTACTTAAACAGGGGAGAATGAATAAGTGATGGTAGAGTTTTTAAGGAAAGAAACTTTAAAGTGAAAGAAGAGAGTCCGTCGCCGATAATAGAGACGAAGTAACTTCATGCTTAATTAATGCAGAAAAGCCTGGATTTGTAGAATGGCTTGCGTCTACCTTGCACATCAAACCGAAACTTCGTTCACAAGAACAATCAGCTAATTAATTTACAACGCAGCCTGTAGAATTCGGAGATGCTTCAGTAATGAAATCGCGGAGTTTTAAATGCCTTTGAGTAGGCCAAAGGTTTACAGTATTTGTAAAATTTGTAGGTATTCGTATCCATTGACTTTACGCGCATTTGAACATAGAGCTATGAATCCCAGCCATAGATGAACATAGAGCTATGAATCACAATGGATTCATCCCAGGTAGGGATGAATCCATTGTGATTTTGTCTGGAATTACTAATTAGTTTCATTGGCATGGAAAAAAGGCATTAAAGCTCAAAATTACTAGTGGAAATTGAAGTTGTTACTGTAGTTCCTACAGCGACCCTATTGGCACTAATGTATAGATTTTTTTACTTTCCAACAAAAAGTTATGCTTGTAGAGACAACACCGAACAATATCTAGAGAATCCCCCAAACTGAAATGCACCCACCGACTTCCCAGATAATATGCGCTTCAGAAGTATGGGTTGATTGTGCTGTATGAAAAGAGCAAACTATGGCTCATGCGTGCTGCTTTCGTCAATAGCCCAAAGAAATTATTACCTCTGTGCGATCTGATATCTCCGTTATTTATTCTACCATAGCTACCATAGAGGTCATTAACCTAAGTCCTACAAGTGCTACATTTCATAGCGGTTAGAAGCAAACATTCTAACCTCACATGTGGTAGAAGAAATAATGTGATGGCGTAGGTGTAAATAGCCTGTTCAGTAACGTAAATAGCCTATTCTTGCAGCTTTTCGTTTTTCAGAGTGTTAAATTGCTACGTGAGGCCTTGGAAAATACTCCGTGTCTCACAGCGCATAGAAATAGTTGGGTAATATTGTCATGGGATTATTCCATGGATTTATTCGACATTGAGATTTTTCGACATACTTGGAACATTTTAATTTTAACTTGAAGGTTTTAAATTGAAACAGTCTTTCAAGGACTTTGTTTCAGCAGAACGGAATCCTTCTCGATTAAAAATTGGCAGAAATTGTTTCGATAAAAATTGATTATAAGATGGACTTGAAGAAAATGGGAAATCGGATATCAGATGATGGTTAGCAGCGGGGACGAATTTAGAATGGACGTGCATATAAATAAAATGTCAGCTTGGTAATTTGTGCCGTTCAATTGGTTAATATATTAATAACAGTTGTCACAAAAAAATATATATTTTTCGTTTATAAAAGTTTGAAACAAGCATTTGAGACTAGAGAATCTGTCAATGCTTCCTTTGTGCAGCATGTTGTTGATGCGCTCAGAGCTATCGCGGGTCAGGAGTAATATGCTATTCAATCTGCAAACCCATATGAGTTGGATCATTGAGTTTATTGTAAGAGTTTTTTTGTCGCTCAGTTTCAACTTCAGAACACGAAACTGTACTGAGTATTCGCAGCCAGCAGGAGTTATAGTGACTATTAACTGTTGAGTCGAAGGGTGTAATATCAAAACAATAGAGATAACAAAAAACATGATACGCCGGAAAGTAGGCGAAGACACACACTGAAAGGACATTTTAAATAGGGCTGTACTAATATCGAGACGGACATCCATGGGCTCCCAGAATGATTTGCACAGGTCGAAGCATGGATGCTGTTAAAAGGCGCTTTAATAAAGTAACGAAGAGAATGCGAGTCGGCAGTCTGTTCCAATACCACCATCCAATGGAAAATATGTAAATAGTCTTGCTGAAAAATCCCACTTGCCATGGGTTTTTTATCACAGTTTGTGCAAGTTGGTTGCTTTTCTCCCCATTTCTGCCAAACCTAGTACAGTCGCACGACGGCAGGTCGGGAACAGCCCACTAGACATTGTCTCGGAGATGGAATCTCTCACCTTGAACCAACAATTATACCTCGTCGAGAGTCCATCTGAGAGTCTGTCATGCTGCGGGCTCTTCCCATGCTCATCACATATAATACTACGTGACAGGTGTGCACATACCCACGCATCGACTGTTGTCAGCTTTCTCGCTACTGAAATTTATTCCCGCATTACGACCCACTTGTTCCCATTAGAATAGATGGTCCTATGTCAACGTCCTTTCAGTGTATAAAACCAATTAATGCAATCGCACATTATAGCTGAAGACTGATGACCATTCCCCCCTTCACGATGGCTCTGATCCTCATCAAAGAAGATGGAGGAGAAATAACCAAAAATATATTGACTTAACAACCGTGCATTCTGGGTGTGATTCATTTTCGTATGCTTGTTGATCCAAACAAGAGGACATTAATTTGAAATTCAGCAAAGCAAGTTTCAACACTCAAAGATCCCTAAAGAAAGCTTCAGCTGTAACAAGCTTTTGGTTTTAGATTAGAAGGCATTTTTCGCATTTTTAGAAAATTCCAGACTACTTTACAAATTGTGCACGTACATTAATTCCACTTAAACTATTCCCCATTGGAGGCCTGTTTATTCATGTACTTCTGTGTAGTACTTGTCGTGTTCAGGTAATTTCTCTGTTTCGCCATTTAATCCTTATAAATAGCAACACGGGTCCACTTAACTTGTCTTTATGTAGCTGGTGGAAAACTTAATCTTCTTCTCATTTTGTTCTTCGGATGTTTTCCTGCGAGCTTTTAAGATTCATTCATTAATTGGAGTCGAGGTTTTTCCTTGAATAAAAATGCAAAACTGGATTCCATGGGACTGATGCTTGCACAGTTTTTGTCAAGTTATTTATTGCGAATTAGAATGTATTTGCGCAGTGTAACAGAGGAATTATCGATCTAACTTCACTGGTCTTTTTAGATAACTACAGTGACATTAGTAAACGGATCTCTCTCAACTCCTCCTGATTAGAGAAATGAATGAGACCCACGCCTGTAGGGAACTCACTTTCATCTCCATCAATTCACCATCACACAACTGAGGTAAATTATCACGGTTTCTTCGTCCTGAAACCGACGTTCTTTCTAATGCAAACAGTAAAAATAATCCGAACACGAATAGTGATGAAAGAAATATATGCTTTCTTAGTAAAAAAACATTAATAAGGTACAAGAAATAAGTGCATATGAACTGTTTAGTATCGTACACAAAAAAGTATTTGTTTTTTGCGCATTGCGATTAAATTTTGTTCTCTGCCACCAGCATGAGCCGTGATCTATTGTCAGAGGAATAATGGAATAAAGAAATGAAGGAAGAAAAAATCCCCCGAAAGGCTTTACAAAGAAATCCAAACATCTACATACCCGGAAAGTCTTAGTGACAAGAATAGAACGATCCGGGAATTGCATCGCGCATTTTTACGATAGCAAACGCTTCCAATGACACTCGCACTCACCTCTGCAGTGTTTCTTTTCCTATATTTCAAGTTAAAAGTCACGTTTTGCATTTTTCATGTTTTGTATGCTACCTTTGCATTTTGCGTCGTCAGCTTTTATACTTCACCTCATATTCAGAGCTCCGTTTCAACTTTATAGCGGGGGGGTTCCGGCTTCTCTAGTCGCAATTCCCATTGCTTTGAAAATCCAAACCTCCGAATCTTTCCTACCTTCTCCGTTGCATAAATGTTATTCAAACGTGGTAAAACTTATTCTGATAAGCCATATAAACGTACTCTCCACTTTGTCAGATCTTTGTAATAGACAGTATGCGTCCAGGATGTTGTAGATTGAAATTCCAACTCTTGATTATCGAAATGCGATGCGCATATCTCCGAGTATTTGACGATAGTAATCCGCAACTTATTATTGTCTCAATGTGGTACTACGCAGAAGTATGCTACTTTAGACAAGTAAGGCCATTTTACAGAGGCCGAATTGTCCAAAAGAGTGGAATATTAAGGATTGAAAATTCGTGTATAAAATGGTGTTGGAACAGATACAAAAGTTTGTAAATGTATATTTTGTTCTTATTTTCTAAATCCAAAGATGATCAATTTTTCCGCTTTCAGTATTTCATTGTATATTTTATAAAGTAACTTTTTTTCCAAAAAGAAAAATAGCACGAGGCAGTCGGAGACATCGTTTGTCTCCTTAAAACAAAGTGGAAGTTGTCAGTGAGAAAACCTTCTTCGACACTTATTTCTAAACACATTCTCTCAAAGATTCCAAAAAGCTTGTTCCAGCATGCATCTTGAGTTTTTCGTAAGTTTAAGCATTGAATGAATTGTGGGGATTACATTCACGCAAACCTTTAAATTGTTTACACAACGAGCAGAGATTTGTTGTTTCATATGAGTACAGATGTCAGCTTAAACATTTTTTCAGATTTGATCCACTTTGACTGTTTATGATTTTCTTATCGCTTTTACCAGATACAATTACAAGAGCGACATATGGGCTTTAGGATGCGTTCTTTTTGAAATGGCAGCTTTGGTTCATCCTTTTCAAGCAGGGAACTTCCATGACCTTCTCATTTGCATCTTACAAGGGAAAAAAAAGGAGCTACCACCGTAAGTTTCTAGTGAAAGAAAATAAGTATTGCATTCTTTGGTAATTAACATTACTGGTTCTTCTAATAACATTTTAGCAAACCTTCTACGACAAACTAAATTAATTTAAATTATTTAATTTGATGATAGAACTTCTTGTGGTTCTGTTTACAATTCTTCTAGTTTTTCTAATTGAAGAACGCTACTTCTTGTTCTTCAATTTATGATGTTTGAATAGTTTCAGCTTACGAACTTAAATCAGCAGAACCATTAATATCATTCGTGTATTTTTTTTTTTTTACTTATACATTCTAAGAAGAAATCGGCATTTATGAAATGGGCTATGCAGCCAGAGTACTTTTCGTCATTTGTAGAAGCATCAAAATGAATTAGTCGAGGAACTCTCTCATCCGGAAAAGGAAATAGAGGCCTTTTGGCCAAACTTACCTAAACCTATTCATAAACTTTAAATGAGTGAGAAGTCCAGCTTACTTGACTCGAAGCACACGCGAAAGGATGTGAGCGCCCAGTGGGCGACGTATGGTAAGCAGAACTGGCGCTGTGGGATGAGCGACAGCCAGCTTTATTGAACTGTGGCGAATAAACAGTTGTTATAATAATCATGAACAAGTTTTTGGTCGACACGCTCTGTTTCTTTTTCCTGCAACAGTAGAAAATAATGGCCGCCTATTGAATAAAACCATGATACGAACCATCCACTACAATCACAAATCTACTTAAATGCCCATGCACGCTATAAATAATACAACATTATGCACCATTCAACATTTCAGGCGTAGTCTGTTGCATTATTTTAGACAATCATTCTGTAAAACTCTGTTCATAGAAGATTTCTGTTTTGATAGTTGCAGTGAATTCTTTGAAAAGAGATGAACTAAAACATTGATTTTTCATAAGAAATTTGTAATTTTTTAAACGATTAAATTATATTGTAAGTAGTAAAACTGGTTTTCACTCATATGTGACTTTCTGAACGTGTTTCTATTACACGTCAGAGATGAACAGGCAGGATAGTTAACGAGATAGTTAGTGGACTGGAAATGCACATTTTGGCAAGACTCCTTATTGTCCATTCTTATACAAATCATCTGTTCTTGCTTATGGGAGAAAACCCACCTCAGTGTCCCTTCTGTCAGACCCACCTAACAATCAAACATATCCTAATAGAATGCCCTAAATACTCAAGTAACCGGAAATCCAGTTTTTATTCTCTATTCAATTTGCAGGAACCTTTAACTTTATTACACGTACTTGTCAATAATGCACATTTTGAAGCACTATTTAAATACTTTATAAGCATAAAAATATATATAATCGCCTCTAACCATAATATTAAAGACTCGGTCATAAGCTAATAATGAAAAGGCGCAATATGACCCAGGAGGCCTTTGTGCCAAAAAACCCACAACAACAACTGGAAATGCACCAACTCTCCCTGTTCTCCAAAGCAGAGGCGTATTCAGTGGGAATATGCCCCTTAACCATGCGTATAAGTACTATGATTTTTTAGTGTTTCTCACCAACCATTGAAGTAAAAACGAAAGACGAAAAACCAAATTCTTAAAATTTTAATATTTACAATACATTTATTTACAGACAAAACAAAATACCATATTACTGATGATAGCAATTTTAAAATAAGACAACTGTGATATACAGTAAATATACAAGGTGATAATAGATACCGAATTTAAAATACAATAAAATATACTAGGTTAAAAGCGCTAAAATACTAACTGAAGCTTTCAAAGGCTTCTGCCTTCTTTCTCAACAGTTTCTTTCTCTAACCCCAGGGATGGGAGAAAAAGCTATACAACGAGAGTGCTGAGTGTGACCGACATTTGACGTTAGAGTGGTATAAACTCCTGGAACCTACCCTGCCATGCGGCTGAGTTAGCAGGTAATCCTATCCTAGATGTTCCAGGGTTAGCAAGTCGAAGTAGGTGGAATTTGATATTCACACTGTTGAGAAAGAAGGCAGAAGCCTTCGTTAGTATTTTAGCGCTTTTAACCTAGTATATTTTATTGTATTTTAAATTCGGTATCTGTATTATCACCTTGTATATTTACTGTATATCACTGTTGTCTTATTTTAAAATTGCTATCATCAGTAATATGGTATTTTGTTTTGTCTGTAAATAAATTTATTGTAAATATTAAAATTTTAAGAATTTGGTTTTTCGTCTTTCGTTTTTACTTCAATGGTTGGTGAGAAACACTAAAAAATCATAGTATGAATATACCCAACCTCAGAGGCCTATTTGAAGACATGCGTATAAGTGTTCCTAGGTCTCTCTAAAAAAACACTCAAACCTGGTTGTCATGCCCCTCTGACGATGACACTTGGATACGGTACAGCTCCAAAGGGAGTGCGAACGACGTGATGGGCAGCTGCAGGCGAGCAAGTTCGACTTCAGTATTTAGTACGATCGTGGAGTCGCTGATATTAAGTAAGTATCCAGTACAGGATCAGTCTCGATAGGACTGGTATCCTTAATGGATCGCGGTATGGTTTCGTCAGGGAGAAGTCTTGCCTGACCAATTTAGGTAATTATTATGACGAAATTAAAAAAACAGTTGGATACAAGAAACACCTTTGATATTATTTACCTGACTACATTAAAACATATGGTTCCCCATTAATGCTCTTATATAAACTTCAGAAAATTGGAATTAATGGAAGGATCTTCGTTGGATCTAAAGCTGGCTAAAAGAGGAGAGATGGTGTGCATAGTGTTAGGGTCAGGCGCCACCTGTAGTTTCCCACATCTGCGCCATATGTATGCTGTGAAGAAATACAGTACTACTGTAAATGCCAGAAAAGTGTTCTATGTTGAATGTATAGTATTGTGTTGGGTTCTGTTTTTTTTCGTTCTGAAATTCTGCTCATTGTCTTCTGGCTGGTCTCCGTCAGGGTCGCCTGAGTTAAAGTAAGAGTAAAGAGTTGTAGGTGAAGGGGCACCCCCTAAGTTTATAGTGGAGCGTTTACCCGACCAGGTGAAAAGGGAGAATAACCCCAGGGATGGGAGAAAAAGCTACACAACGAGAGTGCTGAGTGACCGACATTTGACGTTAGAGTGGTATAAACTCCTGGAACCTACCCTGCCATGCGGCTGAGTTAGCAGATAATCCTATCCTATCCAGATAATCCTAGATGTTCCAGGGTTAGCAAGTCGAGGTAGGTGGAAGTTCCAAATCGACGTTGGTAATTAGGTCAAGTAGGGATTCTATTTATGATTTGGGCAAGATTCTTACGGGTTTGTAACCCTATCTTGAATTGGTCGCAGAGTCCTGCGCCTAGCAAAGAGGTTCTGCGCCTACCTCGTTAATAGCTAGTAGTATTGTTTGTCAGAAATGAACAGGTGCTTCTCTCTTTGAGGTATGTGTTGGAGTCGGGTGAATAGTATTCCTCAAAGATCAGCTTAATTTGGGCACTTATAATGGTCCCAATCTTCTATTTCTCCACATATACAGTGAGTTATTGATGATTCCAAAGGTAGTCAACTTATGATTAATAGAGCTATGTCCAGTCATAATAGGTACATTAGAGACTGGGAGAAACCAAGGCGGCCACTTTGGATATAAAAGTTTGACGTCAGGGATGAATCTTTTAGTTATTTGGCCCATGTTCGTCCCTTCCCATCTTGTCTGCTAGATTTGTAGTAGCATAGCAGTTAGTTTCACCTTTTATGGCTTACGATTATCGAAGATGGTGGCTGGGATGCCCCGCGACAAACAGTAGTTCAATCCTCGACGGATAACCCCCAAGTCAAGGGGGGGGGGACACCCGCAAGAACCTGGAGAGCTTACTGTGCATCAGGCTCAGGAAGAGGCTAGAATGGCTTTTTCTCTCGGAAATTCAAGTTTTTCGTCCAGCAAACAGGAAATTAGCTACAGGATATACGCAATTTAGAGTCTGTATATACGGAACAATACGGCGTTAGTCGCTGCTGCTCCTAGAACCCTACTACAATAGCTATTCAGGGTGAACAAGGTACAAGTGGAGTCCCTCACTGATCAGTGTTGGGGACCATCTTTTTCTTATCTTCTTTATTGACATTGATGATGGAGTGTAGGGGAAATTGTCAAAGTTTTCTGATGACTTAATGTATGAAAGATGGTTAACGACAAGAACCAGGCCATTTTGCTTCAGTATGACTTAGGTCAGTTGCAGAAATGGTCTGAAAAATGAAAACTTTAGCTTAATACTTCTAAATAGGTTTTTGCAACTGAGGAAAGAGAAATCAGGAGTTACAGCTAGGAGGATGGGTTAAGTGGTCCAGTATGAAAAAGACTTATGGGTTACGATTGCGTCAGAAATTTTCTATACGGATTAAAGAAGTGGCTAGAAGGCGCATAGAATCCTGTCTATGATATATAGGACCTTTTAAAAAAAAGCATGGAAAATTTGTCTCTGTATAAGACAAAGGGACAAGAGAAAAACTTCTACAAGGGAGTCAAAGAAGGGAAACCAGTTAATAAAGGGTACTAATCAATGTACATATGACGAACAGCTTAAAGTGTGCAGTACAAAGTTTAGCAGTTAGAAATCTTAGGTATGATCTGATAGAGGTATATAAAGCCCTGAAGGGGATTATCAAAATGAAGGATGGCGGTATGTTTACACTGAACAAAGCGGCCAGAACCAGAGAGCATAAATACAAAATTTTGAGGCATAATAGAATGCTGGATTTCATGAAGATTACTTTTAGTCAGCGTGTTATATATCATTGGAATGAATTGCGAGCTACAGTGGTCGTGAACATTTATATCTACAGTGTAAATGTTTAGCAGGCCAGGTGAAAAAGTCTTCTGTTATGACTGTACCTATTCACTTATTGAAGTTAAAATGGAGCATTTGCTTTTATTTCCTGATATAATTCTGTGAGAATAAATACTCTTGCCTCCTACACACACACGATTTTAAATTACCGAAATAAGAAACGGAAAATTTCAGCAAACATCGCAAATAACAACTTGCACCTTTCTTTCGACGACATCTCACAGGTGCTTCTGTGTGTAGGCGTATTGAACCCTTTAACCATTATAGCATGTCAAGGCTATTGATAGAAACCAGACGTATAAAGGATGAAATGTTGGAAATAAA
This sequence comes from Mastigoproctus giganteus, assembly GCF_048544385.1. Taxonomy (NCBI): domain Eukaryota; kingdom Metazoa; phylum Arthropoda; class Arachnida; order Uropygi; family Thelyphonidae; genus Mastigoproctus; species Mastigoproctus giganteus. The sequence continues at coordinate 71,951,779 of NC_143577.1, forward strand.
ATCTACGATAGGACGCAAGAAGATCGATAAACCGATAGTTTGTGACCCGTTAAAACAAGACTTGCGCAGCATTACACTCTGCTAAGGAAACTTTCGAATTTAATATAGATAGCGTTCTCTTTACAATTTATCACTGCACTTATCTTAGTAAGAAAAACTTTTCTTAAATTAAGTAACGTTCTTTTCATTCATATTTACTACTTTTTCATAACATTTTCCGAATTAAGAGGCTCTGATAAGTGAAATTTTTTGCATAGTTTTGCAATTGCTTTTGGGCATTGTACGAGCGTAGCGATTTTATCTTCCCCGTTATTCTGTTAGTTCTAAGAAACAGCTTTAATACGTCGTGAAGGAACAGCGCCTTCTTCCATGCCTTTATTATTAGTGGGACCACCTCCTACTCGATTTAATCCAGTTACATACGTGGTCTTAATACGTTTATTAGTAAGAATCTACCTTTTGAAGCATTTTATAACTCTGTATTTTATTTTAAAAGTGCCGAAGCTCTGCTTTCTCTTCCATTTCAATTACAGCTCTCTAACGATTCACACCTTTAATTATCAAGCACCTTAAATTTCCATGCATGCCTTTCCATTCATCGAAGTGCTTCCTCTTTTCCTAATTCTTCCTTGAGTACCCCATTATTTCCACTCATGCACTCTTGCGAAGATGCAAAGGTCCCAAGGTGTTTACATAACCATTAAATATTAGTACTCCATTACTTTTATGCGAGATGTTTCAATTTGCATCGTCTATCTGATACTCTCCAACCGTCCGAGTTGCTCATCCGTGCGTAATTTGTTGCTCTTCACTATCTTATTCAAACGATGGTCATTCTCCTTTAACTCCTCAACTGTTCTTTCCACAAGAAGATTGTTCTTTTCTACTAATATTGTTGAGGAGATTTTTTTCACTGCCATATCGGATTTCTTTTCTTTTTTCGTGTAAGTAAACGTGCACGTCTGTAAAGTTAATAAATTAACTAACTTGAATAAGAAAATATGACAAGTTGTAATTTTTCACAGACTTAATACACTTATTACCACATACTCGTATTACTCCGTAAAATTATTGTTTCCATGATAAAGTTTGCAGTATTTTCATCAATTTTCTAAATGGTAGTCGTTCATAAACTACACTGCTTTTGAACAATGTAATGTCATTCAATTTTTGACATTATTCAATACGTTACTGTTCAGAAATGGTGACGTAAATACAGCGAGTGGTAATAGGCCTGGCAAATAACCCGGAGCTGTGACGCCCGATATTAGTTTACCATGCTTTTGAACTTCAGAAGAAGAGCCGCATCAGTTTGGATAAAATTTGTGATATGCTGATACATTGAATATTATCAGAAATTCGGTCGAAAAAGCGTGGCTTGTCCCCATACGGTAAAACAAGATTATCAGCTTACAACTTCCGACAACTACACGCCATCCATCATACCCTATATTATAAATGCACCCCAACCTGCACAGACGGCTCAAAATCAAAAGACCTAGTCGCAACAGCAGCAGTGTTCTTCAGGTATCAACCTAAGATATAAACCCTGTCAAGAGTGCAGTGTATATACTGCGGAGCTTTCTTGGAAAAATAGCTTGATTCTTTTATTTAAATCAATTTGAAGACACTTCTCCCAAACTTCGTCAGAATGTGCCAAATGATAATATATAATACGATATCTTATTTACATGAGGAAATTACTGATGAGGAAAAAAATAAGTTTGTCAACACAGGGATCACAGTTGGAATTGACACATGGATTAGAGGACTACCCTGATGTTATAAGCTGATGAGGCATCTAGGTCCTCCCGTCCAAACTGTTCCCGATGATGATTCCTAACAAAGCCACCCAAGGGCATCGGGTTAGAAAACAAGAAAATTTACTTTCCCCTCCTGATCGAATCATGTTCTACTTTTGGCAAAAATCATTCATGATTCTTAAAGAATTACATTTCTAAAGAACTTGTCTTCGCATATTCGCTCAGAGGCAATGTCGGACTTGTCAGGGAATTTTAGAATATTCAGAGGGAACATCATTAGAAGACATTTTAATCTGGTTGCTTGGGACTGGAGAGGAAAATTATTACTTCTGAGTGGTATAAATCTGACTGGGCGTGATAGCATTTCTGTCATGCTTGCGACTTCAATACTGTATGAGAGAGAGCCTAGTGAGAGTGTTTCTTTTGATCAGTTTGAAAATACTCCTATAGATGGTAAAAGGCATTTCCCAGAATGAGCCACTTCAGAATCCGATACTTGATTCTGAGGTGCCTAATGGACAATTCTAAGCTTTGGCAGCGGTCCAAAGGGCGAATGCATAGAGGGCAACTGGAGATATGCACCTTGCCACGTATTGAATGATTAGTATGGAATGATAGGCACCAATCAGTTCTGTTTTTTGTTCTCCATAGAATAGCGATGACTTTTCTCTTGGAACTGGCAAAGTGTTAGGCGAAGGTACGCCAATCATCCCAAAGAATAATGAGGCTGGAATGTTGACAGGGTGACTACCTAGCAGGATAGTGATACCGTGTTTTTTTTTTTTTTTTGTTTTTGTTTTTGTGAGTGTTGTTTGTGTGGAGTTGGACGAGTTCAGTTCCAAGCCGATGGTTTTTTAGATATGTAGAGAATCATTCTTGGAATAATCCGACGCGCTCCCAACATCGTGTATGGTGACGAATATCTTTAGGACAGGACGTCTGCATAAATAAGATTCTTGTTTAGAGATAGAAAGCGGTAACGAGCGGCCACCAAGAGAATATCTTCAGAATAAATCCTACCACCTAAGTATTAATTTATTCCAGACTCTATGAGATCTCCCATCCCGTATCAATTTATACAAAGTGCTTTATTGGGTATTCAAAAAAGTGGAAAAGCCATCCGTTCCTGTTAGGAACAAGGACACGTCCACACGAAAACGAAAATGGCTGATCAAGTAGTGGAACAGACAACCAACCCACCAGAGTGCCCTTTCCAGTTCCGTATACTCGCTATAAATCAGCTTTCCACCAAAACTGTCTTACACAGTGACTATCATCCTGGCAAGAGCAAGTATCAGAAGAGTTATATCAAATTAAACTAATAATAGAGCACTGGCCACTCAACATTAGAAAATCTAGGCGGGAACAAGTTGTTCAAGCCAGACTCCGAATTGGAAACGCATTTCTATTCCTGATAAGAGTAGAAAGATCCTCGACGGTGTATAAATCGCGGTACGATTCCAACTGTTTTACATATTCTTCTCGAATGACCTGAGAGAGAGAGAGAGAGAGAGAGAGAGAGAGAGAGAGAGAGAAAAGAAAACACGTCGACTCGCTCTTTTGCTGTACTGGAGAATAACACAAGAATCCTATATTGTGAAAGAAATTTTAAGAGATAGAGACGATATCTTTGATGTTTTTAGTTTCCATAAGATAAAATTCAAATTGTTATTTTAATGGCGCCAGATCGGAGATGTGGACGCGCCAATAAAGTAACAAACTTGTCCGATAATGTCAAACGAAATTCGAGATTCTACCATATTTCTCATCTGTTATTTCTGATTTTCATATGCTTGGGAAGCAAGTTCAAGAATGATGCAGAAATTAGAAATTTCCGTGTTTTGCAAAATGGCATTGGGAGACTTTCTCAAACCTCTTGGATGAGCTATATCAACTTAAAAAATTGTAAATTTGGTGTGGCATAAAATGTAAGACAAGAGGATATTCGATTACAAAAAGTTGCATAATTTTCCTCAATTCTATATCATTGCATTTAGCTACTGATGTGTTTTGCCTTACGAGTCTCAGAAAACATTTCAACATAATGTTTTATCGCTTCTTTTAGTCATTACAGTCTGCTGGTCCAGGACCTTGTGTCGATTTTGTTGCGGGTAGATCCCGAGAACAGACCTTCATCAGACGATATCCTCAGCATCCCTGCTTTGCAGCCTTACATTATGGAATACCTGAGAAAGCATTCTGCTAGTCCTGGTGATAATCAACAGTCCATTCAGGTAAAGAGCTCACCTTATAGAAATATCAAGCAATTCAGAGTTATAACTTTGTCTAGTTTTCCGTTTAACTTTTTATTTATTGCAAATTTTGCTGGCCACCAAATACTTAGGAAGACTCCTCAGTTTCCTAATGAGATAGTTAAATAATTATTAAATAGGATAGATGTAGAACGTAGATGTAAGATAAAGAATAGCCGTAAAAGAATTTTATAGTCTTTGCATTAAAGCTTACACTGCACACGTTCTACTTACCTTCATCACTAAACTGGATTCTTTTTAATGGATTAAAGGGCTCCAGATTTCTCTTCTCACTGTAGTTAGCTTATAGGCACTGTTTTGGAAATATTTTTGTACACATTCTTTTATGTTACAAATATTTAACACTTCCTGTGTTTATTTTCTGTTTATGTACTACCTGTACGCATCGAGCTTCCCAAGGTCCCACTACTGTAGATGGATTTATATAAGCAGTGTTTTTTAAAACTCAAAGTTTGTCAATTTCCACATTAAGAATCTAGTGGCTATAACACACTTTTTCACACCTCATATAGGAACTATTTTATTTTTCAAAATGGCAGATACTGTACCTAAGAGACCATTAGGTTCACTGCGGAGTAACTCACAGCTTTTTTATGATAACTTTTTTGCTACAAATTCTCTGTTAAAATTCTGGAACTCTCAATTGAATAGGATAAAAGTCACTTGCAAAGAATGTCTTAAAGGGAACTTTTTAAAAGACCAAACTGTGGAATCTTTAATACCGTATGTAGTCAAACACACAAAGATACAAGAACAAATCCTTCGCTAAAGATAGACACATGAAAGTGGTTAGTTAAAGTATTCGAAGTTGTGGAAGGCCCATGTTTAAGTTTTTTTTATTCGCCTTTGTGATTAATTGTTAACCAAAAAACGAGATTAAATTGTTAACCCAGAAACATGCTGAGACATTCTGTAGCTTGAGGTGAGATATTGGGTTTTTAATTTGGTAACACATGACATAAATACAAATGTTTATAATTTTCTATTCATTTCAGTTTCCTCTTAATTAATTTATGCATTATTCAGTTTTAAAAATATTGTATTTTATTTGTTTTTATGTTGTGTGCCCAATGATAATAGAAGTTTTGCAGACCCACAAAACGTTCTGCGGATTGATGATCAACAAACATCGCTCTAAATCACCATGTATACCTATAAAAATTTTGGCAAATATTTTATGATCTGAGGTTATCTGTTCATCTAGATAAGAACTTTTTTTGATTGTATTTCATTTAATCTTTTCTTTTACGATTATTTTATTTTATTTTTCAATAACTCTAAATATAATTTTCTCTCTCTAAATCTCGACAATACCAGTAAATCATAATTTAAAATTTATGACGATTAGATGTCAATTATTTTTCTATTTTAATAATATATAAAACACAATCAAATGTCTATTCATTGGTGTAGCTTCCTGGAATGGGAAAGTAGAAACAACTTTCATAGTTCCGTGTTTAAAAAAAAAATGAAATAATATTTCTAGAAAGTAGCAGCTGAAATTTCTCGGAATCCATGATCTCCGTTACTGCTGTGAACGGAATAAAAATGAATGCCAGACATTTTTCCACTTATTTATTTTCACGAATACAAAGACACCAGCGACACATATAGACATCACGCAAAGCCAGTTGCTTATAGGCATTCTCTAACGCATCAGCAAACTCTGTGCGTACACTGTTTTCTTTTCTATACATTTCTAAGTTTCCTGGAATAGAGAAAGATGTCTTTCACGTTATCGCAACTTTTTTCGTTATGGTTATTCTTTACATCTGTTTTTAACCCGTTTTTATTATGAGTGGTGATAGTTTCCTTCTCTTCTTGCCAGCGAGAATTACATTACGAAAAAAAATATAATTTTCTCTGAAAGGTATTGTGTCTAATAATCAGTGACGGTGCATAGTAAATATTTAGATTAAAGACGTCTTTATTGTTCTGTTTTCATCAAGGTTTGCTCAAATGCTGATGGAAAGCGGTAGCTGTTCTTGGTAGCAGACATTGGAATAGTAATGACATTTTCAATTTGTTATAACAAGTCATAAAGGATTTTTTTCTACCATCTGCTGTTTGAAGAAGTTTTATTTAAACAAAAATTGTTTTGGAAAACTGATGATATTCACAGTTAAGGATTGCCCTTGTTTTTATCAAGTGTCTACCAATCATATTGCACATCGCCAATGCGGACTTTATGATTAAGGGTTGTCACCTTCTGTACTGAGAACAGGTATCCCATTGCACTCGTGTAATACGCATCGAGATCACCTCCAAAGAAAATATACACAGAGTTAAAAAGTTGCTGATTTTTTATAGAATGGAGAAGCTGTTTATTTAATATATTGATACTTAAATATATTTTTATGTAAATTTTATCTTTAAAGCCTGAAGACCTAACTACTTTTCCTATAGGCTTTTAATCTTACGATCGCTGACATCTTCGGGGAACGTAACCATAGCGGTCAAGGGTAGTCTTGCCATATGTTAATTTTAAAGCTAAATAGACCTCCAGCAATTTGCTATTTGTTCTCAGATCTGACTTCTAGATGATTTAAATAGCAGGAGATTGAGAGTAGAGTGTAAAGCCCTACAGGACCTTGGCAATATACCTCAGAGAGAAAAACGAGAAGCACTCTACTAGAGGATCCGTCAGAAACAATTGAGACATTTATTTATTGTTTTTTCTCTGCGCAGTAGGAGTTCCAGCTTTTAAGAAGGTTGCGCCACATTCTAGGAAGATCAGTTCATTATGGAGTATTAGGAAGATCAGTTCATTATGTATTAAAATTGTTAATATCGCTTTCATGCGATAAAGCTACTGGGAGCTCTGTGTATTATAACGTAAATACGCCTGAGTGAGTTTTCATATCTGTTGAACAGCGTCTGAGCTGATCCATTCAGCTTTGTGCCCGTACGCTACATTTGTCAGAGGTGAAGTTACTGTGAAGCATATTCTTCACACACAAAAGTTTCACCCTTACAAATGGGTTCAAGAACTCGATGCAAATGATGAAATAGATTAAATTTCCATGTGCGTTTTATGGAGTTAAAGCGGATAATATCTGAACTTGAAAGGAAACTGTTCATGAGCCAACGACTTTTCAATCACATTTTCATATGTACGGTTATGTCAACAAACAATTAATGAACACTCAATACCGACACCGAAGGTGACTGTGTAGTGTGCTTTTTCTTATTTAGGCTAAAACATTTTCAAAAATAAAAAGGGATAGCAGTTTTCAACGCAGAATGCTATTACGATATGAGTTGGGAGGTCCAACCACAGTATGAAGAAATTGGCTATGTCGACGAGATATGGTATCAACATGATGCAGAAACATTTCATATGCAAAAGCAAGTCGGAATCTTTCGAGTGAAAACTTTCCAGGTCAGCTCATTTTTCACCTCTGGAGTTGTGCCACGGTAGCCCTCGTTCCTTATAATCTGACTTCTTCTTATGGGGATATTTCAAGGGCCGTGTACGCGGAGCCAAACTACGAATTATCGGAGAGCTCAAGATGAGAGTCGTATTTGTGAAGAAATGCACTTCACCATGTTCAAGAGTGCGTGATACTGAAAGGGACTCGTTTACTGAATTCAGTGTTTTCATGCTGGAACTTTCAAATGTGTAAAATAGATATAGGTGTGGGTTGTTTTTGCGCCTTTTTTTCAATAAAAAATTGTTTACTATTAAACTGTCGGTTGTTTCTGACAGATCCTGTATTTGTATAAAGCTTAGTAAGGAATATAAATTTTACATGGGATAAATTTACATAAAATTTCAGAAGAACGTAGTCTGATTTGTTTGAGAAGTAATGCAAATTGTTTTTATCAGATTAATGCAAGGCGACACTCCGCAGAAGAGATGTGGAAGGAGGAGGATAAAAGTACTGCTCTGAAAAGAAGAGCATCCGTTGCAGCGTTTTATTTTGGTGAGTTATTTTCCTCATTGTATGCTACACAAATTACAATCATATCAAAAGTTAAGGAATTTACATTTTCCACTCTTTGAGGCAAAATTGTTAAACTGGAGAAAAATGTCATAAATTTTTACATACACACTTCAGAAAATGTACATAAATTTCGTATAAAAAGCTCTCAAGAAATAAGTTTTTAAATAGTATTTTCATTTTTATTCCGGGTAGATGCGCTAACGTAGCTGATAGGCATGCTTTTCACAGGATTGTGCAACTTACCAAGGAGATACCATCTGGATGAAGCGACGGAGCGCAATTCTTCTGGAGGTCGCCAAATTCTTAAATATGTCTAGAAATATTAGTTCACCTTAAGGCTATGGAAACAGAACTAACCGGATATCTGCATTTTTGAAAGAAGCATTAAATTGATAATGTATTTAATAACGTAGCAGACACATTTGGACACTGTGTGCTTGTCAGCAGACTCTAAACCAGTTTTTGATCAGAATGGCGGCATTCTTCCTCCGACGGATCTGAGAATTGGGAAAAGTAAACAATAGATATTTTTAAATGAGATTAATGTCATTCATGTGATACTTTGTAATATACTTTATATTGACCCATAGGTTTAAAAAAATTATGGGCTGTGTTAAGAATACTGCGATTTACGTTCCTCTAACGTAATCCCTCGAAAGAACTCTTTGGAGATACCATCTGAATGATTGTCAGATGGCATTATTGTGTAATACACAGGGAGGACACAGCACCTTTCAAGTTAAATAAAGATTCAACCTGAATAGCGTGATCCTTGACTCTTTGTGGAGAGAAATTGAATGATGTCAACGCGACAACCTATAGGAAAAGGACAAAGGACAGTTTTTTGATTAGTAATAATAGCGTGAGAAAGCATCACTATTAATGTTCGCATTTTTGTGGGCGGAACCTTGACTGTCCAACAATATAGAGATTGAAATGTTAGAGCCCTCTGTAAGATGTGAAGGATGTTCCTGGTGCAGTTGGTCTTCATTTAATTTTTATGGAAGATAATGCACTTTTCCATAAATTCACGAATTTTATTGGAATGAAGATACCCAGAGAATGAATACTTTAGCAGATTCATGAACACTATATTATGCCTAGGATAATTTGACGAGACAAATTTAAAGTCGCCACTCTTCCTCAATAATAGCATACGTAGAATTACCTACGTATGATAAAATCCTCTAAAAGAAGAATGGGATTTATTGCCTCTTGAATACAGCAGTGGCGCTGTAGAACTCTCTCTCGGCTAAGAAATCTATCTGTTAATGAGGGGTGATTAATAATCCGCCTATTAATCCTTATGCATTGTGTGTTCTTCATGAGTTTTCGATTATTTTTTCAGACGTACGCGTTCACTTAATGTCTTTGACGGATTTTATAGAAGTTTACAAAAAATTTTAATGAGATTTGGGGGTGATTAAAAATATGTAACTTGCCTAACTTTTGCACATATATATTTAAATCTGATATTTAAATTGTTCTCAGAGAACTCATTTCCCAAATGTAAAGGGTTTCAGCATGAGAAAAAAAATGCTTACATGTACTCCTCCGATTTTGAAAGCAGCGCAAGCTATAATAAGCTCGAGTACGTAATTTAGTAACTCCTTTCTCCCTTCAATTTTTTCAAACTTTCAATAACAGTTTCTGTAGAAACCAGTTCTTCGTCCACTACTGAATTATTGTCGCTATCGCAGTATGGAATAAATGGCATGGATCCACAACTTAGCAGCTGGAAAAACTTTCGCAGCTTCCTTTTTGTACGTGTGTGAACATTATAAGTTCTACCGACTGTACGTTTCCCAGCTTCCCTAATATGTTGAAATTCTGCACTCACTTGAAAAAAATCTTTGGCATCTGTAGTTGGAGGGGCGGTTTGTATCAAAATTCTGCATGCGTTTCTTTGGAAGTAAGATGGCCACAGTAAAGGTCTGAAAAATTGAAATACGTGTAGGCTTAAATGTTCTGTGCAGCTAAAGATACTTATCTTTCCGATGAAGACATTTTAAAAGGTATGATTGTTTTTGATGGAAGAAAAAGAAGGATACTATATTTGGCTCAAACTGTGCATTTATACCAAAGATACCAGCTAAGCTTATAATATTAAGAGGAATGGAAATGCAAATATTGGATTGACTCAATATAGTAGTTATATTAAGAGGAATGGAAATGCAAATATTGGATTGACTCAATATAGTAGTTATATTTTAGAACTTGCTGCCTATCTTCCTTGACAGCGTCGGCAGTCAACGTTATATCAACAAGTAAACTGAAATTAACGTCTATAACTGAATAACGTAATATACGTATCCAAAAGTTAAGGTACAGTTTCCTTTTTATAGTAAAATAGTTTAAAATTTTACCCTCTGCTGTAATTCAGCATAATTCACAATATTATGCCAAAATATAATTTTCAGTCGAAGCATTCATCATTCTCTCTTTCTGTAGAAAGGTATGGAAGACGCCCAGATCCCTCAAATTTACGTCAGATAGAATATTTCTGGGACTTATCATGGTGAACGGCATCACCGATCTCCATATCTTAAGTCTTAATTGCTCCAAGTTATAGGGACGAGATTTGTTGCTTCTCAAGGGTACTGTTGAATTTATTTTCATAGCCTGTAATGTTCTTTCACATAGGGCTCAGTTGGTAGACGTTTCTGGAAGGTAGGTATAATCACCTGATGGAGTGGCCATCAAGCCCTCCTGGCCTCAATCCGATTTAGCATGTCTTTAAGATACTTGAAGGAGAAGAATTGAAGTACGTCGGCCACCTCCCAGAACCCTTTATGCTAATCTGCTTCTGTTGGGGAGCACAGCCACCTCCCAGAACTCTTCATGCTAATTGCTTCTGTTGGGGAGCACAGCCACCTCCCAGAACTCTTCATGCTAATCTGCTTCTGTTGAGAAGCGTGATTTACTGTCAGAAGGCCTCATCATAAGCCTTGCAAAAAGTGTGAGAACTTTTTGCTGCAAGCGATGATCATGTCATTCCTTATTAAAGAATTTATTATAGCAAAACTTATATATATAAGTTACTTATATTTAAAACTTATATATAGTGATTATATATATATATAACCACTTGGTGTGTACAGTACAGAGAAGTTAAATTCTGGACAGTCAATGAACACAGCTGCAAGCCATACAGGTAGGCCACTGCCCTCGAAAGAAAGTAGGAATAAGAACCACAGGATAATTAACTTAGTATTTTCATAAACGATGGCTGTTTTTGTGCCAAAGTATAAAGGCAAAGAGGCTTCAGTGTATTGTCACTAAATTGCATGCATTCTCCTCGCTGGGTGAAAAATCCGCGTTTTCGTGGGCATTGCAGCTTTTGATTAACTAACTCCAACTAAGATTAACAAACTCCGCTATGGTTTAGGGAAAAAATCCCCTTAATTTATATCCCACTTGACGCGATTCAAATCAAGGCTTTCATCACACAGTGGAAAGAGCAGCAATCATAATTACAGTACCACCTATGAGGGTGTAAACCATTGTCATTTGTTGGTAAACTTAACACAGTTTCAGACATACCCTGGGTTTATAGAAAGAAAAAGTTCCCAATACATTAAAGGAAGCAAGCAAACGATGACGACTTTTTAAATGTGGACTTAGGATAATTAGTTTGCATGACGGATTAATGTTAGCCACAGAAAAACTAAGGGACAAGACGTAATTATATATCGTAGAAAGTTGCTTTTGCAAGCTCTGACAATAGGTTATAAAGGCCCTTTCAGAGCAAACGTGGAAGATATAGAAATAAAACGCGCTGGAAGCGAATTCTGCCTTGTTACATTTTCTGGATTACATTTTCTTGCGATATGGGATCTAATAATTACTGTAATGGATGGCTCATGTTTTGATGAATATTTAAATGAAAAATTATTACCTATCCAAAGAGTGAGATTTATGAAATTTTGGCAGGTGGTATCAACCTATCAGAGCGTAGGCTTTAATGTTAAGCTCTGGTTCTCGAAGGTTCAAATTTGTTGTTATCATTAACAAGTTGACAAAAGGTATTTTGCTTATTGATAAAACGTTTTTATCAATAATTACCTCTTTGTTATACTTGAAACAAATTCGCCTTCATATAAGAGTGGTTCTTAGAATGGGTACATCTTGTTTGCTTTATGAATTTAAATCGTGACCTCTTATAAATGATATGGTCTAATTCTTTCTTTTCCGCTTCCTGAATGTTTTTTTTTGTTTACTTGGAATTGGAAAAACTCTTTCAGTTCCTCAGTAAACCAATTTTTTGTTTGGAGAGATGAGGATAGTTTCATATCCCCACGTGAGCAATCTTTGTAAGTTCTGTAGACAGCATGTGGGTTGTTTTGTAAACTGCTCACATTTTTCGGATTCACGAGTTTCCGCTGCCGTCATTATCTATTTTGGTAAATTTGGTTGTTTTCGTAGGTGAGTAGTTTGTTCCTTGTCAGTGTGAAATCCAAATGAAGCTTTCAGGTGGTTCGAAACGAATTTAAATTTCTGTGGTTGGATATTATTGTAAGTACCTTAGGTATGTATGAGATACCGTATACTACTTTGTATAATATATATATATATATATATATATACGAGATCAAGCATTAGACCTTATCTGGTTGGTGATAAAATGACCGAGGAATGATCTTCTGAGACCTTATTGCAGCAGCATACAATGAGTAGGTACAATTGAGTTTCTTATCCCAGTTGGTATCAACCTATTCTTTTTTGGATCATAATACCGTATATGTTTTTGTCTTGATGTTTGCATTATAATTTTAAAAGTTTAGATTTTAATCTTATGTTAATCATGATGGAAGTGCACGCATAGATATGTAAACATTATCTTGTGATAAATGGAGGTTTGTATTTGGTTAAGCGTAACGTGGCTTTTTCCATCGGTTTCCCAGCAAGGTTATTTGGTTGTGGTTTTTATTTTTTGTGATTTGTACTGTTTTCTCTGTATTCTAATATTAGTTTGAAAACAGATTGTTTTTTGTGTTTGACGTCGTAAGCTTTTTTGCGTTTTCTTTTAGACAGATTTCCACAAAAAAAAAACCCCTCAAATAATTACGAAAAGTACCACAACTTCGAATAAATTATCTGAGGTGAGGTACTTTATTTTTGTAATTTTGTATTACAGGTGGGCAGTGTCCAAATCTTCTATCAGCTTTTTCATATTCAATAAAGCTTTAAATGGTATGATGAATGCCGAGGTCAAGTTCCCACTTGTGTCACATGCACGCGAATCATTTTTTTTTAGTTAAGATTTTTGTTGTAAGTTGCAGTTGAACTGTAGGTGGTGAATGGCTGTAAGGGAAAGTCTGTAGAAAAGCGAAGTGAATTGGTGAGAGCTGGATTACAGAAAGTGAAATATTTTTAGGGAGGTTAGAGTCTTAAAAAATACCCTAGAAATGTGAAATTAAAAGTATTTTTGGAAGAAAGACTTAAGACTCTCAGAGAAAAATGGCGCTTATATCGCGAGAAGCTGTAGATGTAACTAGGCCAATTGTTCAAGATATTTTTCTGCATCCCTAAGTGTTTCTAGCAAAAGGAAAAAGAGATGCAACTAAGTTCTCCAAGCGGGTGTGGCGTCAGTTCTGTTTCATACGGAAGACGTTTTCGCTTTGTAAAATGTGAATTACAGGCAATAAATTGCTACCAAAGTATTATAATGATAGAATGAATTTTAGAAAGGTTTCCAAAACGTAGCTGGCGTGCTATCACATTTCAGATGAGCAGCAATCGTGTAAGCAAGTAATGACACGACTCGGGAAGATCATTTGAAAGTAAAATGCTTTGCATTTCTACATAGAAAAGTGGAGCTTACACACGAAAGCCTGCCAGAGATAGAGCTTATCTACAGACAACTAACTGTAAATTACATTCATGAGATGGATTGCATCTGGATACTCGCCGGACTGATATCCATCGTTTTTTTGAGAGAGAGAGAGAGAGAGAGAGAGAGAGAGAGAGAGAGAGAGAGAGAGAGATAGGCTCTTTAATAATATAAACGTGCAGTTGTACCCTACACAAACGGAAGCCAGGTTATCAATCATTATCATAAACGCGTAGATTTGAAAAACATTTTCAGATCTTAAAACATTTCAAAATTAAAAACAGTACATCGTGATGTGTTTAATTTTTATTCCTAATCATTCTTCTTACGTTATTATTAAAAGTATTGTTCTTGTAGGTTGACTACTGAGAGTATGGATAAGCTAAAGATTCTCCAAAACGTATTCGGAGAAATACTAGCATATAGGCAGAGAAACTGTAGATCTTTTAATAGGCTATTTTTTTTAATGGCAAGTGGACCAGTGAGGTGAAAAAAGTGGGAGGAGGAAATAGATTGCATTCTAAACTTTTCTGCAATTTCAGTAGATGGATGCAGTAGTTTGATCACAGACTGCATACGTAATGTCTTTCTAACAAGGTGCATTTGCGACAAACAAAACATTAAATAATCATTCCAGAGGAAGTTAATGATAAAGCATATAAGTTGAAAGATGAGTTTGAACCTGGAAACAACATAAAGAAATTGCGATCATTTTATTTCTTTATTCACCTGCTACTGAGGAAGAACTGAGAGAGCCAAGTTCGCAACGTGTTTTTTTTTTTTTTTGTTTTTGTTTGAACAGCTAGCAAAATGAAATCGCGTTTATTTCGTTTCTTCAATTAGTAATCCTTATGCCTTAATAAATAAATATTTTTTTCTGCTTATACTCCGGGACGACCACACGGTCAGAAGAGAGAAAGAATACAAGAAACAGCACCGTATTTAGCAGTCACCGGCTTGAAACCCAGTCACCCAAAGCACGTACTTGTGTACCATAAATTCCTACAAAGATATCATCAAAACGTGACTTAACATGGCTTCCTGCATAAGTTCACATGGAATCTCAACACTTCATGAAGATTTTTAACTTAAGTTCATTCTTTCAGCTTCTATAAAATCTATAGAAAACCCGTGTTGTCTTCTGTTCTTCCGTAGTAAAAACTGAACTTTGATTTAATTTTTAAACGGATTTTTCCGTGTTTATTAACATTTTATATTATTATTTTCAGGAATTGGAAAGAGGAATCCTTCCACTAAACAGAAAGTAAGTAATTTAAGTCATTATTCTTAAGAATATATTGTGTGAAAAGCATTACGTTAGATTTCACTATAAGTAAGGTAAGAATAAGTAACACTAGACTTCACGTAAGCAAGGATTCGTCTTCCTGGCTAAGAGGCGCTAATGAATGTTAGGTTTAGCAAACTTACTGTGAGGAAAGTGAAGGGAGGCAATAAAATTGTTGCTAAGCTTACTGTTTCATAAAATTTTTAAATTTCCAAAAGTAAGTAATGATTTTTTTTATACTGAACAAAGCTTTAGCTAATCTCCTCAGAAGCTAATGATGGGGAACCGATGTTGTTTATTCTTACTTTACTTCGGTGCTTTATTGAATTTTTATAAAAATTTAAGATGTGTTTCTGAGCAGAATTCTATATATGTGCAAATAACTAATAAGCTCCTTGTATATGTTGAATTTTACAAGTCATTCTGCTTTTTTTATTTTTTAATTTGCCTTTTGTTAGTACTCTGTACGTACTATGTTTATTAGATTTTTCATATTTCCAAGTTCCTTAATTCTCAATTATACAATTTTAACCAATTAGAAACCGCTAGTTTTCTAATTAATAACACACCCTTACTTTAAACGAAATGATTTCCATTCCTTCCAGTGCTTGTCTCGGCCAGTTCAATCAGACCATGCATTTTTTGAAATTTCCCATTGCAGAACTTGATGCAATCATTTGGATTCATATCGACGCAGTTTTTTTACAAATAACATTAATATTAGAGTTACAGAAATTCGTAGATAGCGACGCAAGAAACATTTCCATTAGTAACTAGAACGGAAGATCACTTCGTAAAACTCTCTGGAGACAAACGTTTTAAGTACTCTACTGGAATTATATATTAGAAAAAGAACTCTAGAGGGACGAAATTCTCAGAAAGGTAATTGTGAGATCACTTTAGTGATATATCTGCTCTCCGAACTGATTCGCTGGATTTATATTTGTTATGGGAACTTAAGGGATATTTGTTCAGAATAACTTTTTGAAGTGAAAATAAGTACGTTTACGACAAAAGATAATCCCAGGAGTAAATTATTAAATTTCCAAGGTTTTAATATCAGATTTTTGTCGTTTCTTAATTTTCTTTGACGAGATGGTATTCACATACAGCAGGATTCTACTTGTTCTCAGTTCGAAACACGGAAGTTAAAAAAAAATCGCCAAAATATTTGGGAATTCACAAAATTGGCGAATTATCTGAAATAATCATTGGTGATTCAGAAGTACAACCCATTGGTATTAAGATAAGTCATAGGTTTTGATGTACAAAGAATGAAAACCTGTACTTATGCATAGAAAAATCATTGATATTTTCTGATTGTGACTTCCATTTTTAGAGACTGTCGTTTTGGATTCATACATAGCGTATTTTTTAGTATCTTTAAGTATTTGTAATCTGTTAAAAGAGAGACGATACGTTGTTATTCATCATAAAGGAAATATTGCTTAATAAAACACTCTTGTACAGCTTGTACTTTACGATTAAGATATTTATTGAAATATTACAATAAAATTAAAATTACTGGCAATTTTAATACAAAATTGGCAACGTTTCAAGATTCCTCTGAATTTTATTGTTGGGCCTGAAGAAAACAGCAGCTGTGAGGGCTGTTCCTGATTCGAGTAGTCCAGAAGACCAGATTCAATAATGATCCTATTGAATCTGGTCTTCTGGAACCGACTTCTGTCTTAAATGTACGTATTGAGTTAAATTCAATTTTATTGTAATATTTCAATATCTTAATCGGTACCACGTGTTATTTTTTTTATTCTACAAAGTTATTTAAGAGACGGAGAGATAATAAGTGATATAGTAATATGAAGAAAACTATTTAATTCTTATTGACAGCGACAGTTACATTTTTGAACAATTATCCTGCAGATTTACCTACTGAGAACTGACTGTACCTCTTTTCTTAATGCAGGTGAATCAAAAGCTGTCAAGAGCACAGTCGGAGGCATGCTTCACTTACGAAAATCCGGAAACTCATTCTGTGTCGAGAAAAGAACCCGAACCAAATGGTGTTACAAAATGCAGTAGTCCAAACGTTCCACCAGCATCGACTTACACAATAACAGTTCAAAAACAAGGCGATGCAATACGATTATCAAAAGACCCTAACAACGCTACTCAGAAAGAGGCAAATGGAAGAATTCAGGTCAGCACTACAGAAAATGCTGTAGCGTGTAAACAGATTTATCATAAGCCTAAAACTGTGGACAAAATGTCTGTAAAAGGCAACTCCAAAAAGCAAGAAAATACTGTACCTGAACACGCAGAAAAAAATACTTCCGTGTTAGAAGAAGAATTTGGAGATTGTATAAAATTAATCGAAAAGTGCAGAAGTTTGCGATGCACATCTAACTGTTCGCCTTCATCTCTTTGTCAACACTGTTTGCTCGAAATCTACTGGCACAGCCGCTTCCGAATTTCAAAAGAGGAGGAGGACTGCCAGTTGAAGATATTGCGATGTGTTTTGCAGAAAGCTTTAGGAAGTGAGGTGTTAGAAGTGATTCTCGGAGTGTTGAGAGCTGAATGGGAAAATGGAAATTGTAATCCTCTGCAAGATATAGTCATGGCAGTTCGGACTGATCGCATATGCTATATACCGTTAATTTTTCAATTAATCCAACAGGAAATTAGATTAAATACAGTACTAAAGTGACTGAAATAATGAGTGTTGTATGGTTATTTGAATTTTATTCTGAAGCTTTGGAATTCTGCGAATTTTGATTTTAGAAATTTGTTTTATTGTTTTAAAGACATGCGCTCCTAGATTTAGTCTTTAAGCTGTACAGTACAACCATTAAAACATTTTAAAAATTTTACTGTGGTTGCCATATTGCTCTTAATTTTTCAGATGCTCATTGATTTCTACGAAAAATATTCTATCTTTTTATATCGAACCACTGAAAAGGGACTTTCTGGTTGCATCATTTAGGACAACGGTCATTATTAGAAGAAGAAGAAGAAATCTTTATTGCATACAAAATGCATATGCTGTACACAATACCCTTCACGGCTACAAGCCAGGGGTTTACAGTAAAGGTTAATACAAGGTAAAAGTCTAATATAAAGGTTACAAAGGCTAATACACTGCAATAAACAAGGATGAGATAGGAGAAAAAATAATCTTATTACTAATTATACAAGTGTAATGAAATGAAAGCAAATGGAAAATTTACATATGAACGTATATACACAACAGCATGTTATCATGCTAATTTATCCTCCAGGGAGCAGTCCTCTTACAGTGTTGGAGTCATCTGAGCAGGCGCAGAAAGTTGGAGCAATGTAGTGAGGGATCCATGGGAGTGATGGACAGGTCCTTGGGAGCAGGTTCTAATGCCCTGTGACATGGTCCTGAGAAGGAAGTCGATGGAGTAAGTTCTGCCTGTATTTTTTATCCAATGCGAACTTGTAGAGGTCGCCATCCAAGGAGTATACGTACTGCAGCATTTGCACGGGTATGAAGCGATCGGATAACTTTAACCGGTTTGGGGTGGCCTGGAGGACTGGATTGGCCCGAAGGCTTGGGACCGGGATCCTCCAACCGCAGTTGGCCCAGAAGTCTGGGTGCGAAATAATGCCAACCATCATTTTTACAGAAAAGACGAGTCTTCTCTCATGGATAATGGCAGGAAGACGTCTGATGTTGAGAGCTGCCGCCATCTGGGTGGTCCTTCGTGCAGGGGGAAGCCGGAATTTCCATATGGCCCACTTCAATAGCCAAAATTCTCCCGCAAAAATCCGTCTTAGATGCGTTGCGGCAGTTGAGGTCCAGACTTCTGCTCCATAAAGAATGACCGGATAGACACACGTCTTAATATACCTGCACCCAACGGCCTGGTCATGGACATGCATAAGTTGTTGCTTAAGCATCCACCGGAGTCGACAGAATTTTTTTTGCAGGTGGTCTATGTGTGGTATAAAGGAGAGCTTCTGGTCAAAAATAACGCCCAGGTCGGTGTGTTGCTGCACAACAGAAATCGCGGATCCTCTTATATATGAACACGTCTATCTTCCGTATTATGATGAACACGTCTATCTTCCAGGACAATAATAATACTGGAACTTTTTTCGGTGAAAATCTGAAAGGTTTATATGAGGCGTAAGAAAGTGTATAGGTTATCGTTATTATACTTGTAGTATTCATTGTCAAATTTAAGAATTTAAGCTTTCTATAAGAATAAGCAATCCATTTGGATGGCCTATCGTTTTGGCGAGTGGTAATCGGAAAACGTAATGTGAACTCCACTACCACCTGTGAGGAACTTCTTATGAATCACCGAACAGGTTTCCAAGTAGATATACAGTACGTTCTGGCCAATTTATTGAGGCACAGCCTCCAGGCTGTTCTGAGGAAAGGACTCAGTGAGGTGACGAAAGTGTGCGAGGATTCTGGTCGATGTTAGTTCAATTGATTCCTACAGTTGTACAAATTGGATGGTTGAGGATCCATACTCCGAAGAGCTCGTTCTATCTCATTACACAGGTACTCAACTGGATTGACTCTAATATTGCGCATCATCCTTTGGAAACACCCATTCGCAGATGGATACATTACACAGTGTGCGTAAACAATTTCCACATAACTTGTGGCATGGAAATGTTACTCTACTGCTATCAAGTAGCCCAATATGCACTCGCCACCACGACCACCAGGAAATGAGGTGACACTAGGCAGAATAGGTCCATGGATTCTCGTGCTTCTTTTTCCATATTCTGGTCCTTCCATCCGGGAGAAACAGCAGAAGCCAGGATTTGTATGATCAGGCATCGTTTTTCCAATCCTACACTGCCCAGGTTGGAGTACCTTAGCTCACTGTACCGCATTTTGTTTTTGCTTATACGGGTAGAACGCAGTTCGGTTTTTGGAGTGTCACCTATCCGTGAAGGCATGAAAAGTTGTGCTTTCCGAAGTGCCTCTTTCGTTATCACTGTTGTACTAAGTTATTTGTTGACCTTTGCCTTTGTTTATTTGCCTTTGTTACCCTGCACAAGACTCCTTTGGCTTCTCGCATCAACGAGCTGTTTCCAACCACAGAATCGCCTTGTCTATTATTTGTATTTATTTTACCAATCTCGATGCACTTGAGACAAAACCGTACGTAAAAATTCCAGCAACGCTGCAGTTTCCAAGATATTATACCGGCGCGTTTAGCGCTGACCCATGCAACGCCAAAGTTGCTTAAATCTTTGGACTTGTCCATTTTCGCACAGAATTTCAGACATACGGCATCGCTGCATACCTGTAAAACTGCTTTATATTGTATTGTACATGACGTTGAAGGAGCATTCTATTTCATTAAAAGGTTTGGTGTACACTTTAGTGGCCACTCGGTGTATATTTGGTATAATTCTGACACTGCACATTAATTATATGGAATTAAATCTGATAATAGTAGTTAGCTAACTTCATAGGACATCGTGACTTTAGTTACACTTAGCATGCTAACTAGTTTGAGATTTGTTTGGCTGAACATGACCTTCCCGTTTCTGTTTTTAATTAGTCCAGTCTTAACATGAGAAAAGAACGAAAACTCACACTACAATAATTTTTATGAAAATAAAATTAATGAAAAAATTTAAATATGAGCCTCATTACTTGTAGTAAGAAATGCTAAACATTAATATATCTCAGCTAATATCATCTAAATTTAAAGAAGTTTTTATGTGGGATCAAAATATGAGTTCAACATTTTTTGATGAGTTTTCACGGCTCACACCAACCTGTTATATTTTCGATTACTTGCCGAGGCAATTATTAAGGCGATTAGTTGTATGATGATCAGTTTATCTGAGTAGCGACTCCGTTGGTAATTGATTGCTAGCATACCGTTTGGCCAACTTTAAATTAGAACCCCGGCTACAAAATATTTTGTTATATAATTCATTAGGGAAATCCGGCCTAAGAATTTAAATTCTGTTAAATGCTTTCGCTGAAATTGCTTGCTTAGAGAGATTATGTTATGTTGAGAGAGGGGAAAAAATGTTAGCCTACCAGGGAAAGCCAGCTTGATTTTAAACAATATGGCCGCCTGCTGAAATTATTAGGCATTCGTTTGGAGCTCTTGCATTTACTGTCTATTCCAAACTAAAATTACTTTGTGTATGAAAGGGTGGGAAAGGTCCTTAAAAAAAATTGGCGCACTATGGCCATAGTTGCCGATGCACCTAAGAAATCTCTAAATCAACCAAACCAACCTTAAAGAAATTTAAATTTCTGATGATTTTTATTGCGATCTATTAAAAATTTATAATTCTCCAGTTTTAAACTATATATTCTGAGAGCAGTGTTTTTGAGACACCATAATGAAAGAATTGTGCTTTTAATATACTTCTGTTTTGAACTTACTGTTATTTAAAAAAAAACAGTAATTTAAAACATAAAAACGTATGTTTAAAAAAAAAAACATGATAAAATGCCTTATTGCAGGTGCAGTGCTCCATTATTATTATTTTTTTAATAATAGAAAGAACTCGTTTTATTTTATCAGAGCTCTGCTAAAATTTAAACATAAGTTCTTACGATGTTATAAATTTTATCGCTCTGGGAATATACCACATCCCCGTCCCTCAGGTCAAAGACACAAATGGATACCCTATCGTCATGAATATCAGAATATAAAATGAACTACTAATACCCAACCAGATGCCAAAATATAAGTCAAAATTTTAGCCTTTTCCCCCCTTACGAATACGAATTTTAAAAGGTGTATCAGTATTAAGTGACAGGGTTAAAGAAATTACTCTACTATAAATTGATTTGACTACGTTTATAATGGAGCAATAAATCTTACCAGAATAAGGAAGCCTCTGGTAAGACTCAGATTAAGGATATCAAGATGGGTGCAAATTTACAACTTCATCCTTCTCGAAATACTTCACAAATGGAGAGACTGATGAATTAATACCACAATATTTAGAAATTATGCGCCACAGAGAATGACGTGTAAAAAACCATAAGGGATGTATTAGGGTGGTAGCATAACTTTACGTGTCTATATAATAATTCCAGGAGTGTTTTAAATAAAATGAGTGAACTTGAGCTGCTAGTCAGATTAACTAACTTTGATATTGTAGGAATAACTGAAACGTCGTGCCACCCCGAGTTAGGGGATGACGAATTTCACATGAGTACAGTTTCAGAGAGATAGGGAGGATAGTAATAGAGGCAATATTAATATTGCTTGAAAGCAGCAAAGCGGTCCCTGGAGTCTGATCAAGCGAAGACAGATGGCGCATCCAAAAACATTAAAGCAGGGGGTGTATTCCTGTATCGCGGTGGCTCCTAGGCAAATGCCCATCTCCACCTTTGTTCTCTGTGATGGTACAGAAACTCTGTATAGCGGGCCTGAAAAATGGTTAGTGTTTGGGTGTTATGAGTAGTGTGTGTTCTGTTGCTTATGTCCGGCCACCAGGGAGCAGCCAACACCTGGGTAGCTGCTGCCTGACCCTAGGCATGAGGAGCGGGGCCCGGGTATACTATCACCTGTATGTGCTTTATTGCACAGATCCCGCACCCACCGGAGGTAGTGCAATACCGGTGGATGCACCCAGCAATCCCGCTCCCAGGTTGCCCATACGTGGGAGCCAGCAAAAAAAAAAAAAAAGGGAGGAGCAGGTGTCTCGAAGTAATTCACTTGCCTTCCCACTTTACACTATCGCCATAGGAGAAAATGCCCAGCGAGAGACCTTGAGTCGCCTTTTTAACCCAAGCTATAATAATGTTAATTATATCATTGAATTCGGGGATTATTCGCTTGGAATGGAAAAGTTCCAGTTTATAGACCGGTAAATTTTATTTATGTCTTGTATTTGTTAATATGGAATATATAGTTAAAGATACAATATGGGATGTAGAATTTAATTATAAAGAGAAGGAAGGTATCTTAAATGTGCCTCAGCATGGTTTCGTGACGGGGAGATTACTATAATTACAAAGCAGTTTGTATGCAAAAAGGAACTTTGGAATTATATATTTGGATCTTAATAAAGCTTTATAAAAGTTCTTCATGAGAGGAACTTTTTTATTACTGTGTAAATTAAAGCTGGTTGGAATAACAAGGAAGATCCATCAGTGGATTAGGAGTTGGTTTATAGGGAGGAAACTGAGAGTAGTGACAAATGAGTATTTTTCAGAGCGGACGAGAAGCAAGTTAAGTTCTTCAGGGATCAGCTCGAGTCTCTTGTTTCATATCTTTCTAAATGATCACTATGGAATACAGCAGAAGCTATCAAAATTTGCCGACGATTTTAAGGTACGGAGGGTGGTTAATGATTAGAACTGCGCTAGGCTGTTTCTAAAGAATTTGGACCGGCAGCAAGTATGGTGTGAAAAGTGGCAGCTAAAATTGAATACTACCAAATGCAAAGTATTGCTATTTGGGAGCAGAAGTTGAGGAATGAATCATGCAGAGAGGAATTACAGAATGACAAGGAGCTCAGCGTGCAGTGTAATTAGGCGGCAAGAGGGGGCGTGGTGTCCTCTGATTTATGGGAATTTTGCAAATAGAGGAGGAGGTCATTATCCCTCTATAAGAAGGATGGTGATCCCACACTTGGAATAGTGGCATAGTATTTACCACACTTGGAATGTTGTTTCCATGTCTTGGAGGCTTCTTTCACCTTTTTTGGAATTTCTAAAGAAGATGCACAGAAGGACAACTAGATTGATTAAAAGCGCCAAGCATTATATCCATGATGAGTGGCTTTGACAATATGCTCTGCAGAGATTTGCAACTAGAGACCTTGAGGGGGGAAATTTGGATAAAGTGTATACGGCTATAAGACAGATTAGTAAAATTAATGAACTAGGAATATTTTCGCTGTTGAGTGAATATAGAACCTGAGTGCACAAATAAAGAAATCTTAGGTAGTTAGAAACAACACCCTAGATCTTATGAAGTTTACTTTCGGACAGTGTTGTGGATTGGAATAAGTTGCTGGCAAGGGTAGCCAATGCGGAGAGTTATCAAAATTCAAAGAATTGGGTAGGCACTGTTGGATAATGAGAACAATATGAGAAAGATTTTTTTTCCCCCTTCGCAGATGTAGAATAAATTCATTCCCTTAAGATTTTTTCTAATACCTTTTAATTTGAAGTTACTGCTTAAATAAATGAAAGAATTCTGCTTTTTCATGTAAATAAATCGCGATTACATATATATATATATATATATATATATATATATATATATTTTGTTATCTGAAGTTGGCATTTGCAACCAGTGGTAGATCAGTTCATGCTGCCCACTGCCAGATGTTTTAAGGCTCGCAGAACTGATTTTCAAAGCAGATTTTAATTCACTATCTCTCTCTCTCTCTCTCTGTGCATATATATATATATATTTTTTTTTTTCCTAAACTTAAATAGTGAAATTAAAATTAATTTTCTAGAACACACAGTAAAATTTAAATTTTCAGCAAATTCACTGAAGAAAATTTTCAAATTAAAAAAAAACAGTTCATAATGGATATTGCAGTATTCATGATATGTTCATTCCTCTGCAACTCTGAAAAAGATCAACAAAATATTTTTATTTCCTTTCAGAAAGGACATCAGTTATTTATGCCACCCTTTTTTAAATAAATAATTTTTGCTTTACATCGCTGAGATCTTAACCTCTACAGACTTCGGATTCCTAGTATTATTTCTGTATTTATTTCAGGAACATAATCTGTTCGTGTACAAGTATATTAGTAAAGATTTTAAAAATTCATAAATACGATAACAGCGGAGTACAGATAAAGAGGTCCCCTATGACAAAGGAACGTTTGAGACAGTATTGATAATTTGCAGCATCGTTTAGCAGTCTCTAGTGTAACAGTCTGTTCACAATAAGGCAGACAATATTTAATGTTTGGACGAAATCTGTAAATAATTTATCTATTGAAAAGTATGCAATGACTTCATAATTGATATCAAGACAAGGAAATTTTCAGATTACGCACAAAAATACATACACTCATGAGCTAAAATATTATGACCTCCTACGTAATATCCTTTTGGGTCGTCTTTCGCTGTAATAACCGTTTTCACCCGGTGTGGCATCTACTCCAGGAGACCACAAAAGGTGTCCTGAACCAGCTGAACAGAAAGACGCCACTGAGTTCGGCAACAGAGCGAGGTATTGGCGTGAACTGACGATTGCTTGCTTTCTGCCGCTTTCGACAACTGTTTGATGGGGTTGATGTCGAGGGAATTTAGCGACCAAGGGGCGTTGTCTTACTAAAAGGGTGCTGTGCTATCTGGATACACGTTCACCACGTAGGGCAAAACTTGGTTCGAAACAATGCCGAGCTATGATCTGGTGGTGAGCGTCTGTTCAGTTGGGATCAGGGGACCCGATGATGTCCATGAAAACATACCCAAAACTATGATACCACCGCCGCCATCTTTTCGTCCAGCCATGCACTGCGTCTGGTTGCAGCTGTTCATCTGCTCGCCGTCGAATACGCAAACGACCATCGGCATAATGGAGATGGAATCTTGATTCATCAGACAAGGCGACGCGTTTCCTGTCGTCTAGTGTCCAGGAATGGTCCTCCCATGCTCACTGCAAGCAGAAGTATCGGTGGCGTTCGGTCAACATGAACAGGTCGCTTACTCTGTAGGCCTATCCGCAAGAGCGTCTGCTGGTGTGTGCTCAGAAACTTTTCTCTGAACAGTTTCTGAGAAAAGCTGGGTCGAAATCTGTCGTTAACTAAGAGATCGTGAGTAGTCTGTTGTCCTGGACAGCACATGCCAATCACCGCTCACCTTAACTATCAACTAGTGGTAGTCTCCCCGTTCTGGCACGTTGGGTGGTTGTGTGACTCTCTTTGGACCATCCTCGTCACACCTTCGCTGCGACGGCCCTCGAACAGACCGGATGCTTGCCTCGTTTGAGACGCTTGCTGAGATGCTTCTCCCGCCTTCCTTTGAACAGGGAATGCTTTTCTGTCGCAAATCATTCCCCGTTCAAACTCCATCAGGTTCTCCCCTTTTTCTATTGCACGGGCTTCGTAACGACAGATTTATCTGCCGTCACTGTGTATGCCTCGCCTGTCAGTGACGTCACTCGTAGGTGTTGTGGGATGTGTCCACTCGTGGAAACAGAGTTGGTCATTAATGTTTTGGCCTATGAATGTATGTATACGGTTAACTATTTTAGGACATTAAAATAGTTCGTTGCGTTTAATTTACTTTTGCAGAATAACACAAAATTCCTTGGTCTGTAAATTACATATCCTAAAGATCAGTTTTGTGGGGAGAAATTGGCGTCTCCTACTGAAAAATCTAATTACCACTACCTGACACCTTTCTACTGTAGGTGTATGAAAACTGAACATGTATTATGCGAAAATTTTCCATGTATCTATCATGCTGATTATTTCTGCGCGATTGAATATGATTGAGCCCTCCTGAGCTTAGAAACCTGTTGCTACACATTTTCCTTTTAAAATCTCAAATTTTTATAGCAAAGATAAAAAAAAAAAGATTAAAAGGAAAAAAGCGGATGATACTTTTACGCGAAAAAAAAAAAAAAAACAAGACAAAGCGTAGACTCAAGAATTGACTGATTTGATAATGGATCAATTTGAAGATTATTTTACTAATCAGAGGAAAATTTTAGAGATAATACTTCTCCTAGAAATCTATTTTGTTAAAGGACATCTCATTTAGAACGAAATTGTTGTTTACGATTTTCCGAGAGCGCGTGGTTGATATTCCTCTGTAATCTGAGAAGGTTACGCAGTAATCAAGTAATGCACTGAGATATTACGGAGAAAGCAATATCCTTGTTAAAATTCAAGTCAGGTAATGGTATTTCATTATCGAACCAAATGTTGGTTATTCCAAAAATATAAATAAAAACAGAAAGACTACTACAGGTACATCATTTTGGTTCTATTCAGTGCTGCCATTACCTAATCTGCCTTTTAAAATTTGCATTCAGCGCAGTGAATTCCATCATTGCATTTAAAATGATTATGATGGCAGAATTGGCATATAAGTCACCTGATCTCACCAATTCATTACCTTCGCTTACAGTAAGAGTATAATAGGCAATCTTCTTAAATCATGGCGAAACTTGAGAACTTCTATGGCCTTATTCGATAGCGATACAGGCTTCATAAGTGGAAGAGTGCCATTTCGAAATCCATCGGTGACTGGTGGTATTCGTTGACGTGTTTTTTCACCAGTGCCAAGAGCTTTTTCTTCGAGAAACATGCTAAAGTATCTTAATTTGCAAGTACTGTGACCTAACTTAGTTTTGCGGAAATCTTAGTAGTCCATTTAAAGTGGACGATCCGGTTAAAATTTAGTCATCCTAAGAATCGTAATAAAATGTAGTTCTGTGGATAAATCTGTTCTTTGAACTCAGCTGCAGAATAACGACTTATTTACTTAATATTTAATTTTAAAGGTTTGGTTTCTAATTCCGTTGATTGCATGTTATTTATTGAGTCTTCTTCAAGAGGAGATGAACGGAATCGTGAACTGTACCTCTAGGATCATTGTTCAAATTTTCATCTTGTGCATAAACAGACTGACCTAACACTCACGTAATTTCAAACGCGAAATACGAGAGTCTCGTCTTTATTTGTCATGGCTTATTGGCACAACTTGATTTTTATGAATGCCCATTATAACTCCAATTAAGCTTGCGTTATAGGCAAGCTGGATGTTCTGTTGAATGTTTATAGTCTGCAGGTTTTATTTTATTTTTTTCCCTTTTTCTACAATACTTGATGCCATAGTCGTTTAAAAAAAAAAAAAAAAAGCAAACGTGCACTTCAAGACGATTCAATAATTTATGGGTCCAGGATGATAAAAGTCGGAGGTAGCTTTGACCGAAAATACGGACAGCTTGCTGTAATTTTATTAAAACTATTCTTTATAAATACTGAAAAACTGACTTAAAAGAGTTAATGGAGAGTTCAAACTATAATAAAGTAACAATGATTTGTCAAACAAAAATATAGCAACAATATAAATTTAGGTTTACCGTTGAAATTAATTTAGTAATGCAGTATAAAGGAACTTCTGTTTATACACCGAGAAGGGCACATAAGGTCAGAGGAGTTCACAAGATAGTAAGGGAATACAAGAACATGAATAGCCATGTGGGTTTGAACCACAATCAGTAAAGTGCCTGTACTTCTGCACTTCTTTGGTTGACCACTCGGCTACGACAACCATGCTAATTGATGTCTTACTTCATTTTATTCGAGCCCGTCACCACCAAATACAGAGGATGCGGAACGGTCAGGGAATGACTACCGCATATCCCGGAACAATATGGCCTTAGTTGCTAATGCTCCTAAAAACCAAATAACAAACAAACTTCATTTTATTTAAAAAAAGAAAAACAAAAGACTTAATTAGAACTTAACGACCTTCGTTTTACATGACGAAGGATACGAATTTCACGACACAAATCTGGATTGTTTTCTTATCCTGATGAACATATTCATCACGATTTGGTGTCGGATGAATAGTGCTTTTCTAACCACAGTTTCGCTTTTTTTTTTTTCAGTTTAAATTATTTAGAAGGTTCATAAATCCCAGTGTTGTAATGTTCTGAAATCAGTAATTATGTTATAAGTCAAACCAAGCCCAATTCGCAGTCAAACAAAGCAACGTTTAATTCTTTCTTCGAAGACTTCGAATTTTCTAGTACAACCTCAGCATGAGCATTTTCGGCAAAGTTCGTTAATCTTTTTCATTTATTCTGAAACATCTACAGTTCTCTTGATCTCTGGTTGCCAATGACAACCAAAGAGCTTTGCATTATGCATTATGTGCTGTTTTGAAACTACGGGAAATATAATCCCCTCCAAGAACTCAACCTACTTTAATAAATTATAATCTTAGGTTAAAGACATTCTATTAAGCATGACAATTTTTAAGAAACTGATTGTACACAATGTAGGTTTATCCTTTATTGCTTTAAAATGGTGATCCATGCGTAGCTTATCAGAAAATACAATCGATATTGTATTGATTTTTATAATTGTTTACCTTCCTTGCATTTAATTGCGGTCAAAGATGGATGTAACTTTTTTTTACCTGATTAAACTTTAGCCTATGATTAAACTTAGCAGAAGTCTTGCGCGACTTCACAGCAGTTTGGTTTACCTCGCTATAAGTTGTACCAACCATTACATTTCACTCCATCAGTGAAATTCACTATATATAGATAGTGATAAATCAAGGTATATATGAAAAAAATTATAGAAAAAGTTCGGAAAAAATAGTGTTAGGCAGCACTTGGGGGGGGGGAAAGAACACCGTACAAGTTCTAATCCTTGATGAGCGTTCTTCAAAGAAACTTGTTCAACCATAGTAGGTTCCACTTCTTCATTACAAATTTCAGGTTCCATTACGCCTGCAATGAGACCTCTTCATTCGTGCATATCCTGAAATACGGTGTCCGTATAATATTCAAAACACCTTTCCAAGTAGTTTAGGCGATGATGCTCATCCTCAAAATTTTCTTCACTGTTATCGGACTGTTCTTCGTGATTAATAGAGGAAGCTTCTTTCGTTGCATAATTGAAGGCCACAAATCCAGCATGTTTGAAGCAGTTAGAGATCAACTTATTAGAGATCTTTCAAGACATCACTCCGATAGTTTTCTGAAAGCCGAATTACACTTTGATCAAATAGACAAGTAATCAACAACGATTGCGCATAGGCCATTCACTTGCAGTGTGGGGTGCAGTTATCCACAAACAGAAAAATGTTTTCTATTCCCTCACAACCCCCGCTCGTATTGCAATCTAAGTTGCCAATCCATTCTTCATAGATTTTTGATGACACCTAAGCCCCTTTTAGTTTGTGCGCCTCCGTAGCCAGGTGGGAAGGAGCAGCAGTGCGTAGAACACGCTTCTTGATTAGACCGGGGTTCGAGCCCGTCACCACCAAATACGGAGGATGCGGAAAGGTCAAGGAATGACCACCGCATATCCCGGAGCAATATGGCCTTAGTTGCTAATGCTCCTAAAAACCAAATAACAAACAAACAAACAAACCTTTTAGTTTACTCGATACGTAGTCGGCAATGTCTTCAAACTTTTAAAGCGTGGGCTTCTGGGCTTTCCAAATGTCCAAGAGCTTCTCTCTGCCAGCTTGTTTACCTCTGGAAGAATGGTAATCCGTTGTTTTACCTTTTCTTCCCCTACTAAAGTGTAGGCGCTGACACGAAACATTTGAAAGTAAGAAATGTAAGGGTTTTTATCCTGTAGAAAATTAAAAAGTCCAGGTTCGTCAGCATAGAGGATGACGTTCTTGACGTGTTTCAGTCATTTTTTTTTTTAAACGATCCTCACATTCCTTCTTAGCTTCAGTGTCAACGGCTGCGCACCTCTTTGAAAGACATCCCACGGAGAGTCAAACTTTTAGAAGCATCCATCACAAGACGAAATCTTCAATATTCATCAGATGCCCAAACCATTCGGCCTTAATTTTTAAAAGATCCCCGTCTGCAAGAACTTTTTTTTTTGACTCGACATCATTAACCTTTCTAAGGGTACTGACTTTTTCAAGATCCGGGTATTTCACTTTCATGCTCAGATGATGCAGATTTCTCTAAGCTTTCAATGTTTTTTTTTTTTTTCGATTTTTAAGAATGGCGAACAGTGTACTTTTAGGAATGCCGAACTGTTTAGAGAAGCTGGCATTAAAAAGCACTGAAATAAACTTCTAGTCGAAGTTGACTTTATTATGAGTAGTTTGGCCGTCGTCCAGTGTGGACGCACGTTTTCCGCGCTCCTGGGTTTCGTCTCTGAATATGTGTTTACAGTGCCTGTTAGTTAATGAAAAGTGTACTAATTAGAAGAATTACTACAGTGGATCTCAGGGTGAGAAACTTTTGCTCTTTTACTGGGAACTTTGCAGGTTATTTGCGTTTTCTATCTGTATCCTTTGTTGCCAGACCGTACTGGTCACCATGCGGCTGACAGCAGGGCTATAGAGAGGCACCAATTACACTGTGGTTGCCACGCAAATACCCTGCACTTGACTTGGGAGGCTCGTGTGACAATGGAATGTATACCCCCTGGTGTGACAAGAATGTGTCGCATTCCCCTCCGGCGCAGGACTTAGTGAGTAAATACATCTACTGTATTCCTTCAGTTGTGACCTTGACTGCCGCATTTCACTAATTGCGAATGTCCATCTAAAGGCACTATACAGAGTATTTGCACTTGACTGGGGAGGTGTCCCAATCAAAAATTGAAACTTTATTGTGGACTTAAATGCAAGGAACAATGATTCTAGTGTTTCCCCCCCCCCCACCTGCCATAGACTCTCATGGACGGATTAAATCATCGTAACTACACCATTAGCGTAAAAACTGTGTTCACCATTATAACCTCCGTCATAGAAAACCCCAACAGAAATTAGTTTGATCTCTCAAAGACTAGTTTCACTCTCGGGCGTTCCCCCCCCCCCCCCACCAAATTGTAACGGGGAAGTTAAAAACTTGAACTGAACGTTGTCAGGCAACAAATTTCGCCACGGACTCACGGTTGGCATCATTTGCTATCATCGCAAAGGCTCTTCCAGACGGAGAGGTCCTGAACTCGTTAATCCGCAACAGCCTCGATGATCCGAAGTCAGACACCAACTGGGACAAAATGAGTAATTCAAATCAGAAAATCACAGAACAAACTATGGACGAAGAAAAACTAACAAGAGGACATCACAAACAAGATCAAAACGACAAATTGCAAATAACAGAGCAAAGTGGAGACTGCAACGTTGCACTGCCACAGCCAACGCCCAAAAAGAAGTACAAGAAATACGCCACCCCGAAGTTGGGAAGGGAGACAAGATCTCAAGGCGAACATAAAGAACAACAAGATAAAGAGGATGTACGAACAGAAAACAACGAAGAAGCAAGCAAACAGCCTGAATCCCCAAACATTGACTCCAGGCTGCCGGAAGGCTCTGTGCTAGACCAGGTACTGGCCCTTCGGGTAGAGCTCGAAAACAAACTAAAAGAGTCAACGAACAGAATCACTGCGGCCCTCAGAGGCGAGATTGTGGGAATCTGGACTAAACTAGAAACAGTCCTCCACAAGGTCAACAGCGAGGCAGAAAAAAACGCGGCCAAATTAGAGGCCTACCTGGAATGTAGGGGCACACAAATGCAACAGCGCGCCCCTACCTACGCAAATGCGCTGAGGAACCCACCAACTGTAATAAATATACCAGCTAAGGCACAACCAGAGAAAAAAACGCTACTCCCAACGCCTAACCTTGTAATATTAAGACCCAAAAACACCGAGGAAATTGGTACAAGTGACGAAATCAAAAACAAACTAATAACACTATGAAGGACGACTTCCAGCAAACAAGAATAAGAGGAATACGCAAACTAAGGAGCGTAGGACTCGTGATCGAAACCGAGTCAAAGCGAGAGATGCAAGAGATAATTGAAAACCCCAAGATTGCTGCCCTGGGCCTAACAGCTGAGCCACCAAAAAGAAAAGGTCCGGCGATAATAATTTATGACGTGGGCAAGGATGTCACACCTAACCAACTAGCGTCTGAGCTGTACCACAGGAACTTACAGAGCAAAATCCCGGGAAAGAACCCACAAGAAACAGTAATACCCAAATACTTCATACAAGCGAGAAACGGAATAAATAAAAATTGGGTAGTTGAGCTTACCCCGGAGGCCTGGAAGGTCCTGAAAGACCAAACAAGGGTTTTCATTGAATGGGGAAGCTACCGCTATCACGAACGAGTAATCATACCGAAATGCTACCGTTGCTGTAAGTTTGGCCACACGACACACACGTGTGTGCACAAACCACCCCAACATGTGGCCACTGTTCTGAAAAGGGCCACGATTTTAACGCCTGCCCCCACAAAGATAAGGAACCCACCTGCGTTAACTGCAAGACTATGAAATTAGACCACAAGCACTCACTTAGGGACCCGAAATGCCCTACATACCAACGAACCAAGACCTTATACCAAAGCAGGATCAACTATGGGAACGAGAATTAAAAATTATAACACAAATATGCTGAAAATAATCCAAATTAACGCACAGCGGGCCAGATCAGTGGTTGACCAGTTACGGACCAAAGCCGAAGACGAAAACTTGGATGTCATTATAGTCCAGGAACCGTATACACATCTAAAGCGGGTTGCAGGGTACCCACACAATTATAAGGTGATCCACACGGATGATGACACCCCATGGGCTGCCGTTCTGGTAAGAAACATCAACATCAGCGCAACTAAAATCACACAGCTGTGTACTCCATGGGCTGCTTGTGCACAACTTGGCACAGCATTAGGATCTCTATATGTCGTGGCACTCTACTGCAGACCGGGACAAGATATAGGCTTTGCAATCGACTACCTCCGATGCCTACAGGACACCCTACCAAATCAAAGAGTCATCATTGGAGCTGATGTCAACTGTCGCTCCCCGGCATGGCACAGCCTCACCCCAGACAGGCGAGGAACTCGAAATGGACAACTCTTAGAAGACTACCTTGCAGGATCCTATCTAACTGTTCTAAATCGACCCCACCATCTGCCAACATTTTCGAGCACCCTCTGGGAGGCCACAATTGATGTCTCCCTGGCCACCAGGAGTATGGCCGGACATGTGACTAATTGGAGGGTGGAGGAAGCATGGACCACCTCAGACCACCGGGCAATAACCTTTTCAGTTGAAAGACAACTAACAAGAATAACTCAAACAAACCAACCACAAATGAGATATGCAGTCGCAAATGCAGACTGGACACTATATAGAGAGTTGCTCACCACGGCAATTAAACACAATCTGGAAAACATAAACCCCCGGAGCGACCCGGATGACCTTCAGAGGGAAACTACAAAATTATTACTAAACATCAGTGATCGAGTGATAAAAAAAAAAAACCCAAAACCTGGCACAGTACCCTGGTGGACACCAGAAATTGCAGTACTACGACGACAAATGCAAAAAACAAGAAAAGACTTCCAGAGAGCTCGCAGAACCTGGCCCGAAGATGAGGTGGAGGTCTTGAGACAACATTACAGAGAAGCTAGGAACCGTTACACAGACACCATAAAAAAAAGTAAGAAGGGTTCTTGGGAGCGCCTAGTGTCTACTTCTGGAAACACCGACCCCTGGGGCATAGTCTACAAGGTGATAACCAATAAGCTTCCCAGGGGCGAGGTCATTAGTACTACCAGGACACCGGAGGGAAACCTAACGACCACTTGGGAGCAGTCAATGGGCAACATACTGGACAAAATCTTCAAGGAACCAGCAATATTAACCATGCAAGAACAACACGAAATTTGCAAGGAGAACGCAATCTATAACACCTCGACAATTGAACTCCCCTTCACCCTGGAAGAGCTCAGTGAGGCTGCCACCAAGATCAGAAATCGCAAATGCCCAGGACTGGACATGATCGAACCAGAGATCTTGAAGAAAACTGCAGAATTTGCACCGCACTTACTACTTACTCTCTACAACAGGTGCCTGGAAACAGGCAAATTCCCCACAGCATGGAAAACAGCAAACACCAAGTTGTTACTTAAAAATCCTAACAAAAAACCGGACTGCCCAGAGTCATATAGACCTATTGCACT
The DNA here is from genome assembly GCF_048544385.1 of Mastigoproctus giganteus. Taxonomy (NCBI): domain Eukaryota; kingdom Metazoa; phylum Arthropoda; class Arachnida; order Uropygi; family Thelyphonidae; genus Mastigoproctus; species Mastigoproctus giganteus. The sequence continues at coordinate 71,986,489 of NC_143577.1, forward strand.
GCTCTCAGTGGTCAGCAAACTATATGAAAGACTGCTGCACAAGCGAATCAAAAACCACTATGAGAGGACAAACCTGGCGGCTAGGAATCAGTTCGGATTTAAGCCGGGTTCCTCCACAGTGGATGCACTTGGAAACCTGCTTCGGAAGGCACAGGAATGCAGAAAAAAATACCTGCTAGTCATTTCAATTGATTTTGCTGGGGCGTTCGACTCACTTTGGTGGCCGAGCGTCCTAGCCAGACTAAGGGTGGCTGCAGTCCCTATCAACCTATACAAGGTAATGGAGGACTACCTATCTTGCAGGAAAGTAGAAATAAATGCCAACTACCAAAAAGTCACAAGATCTGTATACAGGGGCTGCCCGCAGGGGTCTGTCTTGGGGCCACTCCTTTGGAATATGGTTCTCGATGAGCTCCTGAACCTGGACCTGGGGCTGATCGGAGCCCAGGCCTTTGCAGACGACCTTATTCTTACCATTGAGGCTGACTCAAGAGCCCAACTGGAAACTACCGCAAACCAAGCTCTGCAGAAAATACAAAATTGGGCTACAAGAAACCAGTTAAAAATTTCACCGACGAAAACCACATCTATTCTACTAAAAGGAACCCTGCAAATACGGCGCCCACCCCAAATTAAAATAGAAGGTGTGACCATTAAACTTGCCAACCAAATGAAATATCTAGGAGTTATCCTAGACAAAAACTTATCCTTTCAACCTCACCTACAATATATAAGGACGAAGATAAGACGTTACTCGGCACTGGTGGCGAGGGTTACGAGAAAAGACTGGGGATTAAAAAAAACAGCACTAATGTTGTATTATAAGGCAACCTTCATCCCTGCGATAACTTATGCTGCTGCAGTGTGGTACAGCAAAACGACGCTTGCAGTCAATAGGAGAACTCTGGATACGATACAAAGGACCATTTTACTAACAACCACACGAGCATGCAGAACAGTAAGCACACCAGCGTTGCAGGTGCTTGCTGGAGCGCTCCCCCTCGATTTGGAGACTGTAAAAGCTGGCTTGCTCTTCCTGCATGCCAGGGGGGTTGCTGCCACCTTCCAGGATTTCATAATTGACCCAGCGAGTAGTACAAAAACAGAAAAAGTCCGATTACAGGCTTACCTACTTCGGGAGTGGCAACAAAGATGGACCGATACAACAAAAGGAGAAATCACAAGAAAATTCCTTCCCAACCTCAGCAAAATATATCCCAAGCAACCAGCCTGGTACTTTCCGGGGAAGCATTTGACTTCGCTCCTTACTGGTCATGGTCCCTTTAAGGAGAAGCTGCTCGGGTTCTGCCTTGTTGAGGACCCCAACTGCACATGTGGGGAGATCGAGAACTGGAACCACTTGGTCTACGACTGCCCAGAATACGAAGATCTCAGAGGCATCCTGATCACAAAGATACACTACCTTCCGAAAGGACTGGAATCCCACTTCATTGACACAGAAGAGGAATACAGAGCACTTTCTCAATATGCGCAGGACCTCTTCGAGAGGAGAAAACTGCTAATTACCATAAATCGTGTCTGAAGAAATATCACCACAAGTTAAACTGTACAAGACCATAAAATACTATCCAACAGAGTTACTACAGAGAAAAACCTTGAGACAAGTGAGTGAAAAACACAAGGACGGCGCTTACCCCATGAGCGACTGGACTGAAACCGGCTCAATATTGAAGAAAAGAGACTTAACGCAGCACAGCTGCCAAACGCCATTTGGCGAATTGAAGAGGGCACCCTAGCCTCCTTCATCTTTAATACCCATATCCCCGGTGGGGGGGGAGACGGTCTTACTGTCTCATCCCCCTCTCACCATTCCCACTTTCCCTTCTGGTGCGGCATGGGCATGCCCCACTGTGACTTGGAGTTGCCTCCTCTCTCGACTCCATACTTCTGTCTTTTCCCCCCAGACTTCAGTCTCCCCACCCACTCTACCTGCACATACGCAAGCGAATGCCCTACACATCGGAATTGATTTAATCATCTCCAAATTACGTTTTTCGCCCATACACTCGGCGTTTCAAAAATTTAGCGTTATTCCCCATAGAATTTACCAAAATAAAAAAAAAAAAAAAATATATATATATATATCTTAGTTTATTTTTTAACTTTCATTTCCTCTTTTTATTTTATTATTTTTTTATTTTTTATTTTTATATATATTTTTTTTTTTTTTTTTTTTTTTTTTTTAGGTCCTAGCCGCCGAAATCTCAGGAAATTAAGCGGCAGGACCTGCCAGAGTAAATCTTAGTCTACTGGTGTTTCCTGGTCTGCCTCCACGGGGCGAAAGTGGGGCAACGTTGGGCCTCAGTAGGGGTCCAGCGGCTAAACGACCAGATGAACAACGGTACATGACATTACACATATACAATATCCATACACTTTTAAATCTCTGGCATTTCCCAGCAAACTGGTTCACTCACAATGAAAGCAACGCGGAGATGGGGGAAACCCCTGGTGCCGTTTGACCCTAAACACACTTTACACTTTATACTTTATTATGCCAATGAGTTCTCACGGTCATTCTGCAAGCTCGTTATCAACTTCAATAAATTAAGAGTTCTCTCATTTTAATATGGGAATATTGTAATAAGAAAAGTAAAAAAAAAGTAGTGGTGGACATTTGTGGGTCCTTACAGAGAATTCGTTCGTCTCTCAAGGTCGTTATAACGAATGCAGAATAATATTAGATTGATAAGAAAACGGCAGGATTATGATACATGGTCGTTATAACTTGGTGGGACGTTAAAAGCAGGGGCGCTATAAAGAGATTGCAGTGTAGTAAGAAGTTATGAACACTTTTATGGTTGCTTTTTCTGTTGATACTTTAACCTCTTCCAGATATACGTTTACTGTGTTTATTTATGCGTCTTTAATGCCCTCGTGAGTAGCACAGTTAGTAGGACCGCCACCCTCCCCACATCGGGTGGACAACACTTGAGTTCGAGTCCGGTCGATGACGGGAGGTTTTTTTATACGACATTTTTCACGACGTGGTTGAGTTAGTCGGTCTCAGGCGAGGGTAGCATGGTTTTTCCTCCCCGAAACTCGTGTTTTTCATCCAGCAAACAAAATCGATCTCAGAAGACGCAGTTTTTACCATAGATATGCAAGGAGCAATACGGCCTTAGTCGCTAATGATGCTCCTAAAACTCTACTACAACAGCTTGTGCTGTGCTAGTCACACAATTCCTTTTTCCATTTTACCCCAAAAGTTTGATAACTTTCAGCACGATCTTCTTTTCTAGTCGCTCAGTTAAGTATTACTCCAATCTTCAGAAATACGAAGTCTATCTCGTTTTGTAGCCCGAAGCTTCAATATGAGATAAGTTTCCCAGAAAGAAAACTGGGGGGGGGGGGTCTTATTTGTAGGTATTGCTGAATAAACTGAAAATAACTGGATAAACTCTCATTAAGAGCATCGAAAAGCAAGCGCTTCACTTGAGCATCGGAGAAAACAATCGTCTGGCTCCGATTTTTAACTTTTTATATCTTCTCCATCTCCCCTTCACAGGGTCTCAGAAAGCTTGACCCCCTGATGAAGCCATTAATTTCTGTCCCTCTACTACAGTTCTAATACCATGAAAACAAAATATACTCTGAAGGTTCCTTCGTATCTGGCCTACAGGTGTTTTTTTTTTTTTTCTCCCCACTTTCTTTTTTAATAGCTACTTGGAAATATTTTAGTTTCTATCTTCTCTATAATTCTGGGGCGCATTACATGGTGTGTCAAAAGCATATCACTCGGTGAATAGCCGGAGGTCAAGAAAACAGCGTACTCTAACGTCGTGATCTGAAACTGTACCACTTATACGATATACTTCAGCTTAAATTGCATGTCAGTTTCTCCAAAAGTGTATGTCGGGTGGACTTAACATGTCAAGTTTCTTTACTTGGAGTACCTTCGAACTGTCTTTTCCTTAATACACAGCAACTGGTAGTAGTTCGAAATTTTTTTTTTTAGCTTCCCTGTTTGTTCCAGTCACGTGCTCGGAATTTCCGCAAGAATCTCGAAGACTTCGCCGAGAGAGAGTGTTTACGTCCCCAAGACAGACTTTGGAGTTATCAAAAATGCCAATTTAGTCAACCGTAATTGATGTCAGGAAGAAACCGTGCTACACCAAGTTAAATTGCTGATTTTATTTGGATAAAATATTGAACAGCGCCGAAGACGAGTGGTGGTCTGTTGCATTATGCATTTATATGATAGGCAAGATCATTATGGAACTACAGTAATTACGTCACCATATTCTTTCTATCGTCATGGAAGGAATTCCGCCGAGGTTCGGGGATTTGTTGGTATTTGCTTAACTAACTCAGCAATAAACATGTTGTTGAATAATTTGCTGTACATCTCGGTAATCATGGAGATAATTTCCATTGGGATTTCGTTTAAAATCTCAGTTCAGTGGACACCTGACCTTAACCAGCGAAAATAAGTAAATTTTACATGGATGCCTGATGCAATGCCCATAACAGCAAAAATGCTAAATACCTTGTTAAACGAAAATCAGATCACTCGTTGACCTGAACTAGTTTTCATCTATTTTAATTGCGTTAAAAGCATTACAATTATTCATTGTAATACTTCACTTGGTTCATATTAGTATCAGATATTTAATGTGATCATTGAAATAAAGGATAAGTCCGGCTATAATGATTTATGAAGGTGCTGCTTCGTTCATTGGTGTTGTCACCATTGGTATTAGAATTGACAGGTCAATTTTCTGGGCCGTGATCTTTAAGCCGTGTTGCTTCTCGTGTGTTCATTCGAACTTCTTGGTATTAGTGACAGTATTTGTAACTTAGCTTGTTGACAGTGTACAGCGATTTTACACGCGCCAAATATTAAGACTCAAACATTCCGTCTATGCCTGGCATATCCTCTACGGAAATATCTTAGCACGTTCATAGGAAATTATAATTGTAATGTTCTAGTAGGGTTTTAGGAGTATCAGTGACTAAGGCCATATTGGTCCGTGTATATTGTATGTAAATTGCGCGTGTTCTGGGGTCGATTTTCTGTTTGCTGGACGAAAAACCCGAGAAATCTATGGGGTATTAGGACTTGAAGCAAGTTTTATGATGGTAAAGCTAGATCCGTGATTACGTGCGTATGATTCTCTGTTCATACAGGCAGTGGTCCAAGAGTATGTACGTTTTAGACGCCGATGGCCAGGCTGACTGAAAACATTAACAAACGCGCAATTAAAGGGTAATTTTAAAGAAGTTAATTTTTGAACTTCCTTATAACTTTGAGCTGTATGGGTTTTGTAATGGCCGTGTGAATTCGATATAAACTGAGATTAAGGCCGTTGTGAATTTATATAGCCCACACAAGGATTGTAGTTATCGTTTGCATGCTCGCCGTACTCTCCACCATGGGTAAGTATTGAGAAATTTGAGAAACTACTCTAAAGTTATTCAGTTTTATTATTAAATGAATCAAGCTAGTTTTGCTCCTTTATAGCAATTGGGCAGTTGAACTCATTCATATAATTCCATAGATTATCTGTATCGCATACTTCTGTTAATTACATTTACTAAATTTTCAGGCTCTAAGATAAAATCCTAGAATTCATATCAAGTTCAAGAAAATACTTTAATTTTTAACTCCATTTCTTTTCTGAGGATTTATACCCTGACCACGGAGTCGAAGTAATTTTTAAACTTTCTGATTGGTGGCTTGTAATAGTTCGAGTGTTAGAATCAAACTAATGGTCTTTGAAGACTATGTAGAATTTCCATTTCCCATCTTCTGCATATGTGGTGACAGTCTGAGGTGATACCAGGAAGGGCGCTGCAAAAAGGCACGCTGAAAGGACGTCGTCTTACGGGGCATCTCTATTGACTGTGACAAATGTGGAGGTTCATAAGGAGATGAGCAGGTGTCTGACGCTACTTACGAATTCAATACCTTTCAGAAGATTTCCATTAATGATAAAGTGTACGCAATGGATTTGAATCATTGCAATGATGGGGATTCTGTCATGTGTAGAAGGAGCGATAAGTTGTTCTTTAGCGTGGAGGGCCTTTTGTGTCCGAAGCAGTTTATCCATAAGGTTGTTGTTAGTTGGGATCTGTTTTTAATCAGGTGTTGGGACTTGTAGTTAAGATATTGATTGAATACTGTTTGGTTACACAACCATTTTGAAAAATTTATTGTTGAGCAGTAATTGATGATCGATTGAAACCATTTTGCTTCCTTGTGGTTCTGTTTTTTGTCAGCTGGTCGGAAGATATATTTGTTCCAGTTATTTGGGATTTGTGTTTGATGTTTAATTTCATTGTAAGGGTGTAGAAGAGGGTTTAAGGTAAAGGAACTGCAGATATTTCGAATAAGCAGGCGATATCCATTAGATAATCAGTTGATCACCTCGTGTAGGTCTTCTATTGTGATTTAAATTTTGGAGATAGTTGACCTCTTAAGGATTGAAGACTGCTAATGTCATGCTACCATTGTTGAACAGCGGTGCCTAATCAGAGATTGTGTCGCTACTCCTACCAGAAGTGCAGTTTTATTTTTTGTAGATGGATTTCGATACAGATAATTTCTCTCTGAGTTTATTATTAAAGGTATGCTTTCTTTCATTTCCTGAGAAAGTTAATTGTTTTATTTTTAAGTTTTTCTAATGCTTTCTGTTTATTTCAGAAAACTCCTTTCATTGCGTTATTACACGTGGCGGGGTCGGTAACCTGGGAGAAGGAACTCCCTCTTCCAGGGCTAAAAGGAGCAGCGATGGTTATTTGTTGTTATTTGGTTTTTAGGAACATTAGCAACTAAGGCCATATTGCTCCGGGATATGCGGTGGTCATTCCCTGACCTTTCCACATCCTCCGTATTTGGTGGTGACGGGCTCGAACCCCGGTCTAATCAAGAAGCGTGTGCTATGCACTGCTGCTCCTTCCCACCTGGCTACGGAGGCGCCGAGCAGCGATGGATTGTGATGCATATCCACCGCTAGAGCTCACGGTCTCCAGACCTGTCAACTCTGATTCAGAGCATGACTTGAATCGTCCGAAGAGACAGCGGACTGAAAAACAGAGTGCAGATATGCCAGCATTTCTAATAATGCACTCATTATCCACACAACCTGTCGGCAAGTATCGTGGTTTCTAATACAGAAATGCTTAGAATCGGTTGTTGGATCTCCTAAAATGCTGAAGCGTCTCCAATCTGGAGACCTAATGGAAGCTTCCAAGCCATTCAGAAAAATTGTTAAAATTTACAACATTTAACAGCATTCCAGTGTCAGTTACGACACAACACTCTGAACACCTCTAAAGGCGTCATCAGCGAATGGACTTGCTAACTGTCTCTGAACAAGAAATAATACAAGAGCTTAGTGAACAAAAAGTGACACATGCACGGAGAATCATAACCAAAAAAAAAAATGGTAACCTACTGCCAACCAGGTCCATCATTTTAACATTCAGTACTCCGACTCTTCCATCTTCTGTTAAAGCAGGTTACCTAAATTGCAAGATTCGTCCTTACATCCCAAACCCCATTCGCTGCTTTAAATGTCATTTTCAAGCAGCATGCCGAGGCGATGCTGTGTGTCTTCTTTGTGGTTCCAAGGAGCATTCTCAAGAAGACTGTACAAAGCAGACTGGGAAAACCTATTCCAGTTGTGTCATACTTGAAAAGCAATATGTACAGCAACAGAATCTTGATGACGTAACTGACCACATTACCAGCCATGCATTATCTACAGCGGAAATTTCCATTCCAAAATCTAACCAGCGCAAGAGTGTTCAACAAAATCAGTGATGGAATGAAGAATGCTCCAAAGCAAAGCGTGATAAAAAAAAAGAGCTTGGAAACCACTTTCGTAAATTCCCAACTACCGCCAACCTAATTGTATACAAAAAAACTCAGAACTAAAGCGAGACAAATTAGAAAAAAAGCAAAACATGAATCCTGGATTAACTTCGCCTTATCCATTAACAAAAATACTGACACTCGAATTATTTGGGAAAAAAAGCACTCAATGGGAAATTTCTACCGCTGCAATCACCAATAATACAATGGAACGGGCAGGAATTATCTTTCCTTACTGATATTGCAAATGCGCTATTAGTCTTTTTATAACATTTCCGCCTCATCCTCTTATGTGGACATCCTTTCAACGCATTAAAGAACGTCAAAAATTGAATTTTCAAACTAGACTCACTTCCTTATAACCAGCCTTTTACTCTAGTTGAGCTCAAGGAATGCTTAAGCAAATCGTCAAATAGTGCAGCAGGACCAGACGGTATTCACTATGCTGCAACATCTATGTGAAGCTGACCTTGGCTGATCTATAACAGTATCTTTTCAGAAAATACTTATCCTCTATCCTGACGGCATTCCTATATCTGTGCTATTCCAAAACCAGGCAAAGATCCCACTCTGGTCCAGAACTACAGACCGATATCATTAACAAGCTGTTTAGGCAAAATATTTGAAAGGATGGTGCATAAGAGGCTCACCTGGTTTCTAGATTCTCAGAATCTTCTTTCTGATCACCAATATGGCTTCCGTAAAAACAGATCTACCTTAGATTTACTTGCAAAACTTGAATGCAACATACGAAATGCCTTCGTCATGAAACAGCACCTAGTGATGGTCAACCTAGATATTCACAAAGCATTCGATACCACCTGGCGTCATGGCATTATTAAAAATATGCATCAGTTGGGGGTTAAAGGCTATCTTCCTCAGATCATCCAGAACTTTTTAAAATTACGCACTTTTCAAGTCCGATATCAAAATGCGCTGTCAGCATCTCACATTCAAGAAGAGGGTGTCCCGCAGGGTTCAATATTGAGTGCTACCCTATTTGCGATTCGGGTCAACAAAATATTGGAAGATCTTCCAAAAACCATTCAAATTTATATGTATGCAGATGACCTCACTATATTCTGCCAATCACAAAGTATGAATACTATCGAAAGACAGTTGCAAATTGCTCTATTCAAAATAGAAGCCTGGACCTTATGCAATGGATATCGTCTTGCTGAACAGAAATTCACCACTACTCACTTCTGCAAACTATGATCACTTCATCCTGATCCTGAGCTAAAGATCAATAACATGCCAATACCTCTTACTCACACTGTCCGCTTTCTTGGCCTGGTGCTAGATAGGAAACTAAACTTTCAAGCACCTGTGACCTACCTTCGGACCATATGCTTGAAGCAATTGAATATCCTCCGATGTGTGTCATCTATGTCATGGGGCGCTGATCGACATACCCTGATCCATCTTTATCGAGCTCTCATCAGGTCCCGTTTAGACTATGGCTCCCCAGTGTATGACTCTGCTAGGAAAACTAGAGCGAATGAACACGATCCAGCACAGTGCTCTGAGAGTTTCTCTAGGGGCTTTCAGAAACTCCCCAGCCTTTACATTGAAGCCCACGAACCTCCCTTACATCTCCGGAGGAAAACATTGCTTTTGATGTATGCCGCAAAAATCAGCAGTCTTCCCTCTCACCCGAATTGGAGATGTCTGTACAATACCGAATGGGAGTCATTTTTCAACAGTAAACCAAATGAAAACAGACCTGCGTACTTAGACTTAAAGAACTAACTCAAACATGGAATATAGAAATCGGCAATATATATATCAGGACGTGACACCGCCTGATCCACCGTGGACAATATCCCTGCCATTTACGATGACTATTTCCAACAGTGAGGAAAGAACACCTTGTCTCCCTTCAATATCGCACAGTTACATGAAACGCATTCTGCTTCTAATTCACAAGCCTGTATGATCTATACAGATGGATCAAAAACTGAGACCCAAGTAGGCGCTGCGGCAATCTTCCCGTCATTCACCACTTCTGTCTCATTACCTGAAGAAGGCAGTATCTGAGGCACTGCTGAGCTTTATGCTATTAACTTGGCTCTAGATCATATTACTCAACTTCTAATTTCGTCTGCCTTAATATACACTGACTCGCTCGGTGCTGTCTCTGCCACAAATAGTATTACCACCTCCTCACCCTGTTGTCGAACAAATACATTCTAAATTACTTGTGTGTAATAAGTCAAACCAAACTGTGACATTCTGCTGGATACCAGGGCATTCTAGTATATCAGGAAATGAAAGAGCAGATCTTGCAGCCAAACAACCAGATACCTCTATTTTACAGAATTGTCAAGTTCCGTATTCCGATTTCAAACATATCATCCGTAAAGCATGTTACAATAGCTGGTCACTGATCTGGAGAGGTTATCCAGGAAACAAACTATACCAAATAAAACCAGAACCAAAGCTATGGCTCTCTTGTTTCCGGAAAAATAGACGAGAAGAAACAATTTTAGGAAGGCTTAGGATTGGGCATACTCACCTCACTCACCTGTATCTATTAACTAATGACAGCGCTCCCCAATGCATATCATGCCAAATTCAACTGACCATTTGCTAGTGGACTGTCCCCACTTTCAAACCATCCGCTTAGACACAGTTAAGTCAATTGCTAATACGCAGTCAACAATATTTTCAATGCAGATTCTGGGAGATGATCCTAATAAAAAGTAAATATTTACTTTCCGAAATCGGATAGGAATATATCATAAAATATAGTTATTGTTTCATATTCACCATTAGAAAGACACTCCAGCAGCCCATGTGTCGTTAAACTCAACAATAACAATTGCGTTATTAAGTCAGTCTTGATTGATGTGCTGCAAATCATTTTTGCACGTTTTCAGTACTGTATACAAATTTGTATCAAATAAATCTTTCGCAGTTTCGTTAATCGATTTAGTTTTACGTTATTCCAGTCGAAACTCATCTGATGCCCCAAAATTTTCTGCGGTTTTAGATATTTTGTGGAGAAAATTCGCTTTTTTCCCGTTTTTCGGATTAAGATGAATTTTGCAAAAAAATCATCAGGGTTGAATGATTAGTTCGAAAGTGTTTGATCGATAGGTAAGAGTTATCTCCTTGATTTTATGAAATATTTAGTTAAAATTTTTAGTTGTCTATGGTTAGCGTTTTATTCTAGAAAAAGAGAGAGAGAAAACAGGGAGTGAGAGTCAGAGTAACCTGATGTAGATGAAGGCATTCCCCTAATTGTCAACGGAACATTAGCTCCACTAGGCGAAATGGGGTAGGTGTTTTTTTTGCCATCCCTGTACAGAGTTCATTTCTATCAATGTCTGCTGTTTCTGCAGAAAGTATAAAACAAATCTGGAAGGAAGGGGTTCTACCGGTACATAGTGTTTGGGGATGGGGCGCCACCGGTTGTTTCCCACCACTACTCCATAAGTACTCTTGTGAAGTATACTGTAAAAGCCAGAAAAGTGTTGTGTGTGGTATATGAATAGTATTCTATTGGGTTCTGTTGTTGTGATCTGACGTTTGGCCGCAGGGCCCTGGGTGGGACCTTACGTTGCCCGTACACCGATAGGATGAAAGCCAGGCTGCCCATTATTCTCCGGCTGGTTCGCCCGAGCCTACTGGACGGAGACAAAGTTAACAACAAAAAAAAGTAGAACCCTGGGGAAGTACGGGGTGTACTCCGAGAAAACGGGGGGGGGGGGGGGTGAGAGTCAAGTAACTGGGTGTAGATTCAGGCATTTCCCATAATTATCAATGGAACATTAGCTCCACCAGGCGAAAGGGGGTAGGGTAACCCCAGGGAGAGGGTGCTGGGTGTAGTTGCCTCTTGGTATTGGAATGGTCTTAAACTACTGGATCTTCACAATCTGAGGTCTGGGTTAGCAGCATCATACCGGGTTAGCGGGCTCAGGTGAAATCCTACCCAGCTATGTGGCTGGGTTAGCATGGGGATTCTACCCTGGTTGTTCTAGGGTTAGCAGTTTATGTAGGCGGACGTCGAAGAAGGTCAAGTCCGGTATGAAGGTCAGTCAAGGGAAATGCTTCAAGACGGTGTAAGTCCTAGTTAGGGATAATAGTAGAGTCACAATCGGTAAAATCATGTCCAAGTTCAATTGGCAAGAGTTTTAGATTGGGATGCCCAGTTTGATCTTCAGGTTGGGAGAAAGGTGCAGAGAGAGACAAGTCACTGTCAGCAGGCGTCAGTTTATTATTATTGTTTTTTTTTTTTTCGGGTGAAAAGCTTCTGAGCAAAGTTGGTTAAAGCTTGGTGGTACCAATGGTCTCTTATGAAAGGGTGCTCTCTATCTTGTGTATATCTGTGATTAGTTGGCTATGAAGGTCCTCATAGCGAGGGCAAATGTAGACTAGCTAATGCCAGTCTTCTGTCTTGCCAGAGTGGCAGTAGGGATCTGTAGTAATGCTCAGAGATGTTAGTTTTCGTTTGATGGAACCATGTCATATTAATAGGAAGGTGGTGTATAGAACCATACTGGAGGCTTGGGATAAACATTTGCTATTTCTGGAATAAACTTCTTTGTGATGGGTTCCTTGGTAGAGTCGGACATTGTCCTTTTCAGATTTGGTTCTGTTTGATTGAGAGAATCTGCTTTTCTTGTTTGATAGTATTTGAAGTGTTGATAATATGGTCGTAGATGATTGTGGGGATACCGCGAGAGACACGGAGTGAACTCCTCTACGGGTAATCTTCAGGTCTTGGGGAAGAACTCCAGCAGGGATCTGGAGTTACTCACTGTGCAATAGGCCCTAGTGATTACCAGCAGGATACACCTTTGGATGGTTTCTAGTTTTTTGCAGTTTTTGAGACTGGTAGTCTTGGGGAACCAACCCCCCCCCTCCATATGTTATGACTGGAAGAAGAATTGATTTGTATAGGAGCAAAACGGAACGATGATATAGATGGGGATGGAAATTCGGTTTTGAGTCCAGGACAATGCCAAACTGCTTTATTTCTGTTACATGTTCGATAGTTTTCCCCGCCAATTTGATTTGAAGAGGTCTTGTGGTCTGCAGGGTGTCTTTTAAAGGTATGGATTCTGACTTGTGGAAATCGAGAGCATATGTAGATCCGCCCAGTTCTGAAGGTGTTGTTATTTGTTGTTATTTGGTTTTTTAGGATCATTAGCAACTAAGGCCATATTGCTCCGGGGATATGCGGTGGTCATTCCCTGACCTTTCCGCATCTTCCGTATTTGGTGGTGACGGGCTCGAACCCCGGTCTAATCAAGAAGCGTGTGCTACGCACTGCTACTCCTTCCCACCTGGCTACGGAGGCGCCTGAAGGTGTTGTAGGACACGGTTTTCTGAATCTACAAGTGATGCTCTGGAGTCTGCAGCGTGGGTCAGGATAAGATCATCAGCAGCCTAGGCTTGTGCTGCGACCAGGTCCTGATGCACGTGACACTGAGGTAGTGATGACGAATTCTTATGTTGGTTAGGCAATTGTAGCGGTTCGATGGGAACGATAGCCTGCCGAAGGCTCCTAAGGACGTTTGACCACCAGAGCATATTAAAAAGCACCAGCAAAATCCGCTGAAATGACGAAGTATTTATTTATACGGTACAGTTACTAGCAGCTATTATTATGCAGTAGAGCGCATGTACCTGGACGGAACCCGTATTGGCTTTCAGCTTTAAGGCCCGCATTGGTGTAATGTTGAACTACTCTGAGGAGGAAGCGCATTTCAAGAAGTTTGCTGATAGTGGAGAGCAAAGCGATCGGACGGTGGGAGTGGGGTTCTTTTTTTTTTTTTATGTGAAAGCGTCTACGGCGGCGCTAGAGTAAAATCGATTGGTAACGAAATTTTTCTTACGGTAACGGAAATGACGCAATTGGTAAAGAATTTTTTTTACGGAAATTACCAATTGACGTCACTCCCTATTAGGTGGCGTTTAGATTTTAAATAACGCAAATGACGTCACTTCGAAAATGGCGTTAACGATGCTAACTCAGTCACTAACGTTGATTTGGTAGGTAAGTAGTAGATTCAGTAGAGTAAGTTCATACTAATATACGGAAATGATGTCACTTCCTAAATGACGCTAACTCAGTTACTAATGTTGATTCAGTAAAGTAAGCAGCAGGTAGTAACATTATGCAAGAATAAAAGCTTCGTAGCCATCGAAGAAGCCTTTCGTGTCGAAAAGGAACGCGTTAAAAAACATGGAGAACGAAAAAAAATGCATACTTTAATAAAATCTGCTTCTCAAAATTTTGATTAACATTGACTTTGTGAGTAGCGTAAGTAAGTTTCGATCAAACCGTTTAAAAATTTAAACGGTTTTGATTCAAGAACGAAACAATAAAACGATCACTTCAACAAACAAAAACTTCTTACAGTAGTTTTTGGTTATGGCATCATACTAGTCCAAAAATGGATTTCGCTAATTATTGAATTGTAAAAATACCTATAAAAGTATTTCGAAGATGGCTAAAACTCCAACTGAGCAAAATCGAGAGAAGTATGCAAAAATAAAAGCTTCAAAGCCACCGAAGAAGCGTCCCATGTCGACAAAAGATCGAATTCAAAAACATGGACAACGAAAGAAATGCAGAGTTTAATAAAATCTGCTTCTCAAGATTTTGATCAACATCAACCTTCTACATCGACTTCTCATCAAGAAGCTGGACCGTCGACATCACGTAATTATATTCAAGAACTTCCTGAAGGTTTCGATTCAGAAGATTTGAGTTCAAATGAATTACCTGAGGATTTTCAATTGATTCCTGAACTGGCTGGACAGAGTATACTGAAACAACAAGCGTCGAATGCATCATCCAAAAAAGAAACAAAATCATATTTCGGCTCAATCGCCTGTTGTAGACATTTCACAGGTTTCAACAGTAGTCGAGCATGAAATCATTTAGAATAACGTGGAACAATATGACCGTAACTCGTATAAAGAATTTGAACGACAATTTCTGAGAAATTCATTTGGAGCTGTTTGTGATATCTGCGGTCTATTGTATGAAAATGATGCAAAATTGTGCATTCCAGGAAGTTACCCGTTACTTCTAGAATTTAACTGCAGACGTAACGACTATGAAGGCTTGTAATATTCGTCTAGCATCTCTCAAAAATGATTCCATTCCAACATCTTCGAAGAGCAACGGTTCCGTTTATCCTCTATTCCGGCCGACCAGGCTAGCCGAGTGGGTAAAGTACCTGCCCGGCAACCCAAAGGTCGTGGGTTCGATTCCCGCCTCGGGCTTGGATCAGAGTACTGCAAAAACCTTGGGAGGTGCAATATGGCCACAGAAGCCGATGCGCCAACAACTATCAAAAAAAAAAAAAAAAAAAAAAATCCTCTATTCCACCGTTAATGTTCATATCAAACGTAAAAAAAAAAAAAAAAAAAAAAAAAAATCGAGTTATTTAATGGCTTGGTTCGTAAACGGGATGTAAGTGTTTGGTTAAAGTATCTACTTACGATTGCTTTGTGTTTGTGTCGTCTGTATGATATGGAGATTGACGAAACATTCTTCGATTAAGACATGGAACACAATGATCAGCACGTGATGAAATGATTGAAACTATACCTGAAAAAAGTTTAGTCGCTCAACAACAAACTCTTTTGTGGAGTGATGACAAATATTTACGAATAGTTCCTGATGAACGAAATGTTCCACAAAGTTTACTTGCTAGGAAATTACACCTTGGTCACTATCGAGAGTTTACAGGTAATTTAAAAGCTACACCGTTTATGATGGCATCTAGTGAATCGTTGGCGTGTAATTATGCCTTATAATCTTCTTTATATGGCCATGAAAATAATGAGACTAAGAACCCGATATTCGTTAGCAGTTGCTTTTAAATACGTCAGAAAAGACACTCAGCTCACCAAAGAACAAATCCAATCTCTAGAATACGTCAATAACTGCATTGAAAACAATTTCGCGTTTTTGAAATCGATTCCTAATTCAACTTATTACTGGACTCGACTTAAAAGAGATCTGTTTGCGATGATCGGAAAATTGAGTAAACCTGCGTTCTTCTTAACTTTGGGTGCAAACAAAATCGGTTTGCCTAAATTGCTAAAAAATTTATACAAATTAAAGCACGACAGTTTGGATATCCCTAACGAGCAAGCAGCTGCTCTTCATTTTATGGAAAAGGCGACACTACTTAATGAAGATGCCGTAACGTGTGCAATTCATTTTAATAAACTTGTGCATTGCATTTTAACTTTACTTCAGTCTAAACGTTTCAATCCATTTTAACAATATTGCGTCGTCAACTATTGAACGGATCGAATTTCAACATCGTGGCAGTCCACATGATCACATTCTTTTGTGGCTTAATAATGCTCCTAAAGAACCTATGGGAAAGGGTATTAACGCAAGGGTAGCTATGATAAACCAGCTCATTTCCGTTTCTACTGCAAAAGCCTCAGGTGATTCCAAACTCATAAACATACTTCTACTTGTTACAAAAGGATCCGAGCTACCAAAAAACAGGTTTGTCGTTTTGAAGCTCCATTTATGCCATCATGATCTACAATGATTTTAATACCTATGGCAAAAGCAGACACTCGACTAGTCAAATATAATGCTGAATACAAGAAATTGTGGAAGAATCTAGAGGACAACGAATGTACTAGCATCGATCGCTTTAAAGAAAGTTGGTATTG
Organism: Mastigoproctus giganteus; assembly: GCF_048544385.1. Lineage (NCBI taxonomy): Eukaryota > Metazoa > Arthropoda > Arachnida > Uropygi > Thelyphonidae > Mastigoproctus > Mastigoproctus giganteus. Next base: position 72,002,993 of record NC_143577.1, read on the forward strand.
AACATGTATTGCAACCTGAAATTCATGAAACTGTCGAAAACAAAAAATAAGTGCTTTTAAATGTTAAACGTGTTCGGATTCTTTTCATACTAAATCCCTTTAACTGCGTTCAAGCCAAGGATGTTTTCACATAAAATAAAACATCTTTCGTGCGTACACACGCTGTATTTATTTTATTTATTTTTTTCTTGGCGGTTTATTTGGGTTTTCAATAAGAAGTCTGACATTAGCATTTCCATTCATCTGGAAAGATACTAGGGGGAAAGGCATTGATTGAAAAGATCAAGGAAATATTTGGATTTACTTTTATGGCTTTTTCCTGAATTTCAACTTCAATGTGGTAGGGCCACGACATTTTTTATCTTTGGTTCTGGCTAGGGACTGCTGCTGTTCTTCGTACTTATGGACTGCTCATCCTGAACTTGTCATAAGTATCTTTTTTTTTTTTTTTTTTTTTTTGGCAGATCTCCAGCTTGTCAGGTGAGCTGAAGTCCTTCAGTGGTGGAAACAGTGCATCCAAAGTTTACTTACTTACTCACTCGTGCTAAGTGGTTGTCATTGTACTCTGCAGGGTTAGTGTGGAATTATCAACTTCCCCTCTGGAGAGCTTTTTATTCGGAGTGTTATAAACTACTCCCCAGGAATCAGTGTTCCCCGTGGTAGTGGTTTTGGTGGTGTGTGTGTTCTGTATTGCTGGAACCATCAGCGATACCAGAACACATTTGCCCATCTCCACCTTGTTCATCTGTGGTGGTGGTGCAGAACCTCTGCAGAGCGGGCCTGAAAAAGTGTTGGTGTTTGTGTGTTAGTTTAATGTGTGCGTTGTATTGTTTGTGTCAGGCCACTTCGCCACCAAGGAGCAACTAACATCAGGGCGACTGCTGTCTGGAGCCCGTCCCTAGGCACGAGGAGCTGAGCCTGGGTATTCTATCACCTTTAGTGCTGAAACATAGGGGAGGGTGGAGACGGTCTTCCATCTCCACTGCCTACCCCTTCTCTCCTGGTGGGGCCTGGGCCGGCCTCACTGAACATATATTGGGGTCGCCTTCTCTGTCGACCCCATACTTCTACCTTTCACCCCCCCAGTGTCTTCAGCCTCTCCCCCACTCTACCTACAGCTAGCGTACGCTCCACACAAAGTTCAAACTTTACGTCTAAATTAAATAGCGTTTATAAACATTTGGCCTTTCCAATTCTAGCGCTCATCCCTAGGATAGGTTTTTTTTTTTTTTTTTCCTAGCCACAGAAATCTCGGTAATTAAATGGCGATGGAATCTTGAAAAATCATCATTGACGCTGAAGTCAACTGTTGTCCCCCCTCCCCAACAGGTACAGCTCCACAGAAGACCGCTCAGGTATACACAATGACAGACATCTAGATGATTACCTCGCATTCTCCACTTCTCATATTCTAAATAGACCCAACAATCCCTCAACCTTCTCAAGTACCCTTTGGGAAGTGAACATAGATATCACCAAAGCAACACGTTTAATCTCCAGTCAAATCAATAACTGGATGGATAATGAGGCTTGGGTAACCTCAGACCATACAGCAATCATCTTTGACCTTTCTAGGTCTGAAATAATTATTCAATTTAGTTTTTTGAAATCTATTTAACGCCACACTACAGAACACCTTTCAAAATACGGCCTTCGTCCAGGACATGACAACAATTGATCTAAATCAACAACAAAAGAAAATCACATAAGTCATTATCCACACATCAAACGCTGTAATTAAAAAAAAAAGAATCCCTGCCCTGAATTTGTTCCTTGGTGGTGCCCGGAGCTGGCTCGGCCTTTGCTGGGTAGTCCATAATGCTAGAAAAGCCTTCCAGCGGGCCCATATATCCTGGCCGATGATGGGACTAGAGGCGCTTAGAAATATCAGGAACCAGTATTTCGCCCTCATTCGTTTTCGGAATGGACCTCGGGAAAGAATCTCGTCACCACCACGAGGACACCGACTGGTATTGCACTATCTCCGGTGGATTCAAGTGTGTTAGTTATCAGACGGCACCAGGGGTTCCCCCTCATCTCCGCGTTTCTTTCATTGTGGTTGTGATTCATTTCACTGCAAAGGCCCAGAGATTTGTGTACGGATTTTGTGTATGTGTAATATGTATCGTTGTCCATCTGGCCATTTAGCCGTTGGACCCCTGCTGGGCCGAACGTTGCCCACACTAAGCCCGTGGATCCAGACTAGTACCCAGTAGCTTGAAATTTTTACTCTGGCAGACTTCTGGTAGGGAGTCAACTACCATCCGAAGGTATGAAATGACTGGGTTGATATCTTGTCGACAGTATAGGGAGGCCACATGGAAGGTGTTCATCAGGACCAATTTCCTGAGCGCAGACTACCTATAGGTTACAAAGTGATGTTATCCTGGTTGTGGTGATGATAGGATTCCAAACGGCAATGGAAACCGAAGGTGTGTTCCTCATCAGATTGTATAATTTGGTACGTCAGGATCCCCCTGACCTGCTTGGCGTGGGTGTACGGTTCTTGTAGGATGATAATGCGTGCATTCTCTTCATGGACTTTGAGGTGGATCTGGTCAGCGGCTGCCCGGCCTCGTTGTACATTGATTTGCGTGAATTTGAGCACTCTGGTGTTAAATGGTTTAGACCGTGTTGCCATAGTTGTTGGTTTTTTCTGGCTTTAATATAGATCAATGGGATATTTGGCATCTCTAATGGAATGCTTGGTGTCTATTTTCGCGGTCTTGCATTGGTGGTCCTATCTGTTTGGGCAATTGCTATAATTGTGCCTATTTTAGGAATAATTATAACAATTTCCCGAACAGATCGGATGTAACTTAGCTTTGAGAGCATATATGTCATGTGGCCGAACTTGTGGTCCAGTTCCAGTGTTACAAGTTCGGCCACATGACATATATGCTCTCAAAGCTAAGTTACATCCGATCTGTTCGGGAAATTGTTATAATTATTCCTAAAATAGGCACAATTATAGCAATTGCCCAAACAGATAGGACCACCAATGCAAGACCGCGAAAATAGACACCAAGCATTCCATTAGAGATGCCAAATATCCCATTGATCTATATTAAAGCCAGAAAAAACCAACAACTATGGCAACACGGTCTAAACCATTTAACACCAGAGTGCTCAAATTCACGCAAATCAATGTACAACGAGTAAAACCAACCAATGAAAACTGTCCTGGAGTTTCATAATTTACCAGGCTGACGGAGAGAGTTCGAGCACCCAGTTACAGGATTAGGGTGTTTTTGCTTTTGTTTTATACTTTGGAGTGACTTGAAGATCTGAAGTTGCTTCCATATGTGCGTCTTGGAGATTTCTCCTGAGAAATTCCTCTGTGAGCTGAGCTCGTGTGATGTCGTTATCTACGTCGTGTACTAAGATTGATGGGTTCTTCTTTTTGGGTGTATCGGCCTCTAGGCCAAGAGTAGCTACATTTGGATTTGTGAGGATAGCTGGGGCTTCTTCCCTGGTTGCGCGCGCGCTCTCTCTCTCACTCATAACTCCAGAATTACGCGCGTTTCGGAGAGATTTAATCCGAAACACGCGTAAGGTGCCATCGGTAGCCCGATTGATGCCAATCCACAAGGTCTTTAATAAACCGAGCTTAACCGTCTCGTATTTATGCTGCTTATGAAAAATACCTTTCCGGTTAACTCAGTGGATATAACCACTGTCCTTCCCACACTGGGTGGAAAATTCTTGGCTTCGAATGACGCGAGTAGTTTTTATATGCTTTTTACGCAATGTGGCTAAATTAGTTTGTCTCAGCCGAGGGTGGAATAGTTTTTTGTCCAGGAAATATGCAAGAAATCGACCACAGAACACACGAAATTTACAGATACAACATACTAACGCCTCATATCCTTATATGCTTTGGCGCTAAACACACCCCCACGTATGGACAGTACACCTACACCAACTTTCCAGCCATTTCAACAGTTGTCTTCAAATTTGTATTTTTACAATTACCGTTTTAATTAGGCTAGATTCTGAATATCAACAAATCGTACACAGAATTTTACGCAAACTGGAATTGCTCAGTGTTAAACTTATAGGAACAAATTCGGTTTCTAATATCTAGGAGTAAGTAATTGTGTGCGTGTTGTTGTCTTACGGCACCAGGGGTTTTCCCCATCTCCGAGTTGCTTTCATTGTGGTGAACCAGTTCACTGGGAAATGCCAGAGATTTAAAAGTGTGTGGGAATTGTTCATGTGTTGTGTTCTGTACCGTTGTTCATCTGGTCATTTAGCCGTTGGACCCCTATTGAGGCCCAACGTTGCCCCACTTACGCCCCGTGGAGGCAGACCAGGAACCTAGTAGCTGTAGATTCACTCTGGAAGGTCCTGTCGCTTAATTTCCTGGGATTTCGGCGGCTAGGACCTTAAAAAAAAAAAATAAATAAAATAAAATAAATAAATAAAATAAAAAATATGAATAAGTGAAAAATCTGCGCTATCGTAGGGGTAATATCGCTTTGGTTAGTAATAGAAAAATATTCTTCTCTTTGGGAAGAATGATTTAAAAATTCCTAAGCTCAGAATCATTAAGAAATCGATACCAGCGTAACTCTCGCCTGCTTTTAGTTATCTTTACTTTTTTGAGTATAATGTCGCCAAAGGAGGATAAATAAGAAAAGAAGATTGCACAATTTAGACCAAACTACTTAAGAGTAAGCGTAAGAAAGTGATCCAACCGAAGCCTCCACCAGTTTCTTAGTGGAATCTTTTTCACTTTGTGTGAGCTAAAAGAAAAGCCTGCAATTTGTACTCTTTTATGAATGCCAAATATATCCCGTCATTAATTATTATTATTAAAAGGCAAATCTGTTTATTTAATCTAGGGATGAAATAAGGAGATTTATTAAAAGGATGAAATCATTAGGTGCTTATGATTTCTTTGCTTTTATCAGCCTGCCCGCTAGAAGGGTTTATATTTCTTACATTATATTATGTAAAATGCGAAGCATTAAAAGGAGCAAGTTAAATAAATTTCTAGCACGGCTAGAAATTTATTTTAACTTGCACGTACCATATTAATTAAATAATAAATCTTTATTGCATTGCAATAATACGGCCAATGGTTTTATATCGAGAAAGCTGAACTAAGTCTAGAGGGATCACATCGAATCCCGAGTTTTATATTCAGAAATTGTCATTAATGGCGCAAAGTTACTGATTCCGAGAAATCTATTTTCTATAAAGTATATTCTGACTTCGATTGTATGTGAGATGGCTAATGAATGAATAAAGGGGCTTTATTGTTTCTGCCGAGCAAAAGCCAAGATTCCAATGATGGGGATTTGTTTTGTATTTCTTATTTACTCGGTATTAATTTTTACCGGATCTATTTTTAGTGAGTTGAAGGTCCACCGTTCTGTTGGGGACCATGATCTTCAGGCAGGAGAGGTTAGTCAGCTTGGAGTTGAATGGGTCATCTTATTTATAACCCACGTGTGGAGTTGTAATTTTATCTTGAATGTTAAGGGTATCAATGACTGTCTATCATTAGGGCGATGGTAATGAATTTTGTTTGCTATTATGTATAATCTCAGCGGAGTAGCGCTCAGTTTGGTGTTAGGAAGTAGGCATGGCGATGATGAAAGGGTTCCTTCCCAGAAAACCTCTTCATCCATGCCATTGTCCAGTATTCATAAATATCGGAGTGCCATTGTCCAGTATTCATAAATATCGGAGTTCAAATCTTGTTCCTGACTCTAGGAAGGTTTTTTTTTTTTTTCACGACGTGGCTGAATTATTCCATTTCAAGCGAGGGTTTCATGGTGTTTTCCCCGCCCCCTCGTGGAAGTGGGTTTTCGTCCAGCAAACAGCAATCCAATCAAAGAATAATAAAAACAATTACAGACAACATATTAACGCCACATAGCCTTAGTTGATTTGGCGCTTAACAGTTAGCTAGTACACTGGTGTGCAAAACTTAAGGACCATTACTATTTCTAAAGGTTACAACCCCAAAATCTTTACTGAAGATACTCTTTACTGATGAGAGTAGATTCTGGACGTCAGCTAATCTGGGAGAGAGAGAGATTGGCCCACGCTATCACCCCGCAAACATCACTGAAAGGAATCGATATGGCGGTCGAGGTGTTCTCGTCTGGGGAGGCGTTATGTTGGATGGACGTACACAACTCCAGATACTGGAAGGCGGTACTGTAACCGGCGCACGCTACTGTACTGAGATAATCCTTCCCCATGTACCTCTGTTCCGAGGTGCCTTTGGCCCCGAGTTCGTGTTTATGGATGATAACGTCACACCCCATCGCACTGCAGTTGTTGATATGCTCTTGGAAAGTGAGAACATTATTCGTATGGGTTAGGCCTGCCCATTTCCTTCCATCTAAATCCCATCGAAAACATATGGGACGCTTTGGGGAGACGCCACACCTACCAGAAAATGTTCACCAGCTGAAGATGGCGTTGACCGAGGAATGGACGATGTTACCTCAAGAACTTATCAACAACATTGTTCTAAATATGGACAGTCGGTGCAAAGCCTGCATCGACATTAGGGGTGGCCATATCTCCTACTGAGGACCACCTCAGCAGGAAATATGGCCACCCCTAATCAAGGCAATCAAAAAAGTTAGTACAGCCAAAAATTTAGGTATCTTTATTAAAGAATCATTTTCCTTTGATGACCATATCTCCAACATTGTGAAGGCAGCTAGCAAAAAACTAGGTTTCCTGAAAAGAATTAACCGAGACTTCAATCAGTTGGCACTTTTCATCTTTCTTTACAAAATCTATGTTAGGCCAGCCCTAGAATTTGCCTCACAGGTCTGGTCCCCACATGTTGCTTACCAAAAATTAGAAATTGAAAATATTCAAAAAAGAACAATCCAGTACGTTTGCTTTAAAAGTGGCCTTGAATACAATGAGAAATCCTACCTAGAGCGGTGTGCATTCTTTGGACTCGAAATGCTGGGAAAAAGAAGAGATAAAGTCGACTTACTTCCTTCTTAACCAGCTGTTAAATGGTACCCTGAATTGCCCTCATCTCGTCTCACAAATTTCAACGCTCCGACAAGAGCGTTAAGAAACCATCCACTGCTGAAACCATCCTATGCGAGAACAAATTATGGATACTACAACTTCTACAACAGGACTGCAAGATCAATGAAAAAAGCAAATATTGAGATATTTGACACCCCCGGACACTTCAAGAGGCAACTGAAATTGCTAACCTCATCCGGTACCTGACTTAAAATGGACTCTTCTTGCAAGTTCTAAGACTGTGATTGTGTAATGTGTGTGAAGAAATACCGGTGCTCTGCCTTACTTCTACCTGTTCACTTAAATAGGACGAATGAGTCCTACTTTTATTTATTTAGTTTTATTTTATCTGTACATTTACTTTTTTCTTTACTTTGGGAAATGTATACTCCAAGCTTCTGCTTTGAAGCTGTGTAATAATGCCTTGTAGCTGCACCCTCAGGCACGTTTGTTTGCTGTTTTGTAGCTGTTAACAACAACAATAATAATCTCTTCCCTTTGTTCCATCTTGTAGCCAGGTGGGAAGGAGCAGCAGTGTGTAGCACACGCTTCTTGATTAGACCGGGGTTCGAGCCCGTCACCACCAAATACGGAGGATGCGCAAAGGTCAGGGAATGACCGCCGCATATCCCGGAGCAATATGGCCTTAGTTGCTAATGCTCCTAAAAACCAAATAACTAACTAATTTTTCCATCTTTGGCAGTGATGCATCTGTATCATGGCAGCCAGTGCTATGTTGCCATTTTTGAATAACATCCCTCTGTATCGTTTTTGTTTCCGTTGTTGTGTCGGTGTTTTTTCCTTCATTTCTGTACCTCATGAGGTTCCTTTGGTATACCTTTCCCATATCCAGGCCCCTCCTATAAAGCTACAGGTGAAAACCGGACTGGTCCTTGAATTTTGCACACCAGTGTAGTATTGCGCATAGTAGTTATCGGTTCAGTGTTTTGTACTCCTAACTCTTGGCGGATTGCCTACATCTGAGAAATACTACTATGCTTTCCGAAAGTAAGCTTTACTCTCATATTCTGAGAAGTTGGGCTAGTGTGGGATCACGCCTTTATGACAATGTCCATTAATACAAAAAGATCTGATATCATTTTTCATCTCTTGGTAAAGGCATCTGGGCTGTCTTGATATACACTGTGCTGCCAGTTTATTAGGTACACCCCTGTTATACACACAAATGGTTTGTTCCACAACGTTGCAAGTCACATGACCACAGTTGTGAATATAAATGCAGCAGAACAACCTTTCCAGTATCAGTTAAGCGTACAAACCGTAGTAACAATGGAGAAAAGGAGTGATCCAATGGACTTCGAACGTGACATGGTAGTAAGTGCAAGACGTGCTGGAAAAAAACATCTTTGAAACGGCACTTCTTCTGAACTTTAACGCACCACAGTTTCAAGGGTGTATCGAGAATGGTGCATCGAACAGAAAACATCCTCTCAACAGCACTCCTGTGGAAGAAACCGTTTGTTGATGAGAGAGGTCAAAGGAGGATGGCTAGAATTTTGCAAGCAAACAGACGGGCCACAATGCAGCACATCACGTCAGAATACAACCTTGGTGTGCAGAACAAAATATAGCAACGGACCACTAATCGCACTTTGTCGCGAATGGGCTACAACAGCCGACGGCCATAATCGCGAACCTTTGTTATCAATGAAGAACAAGAGAACACGCCACCTGTGGACACTGCAAAACCAATCGAGGATTGGAAAACAGTTACTTGGTCTGATGAGTCGAAGTTCCTGGTGCATCACGTTGATGGAAGGATCAGAATTTGGCGAAAACAACATGAATCCATGGACCCATCATTACTGCTGTGCAAGGTGGTGGGGACAGTGTTATGATGTGGGGAATGTTTTCTTGGCACACGTTGGATCCATTGATACCAATAGATTCACGTCTGAATGCCACATAACTAAACAGCGTTGCTGACCAAGTGCATCCGTTCATGTTATCCGTTCATGTTCATGTTCCAGCATTATCCTGCTGGGAGTAATTCCAGCAGGATAATGCGCCAGTGCACAAAGCCCGAATCACTATGGAATGGTTCCAGAACATGACAATGACTTTTCTTTGCTGCAGTGGCCCACTCAGTGTGCGGATCTCAATCCTGTTGAACATCTTTGGGATGAGCTGGAAAGGGCTGTTCGCTGCAGGCCTACAGCTCCGTCGAATCTCAAGGAACTGCGTGACGCGCTCGTGTCTGCATGGTACTCCATTCCTGCACAACGTTTTCAGCATCTTGTTCAATCCATGCCTAGATGAATTCGGGCTGTTTTGAAGGCTAAAGGAGGCTCAACACGCTACTAGGTAGGTATAGCTAATAAAGTGGCGGCACAGTGTATGTTGTGCTTAAGGACTGTGCGATGCAGGTATGACTTAAGTTCAGCAGTTAGCATTTGGACAGTTTATTTTAAAGTAGTTTATTTTAACAGTGTAAATGTGTGCCAATTACTTGAGAAAGTATGAAGAGCTTGAGGTCATCGGAGTAGGCTGTTAACTGCTTTGTGTTGCGAGAAACTCCTCAGAGATGCCACAAACATACGTTACAAGGTATCCTATAGGCTACCTTGTTGTGCTCCTCTCCTTATTCGAATTGCCTGGGGAGGTCATGTTAGTAATTAGCAGGAGCTTGAGTCTACGATTGAGGATAATACTGAAAACCAGGATGTGAATTAGGATCAAGATGAGAAAGGGGTCATATGTAAATATTAGAAAACTGAAAAGGATATTTAGGTTTGCATCGTTTCCGATTAGATGCGTTAATGTCATTGGTTCCTGTAAGTTCGACAGGGATTGTGGGGCTGCTGCTCGAATATTGTGGTGATACCTGCATTCGACAAAGGTTTGTTTAACCATCAGTTGCTTGTTACAATGCACGCAATCGGGAGGATTAACAGATAAAAATGGGTCAACTGTGTATACCGATACGAATTCTGGATAATGCAACCTCTTCCTATCGATTTCTGCCAATGCGCCATCAAACAACAACATCATTCTGTTGATTTATTCTGAAACTGGGTTGTTTTGGTTTTTGTTTAATCTGTAAAAGTTTTTGTTGATTTGTTTCTGCAGATACATTGATCTGCACATAAGTGTGCGTGTGCGCGCGCGTAGTATTATATATTATAGTTTCATGTATAGCACGTTTATAAATGAAGGAGAGAATATTTCAAGAATTTAGGACAGAAATGGGCACTGTTTCCTTCGATTTATTTAATAGTTCGGTGCGCAGATAATATTAGAAATTCGCTAGTTAAAAGCTTATAGAAAGAGGAGTTTACAGTTCGTTATCATGACCTGTCCAGGCTAGTCAATGACCTGAAATTTGTTTATGGAGGGAGGGAAATATGTATCGTACATAATATAATTCTGTTATTTTAATTTATCATAACTGCTGGTTTATATGAGGGAAATGACATGTCTTCAAGATGCTGCTTCATTTCAATAAATTATAAATTATGTGGCATAATTAATACTACAGGGGAGCAAAGAGGATAATAATTATTCATCCTGTCTTTTCGAAAATAAGTTACAGCCAAAAAATATCAACTTGAATTTAGGCACAGAAGCAGCGTCTAGAAAGTATTAGACTCATATGTTTTATATGAAAATCAGTCATAAAAATGTTCAGATAAAGATACATTTCAAACAACGTGCTACAATGGAGTTTTTGACAGCAGTAGGCAACAACCACAAAATTCTAAGGCTAAAAGTTCTTCCATCCTTCCCCCAACGCTATTGAGACAACAGAAAATAAAAAAAATCATTCATGAAATTCTTCTCACATCTATGATGAGTCTTTTGTCGTGCAAATGCCATCTTTGTCCAATACTTTCCAGAACTGACTTTGATGCATTTCAATTTTATTCAACAAGTTATGTTAAGGTGAACAGTTACTGTAAGCCGAATAATAATAGAGTGGGCATGTCTTGAAGTAAATAACTAGTTAAAACAGAAATATAACAGGCTTATTTTATTTGAAAGAACAATTCAAAGTTTTCAAACAGACATTAATAGATTTCCACGTGGGCTCCATTTGTCGTGCACAGGATGTTGAAACGATATTTAGTTTCACGTAATGTTTACCAGCATCTGTAGTGTCACAGCACAGCAACTTCCTTGTGGATATGTGCGCAGAGTTCATTCACGCTTTAAACTTCTGAGCGACACACTTTTTCCTTAACGTAATCCAGAACTAAGAAACTCAGACTGGGGAGGGTTTAATATTCCATCTGCGTTAGTTATATAAGATGCGTCATTTTATTTACAATTTCAGCAACTATGTTCATAACTGCACTCATTATTAAATTGAAATCTTCTACCAAATAGAGGTGACCCAGGAGAATAGGGCGTATTATATTATGATATATGATGTACGATCCGTTATATGGAATTGGAGCAAAGCACCAGACTAGGAACAGGCACTAGATGAGGATAAACAAAATTTCTTTATAAACAAACAGTTTTACAGAATACTACGCATTGGCTTAATAAAATATGAAGTTCAATAGGAATTCTGCATTTTTAAAATCAGTGCTTTAAAGATAGTTATATATATTTTAAAATTAAATCTGTTTATCGATATTTTCTACAGCGACTTTTCATAATGTATTAGCTTATACAAGTCAGCGTACGTGATGTGCAAGCAGCTATGTTTTATGGTTTTGTATTACCTTAATAGATATCTTCTGTTTCCCCCGCTGTTTTTACATAGCGGAATTACCAGAGCTGTTAAAAAGTTCGTTCTCAACAACATGCATACATCTGGTGTCAATTTTTTTTTATCACCTGGGGAGGACACCCTTATCCTTATTAGTTGTGCCATGGCAACTAAAGCCGTTTGTGGTTTTCTCCATCAAAGTATATACAGTAGAACATTCCACTATGGAAACTATTTGCGCAAAGAGTAATCCTCTGGCTCTTCCATTTTGCGTGGTTCACCTGTTCGCTCTCAACACCTTAATTTAATTGAACTTTGGTTGCCTTAGCTAATGCCACCGGTTAATATCCTGGAAAGGAAACAACTGCTTGGAAGCTATACTAATGTGATTACTGTGCTTATCCTTCCAAGTTAAAACTTAAGTGCCACATTTCGAAAGGCTGAAGACGCCGAGCAGCATTTTGTATAAAGCAGAACTGTTAAATGGTTGGCTAAAGAGCAATCTTATAGCTCACTACATCATGCAAGACCTAGAAGGTTTGCTTTACAAACACTGGAGTATTCTTAGAGTAGAGCGGTGACATGTTTCCAGTGTACGCTGTGTGTGTGACGGAAACGATTTCATAAATGAAGTGATACAAAGTCCTTCTTCGAGGACTTAATGTTGTTAGCTTTGTTGTACGTTCTTTATGGAATTATACAGGAGATAGTTTCAGCACTCAGACCACAAAGTAATTAAAACTTTAACCAACGCGAGGTAAACGTTATCACTAAACGAAATCTGTGTTCATAATGAACCCAATAACTTATTCGATAATGCTCGCTGGTGCCGCTGTATTTGATTAAGGAAACAATAAAAGGCACGATCCGAAAAGCGAAACGTATTTGCAGAGAGTTGACTTCAGAATGATTTGTATCACTTGGGCAATACGTTGGAAAATACAGATATTTTGAAGTATAGCATAGAGAGAGTATGAAAAGCAACTCACGGTGGAGAAACTTTTTAGCAGGCTACTGCTCACTTAATAATTCGAACTAGAAAATGATAACGCAGAAATAATACCAATGCACCACCAAATCTGCATAAAGACTAATAGAGTAAAAGAATCCATATAGGCCTGCAAAACCACAACGTTCCACTGTTGAAATTAATGCTTTCACGGAAACCACACCTACTCTATGAACATGGACAAATTTCATTTATCAAATTCATCCACGTTCATAGAGTAGTTGTGGGGGAATGCTTAGCATTCTCTCTAACTTTATAACATTTGGAATGCTATTAAAGTGATTGACGACAGGAGAAAATCAATACAATTCAAAGCGGCATCGATCGAATGGAAGGTAGAAACAACGACGATGAGAACGTCGGAGAATAACGATGTCATCACTGATTATATTCATGAACTTCGAGGTATGATCCACTCAGAGTTCCAGCACTCTGACGTGAAAATCGCACAAGTCCACAAGCAGTTTTCTCTTTTGTATCTCCATTGACTCTTACCCAGTATTCAACCTTGCTTTTCAGTGACGTGTCTTACTTTCGCTTTATCCCCAACTGTAAGAGGCCACGTATCTGAAAGTAGCCGGCTTCTGTGACAGTGGTAGATTTTCCACTATCCTCTCCTATTGTCCTATAGTGTATTTGCCACTTACCACACGTTTGGAGAAGTCTAGGTTCACATCCCAATGGAGTAGAGGAATTTTCAAAAGACCTGTTTGATCAAATCGGGATAAGCGATTTCCAACAGAGGGAGGTGGGATTTCCTATAGTGAGTAAGTCAGGTTTGTCGGCCCCAAACAACTTTGATAATCGGCCCATGAACACATTATTTCATTTTTTATTATTTTCTGAGCAGATTCTTGGGCATCAAAGTGGCATCCAGAACTTAATGTGTATTTCTAATTCAGATCACAAGTGATCAAATTATGAATCGGGTTAGATCTTCGACCAGGTTATATTCGACCCGCGAAAGAATTTAGGAAATCAGTGCTAGTCAAAATATAAGTAATGGGGGAAGGTACGGAACTGTAGCGTGGAGCGACGTCACCTTGCTTTAAGGCTGTCCAGATATAAGCATGACCCTCAACGTTTTGTTATATGCTCATCTCTTTTTTTTTTTTTTTAATTTCTAGAAGTTAAACAATAAACTTTTTTTTTTGTTTATCCCTATTAATACTTTTATATAAATTAAAAAAAAAACTTATTAAGCTTAAACAAGTTTAGGGCAGTTAATTTTTGAAGAAGACACCACACGACTTATTAGTGCTTACGACGCAAAACAGTAAGAGGTTAAACCAATCCTTTTCTTACCAGGTCCACCGAGTCTCAAAAATCCCAATGCGTCCGCTCAACATAAAAACATTGAGTACCACCGTTTTAGGTGATTAGACTAATCCATTATGCAGCAGATTAGCAAAAATATCGGATTTTCTACTGATGTCCATTTCTACTTGGTCTTGAGACTACTGAAGACCAAGAAACACCGTCGTGGACAGCACATTTGGCAGAACCTCCGTCCTTCGCAGACCAGGTGAAAAGACACGAGTTCGAATCTCGTCAACGACGAGAGGAATTTTTATGGACATTTTTCACAACGTGGCTGAGTTAGTCGGTCTCAGGAGAGGGTAGCATGGCTTTCCTCCAGGAAACTCAGGTTTCTTGTTCAGCAAACAGAAAATAAACAACAGAACACATGCAATGTGGTCTAAGTTGCTGATGCATCCTACAACAACCAACAAATTCGGAATCTTTGGAACCAAAGAGTTCAAGGGTTCTAAAGTGTCTAATAAACTTGTCCTTTTCTTTTTAGAACTGCGAGTAGGCAACATTTTTGTGCTACTGCCAACTGTCCATTTCTTAAATCACTCAGTGAGAAACAAATGTCAGGTGCGCCCAGGGATAATGATTGTTGGCTCGGCAGACTACCACACAGTTGTCCTCCGCTAATTAGATGTTAGCGGAAGAATCTTGTTAATCCTTAATCCCTTCATTCTTGTCATTTCTGATTGTGACGAGTCATTTGAGAAATTGTCAAACCATTTCGCTATTATTTTGTTCTGAGATGGACAACAAGTAAGCACCTCTTACAGATAGCACCCTCCTACCCTTCCCTTCGGCAGGATAGATTCTCCATAGAAGAATATTGCAGTGAAAGGGTTAAACCAGCTTTCCCCCTTCCGCACGCAAATCTACTTAAGAGAGCCATAAGTACTGCATCCCGAGTGAACACACGCTAGAAATCATACACGATTACGAGCATACGATCTAGCATACCACATCAACCTGCTCATTATGACCAAAATGATCGATAAGTCAAACACCTCTAGATTAATTACGGCAAAAGTAAATTTCAGCTCGAAAATTCCCTGGCCAGTTTTCAGAGTTAAACCCGAATTATTTTCTCTGCCCATTTTACCATTTCTTTTAAAAAGACATTTCTACACTTCAGATTTTAAGACTTATCTTAAGCACAAAAATCATGTTTGATTTAGTTCACAGGTGGAGGAAAACTTATACTCCTGTATATGATCGGCCAACGACTGGATTTGATTTTTTCGAGACAAGTATATTACCCGCCGTACTATTAAGGCGCACAATTTAGTTATTTATAGGCACGTTCGTGTGTGTATACACACACACACACGCGCGCATCCTCTATTTTCACCACGTGTGTCTGTCCCTTTTGAAAAATCAATCTTATCAGCACTGATCGACCAATGCTTCTCTCATAGACCTAAACAGCTTCATACTGTGATCCCAAACACCACCAAATACGGAACATGCGGAAAGGTCAGGGAATGACCACCGCACCGGAGCAATATGGCCTTAGTTGCTAATGCTCCTAAAAAACCAAATAACAAATAACAACTGTGATCCCAAAAGATCTACATATACAAACCTACTAGACATCCTATTCAAAATTCTCTCAACAGTAAATCTCAGCTGGACGTCATCTTCCTTGATATTTCATCTGCTTATGATAATCTCCAATTCTCACTCTCATCTACATTCTGGAAAAATACTTTGGCATTACAGGAAGCCTGTTAAAAACCATCAACGTCATCCTTACACCAAGAAAACTCATCAGTCATAAATCCTTCCAACAGTAGCTGTTATAACGCGGGGAGTACCGCAGGGAGGTGTCCTGTCCGGTTTGTTGTTTGCCGCGGCACCTGAACCTTTCCTCGCAAGGTACACTGATTTCTCATCATATTGATGACCTCAAATTATATATAAAATCAAAGGACTCTGAACAAACCCACATGATAAATCAGCGAGTCGCCATCCTGATCAACAGCCTTGTAACCTATCTACTGAAGATAGACAGATCTGGAGCTAAACATATCTAAATCAGCCCAAATCACATTTACAAAAAAGAATCAATCAAAATTGACATCAGAGCCTATCACAACGGAGTGCAGATAAGGAAAGTGAAGTCTCACACCGACCTCGGCTTGACTTGGGACTAGGGCCTCACTTTTCAGCACCATTTTTCATGCAAACGAAGACTTTCGTTTTTCAACCTATCACACTATATGCATCACCAATCTGGTCTTCTGCCCCGACGTCGTACATACTCAGATTCCTGGCAATTGAGTACTGGGTAATGCCATGGATGAAGAGGGTCACGGGCAACGCATTCGCCATCTCCATCCAGGGCTGTTTTATATACCAATCTAAAGATCACTCCCTGGAGAGTTCATATAGCATCCAGGAATATTCTTCTGTCTCAGATGCTTAACGGTGTGATTGATGCCCCCAATCTTCATGGAGTTATCTCTACTTCACGTGCTGGATGCAGTAATAACAATCCCCACTTACCGTTACATTCTACACTGTCCAACCTGTCCTGTCTGAAGAACTTCTTTCCGAACAACGCAGTCATCCTTTTCGATTCATTGGCAATAGACCATGTGAAATACTGTGAAGGCAAGCAGTACAGAGTGAGCAGCCTCTCTGAAGCTTACAGCTTGCTTGAACTATAGAAGTATAAAGAAGCTTGAACTAGAAAGAAGCTAGGAACTTGAACTTTATAAATAGGATGGAAACCATACAATTTGTATGGAAAAATGAAATTCATATATTAAATGTAGTTTTATGCAGTATTGTGCGCTTCATGTGTGTGTTATTATGTAAGACTCGTGAACGCGGTGTCGCTTGTAAAAATATATAAAAAGAAAGAAAGAAAAGAAACTTAAAAGTAGAGGTAAAAAAGAGTAGTAAATATTATACAGTTGTGATTAAGCTGAATGGCTGAGGCTTAAGAACGTAAGGCTACAGAGCTTTATCAAGTACTCTGTAAAGTTATAACTTTAGTAATTAAATTGATAAGGAAATAACTACTTTTCACTTCTGTTAATCAGGAAAAAAAAAAAAAAAAAAAACAATTTAAGGGAAAAAAATTGAACCCGCCTGAAATGTAATGCACTGCGTACATTAACGAACTTTTCTCTGTAGTGAACCAGTAATTCCATCTAATCTTCATGTAACGTTTTCTCTAGAAAGAGGAACATTATTTTTCCGGCTGCCAAGCAAAACCTTCACAATACCCGAGATCAACGTTCTCTGTTCTTCTCCAATATACCGTTATTTGCAGTGATGTAACCTTCAGCAAACACCATCTATGGAGTTTAGGTTTCATTGTTATTGAGGTGAGCGAAGAACGTTGTTTGCTTTTAGTACTGCCAAACAATCAATCCTGTATACATCAAATTTATCTTTTCCTCGGGATATGATGATTAATTCGACTTAGCCATATCTTTAAAAATACTGCGCTTGTTTTGGATCGAAGCCATGATTGAATGTCATTTTTTTTCGCGATGAATTTGTAGGAATACATTAGAATCTGAAAGAATGGTATTTGAGCATTATCCGTCACGATAACACTATTTAGTTTTTATATTTGGACGCAATTTATTTCTTAAAATCAATTTTAAGAGGCGTGAACATCCATTTCATTCTGGCATCCGCCTTTTTCTCTTTGCAGACCACACAATGCAGCGCTTCCGAAACCGTATCGCTTTAAATAGCGGTATATCCGCATTCGCAGTTGCATACTACACTAGCCTTGGAGAGGTTTTTTTACAGGTTATGTCGAATTATTAATTTCTGACTTCCTTAATTTACTTCCGGAAACTCGAAACTGTTATACTGGAATTTAGACATGATCATCAATATCCTATGTAGGATTAGTACTTGTGATCTCCTTTTTTTTATATACATAGTACCGTTAGCGCATAACGATACTTGTTCGATTCTTGAAATGTTTTCTCATCACACGGCTGGTAAAAACATTTCATGAATCCGAAGTGCTTGATGATGCCAACTGCTTGAACTAGTGTGCTTCATACATATTTATATAGTGTGAAATTAACCAATAATGCTGTCTAAATTAAACGCTTTTATACCCTGCTACCTTAGTGAAAAGGCTTTTCAGAAGTCTGTCCCCGACTTGATTGAAATCCAGATCTCTGCAAACTAGTGGCTTGTTGAAGTGTTTTAGGCGCATCAGCAACGTAGGTCATATTGCAACGTATATTTGAATGCTTGTAAATCGCGTTTGTGCTGTGGTCTATTTTCCTGTTTGCTGGTCTTCGTGGGTATCACAGTTGGTATAATCACCGTCCTCCTGACGCCGGCTGGAAAAGACTTGAGTTTGAATTCCGTCAATGACGTGACGCGAAGAATTTTTATGGGTATTTTCCACATCGTGATTGAGTTAGTCGGTTTCAGGCGAGGGTAGCATGTTTTTTCTCCTGGAAACTCGAGTTCTTGTTTATACTCCCGCATGACCACCCGCTCAGTGGAGTTTACAATAAATTAATCAATACAAATGTTAATCGTATTTAGCAGGCTTGAACTCCGGTTCACTCAAAGAGCGTGTGCTACTGAACTCGCGCTCCTGACCACTCGGCTACGTCAAGCATAGTTTTTCGTCCAACAAGCCGAGCACAGAATATACACAGTTTACAGACATTATATACGGCCTAAGTTGCTAAATGTGCCTGAAATCCTACAACAACCCAACCCAACATGTTTGTTTGAAGAAAATCCAGAGTTTCTGGTGGAAAAAAACAATTCAACTCTCTCCTGAGACCCTCTCTCTCAGCCACGCTGCGAAAAAAACAACCTATAAAAATTCCTGGCCTCATTTACAAGATTCGAACCCAGGTCTTTTCCACCGTTATGGAGAGGACGGTGATTATATCGTCTGTGCTACCGCGAGTGACATGCGAAGAAACCACAACTTTGCCATGGAGAATCTTTGTGTGTCATATGATTATTCTTAGACTTTTTGTTGGAATCATTACGCATCTGATATTTTGTATTCTGAACATTATTATATGCACGCTTTTATCAAGTACAGTATTCGGAATTTTATTGTAGAGGCTGAATGGTATCTGAAGTTACTAGCGTATGGAAGGAAAAAAAATATGTTTGTAATTCAACATTATCGCACGCGTGTTTTTCTAATAGCGAGTATTAGCTTCCAAAACAGTTTTTTTTTAATACTCTGGGTTTCTCGTTCTTGGAAGATTTCTGGAAATAAGTAATTAGCAAGGAGGAAAAAAAATCTTTCTGTGCTGCTTGTGATTCACGTGAACTCACAGTCATGTTTAAGTCCAACTGCGTGTCTGTAATCCGCCTACTGAGCGTTTTTTCTCTCTGCTCTTTCGTTTTGTTTTATATATTCGGTCCAGCACTCACTGACTGTTTAGATGTCGCTTGATCTTTAATAATATATTAAAAAAAAATTCTCTTCCCAACACACTTTTTATCGGTATGTTCAAGAGGCCATAGTTAGCCAAGTCTCGAAGACTAAATTTTTCCAAAAAAATACTAAACGTTTCTTTTTGTTTCTCATTTCCCAGCCTTATATCCTTTTTGTCTTTTCGCAGATTTAGGTTACTTTGTTCGAAAATCACGTGCATTCGAAAGCTTCCATTCTCTTTATATTCAAGTCGTCCCTACGCTCGCGCCTTTTGCCACACCGTTTTTTCACCTCGTCTGAATTTTTACGTTTCTTAGCTCACACGCCTCCTTGCTCAAACTTGTAACATACCCAAATAAGGTACTTTCGTCTTTCTCGCTGCAGCTGCTGCCAGGTCGTTACATTATGCTTGTTTTTCCTTTAACAGTATCTGCTTTTGGGGGAAACGTTTCACTACTTTTCGAAGTGCACAGTGTCCTCCAAGCACTGCTCATCTCCTTTACAGTAAACTACAAATGCAGACGCATAGTCGGTATTCATATCGATTCAATTCACTTCCTGAAAGGAAAAGCCCTCGTGAGTACACAGTTGGTATAATCACCGTCCTTCCCACACCCGGTGGAAGAGACTTGAGTTCGAATCCCGTGAACGACCCGAGGAATTTTTATGGATTGTTTTCGCAATGTAGCTGAGTTGGTCAGTCTCAGACGTGGGTAGCGTGGATTTTTCTCCCGAAAACTCGGTTTTTCGTCCAACAAACACCAAATTGACCACAGGACACAGTTTACAGACGTAATATGTACGGTGCAGTACAGCCTGTCGCTGATGTACCTAAAACTCTACAACCATCAACTGAAAGGAAGCACGGCTCTCAGCAATTGGAAACTGGTATTAATTGATATATTTCAAGAGGATTTTGGTGAAAGGCTTATCCTTTCGCTTATCCTTAAACTCTAACGTCGCTTATCCTTAAGGAAATTTAACAGTTGGCCCTTTTACTTATCTTTAAGGAACCGCTGAAGCTTCAGTGTCTCATATGATCCTGTATATAGCACAACGGTATACAACAGGACAAAGAACAGTTGTGCGCTTTCATTCTTTAAAATGTCCATTTTAAAAAGCGACTTTAATCGTCAGAACTTATTAATGTGGGTGTATCACGCGAAGAAACAATCAGCGATTCGAGTCATATTCATTACGCAACTTAATTAACGCCTCTAAATTTTTAACTTAATTGCCTTCCACATTTTTACACTTGCCATACAGCCTTCTTTAAATAACCTTTGTCTTCATTTCCTCTCTTCTCGTCCTCCCTAGTAATCAGAATATAGTGATCTCAAGCTAAACAAGAAGAAAGTACTTTTCATTGCCTTTTCCGTGTTGTGTACTTAATGGAGGAGTTTTGGTCTCACAGTGGCCACGATCGCTGTTCTTCCACACATCGTGCTTCGATTTCCGACGAGAATCGAACTCTAGCCCTTTTATCACGAAGAACAAAATTTTTAGCATTTTTGACTGAGCGACAAACTTGGGCGGTTGTTTTTTAGCAATCGTCAGAATAATCATTTGTCTCGGGCGATCGGTTAGTTGTTTTCGATGCGGACCAAGACACTAAGGTCATGAGGAGTCTGTATATAATAACTGTAAATTTGTTTTTCGAGTTTTGATGGAAGAATTCGCTCAGCCACAGTGTGAAAAAAGTATTTGGAATATAAAATTAACGCAAAATGATTACAGTAATAAATTAAAAACAAAGAAGTTTAACGTAAATTTTGCAAAAACGACTTTCCTTCCTACGTTAAAAATTTACATTAAACTTTAATTTTTAATTAATTTTTTAACTGTTTTTAATTGGTAAAATTTCAGGTGAGATTAGGTGAAATTTCCGCCACCTTCCTGACAATCTCGGGCTCAAGGAGGTTGGCGCCTGGACATTTCCTGTTTTGAAGTTTGGCAACAGCAAGTTGCAGTTCCTGTTCCTGAACAGAGAAGAGATCTTCTTTGGTTTCAGTAGTGTAAGATTGTTTTGGTCACAGGGTACAGTTTGGGCCTGGGTCAGAGTTGATGCTGGTTGTATGAATATGCTATCCAAAATATTATTCACCGATTGATGCTAGTTAATGGTCATGTTTCCTTGTGGGGTGATGATTGATGTAAGCGCCTCTTCTGGAGAGTTTCTTAGTGGTGACTTTATACACCACTCCCCAGGGATCAGTGTTTCCAGTAGTTGCCACCAGATGCTTCCAGGAAACACGTTTTCTCTGTGGTATAAGAGTTGTATAGGAATTTTGATTACTCTGTACTGTTGTGCCAGCGCTTCTACTTCTACTGGCCAGGATCTTCTGGCCCTTTGGAAGGTCTTCCTCAAGTTTACTTCCTTTCAGAGGCGCTGCAGTTCTGGGCACGACATCGGCGAATGGTGTTTTTCTCCTGAATGTTGCATTGTATGCATTTGTGAGAGCTGTGGTGATTGCTCTTTGGTGGACATTTGGGTCAGACATATGACGGCCATCCGCCAGCAGCTGACGGATGGAGGCATTCAAAGCATCAGTAAAAGTGTTCCAGTTGGGACTGGTAATTGAATACTTGTTGAGCATAAGCTTTGGGTTTGGATGCTGTTGATGTGTACAAATCATTCTGAAGGTGATGGCTCGGTGATCAGAGGGGTTGATACATTGGCAAACTCCGCAACTGCTAATGATGCTTTGGCTGAACAGATACTTATGATGTACATCGTGCATGTTTAATGTAGAAATCTGCATTCTGTAATAAATTGGTAAGGCAATGTATTTTTACCAATAAATATTAGAGGGGTAAACAAAGTAAAGAAACGTCTTCTTTTTCGAATTCTCCATGTTGTTGAAGATAAATGGGTGTAACAATTTTTTCCCTTTGTTAAGACCAGACTAACTTTAGAAGGATTGTAGTTAACTTAATTCTCCGACCGAATGTTCTCACCGCCATTGAAGAATGACTTTGCCTGAGAGCAATGTAGTGTACTATCATTCTCAAAGCTCTGTACTAAATTTCCAGTTAAACGAATGTTAGTGATATACAAAAGGAAGAAGCGCAATGCAAAGAAACTTGAGATAATCTAGCATGTCTAGAAGTTCGAAGATTAAAAAGACCGTCCGCTTTAACGTAACGTGAATATTTACTAACTTGCCATGCAATGGATAAAGGGGAGACCATAAGTTGGCTATTATGCTGAACTTAATCAAACGCCTTTGAATTCTCAGGCGAAGTTGCCGAAATTTCTGCAGATTGGTGATAAATAAGTAACGCAGTCTAGAAGATTTTCCGCGGATCAACGCTGGTGACGTTCACAAGAGATCCTCTGGATTGAGTCACGACGGAAATAAATTATTTAGGTCCGGCGATCATTATCCAGTCAACACTTTCCCAAACGAAATGGAAGTGCCGAAGCCACCGGATTACAACAAAGAGCCCCAGGAGAAGGGTACTATCTGTACTTTCTACAGTGAAGCCGATGATTCTTTCAATAGGGAAGTGGTTTAGCGAAATTAAACGTTAGGTTTAATTTCACTAAACCGATTTCTATTGGTCCGATATTAATTAAGATCCATAAAGTCTAATCCTTATTTTCTCGATGAAACAGCCAGTTTCACGACATTGTGGTGTTCGAATATTTTTAAGAGGCACTGTGTATTTGACAGTTAAAGATAAATTATTTTCCTTTCATTAGATTGTAACATACTGTATCTGGTAATTTAAAACGGTCATTATCGTATTTAACAATTAGCTAAATGATCCGTGCTTGATCAATTCCCGAACAAACATATAAAACAGCTTACGGTTAATGAACAGTTAATAAATATGACAGAAATTTGAAACGTGGAAAATGTTAGCATTCTGTGAAATGCGAAATGACATTAAATGTGCAAAACGTGAGGTAGAGAAAATCTTCCATGGCTACTTCGTGATTTCCTAGTTTCAGAATAAATTATCCATGAAACCAGCCAAATAGTTTAAAGGTTTAAGCTCTCCGGCAGACCTTTCCCGGTTAGAACCGTATTGTGTGGCTACCAGAGTGTGAAATTCACTCGAATGGCACACAGAGGAATAATAACCAGTTTACACGAACTGTTTATTGATAAAGATGTTATTTAGAGTCCATATGCGTTAAACTAAGTGCAGGGAGAGGGATAGAGAATTGTTTTGTAATACCGCATGACGAATGTCTTTTTTTCCTTCTTTTATCATAACATATGGTCTGCCTCGAAAGATGCTGTTGTGTAAAATTCGAGGATGTCACATTATCGAAGAAATTCCGCAACTTAAATGACCCAAACATTACGGAAAACTTTTACATCTCTTATGCTAGGCTATTTGAGAAAACCATGAAATGTCAATATTAGTAACATCAGTGAAATATTGAGTATTCTGGCATGCGCTGTACTTTATCTCCTTTTGCCCAGGCTTATCCACGATGACTTTAGTTCTTGGAGGTAGCCGACGCACTTTTTCTCTCTCGCTTTCAAAAATCATTCATTTTATTAAAAAAAAAAAAACCTTTACGAATAATATACACTGAGTGGCCACTTTATTAGGTAAACCCACATCATCCAGTTAATATATCGCTCCTGCAACGTGTCATTACCAGGTACTCTTAGATACTGAGGGTGTCTGTGTAATTTAGTGAAAAAAAAAGGTGACTTGGAGCGCTGTGTGATAGGCGGCACTAGACATGGTGGTGCAAGACAACGGATACTGCATATCCTACTGAGGTGTTCACTAACAATAGTTTCTAGAGCATACCAAGAATGGCCGAACAACCAGAAAACATCCAATAAGGTAGTTCAGTTAGCATTTTAATGTGAGAGGCCGATTAAGTCACAATGGGTCAATTAACAATGGACTATATGCAAAGGCCCGGAGTGACAAGCGATTTTTCTCTGCGATTCATAGAGTGATATAGAAATATAGATAAGAGCGATATTGAAAATGATATAGTTCTATTTTTGTTGTGTGGTTTTCTTCTGTTTTGTTCACTTAAAGTGGTTCTTTGCCTAAAAGGTGTGACGTAAGAACCCAGAAAGGGAATCTACCTTTCTTTTTTTAGTATTTATATTAAATACTAACTAATAACCGCTTGGTCACTGGTGGCACCGCTCCTGCCTCCGCATGGCGGGGCCGGTAGCCTGGGAGAAGAAAGTCCCTCTCTCGGGGCTAAAAGGAATAAACATGGACACTAATGACTTCCCACGATTAGAGCCAAAGAGCTCTCAACATGACAACCATGTAATGACTTCTCGTCGTCGAAAAGACTAAAAAAATGATGCAAACAATCAGGAACCTCCAGCTTTCCTGATCATCCATTCTGTCTTCACAAACTGTCAGCAAGCTCTCCCCTTTCTTCATACAACGATGCCTTGAAAATGCAGCAGCATCTCCAAAAATGGTGAAACATCTTCAATCTGGTGACTTGCTAATAGAGACCTCTCACCCAAGACACTCTGACCTACTGTTAAGACTTACATCTTTAAGTGGAATTCCAATTCAAGTCACTCCACATAACACCCTGAATTCTTCCAAGGGAGTGATCAGTGAATGGGACCTATTAAACGTTTCCGAGGAAGAAATAATCCAGGAACTAAAGGATTAAAATGTAACTCAAGCCAAGAGAATCATGATACGAAAAGACGGCACCTTAGTCCCAACAAGTAACATAACTTTAACCTTCAATTCACCGAATCTACCATCCTTAGTCAAAGCAGGTTATTTAAACTGCCGTGTTCGGTTCTTTATCCCGAACCATCTAAGATGCTACAAATGTCAGAAATTTGAAATTTGGTCACTCCCAGACATCATGAGGTGGAGATGCAACATGTCCAAACTGCGATTGCAAAACTCATACTCAATCAGAATGCAAGGCACAAACCAAGATTTTCTTGAATTACATGCAGATGGTGATATAGAAGATAAAAATGATTCAGGACGCCCCAATTTTTGCAGAAAATAAAAATCTAAACCTCACCGTTATAAACAACCCACGCATAAAAAAAAGCAGACAGATTCATCATCCTCTTCCAAAACCAATGGAACATATTATGCAGTGGAACTGTAGAGATCTTCGCAGTAACATAGATGATACATATAAATTAATTCACCACTACAAACCTCTTGCAGTGTGCTTGCAAGAAACTAATTTGACATTTCTGGTCTCAGTTTCAATCAAACATTACACTGTATTCAGGCAAGACAGGGCTGGCTCCAATAGCGCTCATGTAGGAGTAGCGATACTCGTGGATTCAAGTATCCCCTCCAGACGCATTCCATTACACACATCCTTAAGAAGCCGTTGCCACGCGTGTTGTTAATGGTATTACTCTGACATTGATTTCAATTTATCTTCCGCCTAATCATCAATATACTATTCAGGAACTCGAAGATCTTGTTATGCAGTTACCATCTCTGTTTTGTTTACTAGGAGACTTTAACGCACATCATTCGTTATGGCGTTCCCCCACCTCAGACAGACGAGGCAAGCCTATCGAAATGCTGATCGATAGACAGAATTTAACATTACTAAATACTGGGTCTCCTACATATGTGCATCTTCCTACAGGTTCAACATCTGCAATAGACCTTTCTATTTGTTCCCCTGTCCTCTTTCCAAGTATAGATTGGGTATCACTGAGTGATCTTTATAGCAACGACCATTATCCGTTAATCTGCAAAATTCAAACATCCTATTCCTTTTCAACAGAAACTCCAATTAAATTGAAATTTTCAAGGGCTGACTGGACAAAATACAGAACGCACATCTCATTTGATAACAATATCATTCAGTCCGGTTCCATCAACAGTGTTACCGAGCACTTCACGAATCAAATGCTGACAGCCGTGTCCGCTGCCATTCCTAAATATCAAGTAAGAAATAGACGAAAAATTACTGGTGCAATGAAGATTGTAAACAATGCAAAAAAAGAGAAAAACAAAGCATGGAACCTTTTCCGAAACATCCTACCACCTGCAATCTTATTAACTATAAACGACTTAGAGCTAAAGCTCGTTATATCAGACGCAAAGCAAGAAAAGAAATTTGAATTAAATTCGCCTCATCAGTTAATAAAAATACCGATATCAGATTAATCTGGAGAAAAATAAAACGTTTGAACAGTAAATTTCCACCTTTATCCACCCCACTACTGAACTGGAATGGACAAGAGCTCTCAAATCCTACAGATATATCAAATGCACTGGGAATTGTATTTTCTCTGTTGTCTTCTTGTAATGCTTATGATCAATCATTTCAAAAACGTAAAAACAGTTACAGAGAAATCCAGACTGAATTTCACTGACAATTCTGTTTTATCTTATAATCAACCATTTACCATGCGGCGCCTCCGTAGCCAGGTGGAAAGGAGCAGCAGCGCGTAGCACACGCTTCTTGATTAGACCGGGGTTCGAGCCCGTCACTACCAAATATGGAGGATGCGGAAAGGTCAAGGAATGACCACCGCATATCCCGGAGCAATATGGCCTTAGTTGCTAATGCTCCTAAAAACCAAACAACAACATTTACCATGCTTGAGTTACAGCAATCTCTTACCAACTCAAGAAACAGTGCTGCTGGCCCTGATGGGATATATTATGTAATGCTCCGAAATCTGGATCAAAGATCACTCTCTTCGCTGCTCATATTTTACAGTCAGAATTTTTTCTGAACATACCTTCCCAAGTTCCTGGCGTCATTCTTATGTATTACCGATTGCAAAACCTGGCAAAGATTATTCTGTTCCTGAAAATTACAGGCCGATATCCCTTAACAGCTGTCTCAGCAAAACTCTCGAGAAAATGATACATCGCCGTCTCACTTGGTTCCTCGAGTCTCATAACTTGATAAATAACAACCAATTTGGATTCCGGAAAAACCGATCTTCATTGGATCTGATGATCAAAGCCGAGACAAATATCAGAAATGCTTTCATCAAAAAGGAACATCTCGTCATGGTCTGTCTTGACGTTGAGAAAGCCTTTGACACTACGTGGCGTTTTGGCATCTTAAAGGATCTACATTCTCTTGGTCTGAGAGGTAATTTACCATATTTTATCCAAGATTTCCTTCAGCAGAGATCCTTTCAAGTTCGTTATCGTGGAACTCTCTCTAAAAACTTTATCAAAGAAGAAGGAATTCCACAAAGGCCTGTTGTCAGTGCCACCTTGTTTGCACTGGCGCCTCCGTAGCCAGGTGGGAAGGAGCAGCAGTGCGTAGCACACGATTCTTGATTATACCGGGTTCGAGCCCGTCAACACCAAATACGGAGGATGAGGAAAGGTCAGGGAATGACCACCGCATATTCCCGGAGCAATATGGCCTTAGTTGCTAATGCTCCTAAAAACCAAACAACAACAACTTGTTTGCACTAAGAATGAATCATATAATTGAAGTCATTCTGAAAACTGTGGATTCATACCTTTCTGCAGACGATCTCACAATTTCTTGTCATTTTCAAAACACGCCTTACAATGAACGCCAACTACAAATATCAATCAATCGCATCCTGACATGGATGACGCAAAATGGTTATAGACTATCCAGCCAGAAGCCTACTGCCATTCACTATTGTACGAGACGCAATATGCATCCTGAACCTGAGTTCCACTTGAATAGCCATCCTCTTCCCATAGCTAATAGTATTTGATTACTAGGATTGTTCTTTGACAGTAAGTTAAATTTCCAAAAGCACATTGAACATCTCCGGACTACTTGTCAAAAAACTGAACATACTCACAGTCTTATCAGCCACAACATGGGGAGAAGATCGTTACAGCCTGCTTCATTTATATAGAACCATAATCAGATCATGACTGGACTACAACGCGCCTGTCTTCAACTCTGCTAGGGAGAGTGCTTTATCTCACCTCAATCCTATTCAACATTCATCTCTCAGAACAGCACTATTGCGTTCAGAATATCTCCAGTGCAAAGTTTGTATGTTGAAGCCAATGAATCTCCTCTAAATATCAGGTGAAAGATGTTGCTGCTGAACTGTGCAACCAAGATCCAAAGCCAGATGACCCATCTTAATTGGTCAATACTTTATAATCTACAGTTTATGGCCTTCTATAGCAACAAACCACAGACAGTTTGGCCTGCTGGTATTAGGCTAAAGCAACTAGCAGAAGATTGAGATATACACTTCAATAAAATCTTGCAAGATTCTATAGATCCCGACCCTCCATGGTCGATCATCATGCCATCTTGTGACAATTATTTCCACCATTGGGGAAAACACTGTCAGACATTAACATCCAACAGCTCCACATTGCGCACACTCAACGGTATCCTGACTTCGCTAAAATATATACAGATGGATCGAAGTCTGAGAGTGGATCGGGTGCAGCAGTAGTACTCCCTGATACTACCATTTCTCTATCTCTTCTAACAGAGTGTAGTAGCTACACGACTGAATTACATGCCATAAAGCTTGCTATAGAAAATATTTTGTATAAGTCAATTCAAAATAGCATAATATACACACTCGCAAAGTTCCTTATTAGCCTTGAAAAGCAATTCCCCACCTATACCTGTTATTAAAGCTCATTAGAACAGAGTTGATACATCTCAGAGAGCATCAACAAAAGGTTATCTTCTGCTGGATCCGAGGCCACACTGGAACACCAGGAAATGAAATTGCGGATGATGCTGTGAAAGACATCCATCCAGATCAGTCCCCAACGAATTCCCTAGTACCGTTCACTGGTCATAAAATGAATATACAAAGTATATGTAAAGGTCGATGGACTCTTCAATGGCAAGCGCAAATTCACAATAAACTACTTCAAATTAAACCTGTACCAAAATTATGGGCTTCCAGCCTCATTGCAAACAGACAAGAAGTAATTCTAGCCAGAATAGGCGGCCATACTCATTTAACTCATCTGTTTCTCTTATCAGGTAATGACCCTCCTCAGTGTAATCATTGTCATGCACCACTCACAGTCAAATACATACTTCTGAAATGTACTCTATATACCTAATAATGCTCGACTAGTGTCATTCAGTTCTCTGGCAAGCTTAAAGGAATCTTGTCGGTTAGCCATATCATAGGCGAAAATCAAATCTCACAGAATTCTTCTCCTTCCTAAAATGAATAGGACTGTATGGCCGTTTGTAACTGCTTCTGCATCAACCAAAACAGGCAGTATGAACCACTTTACTAAGTGCAATATGGCCTAAGTAGCCATTGCTCTTAAAACCCCATCAACAATAACAGCTATATGCAAAATCGTAATGAACAGGGTGTCGAATCCTGTTACGAAGAGGGGCGTATCGCTGCAGGACACATCTCTAAGAATTACTCTCTTACATCTAAAAGTAAGCAGCTACGGATCCAGTGGGGGGGGGGGGAAACGCCGACTCCAATCGAGGTGTGGAAAAAAAGTTGCCTGTTCAAGGGAATTTGTTATGGCCTGTTCAGGAACGAGTTATGACGAATCCATGGGGTAGTCGTGCCAAGTGTCAACATTGCAGGCTTTTTGTAGCACAAGTTAGGTTTTCTTTATGGGGTATGATATGATCTTCTGCCATTTCTTCAGTAAGAGGTATTAAAATTACATAAAAACTAAATTAAATGCAAAAATATAAAAAAATACACTTAATTATATGATTCACAGTCTAGCTGCTTTTATTAAGGCCATATGGTATTGGACAACCATTGGCCCGAATAACTGCTCCAACACGACGTGACATGGAGCCAACAAGGTGTTGAAGAGTGACACGAGGATTATTGGTTAAGTCATGTAACGAAACTATTGCCATTTCCTAGCATGGCGTGGCAGTGGATTGTGTTGGTGGAAATTCCTTTCAAATTTTTTCCTACAGATGTTCAGTGGGATTGAAATTCAGTGATTACGCTTGTTGAGGCAAACGCTCCAAGGTTTCCTCGTATTCCTCAAGCTTTGGCGTGTCAAATGATTGTATTCTCATCTGGAAAGTGCTCCTGTCCATAGTGGTAAACATGCAACATTACCGGGTGTACCTGAACTAGAACAATGTTAGATATTCGTGATTCCCTCCAATGGGATCAGGATACAAGGAAACGCCACTAAATATGTCCCACGCTATTATACCTCCTATAGCAGCCTATAATGTCTGTGTATTACAGGATATTTTCAATGCCTCGTATTGTCTCCTCCATATGTGCACCCTTTCATCTGTGCTGAGAAGGGTAAATCGGAACTCACTGGACCACGTGTGAGTTACACTGGATCAATATACTAGAGTTCGCCACGGGCGATTTTAACCTTTTACCTTAACACGAGAACCACAAGCACCATCTAATCGTCCATCTGAGAATGCTCACCCTGATCGGTTAACTGACCATCATTACATGTTTAGTGATATTGTATATGCACTTGTTAATATACTAGACTTTGTTACAGAAACATTTAAAAAAATTGTGAATGAACTGTCACCCTCTAATTGCAGGCGTATCAAACTTAAATTGAGCAGTATGAAAAATTGGGGGCATTTTCCTTTTATATGAACGGTGCTCTGAAGGATTATACAGTCTAATAGATATAAAGCACATGTAGCAACAAAAATGTATTGTATATGCGCAAAAACATTTCGTTTTTGCGCATTGGCCATATTGCTGATTCATTCCTTCAACCAACGCATGGCAACAAAATGTTCAGTTCTTCAGCTACAGAATACCATATATGGATAGCCTTGCATAATATGCAGGATAAAATAATTTCTGGATTTCTATTGGTTCGATTTTAATTAAGAGGTGGATGGCTTTGCAACTCTTTCTAAAAATCAGTCCACTGGGAGTTCAGTTACATGCGGACCGGCATGCTAAAGACAATTTGCATATCGGTGTAATAAACCTCAGGACAGTTAATGAGCTGACGAAAACCCCGTGCATGAGGAAACATAAATCAAAAGCTCAGTTTGTTTCCTCGCGTATTGTTTCAGGGATTCCTACACAAAGGAAGCTGTCCCAATATATTTGCATATAATTAAAATCCTAACACTTACGAATAAAAATAGATACCTTAGACAACCAGTACGTGGGACTCCAACGAAGAAATATATCGGTAAATGTCTCGATCACCGAGAAGGTAGCAAATACAATCCAGTAGATTAGCCATTTACATTCTTCATCTTTTCTTTCATTCTCTATTGCTTCGATACTAAAATAAATAAAAAATAAATGCGAGCGTTAGTAATGCGCAAAACTAAGAACTACGTATAAAGCTCGTTCAAATGAACTTCGATAAACAGGTTGGTCTGCCGAAAAATCCCAGTTTTTTTTCTTTCTTTAATTGTGTTCGTTGAAATTTCCTTTCTAAATATAACAAGAAACAGTGGTAAAACCAAGAGATTAGAAAAGCAGAACTTATTTTTGTTCATTCAGATGTTCTAGTAAATGTGATCATGCGGCGCAATTCCACGTTTGTTTCTTCGTTTCGTTACTTTTTTTTCTCCCCTTCCTTTTGAGATTATCCAGAAAGCTTTATGTCACAGCCGACAAACTCGTTTAGCAGGTTACTAATGCATAAATATAGCCATTCTGCTAATGTTGCAATTTTTTATAATAATGAAAAAAGTACTCAGTTTCTCTTCTTGCTGCTCGTACATCACTTAATATAGGAGAAAGAGCATTAGCATGTTCCTGTATTGTTGAAGATCAAAGCTCCAGATTGATGTTTCCTCTTGTCTTGTTTCAGGCGAAACTCGTTTTTAAATTACTTGCTTTAGTGTACATTTTTTTTTTTAGAAAAAAAAACAAACAAAAAAAAAACATATCCACCGTTGAATCAGAGCTCTAACACATGCATATGCAATGTGACAAATGTAAGCCATCTGTTTGTAGAAATGAAGAATAAACTTGCAGCCACCTGATTCCAGGTTTCTTTTTGTTTTGTTCTGTTCTGTTCTGTTTTGTGCCCGACACTAGTAATACTGATCAATGGTGCACTCTTCCGATTGTCAGAATTAATATTTATTAGCTGATGAAGGAATACGGATTTTGTTTTTGACAGAGTAACAAATTCCATTTATGCACCTCGCTATGGTATTTATTTTGTTTATGCTTACTATTATTTTTGTCATTAATATTTATCAACAGTCTCCAGGTTAATTCGGATAATATGGTGTTCTTTGTGAATGGTGATTCATTATTTCGCTACCAACCACTTTGAATTCAGAACGGTATTATTCATAGAACCCCCTCCCCCCTTCCTTCTAGCGCGTTTATCAATTGCAGACCTCGTTTCTCTTTTCACGTTTAGAATTATATTCTGTGCTTCTCGCCTAACTGGACACTGATCTCTCTTCAGTTCTCGTTTTTGTCCAATATAAAGTTAATTTAAAATTAAAACATTCACTTATGTTGTTTGGGCGTTTAATAATATCAAGAAAACTGTACCTACAGTAGAATAAGTAATGATGTCATCCCCAATTTTTTGTGACACATTTGCTCTCATATGAGTCACTTGGACTGAGTGATTTATTTTCATTCAAGTTGCTCATACAACAGGAAAAAAAAATATGTCATAAGCAATTATAATTGGCGTGACATTTCTGACCTCCCTTCTCCAATAATAAATGCCGAGTGGGTAAAGTACCTGCCCGGCAACCCAAAGGTCGCGGGTTCGATTCGCGCCTCGGGCTTGGATCAAAGTACTGCAAAAACCTTGGGAGGTGCAATATGGCCACAGAAGCCGATGCGCCAACAACTACCAAATCAATCAAAATCAATCATCCAATAATAAACCGTTCATACCTCTTGTTATGTTTTTTTCGCTAAAGCAGCTAGGTCTTGAAGTATCAATATACTTTCGGTAAATTGTGCATATATTCTGTGATTAATTTGCCTGTTTTGCTGGATGAAAACCTTCGGGTTTCCTAGTTAGGGAGAACCACACAGTCTTCACTCGAGATCGTCTTAATCAGCCGCATTGTGTGAATAAAGCCCATAAGAATTCCTTCTGTCTTAATGGGATTTAAATCCAAATGTTTTTCACGCGATGTGGAAGGTGAGTGTTCACAACCAGTGGAACACCATGAGGACCACGTCACTTTTTTTTTATGAAACCCCCAAGCAGGAAAAGTATCAGAACCTATAATACTTAGTACGGTGCATGGGTTGAGAAGATGAAAGAAGATACTAATTGATATTAGGCTTGAATTCCTGTAGCTTGTAATTTTCAGGAATACCGCATGAAGGAAGGTTTTTCCAGAAAACGAAAGTTGAAAGAATAAATGAGGAAGAAGAAGTTTGTTCTGTAAGTTTGAATTTGGACAGTAAAATGATGCTCACTAGTTGTGGGACGTGTTTGGACTGGTCTAGAAGCGAGAGTCGGAAGTAACAGAAGTTAATTCAGAAGAACAGTGCTCATGGAAGAATCCATAGAAAAGGCACGCAACAGAAAAAGAATGTCTGTGAGACAGAGATCGAAGATACTTTGTTAGAGATGGGTCATTAATTAAACTAACTGCTCTCTTTTGAATGGAGTCTAGAAGCCTGATTGAGGTTTTGGGGGCACGGCCCCAGATGTGGGAACTATATTTCATGATAGGGCGGATTTCAGATTTGTATAGAGTGAACAGCTGTTTGGAAGACAAGTTATTTGTTATTTGGTTTTTTTTTTAGGAGCATTAGCAACTAAGGCCATATTGCTCCGGGATATGCGGTGATCATTCCCTGACCTTTCCGCATCCTCCGTATTTGGTGGTGACAGGCTCGAACCCCGGTCTAATCAAGAAGCGTGTGCTACGCACTGCTGCTCCTTCCCACCTGGCTACAGAGGCGCCTTGGAAGACAAGTAACGCCGAAAGCGAAAGAGGAAATCCAGTTTTTTAGATGCAGAGGAAGCAATATTCGTGATGTGCTTACGCCAAGAGAGATTAGAAGTCAGGGTAATCGCTAATAGAGATATGTGATCTTGTCTAGCAATCTGAGTGCCATGACGATAAGCATAGGAGCAGAAGAATCCTTTTTGTGAGATATAAGGCAGGACTAAGTGTTAGAACGTTTGAAATCAACTAAGTTATCTTTGATGATTGTGCTGATTATATTTTTACATAATGATTGTTACAATCAGAGAGTAAAACGTTACACGTTTTAGAATCAAGATTTTCCATCACTGGCCTGTGAACCCATTTACTCTTCCGATATCGATAATTGTTTTGTAATTTTCTTAAATTAGAATTAGTAATTAAGTTGTTCACAAACGTTGAACTTGAGAACAAGGACTGCGGACAAGAGACACGGATTGTGTTGTGATTTTAACCTTCTTCGAGCAAAGGAAAATTTTTTAATGTCTTTTTGCAAGTTAAAGATAAAAGGTTACTTTGCGGTAATGACAGGGGGTGACTACGGGGAACGCTGCCTTTTTCTTGGAAATTTTTACCATTCATGTTCTGAGTTTTTTTCTTTCTGTATGTTTATTCACGCACACTGGAATCCCTTTTGGGCTGTTCTGCAGGCAGGACAAGTAGCTTAACCAATCAACAGTCGCGGAAGACCATAAAGGTGATGTAACGCTACTTTTTTGTATCTGTTAATTGGTAACGAAAGTTTTTATTCAAAAAGAAGAGAGTGATAAGCTGATTTCGCACCTTGCGGTTTTATGGTTTTACAAATTTCTGAGATTTAGTCTATTGCTGTCATTTTAACTCTCTTTTAATATTAAAAACGCCCAGGTCTGTTGTTTGAAAGAAAAACCTATCAGTACTCAGCTCTCTATAAATGGAGGCGTCGTTGCTAAGGTTAAAAACGTTGTTGTCTCTGAATTACCTTTGACCTTAAACTAAACTTCCAGACACACTCCACGCTGTTCACATCAAGCATAATTAAGTCAGGTAATTTGCGAAACAGCATATTAAGCGCACCACGAGTAGTCAAACCTCTCTAAAATACATCTACAGAATTCTGCAATTGACACTACTGGATGCCACTGCTATCCTTTCTCTTGCTACATGCAGATAAACACTGGCTCCTGGCGGAGGATGTAAATTGATGCAACACCATACCCTGATGCATCTGTTAAGGAGTATCTGAAAATGGCATTCAGACAGAAAGAGCGGCTTTGCAGATTCCTGGAAGTTTAATTACACGCATAAAACGACTTCCTCAGCTCTTGTTAACTTGAAATAAATCGTGGGTATGGCGAGCTTTGTACTAAAATACACAGCATGAAGTTAAAAATTCAAATTATTATTTTGACAGCACCGGAGCTAGTTGCTCATATTCGTTTTATGTATTTGTCTGCGTAAGTGTGTACTCATGGCCGATTTGCATATTGGGAGGCCTGAAAAACTCGAAATAACTAGTGGCACAAGGAGCCACACGCAGAAACCACATGTAGTAGCATGATACGAGAGACGCACCGGATTGCACTTGAAGGAGCACAAAAAAATTGCAATCTCCAGCCCACAATATATTGTATCAGAATTCTTGGATCTTCTTTGCAATATAAAACAGAAAAACGCAGCTGAAGCAGACAAATTACCGGGCATTATGATCTAACCGACCACAGAAACCCACATGAATCAATACCATGAACCAAGTCGACACAGAAACATCAGAAGACTTGTCACTTTGAACTAATTCAGCGCAGAGGTTCTAGATGACTCAGCAGCATGAACTAAGCCTTCACACATCTATAGTAATATGTAGTTGGGAAGCGGACACCCATCCTAATTCATTCATGTCCACCTCTACTATTTTGTAGAAATTTTGTCTTTAAAAATCATACTGGCACTCGATGAACTCCAAACAGGTCTGCCATGTGTGCTCATTACCGAAAACACACCCCAAAGACACCACTGACCACAGTAGTCCAGTGTGCTGCTATGCTGCTATGGTCGCCAGATTTCCCTCGAGCAGATAGAACCACATACCACAGCAAGACAGTCCAGAGGCGCGCATCTGCAAAGAAACCGAACAGAGAGACTATTCATTCAAGACGTCATGTTCATCAGTACCCGTCTTCTAAAGACCGCCACAGAAAGAAATTAATTGCAATGAAATTTCATTTCAATGAAATCTTCTCTTGACCTAAGCATTGAGTTCAACCCCCACCTCCATACTAGCTAAAGGTGGAGCTCTCATTATGAGATCATCCTTAAGGTCCTAGTATTACTTTTTAAACGACACAAGTTTCAATTTGCCCCACAATTATATATATTCCTACCTGCTGTTCTAAGTTTATTGAGTTTTGTATTGAAGGAACCGCACTTTAAAAATTCCTCCATTCGTTGATGGGAATCGAGCCCAGACCTCTCAAAATGAGTAGCAGACGACAGTGTATTTGTGCCGACTGAGCTGCAGGCGTCATGCAACAAATGTTATTTCTGCTGTCGATATGGTAGAAGGCCATATTAGCACTTCGACTGCCTCTGTCAGTCTAGCAGTCATTGCGGAAGTGACATACTAACACTTTCGCAAATCTTTTCACTGTTAATCTCTAATATTTAGCTGTATTGGGCTATTGTGCGCATATATGTGCATATAGTGGCATAGTATTTAGGGTCAGACGCCACCGGTGGTTTCCCACATCTGCGCCGTATGCACTCTGTAATGGAATGCAGAACTACTGCAAAAGCCAGGAAAAAGTGTAGGGGCTAGTTTATGCAGTATTCTGTTTTATTCTGTTGTGTCTTTGGCTGCTTGGCCGCAGGGCCCGTATGTTGCCCGCCACCACCCCTGGGAGGTGAGCCAGGCTTCCCATCATATTCTGGCTCGTTTCCGCCTGGGTCACCTGAGCTATCTGGACGGAGATCAAGTAAAAAAAAAAAGGGAGTGAGGAAGATAGTACAAGCGGTGGAATCAAAGGGGAGAAGTAAGAATAATTCCTGGTCTGGGAGCCTACCGAAGGCCAGGGAAAGGAAGACAGTCTACAGAACAAGGGAGGTCTGCGAAGGTACAATGGGTAAAGTGTAAAGTATGTTGATGTCAAGCGGCACCAGCAGTTTCCCCCATCTCCCGTTGCTTTCATTGTGGGTGTGCCAGTTTGCTGGGAAGGCCAGAGATTTAAAAAAAGTGTATGGACCTGAATTTGTGTAGTGTCGTGTACAGTTGTTCATCTGGTCATTTAGCTGCTGAACACCTGCTGAGGCCCAACGTTGCCCCACTTTCGCCCAGTGGAGGCAGACCAGGAACCCAGTAGACTTAGATTTACTCTGGCAGGTCCTGCCGCTTACTTTCCTGCGATTTCGGCGGCAAGGACCTTAAAAAAAAAATAAATAAAAGATAAATAAAAAAAAATTGAGTTTGCATGCATGCGCCATCGATTGTTGGGGTATTGCTTAGAATGAACGGGCCAAAACTGGGCGAAACTATACTTTGGGTGAAATTTGATTTGGTGTGTGGGGCCATCGCTTGAGTACAGATAGAGTAGAGGGAGGTCGAAGACTGGGGGATGAAGGTAGAGGTATGGGGGCGATAGGGAAGGTTCTCCCAGATGATCAGTGGGGCATGCCCATGCCCCACCAGGCTCCTCATGGGCCAGGTGGGCAGGTGCAGCAGTGCGTAGCACACGCTTCTTGATTAGACCGGGGTTCGAACCCGTGCCTACCAAATACGGAAGATGCGGAAAAAGTCAGGGAATGACCACCGCATATCCCCGGAGCAATATGGCCTTAATTGCTAATTCTCCTAAAAACCAAATAATAACAACAATAATGCTCCACCAGGTGAAGAGGTCGGCGGGAGTGGGAGGAGACACTGTCTCTCTCTCTCTCTCCCGACGGGGAAGGGAATTAAAGGAATCAAGTCAAAGTGCTCGATTCAGATCGCCAACAAGGCGTGTCGGCAGCGAGGCTGCGTGGTCTAGATCGGTGTTCCAATCCGGTCACTGGTTCAGTCCAGGATTGTGGGCTTTCATGCAGTTGAGTTCCGCGTCCGTTTCTTTAGATTCAAATGTAGAGGTTGTTCTTTGTTTGTTTATTTATTTATTTTAACATATAATATACACAACAGGCATACGCCCAGTTAAAGTGTATAACAGAGTAGAAAAAAAGATAACAGAGCAAAGATTGTACAAAACATAAAAATAAATATAAATAGTAGAATAATACACTTTGTATAATGAAAGTTCATTCAAACGGGAAAAGTCCAATTCACGGAAATAAAAAGATATTCATGATATCATGTCCAGCGCCATGAAAAATCGCAGAGAGCAGGTTGCTGGAGGAGACATCATCACACACACACACACACACACACACACACACAACGAATTAATGAGGATATCTTTAGCCCAGAACTCATTCGTCAATCAGTCACCCTACTCCAAATAGTTCTGTGAAACTGTTTCTTGTTCACAGCCATATCCAAGTCAAACTTGTTCATGAGTGCCAATGTTCTTTTGAAGAAGGAGTTCCTCGATATCTCTAATCTAGAGTTACCGATGTAGAATGTAATCGTCTGTCTAGTAGCCACCGCTGGAGCTTGAAGGTCAATATGGCATAGAAGATCCGGCAGGTAGGTTGAACCAGCGAAGATATGGTACAACAGTTTTAAATCAAGAACAGTTCGCCGAGTTTCCAGAGATTTAAGCTTGAAATAGGAACAGAGATTCCGGTAGAAGATTCTGTGGTAAAACATGGTGTTACGTCTGGAAAGATAGTGGATAAATGTCATTTGGAGCGATTCTATTTGCTGTATCAAATATGCATAGTGTGTGTTCCATATAGGAGAAGCAAACTCCAGTATATGCAGTATAGTTGTCTTGAATAGGAACACAGAAAACTGAGGATCTTGAAATCTGTACTTCTGCCGTTTAATGAAGCCAGTTTGTTTTTTCGCTTGGTTTAATATATTTCTAACATGTTTATCAAACCCACATGCAGCGGTAAAAGTAACTCCCAGATCTTTAACTTCGTCAACTCTGGAAATTGGCTTCTCCTTGATGTAATATTGATTAACTAAAGCCTTAGTTTTCTTCGAAGCTGCAAAGGAAATAGAGCTGCATTTCCTAGGATTAACCTCCAAAGCAACCCAATCAGCAAAAGAGTTGAGAGCAGCCTGAAGGGTAACTGCGTCATCTTGACTGCTGATACGTGAATATAGTTTCACATCTTCGGCAAACATTAGGATCTTAATGCCACCTCTCTCAACAAATTGCGGTAGATCGTTGATAAAGATGGTGAATAAAAGAGGCCCAAGAGATGATCCCTGTAGTACTCTTCTCGATGGAAAAATTTCCCTTGAGACTTCCTGTCCGATGATCACCCTATGTTTTCGATATGAAATATAACTCATCAGCCAGGACAGTAAAGGGTCAAGTATTCCATAGTGGCTTAGTTTTTTAGCAAGCTGATTGTGCGGGACACAGTCAAAAGCTTTAGTAAGGTCTGTGTAGATCACATCAACTTCTGCGATCGACGGTGTCTAGAACCTGCTGCCAGATAGTGAGAAGCTTAATGGTAGGTGATCGGCCCCTGGTGAAGCCATATTGGCAGTCGCAGATGAAGTGATGAAAATATTCTATTAATCGGCTGTGAATGACAGTGTCCAGAATTTTTTCCAGCGAGTTCAGAAGGCAGATGGGACGGTAATTCTCTAGTGAGTGGATTGCGCTTCTCTTTGGGATAGGAATAACATTAATTGTTTTGAAGTGAGCGGGGTAAACACCAGTCTTAATGGAAAGATTGAATATATGCAATATTATATATTTAAGTTGTGGAAAGCATTTCTTCCACAAGATAAGTGGAATCTTATCTGGGCCACCTGAAAAATCTTTTGTAAGTTTCCGAAGCGCTTGAATGATATCGGCTGTGTCCACCGAGAGATTGTTCAGTGTATCATCCTTAATGACTTGAAATTGATAAGTTGAAGCAGCAGTAGCTGCAGTTTTCTCGGAAAAGGAGGAGAAAAATATAGCAAAAAGATCTGCTTTAGTTTTGTCACAGGTTATATATAGGCTTGCCATCGGAATCAATGATCCTGGTTCCTGTTGAGCAGTTATTAGAATTCTTAAGCATGTTCCAAAATGACTTCAGGTCTCCATTTACTGTGAAACTGCGTTGAACTGATTAATATAACGAGCGTACTGATTTCTGATCATCCTTTTAATGTTGCTTCTATATTCCTTGAACAGTGTCATATATGCTTCATCATATGTCTCCCTAAAGTGTTTTTTGCATTGTTCTTTGGCTCGGATAATCGCAGTTATGTCTGTCGTGATCCAATGAGGGAATCTATTCCTGTAATTTTTACTGAGAGGTACGAACTCTTGAATGATAGAGGAGATTGTGCTAATAAGATGATCGGTGACTGCGTCAAGATCATTAATCCGTGGGAAGGAGAACCAATCAATGCAATCCAATCAAGTTCACGCCCTAATAATTGCCAGTCTGATCTCCTAAAGTTCAGCTTGGCTGAGACAAGAGAGTGCATCTACTCTTCTGTGATATATTTATTTGACAGCTTAAAGCCTTGTGATCAGACTGCAGAAATGAAACTAATTCTAAAATAAGGATCTGCTTGGATGCAAAAATGAGATCCAGCATCGCTTTGCCTCTAGTACAAGTATTGTTATACTGCTTGAGGCCCAGTTCAGACATGATGTCATATAGCAGCCTAGTTGTAGCGGATGACTCCTCAATGCCTAGTGGAGAGTGTTGAATATTGAAGTCTCCAAACAAGTAAACCTCATCCGACTGGTGAAAAAACGTTTCAAACTCACAGAGCGCTTGCGACAGCCTCTCCATAAGAAGAAGATCGACCGGGGGCGGAAGGTAGATAGCTGCAATGAGAACAGTTTTGTTATGAACCTTCAGCTGACAAAAGATTCCTTCAATATTGTGGAAAGTCCTGTGCATTGTTACTGCAAATTGATTTGAGATAATAATCACGACACCAACTTCCCTAGATCCCCTGTCTCTTCTGAGGACAGTATAGCCCACTACTGCCACTTCCGAATCCAGAACCCCATAGTGTAGCCATGTTTCTGTGAAGATAAATACATCAAACTCCAGTGAGCAAAGCAAGATTCTAAATTTGTCAATTTTATTCACTAAACTCCTACAGTTCTGACAATATATATGAAGAGATTGCTGACAGCCATCATCGCCTCTCCCTGTATGGACAGAAACAGTAGAGGCCTGGAAAAGAAGAGAACAAGAGTTGTTTCTGCACCGTGATTGCTAATTATCATTCTTCTCCACATTTTTTGTACTCTTGTTGTGGATTTTAAATGGTCTGATTATTAATCCCGGAGGCCAATACAGTGAATCCAATAGTTTACTTTCGTCCAATGTATTGCAGGTCACCAGGAAAGAAGCGTAGGATGGATGTTTAGTTCTAAGTGCACGAACTTCAACTACCACTCCGATTTCGTTTCTGATGAATTCATGTAAAACTTCCACCTTCGGATGTGGACTGAGCCGGGAAATAAATAACCTGGATTTGCGTGGTACTATAGTGAGATTATATTTGCCTTTGGATAGGTGATCCCTACATTGAGAAGGTGCATGTGCCGAAGAGCGGTAAGCTGCACGATAATGGGCTGAAGAGGTGTTTCTATCAATTAGACCCTTATCATTCTCGTAAGTTCTTCTACCGGGTTTTTTTTTTTTTGTTATCATTCTCGTGAGTTCTTCTACCGGTTTCGATATCTCTGTCCTCTGAGCTGCCGACGTCGAAATCCACCTGCAGTGCCTTATCCTTTGGAACTTTAGTCACCTCAGACTCTGATCTCATGTTACTAATAGGTATGAGATTACTGATGTTGGCTTCGCCTACAGAGCCAGTTTGTTGTAGTTTCCTCTGTTTTCCTGCTTTAGCCTGATCATCTGATATTCTCTTCTCTTTGCTGAGGTCTCTAACGTTTTCAGCAGATCTATCAATCTTGCTTGAAGTTTGCGGAAAGGAAGTTTTCTTGAGAAAGTTTGAGGTTTTAACTTGAAACAAAGTCCTTGAAGGACTTTGTGTCAGCAGAACGGAATCCTTCCCGATTAAAAATTGGTAGAAATTGTTTCGATAAAAATTAATTATAAGATGAAATTGGATATCAGATGATGATAAGCAGCGGGGACGAATTTAGAATGGACGAATGGACGTGCATATAGATAAAATGTCAGCTTGGTAATTTGTGTCGTTCAATTGGTTAATATATTCATAACAGTTGTCACAAAAAATTTTCTTCCCTTTGCTGAGGGCACTAACGTTTTCTGCAGATCTCAGTTTTGCTTGAGGAAGTTTGCGGTCTATGATCAGATGATTGCTTAGCTGGGTGCTGATTCCGTTTTTTCACCCCGCAAAAATCTCCTCAACCCAGTGTGGAGTGGCTGTCAGCAGGATTGCGTGAGGGCAGATTGCAATTAAGCTGGATTGGGCATAGATTTTATAGAATCGGATAAGCTCAGTTGAATTAAGTAAATTCGTCAATTTAACTGGGTCATCAAGGTTCCTTAGTTCGATTTTGTTAAATATATCTAGGAGGATAAGTTTGATCTCCTTATTTTCCCTGTGCAATACCGTGATATAGTCTTTCAGCTCTTGTAATTGAGCTTTAATAAGAACGTTTCCATGCTCAGGATTAGTAACAAAATCTGAATAAACTTCACCATTGCACTGTTTTGTCAACTCAAGAAGTTCAATTACTTTATTAGCCACAAGATCGATCGGCTCTATTTAAATGCTCTTTCTGGAATTGGCGGAACTCGTTTGAAAGTTATTTCACAGCTGTCGAAATCTGTGTTAATCCTTCGTCACTGCTTGAGCTCCGCGTGCCATTCCATGTTAACGACGGAGGGCATGTTAAATTGGCATCATCTACTGATTCATCATTTACTGAGTCCTTAGACTGATTGCCACCCTTACATAGCTCACATTTCCATGATTTTTTTAAAAATTTTTAGCGAGTTTTTTTTAGATCCGCGTAAGGAGAACAGGATCCGCAATAATGGGCATGACAGGATGTACATTGAAGTACATAGTCCACTTGGATTCTGCAACTAGTACAGATTAACAATTTCTCCGTAGTCATGTGGAAAGAAGAACAGAATATGCCAAGTAGCCCTTCCGATGCGTTTCGTAGTGACAGTCAGTAATTAGCTGTGACCTTTAGCTTATCCAAAACAGCTCTAGGGCTTGAAACGTTTCAGAGCATAACACAGTGCATGTAGGCCGGAAGACGCTAACTGCTGACCTTTCCAGCCAGCTTAATGCAGAAGAAAGCTCTTTGTCTGTATTACTGAAATTCGAAAAATGAATAAAATTACCTGAAATCGTCCAAGAGAATCTCTGTAAGTTGCCCAGAGTAGTCACAGCGAGTAGGGGAAACACCTTGACTCCAAGAAATGGAAACCCCTTAAGTTATATACCTATTATAAGCACACTTTTGAAGAGAACAAAATGACGACACCTGCATGCAGACGCGCAAATTGAGGAATTTGTTAGAATTGCATAGTCACATTTTGTGATGGTGTTTCAGCTTCCATGGTCCGGTAGGCTTAATTCTGGTCTCTCTCCTTAGTCTTGCCATAATGTCATAGTGTTGCTTTGTTACTCCTCGGCAGTTTTTTTTCATGTTATCCAGTTTCCGTGTCTGAGTCTTCATTCGCGTTTTGACTGGGTTGTGGATTCATTTGTTGAGATAGTATGGTTTGACGCCTAGCGAATAATTCCTGGGCATAATCAGTGAAGGCTGTGTATGATTCTTTGCCATCCAGGATATATTATTCCTGGTCTTTGGGAGGAATGTTTCAATTTTGTCATCAGTTGACAGCGGAGGTCGTCATATTGGTGGCAGTCGAACATCAGGTGCGCCCACGTTTCTTGTTAATCGCAGGTGCAGTTTGGATCGTCCGCTATTCCCAGTGAAGTTCGTTTGGCATTTAGGGCGCCATGTTCTGTGAGCAGGTAAGTTGCAAATACACCTGGTGCATACCAAGTTGGCAGCTTTGGCTGGAATCTGTCCACTTTTGGGAAAACTTTCTTGGCTATTCGGCCTTTTGTAGCGGTGTCCCAGCGCGTTTGCCACGTCTGCAACAAGTGGGCCTGAAGCCTTCTTTTTCCGCCGCACGGTTGTTTCCTGGGTTTGCATCAAAGTCCTCGTGCGTGCCAGCGTTACCCTTACTAAGCTCGTAGAGTATGCCTCTCCTAACAACCTTGAGGTCTATGGGGAGGGTTCCAGCGATGATTTGTAGGACGTGGGTGCTCACCGTGTTGCAGGCGCGGGTGGCAGTGAGGAGCATTATTCTGTGTATAGAATGTAGGATTCGTAGGTGACAGCAGGGCTGGTTTTTTTTGTACCATGAACCCGCTGCGTAGGTTACAATTGGTAGAAATTCTGCTTTGTAATAGAGCATCATTGTTCGTTGTTTTAGTCCCCAGTCTCGCCGGG
This sequence comes from Mastigoproctus giganteus, assembly GCF_048544385.1. Classification (NCBI taxonomy): domain Eukaryota; kingdom Metazoa; phylum Arthropoda; class Arachnida; order Uropygi; family Thelyphonidae; genus Mastigoproctus; species Mastigoproctus giganteus. The sequence continues at coordinate 72,047,741 of NC_143577.1, forward strand.
CAATCCTGTTTATCATGGCGGTGCAGCTCCGTATTTTAATTCTGAGATAATTGAGGTGGGGTTTGAACGATAAGTGGATATCCAGTATGACTCCCAAGTATTAAGTTCTGTGCTTAGCCGTACGGTTGTGGTGCAAATCTTTATTTGGGGTGGTCTGCGTGTGTCCAGTGCTCCCTTTAAGAGTATAGAATTTGTTTTTGTTGGTGAAATTTGGAGTAGGTGCAGTCTAGCCCAGTTCTGGAGGATTTGCAGGACGCGATTTGCCAGTGTTTCTAGTTGTGCTCTAGAATTAGCATCTACTGTCAGGACGAGGTCGTCCGCAAAAGCCTGCGAGCGGATCCCTTCCAGGTCTTTGTGTAGGAATTCATCCGTCAGGAGGTTCCACGACGTTGGTCCTAGGACTGATCCCTGTGGGCAGCTTCTGAAGATTTTCCTTCTTATTTCTTTGTAGGGAGTGTTGACCTTAATTTCTCTGTCAGTGAGGTAGGTCCGGAGCACAATGGGTAGTAGCACCCATCAGGGGTGGGAGTGGGAATAAAAGTGACTGTGCGAGAGTGCACAGGTGTGAACGCCATTTGGCGCCATGTTCCACTTGTCAGTCCGGTGATTGTCAGTTAAGTTTGTTCATAAAGGTCAGTCTCGTGGTAATCAGTCCAGTGCAGTGAAGGTTGTCCTGTTCGGTGTCCACATTATCTGTATCCCTGTGGAGAAGTTCCCAGGTAGAGAGACCGAAGTAGGTGGGTCCTGTCAGTGAGTAGGTGTGGCATTGTTTCCAGGGGGTCCCGGTCCAAGAGTAGCTAGCGGGAGTGTTCTTCTTCTAGTGAAGAGACCTTGAGCAAAGCGGATCAGAGCTAAGGTATTCTTCTTGGCTGTCCAAGATGTACAATTCCTGGTTAACTATTATTGAAATCGCCAGTATACTGACTTCCATTTTCAAACCCAATACAGTGGTTATTAATCACTGTCCTTCCACATCGTGTGAAAAAGGCCTGGGTTCGAACTTATCGTATGGGAAAAAATTGTACGTTTTTTTTTTTTTACACCGTGTATCGAATTAGTCTTTCTCGGGCGAATGATTTCACGCATTTTTCTCCCTGAAACTCGAGCTTTTCATCCCTCTCAACAGGAAGACGATCATAGAGCAAACACGCACTTTACAAGCACGATATACTGACGTGAAATTCTAAACGATAAAACCGAATCCGGCCATTTTATAATCGGCTGGATTAAAAAAAAAAAAAAAAAAAAAAAAAATGATAAAAGTACTTCTCAGTGAGAAGACTCAAACCTATGCCATTATCACACGGTACCGAAGAATAGCGAGCGTAACAACTGTTCTAGTTGCGAAGGTTTAATACTTTTTCAATGCGTCTATTTAATGAGCCATTATTTATGAGTCACTAAAGCTCTCAGTTTTAGACTTCTTATCCAAAAGTATTGATTCGGTAATTATAATTTTGCTAAAAACTGTGAATGAAGTCCATTGTACTTCATTCTTAAGCTGACTTTCATTTAACTGTTTTTATGTATGTCACAGCCATTAAATCCTTTGTAGTTCCTTAAATAGATCAAGAAGGGAAAAAAGCCCCCTTAAAATTAAGAAGCTGGAGGACGACTCATTTAAAAATCCACTGAAAAAGGAAAAAAATCTAATACACAAATAAATTGGAAGAGATGAAACTCCCCCCATCTGTTTTTCTCACTACGATGGATTTAAGTTTGTCTATTACACTCGCAATCCCCCACCCTCCTCCACAAACACATTAAAAATTCTAAATACAGTATTTCCGCCTTCATTTACAGTGACAGCACTGTAATGAAGGCGGAACTCTTTACCAGAGTAAAAGAGTTTCGAAGTGATTTTGCTCTCGAGTTAGCACGTCTGTGACTTCAAAGGTAAACTGATATTTTGGGCGGAACTCTCTAACAAATTGGAGGCAGACTTCCACCTTCATTGGATTTCTGCCTGCTAGAGAAACGACCTTTGAGTTCTCTGAACAAATAAATTCCTTTTAATTCAAGTAAATTGGCTGAGAATGCAATAAGAATCCGTTTCTAACCTAATAAATCTCATATTTATAAATACATTAGACGTACACACTCTCTCTGGCCATTGTCTGATTGGATTAACCTGTCACTCCACTCCCCATCATTTGTGTTCCTGGTCATATTTGTCTTTATTAAATAAGCTCCAGTTAGATTTAACTTAAAATTACAAATTACTTCTCTTATTTGTTCTTTCCGGAACACAAAGGCCCTTGACCAAACTACTTCTTTTATCCAGCCTTTGTGCTTTAATACAATCGAAAAGTAGAATATCTTTTGAAAGTAATAAAATTTACGTTTCCATTTTTTATTTTTAAATTTTTCACTGGAGAGGGGGGAGTTGTTCTCTGTATATCAGTTGGATCTCATAAAAACATTTTTGCTAAATAGCAAATCTATTTTGAGGAAACAAAGATGTTTTCCCATTAAGGAATAAAAAGCACCTGAAAATAAGGTTCATTTTCTTTGGTTTGAAAATGCAGGTATTTATTTACGCAGAGAATGAAGTTGACAACAAACCTTGATCCGTTTCATGTAATGGAAAAATATCCGTAAATCCTCTGGGATTGTTAGAGAATCAACTATGGAATGAACGAAAAACGTAAGAGAATAAACTACAGAAGATACCTTAGCGTGCAACCAAGTGCATTATGTTTTAATACTGTAAAGAATTTCATATTTTAATAAAAGCAGAGGGTTACAAAAATATACCTTTCAGTGAACATATTTGTTTGCACAGTAAATGTTACTTGTTCGGAATTCAAAAGTAGTGGCCACCACACGAATCTCGTGCGTCAATATTTACGAGACATGACTAATCTTTCTAGATGTTTTTTTGTTTTCGTATTTTATGAAAATGTGATACTAATATAGCAAAGCACTTCACCTTTCGAAATTGAAAGGTGAAGTGCTTTTTAAATGCTTTTATGAACAAAGGATGTTTAAAGATAGCGCAACACCGCTGTTACGTAAAGAAAAAAAATCTTCATTTACAAGTATTTAAATTGCAATTCTGAAAGAATTGCCCAAGGTGCCAAGCGTTTCTTTCTTAAGCTTTCCATATTCAAAACAAAATTTTCTGTGTTAAATACAGTTAGGAATACTCCTGATTTGAGAGGTAGCTCTATACTTCTCAGATAGTAAGAACCCAGAAAGGGCTATATTGAATACTAGCATTTACGGCCCCCAAGTCGTTGTTGTTATAGGGTTTAGGAACATCAGAGACTATGGCCATATTGCTACTTATATACTCTCTGTAAATTGCGTGTGTTCTTTGGTCGATTTTCTATTTTCTGGACGAAAAACTCGTTTCCAGGGGATAAAAAACCATGACACCTCGCCTGTGACCGACTAACTCAGCCACATTATGAAAAAGGCCATAAAATTCCTCACGTCATCGAAGAGACTCGAACTCACAGCTTTTCCTCCCGATTTGCCCCCAGTCGTGCGCTCATATTCGCTAATTGTATTATGTCTGTATAAGAGTATATCCATGGGCCGATTTGAATGCTGTACTGGACGAAAAACCCTGAATAGCCCATGGTGATATTCCTACACCCTCCCCAGGGATTAAGCAACTACAGCTTCAAATGAGAACAGGGCTTTAGAAATTCGTCCATCGGCACAATATATCGCTGTCTGACACGCATTTAGAACTCTGTTCTAAATTAGTGTTAGACAGCGATGTATTGTGCCGATTAATCTTATTACTAGGCTATCATTGAAGGCTAATAATAAGCTGCTAACCTTAACAAAACCTAGTGGTAAAAGCGGCCCCTAGCGCCAAAACGAGACAAAAATGTTTCCAGAAAAACGGATCCATCACTTGAGCCTCCGGTCGCTTGATCAGAAAATAACTGATGCCTCACAACATAAAAGGCAGAGCATTTCAGAAGGAACTTTCACTTTTCTCATTGTTAAAAATTCAGGTAAAAGAGTGGAAAGATATTGCTTTGCTAGTCTTCTTATTGTAACCAAGAATTACTGGCATTTTGAAACTTTACTCACGCTTTCCAACTTGTAGGTATTTCTGTCAATGTCACTCCTTATATCACACAATATCTTCAAAAGTGTGCATTGTTTCAGTGAGATTTGATAAAGGTTCCCGAAGAATAAATAGACCAGGAACTAAAAGGATACTGAGTTATATAGGCTAATAGAATAAAAATTAGGAAATATATCTCGCTGGAGAAAAGACAGGTTTGGGGTTGCGCAGAATTTAGCTACATTTAGAATTTGAAATTAAATTTAATCTCGTACCCACGCGCAGTGTTATTCTCACATTTTCTACAGTAGCAGTTAAAGAATACTTCAACTATCCTTATATGCCCGTATATTCCTAACCCAATCGGGCGCTTCAAGGGCGAAAATTTTCGTCATGTTCAAATGGTGTTCAGAGGGCACTCAGCGTGTCCCAATTATCAAGGAACACCCTTAAACAAATTGCACAGCACAAAATTGTATGGGTATTCATCCATCCAGCTTGTTTCAAAGGCTGTGAACTCTGGAAGATAGGAAAGAATAAAAGTATTATAGAATGCAGTAATCCAGTAAGATGAAAAAACCCAAGGGACTCACATCTAGTGAGTATGGGCTTGGCACACCCAGGGTACTGGGTGTGCCAAGTCATCCTTCTTCATCATTCTTCTCTTTTTTGTGAATCCCTTCTACTTCTGGCTTTTGTTTCTCTCTCTCTCTCTCGCAGGGTAATTCAGAATTTTTTTTTTGGCTGGTGCAGCATAAGCCTTGGGCTTCCTTGCACCATGTGGCTAATAATACAAATAGTAAAAAAACAAATTTTACTCGCTCTACCGAAATACCCATACACAGCTGTAACGAGTAAAATGCTCTTGGCGATTTACGGTCCCTAACTCTAATGCACTGGGGCATTATGGCCTAAGATATTGACACACCTTAAAAAGACAACACGATTTAAAACTACGCACATGGAAGCATGGTCATATTTATTAGACTGAAAAGTCTTCTCCATATTCTCTACAAACCTTTTATAAGCAGTTTCAATAAGCTTTGCGCTCGAGGTAACTCTCACCATACTGTCCCTATATATCTCACCGGAGCAGCCATGTCCACTAAGTGAACTAGACGACCTTCTCTTACAACTGCCACCTCCTTTCTGCTTGCCGGGTGATTTTAATGAACGTCATCCATTATGGGGACCGCCTCAGACAGACAGTCAACCGAGAAAATATGAGCCATTCCTTGAAAGATACACCTCAGGCTGCTAAACACAGGCTCACACACCTATATTATTCTCTACAAGCCCAACCTCAGCTATTGATTTGTCGATTAGCTCTCCACACTATTTCCAGACATCGATTGGAGACTTGGACAAACCTCTAAATGGCGATCATCTCTCAGTAATTTGTAAACTGTGCGCACGGAGAAATTAGCAACAGGTAGTCGAGCAAAACGTAAATTCTCTAAAACAGACTGGATTAAATATCCCTCCAACATTGCACTAGATGATCAAGATTCTTCAATACCAAATTATAAATGATGACATATCACGTTGCATACACAAGGCTAATCCTAACAAGCTTTCTACAGAGGCAACTTATCAGTGATAGTGACATACTGTATTTTTGTTGTACATTATTTTCTGTGTCTTGGTTTTATTCAATGGTTAATACTGATCTGCAAACCGGGAAAGGACCAATGAAATCCGCATATCTAAAAAGTGGCCGTGTCACCTTTTCACGCTCAATTTTCAGGCCTCCCCCATTTTCATCTTTGAAGTTGGTATGATTTTTTCCTCTTACCTTCCTTGCCTGATCTAATTGAAATTTAACACAACTTTTGTGTATGTTCTTTGTTTGCAGTTGGAAAAGTTTATTAACTATTCTTTTTGTTATTTGATTATGTACACACAAAAACAGTTTGAATAACCCAATAGGAACGCGTGACAATGGAAAACAAATGAAATCACGTACACTAATATAATATTTACAATGCGAATTATAAATGAATAAAATCTCAATGACATTTTAGTCCTTATATTAAAAATAAACATATTTGACAAATATTGATTATAATTAAAGTAAAAAAAAAAAAAAACAAACAAACTTGAACTTTAAAAATGCAACTATATTTCGAAATATTATATTTAACATGATTTTGAAAATTTATAACAGCATAAAAACGGATCCAGTAAATACAGTGTGAATACTCTTAACAATCAGGCGAAAATGGTTACTACTTGGTGTTGTTTCTGGATGGTGGCAAATTGTCCTTACAGTAAAATTCAGCATTGTTTGAGTCAAACAATATTCACTATGAATCTGACCACGATTGAAAACAGTAAGTTGCAAGTACCGTCAAACCCATTAACGATTTTCCAGTTCAAGCAAGTAAAACTTTAATTTACGACATACCAATTGGGTAAGTTCTATTAAATTAATGCCATTTATTCAATTCTAATTTAAATGCCCACTAAATATAACTTATTAAATATTTTAGTAGTGTATTCGCTTGATATTGTGTTTCTCCCCTTTAGTTTTCGCGTGCCACACTTTGCGCACCAGTGGTTTTAGACTTTGGAAAAAATGATTCTTGTTCGTCTCATACGTTGTCTGGAAACTCAAACCACTATGAACAAATATCGGTTTGGTTTTCTGAGAAATAGATCCGACATCCATCGAGACCTACATAGTCTAGAACTTAGGAAATATTTACCATTTTGAATTCAGAGCTTTCCAAGCTCGAAACTTCAGGTTCGTTATCAAAGGGTTCCTCTCCTATATCTCTGTTTTTTTCTCAAGGGTAGCTCCTCCAAGTGTTATTATATAATATGGAAGTATGAATGTAACATAAAGGCCATCTATGGATGGCACAGTGGCCATCCATAGATGGCCACTGTGCACGAATCTGAAAGAGCGCAGAAAGCATTCTGACCAGAAATTCAATTGGCGAATCATGTTATGTTACCCATTGACAACATACGATTTCTTGGTTTTATATTTATAGTAGATAATAAAGTAAACTTCATAAAACACATAGAGCATGTATGAACTGTTTGAAGAAAATTAAATATCCTCAGGATACTTCTCGCCTTGATGCGGGGAGCTGATCGATATACTTCACCTTTACTGAACCATAATCTAATCCCATGTAGGCTATGGTTCGCCATTTCAATAGTTCAGTCAAATTCAGTATAATGACTTTAATACAGCCTTAGTTATTTTCCGAACATGTTCAGTGCGTAATTTGTATAATAGATTCAGAAAACCACTCATCTCTTATCAGAAGAATACTTCTATTTACATATGTGGCGAAATACAGAAGTATTCCCTCTCATTCTATTTGCCGTTACCTCTTTAACTCTTTTGATAAATAGCTGCAGAGATAAACCTGCTTGAATTAAATTGAAGGATCCAGTGCAAAACTGGAGTGCCCTGTAAAAAATCTCCGCCGGAGGCAGGAATAATAGTCTCTATACTGTACGTAAAAATCACAGCGCGATGGCTCTTTGCAACAATATAACCACCCATTGACAAACTAAAATATACAAGTTCATCTATTAGTAAATTCACGCTATCTTTAAATGCATACTAATGGTTCCAAAGTAAATTAAGTGCTGCGCGGTTCTGACCACCTGCACTGTGTCAGCTTCTCTCTCATCTAGTTGTAGGGTTTACTCCGCTTAGCTCTTGCAATTAAGGATTGACTATGTCAGTAAGTTGCCTAAGGATTCGATTGTAATATGCCGAATGGCCATTTTCTTAGGACTTAGTGTTTCTTTTCTAGCGGCTCCAGTGATCTACTCCAACAGTGAATTAAAGCACGATGCACTTCCGTTGGCCCGAATTATTAACTGGAATCAGCACTCGGAATGGACCGGAACGTCATTCTGGTTCGTGTTATGCATCGGTAATATCAAGTTCATACTTGATTATTAAAACTAAGATACTTTATTAAAGAACGTTTAGATTCTTAGTTTTGCATTTCGACTCCTGTCGAGAACGATTCGGGATGGAGTCGACAAGGTGTTGAGATGCGACACGAGGAACATTAATGTATAGAAACTATCCTTGATTCCTGGAGTGGCACGAGCAGAGTATTGTGCTGACGGCTGCGCCTTTGTAGTTGATCCCAGAGATGCTCAATGGGATTGAGATCGCATTGGCTGGCTAGGGCAGCTGATTGAAATCCTCGTGTTCCTTAAACCACTGTTTCACACATTTAGCGTGGTGGACAGCTGCATTTCGAAAGATTTTTGAATTCAGAGGGTACCTTGAATGCCTGTATACCTGATCCACAAATATCTTCAGCAATACTTTGGCGTTCATGATTCCCTCCAGCGGGAGATTTCTCACACCATTACACCTCCTGCCGTAGCTTGCGCTATCGGCACACAACAGGAAAGTTCCAGTGCCTGATGAACTTTCTCTCAGCGTGTATTCTTCCATCGCTGATTAAAAGCGTAAATTGAGACTACATGATTTTCTTAAAGTCCTGTGTCCATCTTTTGCGTTCCTGACACCAGCAGAGCTGTATTTTCGGTTGATGTCTGAGATTAGTGGCTTTCGTAAAAGTCTCTTACTCTCTAAATATTATTTGTAAGGCCCTTCGCATGGTGCGGGTACTGATACCTTGATTGTCCCACATTTAATGCAATGGTTAATTGTTCCTGCCATTTGGCAATTTACAAATGATCTGTTCCAGAACATTAAACATCTCATTCCGTTGTCGGCGGCAGTTGCATCTGTTCTCACCGACCAGTCGTTAAAGACTCTGACACCAGTCTTTGAAACGTCAAAAAGTGCGTGCAACGTGTCTCTGCTGTAGCACCGCTGTACGCGCACCGATGATTGTATTTCTCTGGCAGTCGTGAGATCCTGTCCTCTCTTCATTGACGTTGAATTGATTTGGGCACTGTCGGATCACACATTTTGACATCTTCAATTTACACCTTTTACTGGGGGCATCACTTGCATGCACTTCTACAGAGAAACAACTTTCTTATTCACATACACTTTCGATACCACTGCTGCTGTACAACTTCTCCTTTTATACGAAGTCTGCGTGATGCGTGCCATTACTTTTTTAACAGCCCTCAGATTATTTCTCACTAAAAAGCTCTGCAGCAATACTAAAGATCTTGTCGATCAAAGGAAAACACTTTAAAAAAATTATTTACTTAAAATTGATTTAATTCCTTTTATTAGTCAGTAATTGCGGTTATATCTTACCGAAATAAATAATTGAGCTTTATTTTCAGTATAATACTTATCAAAGAGTAGATTTCCCAGTCACACCATAACCTCTTCTTTAGGGAGGATAAGCGTATAATGTAGCTCCAAGTATCCGGATGATTGCTCAGGTTAAAATCGACAATTCGCGGTCGAAATGTGTGCGACACCAAGTTCAAAAGAATAAACATTTGCATTCCTTTTTTGTTTTTAACAAAACTAAAAACGGCGGATAACAACGCTTGCATATTGACAGCCACTTTTACCATCTCCCAATAACGGTCTGTGGCGATTGCTCAGCAACTGTCTGGAAAACGATGCACGCTGCCGGCGTATCAGAAAGCGAATATTTCCGACTACTAAGCTACCTGACCACTGCAGCAGCGTTGGAAACATCAATATTTACTTGAACAACGGTTCTCTAAAGCCAAGTCACGATTCTTTCTTTCCAAGTGTCTACGGTGTGAAATACCCCGCGTCGGGTAATGTACATATTTCCACAGACGTCGGCACAAATGATGAAAACAAGCAGATTAACTCCGAAAACTTTCCCCTTTTCAGACATTCGCTGAATCTAAGCTGCAGGCAAAAGTAGAAGGCAGCGAAACTGGATACACCGAAATTACTGTTTTTTTAAGAATGTGCTCGCGCCCACGAACCGTTAGCATTTTGAATTAACGGAAGGAAAGTAGAAGGGTGTTAAAAAAAAAAAAAAAGTGCTCAATTCCCTTAGGATAGGAGGAGGATGGAAAGAGCTAATGAATATCTTAAATCTGTTCCATGTACCCGTTTGTTGTGCTTGGACCTGGTGTTTTGTTCTGGAGTTATTTGCTTCTCTGTTTCAGAAAACAATATCCTCTAGACCAGATTGTAGGTTTGTGCAACCACCAGTCTTTCTTTTAAATCAAACGAAGTTAGTATATAATTATAAATTATTTTAATTATTCGGTACTCTACTATAATTTGTTATAAAACAATATTGTTTACTCCTGCTCGCGCGCACACACACACACGAAAAATGAAGATGTACACTCACAGGCCAAAAAAATACTACCTTTATTCAGTGTCGAATGGGGCCGCCTTTGTTTCTAATAGCATAGTGTTTTGTGGAAGGCGTCATCAGTGGTTCCCACATCTGCCCCCATGGTACGTTTTGGAGAAGTACAGAACCTCTATGAAAGCCGAAAAGAAAAAAAAAATGCTTGACTTGTGACTGTGGTTACTTGGGCGCAGGGCCCCTAGTGAGACTTTACGTTGCCCACCATCGCTGGGAGGTGAGCCTCTGCCAAGGTCGCCTGAGCCTCCTGACAGAAACAAAAAAAAAGTTTGAAAGGAGTGAGTATGGAAATAGAGAAGCAAGGTGGGTTGAAATGTAGCAGGGTGTGGAGAAACGCGCCTACTAGAAATGAAAACACGGAGGAGTGGGGAAGGTGACTAGTCCCAGGATGAAAAGTCATGTGAAACGGATGCTTTAATGGGAGCTCTATATTGGTATATGAAGCTCACATGGCAGGTATCAATCCAAGAAGGAGTTAGCATGACAGCATATAAATATCACGACGGAGAGTTCGTCATCAACAGATCCTACTCGGGAGAGACGGCCCGAGTTTGCATTGCGCGCACTTAAATCCCACCTGGATGGGAAGACTTTGTCCAAGTCAGCAAGAAGAGAAATTGCAGTGAAGGAGAAAGTACCATCCTGAACAAACAGCAGAAATCCCACGACTGGGAAGGAGCCATCGTGAGCACAGTCCTACCCAGACTTCCATTCGCCATCTAGGTTTGCAGAAGCACACAGCTGGTATAGCGTGGAAAAGCGAGAATGAGAATACATTGAATAATGACATGGAGAAGCTGGCTGAAACATTATGGGTGACTGGGAGCTGGTTGTGGGATGGTTTGTGGAGGAGTTGATGCCAGGATATGACGCCTTCGCTTGAAGAGAGAAGTAGAAAATGTGAAAAGCTGGGAAAGCATATTTGGAACTGATTAGCGCACTAACACATTGTACAGCAGTCAAGTTAAGATCTATGAGTAGTCATTACCTGAGGTCAAGTTAGATGGTTCAATAAGAGATTAAGTGGTCCTAGTCTTCAGTTTCTCCACAGAAACATTGATTATCTTCAGAAAGACCTACATCATTCAGCTTTCCTTGATAGAGCCATGTCCAGTTAAGAGATGTCTCTAGATTTGGCATAAACCATTGAAGGCTCTTATCGATGGAAGAGACCAAGGGAAGAAACCTTCTGCTAATAAGACCCTTGATCCTTGTCCCGAGCTGTTTCCAATACTAGCAAGTGTGTGGCGCGACATAAAATCTATAAAGGTGGTTTAGTGCGTTGCGGTCAAATTGCAACCATTCTTGAGTACTGTGTACTCCAGAATGGTTACAATAGATGTGCGGAAATTTGCCTTTAGCCAGCGGGTGGTTAATTGCTGGAACAAATTTCCATCTGTCGTTGTGTAAGTTGATAGGTTGAATAAATTTAAGGAGGAACTGGACAGCAATTTGGAGGGAATGGTGTGTTTTTTTTTTTTTTTTTTTTTTTTTTTTTTTTTTGGCTGATGCTGCATAAGCTCATACACATGCTTTCTTGCATCACATACTACTACTACTACTTCCACCAAATATGCGACAGAGTTGAAAGAAGAAAATTCCGTTGCCGAATTGCTCTTTCCAGCATATCTCACACATTCTCAATAGGATTGAGATAAGATGAATTTAGGGGCAGAGAAGATGGTAGAAATCCGTGTCACATTCTTGCACGACTCTGGAACTACGCGCTGTTGCATTGTCATCCAAAGTTGAAAGAAAACAGTTGACATCTGAATTCAACTAAAAAGGGCTTGGTTGAATTCAGATATTATTTGCAGCACACTGGATTAGTCGGTCTCGGGCAACATAGTTTTTTCTTCTGGACACTTGGGTTTTTCGTCCAGCAAACAGAAAATCGACATACGGAATTGACAGACAATATACACAGAGCAATATGGACTTAGTCGCTGATGCTCCTAAAACCCTAATACAAAAACAACAACGCTCTTGAAGTATAGTTTTTCTGCCACATTTACGCCTTTTAGATGTAGAAGAATTGCTTTCTTTCCAGTCATTAAAATCTTTGAGAAACCAGTTATGTCTTTCTTTCTTGAATCGTGGCTCATGCAAAACGTGCTCCCACGACAAGATCTTTTTCAAAGGCTGAACGATCACACATTTCCCCTATTCTGGCTTCGGATTACTGAAGTCGAACAGACTGTGCAGTGTTTATACTTAACGAGGCTACACGTCATCACCCTTCGCTGGAGGACTACTTTTACAAAGACTTGGTTTTAAATATAAAACCATGTTTTTATTAAATATTAAAATGCTATTATAAGCATAAAAATTAAATATAAAACCATGTGAAATAAGTGGAGCATACTTACGAAGCTACTGATGGATAAATAAATGCTATCCCATTGCATAGCAATCTTGCACCCTCGCCAAGCATAACATAAAACATTAGAAGCGCGAAGACGGCTGAAAAGAGGAGAAAATAATAGCAAATATTAAGAAGTAATGAACATTGTTTTCGAAGACAATACTAATCATATGAGTTAAAATTATGCAATTTATAAAATACCTCTATAACTTTCCTTAACGAAATCTGCTTGAAAATAAACGCTGTTAGAGATAAAATGAAATTATCTGCAGTATTTTGTTTAATGTTAAAATAATTTGAGACAAAGACTTCATCAGTACCATTTGAACGATGTGACACTAACCATAACCACCATACTTCTATCATTCCCGTCATTCTCTAAAACCAAGATGAAGGTAGGTTTTTTGTGACACGAAAACTTGACAACCCTTACCTCCAGTTCCTCATCTGATACTCGTATATTGAGTAACATACAGAGTCGGCAGGTATCGATTGCTCCATCATCATCATCATCAGCCATTTTCAATCCACTGCAGGATGAAGGCCTCTCCAGCAACTTTCCAGTTCCTTCTGTTTTGAGCCCTGGCCATCCATTTACTACCCACAAACTCATGAATTTCATCTATCGATCTCCGCCTTTGTCTTCCAGGTTTCTTCTAGCTCCTCTTGGATACCATTCTGTTATTTTCTTAGTCCATCTTTCATCATGTCTTCGAGCTATGTGTCCTGCCCAAGACCATTTTAGTTCTTTAGTTTTGATAAGATTGCTCCATAGCAGCCCATTAAAAAATAGGCAAATATACCTTAGTATACATAGTAAATTCGAGAATATCCAGTTTAAGCTTTTATTTTATACATATAGTTAGTGAATTTTGGGTGTTAGCAAATAAATTTTTTAAGAACAAGTTTAGTTTAAGGAATCTATATATTTTTAATTTATTTAAACTAACTGGCTTCTCTAATCTATTATACATTATAAAATCCGTTCTTTGTGTGTATATTTTCTCACAATATTGGTCTCGCGTTTAGCATCTTAAAAGGTAAATCACATATCATTCAGAAAGGCTGAACTAGGAATTGTGTTTATGTTAACCAGAATTTAATGAGCTAATTTTTAAATACGAAATTTGGCAATTGATGTTTACGCAAATGAATATTGACATTGTGAATGAGAATGTTATACACGTAACTCCAACAGCTAAGCTAGCGATATAATTGAAATAAGAGATTCGTACGTTTTTATTACTCCAGGTACACGTGATAAAATCAATACGTTGGTGTATTTTTTTCTCTATTTCTTCTTTCTTCTGACAGAAAAATTGAATGAAGTGATATAAATGAAAGAAGCATGGATGGGTGGGGAACTGATTAAATAAAACCCATTGAACGTTAAACTACAACCTTACTTTTGAATTTTCGACCTCCATGGCATTCTGCAATCCATTTGAATTGCAAATATCACAGACAAGTCATCAACACGATCCGTCTTCCAGTAAAATAAAATGACTGCTTTGCATATATGTTGTAGAAGTATAGTAAATGTTTATTAATAGTACCGATTTTTATCACTTATAACGCACATTCTCAAATATCTTTGCATGCAGTCGACATTTCAAGAACATTTATTACCAAGTTAAATCATATTAAGGCTACTTTATATCTCATCTGGCGATACTGTGGGTTAAGTCAACCGCTAATGCATTGCATAGCCAGAGTCGGCGCTAGTCTGAATTGCGCCCATGAGAAGTTTTCGAAGATCCCAGATAGGGATTCATTTCAAGCATTTACAGAGTCCTGTGTACCTCACAAGAATACAGATGGGGCAGTTGTGGGAGACTACAGTTGGCTCCTTAGCCTGAACACTATGCCACTATGTTCTGTGATGAACAGCTCTTTTCTTTGATCTGACCATTAGCATTTTTAGTTAATTTTACGTATTGTTTATTGATCATAACCAAAGAAAACAAAATTGCTGGTTATAATCTTATGTTAAATTTTAGATATGTCTTATATAAAAGTGAAAAACGAAATGGTTATTGCAAAATTACTTTCCACCTGTTAGGAATGTTTTAGGTTTGAATCCCGTAGATGATTCCAGGAACTCGGAAATCTTTACAGGGTGGAATGAATTGGTTTATCTCAGGTGGAGGTGTAGAGTTCCCCCATGGGTTAATTCTAAGGGTTTTGTCCCTTATCGAAATCTGCCTTACCAACCGGAACACGCGAACGCCACAGATATGAATGGGGAAGACTAAATATGGTCTGTTATTTTGATTTTAATGCAGACCTTTCGTCTGTGCGGGCAATGCCCCAAAATGGTCCCTGAATTTCCCCCAGAAATGTCAATGCCACGAGTTATTGCCCACTTTTAATACCGTATAAAAAACACTGACCCTGAACAGTGTATTGTATTGAGAATGTATTGCTTAAAGTAGAAACGGTAATGGAACATTTCTATAGTCCATTCAAAAAGTTCCCCGAAATACATCACAATAAATATTGTGGAGAAGACAGAGTTCTGACACATTTAGAAATTTATGGCTTTGAAATTTAACAGTCTATGTTCAATTTTGCAAAGTGTCTTGTTCGTGTTCGCTCTGTATGGTTACTGAACAGTGACCATACAGAGCGAACTGAACGCTCTGTATGGTTACTGAACAGTAACATTTAGAGTACTAGTAAAAAAAAGTTTCTATCTGAAAAATATTAAAGTCAAGGTAAGCAAGGGCTAGGAAAAAGTAATGCAGAAAACACAACAAAGTGAAACAAAAAATGTAATATAAAACTAAACCCGTCGAGAGAGAGTGGAGTACGCATGCGTACCCTTTGAGATTCATGGAATATCACGTCACGAGATAGAATGGCTGCCAACAGCTGTCGGATCTGCTAGCAGAGGCTTGGACTTGCTTTTGCAGTGTTAACCTTAACGGCTATACAACTTCTGTTAAAACCTTTCCCACATAAATCTGAAAATTTATTATTTTTTTCTTTTTATGTTTTTTAATTGAAAAAGTCTATTTTATTTTCTCTGCTGTGCAGTCTTAAATTGTTTTTGAGGCGAAATAGATATCAGCGCTAGATGAAAAAAGGTTTTTAAATATTAGCAAATAGTTTCGTTTCTGTCATTCTATTAAATAAATTTAAAATTGTCGTATAGACCTACTTACCACATATAAGATATCGCCTATGCATTCCGGTGAGGTGTTCCAAAGTACTTATGAACGTATTTAAACGATTTGATTCATATATTTTCTGGTCTACCCTTTCTATCCATTCTCTAAAGTTTATTGTTGAGACTCTTTCCATACTGCCAGAGAAACTCATAAGTTTAAATTAAACAATCGTTTTTAAGTTTTCACAGAATATACTTAAGAAGCTAGCCACTCTAACGTTAAGAAAACAATCCATGAACTAGATTGATTAACGCGCCCTCTTCTGAGCATTTTTGCGCCGAACTTTAACAATACTCAATTTATTAAAATTATTTAGAGACATTACTACTCCCAAATCTTCATATATAAAAAAGAAATTAAAAGTTTTTTGTATAGTCTTTTACATGCATGGCTCAATATTTAATATATTTCGAGTCTTCATTAAATTCTTCTTTTAATGTATTTATTTTCTGATATAATCTATTCCGAATACAGCTTTCAGTTGGAACCGAAATTTCTGTTTGTTTCAAAACATTTCGGGAAGTTCAAGCGTTATGAAAGTGTTCAGTTACTTATATTTTAAATTATGAACTACTATCTTTCAACTAGAATCGAAAATCAGTGTTGAATTCTTTCTGAAATCATAAAATATCAGCTAATTTATCAAAAATTGAATCTCAAATTACGAGAATTCGAGATACGCGTTTTCACATGTACATAAGTTGAATGTTTAATAATATTTTTCAAATACGCTGAGCATTTTGCGTTGCTTTACAGTCTTCCAAACATTTTCTGCACGAATGAAATCAGCTCACAAAATTGTCCGTGATAATAGTCACTGTATTGGATAACAACATAAGCTAGAATATAATCGAGAATTAGTTTTTGCAGTTCCAGAAGAAGCTGCTGTTTAAATAATTCAAGTACAATTTCATTAAAATTTATACGGAATATGTATTTAAAAAGAACAAAAGACGAAAGATAAGAGTTATCCTAAAATCATTTCTTAAATTCTTGAAGCCTTTCGTAACATCATTCAATTTCGAAAGCAAAATATCTATTAAAGAATGCCAGATAATTCAATCTGGCTGTGAGTTGTATGGAAAATGGGAAACAAAAGAATTCCAGTTCAGTGGCAGGCGCATTTTTCTGCTGAGTAGACATTCAAATCATGTCAAACATTTCGTAACTTTTGTTATTCGCCTGTCTGTAAAGGATTAACGAAGATTATTCCATTTATTTATTTCTGATTTCGTTATAGCATAACTAAGTGCAGCAGAATTTCATGTTTGTTTTTATTTCAAGTTTAAAAATTAACCAGGAAGTGGTTAATGTTTATTTAAATAAAAAAACTATATATAATCAATACACCAGTTTGTTATGAAGCACACTTTTATCGTTCGCAGTACGTTCTATAATTATTCATAAAGAGAAATAATGCTTCATTTGTTCATGTGATAAACAATTTTATCACACAAAATGCTTAATGAAAATGAATGGGCTTAAGTCAATAAAAGCCACCATGAAAGAAACTTTAATTAATTAACGTACCTTGTGCTTCCTGACTTTAAAGTAGTTAGAGCAAATCCAGGGGAAATCAGTACTGTGCAAAGCAAACAAAGGAAAAGAAACAGAAATAAACTCTGATTCACTGCAACGGCTAAGGAGTGGAAAAGTTGAACAGCAAGTATTGGAAAGTGCCCTTTCTTTTCTTTTGTGGTTGATGAAATAATCCCCAGTTGGTACTAGAACCATTCCAAACAGCTAGATGTTCCCATTTTATGTCTCTTATCGACATACCTCACAAGGTTTGTTTCTTATTACTTGACTGTTGTAATTATGATTAGACAAGAATAAAACGATGTCGAGCGGTTATAACGATAAAGAGAACGTTGCAGTGGATTCAAAAGTCTCTTTACTATTTACTTACTGGAATAAATATTTTTCTCGCGTCGCTAACGGGACTTGAAGCCATCCTTTCCCAAGGATGTGGGAGGACGGCAATTCTTTGTGACTTTTTTTTTCCCCCCTGCTCTGTGATGTCCTCTGCACCGTCAAATCGTCTTCCTTTCAACATGGTTAAGTTTGGGGAATGAGTACTAAGCTAGGGAACGGGGAAAAGTTGTTTGCAGGGGTTAGATGAGGAATTCTATCAAAGGCAAGGCTTAGGAAATGCGTCTTACCTTTGACTCGCACTCCAGTTCTGATGGTGGCACTACAATGTCATCTTCCTCTGGGATTCACGGATACAATTACTTGTTTAGAAGGGTCCCCTTGAAGGTGTTTGTAGGGCCTTCATATTAACTTTGTGTCCGAGGCCCCTGAGAGCCTAAATCCGTCTATGACGGGAGATAAATCAAGAAGATCGAGATAAATCAAGGAGGATGGTACATTTTCACAATTCCAGGCCTTCCTGGCTTTTACAACATATTATTATTTTTTATTTATTGGTCTATACGGTTCCTACTAAATATGGCAGCACCGCGTTTAATGTGTGTGGATACGGAACAGATAGAGACCAATCAGCGTAGTGGCGTAGGTGTACTGTAGTGTAATGTGGGTTGTGTTGAGTGACTGGCTTCTTATCCTAGCTCGCCGCAGCAGACTGCTGCAAGCTAGTTACTATCCCCGGCACGTGGAGCCAGGCCACGGATTTACTACATATCTCAGGTAATCTCGTACCCATCTGACTAGCATACAGATCTTAAAAGCAC
The DNA here is from genome assembly GCF_048544385.1 of Mastigoproctus giganteus. Taxonomy (NCBI): domain Eukaryota; kingdom Metazoa; phylum Arthropoda; class Arachnida; order Uropygi; family Thelyphonidae; genus Mastigoproctus; species Mastigoproctus giganteus. The sequence continues at coordinate 72,066,283 of NC_143577.1, forward strand.
TATACTAGTGAGAAGTATGCAGAGTAAGGAGGAAGAAAAGAACTAGTTTAACTGCGCCTCCGTAGCCAGGTGGGAAGGAGCAGCAGTGCGTAGCACACGCTTCTTGATTAGACCGGGGTTCGAGCCCGTCACCACCAAATACGGAGGATGCGGAAAGGTCAGGGAATGACCACCGCATATCCCGGAGCAATATGGCCTTAGTTGCTAATGCTCCTAAAAACCAAATAACAACAACTAGTTTAACTAGTTTAAAAGCAATAACAGTAAAGAAAAGACAGAGAGTGAAGGGAAGAAGAAGAAGTGGAGACAGAAGCAGAAGAGACGAGGTTCAGAACCAGTTCGTCCTTACTTATCTAAATCCAGTTTCAGATAAGACCTGCACAATCTGCCTTGCCCATAATAAGCTGCAGAGCCTTCCGAAATACCAGACACGGAGTGCCTCGAACAGAATGTGTCACACAGCGATTTGTAGCCAAAAAATTCGTACAAGTCGGTTCTGTGTTCCTGTACATCATACATTCAGCATAAGAGGGTCCATTTCTTGCGCAGTGGTAACAAATTTGATCGTGCGGTGTGGCCATACCAAAGGCCACGATAGCGCATCATGTTGAGATAATACCTTCTGGACTTATATATACAGTAGCCAATAAAAATACGACGTGTACGCTCTAAGTTTTCTCATACTCTGTAACTTACGGCCAATATCCAGTTACGGCTCTCACCCGACCTGTTTTCTCTTGAAAAATGGAGTGCACCTTTCTTGAGAAATTCATTCTTTCGGATCTTGAACTCATAAGTTCCGCTCATGAAGTTCACTCATCATAGTGTTAGGGTCAGGCGCCACCTGTGATTTCTCACATCTGTGCCAAGTTCACTCATCAGGTTACACTTCTAAGGGTGGGTATTTTATCCATGATAAATGCATTTTATCGCTTGTTTATTTTGTACACGACAAAATATACAGGCGCCACATCTTTAACCTGTACCAGTGAAAATTGAACGCATGCTTATATCTGTTTTTCTGGCTGACTCTTCAAACTTCCTTTAGCATCTGGCTGTTGTAAATTTTATGGGAATTGCACATACATTTTCGAGATGGTTCATAATTATGCAAATATGAAAATCGTATTGAAATTTATTTCTGACTACTACTGTTGTTTGCTACGTTTGATCATTTAATCTAGAAAGCATACATAACCATTTTGAGTTTACTTTGTTATTTTCTTTCCGTATTCGAATCGTATATAAACTGACACTGACATTTGGTTGGAAAGTGGTCAACATGATCCTTTTTAAAGTTCCCAACTAATGTTCCTGTGAACAAGTGCTTGTGAGTTACCTATCGTTTTTAAATTTTATTTATTTATTATGAAATGGTACTCATACTTGGTGGGCATGAGGGCACATCTCCTTGGGGGAGGAGTTGTGCGTTTGCACTGTTGAGGGTGGGTGTTGCTTTGTCTTTTTCTTATTTTAATGATTTTATTTCAATATTAGGGTGTTTTGGTGCGCAGGTAGTTTTTTCCCGTTGCTTCGGATTAGAGTGTATTAGAGAGCCGAGAAAGCCATTTGGTTAAGCATAACTTTTAGAGCTTACAACTTAAAGAGCTCTTTACCACATGTTGGCAGTAGCAATCTATGTAACATATTCTTTTCAATATCCTCTCCACTCCAACAGCTATTTCCTAATATCAGCGTTACAAGTTTGTTAATATTTAAGTTACTGTTTGTATTATGTGACTTGATTGTATCTGTTTTTTTTTTTACGCCTTCATCACTGCCTCCACCCCATGAACTTGTTTACGTTTCTTTTCTGGATGAGATTTACGCGATGGCAATTTTCTGTCACTTTATGTTAGGAATATAAAAAAAAATCCACGATACAGGTGTAAAACTTCTGTATTGCTCGCACAGGATAAACGTGTGTAAATTAATCTCTGGAAAATGTAAACAGCGAAAAAAACCTAAAGAAATGTAGAATAAAGTAGAGGAGCTGAGAGAGAGAGAGAGAGAGAGAGAGAGAGAGAGAGAGAGAGAGAGAGAGAGAGAGAGAGAGAGAGAGAGAGAGAGAAGCAGAATCTTAAATGGTTGTGTCGACGTTTTTAGTTTTTTTTGTGTATTTTTTTATATATTTTTTTCAATTAAAAGAGGCTGTTCTTTGTGCTGTACTTTTATATATATAGATAACATGCTCCAATATAACGTACGTATAGTGCAAATGCTCCAATATTTAGCTTTCAGTTCTGATCTGTTTGTTTTCCATGCTTGCCATTGACGAAAAAAACTTTTTGTTTACACTTTGGTAAGTTGCTTTATTCCAAGGATGAGTATTTTTAATGGATTTTTCTTTATGTTCACTAGTTGTTTTAGATTAGCTCTTGCGTTGTGTTATTCAAAGTTATACACTGCTCGACAAAATTAAAAGAACAAAATGCTTTTCATGAATATTTTATTGTGAAAAGTGTCGTCGAAGGCGAATATTTGATATAATAGGCATCGATGATATTCATGATATAATAGGCATGCTGGCATGCAAATTTCGAGTATCTAATAGAAATCAATCTATCATCTTGCAGATCTATACATTATGCAAATTATGCATGCCTATTAAAACATGCGTTGTCACCACATCATTTAATTCCTGTTTTTTTGGCTCACTCAGTGGGATAGCCACATCTCCAGTACTCAGAATGGCAAGTCATCATTCGTTTAGATGATTCTTTGAGATGGCTGGCCATGGGACGACTGGAATGAGGGAAGTCGCAGGCGAAGGTGGTACGTTCCCTTAATGTGTCACACAGTGTCTTCTCGGCACTATGGAAGCAGTTTCAGGAGACAGGAACCATTACAAGAAGAGCTGGCTAAGATCGTCCGTCAATCAGAACAGACATTATAGACGTTATTTCATCTGTAGACAACGAGGAATGCGGTACTATCCCTACATACAGAAAAAGGGACACTTATGGTGGAGACTGTGTTCCTGTAATCAACTGTCTCTTGAGGTTGATGCAGCCACAGGCGAAAACATTTCCAACCGGACGATGTTAAGAAGGCCAAATTCAAGTGAACCCTTCGCAAGGAAAACAATTTGTATCCCATTAATCCCAAACCACCGCAGAGCCCATCGAAACTGCTGCCATGAACATGAGACTTGGAGCCCTGACAAATGGCTTACAATTCTGTTCTCTGACGAGTCCCGTTTTTACCCTACATTATAGACGTTATTTCATCTGTAGACAACGAGGAATGCGGTACTATCCCTACATACAGAGAAAGGGACACTTATGGTGGAGACTGTTCTCTTGAGGGTTGAAATAAGGATCAACCGCCGCACCCCTCTTCATGTTTTTGATAAAGGTCCCGTAACTGCGCAGAGACACCTAGAACAGATCCTCGAACCTTATGTGCGTCTGTTTAAGGTTGCGGTTGGCCCAGATTTTGTCTTTATGCACGACAGCTCAACTGCATATAGAGCTCAAATGGTGGAGGAATATCTTGAAACTGGAAATATCCAACGATTGCCATGGCCAGCACAATCAACAAACTTAAATCCGATGGAACATGTGTGGGACTCCCTTCGGCGTCGCATTGCATGCTGACAGCTAACTCCTCGGTCACTTGGTGAGCTAAGGTCTGCGCTGGTGGAAAGGATGTGATTTGTGGCCACAGAATATTATAGAACTTTTGTATCGAGCATGGTTCACCGCTGTCAGGCCTGTTTAGCCATTTGAGGGGATCGTATGCCATACTGATGTCATTTGACCATGTTTTTGAGCATCTTGTATCGATTTATGTAATGTGACCTTTTGGTAATTCTCATACAACTCCTATAAATATCTCTTGTACCTTTATGAAGTTTCTTGCTGTCTCATCATTTCATCGTTATTCTAATTTACACCATCATAAAAAAAATTTTGTCTGGCTTCATCCCAAGCTGCACACTGGTTACATTTTTTACGTGTTTTGTTAATATTGTCGAGTACCGTCAAGACGCGAGAAATAATTTTTATTTGGTTTTCATTTACAAGTGGGTTGAGTTTGTTGGTCTCAGGTGTGGGGTGCATGCTTTTTTCTTCTGGGAACTTTGGCCTTTCATCCAGCAAACAGCAAAACGATCGAAGAAAACGCGCAGTTATAGAAACACTATGGTGATGCCTCCTATTCTTAATTGCTTTGGTGCTTAACACGTACTTAGCATAACCGTGGTATACGATTTTCAGATCTGATGCGTTAGATCTGAAAGATATGCATTAGGTCTGACGATTCACTCTGATAAATAACGTTGTCTGAAGAGCACGTTATTTATCAGAGTGAATCGTTCTAGCTGAAAGTTTGGCGGAGGTATTATCAATGAATTTGGGCCATTGGTTGTTGTTTCTGGAACAGTGAATGTCGTTAAAGACGTACTGTACAATTCCGCTCTTCCTGCAGTGTGACAGGAGCAGCATATGGGAAGGGCACTTTTGTTTTATCAGGACAATATACCATATCATACTGCGCAACTTTAGTGATTTAGTTTGAAGGCGTGTGCATGCGAAAGCCTCATTGGCCTGAATCGAACGCCGACTTTAACTCTACTGAATACCTTTGGGATGAATTGGAACTTGGGCCGTGGGTCAGGCCTGTTACATCAGCAATCAGTAGCTGAATTCATTGCTGTTTTAATGGAAGAATGGACCAATATACGCCTACCCCCTTGTCAAAAATTGGTTTTGAGTCTACCGATTAGGATCCGGTGTGTATTTAAGACCAAAGGCGGGAAGATAAGGTACTAAGTATTATATTAATAAAAGGTTCTTTGGAACTTCGAATTGTCTGGTTACTTTTGTCGATGTAATGTTATGCCACTTAGTTTGCTCGCCCACTAACCAACTACCAGTTGTAACTTGGTCTGTGGCTAAGTAGTCCATTACTGAACAACAAATAAGACTGTACCCTGTTGGCCTGCGCGGGCGGCGCTTTTTCTTTTATGTTTCTAAAAAGTAGAAACATAAAAGAAAAAGATTAGAAGAGTATGCTGAGTAGGTCAACATGCGTAGTGGAGTGGAGAACTAAGATTTTAATATGGATTCAAAAGAAGTGGAAGAGGAATACAACTATTGAGCTAGAATTCAGTAAGTGTATTATTCAATCAGTATTTAAGATCTGATGGTTGAAACGGAGCCAGTGAGATCAAGTTAAGAACTTATTCTATGAAGTTCTAAAACTACAGTGGGGAACAGGGTTAATAACACTGTGATCGAAAGAGTTGCACAGGATACGTTGAATGAAAATTATACTCCACTTTTTAAGGTTTGTGAGACTTTTAGATGCATATAGTTAGGAATACCTTTTATGGACATATAGAAATTCATAAATACCCTTGAGTACAGCATTCAAGAGAGCTTAAATCATTGATTTACCTTGGGAGAGAAAGCAGCGAAATAATAATGTAATCAAACCTTACCCGGTTTCTTTCTCCGGAAAATTCCGGAGTTTTAATTTCGATAAACTGTCTATAGAATACACTATGGTTAAAGACGCAACATACGGACACTTCATGGCGTTATTTTTAGCTGCGAAAATTCTCAACACCTCAATTTGTTGACTTAAGTTTATTTTTAAACTTTTTATTGGTGAAGTGTACGATACGTATTTGGTTCAATGGTGACCTGTTAAATATACATACAATAGCTTACGCAGATGATTTATCCATCCTTGTCCATGGGTTCCAGAAGGGATTTAGAAACTTCTGCAAACAATATTTTCCTCTAGACTATCAGACTCGACAACTGAAAATAAAGTCAGTTTCAGTGACAAAAACAAAAATGACGATCTTTAAGGGAAGATTAAATTAGGCCTTCAGTGATAAAATATCAAGGAAAATCGCTTCCTTTAGTGTCCATACACCTTCCTGTTCTCCCAGATGATCGTTGGGCCTTCTCTTCACATTTACTGTATCTCTCTCTCTCTCTCTCTCTCTCTCTCTATATATATATATATATATAAAATTAAGCACTTCAGAGCACTGCTCTTCAGAATTTCTAGAAATGAATGGGGAATAAAAAAAAAAAACAATTCTTTCATACGCCTCCTGTATTTGGTTTCAAAGGGCCAGCCTTCTTACTGTAAAATCACAACTGAAAACTATACAAAGAACTTTTCTCATGGCCATGCTACGGACATGCCTTAGTCTACACACCGGCGTTACAAGCTATCGTAGGCATATATACATTACCCTCCGATTTCACGTTATTTACACCGATGAGCCAAACATTATGATCACCTACCTAATATGATTTTGGTCCTCCACATGCAGCCAAAACAGCTCTTACCCGGCGAGGAATGGACGCTACAAGATTACTAAATGTGTCTTGTGGTATATGGTACCAACACGTAACCATCAGATCCTTTAACTCCTGTAACGTCCGTGGTTGAGACGCCGCAGATCGGAGTTGCTGTTCCAAAACCACAGATGAATTTGGAGGCCAGGCAATACCTGCAAGTCTTTCTCATGTTTCGCGAACCAGTCTCGAACAATCTGGGCTGTGTGGCATGGCGCATTATCCTGCTGAAAGATGGCACTGACAGAGGGGGAGACTGTTGCCATGAAAGGGTGTACCTGGTCAGCAATGATGTTTAGGTAAAGTGTATTTAGGGTCAAATGGCTCCAGGGTTTTCTCCCATCTCCACGTAGTTTGCATAGGTAGGTGGTAGACGTCAGAGTGGCCTGCACATGGATGACTGGACCCAGGGTATCCCAGCAGAACATCGCCCAAAGCATGACACCGCTGCCACCAGCTTGTGTTCGTCCCACGGTGCATCCAGGCGCCATGACTTCCCCACATAGTGCAACAGGAAACGTAATTCATCGGACCAGACGACCTTCCAATCACTCGAGGTCCAGTTTTGATGCTCGCGTGCCCATTGTAGGTGCTGTCGCCAGTGAACCGTGGTTAACATGGGCCCTCGGAACGGCCTGCGGCTACGCAGCCCCATTTTCAGTAGGGGTCGATGTACTGTGTGTTGTGACACATTACTCCCGTCACCACCATTCCAATTACCGGCTAGTTGCGCCACAGTCGCTCTTCTCTTACCACGTGCCATCCGGGAGAGCCTTCACTCACCTCGAGCATCGATGAGCCATAGTCGTCCAACACCTCGCCAGCGGTTCGTGGGTCTTCCCTCCTCGGACCACTTTCGGTAGGTACTAACCACGGCTGACCATGAGCATCCCACCAACTATGACGTTTCGGATATATTCTGACCCAGTCGTCTGGCCATTACAATTTGCCTTTGTCAAACTCGCTTAAGTCCGCTGCCTTTCCCATCCGAAGAACAGGAGTAACACTGATTAACGAATCTCAGTATAAGGTGTTTTTATACCGTGTCCCGACCCGCGCACGCGCCGTAGTTCACTTGCAGTTGCTTCGATTTGCATAACGACTCGCTGGTCATAATGTTTTGGCTCATCGGTGTATAAAGGTCTCTGCTATTATATTAAATAAATAAATAAATTTTCTGTTTATACTCCGGCACGACAACCAAGTCAGTAGAGTTTACAATAAATCGTCAATACAAATATTTATCGCATTTAGTAGTCACGGGCTTGAACCCCGGTCCACTCAAGGAACGCGTGCTATGCACTCTCGCTCCTGACCACTGGGCTACGTCAGGCAAAGAGATACCTATTACCTTCCTGAATATTGCTCGATCCAACTGCTAACCGAAAGAAAGAAAAAAGAGAAATGCCGGAATTTTCTCACCAAATGCTGGCAATGCAGGTGGTCCTTGTCTACGAAAGGTATTGTTACTAAGTCGTTTATACCTGACAATTCATTTACCTGTTTCACATTGTACAGAAATGGTTCTTTTCCGGTCTCTGCCCATCGTAGTTAATAACAGGACATGGATCATTGAATGCGAATCTCCTACAGTTTAATCTCACCTCTACAGATACTTGCTTATGCGGTAGCATCGAAGATGGTACCACTTGATTTATTCTTGCCCAATCTACCAAGACCTTCGGCACCAAATCTCGGCTAAGTGCCAACATTTTTCTCCTGAAAATGAGCATGAATTAATTGTAAATAAGGAAACTTTTGAAATCTTCCAAGAATTTTCCAAAGCAATCTTTAACAGACAGTACCACCAAACCAACTTTTCTACTATCAGGATATCTGCCTTATAACTCAATACAGTCCCTGATGATATAGTTACCTGCCTCGAACAGAACTTATTGTTGATTAACGTTCATGTTTTTATCGTATTTAGTACAGAACCTACCTAATACGTGTTTGGCCAATGTCGCACGCATGTCAGCCGCTATTCGCCAATACATTGACTCCACTAGATCTCTGAAGACGCCTGTCGGGATCTGCAGCCATGTTGCCTGCAAGGCTTTACAGAGTGTCAGAAGAGATGACGGTTGCGTGTCCATACGCCTCACTTCCCGTTCCAAAACATCCCACAGGTGTTGAGTTTAGGTGAATTTGTAGGCCAGTCAAGATGATTGATATCTTCATTGTGTTCCTCGAATCACTTGTGCACAGTGCGAGCCCGTTGACACTGCGCATTTAGTCTTAGAAGATCCCGTTTCTGTTCGGGAAAAAAATGTAACATGGCCGGATGCACATGGCTTCCTAAGAGCTGCCGGTAAACGTCACCAAATGAATGTTTAGTCCATACGCACTAGGGTCCAACTGTTTCCAGCAAATCATGCCCCGTATTAAGCGGCGCCTCTGTAGCCGGGTGGGCAGGAGCAGTAGTGCGTAGCACACGCTTCTTGATTAGACCGAGGTTCGAGCCCGTGACCACCAAATACGGAGGATGCGGAGAGGTGAGGGAATGACCATCGCATATCCCCGGAGCAATATGGCCTTGGTTGCTAATGCTCCTGAAAATCAAATAACAAACAAACCCGTAGCAACAACCGATACCTGCCTCGATATTGGGCACAATACACGATGACGTCATGGACTCTTGTTGCTTGCGCCACACATATAGGCGTCAGTCGACGTGTTCACCAGCTATTTGGACTCATCCAACCAGCACACTCGTTTCTAGTCCTCCAGTGTTCAACCATAGCATTCGCTGTCGATGAACGGCGATGAGGCGACGGTGTCTTTTGGGTCGTCTGCTGTGGAATTCCATATGTCTGAATTGCGCAGCGCATCGTCATTTGGGATATTGTTCTTGCATTCCCCAAATTGTTTTGCGATGTCAACTGCGCAGTGATCTGCCGTTGAGTCTTTACAACGCGCTGCACCCTTCGCTCGGCACAAACATCCACCATTCGTAATCTTTTATATTTCTCTCGGTGGGAAGAGGTTTGATTCATTCGACTCCATTCTTTGTACACTTTAACCACAGTGTGTCGTGACCAATTAACAAGACATGCCTTTTTCCGATACAGAAGCACCTGACGCAGGAGCTCCCACAATCGTGCCCTTTTGAAACTCCGTGATATATTTTCTACGAACCTTAACTGCTACTATATCACTTTGACGTGCACGACCAGATGGAAATTACCACTGTTCTAGCGATGGAAGCTGTTCTGCTTTTACACTGTGAGCTATGAGACGTAGTTCATTACTGATGGATGGTCATAATTGTGTGATCACTGAGGGTATGTTTTTCTCTTCTTCATGCGATTCTGGCATCAACCCGACTGAGTTTTCTTTTATTGGTGTACACATCTAAAGATATGTTTTATTTTAAACGAGTCTCATTAATTTATGCAGCCTCCCTTCGTAAGCCACAGGCTCTTTTGATATTTTTAAACTATTGAACAATAACTATTGTTTCTTCGATTATGATTGGCTATTGATGTAGTTATTTTATTTATTTTTTAAAAACATTTTCAGACAATTTTTAATTGCATTGCAATTTTTTACTGGTGGAAAATGCCCAAAATACTCGTTTATGACAATTACGAAAATTTTTAAAGCTTATTAAAAGGAATGATCAATTGGCAGAGTCATAACGAAAGGATAAAAGTGTAAGAAAAGCCATAAAAAGTGTACTTTTATTATAATATATAAAACAAGTGGGTTGTAGTAAGCAATTGCCCTGCTTTTGAAGATAAACAATATTTTAGTTTCCCAAATGTTAGTCAATCAAGCTGACACGAGAACCTTCTGTAATATTCCTTCTTTGTGCACTTGAAAATAAAATCCTACGTTCTTTGATAATTTGTAAGACGTGGCATTCTTTATTATATGTCATAAGATGGGTTGATGCCCTTTAATAGTTTCAATTTTCTCAACGAGAGGTCTGCACTATGACAAGACACACAAGATAATGAAGATTTGTCTACAATTTTTGTATGGCGTCATTTCCTCCACTAGACGAGTTCCTTCTTCTCTAGATATATGTACTTTCCACATCCGTACGATCCATCTTAATGGTTATGACGTTTATCACGCCATCCACCTCCTATGGGAGATGAGATGTAACTTGATCTACAAAGGATTATACTTTGTTCTTGCAGCTGTCTTAAGAAGAGTGGTAAGGGTTCTTAGGACAGCGTGAAACTGTAATGAGTGTGTCAGAAGTCCGTCCGAGCTCTTTATGTTTTTTTCTTCACTTCGTCTTTGGGTACCTACGCGGCAGAATAAATCAGTTTTCTTTAGTGCTAAGGCCATCGTTGGACAAAAAATACCGCGCATAGAACACTTCAGAGGAAAGAACTTGTTCTTTTATGGTTTTCTGGCTATCGTAACACGGGTATGTTTAGCACTCGACCTAAGGAGATAGATTACTGGTTTCAAGAAAAAACGCATCTAAAAGAGATGTACAAATTTCCATTAAAGTACAGATAGTTGAATTTTTCTCCTCCCAGTCCGGCTACTTTTTTGATTTAACAATCGTTAGTGTATTTCTGCCAAGACTGACATAAAATACTCGCTGATGGAATTTCAAGCAGGACAAAATACTGAATTGAAAGATAATCATTTGAATTATAACATTCGCAAGGCATTCCGAGTATTTTTATATTATTTGTCTCTTTGTAACAGTACAGATTTAACAGTTTACATTCCATAATTATTTTTAAAGGATTAAAATATAAAATTGTGTAAGTGCATGAATACGCTTAAAATGAATAGCTAACAATTCTCAAACTGTGTATTATTAATCTTGGATTTGTTTTTATATTATTCAACATACGGTTTTCTTCTGCATCCCTAATTTTAAAGTTGTCAACCAAATTCCATAGCCTCTCATAATCGAAATGATATGTATAATAAGTTTAGAATGTGTAGGGCTTTAGAAATACGATTCAGTAGATATATATTTGTATTAATTAGGTGCGATATAACGTATATGAATAATGCGCTTATTGTGTTCACCATACGTCTGTCTGTATGGCTGCAAGCAACAACTCGACTCCCAGCAGACAGTTTTAATGAAGTTTTATATTTGTGCTTTTAAAATTATTTGTCGAGCCATTCCAAATTTCATTAAAACCGGATCAATAGAAATTCTGTAATTGGTTTGCTTTTTTTTTCAGTTCTCGTAATAACTCGACTCCCAGTGGATGGATTTTAATGGAATTTTGCATTTGAGCATTTTACAGAGATTTGTCGAGCCTTCTCAAATATTATTAAAATGAAACCTATAGAAATTCGACTCGTTATTTCTTTGGCTGTCCATATGAAACTCGACTCCCAATCGATAGATTTTCAGAAAATTCTATATTTCGGTCTTTTGGAACGATTCATCGATACTTCCTTAATTTCATCAAAATCGGACCAATAGAAATTAGGCAATTATTATTTTTTTTCCCCATCCGTCCGTCCGTCCACATGCAATAACTAGACTCTGTGTATGGATTTTTGGGAAATTTTATGTTTCACTTCGTTAGAATGATTTGTCGACTGTTCATAAATTTCAGTTAAATCGGACTAGTAGAACTGTAGTTATTTACTTTTTTTCATAAATATCACACTATCGATATATAGCTGAAGTACTAACATTGTTTGTTGCCTTGCGCTGGTTGGAGGAATGAATAAGCATTGTGACGGATGCGCAGAAACGAAATTCTCAGTTCGCGCATAAAAGTTGTTTTTTTTTCGCTCATTTTTATATTATAAATCATGAAATTTTACTATTTTCTAACATTCCTAAATGTAACAAACTATACATTGTCTAACTTGTTTTACTTCTGCAAGCAATCGTATTCCACAGTGACCTCAAAAATTGGCAACAAATGATTTAAGATTAACAAAGAAAACAAATTTGATTTAATTTTTAATCATTACAAGTGAGGGACAGGAGATTTTACGAATACTCTCGTACCATGCATGGATTATGAATCCAGAGCATTTTTAATAACGCCGAACTGCGAAATTTATGCAGGTAGTATGAAGTTCTTCTAATGACTCGAATAATGAATTGCATTGAAAACAAAAAGCATGTTTCGTCGAAATTGGCATCAAGAAGCGTCCACAGTACTGACAACTCTGTCTGATAAAAGAAGAGGAAACTGTTAACCTTTGATCTCAATATCATGTGGTCAGTGTTTAACAGTTTCTCCATCTGAATATCGATATACGTAGATAGATTTTCAAAGTGTGAAGCAAAGTTAAAGTTTGATTTTACAATTATTTCTTGCTTAGATGACCTTGGACCGTGCATTGATAAAATATTAATAACCTGATCAATTTATTAGCTCGTGACAGTATAGTGGTTACGCCACTACACTCTTTTGGTACGGTCTAGATTCGAATCCTATCCGAGACCGGAAGAATTCTTAAAGGCCTCTTTAATCAGGGTTTATCTTAATGATTTCAACCAGAAGATGTAGGGAGTTTTCTTAGTGAGTTATCGTTGAATTTTTTAGCCCGCACTAAACATGCATATCGGCCAGTACGCACGTACTTGTCCATACATAATACCCATCTTCTTCCAGTCACATAGTTCCCTGAGGAGCTGTTGTGACCACCAACAAAATCCTCCAACTGCATCGATCATATGCTATACTAGTGGCATCGCAAAATATCACGCCCAAAAGTTCACTGATCCCATCCTTCCATCTAGTTGCAGGTCTTCCTTTAACAGCAGTTTTTGGAGTTGGTTTTGTTATGGTCTCTGTGGCATCAGATAATGTGGTGGTATGCCATTGCCTACCACATGTCCGGTTTTGAAAGGGGCCGGCTTTAATCATAGGAAGAGTCATCATACATCCTACGAGATGCTCTTGAAGAGGAAAGGTGACTACAGCAGAGCCCCACGTAGTGCCCATACAGCACTATATATGCTATTAAATGCTAATTGGCTATATGAATAATAATTAACTGTTTTTTTTAAAGAAGATAGTTTTATTTCTATAATAAATACACTTCCATAATCAGTATCTGTTCGAATATTGCTAATAGTACTTCCAGAATGATAATTTAAAATTATTATTTCATTAAAAACCTGCAGCATTGGTGTCCTTGTAGAAGCCATCGGTGCTGGCCTCTAACGGTATAAGGCTGCACCAAAAGTTATCTTTTACGCTTTTGCAGATCACAGCACTCCATTTTAGTGAACTCTCAGTACGCGCACATGCGGTTTTACGCTAAAGATTCAATTACAAGGAATAAAGATCGGTAGAACCTAAATATAAACTCTATTTTAACAGTTCCGAATATTTATTTATTTTCGCTTTTCTGAGCGCGTGTTATCGACTACTTTTATGTACCATAGGGACGGGTGCACTGTGCCGACTTGTAGCTATTCTCTGTCTACGTATCGTTAGTTTCATACTCGTCTCGTTTGTTACCGATGCTCGATTAAAAAAATAAATAAAAACACTAAGGGCGTAAGTAACATCTCTTGTTTATCTCCATCTTTAAGAGTCAAGGGAAATAAAGCGAGAATTTTGTATGGTTTTCGGAGGTTTTGTACTGTTTAAAAGAAGCAGAAAGCCTTGAGGAATAACTTACATTAACATTGTAGATTTACCGCTTGAAAACTGTTCTATAGAGATGGAAATCTTTATAGAACAGTTTTCAACAATTGGATGCAATTCACATAACAGAATCTGTAATCGGGAATGTATTTTTCCAGAGTTATTCAAATGGCGAATTCAAGAGCTTCTCGATAATACCATGGTTCAGTCCTTCACAACCTTTACTAATGATAAGTTTTATAAGGCACACTTTATTTTCCCTTACTCGAAGGGGGCAAAAATTTAACATTGAATCGGCATATTTCTTACAGCACTTAAAACCATAAAATAATTTAAAAGGTTAGGAATCGTTTTTGTTTTTTAGATAAATTAAACAAATTTTAACAGAAAATTAAAAATATTTGATCTACTTATTTTTTATAAGCTAGGCAAACAGTAATTTTAACTAAAACTAAGAAAACAATTTTGTTGTTTTTTTTTTTATACTCTGAGGTAATCGCTGTGAATTGCCTAACGCTGCACTACAAATAATTAGCACTGCCCATAAAGGACATACTAATGTTGCTTATTTACCAGCTTAACCCTTGAAACGAGAAACTCGGGGGTGATTCGTGGGTTTTGATCACGATCTTTATATCCGAAAGTACTTCGCAAGATAGCCTTGCTGCTGGTACTATGGTTATAAGAATTGTCCTTCTACGGTGTGGACGAGTAACCAGAATCATCTGTCCAGGTGACTGATGCTTCTGGGTAGCCAAGAGGCTAGAGCAGAACGCATACGCACAAACATATACCAACATATTTCTGACTCTTTTTCAGTTGATTCTGTTCTTTACAGAGACACGAGGCGGAGTTGAACAGACGTTCAAGATGCCGCCCTATACATATACACATGTCCATTGTCCTTCTACGCCGGCTGAAAAATCCTAGAGTCCAATCCCGACCGGAGGAATGTTTGAGCTTTATTCATACCATGGCCAAGTTAGTAGGTCTCTGGCCAATATTGCATAATTTTTCTTCCGGAAACTTAGTGAAAGTTACAAAAGGGTACTCTTACCATAAAAGACTGAAGTCGTTTATGGTAAGAGTACCCTGTGTGTGTGTGTGTGTGTGTGTGTGTGTGTGTGTGTGTGTGTGTGTGTGTGTGTGTGTGTGTGTGTGTGTGTGTGTGTGTGTGTGTGTACGCGAGCGCGCAAATTGCAGCACCTGGAAGCTAAGCACCTGAAGGGAGCACCTGATTTTTCGAGGCCTTAAATCGATTGATTAAATTAATTGAGAATGACACCCTAACTGTTTCTCAGACGACACACATGTATAAGAGGCCATAAATTTAACTTCAAAAAGCGTGATTGTAGGATACATGGGAAAATTGCTTTCGGCTAGAGAGATTGATTATACTTTGTGTTTAATGCCGCATTGGCAACTCAACTAAGGCCAGAGAGTGTGATTATCGGAACAAATCCATCCCTGTCTAGAGCTGTGGCGGTGGGTAGTTTAAATAAATGTAAGGAAGAATTGGATAAATTATCAGAGGGTATGGACAAACAAGGTAGGATAGTCGTTTTTGTTGATGACTTATAAGCTTGCATTACTGACAATACTAATACTAACTCGGGTTTCTCATCCAATAAAACAGATCGCAGAACACACGCAATTCAGAGACATGATATTCTTGGTGTCAAACCAAGACGTTGTCCAACGTATGGTGACAACCAAGACGTATGACAACGAACGGCTGTTGTCATACCGTAAATTCAAAAATAGCTAACCAACTTTTCTAGATCTGAGTTATATTTTAACATAAAATATTAAAAGTTACCACGGTAATTAAACCCAAGCCGGATGAAATGCAGACACGCATCCCACTGCGAGATTTGGAGATGGCCTACTGACTACCATGATTACTACTTTTGAATGGTTGGCATTTCAATGCACGAAGTCGAAGAAATATTAATTAATGATACCTATGTATAAGTAGCCCTGTACTTACACGAACGTATTTTCTCCATTTAAGATTTTGAAAATTTTTTAAGGCTATTAATTGGTATTTCTGTAATATTCCCCCACCTGTACAGTTGTTTCGAGGATAATTATTCACTCATTGGTGGGCACTTTCAGAACGAAACCCAGTGACTCATGAGAGATATCAAAGTTTGTTTACTCAAGTTTAAATTAAATATTACCTGAATATTAGGAAGGAGGCTTTTCACGCGAATCCATTACTCCTTGCACATTTAAGCACTTTTTGGATTTATTCATTTGTATCGTAGACTTTTATGAGATCTCTCACCGTACTCTAGATATAATTCTACAACGGACAGTTCTATACTTCCACCTGAAAGTACACAGCTCCAATTTTTCAATTTATTATAGGTTACAAAGAATGTACTTGAGTTTGTCCTCCGTGATGTTCCTGCTGTTCGATGAGGTAGTCAATAACACTTGCGCCAGTCAGACTGGCAACTTACTCTTGTGTTATATTTGGTGTCGGAGACCTGTAGAATGTGCTGACAGAGGAGAAAACAAAGCGTATCGGTCGGTAAATACAGTTGTTCTCAGTCAATAACTATTGTAGAAAACCAAAATGTAATCTGAGGGAAAGGAAAACTTGAAATAAAAGAGAAAAAGGGAAACTGAATTGAAATGTTGGTTTAACAAATAAAAGTCAAGTTTGGGTAATTGGCTTTTATTTGAAAGAATTGTTAAACAGAAGGGGAAACATGGTGAAGATTACTGCTGTTAATTTAGAGGTTCTAAACGATGTTTTCAGTATAGTGTGTGATTTCATATAATTCAGTATTGAGTATTGATTAGATCCAATTTCTTATTTAATATTGTTTCGAGAGATGGACATTTCAGGGATTATTATTCCTTAATCAGTATCTTGGTGCTATCAGTTCACAGTCTAAATATAGGGTTAATAAGCTTCATGTTGCGAAATTTATGTAGTTGTTCAACAACTGCTAAAATAACATTTCTGTATGCAGCTAAAAAGCGAATTAGATTGGCTTTAAAAACATACGGGAAACCAATAGTTTCTGTTTTAGACACTGATAAAGAATTTAACCAACTTCAACTGAAAAGGGAGGTTTCTAAACTTCCTACAGAAGCTCCCACGAATTTCAGAGGAGGAAGGCTTTTCGTTTTACATTTATATGATTGCAGTAACTTAGGAGGAAACCTTTTATAATCAAGTATACGAGTTGAAATACTCGGAGAGCGTGTACGAGTAATTTATGGATAAATTATGGATAAAATACAGTGCTGTTCTGTACTAAACGATTGTGATAGCCATAAAAATTATATAGATTTCTATTTCGTCGATTTAATCGTATGAAATGAGATAATATTCGATAATTAGGCATTACTAAACAGCCAAGTAGTCCTTATTTTTGTCTTTTAAAGCGAATCTGAAATCAGACTGAACTGCTCATTCATCAAAGGAAATTTGATGATATAGCAAAACTTCATACAGAAGCTCCGACGAAACTTCAAAGCAGGAAAGGGTACCTTTTCACGGAAACATGATTCCACTGATCAATGGACGTGCTGTTAAATGGAAAGGGAGAATCATAATGAAAAGAAAGAACGACTAATTCAAATAAAGAGCTGACTTTCGAATACCGAAAAGCCGACTTCGATAAAGACGTGAAATTCTTAATCTGCAGAATTGTAAATCTACTGATATCTCTAATTTCAGAGGAAACAGGTAACGAAAATCAATGTATCAAACACTAAAGAACATATATTTTCAGAAATTGTAGAGAAATATAAATCCCGTATTTCTCTCCACTCAGTATTATATTGAGTATATATTGTATTATATATTCCTATTAATATACATTGAGTGATTACTAAATTATGACCACCCCTATGAAAACTGAATGTGACCCGTTGACCACGTGAGGTACGAGAGTGTGCAGTTACTCGACCTACGTAGCATAGATAAGGTATCAGTGGTTCAGTAGGTGGTAAAAGGAAGGATTTATAGGACTTTGATAACGGACAGATTGTGGGTGCTCGACGAGCTGGTGCCTCGATTTCCCAAACGAATAAACTGGTGGGATGCTCGAGAGCCGCCGTTGTTAAAGTGTACCAGGACTGGCGTCAAAATGGTCAAACAACGATCCGACGGCAAAGCTTCAAAGGTCAGCGAAAAGTTGATGTTAGAGGTGAGCGCCGGGTCCAACTACTCGTACAGGCGCATCAGGTGAACAGGCGAATTAAAGCACCATCACTGTTGAAGGGTTGACTACCCAATACAACATGGGCTAACCCGGAACAATTTCTGGCATGACCATGCCTCGCAAGTATGGGCTATACCAGCAGATGACCCCTACGGCATCCTCTCCTAACCAAGGTTCATCGGCGTAAAAGACTCGCCTGGTGCAAAGGGCATGCAAGTTGGATGTTGAAGACTGTAAGAAGGGGTGCTGGTCGAATGAGTCACGTTATTTACTCCACACCGTGGATGGTCGTGTACGGATTTGGCGTCAACAACATGAGGCTCTTCATCCATCATGCATGGTATCAAAAGTGCAGGCTGGTGGAGGCGGTTGTATGGTGTGGGGCATGTTTCACTGGCAGGAATTTGGACCCCCGGTTCATGTGGAACAACGTATCAGTGGTCTCCGCTATCGTCAACTGCTTACTTACTGTGTACAACCCGCTATGTCACACTTTTTCCCGAATGGCGATGGTGTCTTCTAAGATGACAATGCACCGAGCCATCGACCACTTGTACAAGAATGGTTTAAGGAACACAGTTCTGATTTCCACCATATCGATTGGCCTCAAACTCCTTCCGATATCAGTCCCATAGAGCACTTGTAGGACACTATGGAAAGGCATATGAGGCGTCTGGATACACAATCACCTGCGTACTTGCATTGCTAGCCGCACTACACATAGCTTGATTGGCCATACCTTCCGAACGCTTCCGACATCTTGGTGAATCAATGCCACGTCGGATAGCTGCTGTACTGAGGGCGAAAGGAGGATCTACGAAGTATTAGGTAGGTGGTCATAATTCAGTGATCACTCAGTGTGTATTATATATTCCTCTTTGAAAAGTAAAACACTGTCAGCCAACAGACTGACGGTGAAGGCTGGTTGCTTGAAGAATAGAATTGCCATCATTTATTTCATATTCAAAATTTTTAGTATTAGTATTAGTAATGGCCGCATGGTGCAAGAAAGCTTATGGCTTATCCTGCACCAGCCAAAAAAAAAAACGAATAAAACAATGATAAAAAAAACTAATAATTAATAAAAGTAAAGGAAATTAAACCTATCATCCTATGCGTTTCCCTCACCCGAAGGTACTATCCAGATGACCTTTGAATTTCCCCAAACTGTCAGCCTCTACCACCCATGTAGACAACTTATTCCAGTAATTTATAACTCGCTGGCTAAAATAAAACTTCCTGCAGTCCAATCTAAACATCTCCCGTCGTAACTTGAATTTATGTCCACTAGTTCTAGCATCATTTATAATCTTGAAAATTCATGTTACTGACGCCTCTCAGACTGATGCCTCTTAAACACCTCAAACAAACCTCCTCTAAGGTGTCTCGTTTCCAGACTTTGCAACCCACATATTCGAAGTTTTTCTTCGTAAGTAGGCCCTTTTGCCGATCTCACCAGGCGAGTTACCTGTGCATGTAATAACTTCACTCTCACTGTCTGGATTTTCATAAAATTTTATATTTGGCTCTTCTAGACCGACATGTCGAACTTTTCCAAATTTAATTAAAATCGGATTAACAGAAATCCTGCAATTATTATTTATTTATTATTACTATTATTTATACATTTCGTTTCTGCACATCCGCCATCTGGCGGATGTGCAGAAACGAAATGTTCTCGGTTCGCTCATGAACGTAGTTGCTTTTGGCTCTTTTTTTTTTTTTTTGTTATAAATCATGCATTATTACTGTTTTGCTAACGCGCCTGAAATATAACGCACTCACTGCGTACATTAGCTAACTTATGCTTTAGTGGTCAGGGACGCGAGTACAGTAACACACGATCTTTAAGTGTGCCGCCCGTGACTGTTAAATACAGTACGATTAAAATTTGTATTGATTTATTGTAAATTCCACTGACCTGGTGGTCGTGCCGAGGTATAAACAAGAACATTTTTTATCTATTTTTTATTTAGTATTGTTAATACTAATTTCTTTGATCTGAAAAAAATATATATATTTAATATAATGCAAAGTTAATGTTTCGATTTGCCTTGCTGCCGCAGAAGCTTTACAATACTACAATTCACTGTTTAATTCAACTCAATGCCTACTGGAAAAGAGTTATGGATGGATATCTTTAATTCTGTATAAGCAGCAAAGGTAGATGAGTCTGGGGTGGCCTTGTAAGACAGCACCGAAAGAGTTTCGTAGCATTCAGAAAATTGTCCCTAGTATGATTTTGTAGTAAAGAGAGTCAGTTTGCGATCTATTGTTATTATTATTTTCACCAATTAAGTCGTCATTGTGTCTAGGTGTCATAAAGGAACATAATTATGGAATCACTTCCGGAAGCATTAGTTAAAAATGCTAAATGTACGGTATGCTACAATAGAATGATAAAATATTGAATATAACAGTTACAATAGAGAATAACTACTACATTTAATGAAATACCGAATACAAAGAACAGTGCAAATGCTTGGCAAAGTTTCGTTTAATCCTGGTAGCTGGAAGCATGTCCCGATTTCAACGGTTATTTGGCCAACCACACATCGATATACGTGGTTTAGAAGTATGATGACAGTTTTATGCATAAATGTTTGGTTTTACCGTAAAATTGGATTGAGAGGTTGCAATTGAAGTTTAACATTGACAAATTCAAGATGTTTCCTATGGATAGCAGTAATCCCAGATTAACGTACCAACTGTGCTGCACTCGGGGAAGTGGAGAATGAAAAGGGTCTGGGGTAATTGTGCGGTCAGATACGAAGTTCTCTGAGCAATGCAGACAGGCTTCTAGGTCAGCTCATGGAGTTTTGTCAATGATGTGCAAGAATTTTTCAGCAGGAATAAGGCGATGATTATCTCATTGTATAAGGCAATGGTGCTACTGCATCTTGAGTACTGCATACAGGTTTGGAAGCCTCAGTTTAGGGAGGACGTGAATTTGCTGAAACAGGTGCAGAGAACAGAAAATGGTGCTCTTACCAGGAAGGGCTTCAGTTCTGTAAGTTCCAGTTCTGGAAATAAGGACCAGCAATGTGATCTGATGGAAGCATCTAAAATTTTGATTGGATTGAGAAAGCTCAATGCCAATCTAATTCTTGCTCAGACTACACTCACGTGGGGGGATAAATTCAAACTAAAGAAGGATGTTACAGGATAGATGTGCGGAAGTTTGGCTTGCGCAGTGGGTAGTTCATTGGTGGAACGAAATTTAATCTGGTGTTGTAGAAGTGGATAGTTTGAATAACTTCAAGAAATAACCAAAATAATGTTAGATGGAATGGACAGGCCATATGGGGAGCGATTTCGTTTTTTGTTATTTTAGATGATGCTGTACAACCTTGCTTGCTTGAATTGTTTGCCACTTCTCATATCTATTTTTGCAATAGTAACCTGCTGAAATAGACTTGAAGCTTTCATAAGTTCCTCATGCTTAGAAATAGCTTAGTAAGCAAAAATATCTGTAGAATGACCTAGGTTTATTCCATATGTTACTATACAGAAATAAGCACCAGTACTCGATTCAGTTTGTTTTGTGCAAGTGGATTGATACATATTTCTGTATCGAATAACACGCGGGGTAAGCCCAACTTGTGTATCTGTGTTTAAAACATTATAATAATGTTGAAATTTGAATAATGTATAATAGAATTGGAATAAATTTGGAATCTTACAGTTTTGATATGAATTATAATCATGAAGAATGCAAAATTAAAAGATTTCATGAAATAAAGTTAAGCGATAAACATGAATTCAGATTGTGGTGTGACAGGTTTATATTGAAAAGTGACTAATCAACACTGAAACGTATCATTTAACATCGGGAACCCAGTTTATTGCAGCGAAAAGGAAAAGGTAAGGAAGGGCAAACGAATGGCATTAATTAAATTCGGTAAAATTATTACAAGTACCCTGAAACAAAGAGAATAGCTACTCCAAGGACGTAGGTTCAGAAGTTCAAATGCGTAATCATTAATAACAGACCAAGTCGTATTATATCTAAATCGCATTCATGAACTCGTACATTGCACTGAAGCAAGCAATTAGTAGAGAAGCACTTCAGAATGTAAGTTAATCCATATTTTATTAAGATATTGCCCTCTCAGGAACTGTATTATGTAAGCGGAAACGTATCTCGAATAATTTTAATGAAATTTAAACAGCTGATAGAGCATAATTAAGTGGATATCATCATACGAAGCCGTTTATTTAAAATGTGCTTAATGCATTTCGTAACAAGATTAGTGGGATTCAGAAACCGAAGATGGACGTCCGCTAACATTCTTAAAGAAATGTAGAATAAGATGTACGGCAGACCGAATAACATTTGCAAATTGATTCGAATGTGCGTGGTTAGAAGCGCCAAGTAATGCTCCATTAAAACTGCTAACGAATACAATGAAAGTAGGTTGCAACAGTGGAGAATCAGCGGTTGTGTATCCAACCTAAAAATGGAATTTAATAGTTTGAGTTGCTGTGTTGCTAATAGATTTAACTCGAAGAGAAACGAACAATCGTTTTGAGAAGCAAACATTTAAAATGAATGCAACAGCGGAACAACACGCTCTGTTTCATCACTTTTACATTTCTTCAGCAAAAATATTAGTGTTTTTAAATAAGAGTAAATGCCTTTGTCAACATCCTTCCTACATTGTCTAAAGAGACCAATGGTGCACTGTTATTCTGTGCTGCAGAATTTATTCTTTTCTTTCTTCTAAGTGGCAATCATCGTCTTTATCGGGAGTAAGGACAAGGTAACGTAACGTGAACGTTGTTAAATTCCTCTTGATAAATGTTTGTCTTCCATTTCTATCTTTGAGTAGCCAAAACAAATTCCAAAACAAAGGTGTCACAAACCGAAGTTTGTGACTCCTTTAGATCTGATCAAAGGTAAATGTTGAAATTATTTGTAGTCATTTTATAGAGAATGTCTTAAGGAGTTTTTTTTTTTTTTTTGACGATTTCAAATAGAGAGGTTTAGGGAAGATCAAGGCTACCGCCAATCACAGGCAGAATCTTCGGATACTTTCAAGTGAAAAGAAACGCCATATGATCTTTGAAGTCTGTAGTACTAGTTGCTTTTAGTGATATGCAATTTGAACACTCACCATATCCTCTAGAGTTGATCCCGAATGATCCCTGTTTGTCCTCAGAACTGGAGTAGAGGAAATAAATTTTCTGATGACTGGAACATGACATCACTGTGAATAACAGATATAGATCTAAGATAAATAATTTACGTGGAGTCCAAGCTTTGGAACACCGCTAGACCAAGTGCGTTTCATTCCATAAGGATTGCTTTAAAAATGTTATAGAGCTGATTTTTCGTACTGAAAATTCAAACTTTGTAAGGGGCACTTTTATGCAGTCGTAAATTATCATATTCTTTAAAGATAGTGGTAAATTACGAGTACTTATGCGAGGGTAAAAAACTGTCATATTAGCCACACCGGGTGGGAAAGGCCCTGGTTCGAATTCCGTCAATGATGAGGAATTTTTATGGGCTTTTTTCACGTGACTGATTTAGTCTCAAGCGAGGATTGCGTGTGTTTTTTCTCTCCTAGAAACTCGGAGTTTTCGTCCATCGACCACAAATCGACCCCACACACATACAATTTACCGACCTAATATATAAAGTGCAATATGGTCTCCAAGTCCCTGATGCGCCTATACCAGAACAACAAACTTATGCGGAAATCATAGAAGTTGGGAGATTTGAAATGATTACCATGTGACCGTGGAATTCAAAATATATCAAAAACTAAAATTCAATCAGCTTACATGCATATATTGCAAAATGAAGGATTAGCTCTGTTTATGAAGGTTATAATGCCTTTCCTTCCCATGCGCTTTCGAACCATATCCAGAGGTTTCTCTCTAAAATAGATGCTTAATGAACTGCTATTGAAAGTTGGGGAAGATCACATTTTTTCATTGCATCCGACATTTTTCCGAAGATCATGCTAATGTTTGTATATCCCATTAAACAAAGTTTCATATACAAAGTTTATAATCTCTCCAGTAATTATTTATCTCAAGGACCCAGTTTCTTGGGAAAAAAAAGTTTTATTTCGAATTTTAAGCAGCAGCGCCTTTAACGTTATTTTTATTATGATTGAGCAATCTGGGAAACTTCAGTCTTCTGGCATTAAAGCCACTTCCCTATCTGCTAATATTGCACAACTCTTTAACAGTTCCCTATCACAAACAAGTATATAAAAAAACAACGTCCTCGAAGGACCGATATTTCCTGCTAAACGCAGTATACATTTATCGTAAAGAAATTCAATTAAAAAAAGAGAAAAATTTATTTCTTGTTGTTAATAGCGACGTGACCTCCTTTGCTTGAATGGCCTCATAAATGCATTAAATTTCAGTAAAGTGAGGGAGTTAGAGGATTGAATGCTGCCAAGCAAGGGTTTGACGACCTCTTGACTTTTGTTGCCGCGATTTTGAATTTCCACATGCAGAATTGTGCCTCCAGGCTCTTTACCAAAAACGCCACATATTTATGACTGAACACTTTCGGGTCGTCAGTTTTTGCGCATTTGCTCTACCATCCTATTCAGAAAGACGTGGAAATCAAAGAAAAGACGCGTCTCTGACGTGATTCCCGCCCGACTGGCACCGTGGCTATGTGATTAGATGTTCCCATTATAGGCCAGAGAAACGAAGACTTCCAGCTTCTGGTCGGTGTTTGCTATGATAAAAAATACAAGTGCATTCCTTGATATGGAGCTTCCTTAAGAGACTTATATAATAACAAGTTTATGGCTTACCACTGCTTGCTGGCATTCAAAGTTTACCCGGAAACAGCTTTCCTGTCTCACATCGTTTGGGAAGTATTGTAAGACGGTGAATGGACAAGACATATTTTTTGGAACAGGTCTAGCCGTTTTCTTATTTTGATTATATGCGATTTAACTGGGAAAGAAATTTCTATAGGTCTCATCGAGAGGGAAATTTAACGTTTCTCTTCTCTTATCTTATATAAACAATTCTTATTCAAATATTATGGTATTCGGCTCTGTATGATAAAAAAAATAGCAAAATATGTTGCCAAAATAATTCACTTCATTTTTTTGACGGTATAAATTTTATGAAATTTTTGTTAAGTTATAGATCCTTTTGGATTGAATGTATCTGTGGGTGTAGACGATTGGTTTAAAGATGGCCTTTCTTTCTGGACCATATGTTTTATCTGGCTGTTTTCTGAATTAATAGGTAGGTGAGTTTTGTGTTAAACCAGCTAAGACTATGAGGCATCAATGTGTTATGCTTGTAGTTGCATATGTTTTGGTCCGTTTGCCTCTCTGCTGGACGAAAATCCAAGTTTCCAAACTGCAGAACTATTTAACCCTTGCCCCAAACCGACTACTAGCCAACGGTGTGAAAAAACTCATTAAACTGGTTGTGGCATCTGCCTGTTATTTAACACCTCCCATTTAACACGAGTCAGATGCAGAGTTAGATGCTACAACCAGTTTCAACGTAATCTCTTAATTTTTGAGACATCAATGTATATCCACTGGTATTACCACATTAAGTCAGTGAATGGATAATACACACGCTGACCAAACATACGAACCTTTGTATTAAAACAGTCACAAACAGAATAAATGCAAACAGATCCAAAGAAAACTATGGTGTGTGGTGGTGCCACGTTGTCTCTTTGAGTATAAAGAATGCACAGGCTGTTCGACTGGACTAATCCGAAGCCAGAATGGAGGAAAACGTATGATCTATCAGACTGAAAATGGTCTTATCATGCACGTTTAGCAGAAGCCACTATTCAAGAAACGAAAAACATAACTCTTTTTTTTCTAAAGCATCCATTTCAAAGCTTTTAATGACTGGAAAGCAAGCGGTTCTTCCATGTCTCAAAGGCACAAGTGTGGTAGAAAAACAATACTTCAAGAGCTAAGCCGTCATACTCTAAGGACGACTGTACGGAAAAATAGGGCATCCAATGTGCAGCAGATAACATCCGAATTCAACCAAGCGCAGAACTGCCCTATTGCAACCCGTACCATTACCATGCGCAAGAATTGAAGAAATTGGGTATTGGCAGTCGCCTGCTATTCGGAAGCCACTTGTTTTAGAGAAAACGGGAAAAATCCGTTTGCAATGCTGCCGAGACCGTCGTGATTGAACAGTGCAACACTGGAGGAAAGTCATGTCATCAGCCGAATCACGATACACTTTGTTTTGCAATGATGGTTGGCAGAGAGTGTGGCAGCAACTTCACAAAGCGATGGACCTTGCACGGACTGGGTCCGTTGATACCAGCGAAAGGTCGAATGTCGTCCAGAAGTACATGAATTTTGTATTAGATCTACTGCACTCTGCAATTTTACACTTTATCAAGAAGGTGATCGCTACTTTATGGATGGCAAAGCAACAGCGCATCGTGTAAGACTGGTTCGGAAATTGACACGGATTTCCACCATCTTCCTTGGCCCCACCACATTCATCCGATCTCAATCCTATTGAGAATATGTGAGAGTTGGAGAGGGCTATTCGCCATTGAACATTTCTTCCTGCAGCTCTGTAGCAGCTGCGCGATATTTTTCTGCACGAATATTACAATTAGACGAAATGCATTAAAACACTTTATAGAAGCCATGCCGCGCCGCACACTTGCTGTTATTCGAAACGAAAGTGACCCGTTCGATACTGAATAAAGATTCGTGTTTTTTTTTTTTTTTTTTTGCCTGTGTTGTGCATGTGGATTATAAACATGTTGGAGTTTATCGTTTCTGAAGATTTTATTTGACGTGGTCTTAATAAATTCAAATGCTAAGTTCGTGTTTATTATGTTTTTTTCACGAATATTCAGCTCGTGGATCAGATGTACTAATTTTACTTCTCCTAAATCTTTTCAGCTAATCATTGCATTACTTAAAAAGTTGGCGATGAAAAGAGCAAGATAGACGTCGTGTAAAGTGAAAGGATGGGTAAAAGGTGAGAAAAAGTGGGCATTTGGAAAGAGATTCTCTTGATTCTTAGCTCACTGAAAAAAAAAGGAAAAAAAAAAAAGAAACGTAATTCAAGGGAGGCAGAGAACACTTGACAAACAAATGACATGCCAACAATGAAGATGCCTGTTAAAAAATATCAGTGCTTAATGACTCCGAAAAGGAAAAAAGTTTCTTGAAACACTTCACATGTCATCAAATTGCATACTGTCGCAATCAGTTAGATTCAGTTGGAGCACCGTAATTGCACAGATGAAAGACATTAAGTAAACTGCGATAAGAAGCTAGGAAACATCACTGGTGTCATGGAGGAAGAGAAGAAAGAAACAGAGAAAGACAGAAAGCTTTTTTTAATCATCTGTATGCAGATAGGGATTTTTCCATAAAGTAATTTGATGACAAAACAGATGTGAATGACAAGATTGTCCTTTTTTTCTCTTTGTATTGTGCATCGAATGAGTAATAGCATTACTGGATTTCGACACTTTATAATGAACTTTATTCTTATTAGGTCTTTTCTAGATCAGGGACCGTTCGTGTTCAGTATTCAATTTTAATTCCTAATTGGGGAAAAGAAAGTTAACAATTTCAAGTAGCCAACAATAGCTAGCAAGGGAGGTGGAAGCAGAACGAACTACTGATTAAATTCTATCGAAAGAGAAGTAAATGTCGAGAATTGAAAGGGGTTTCGATTGCTAATGTAGGTTTCAGTAAGCCGATTGACTTTAAAGATTGCAATAACATCTTATTGGTGACGTGGATCGTACGTGATTTGATAAAGAAACGAGAAGGTTGCAAATCCGCCTTCCATGGGGAAAAACGCTCAGCAATGCCACTACCTTCGTTTGTGTTCTTGCGAGATACATGGTATTTTATAATCAGTTCTTGCCTACTGCTATTGGGTTCTGATATTCTGGAGTTCTTAAATAACTTGATTTAAGAAGCCTTGCAGATACCGTCAATCCTTTATAAATAGCCTCTTTAAATTTGTAAAATTATCTTTAAAGTCTTCTTTTATGCAGTTTGAAAATTATCCAAGCTGATAGAATTTTAAATGTTTTACCATTCCTTATTTAAAGCTACGATAATAGCTCTCTTTTGACTTCTAACATAATGTTTAGAATTAAATAACAGGTTTAGTTTAAATAATCCAGTGAATATAGAAAGGACGTTGCGTGGTTGTTTTCCATTAAGATTATTATTAAATATAATACCACTCTTATACCACGTGAAATTAATTTATTAATCTATTCGCCTAAACTATAATACATTAAGGTAACGTTTCCGGTATCTTACGGATACCCATCATCAGACCATGCTTCTGACAGACTCCTCTTGCTGATGCTCCCAGAAACGTGATGTGCATATTTTCTGGGAGCATCAGCAGCACGGTCTGATGATGGTAACGTTTCAGTGGTACCTGAATCATTACCTTAATGTATAGTAGTTTAGACGAATAGCTGAATAAACTATATTATTAATTTCACGTGGTATAAGAGTGATATTATATTTAGTAATAATCTTAATCCAGTGAATCTTATATTGTAGTGAACTCAATGCATCGTAAGATTCACTTCATAAAAGGATGCAAATGTACTTGCTTGTGATCTTTTAGCATAGAAAACATTCAGCAGACAACAAATACGAGCATATTTTTCATCATACGATTGAGTTACGATTGGATGAATTCGGATTTTTTGTCAACGTATTAAATCTAACTTTTATCCCATTATTTATGGCAATGAATGCTGCAGAATAACACATTCAATTGGCTGAGAATGTCCGGAACTTTACGAAATTCTGTCAAGTTCCAAACATTCTTAGAAGTTTACAGAATTCTTACTCAAGTGAGAAATCGGAAATGCTGAAAAAAGTGTGGTAGGTTTTTTTTTTTTTTCCATGATAGACGACAAAACATGCCCTTTTTTCCTGGATACTTTTGTTTTTACCATAATATTTTCTACGGATATCTTTTACCGCTGCCGCAAAGGAAGCTTGGAGACTTAAAGTTTAGGTTACTTCTTGTTCTTCGTGAATTCGCTATTTTATAAATTCTATTCTTTTAGAAACTTTATAGATATTATCACTTAAAGTATGAAACATATCAATTATTAGATATTAACTGCAGAATTTTTAAGAGATTGATGTTTTATAATTCTGAAACCTTCAATATAATTCACGGTACTTTAATATTGAGGATGAATTTAAAGCCAGGAAACAAGAAGAAACCTATTACCATCTGGGGTGAATTTATGTAGGGTATAACTCTCTGGAAAACACTGCTCTGCCAATTGGAAACCGAATCTCTGTTATTTTGTAGAACAACAATGTTCTTGAATTTAGATCTTTACTTGGAGATGGCATGGATTTAACTGGTGGCCGAAAAATGTCCAGCGTAATAATTTAATGTCGTTATTGTAGATAATTCCTCTTAAAAACCTTCTGAAACCCTCTTAGAAACCTTCCGCCCGTGAAAGCGGACTGCGTGCCCATATACCACACTCAAATACGTCCCAGATTTTCAGTGGTGTTCAGATCTGAAGATTGGAGTGGGCATAAAGGCATTAATGATGTTCGCTGAACACTCGGGAACTGACATCGTCCCATGAACCTCGCTGTATCAACTTAAAAATGGCCGTAACCACTTAATCTAGATAAAAATGAAGTTACAGTAGTGTTCATTGTGTAATTAATCTCTCAAATATGGGGTAGCCTTTTATTGTCATTTTAATCATGAAAATATTTCTCGTGCGAGCGTAGCGGAGTAGTGAGGTTAGAGGGTTAAGTACCCTGCTCGTTTAAATCCACATTATAATCCAAAGTACGATAGTATTTGTGTAGTCTGTCATGTAGACCACTCTGGTCCTGTGCGAAAGTATAAAGAGAAAAATTATTTTATTTACTGTTATTCCACCTCCCTCAGCTTTTTCATTGGGAACGGCACATGATGAACGATTCGTCCGATATCTACATATTAATTCTCTCCGTCAAAAGAGCCCAAATTGGAATTCATCAAACCAAAATCCCTGTTTCTAATCCTCTATAATCCAATTGTATTGACTCCTCCAACATTCCTTGAGGTTTTTTTTTTGTTTTCGATTTCTGGATGAAAAGAATAATTTATGGGCAGCTGCGTGAACCGAAATATTTGAGTTCCTCGCATATTTTTCGAAAATATATGGTTTGATTTTAAAATTTATTGAAAGAGTTTCGAAATTGTCGACAGTAAATCGGAGATTATACATCATAGTCTTACGTAAATCTCTGCGTTCTCTCTGTTAATAATAATAATCCCTTTTTATTGCACTTTCTCCTTCAGAAATAGATTTATTTTAAATTCTGGATCTTTTGATGCTGGAGAACCCTTGTTTTCCGTACTTATTGCTATTTTTATAGCCCATTTCTTGAGCACACCAATAAGCCCTTTTTCGAAGTTGGTTGTATCTTTCGTTTTTGCTAATTTCGATGATGTTTTGTAGTTGTTGACTATGTTGATAGTATTTGAGGGCTTGAGATTGACATGTGACCATGAATAAGATCTGAATATATTTCTTTTGACTCTATGCAAATGGAGTAGGATGAATTTCAATATTTTCGGCATATGTATTAGAGAAATTTGTTCCAAAGAATGGAAATAGAGGAAAAGAAAAAGAGGAAGATAAATTAGTTCCGCCGAGTTTAGAGTTGAACTGTTAGTGGATGTTAGCTGGTTGTCGTAGGTGTTTCCATCGCTTGAGAATCCCGGCAAAATGGTGGAAAGTTGCAAATGGAACAAATATTTATTTTTTGCTCGATGTTCGAAAAGTATATTAGATTATTTGAAAAGGCGTTGCAAGCTCCTAAGTTAACTGGATTCTAATTCAGAATAAATGATTATGATGATAGTAATAATTAATAAAATATTAATTATTACAGTTTTAATGCAAACAATTATTCCAGCTCCATAGGGATCAGTAATCCCTGTCAGCAATGTATGATAATCCATGGATCATTATCGCTTCGCGATTAGCATAGTTATGATCGCTATTCTTTCATACCACGTGGGAAAGGCTTGGGTTCGAATTCTCTAGAGAGAGGAGGAAGTTTTAGGATCATTTTTCGCCTTGATTGATTTAGAGGGTCTCGGGAGATTATTGCGTGTTTCTTTCACCTCCTCATACTACGACCCGTATGGTACACTAATTTATAAGCACGATATATTGACACCTTATGGTCTTAAACATCTTTTATAACAACTCAATGTATTATTAACCACATAACCTTATTGTCCTTTTTTCTTACAAGTAGCGTATTGCACATTTTTGATGTTATGCGTATTACCTCTATTATAGAAGTATTTTTATTCTTTCAGAAGTAAATAGCTATTTAATGATACTCTTTAAATCTCCATTGATGTTTCTTCTTAACATTAGTTATAATTTTATTCATTAGACCATCATCTCTCTCTCCCTCCCTCAATGTTAACGATTTCGATGCAGTGTAAACACATTTATGTAAACCTTTTTTTTGTATTGTATATTTGCTTTGTATGGAATATTATAATTATTATCCATAAGAATTTTTAATGTAATTTTCCCACGGGATTCAGAACACGGAATTTCAATATAATCATTTTTCTTTCATATTAGCATTTCAAATTTTTTTTTTCTCAGATGCAATTAGCATTACATAAGAATGCTTTTTTTGTTCTTTTAGCTGACATATTTATTTCCTAATTAGTTAGGGATTTTACTGATACTTTCATTGAAATTTCAAACATCAGATAACTAGATAAAAGGCGGATTTCTATTTTGTTTTTATTTCTTCCTCTTTCAGCGCGTAAAATCTAATTAAATACGCTCACTGTTCTTCTCTGAAAATTTTCACACCTTTAACGTATTCAGTAGGATGAGCAGTACATTTTTTTATTTATCCTAAATGAAAGAATTCATGTATGTAATATATTATATTATATGTAATATAGGGAAGTGAATCTCTGGAGAATCATATATTGTTTAAATCCTTTAACTCTTTTTTCCTTGCACTTTTTTCCTGAGAATTTATCTGTGAGAAAAGCAGGTCGCCTACAGTATTATGAAAATATAAAAACATATATATATAAATATACAAGATAACGCGGGATACTTCAATTGTATTCGACCAAATATCCCCAGTTTTCTCAAAATAATAACCGAAAAGAAATACCTGATAAAAAAATTATGCTTAAACTTTTCAGCGATTACTCCGATTTCTCTCGGGATACACTTTTTATCGTGTAACCTCCTTTGTAGGTTTAAAGAGACTACGCTTATAAAGAAGTGTCTCCATTGATGCTGAGTTGGCTGCTGAATTTATCAATATACCCGAAATAACTAGAGAGATATTTTTCTGGACAAAAAAATTGTTATACTGAATTAATCACGCTGCGTTGTTTACAACAACGTTTTACTGAGTACATTGCCCACGGGGCTACCACAGTGGAATCCCTGTCCTCCCATACTGGGTGGAAAAGACCTGAGCTCGAGTCCCGTTGATGATGTGAGAAATTTTTATGGGCCTTTTCACAAAATGGCTGAGTTAGTCGGTCTCAGGCGAATTAGGGTTTTTGCCTCACCGAAACTCAGGTTTTTGGTTCAGCTAACAGAAAATTGACCATAGACACACGCAGTTTACAGACAGTACACATAGAGCAATACAACCTTGTATTTCTCAAATAAATTAATATTTTTTTTTGAAATCAAACAGCAGATAATATGCAATGGATGTGACATGCCTCAGTTTAAAGACTATTTTCTAAAAATCTGCGGGAGATTCTTAGATGAGTTACATTAATTTATTTAAAGAACTCCATATGATTTATTAATGTTCAGCTCGTTATAATTGACGGTTTTGAAATTCGCTGGCACAATTCTGACACCTAATATAATATTTATCGTTGGATTATTTAGTTTTTTTTCCTTTTCTTATTTTAAGTAAACAAGATAGGATGCATTCCAATTCTAGTAACCTGTTAGGCGTAGAATGGTTTGTATTCCCTTTGCGCAATGTGGATGTAAAGAATTGTTTCGTATGATAGCGAAATACACTTATTTTTCTTGTTTCATTTTCTGCTTGTATTGAAGAAAAGTAATATAGTCGTCCACCCACCTACAATGGTTATCTCAATTCTTATATTACTTTCAGAAGTATACAGGGCGTTTTAAAATTACATGGAAAAAAAATTTAGGAGTACATTCTAGAACTAAAAATGAGAAAAAAGGTCCAATAAGTATGTTTCAAGAGATTTTATTTCCGAGATATTAAACAATAATCATAAATTACAGAATGTAACATAAAACTGAAATAAACCTCTAAAAGGAAAACTTCTAAAGTAGCTATTCAGAATGTTGAACAAAACGGAGATCACTCCATTTTCTTCAAGGCGTCATTCAGCACGTCGAATCAAGGATTCCCTTCTGGCATGTCTCATAGTTTCAGAGCTGCTCTTAATGGTTTCAGTAGCTTCCAAAATTCAATTTCTCAGATCTTCTTGGATAGTAATACGCGTGGAATAACCCACAAATTTCACGTGATCCCACACAAAGTAATTTAAGGATCTATGGTTGGGTGATCGTGGTGGCCATTGTACAGGGCCGTTATGACCTCAGAAAATGTAGGTATGCAATTCCTCAATGTCTTGCTGATTAAAATAAAAAAGGGACCAATAAGATTTAAACGAAGAATACCATACCAAAAATTAAAAGTAATGTTGGTAATGAGTTCTGACAATCGTAGGGGTTTTCTTCGGCTCAGGTATGAGTTTTGTTTTTGTTTTGTTTTTTGAAAGTTGAGAATTACATTTATTGTAAAACACGGTGCACTGTAAAAAGAACCACTTGCAAAAGTTTCTTCATTTATTTGTATCTTCTGCCAACAATCCATATACAGGCGTATTGTGAAAGGGATACAATTGCCTTTCATGTAAAGTCCTCCATACTCTTGCAGATGAAACATTTATGCCATCTGACAACCTTCTAGTACTTCTGGTAGGTGATACCAGTAAAGCGCGAAGTATTTGCTGTTCAAAAATTGCAGTTTGTCGAAATCTCCCTCGAATAGTGTTCACTCGTATGGTTTCAGCGTACCTCTTTCTTTAAGTTGTGTCTCCACAAAAGAATGTTTTTCGATTTCATACTCATCGAGTTGGAAATTTATCAGCGAATAGCAGCTACAGAATTTTCATTAATCTTGCCATAAATTAAAATCATATCAGCTAACACAGAAAAAGGAAACAAATTTGTATATTATTAATATTAGTTTAACAAATTCCGGTCTGTAAATAACAAGGCAGCCATTGTAGAACCCGAAGCTCAAGTAACAGACACGTTGACACTACATTGTAAACTTCACCACACTGTTTACTCGCAGGCTCATTAATTTGATATGATTCATGAAGTAGAACAACACTGTGCCAGTGTTGGTAAGCGTATTTTTACTATTTAAAACCCGTTGTATACAGTCATATTTTTATGACTTAAAAATTGACCAAACTGCTTTGCTGTTTTACACGGTTTTGAAATTTATGATTAATATTTAATGTCAGAAATAGATTTTTGAGACGGGATTTTTAAATTTCAATCTATAGAGAATGGTACCATGAAATTTCTGTTTCGTATTTATAATTTTAATAAATGAATAATAAATAAAATATTTTCTAACTCAGGAAGAAGTGTTTACGATTCAAGAATGATATTAGAATAAGTTCCACTTCTCTATTTTAAAGTAATTTATTCAGTCTTTCAAAGTGTTTTATTTTAAAATATATTTCATTTTCTTTCCCTGTAATATCTGACTCTGAAACTCCTCCCTTTTTTCCCTCTATTATATTTCCAGGTCACGTTACAAATTCTTCAGATACAGCAAATAAATGAATAGTTCTGCCATTCCCATATGAATGGACAACCCTCTGTGCCTCTTTATCTGATTGCTTTGCAAAACCAGATCGTAGAGAGGAATTGATGCTTTGTACCTCTTTCAGATCGTGGAGAGAAATTGACATTACTACACCAGCATCACCAAATTCTAAGATCCATTCTTATATCTAGAAATTGTCTTAGAAAATTAGCCACCGGTGTTTTTGGGACTAGTATGTGCTAATCCCAGTAAATTGAAATATTATCTTCATCTAAAACATACGAGAAGAGAACACTGGAAACAAGAGTGCCACTATGGCATCAAATAAAAGCAAGGTCTTCCATTTACATATAAATTGAAAGGATGCATCAAAGGTTGTTATGTCCTTGGGATGTCTCCGTGTTTATTTAAGTAAATGTCGCTCACACCCTTTTCATGTTACCTTCTACATTATTTAGGGAAATTGAATGGGGAACTTTACCGATTCACGACTCCTTTATATTATTCTCGTAAGGATTTCGCAAAATAAACTATTTAGAAAGCTAAACCAAAATGAAGCTCGTGTAGATGTATCAGAAATATTTCACCAGTTAGTTTATTTTATTTTTATTTATGTTTGAAACATTCTAAGATCTAATTACGATTTCTGTGCGGAAAGATTTCTGAATAAATGGATATAATCTCTGAGAAAAGATATCAGTGCGCTACTTTTACGTAAGCTTAGGTGTTTTCAGATTTAATCAGACATACAAAAACAAATACCTAACAAGAAGCATACCTAACGGCTGAATAGAACAGAAAAAAATGTAGAAATCTTGTCTTTGGGTATAAAATTCAATCACTTTTATATCTTCGTTAGTAAAGGTTTCAACGCAAAATATTCTGAAGAAAAATAAATTAATCTTACTCCTTCTGAAGATAAAGATAAAATTTAGTTTCTTAAAGACATCGATTATTTTTTCTTCTAATTTTAATAAGTCCAGAGCATATATTTGAATTACACACAATTCATACTAGTATATAAAAACCTAGTATATTTTTTATACTAGGCTTTCAGGATTCAGATGAAAAACATTTCCCTGCTTACTGAATGTAAGGGTAATCTTTGCGAATCCAAATTAAAAATTGTATCTTTAAAATCAAGATGTTGCACCATATTATGTCTGTTATTTGCAATAAACCATACACTGCGGCGTGTATCGGATTGGTGCCCTTTATTTATTTTTATTAATTCATTTATAATAATTAAGAATAACGATTTATTACTACGCCTCACAACGAATTCTACATTCGAGATGAAATTAAGGCGTTTACAATGCCTTAATTTCACTAGAATGTAGAATGAGAAAGAAAAAAAAGCAATAAATAAATTCTTCTTTGAGAATCCTATCCTTGCCAAAAAAAATTGCACCCCTAAGATCGACTCAATTTTCTGCACACCAAATACAAATTATTGAAAAGATCTGTCGGTCCAAATTGCTGTCAGCAAACAAGGTCAACCATACTAAATGAAGAATTGGATTAAAATAAAATAAATAATTATAAATTTAACGTAATACAAGTAGCTGAATCTCAAGAATGAATAACTAACACTTTGTGTATGGAACGTCAATTTTTTTCTTGTTAAGTACACTATTACGAGCAAGCCCAAGGAGGTCCAACACAGTTTGATTAATCTTGCTAACGTTCTAAATCCTTAATCAATACTTAACGCCTAAACATACTGATGGCGCTCGGACGAATTGGTATTCTGACCTTTATCTTTTCCCGATGCTTACTTTCCCTTTGTAAGAATGTATATATTGTCTCAACAGAAATTAATCTAATTATTAAATGTTCTGTCAGTTTAATTATGTAGTGAATAAGCAAATTGTATTCACCCTTTAGTACAAGTCCAGATTTTAAGGTGAAAAAAGAGTTTTAAATAACGAATTCACATATTTGATTGTTATGTTAAATGAAACTGTTTTGCACTCGACAGTAATTCTGTATGTGTACAATAATGATGATGGCGTGTTACTAATGAACTTAGGATTCAGCATTATTGTTCTTTTTGTTTGCTTGATTTTAAGTTTAAAATCAACGTATAAAAGAAAGACATTCCAAGTTAGATTTGTTTGAATCAGTAGTACATTATTAAGCAAAATAAATGTTAATAGCTTTCTTCCGTGAGCTTCCAGTGGCATGTTATTTTCAGATATTTTGCTGAAAATAATATGCTGTCATCACCCATTAAGCTCTTCTGTTTCTTATTGAATAACAAGCCGCTTTCGTTTTAAATAAACTCTCTTATTTACAGTTATTCATAGAAACATACAATAAGAAAATATGCATTCAAAACTTTGACAATTTATCCCGAAAACCCTCCATTTAAAAGATAGAAAATATTCCCAAGAGAATGCTGCTATGTATTTTATTAAGGAGCCTACTTTCATATCGCAGATGTATGAATTCAGTTTTAAGATGGTCTATCCGGTTTTATTTGCATTCAGCTTCACTTCATTTCAAATGTACTTTCGAGAAATTAAATATTATGTTGCTTTCAATCACTTCATTGCCCATTTATTTTAAGTATTTATCTAACTTCTCTTTACATTTAGATAAACTTCCCTTCGTACTTTTTCCTCAAATGATATCCAATTATCATTCCCCTTCTGAGATTCTCTTAGCCTCTTCCATGTTTATCTTTCTGCTTATACGTTTGAATTAAATCCTTACTAACTGCTGATCACCTTTACTTGGAAACTTACTGTATTCGGTAGTTGCACCCAATGTCCTGCAATTGGAGAGGATAATACCATGAATTTTGATAGAAGAATGTTGCGTAACTGAAAAATTATTTGAGAATGAACGCCCTTCTACCAAAATTACTGTGGTTGGGTGAAAATCCTGTACTAAACTGATAAATAAATAAATTAAAGTATTACATAATTCGTTTAGGACAATATCCTCAGGTTACGAAGACGTTAACTAACGAATAAGTTTATGCAATGACATCATGTCTATATGTAGCCAACTACTAAGTACTTACAAAGTGACATCATTTAAGTAGTCTTCTCCATTGGTGAAGTGGTAGTGCAATATCATGGTAACTCGTTGTGAAGGTATGAGATATACTTAAATGATGCCACTTTGTACAAAGTACGTGGCAGTTGGCTACGTGTAGACATGAGGCGATTTCACAAACTTATACGTTAGATAAATTAAAGTATTAGTAAGGCCAAGTGATGCAACGAAGTGGACTTTATTCAATATCAGTCAAAAAAATAATAGTAATAGAATAAAGCAGAGTATTAATATTCCGACAGGGTAATTCCATTTAATTCCACTTTGAATTTATCCAGGCTTACTCCTCTCGACAACTTGTTGCCAATAGGTGAACTTTGAACGATCCAGTCTTTTTTAATCCCTGAGATTTTATATCTATGCATAATGATGCTCGCCTTAACAAGGAGGTAGAATAACCCTTCTTCATTCAGTTTACCCACCCCCATTCATCGCCTTGTAAACCTCATCAGATGTCTAGTTGTTAAACTTTGCAGTCGACACTTCTTAGAGCGTTATTCATACGTACATCGATTTTTGCGCCCTCTCCGCAATTCTTTTTTTTTTCCTAAGGTTCAGTCTCAAGACCCGAATACAATATTCCAAATGCGGTCCAACGACTCTCTTGTACAGAGGGATAATGATGTCCTCCCTATTAGGGACTATAAATCATGGACAAGACACAGTGCGCCTTCCTAGCCGTCTGTTTACAGTGCATGGAAAATTTCATATCAAATTTAATCGTAACACCAGAGTGGTTTTCGTCTTGAACCACTTTTAGTTCCTCTCCAGCTTTACTTGACTCCAGGATTTCTGTTCCATTGGTTGCATACATGTTCCATTTTTCGGAACATGTATGCAACCAATTTTTGACGCATCATGGCCTGGCAAGAATTGTCAACTACCCTTCCCACTTTCCAAGCATCTTAAACCTTTCACAGCATCCCTTCAATACCCTCGCTAATATCATTTATGAAAATTAGAAATAGGAGGAGATCAAAAACCAAACCTTAAGGGAGCTCAATTTTTTACACTCTTCTGTTCTGAACACTGATAACTTAAGATCACCCTCTGTATTTTAGCCAGTCTGCGATCCAATGTAGAACCTTAACAGTAATTTGAACTTCTTCCAGTTTATATAGCAGCTTTCAATGAGGAACGGTATCAAATACTTTGCAAAAGGCTTGATATATAATGTCAAAATTGATACCTGCATCCTAATGTTTAATGACTGCATCATTGTAATTTACGAAATTGGTCAGGCATGGCCTCCCGTTAACGAACCAATGCTGTTATCCATTCAAGATACTATTCTTGTTGAGAAGGAATTAATGGCATCCTTAACCACAGACTCCATCGTTCTTATTACAGAAATTAAACTCACTGGCCTATATTTACCAATCTCTTCTTTATCACTACCGTTGCGGACTGGAGAGAGACAGCACTTGTCCAGTCTAAACGGATCTTCCCACAGTCTAGCAGCTCTCATTGATATTCACAGCGGTTGTTATACGTTTACGTGCAGCCATTTTAATCATATCTGAAGATATACCATGAACTCCTGAAGCCTGGCCCTCCTTTAACCTCAGCTTTTGTAAGAAATGCAATGCTGAGCTCACTATATCACTTGCATTACAGTAATCTATTTAACATTCCCCGAAGTTTTGAATTGCTCGATAAAGATTAAAAAAAAAAAAATTGAGGTGGGTTGAGGCGTCGCCACCGTAATAATATTAGTATCGGTTATTATTGCTAAATAATATTGTAGATCTTGTTATTCTCTACAAATCGACACCAATTTCAGCGTCCTATCTCTTCGCAACCAAAGTTACAGTGCCCAAACGCCGCGCGGTGTCGCCATTTTCAGTGTTCACGCGTAAGCGCTACCCCTCTCCCCTCACCGCTGCACTCTCCACTACCCACCATTTTAGATACGGACATAAACCCTCTATCCAACAAAATTTAAATCATTAGATTATCATTTATAGTTTACGAGATATAAGCGCGACAAATCTTGCCATTTTTTTGGTCCCTAGAGTTTTCGTAGAGACCCCCGTATACCGGACCGAATTTAAAGACGTATTCACGTCAAAAAAAACAACTCGGGTCCAAATCAAGTTTTCATCCTATGTTCTCTTGAAAGGTTTTTGCTCCAATTTGGAACATTACTAAAAATTTGGAACAGCAGCAACTATCCTTTCCAAATTTTGAAAATTTATTTGGAGTATTCTTAGAGATATTTTTACCAAATTTCATGCCGGTAAGTCAACCCATTTCTGATGCGCATCCGTATCCGCAGACCTGCCGCAGAATTTCACTTCCTGACTACTCGTCACTTCACAAGACGAAATTTTGTCACTTCTTTGAAACTGAATCTACTCCCTTCGCAAGTAATACAGCGTTTACGATCGCTGCTCTTCCATACCGTGTTGAAAAGATGTATTTGAATCCCGTCAAAGATAGGAGAAATATTTTTAGGCAATTTCGCATTGTAGCCAAGTTAGTCCGTCTTGGGCGAGAGTTCGGTATTCCCACTCAGGAAACCCAATGTTTCATCCAGAAAAATCAAAATTTAAACAAAAAATACAGTGATGTACAAACAAAAAAAAAAAAAAAAGAAAACAACAAATTGGTCCGTATTTAAAATACATTAAACGGCACACGATATAGCATGGTGAACTTTTTAATACCAGCGCTGCCAGTCCAAACCACAAGAACTTGCTCCGTAATTCTCCAAAATTCATTTTTGGAAAATTACTCTGCAGTAGTCCGCGATCTCCGGGCATTCTCCAAATGCAGACTCGACTGTGAAACCTGAATGGATAGATTCTCTTTCTGGGGCCCACAAACTTTAGGCGATCGTTGATGTTGGGAATATATGTTGCAAATCCCTTTAAACGTACCACACATTTATGGACAGTTCTGTTAACATTTGCAGCTCTGATTTTGTTAGGACCGCTTAGGAATTGATGCCCTCGCGGGTAGGATCGCCGTCCTTCCCACACTGGGTGGAAAATACCCGAGTTTCACGTCCCATCGATGACAGGAGGAATTTTTATGGGCCTTTTTTCACAATGTGGCCGAGTTAGTCGGTCTCAGGCGAGGGTAGCATGGTTTTTCATCCAGCAAACAGAAAATCGACCCCAGAACACACGCAGTTTACAAACAATATACACAGAGCAATATGGCCTTAGTCGCTAATGCTCCTAAAGCCCTACTAAAACAATAGCATAGGGCTTGATGAATTCCGATGCAGTTTTAATTAATTTTCAAATTAATAGGAAACTAATATATTACCCATTAAATTTTAACGTGGCCGGCTAGAATAAAATGAGCGCCTTAGAAGTTTCTTACACCTGTAAATATGATTTGTAAACTATCGTATCTCCTTAACATCGAGTTGCATAAAGATTGATTTTTAAACAACTATTAATCAGTTTCTGTGGTTAATTTTTAAGCTTTTGTTGTTTTTCATTGCAGGTACAGTGACCGTATACTCCTATCTAGTACGTGTAACCCTTATACCCACTTGTAATTTGTTTAATGAATTAAATATTTAATTTCTTAGTTTTGTCAGTTAAAAAGGCCATCATTACTGATACACCTTTTATTCTCCAACGTGAGATCAGTTATATAAAGTCTTATTGTGTGAATTTATTTTGTAGATGTCTTTTATTCGTAAATTTTTATACACAAAATTTACGAATAAAAGATTTTTTTATGGGAAAACAGTTTCTTTTTTTGGTTATTTTGGTTTCCCTTCTTTCTTCGTTCTGTCCTGTTAATCATATTCTTGACATGTAAATCAATATAAACTTTTTTGTAGCTTTTTGGGTTCTTAACTTCGCTAACTCCAAACGTGCATTTCATCGACGTTGCTACTGTTTCGAAAGCGCTAAAGGCAATGTTATTGGATATTTTAGTCAATCACCTAAACATTTTTCTTGGCCTTAGCAGTAAAAACTGAACGTTTATTTTTGACTTTATCAAGTAGATACAATCTATGGAAGGACTACAGCAGTAGCATCGACTCTGACATTTACCGAATGGCAAAACACCGATAAATTCAGCGACTTGGTCGTTTCTAGGGATTTTAATAACCTATCCATTCTCGTTCAGAATCCGTCTCCTGAAAGCATGTGCAAATCAATCGTTCC
This sequence comes from Mastigoproctus giganteus, assembly GCF_048544385.1. Classification (NCBI taxonomy): domain Eukaryota; kingdom Metazoa; phylum Arthropoda; class Arachnida; order Uropygi; family Thelyphonidae; genus Mastigoproctus; species Mastigoproctus giganteus. The sequence goes on from NC_143577.1 coordinate 72,108,407, forward strand.
AGCAAGATACGAAGAAATTGATTACAAAATAATTATTTTAAAATCTGATATTGCTTCGTCTAACACGAGTGAGTTATTTTTGAACTTTTGCATTTCATACGAGCTCGAAGCTAAAACAGGTTTTAATATTTAAGGTTTCTATTGAAAATTCATAAATAATAATGCATGATCACGGACTGGTTAAAGTTTTTTATTCTTTTCTTTATAGGAAACGCTATACACCATTGGATATGAACGCAGTAGCGTGCGTGTATCTGTTTCATATTAATGAATGAATATTTCAAAATTTGTGTTGCCATTACTTAATCAGATTTGATTTTTGTGCTTTTTTTTTCTTATTCTGTTAGATACCATCCCCTGCTTCTCTATCAGTAACGATGAAGCAGATATGATAAACATTATATAGTTCCAAGTTAAGTGTAACGCATTCTAAAGAGATTCTTGCCCGTATAGAGAAGTCCTTCCTCTCCATCCTATTTTCGTGTCTTGCGTGATAACATGGCGTGTTTTGCAGTCTACCATCATAGATTATTAAATAAACTTGGCATCCATCCTAACTACTTACGCATAAAAAACGTGAGTGTTTTTCTTCTTTTTTTTTTAAATTTTGATTCCGGTAAAACGCTTTAATCGAAATGCTAAATGAAATTCATGTATGTTCATATATGACACGTACGAATTCTTCCACCAAGAAGCATTTCTTTTAAATAAATTTCTCTGCGCACCCTTCCATATGGCTTCTTTCTGGAATCTTGTAACCACACGACTTGGGATTTCGCTTTGGAAACCAAAGTTGTAAATACTCGACAAAGTTCCCTATATTTATTTCCCGTATCCTTTAAGCGTTTACTTTCAACTTGGGCAAGACCATGCAGAGTTTTTCCTTCATAATTGTGAAAACTAAGGAACTATTTGCCTCGGGGACATTAACACTTAATCACATAGTGGACTGCTTTGTTCAAGGTAGTCACTTAGGAGTACTTGATGGACGAATTCATTATTATCGATAAATACACAGTGCGCCTTGATAAAGTGCACCTTGATGAATATGATTTGCTTCTTCAACGCACTAAAGCTTGTTCGCCCTACTATTTGCAAGGGGTTCCTATTTATGGAGGTGAGAAGAGACTAAACTCTGAAAGCGGATTATTTAACGGGGAATACAGTTCTTGATGTAATTCAGTTTTTTTTTTATTACGTGGTTGAAATGACTTAGGGTTAGTTTCTTACTGCTCCTCAATATTAATCAGCTACATTTTCTATATATTGAGATGTGGAACTCGTGTTTTTCTGGTACTTTTTGCAATTTATGAAGAAGTATAGTCATATAAACTACTTTTCTCTTGTGTAGTAGACTTATTGTGTCGCGATTTCCATTCTTGTTTCTAGAAATAAAGTCTGTTATCCAACAAGCAGCTCTCGAATTGCGAAGAAAGTGGGAGTTCAAGTATACGCTGCCACTAGGCAGATTACGGAAGACTCCTTTTTTTTAACGAATATATCTTGAAGGTTTGTACCGAAGTTAGATGGACGATAAGTATGTTTGTGACCCGTCATTATGCGACAGTTCGCAGAAGAAGTTATGGTTTGCTTTTAGATTGGATCACATTTGATCGGCAATGCCGAGTTGATCTTTTGTCCTGAGAGAGAAAATTTTGTAAAATCTACTCCAGTTGTACGCGTAGATTGTACAAAGAAGGTACTTTCTGAAAGATTTTACAGCTTTCAATGTAGTTTCTCGGTAAGTGAATTTTCCCCTTTCGGATATAACTCTATTGAACAAACTGAATAAATCAAAAATCTTAAATTCTGGTTGTTTTCATGGTTGGAACTTAACGACACAAGGGCACCTAAGGCTAAAATATGTCTGTCTGCGATTTATTTGAAAAACATGGTGCCATCGGCATGTCAATTACAGTTAAACACAGAGATCCGGTTGTCTAAAGACGGAAAACATTCCGAAAAGTTCGCTGTTTTCAGAAAATGTTTCAGTGTTGGAAGGCCTTGTTGGTTATAGTCTGGAAAATGCTGGACTTAATATTTACTTAAGGGAAAGAAGTAAATTAAGATGCGTCAATTAAGCTGTGTTTGATAAGAAGTACACTGAGGAGGACTTATATTAACTTCCTCTTGGAGGTTTCGTCGGAGCTATATGTCCATAGCAGCTTCACTCTTTTTTAAATTTTATTTTTGGCGGAGTTTCTTACCAAATAAACTCTCTTCATATCTTTACCAATTCAGAACTGCTCTTTCATTTCCAAGAACACCAATATGTTCCGGTATCCAGCAGGAAGTTCCTTCCTTTTAAGTTGGTGGTTAAGTTATTTTCTTGTCAGCGATGAAAGTGAGATAAAATATCTTTCTGTATCGGATTAGATTTTAGTTATCTTAAGATATGTTCCTAAAATCCGGTATTGGAGATTATTGTTGCAAAAAATCACCCCTGTTACATAAATTTCATTACATCAGCACTATTAGTGACTTTTTCACTCATTGTTTATTAATCCAACGATTAGACCTTATAGTAAATCACCTTTAATTTTACAAAAATCGGCTCTTTGAACCACCCATCATTTTAGTGTTTTCTGATGTGAAAAATTTGTAAGTCTGCCAACTTTTAGCTTCTTTCTACTTTCTTTAATAAAAAGTTATTAAAAGATCTCTCCAGTCTTTCAGTCATTAAAAGTAAGTCGTTAGTAAAAATCTAACTTCCTTTGATCTGATATTCTTTTGAGATTTAGCTTAGAATATATGTGGCAAAGCTCATGGGGTAGTCTGCGACAACCTCAAGGGTAGAATTTTTCTTATCATGGTCTGTGCTTGTTAACAGGAGAGATTGTTTCTACAGGGATGGGATACACTTAAATAGAAAGGGTGCAAGAATATATATTTACTGATGCTGACCAGGCTGTGTTAGGTGGGTCGGAAAACTGCTAGCTTGGGGGGGGGGATTCACAGACTAATAGATTAACGGTAGTCGCCGGTAGAAGTGAAAGTGATCATTCACTGCTTTTATTGGAATGAACAGCAGCCTGCAAGTCGAGGTACTGGGGATTTCAAGGGCTGTTGGGAGTCATCATGACAAATAAATAGATGGGTTGTGTTAGGGTAAGTAAGAGTAAGAATAGGTGTATGTATGTATACTTGCATGTACATCAATGCTAGAAGTATAGTAAATAAATTTGATGAATTTAAAGTGCTGGTCAAGACATCAAAGGCTGATATTGTTGGGATATCAGAGACGTGGTGCCACACAGATATAAGTAGTGAAAAATTGGAATTTTGGGAGTACAATGTGTACAGAAAGGATAGACAGGAGGAGTTAAGTTGTTAGTTAAGAACCACATAAAATCTAAGGAAGTGCGTCCAGTTGACATTAGTGAACAATGCAATGTTGAGTCAGTGTGGTGCGATATAAGCACTGGGAAAGGGAAAATGACAGTAGGTGTGTGTTATAGGCCTAATGAATCTGATGAGTATAATGAGCAATTGTGCCGATAAATAGAGTGGGCCAGTAAATTAGATTGTGCTATAATGGAGGATTTTACTTCCCAGATATTGACTAGAACTTTAGGGTTGGTCACTTGCACGCTACCAAGATGTTTGAGGATTTATTAGATGACTGTTTTCTTTAGCAACATGTCCGATACGCAACCATAGAGAGTAATACTCCCGATCTGATTATCAGCAGTGATTCTTCATGCGTAAAGAATCTGCAGATAAAGGAACCACTAGGTGACAGTGATCACAGTGTACCGATGTGGGATTTACTTAATTATTTTGTAATTATCATCAGGGGTAAGGGAGAGCGCTTTTGCTTTCGTAAAGGTAACTACAGTGGTCTCAGAGAGTTTTTAAATTTTATACAGTGGCATCAACTAATGATGTTATCAACGATGAATTCTAAATGGGAATTAATCTTGGAGGATTAAAAAATACTGTTCAAGGTTTAGGCCTAAATGGATATCAGATGAATTAATGAGGCTCATGGCAGAAAATAAAAATGCATGGGATGCATATAAATTATCAGGTGACACAGAATCCTATGGCAGATATAAGCTAGTCTGTAATCAAGTCACAAAGGAGAAGTAGGCAAGCGAAGTCAGATTACGAGAAATCTTTGTCAAAGAATGCAAAGAGTTCTTTACTTATGTAAACACTAGAAGGAAAGGGATGAATCAGATTGGTCTACTTCACATAGATGGTTTGACTATTGATGATCATGCTCAGGTAGCTGATAAACTGAATGAGTATTTTGCATCTACATTCATACATGAAGAGTTATTCAAGGAGGGGAATGTCAGAAGTTTATCAAACTCTAATAGGGAGCTACATGATTTTATAATAACTGAGAACAAAGCAAAGTGAAAGAGAAATTAAATTGTTGAAGTTAAACATAAGGAAGGCACCTGGGTGGATGGGATTTGTCCAGTTATATTAAAGGAGGTAAGCAAACCGTTAGCCATAATTATGAAAGCTTCCTTGGACTCTGGGGAGGTCCCCATGGACTGGATATGTCCCCAATTCACAAATGGGGACCAAATAATGACACAGGTAATTACAACCTGTTAGTTTGACTTCTGTTCTAGGGAAAAGAATAGAGTCACTGGTTAACGAAGCGATGCAGGATCATCTAGACAAGACTACAGTTATAGTTCAGACACAGCATGGGTTTGTTAAGGGGAAGTCTTGTCTGACGAATTTGATTGGATACTATGATGTGGTGACAAAGGAATTGGATGCAAAAAATAATTTTGATATCATATACTTGGATTTTAGGAAAGCTTTTTATCGATACCGTGGCACATGGGAGACTACTGTACAAATTGGAATAGCATTGCATTAAGGGCAAGTCATCAATGGGCACTGCTCTTCGTGGACTAATGTTATTAGTGGAGTCCCCCAGGGTTCGGTTTTGGGCCCATTGTTGTTTTCGGTATTTATCAATGATATTGATGAAGGTATATCAGGGTTAATGTATAAGTTTGCAGACGATACGAAGGTTGGCAGGGTTGTTAATGACAGTAATTATAGTATCTACTGCAAGAGGATCTGGAAAAGTTGACGAGATGGGCTGAGAGGTGGGAACTGAAGTTTAACATTGACATTTTTTTTTTTTTTTTGTTTTTAGTTGTTGGGGCATCGGCTTCTGTGGACATATTGCGCCTCCCAAGGTTTTTGCATTTTCTACTCTGATCCAAGCCCGAGGCGGGATTCGAACCCACGAACTTTGGGTTACCAGGCAGGCACTTTACCGACCCGGCTAGCCCCGTCGACACATTGACAAATGTAAAGTACTGCATATGGGTAGCAGTAACCCCAGAGTACCGTATCAACTGGATAGTGGAGAATGAAAAGGACCTGAGCGTAAATGTGCAGTCAGATATGAAGTTTTCTGTACAGTGCAAAAAGGCGGCAAGATTAGCTTATGGTGTCTTGTCAATGATATACAGGAATTTTGCAAGCAAGGATAAGGAAGTGATTGTCCCCTTGTATAAGACAATGGTGAGGTCACACTTTGAGTACTGTAAACAGGTCTGGAGGCCTCATTTTAGAAAGGGATGTAGAGCTGCTGGAACGAGTACAGAGAAGGGCAATGAGGTTGGTGTTTCAAGACAGGCTTAAGTTCTGCAAATTGTAGCTTCTGGAGACTAGACACCTGCGAGGCGTATTTGAGGTGTATAAAGCCTTGAATGAATTGAGCAAGCTCAATTCTTCCTCTTGCTCAAATTACTCACGTGAGGGTGCATAAGTTCAAATTGAGGAAAGACAATTGTAGAATAGATGTGCGGAAATTCGCCTTTAGCCAGCGGGTGGTTGATAGCTGCAACAAACTTTCATCTGTCGTAGCAACTTAAATAAGTTCAAGGCAGAACTAGACAAACATTTGGAGTGAATGAATGAGTGAAATGGGAAGGATGTTTTTTTTAGCTGATGCTATATAAGCTTACTTTCCTTTCTTGCATCACATGCCTTACTATTGATACTTGTTTAAATTTCCCTGAAAGATGTAGCTGCACAAAATATGACAGGTCCCATACTAAACGCACTGCCAATGAGTTTCATGATGACGAAGAATTACAGCACTTCACCCATCTGATCTTGCTCTGATAGTGTAAGAATACAATTTGCCTTTGCAAATTGTTAATGTCAGTATAGGTTGGATTAACTCCAACGAAATTTTTATTTATCCTTCATAAAATAATAAATAAAATTAATATATGAAGATTAAAAAGTATACTCAGATGGGATGGTATTGAACACAGAAACATTACGATCGTATATCTGCGATGGAGGGTATGTTATCAATGGTGGCATTCATGGCTTCTCTTTCCTCTCTGTTCTAATTTAAATTTGATCTTACAGATAAGTTGTTAAACTGTACCGATCGAGTCTCGAACTGATGGCTATTTAGGGCTTTTCACTTAAGCGTGGGGAAACGAAGAGTGAAAACAAGAAGTGCGTTTGAAGGAGTTGGTAATAGGCTACTGGAATGAAGGGGGCTTGCTGTTCCCTTCGCGTCCTCCAGCTGTCAATCACATAGGTACTCTGAAAGGACGCCGTATTTGAAGGGAAAAAAAAGGAAGCAAAGGACGACGGTGCCACGATACAAATTACCTTGTGAACGAAGCTGTCTGCGTGTTTTTGCCGAGCGTGTAATGCAAGCAGAAGTACCCTATTTCGTGTTAACAGAGTGCTCTCTTCTCACAGTTCGCATCTACCAGACAGGCGGAAAGTACGATTTTTCTTTTTACTGCACTTTGACAACTTAAATCCGAAAACTCAATTTTTTTTCCCTCTAGTTTTAAATGTAACTTTTGGTAACATTTTTTTATTTTTATTTATTTTTTTTAAAGTTGTGACAGTCTTCGACACAATTCCCATACCGAACGTGTTTATACATTCATATATGATGTATGGATTCGCGAGAAAGTATTTCTGGAAATCCTGCTGACCTAGATAGAATTCGCTATTTTTAAATCTTGACATCTAACATATTGGCAATTGAACAGTAGCACGGCACACTCCCTTCCTAAAATATATCTTTAAACATAGTTGACAAAAGTATGATCAAACTTTTACCATCTACATGATTTTGATATTCCTCTGCTAGTTTGTTGCTAACTTCTGCGCACTTTTTAGCATTTTTCAATAGTACAGATGTTAAGCGAGGCATACAAACTTTGTAGTTGTCCTATATGAGTAGTAACAATCTACTGATAATTTTTCATCGTGCAGTTATTTTATAATAAATTTCATTATTGTATTTACATATATACTGTCCTACCATTAACATCCAAACACCTTGCATATCTACAAATAACCTTTATTTACAGGTAAACTACTAAAGTGTGCTGAAACGTTTAAGCTTTATGATAGCCTCTAGTCTCCCTGGACCACTCTCCACTAGTATTTTCTCGCTATTTTCAGCCTTCTCAGTGGCGACCAGTTCAGCTCTGTTTTTTTGAGCAGTCTCTCCTCACAAGCACCCGACGATCCAGTTCATCCAAGAGGTTCTCTGTTGGATTTAGGCTAGAACTCTGGGCTGGCCATTCATGTCCTCAAACGAGTAATATGCTGTAGACGGTTGTCCTGTTGATGCAAGTATAGGCTTCCCTGACATGCTGTCAAAACGTCTGTAACGCTTTATTGTCCAGGACGTCTAGCTTGGTTTAGCCCAAAACAACCAAGAGCCCCAAGCTGAACCATGAAAAACAGCCCAAGGCCAATAGGTTTCCTCCTGCCTAATTTCATTGTCAGAACAATACAATCCGGCAGATAGCTTTCTCCAGCATCCACTAGACCCAGACACGACTATCTGACTGGTAGACCATGTACCGTGAGTCGTCGTTCCAAAGCACAGCTTTCCATTGTTCTGCCGTCCAAGAGCTGGAAGCCTTACACCAAGCTATATGGCATTAGTCGAGGTGATTAGCTGCTTCTGTACGGCTGCACGACCGTGGTAACCCATATAATGCAACGTCCTGCACACTGTACTGGTGCTGACATGTGTCTCAATTGTCTTGTTAGGGCCTGTGTTCTGCGACAATTTTGTCAGCTACTGAAGTTTTCTGGGTCTTTTCGTGACGTTTTTAATACCAGTCCGTTTCCACTGCAGATCATATCGCCAGTCATCGGCGTAGAGATCTTCAATGCCATTGAAATACAAACCGATTGCGGATACGATACACTGTTATTATTCCGCCCTGGAAGTCTGTTAACTCTGTAAATTGCGGACTTTTGCATTCATAATCGTGCTGCTGTCTCGTCGAAGGCCTACGAGCATATTTGTAGTTATTATTATTATCAATTTTTTTCTCTGTTGAGGTGACACCCCTGGTACAGCCATTGGCTAGAAGGGTTGGGTTACATTCTAAGGTGTGAAGCGGACCACATGAGCAAAAGGTTACAAAGTCCATGGGCTTTGCCATAATTGTCTGAAACATGGTGCATGGTAACTCGTGACCAACTATCAACGGAAGGATCCCAGGATATTAATGGTAGGTCAGTGTATGTCTTTTTGTCCTGTTGATACATGAAATAGACCATTTAATTGTAGGAAAGCAAAGTTGCGAATATCTGTCAAATTCCGTCTCCTTTATCTACACTAGCTGGGAATTATGTCTTTCGTAAGCGGTCACAAAATGCACATATTTCATGTAGTTCTAAATCTAGGGCATGATAGTGTGTGTGTGGCTGTGCGCCTGATCATCCGCAATGCGGTCATAATGAGAGGAGCAGATTATATTAGTAATGGCCACATCGTGCAAGAAAGCCTATGGCTTATGCTGTAAAAAACGATTAAAACAATGATAAAAAAACAAAAAAACTAATAAAAGAAAAGGAAATTAAACCTATCATCCTATGCGTTTCCCTCACCCGAAGGTACTATCCAGATGACCTTTGAATTTCCCCAAACTGTCGGCCTCTACCACCCACGTAGACAACTTATTCCAGTAATTTATAACTGGCTGGCTAAAATAAAACTTCCTGCAGTCCAATCTAAACATCTCCCCCCGTAACTTGAATTTATGTCCGCTAGTTCAAGCATCATTTATAATCTTAAAAATTTCGTCCTCATTCATTTTACTGATGCCTCACTCAAATCTCCTCTAAAGTGTCTAGTTTCCAAACTATGCAACTCACATATTCCAAGTCTTTCTTCGTAAGGACGCCCTTTTGCCGATCTCACCAGGCGAGTTACCCGTCTTTGCACCCTTTCAAGAAGCTCGATATCTTTATTTAGGTGCGGGCTCCATACTTGAACACAGTATTCCAATTGTGGTCTAACAAAAGCCTTATATAATGGGATTATCACATCCATATCTCTACTTGCAAAAGTTCGATAGATCATCGATAGGACACCATGGGCCTTCCTTGCAACCTGTTTACAATGCTCAGAGAATTTCATGTCTGACCGTATCGTAACACCCAAGTCCCTTTCCTCCAGTACTGGGTTTAGTTGAACTCCACCAAATGAAAAAGTTATTTTGGAATTACTGTTCCCCAGGTGTAATACCTTACACTTTGTTGGATTAAAGCATAGCTACCATTTTTCTGACCATTCCTGAAGTCTCTAGGTCTCTCTGAAGAAGCTCAGCTTGACAGTGATCTTAGTTACTCTACCAATTTTAACATCATCTGAAAATTTAGACATCACGCCCTCTATCCCTTCATCAATGTCGTTTATGAAAATTAAAAACAACAGTGGTTCTAATACTGATCCTTGGGGAACCCCACTTCTTACATCAACCCAATCTGAGGAATAGCCATTTATCACAACCCTCTGCCTCCTGCCTTGAAGCCATCCTGCTATCTATCTAAGTATTTTCCCAGTGATTCCAACCTGTTCCAGCTTATAAAGCAACCGCTCATGTGGGACTGAAATCTAAAAAGCTCTGCTGAAATCTAAATGAACAATGTCGAAATTATACCCTAAATCCAGCTCGTGAGTGACCCTTTCAAAATAGCGAACCAGATTTGTTAAACATGATTTTCCCTTTACAAAACCATGCTGAGTATCCTTGATAATTTTTAATTCGATGCAAATAATCCTGAATTCCACCCTTGATCATTGCCTCCATGATCTTCCCTACCACTGAAGTCAGACTGACAGGTCGATAATTTCCTACTTCACTCTTAGAACCACCCTTATGTATGGGAGATACATTGGCACTTTTCCAATCCAACGGAATCTCCCCAGAGTCTACTGATGCTCACATAATTAGCCTCAATGGTTCAGTGCACTCACCTGGCGCCTCCCTTAAGTTTATAGGGTATATTCCATGAAATCCAGGAGATTTAATGGAATATATCCTACGAGCCTACAGGCCTTACTGGCCTGTAGGCTCGAAACTTTTTTCATTAAATAATCTTGCGAAATTTCAATATCATTAATTACATATTTTTCAACTTCGCTCCCACAATTTCCCATTGCCACAAAAGGTTTTTCTTCTGTAAATATCGATGCAAAATAACTGTTGAGTTCATCTGCAACGGCGGCTGGTGTATTTAATACTATCCCCTTACTCTTACGTAAAGGGTCTGATCTGGTTTGTCGTGCTTTTCTTAGCATTTATATATGTGAAGAGTTCCTTATCTCCCTCTCTTTGCTCTGTTTGCTAGCGATTTCTCATAAACTGCCTTTGCTTGTCGAACCTTTTCTATGGCTGTAATACAGATCATCATGTAGCTGTTATAGGCTTTAGTACTTTTTATTGCTCTGTAACCTTTCCATGCCACCTTTTTCTGCTCAAGTAATGTGGATGAATAGTGCAAATGTTGGATGAATAGTGAAGTTTCCAACCCTCCTCGTGGAGTATTTTTTTTTATAGTTAATACGCATTCAAGGCATCTGTGATTGATGTTTTAAAGGATACCATTATTCACTTGTATTCGCTCTCTGTGCGATATCTACCCAGCTAATAGAGGCCATGTAGAACCTTAAGGCATTGTAATTTCCCTTTCTGAAATTAAAACCCACTCTTTTGCCTTTTACTACTGCTACCTCTCTCTCTCTTCATCATCCACCGTAGAACTCCGTGATCACTTCCTGCTACTGGTTCCTCTACTGTCAGCCCGGTTATGTCCTCTGATTCATGTGTGATGATGAGGTCTAGAATATTCTTTTCTCTAGTACTTTCCCTGACATGTTGATACAAATAACAGTCATCTAGTTGATTTAAAAATTTTGTTCCCCATGTCGAGTTTCCTTCCCATTTTCTCCAATCAATTAGAGGCAAATTTGAAATCACCCATAATAAGACATTGACGCTTACTTGCCCATGCCATTTGCATGTAGAGGCTTTCTTCACAATCACCTGATCTGTAGATTACTCGTACTCGCATTATACCTTTGTTTCCAACTATCTCACACCATATAGATGTGAGAGTATCATGGGAAACGTCTGAATCCCGGAAAGCTATCGACGCACTCAGGCTGCTTCTTATAAGAAGAATTACCCCACCACCCCTTCTATCTACCCTACCCTACCCTATCCTTCCTAAATACATTATACAAGCCGTACTGAAACTCATCCCCAATTTCCGCGTGGCACCACGTCTCTGTAAGCCCTATTATGTTCGCGTTACTTGTTTTAACCAGCAGTTCGAATTCGTTCATTTTATTGACGACACTTCTAACGTTACTGTATAAACAATTAAAACTTACTGTTCTTGTATATTTAACAACGCTAACACAACCCTTTAAGTTTTTTAGGCTCTCTTCCCTGGCATTAGCTACCCGCTCACTTGAAACGTTTCTGCCAGAACTCTAGGTAATATGTCCAGTTGGGGGTAACAGATAAGAACTCTTGAGGTATGTGCAAGAGTTACTTTGACCAATATGATCAGATAAACGCGTGTCAGTATTACCTACATCCCCCCCCCCCTAACTAGCAGTTTCCCTGAACCTTTAAGTAAAAGTAATATTGAAAATGTAAATATTGAACATTTACATTTTCAATATTACTTTTGAATAATGAAGCAGTAAGTTTTACTTTTTAAAATTCTGATGCTTAGTAAGCTCATATTTATTCAGACCCCTTTCCTTCTTTAATTCTTATAACTAATATTAAGATATACACTGAGTGATCACTAAATTATGACCACCTACCTAATACTTCGTAGATTCTCCTTTTGCCCCCCAGTACAGCTGCTATCCGACGTGGCATTGATTCAACATGATGTCGAAAGAGTTCGGGAGGTAGCCATGCAAGCTCTGTGTAATGCGGTCATCAATGCAGGTATGGAGGTGATTGGTTTATCCAGACGCCTGATATGCTTTTCCATAGTCTCCCACAAGTGCTCTATGGGATTGATATCGGTGGAGTTCGGAGGCCAGTCGATATGCTGGAAGTCAGAACTGTGTTCCTCAAACCATTCCTGCACATCAAGTGCCCGATGGCTCGGCGCATTGTCATCTTGGAAGACACCATCTCCATTTGGGAAAAAAGTGTAACATAGCGGGGTGTACACAGTCAGCACGCAAAGCAATTGACGATAGCGGAGACCACTGATACGTTGTTCCACATGCACCAGGGATACAAGTTCCTGAAAGTGAAACATGCCCCACACCACACAACTGCCTCCACCGGCTTGCACTTTTGATACCATGCATGATGGATCAAGAAGCTCATGTTGACGCCAAATCCGACCATCCACGGTGTGGAGTAAAGAACTTGACTCATGAACTTGCATGCTGTTTGCACCAGGCGAGTCTTTTACGCCGATGAACCTTGGTTAGGAGAGGATGCCGTAGGGGTCGTCTGCTGGTATAGTCCATACGTGCGACGCATGGTCATGCCAGATATTGTTCCGGGTTGGCCCATGTTGTATTGAGTAGTGAACTCTTCAACAGTGTTCGCCTGTACGAGTCGTCGGACCCGGCGCTCACCTCTAAGATCAACCTTTCATTGACCTCTGCAGTTTTGCCGTCGGGTCGTTGTTTGACCATTTTGACGCCAGTCCTGGTACACTTTAACTTTTGGAATATTTTCAAAAGAACAAAAAGCGATACTTCTAATACCAGTTCACACCATATTAGACAGGTTTTGTTCTTTCTAAATTTCTTTATTATAGATATTTTTACAAATTTAGCCAACTATAATTTCTATTCTAATTGCTGGGCAGTAATCTACCCTCCACATCTATTTGTCTCTCCGTGCAAGTTTTCATCTTCTTCATTTATTAATACTTCCGTTATTTGAAACAACATCTAGATGTTCTGAAAATTGTCACTACTGAAGTTCATTCAATAAATTGCTTCTTAAAACTCTTAAGACGTTGACGGTGCTATATCACTATAATTTCATAACCTTTCTTTTCTAATTACAATAAAATAGGCGAATCTGAAGTGGACTTTAAGAAATAATTTGCAGTAGAAATTTTAGCATTGAATGTAGTTATTTCGCAATACATCCAGGAAATTCCAATGGTAAATAGAACCCCAGAGTGGGCCTTAAAAATCAACTGCACATCTTTTCTAACGAAGAACCGGATATAACTACTACAAAGGTGCCTTCTCTCGCAGAATGAAGATGATCCTGATTGGAAATTTCTTTTATATGATGAGTTCTGTCATAAGTGGACAGCAACTGGTCAAGGTGTGGTGCCATATTGTCTTAAAGAGAAATTATTGTTAACTGATCGTTAACGATGATACCGTTTCCGACAAAATGAGCTCAATAAACTTTGGACTTATGCCACGGTGCCATTATAACTTTCCTTTGCGATTTTGCTTGTATTATGATCAGAATCGGAATCAAATCGCCAGCCGAATGATTGTTGTTCTTTGGTTGCTGCCCCTTTTTCATGAACAGGGTTTCCCACCTATTTTTTTCTTGGTGAGTGTATATAAGAGGAAAAGCCATAATCAGAGCGTATCATTTCAATGAATTCCTGGACTTAATATTCGATAATGTTCCATTAAAAAATAAATAAATATTTTCAGTTGGCTGTTTATGCCTGTATTGAAATGCAGCATGGTTGCAGTAAAAGAAAATATGGGGTTGAATAAATTTATTAAGCCCGCCGGAGCGGTTAATTAAAGAGAATACGCTATGTCATCACTAAAATCATGCAGCTGAATATGTACATAAAATTAAATAAAATTAAATTTTACTATTACTACAGGGAGGTGAAAACATCGCTAACATCATGCATTAATCTAATTAATTAGATAAATCATTATTGCATAGATAGTGAGTGAGGGGAGGTGAGTTGTTCTTGTCTGTGTTCGTCGGTCGATTCATTACGTATGTATATTTTAGGTTTTGAGGCGCCCCTTTAACATTGTTGCCTGGGTGTAGTGCACCTCTGGTACCCTCGAGACGGCCCGCCCCTGCATACGCTACTGATCAGAGTATTCGGAGAAGACCCCGAGGTTATTCTCCCCCCTCCCACTCCGTCTCGGATAAAGGACATGCTGGAGTCTTGACGGTTGTGTGGTACAGTCCGCTAATATTCATGGAAAATCTTTTTAACCGCAGGCCCAACCATTCTGCAGGCTGTTGAGATGGGTCATTTCCATGTTCGTGTTACACAGAGAAGATTTGGCTATTCACTTTTTCCCATAAATGAGTTAAGTCATAGTTGTTATAGTCGAGTTAGATCTTTTATGATCACCGTCCATCCCATATCGGGTAGAAGAGATCAGGATTCGAATCCCGTCTACGACGCGAGGAACTTTTATGGCTATTTTTCACTCCATGCCTGAATTATTTGGTGTTAAGAGAGGATAGCAATGTATTTTCCTCTTGAAAACTCGGGTTTTTCGTTCATCAAAACTGAGAATTCGACCAGGGAGCACACGTCATTTATGGATACAATACACATTGGTGGATGAGGTTGTCCTTGGGTAACCTTAATATGATTTGTTTTTGTCCTCAGTCTCGGATGGCGCCTCCATAGCCAGGTGGGAAGGAGCAGCAGTGCGTAGCACAGGCTTCTTGATTAGACCGGGGTTCGAGCCCCTCACCACCAAATACGGAGGATGCGGAAAGGTCAGGGAATGACCACCGCATATCCCGGAGCAATATGGCCTTAGTTGCTAATGCTCCTAAAAACCAAATAACAAACAAACAGTCTCGGATAATGCGATATTATAGTACGCTGACTTTACCACATATGAAAATCAACACTACCTTCACAGAAGACCATCATCCCTTCTCAGCCATTCCTAGAACTCTCAGTAGAGATCATATGATTCAGCAGACAAGCTGTGTGAAGTCTTACGACTTCACACAGATTGTAGCAGCTTTGCATTTAATAGCTATTCAAGTAAGTTGTTTGCAAAGAAATTTCCAAAGAATTTGCTGTGTGGACCTACTGGCTAACATGTTTCGCTGCCATCACAGGCTCCAAACCTTCCTTGATCTTTACTTTTGCATCAGGACACAGCTGAATGCAAGTTCACGCTCATTTAGCTTGTGCAACTTGGGAGAAAGAAAATGGAACATTCTCAAAATGCTCTATTTGATGGTAACTTTAGAATTACCCTACTTCTTTCAAGATACTGATTTATTGTTGTAATGTCCATGATTTTGCATTAATCACAATAATGCAAATTCTCAACTTTGTTTATAACAGCCGTGTTAGAAATAAATTATTTTATCGTAGACCTTCTCAACAGTTCTTGGGTATAATCAACTTGATTCGAGGAACCATTCTGTGCTGCGTCACGAAAAGCCTTTTCGTAACTAATCATTTCGCATTGCGAGAGTATTAAATGTTTACGAGTACCTTATTAATTGATGACTAAGATTGTTTTAACCCGATTCTGTCTTCTACACACACATTCACAAACATACAACTTGACCTACTTATCATATCCCCCCTGCTTTCTAACCCCGAGTTCCTTGTTACTGGGCCAAATATTGATTAATTCATTTTAAAGTAGACTTGAAACGTCTGGGAAAACAAATCATGATTTGAAATTGATGCTAAAGAAACATGGTAGGGAAGCGAGGATCTGTATGAACAAAGTTAACATATTCTTCATATGTCTTTTTATTTACTGCAGAAATTAACTTACACCTGGTTAATCATTTATGTCTATGCTTTAAATGAAACATCTCTTAGGAAAATAACTCTCAGTTGTTTAAAAGAATTCGTTATGCATGTCAACCAGAGATATTTATCAAATTCATTATTTTTAAATTTTTTAATTTGTGTTAATGGACGTCTCAGTGTCTTGCAAATGCAATAAAGGATGATGTAAAATAACTGATATAATGATCTCAGAGAAGCGTTAGAAAAGTTACTGATGTTAAGTGAATCTTGCCCTTATGAAGTGATGGAAAGACTCCATGTGAGGATAGTATATATACAGTTATAATTAAAAAGGCTGCATGAGACTTTATCGAAACGTTGGGGATGTCAAGGAGAGCGTTATTAGAGTGTAGAATTGCTGTCTCCCCAGTCCAAAAGAATATTTTAGTTAATTTACTCCAATGAGTTTGACTGTTGTAGTAGGGAAGATCTTGGGAGTCCACGGATGAGGTGATTCGGGACAGTCTTGACAAGAATGGTGTCTTGAATAATGCCTGTGTGGGTTCGTTAAGATGAGGTCATGCCTGAAAACTCTGGTAACTTATGCTATAATTATTAAAACGCAGAATGTAGCCCCTCGTGGGTTACATTCTGCATTTTAATAATCCTCCCCATGCCGGTGGAAAAGAGCTGAGTTCGAATCCCCTCAATGATGCGAAGAATTTTTATGGGTCTTTTTCAGAATGTGGCTGAGATAGTTGGTCTCAGGTGAGGGTAGTATGGTTCTTCTTCTAGAAAACAGTGAATCAACCACATAACACACAATTTACTGAAATATTTTATACGGCGCAGTTGCTGATGCGTCAGCAACTTAGAAAGTTTGGAAGGGTGATTTACAATTCGACCTACCCCCATATCGCTTCAAAAACTTTAATTGGTTGCATATACTATATATATGGTCCAAAAATGTTAATGCTTCTAAATATAGTTATGCATTTGGGGAACAGAAATTCTGGAATCATATATAAGAGGAGCTAAACGTGTTTCAATACTAAAAAGACAGGCGTTACAATTCGATGTGATATTAAAATTTTAATGTAGTGTAAACAGACTGCTAGAAAAGCACATTGTGTCCTGTACTTGATTTATGGGCCTGCGCTAGTGGGGAGAAAGATCTTATTATCCTTCTTTACAAGGCGATGGACAGGTCATATTCAGGTCTGGAGACATAGAACTTCTGGAAAGGATTCAAAGAAGACCAACCAGACTGATGACGAGTGCAAATCAGTGCACAATGAAGAACGGTTTAGGAGTTGTGGAATGAAAAATTTGACAACTAGACATTTAAGAGGAAATTTCATTGATATGTACTGTATAATGCGCTGCACGGGTTGAGTGATACGAACGAGGCCGGTCTGTTATCCCTCGTAGGTGAGAGGGCACATACCTAAAAGTCTCAGGGAATAATGGAAGGTTGAATCTCATGAAGTTCTATGAGCAGCCCCTCGTGGGCTGCTCATAGATGAACTTCATGTTCATCTATGAGCAGCCCACTTCATCTATTGGCGACCTGCTGTTCATAGATGAACAGCAGGTCGCCAATAAATAATAAATAAATAAATTTTCTGTTTATACTCCGGCACGACAACCAAGTCAGTAGAGTTATACTGGAATAAATTACTTCCCAATGAGCAGATGCACGTTGTCTGGCTAAGTTAAAATCAAAATTGTATTATTATCTTCTGAGAATGAGAATAGTATGAATATTCTATTTATTAATTTTATTATTATTTTTTGGTTAACGCAGAAAAGTACACTTTCTTGTAGTACTTGGCCATGCTACTACAGTAATCTGTATGACGAATTACATAGTAATTCGTCATCCAGAGTACTGGTAGTAGCATGGCCAAATACTACATGAAATACTACAGTCGTCCCCAGTACTCTGGATGACAAATTACGTAGTAATTCGTCATGACCCTGAGCAAAGGGTCATGACGAATGACCCTTTGCTCAGGGTCATTGTACGTACTTTGTACATAAACAGCCGGCTTTATAGTTTTTTTGTACAGCATTTGGTGTTATTATTTATTATTTTTTTAAACCGTTCAGTGCGCAGGTTACTGATGTCTTAATGTTTTACAAATGCAGTAATAAAACAATATGCTTTTCGTTAGTTTAAATGATGCGTATATTTATTTATGCCGTCATCTTTATTTATTAGAACTACTACATAATCACCGGGTTCTTTCAATATTAATCATTTTGGTGATAATTATTTTTGAGTTTTAGGCGCATCAGCGACTTAGATCATATTGCGCCATTGTATGTTATGTCTGTAAACGTGTGTATTCACGGGCTGATTTGCATGTTGTGTGGGCTGAAAAACTAGGAATGACTCACTGGGAAACCCTACTCCATCCTCCTGAGATCAGCTGACTACAGTCTTGATTGAAGAGGATTTTAGAAATTCCTCCAGTCATAGAGGACAATTGAACCCAGACCTCTTGAAAGCACTCTACTGTCACGCAGGGCTTTGGAGGTCAATATATTTGATGATACACAATGTGAAAAATGCTTGCAAGATTTTGAGTTTTTAAGTTTCCTCTTATTTCCTGGTGATTGTCCAGTACCCTATTCGCGTTTTTTAATGTTGTGTTCCCCTATAGGGTTTAGTTTTATATTTTTAAATTTATTTAATTTAGCTGATCTAAATTCTTGGACAAAAGCTGCTGCTGTTTTATTTTATAAATATAGATTTGGTTACTATGGCCTACGCGAGTTGATAAAATAATATCTTAAAAGCAATTTTTTATTCTCATATGGATAATGAATTTCATTAACCCTGTAATATGTCTTCGTTAGGACTAGCGGTTAGAATGTTTTTTCGGCTTATTGAAGAACAAAATTTGCATGATTCTTTGGATTAGAGCGATATTAATATTGTAATATACCCAAACAGCCTCAACAACCTAATAAAATCGGTACATTTCGAATTTCTGTGTTGAAACCAGTCTTCGGAAGTTCAACACACAAATGCGATACGTAGCCAGTTTATTAGGTTGTTGGGACTCTGTTTGGGTCTATTATAATAATTGTCCTCTCATTCCAATAAACAAATTATGAATATTTCACGTGATAAAGTGTCTTTCATTAAACCTCCTTTGTACTGATTCCCAGCTTTTTTCCGAGTATTTAGATTTAGTGAAATGTTTTTTCAAGTTTAATTATTGAACATTTTTTCCTTGATTCTGAGTTATTTGGTCATTGTCTTGCGGTGTTCAGTTATGAGGAGTGGAATTTCAAACGTAGATTTTATAAAAAATAACGTGTTCGAGACAGTTAACTCAACCACGCTTGAAACGAGAGGTTTAGAAAAAACCTTGTTGGGTTTTCATCCTTCAAACAATTCCGGAAAACTTGGTCCGTTAATTCCAATACATAAACCTTATAAGTATTTGGTTTTAATGCTAATTCAAGAAATATTTTTACACATAATAATAATACTAAATAAACTATGCATTTTTGTTACGGTTTACTGCCCCAATGTATGTAATTTATTTTTAAAATGTTCATTGCACTTGCGCAAACAGATGCCCTTTGGTTTCCTATATATAAAGGTTTGTGATTTAAGACGAATACGGATACAAGTATTTTCTGAAAAGTAATAACCAACCACAAAACTGAAATAACAAAATATATTGTCGATGTGAATTTTGTCGTAATATTCTTTATATTTATTCATTCAATTCCCTAATTCATCATATTCTTCCCTAAGCTATCAAATGATTAGACCAGAACCTGCATTCTAGTGTCTTAACTTCACCATCACCATAACGCCAGTTGATTTTCACATCTCCAGAAAATCTTTACACTGCGCTCCTGTTCTTAGAACCATTTTCCATAGGACTCTTTCCAAAGCCTTCATGGGCTGTCTAGGTACTCAAGTAATATATTTGGTATTGATTTTGCATTTGTTCACTCGACTGGCCCCATCACCCCATAATAATAACAATAAAGCTTCTGTTCAAGTTTCCAGATCCAATAAAACATGGATTTTGGTTGAAATGGCATCCGAGCTTGCTATACCATTTTTTATATTTGTAGAATTTAACTATTCCAACAGAATTTCTCTATGAAACGATGTTAGCGCAGTGGTTAACTTGGCAATTTTATACGGACTGGGAACATATTTATTTCGAAACTCTTACCACACAATGCATTAATTTTTTTTCCTATCCGGTAGGATTTTTTCCATTAAGTAAATATTATACGGGTTTATCCGTCCAAGATAAAATTAAATGACCACGGATGATGTTAGAAAGGAGGAGATTAGGATATCGATCTGGTGGAATTAAACTTGTCTTTAGAAAGGATAAGAAGAAAACAGACCTCAAAAGATAAATGGAGAAAACAAGCCCCAAGATACTTGGTTCGGTACTCTATTTCTGTGACATTTCTCCCTCCTACTTCATGGTGAAATAGAGCGAGGACTTGTGTTACTCTCTTTCTTGTTTTTCGAATAATTTTAGAGTTTTGTTTTACATCGATTTTTTTTTTCTTTTGTACTACGCCATCCTTTTATTTGCCATTGCACGCGATGCTGAGCGATGTCAACTAAACATTTCTATTCTGGGAGGATCGGTAAGCTTGGATGCAGACCGAATAAATATGTACGTCTGCATGAAAGGAAAGTGGATATATTGTAAAATCTGGGATGTAAATCACCGTGGGAGAATATTTATTCTTTGCTGGAAATAGTCGATGCTTTCTTAGTGTTCCTGTTTTTGAATTGATTGACTATAATAAGTTCTACATACCCCATCCTTTTATTTTAAATAAGAATTCTCAGATGGTGGACAGTGACCGATTTAATGGTAGTAACTTATTTTTAATATTAAAACATTTGAAATGTTACTTTGTTCTTATCTTATTTTCGTGTTGTATTAAGCCCAGAGTAGAATCGACAAAATTTTAAAAATGGTAAATGTTGTATGGAATCATATTTTAACCCCTCGTTCCTTGTGCATCATATACAGGGACTTATAAATTTATGCTCTCTTGTGTGCACAACTTAAATGTGCACGAGTGCCAACGTTTGACCACGGCAGTAATTAAAATTCTAAGGGTTCAACCAAGAATCGAATTTGTATGCCTGATTCTTCTTGGATGGATCAATCAGAAGAGGAAATACATGCGCAAAGATTTCTTCAACCGTTTCTCTCTGGGTGGTTGGTACATGATATAGTATTAAACTTCATAATTAGGTGATTTAGCGATAGATATTCTTTCACTGAAAAATACAGTACATATGCACTGCTTAGGTAGTACGTTTACTGACAGAACCCGACTATACGCTCATTTATAAAGAGCTAAAGCCACTTATATAATATATTAACATCAGAGAAGACCACAACATCTTCATTATGGTAAAGCTGTGTTCTCACATTAGATTACTGACTCTTCTAGAATTAGTAACACATTCAGGTTGAATAATGGGTCTGTTAAGTAAGATCTCTATTCCCCCTTTTGAATTAAAATTCTCCTAAGGCTTATTTATTCAATTTTCCTCAATTTCTGTGAATAAACTACTATCTTCAAATAACGTACATAACGCTGTCTCGTGGCAGAGCCTATGAAATTTAGATATGAGCTTTTATTTTGTTAGACTTATCAGCAACTTTTAACATTTTAAAGTTTTAACAACGTTGTTTATAATAAAAGATATTTAAAGTGAACATAAAGTAACACAATAGAGAAACATGTAAATTCAGAAGTCCCAGAGCTCGATTTCTGTTATTGCTTTCCTTTTTTCTAGCTCATTAAAGCAGTATTTACCAAATTACTGAATAAAGACTGCAATAAAACAATTTCTCTTGAAGTTTTTTTTTGGTGAGGAAAATGAAAACTTAAAACATTTCAGACCTCGCTGGCCAGAATTTTAGAAAACGAAAGCCGATGATGAGACAGCAAATTAATTGTAAAAAATACCCACCTCACATGTAGCGTAATTGGGATCATTAATAGCACTCAGCTTATACTCCACTAGATGATTAACATTCCAGCTGTCTTAAGGCTGGTCTTAGATTACGCGGTATAGTCAGTCAGAAACTGTCCATTGTTACTGCTCTTCCTTGAAGGAATTTTCTGACTCATTTTATGGCACTGATTTAACTGCGTCTCCACCGTAAAGTTTGTAAACAACCTGAATATTCAAAGGAGGGAACGTTGAATAGAATAAATATTTACTTTAAAACTAAACTCTTATTCTATTCAGTATTTACAAATGTGGTGTACTGAAAACTGAATAAGCATGTGTGTGTGTATCTTTTGTCCCGTGGAATGGAACAAAAATAGGTTTTTATTTATATTTATGCCTTTTACAAGCAGAGTATCAACATACAATATCAAGGTCTCACTCTTAGGACACTACTGGGTATCATATACAGGATTACAACCAACAAACTACCCACAGGGAAGGTGACGACATCTACAAAACCCCCCTTGGAAATATGACCAAAACCTTGCAGGAATTCATGAACAATATCTTCAACGTCACCTTCGAAACCTTAGATGGCCAAGACACCCTAGAACAACGGCTGCTTAGCAATGCCAACGACACCTATCAATCTGACCAGACAGAGGAACCATTCACTCTCCTAGAACTCCAAACTGCAGTCAACAAAATCAGAATCGGAAGAACACCGGGGATAGACATGATAGAGCCAGAAATTGTCAAGAAGGTGGCAGAGTACACCCCAAACCTGCTTCTAAATCTATATAACCACTGCCTCCGTTCTGGCTGCTCCCCAACGAACTGGAAGGTGGCCAGCATTAAGCTCATATTAAAAAACCCATCCAAGCCGCAACATCTACCGAACTCCTATCGTCCGATTGCACTCCTCTCTGTTGTCCTGAGCAAGGTGATGGAACAGATGCTTAGAGAAAGAATTGAGGCACACTACACCCGGGCACAACTCCATGCACCAAACCAATTCGGTTTCAAGCCGGGGAGATCCATCGTCCACGCATTGGAGAATATCCTGGGTCTGGCTGAAAACTGTGATCAGAAATACCTTTTGGTCATCTCGGTAGATTTCGCAGGGGCGTTCGACACCTTATGGTGGCCGAGCGTCCTCGCACGACTGAGAGAAGCGAACCTGCCAGGTAACCTCTTCATCTGCCTCCGGAACTATCTGAGTAACCGAAAAATCACAGTACATGCCCCCTACTGCAGGGTAAAACGCCAAATTTATCGTGCATGTCCGCAGAGCTCTGTTCTTGGTCCATTTTTGTGGAATTACGTCCTCGACAAGTTTCTTCGCCTGGACATTGGAAACGTCCATTCGCCTATGCAGATGATCTCACTTTGATCCTCGCAGCCAACTCCAGCGCTCAGATGGAGAACCTCGCTAACGGAGCTCTAGGAACCCTCCTGATGTGGGCTGAGAAGCACAAATTAACCATCTCTCCAACCAAAACCCAGTCCATATTTATAAAAGGCTATCTAACTCCAACAAAGACCACCACAAATAAAAATTTATGACAGGACGATCAGGCTGAAAACTGAGTTAAAATACCTAGGTGTCATCCTGGATAGAAATTTATCATTTGTCCCTCATCTCAACAACATCCATGCAAAAATAAAAAAGTACACAGCAATGGTCGCCGTGGTCACTCGCCGGGATCACTTGCGCTCTTCTACAAGGCAATCTTCATTCTGATAATCACATACACCTCAGGTGCCTGGTACCGTAAATCCTCAACAGCAGTGAACCGGAGAAAACGGCATAATCCAAAGACCAATCCTTTTGATCATAACACGTGCCTGTAACACAGTGTCAACTCATGCGCTTCAGGTGATTGTGGGGGGAGCTCTACCCCTAGACCTGGAGGTTGCCCATGTGGGTATGCTCTGCCATCTGAACCGTGAACATTAGCACCACATTCATGAACTTTACCACAGATCCTGCCAATGACTAATCCATGGAGAAAAGGAGACTACAATCCCATCTGATGACCATCTGGCAACAACGCTGGACAGACTCCACAAATGGAGAAATTACACGAAAGTTCCTGCCAAGTGTACAAAGTACATATCCACAGTATCCGTCCTAGTTCTCTCCAGGCTTATATACAACCTACATCCTCACAGGGCACGGAACAATCCGCGCTGAAATCTAAATCTACTGGGAATTATTGATGACCCAAGGTGTGCCTGGAGTCCTGGCACCATCTTATGTACGAGTGCCAGTTGTACGAAGATCTCCGTGGTTTACTTGTCACCCAACTTCATTTTATACCTACAAATGAGGATCATTACCTACTGGAGGATGAAATCACCTACAGAGCCTTTTCTGAATTTGCCCAAAAGATGTTTGCTAGATGCCAGACACTTCCGCCACCTGCTGATCCCAACCTACTGGATCCACATTAGATATAACCTCAAACCCTGGTCAACCTGCCACAAGGAAATCACACAGCCTGGAAGAACCAGGCTGTAACAATAAAAGTGCAAACCAACCAGTCACTACGTCATCCTCACCACAAAGAACAGGACATCAGTCCCAAGAATGACCACCAAAACCGGACCAGACTCACTGAACGGACCCTCTACATTTTAAGTGACAATTGGACGGGACAGGTGTCTCAAGTGCGACCAGACTCAGACCATAACTAGGACAAACTGGAAGATGGGACACTGTTCCCATGAGAGACATTTATTAGACCGGACTGGACTCACTGAACGGGAACTCCTAAAAAGACTTGCCACAGCTTTGATGTTCAAGGCCATCTTGACGCTGAAAACCACGTTCCCTTGCATGGTCCTTTTTTCCCCTTTCCTCCAAGCGGGGGGAGGAGCTGACGGTCTCTTTATTTTCTTTCCCCACTGATCCCTCCTTTCCTCTGGTGGGGCATTGGCCTGCCCCACTGACACCTTGGGGTCGCCTTCTCTGTTGACCCCATATTTCTGTCTGTTTCCCCCCAGCCTTCAGTCTCCTCCC
Source organism: Mastigoproctus giganteus (assembly GCF_048544385.1). Taxonomy (NCBI): domain Eukaryota; kingdom Metazoa; phylum Arthropoda; class Arachnida; order Uropygi; family Thelyphonidae; genus Mastigoproctus; species Mastigoproctus giganteus. Next base: position 72,133,402 of record NC_143577.1, read on the forward strand.
TGTTCTCTCTCTTAAAATTTACATGGCTAGTGTTCAAACCGACCCCTAGTAATCGTACCCCACACTCAAAAACTTAATTAACACAATTTTTAATTACCTCGGCTAACCATATTTCTGCTCCCCGAGTCAATCCAGTCAATCCCGAGTTCGGGATCGCATTCCTCAAGGACATCCCATGCGACTGCTTGAGCCGCATAAGCACACTTTTCAGGATTAAGGTATTTTGACGCTGTAATTGTTTTGGTTGTGACTTTCCTTCTACCAGAAGTGATGGGCATTTTTATTTGCACAGAGAGAATGATGGGGTTATGATGTAACGTCAGAAGTGGAGTGCCCCAAGGATCGGTTCTTGGACCATATTTTTTCTGATTTTCATAAACAACATCGACGAAGGGATAAATAGCGTGATGCCAAAATTTGCAGACTATATACAGTTTGGGAGAGTAGTTAAAGATCATTGCCAAGCAGCTCTCCTTCATGATGATTTGAACAGGCTTCGCGAATGGTCAGGAAAGTGGTAGCTATGTTTTGATGCAGCAAAATGCAAGGTCTTACGCTTGGGGTACAGCAACCCCAAAATAGCGTACATTTGGTGGGGATGAATTAAAAATAGTAGAGGAAGAAAGGGATCTAGGAGTTACAATACGGGCAGGCAGATATTAAGTTTTCTGCGCAGCGTAAACAGGCCACCAGGAAAGCTTATGGTGTCCTATGGATGATTTATCGAACAATATCCTGTAGAGCCAGGGAAGTCATAATCGCAGTGTATGACTGCGTTATGGAGACGATTTGGAACACTGTGTCCAAGTATGGAGGCGATCCTCCCGCCACGTACGTGGAGAGAGGATCGCCCAGTGATGCTGCTCTACTTGCAGATTAATATCACTGGGGTCCAACGCTCATGCTTTGGTTCCAGGGTTGCATCATTGGAATCAGGCTTATGCAGCCGTGCGCCGCGACCCGTGGAAAGTCGGAAAGGGTTCCCTGGTGGTTTTGGGGTACAGCCATAATACACCACTTTGTTCCCTGATTCACCAAGATTGGAAGGTTCGGGATCTGTCCGACTGGTATCATAGTGTTTGGTGAAAGGCGCCACCGGTAGTTTCCCACATCTGTGCCATGGTACTTTGTGAAGAATTCCAGAATCGCTGTAAAAGTCAGAAAAAAGTGTAATGTCTGGTTTGTGTCAGAGTAGTGCTATATTCTGTTGTTCTGTCTCTGGCTGCTTGGCCGCAGGGCCTCTTAGGGGCACCCTACGTTGCCTGCCACTACCACTGGGAGGTGAGCCAGGCTGCCCATTATACTCTGGCTGGCCTCCGCCAGGGTTGCCCGAGCTATTTGACGGAGACCAAGTAAAAAAAAAAAAAAACCGGAGAGCTGGAAGAGAGGGGTATAAAAGAAGAAAGGATTGAAAGGGGAATGAATTTGGGTGGATTGACAGGGGAGAATTAATCCACCCTAGCTTAGACGAAGTTAGGGAAAGGGCGAGGGTTTAATAGTCACAGGGACTCTTCTGTGTAATCGCCAATGGCATAGTTGTTTGTTTGGTTTTTAGGAGCATTAGCAACTAAGGCCATATTGCTCCAGGATATGCGGTGGTCATTCCCTGACCTTTCCGCATCCTCCGTTTTTGGTGGTGACGGGCTCGAACCCCGGTCTAATCAAGAAGCGTGTGCTACGCACTGCTGCTCCTTCCCACCTGGCTAAGGAGGCGTGCAATGGCATAGTACTTGTAGATCTCGGACTGTGGTGACTGCAGCAATCCCGCACCTAAATCGGTGCCAGCAGTACATCCTACCCATTTCGGGTTTGCAATGAATTTTAAATCTCGCACTCCGAGGAGTGCCAGCATCCCGTACCTTGGATGGTGCCTGCAATAAATTCTACCCTATTCAGGTTAGCATGGTCCTGTCTGTGTTGTTCTGGGGGAACATTATTATTATTTTAGGGTTGCCCGTAATTAAATACATTAACACGTATTTGTGTCTGTAAATTGCGTATGTTCCATGGTCAATTTGCCTGTTTTGCTGGACGAAAAAACCCCAGTTACTGGGGAGAAAAATCTTGCTATATACGCCTGAGACCGACTAACTCAGCCACAGAGTGAAAAAAAGCCCATTAAAGTTCCTCGCGTCATCGACGGGATTCGAACCCAGGCCTTTTCCACTCGGTGTGGGGAGGACGGTGACGATACCACTGTGCTACCGCGCAGACTGTTCTTGGGGAATAGAGAGTTATCCCACGCTGGTCTGGTTTAGTTCTTGGGCTCTGAGTTCTGCAGTCTTAGCTCGCCTAAGTGCAAATGTTTCCTGCGCGTAGGTGGTTAATGCCGTATAGGTATTTTCCTCGAGTAGCAGAGTGAATTCTTGATTGTGAGGGTTCCTCTGCATTGTGGTGAGCAATTTAAGCCTAACGTTGTGGTAGCTGTGACACTCGTACATGGGGGTGCTCCCAGGACTCCTCTTCGTCCTAGTGGTAACGTGGATCATTCTCGATTCCCATGTCCGTCAGTTTTTGTTGGAAGGATCCATACCCGGTGATGATAAAGGTCGCTTGGAGACCAGTAGAAAACCAGGGTGGAGGTTCTGGGCGAGTTGTACTTATAGATGGAAGGAATCGTTTTGTGATGGTCCCCTTTGTTGTGTCCCAGTCATGTTGCCATATCCCTTGTAGGTGTTGGGTTATCCGTTGTCTTTCTTGTCTGGGGCCGTTTGTGATGTCAAGTTGAACATTAAGCAGTTGGGTTGGAACTCCCTTCCTTAGAGATAGAAAAGCCCTCTTTTAACCACTTCTAAGTATAGTGGCTGGCATCCAGTTATTACCTGCTGGTATCAATTGGCAAGTGGTTCTTATTGCTAGGGTAAACTGAACTCCATTCCAATAAGCCACCTTTCCTTTGGTCGTAGAAATGTATGATGCGCTAAGCGAACTAGGCTTCCCATTGTCGTACGCATGCCAGCTAGTTTGCGAGTGGGTGTTCCCTCGTAGGGCTCCGTGGTAGAAGAGGTACTTAGGGCATCAGAAATTATTTTAAACTTATGAGTTATTTAAATTCATCCTTTTTCTTTTGGAGTCCCAACAAGGCCGCTCAGATGAAAGTGATAACGTCAGTGCAAAAAGACGCAGAGCGGATGATACTACATCACTGATGCCGACCGGGCTAGCCGGGTGGGTAAAGTGCCTTTGGGTTGCCTACCTGGCAACCCAAAGGTCGCGGGTTCGAATCCCGCCTCGGTCTTGGATCAAAGTACTGCAAAAACCTTGGGAGGTGCATTATGGCCACATAAGCCGATGCGCCAACAACTACCAAAAAAAAAAAAAAAGATATATATATCACTGATACCATCGGAGAGCAAGCAGTTGGCAAAATGTCACCCTTCTTCATCTAGAAAAGAATAGATGGGTTTTCATGATCCTCAAATGATGTGAGAAAATTACGATCCGGATACCTTATAATGGAAGCCTCGTGTGTCAAACATGCCCAAAATTTCTGAAAGTCATCGATAGGAGGAGTATCTATCACCGTAATCTCCCATTGAACCCCTAAACTCTGGACTCTTCACTTGGTGTCATATCAAAGTGGAATCTTCTTCATGTCTCTGAAGAAGTGATCTGCTCAAAATTGAAAGACCAAGGAGTGAGCTGTCAAGTGAATATCGATGCCGAAGGATGGCAATTTCATCCTTATTCGAGTTCTCATTCTTTATATTCAACACCATCGCCTCCAAGTTCCATCAAAGCAGGCTAATTAAACTGTCTAATAAGGATCTACTTTCCAAATCCGCTGAAGAGTTTGAAGTGCCAAAATTATGGCCGCTCACAAACAGCCTGTCCTGGTAACCCTGTTGCTCGATGCAGTGGCAAAATTCACGAGAGCATGGAGAGCATGTTCATCTCTAAAGCCAATCTGTGCAAATTGCCAAGGCGTGCAACCTGCATACTCTCGAGCATGCCAGAAATGAAAGGAAGAGAAAGAAATAAAGAAACTGAAATCATAACATGATTTTTATCATGAGGTACAGAAACGCATCCAACTATTAAATAGTAATTTCCAAATTCCCTAGAGATTTGAGAGACTTTTAAACGCCTGTTATTCAGCACAGGGGTTTCCACAGCTTGACACATTTCTGGAATGGTCGCTGTCATAGGCCTTCCTTGACGTAGATCCTCTTCGATGGACTCTCTACCCTACTTGAATTGTTTTGACCAGAATTTCACCTGGTACTGTGAAGATGCACCGTTGCCATACACAGCCACCATTCTTTCATGAATGGCCTTTGGTCCATTTCCTTCTTTGGTAAGAAACTTGATGACTGAACGATGCTCCGATTTCATATTTCACTTGATAGACACCTGTATCAAAAATCCATATTTTGATACAGGTGTCTTTCTTCTTTCTGTTACAGCAGCACAATCTAAAAATATAGTAAGATCAAAATTTGTATCAATCAAGTTGAGATATGTAGGAACCTGATAAATCATGAATCACTTTATGATTCATGATGAATATAACTATGGGAAATACTTTAGATAGATAATTTATTGAACGTCCCTCGTAAGGTTCTGCGAGGGGTTAGTAAAACGAACTAGGGTGGAATTCCACTGTTATAAAGAATTTCAGAACTAGGGGTCATAAATTAAAATTACAGGGAAGAGGTCTAAACAAGATTGTAGGAAGTTTTCTTATAACCAGGGAGTTGTTGATTCCTCGAACAAGTTGCATCTGTAGGTAGTTAAAGCTGACAGCTTGAATAAATTCGAAGGTCAACTGTATAGTTACCTCCGCGAAGCGGGAAATGCATATTTGTTTTCTTATCTACGTTTTCGTTTTTTGCCCCGTGCAGCAAAAGCCTTTGGCCTTGCACTACATGGCTAATATTAATAGTAATAAGGATTCAATGTTATACAACCTCGTTATACAATCATAAGAATTTCAGGATTTCGAAATGCCCCAACTTTTAAGCAAATATAATAATAATCAAATAAATAAATACTATGAAGTTCGTTGTGTAAAAAATGAATATTTAGTGATTCCATGAAAAGAAATATACTTTTCGAATTCTTAAAAAAAATACAGTATACATATATTTATATTTTTAGTTGAATTAGCTTTGAAAACTTTAAGACGTCTAAATCACATCTGCTGTATCTGTGGATTAGACAAACCAATCTCCAGAACATTTGTTCTGAGAGGATTGTCTGAGTTTTAAGATAAAAACTCTACAACCAGTTTCAGACCAGTCAACTCGAAAGGACTGGGCTTGAATTTCTAGAGCACTTCTAATGTAAGGAAAATAATGTAAAATATTTAAAAAAAAAACTGCGCAAAATTGTTATATAAGGCATAGTTTTATATAAAAAGTTATCTGCGTATTTTTAAAGAGAAATGTTGAATATGCTAAATATAAATACCACCAGAAAATAACTAATAAACGGGAACCATTTTAATAGAAATGGCTTCTGTTTGTTAAGAATTTATAATTGCATCTCAGAAATCAACAGGCACCGAAGTGGAATTAATTATTTGAGGTAATGTAGAATAGTTGTTGGTGATTTTCTTCAGGAAATTAATTCGAAGTCAATCATCATTAATTCTCAGCCATCTCCGATATCCAGCACTCTAGCGAAGGTGCAAATTCTGTTTTACTCCATTCTCAGTGATTCATCTGGTTAATTTAACCAGGTGACGAATGTAGGTGACAATTCTGTTAATAAATTCTACAGAAGGCCAATCTATTCTGCATGTACAGCAATCGCATTAATTTCCAAGTACATTGTAAGAATTTCCGGATTATTTTGAAAATAATAACTCAGTGATATCTTCAAAGATAGTTTCGTGTTAAGATTTGTAAAGACCGGAAAATTGATATGATTTTGATGATGGAACGTGATTTTATCAGAAGTAAACATTCAGTTGTCTTCTGGATAGCGTTAGCAGCTGTAATGGGTTGACGACAATGGCCAGCTCATTTGTAAAGGTGTCAGAGAGAGAGCTAGTGCTCACATGATTCCCTGCGGATTACTCGCTGTTGGCAGCTGGGGATCTGAGAAGCTGATGTCCATTTCAATAGATCTATTAGTCAGAGAGTGAGCAAATGTCAGCGTTAGAATGGAACTTTGCTGTAATTTCTAGGGAATTTCATCACTCAGATAGCTGAGTTTGCTAATGGCAAATTATATTAATTCCAGACAGCAGCTTAACCCTCGTATTACATAGACTTCGTCTGCAATTAGTCTACCGACGTATTTCCGTCGATCAGTTGCATTTACCTGATCCGAATCGGAAAAAAAGTTTTTATTCAGTTAGAAGTTGTCCTGTCTGCTGCGAACTATTAACCATATTCACATATTAAATCATTTGGAATATCTGTATTTGAAAGAAACACGTGGGTATCAAAATTTCATTATAGGAAATACTTTATTATACATTAAGAAGATTTATTTTAATATTTTGAAAATCTTCAACTCTTTTATAGCTACACGAATGTAGAAACCCATATCACTATTTTTATAGTATTATAATTCTTCTAAGTTTTTTTTTTTTTGTCCAAACAAAGAGGATATTTCACCTTAGGTGATTGAGAATACTCTGCTTGAATGTTTTTCTAAATTGCTGGCTTTATGCTGTGATTTTCCATGGTCTTTTGTTCCTCTGCATTAGCCTCGGATCAACCTCAGAATAACTACGCGAAAACCCCCTGCACATCCGTTTAAGACTAACTGAAACCATAAGTGTAAAAAGCTTTAGAAATTCTATCTAAAGGGGACTCCAACTCAAAAGTTTTCAAACGGGTGCTGTGACTAAACTACTATACCAACACTGAGGTCCATTTGGAATCCAAATACTTGAATTGAAAGCACTTTACCTGTTTAAAGTTTAGAATCTATTTACCATCAATGGATTCTAAAAATCATGCGTTTAGCGAATGTTTTCTCCACCGCTTCTTCAGTGATGGCAATCCCGCCTTTAAAATACTCAAAGATGAAAGTAACTCCTGATTTTTAGACTATCGTGATAAATAGATTCTAAACATTGCACATGTCGAATTGTCTTTATTTTATTTGAAATTAAAACACTTCATTTCTCTTAAGTTCATAGTGAAATGGTTTTTCGTGAAATTTTACATTTGACTCTTCAGAATTATTTGTAGGGTCATCCAGAATTCATTAAAATCAGAGTAATGAATATAGGACTGTTTTAAATGAATGTTTCGGGTTATATTCAATGGGTTTCTTCAAATTTCATAACGCATCTGCTTAGACTGCTATTGAAAGTAGGTACAAGGAAAAAATACGAAGCGTTTGAAATGTAAAGAATTACCTGTTTTATTTTGTGGTGGGCAGTGGTGGATTAAAGTGCGGGCTAGCAGGGCTCTTGCCTGGAGCGCCATTCTTAAAGGTGGCGCCAGATTTTACAAATCATGAAATATAGATATCCTCAGTAAAGGAGCGCCAAAAAATCTTTCTGCCTGTGGAACTAAAGTACCTTTGCCCGACCCTGGTGGTAGATTACACTCCCGTCATGCAGTTCGCACGTGACGTTAGTAAAATCGTTCCCAACAATTATAGAGAACACTCTTTTAATTCTTAATAATTTGTTTATTTGTTTTTCTGAAGAAATTAAGGCCATGAGGTGTCTCCGTTTCGTGCGTTCTGTATGCAGTTTTTTTGTTTCGCTAAATAAAAAGCCGAAGTTTCTGGAGGGAGTGAGGGATTAGAAGGCTAGTGGAACCGTCGCATGAGACTAATTAACTCACAAATTGTGTAAAAAATGAAATAATTTCCACCTGTCTAGACAGGATTTGAAACCAAACTTTTTCTATGCTGCGTAGAAACATGATGATCGCAACCACACTACTACTCGCGAGGGCGATTATTTAGTAATATATAAAAGTAGCAAAAAGTTCATTGTACGTAAATCTTTTTAAATTATGTAATAAATCACTAATTGCACAGCACCATAGTAAAGATAAACTATAAGAGATTGCTTTGTAAAATGAAACATTATATTCCTTTGACAGCAGGAAGTCTTTCACTCTAAAATGTTCTTCGTAAAAGCAGTTAAAAAAACTGTACTTTGGGAAACGTGTTTGACTTAACATACCCGTTAAACATCGATGGCAAGGACCAGGGTGGTCATGTAAAATGCAGCTTCTGGGCTCAACAAAGTGTCTTGTGTGGATTTTTACCGAACAACATCGGAGGAATGTAATGAAAGTTGATAACTCGTTGTCATGCAACAGAGCTGACGGAATCCTCCCAGAAGAATCAGTTGGTAGTTCCAGCTGCTGAATTTTTCATTGTGATGCTGCTGCTGCTTGTCTTATAGCTAAAAGGATGTGTTTACCAAGTCAGATATTTTCTCAGGTATGCAGAGCCGTCAAAGGCCACACGTATGAATTTAAAACTATATTTGTGGCAAAGGTACGATATTTTAATTGACGTGTACAACTGTCTTGTTTCTGTGGAATTTTACTTTCATATTTCATCGCATTTATTCTCATCACTTAACTAAGCTTTTTTTTATTTTTAAGCTAAAGGAAAATTTAAAGTTGGAATTTTCCGGATCAAATTATCAACATTTAGAAATCTTACATGCACTGCTTAACACGAAAATCTCTTGGGAGTACAACTTAAAAAGTGGTTTGATGGTCATGATCAGATCTTCAGAAACCAGACAACGTATTGAATTCTGTCTGCTCGCTAATTGCTGGGCTGCACTTTATTTTGTATGAAAGTAAAATCAGTAGAATAATAATTTCCTGGGAGGCACGAAAGTCGTGCATAAGCATGTTTTTCTTCTTTGATCTTTTAATGTTGACATTTCATGGGGACTGAATGAGTTTAAATTTCAAGATATTATGCTACACTACCCAACCAGCTTATTAGATAATGCAGGACTTTCCGATATTCGGACATCTTTCCATCGGAGGCGAACTGAATAGCACGTGATGCAGTGGATAGCCTTACGTCACACATATAGAAAAAAAATGCAGTGCCTCGGTGGCGTCATTAAGGAGATCTGGGTTCGAATTGCTTTAAAGACTGGAGGAATTCTTAAAGGCTTCTTTAATCGGGGATGTTGATAGCTGATCTGAGATGGAGATAGAGTAGGATTTTCCGTGAATTATTAAGATGCTGATGCACTGTAAAACCAACAGCAGCAGCAACGGGTTACACCTTCGATCTCACAAGAGGCATGATAATAGATGCTGGCACAATGGAGTATCGTTACAGGCGGTAGCCGAGTTCATCTATTTGTCCACGCAGATAGCATCTGTGATCTTCAATCAGTGGCAACGCTTCAGATCTGCAGTTCAGGAGACAACATTGCAGTCAATTATCAAAATTTTCAAAAACGAACAGCAGCAGAAACCCATTTCTACCAGCACAGCAGGCAGAAGATCTGGACAATGGTGTACACACAGTTGTATGCTGACCTGTGAACGGAAGAGACGAACCTGTTTGTAGTTGTCACCTGATCTACCCCAATCATATAAGGCAACCAGGTCAGTCAGTCGGAGTTATAAGTGCGGAAGCCGACCGGGCTAGCCGAGTGGGTAAAGTACCTGCCCGGCAACCCAAAGGTCGCGGGTTCGATTCCCGCCTCGGGCTTGGATCAAAGTACTGCAAAAACCTTGGGAGGTGCAATATGGCCACAGAAGTCGATGCGCCAACAACTACCAAATCAATCAATCAAATAAGTGCGGAAGTTAACTTTGTTAAATTTTTGTTACATGCTAGTAAATTCGAACTTTTTTTTTAAAATAGTTTTTGGTAATTGTAGTTGAACGTGCTTATAAAATATCCCCTCCTTGAGTTAATTCAGCAGATAGCTTTGAGTATGTAAGCGTGATTATAAAATGAAATCTCGCTGACAGCTTATAATGCCTCTATTAAAGGAAGAATAAGAACTTTATTTTGTCCGAAAATCAGGTGATAAGGAAAACAGCTTTTGATCAAAGCAAAATTTCGGTTCAATATGCTTTCTCCATTCCCATTTAAAATTTTCCCAGATAACTTTGCACACTTTAGATATGAACATAGTGAACGCTTTCATCAACATATTGCTATACAGAAATGTTATCAAGGAAGGTGTAGTTCAGCATGCCAGTAGACCATTGATGGATATTAATCAAAAAAGCTCTTAATCATTGAAAAAGCAAAAACAAAATAAGGACTATCTTTTTATGCCGTTTATTGTTAATACTTGTTAAAATTTCAATCAGCGTAACCTTGCATTCCTCTTTAAATCTCTGGACGTTAGAGAATATCTGACTTCAAATTTGGATTCACTTCAATTAAATTCATAGAGTAGACATATTTGTGGAGGCAACATTTTTTAAAATTTGTTGTTCAGCGTTATTTATTATGACAGATGCAGGAAGATATGGAGAAAGCTATGCGAAGAAATAGGTATTAAATGAACTATGCCCTCTATCTTGGCCACTCTTAGTACTGTTACCCTTGTGGGATTTAATTTCCTGGTATATCAAGGACACTGTCGTTATTCTAAAGGTTCCTGTAATGAGGCAGGTGTATCTGAACGCTTTTGGGGGTGAAGGGTCTTCTGGAACGAGGTATCCGAGACAGACCTTAGCAACCAATGAATGCGATGGAGATAAAAGGTCATGCAAAAACAGGAATGGAGCAACATCCTCAAGTTCATCGTATGCATACCGATAATGTGCCACGCTAAACGAGACAGAATGGAATTTATTGAAAAGTAAATTACCGAGAAACAGTTTGAAAAATTCATTTAAATAACATAACTAGTACTATGTAAATATAATATTAATGTTAATGAATTGATTTCAAGATTTAAATTGCACAAATTATTTCTCGGTCCGCCTTGTATTTTGTTAGGATAATATAAAATGTGTGATAGCTTTCAGAAGCAGCGTCTTCCTTGCTTATTGCTAATTCAAAAGTCTGAAGTTGACATTCCACAATTATAGAATTTGATTACAGATATTAAATTCCCATAGAGTTTTTAAAAAAAGGTCATTGGACGTGCTTCCAGTAATCATTTAAATTAAGATGTCTCCTTATTTGTGTTAAACTATCTAACATGAGATGCAGCATCTTTAAATATTATGTTACCACTTATTATTAAGCACGGTAGAGGGGAATAAAAAACATAAGATATTTTTTAGCTCCAAATAATTTCATTTCGGTTTACATCTTCGTTCACGCTGAAAAGTCTGAAGGGGGTAATGAATTCAAAATTATGTTCGTTGGCTTTTACAAAAATCTCTCTGGATTGCATTATGATTTTTATCATTCTTTTCACTACAAATTAAAATCATTTCATGCCCTTCTAATTTGTAGTTTCGAGATTAAAAGAGATTCTGATTAATTTTTTTTTTAAACTCGTTATTTAAAGTAAGAACGCATGCACACACTCCTGGATAAATTAGTAAACGCCGTCTTTGAAAAGCTTTTTTTTTTATAGAAATCTCTAGTAAATTTCAAGCGAAATTCCCATTTGTATCTTTTAATTAACATTTGGAACAATATCAACAGATTTAAATAAACATTCCTGCTCGTTTACCGTGCATGAACTGGAAAGATTTAATTCCACTAACAAATACTCCACGCTACTTTTGAGGAGAAAAAACAAGAATCTCACGCGTACTCTCTATTTTTCCATCCCAGGTGAAATACTACGCTGCAGGTACAATCTTGTAAAAGGGGTGGAGTTAATTACCTTGATACATATGCGGGTTATCACGTAGCAACAGGAAACTCTGGTTTGTTTTCTACATGTTGATTTGTTTTGTGCTAATTTCTCTCTGGAGAGGGCATTGGACTGTGGAGCAATGAGCCACACAGTAAGTGAATGAATTATTCGTAATTTGTGCCATAGTGGGGTTGTTCTTTGGTAATGTTCTCGCCTCACAAACACATTAACTATTTCAAAACTGTGATTGTTATCGCCCGGAACGTCTCCTGTTAATTGTCTAGATTTTTTTTAAGATGGATGTAAATAACAAATGGTGCTAATTTAATTTTTAAGTTGCATTTGGTACATTGACGTTAAGGTATGAGTTACAGTCAAGGGAGGTTTTCTAAGTAAAATTCGCAAATAAATTACTTCTTTCAAGTCAAGATGATGTTACTTATTTATGCTGGAAATACCAACAATAATATCGTGCTTGTCTACCCCGTTCAGAGATATTATTCAAAATTTCAAATGGTTACTTTTAACTGGAGTTTGTCACTCATATCCGTATGTGTTTCTGGATATGATTACTATGATTTCTGCAGTTGCGCTAGTACGGAGTAAAGATAGGAGAAAAATCATCAGAAGGGTCAAGATCCGCTGGCTTCTCTGCATTCGCCCCAAACAACGTCTTCCCCTCTCATCAACAAACGCCCAAAGATCAGTTTCACTTGGACTGTAGCGTTCACAAAATCGCTCCTTATACGCAGTGATATTTTACTTGATCGGTTTCTTCATCTCGATGAAATTAAACTGAATGTCAGGTTCTGCTGGATACCCCGGCACATTGGAATACCAGGAAACGAACTCGCATATCAAGCAGCAAGGTATCCTGCTAGCTTTCCATCTCAGTTCCTTATAAATGATTACAAGCCAATCATACGATGGATATGTACCGACTTGTGGTCTCGAATATGGCACACCCAGATATACTGTATAACAAATTTCTTGAAGTAAAACTGAATCCACAAGTGTGGAGATCCAGTTTCTGATTAAACAGACATAAAGATGCCATGCTTGCGAGAGCGCGAATTGGCCATGCACATTTGACGTACCACTTTTTACTGCTAAAGGAAGAGCCCCCACATTGCTTGCACTTCAGTTCCTTAATTACGGTTAAGCATATTCTCATTGAGTTTACACATTACCATTCAGCCAGAATCGCATATTTCAGAGCACTGCTTAACTCTATACCAACTGACTCATATTATTGAAGATGAGACCAATTTATTAAATTTTTTTTTAATTACCCAAAAATGATCAAATTATATAATCACTTCTAGATTTACACTGAGTGATCACTGAATTATAACCACCCCTATGAAAACTGAATGCGACCCATTGACCACGTGAGGTACGAGAGTGCGCAGCTACTCGACCTACGTAGCATAGATAAGGTGTCAATGGTTCAGTCGGTAGTAAAATTTCGAGCGTGATGAGTAAAAGGAAGGATTTATCGGATTTTGATAAAGGAACAGATTGTGGGAGTTCGACGAGCTGGTGCCTCGATTTCCCAAACGGCTGAATTGGTGGGGTGTTCGAGAGTCACCGTTGTTAAAGTGTACCAGGACTGGCGTCAAAATGGTCAAACAACGACCCGACGGCAAAACTGCAAAGGTCAGCGAAAGGTTGATGTTAGAGGTGAGCGTCGGGTCCGACGACTCGTACAGGCGAAGAGGCGCAGCATTTGTTGAAGAGTTGACTACCCAACACAACATGGGCCAACCCGGAACAATATCTGACATGACCATGCGTCGCACGCTCGCACGTATGAGCTATACCAGCAGACGACCCCTATGGCAACCTCTCCTAACCAAGTTTATCGGCGTAAAAGACTCGCCTGGTGCAAAGAGCATGCAAGTTGGATGTTAGAAGACTGGAAGAAGGTGTGCTGGTCGGATGAGTCACGTTATTTACTCCACACCGTGAATGGTCGTGTACGCATTTGGCATCAACAACATGAGGCTGTTCATCCATCATTGATAGTATCAAAGGTGCAGGCCGGTGAAGGCGGTTGTATGGTGTGGGGCATGTTTCACTGGCAGGAACTTTGACTCCTGGTTCATGTGGACAACGTATCACTGGTCTCGTGCAATTTGTCCATCTTGCGTGTACCATGAAATCTCCACTCTAACAACATAATCCAGCCCCCCCCTGTTAAAAATGTTTTTATTTTTGTTTGTCAGCTTTGTTTAACCATATATGATCACTCATTTGGATGGTCTTTTAAAACTGGAGGCATCCCGCTTAATATCAGGGAAAAGAGGGAGAATAGATAGATGGTAAATGCTTTAAATGTGATTAATTCTTTCACATTTTCCACTGTTATTTAATGCAATCGCAAAGAAATATTTATACTTCAGCCATAAATACTGCCCTCTGAAAAATCTGCATATGGAATTTAAAAAGAAATCGTTGGTAATAATGGAGAAACGTATTAAAATGGCACTGGGATTGAATATTGCATAAACCGGAAACTTTGTGAACTACTGAGCGAAAAAGGGATTCCCAACAACACTGTTGATAACGCTTACCACCACGGTTACTACTTCAGTACCAACAACTGTGACATCTAAAATTACAGTTCGGTCAAAATTCAAATATTTCAGATTCTTACTTTTCTTGCTCTGCAAGTAATGCAATATCCACTAATATTGAAAATTTTGCGATATTCTAATGAAACCACTGCAAACAGAACAAAACCTGAGCTGTAAAAGTTTGAAAGAACCCTAAAAATGCACGTTCTTTCAGTGACTTTAAATGATATCCTTATCTTTGAAGTTGGCCTATAAAAGTATTATATATTTCCAAGTAACAGCACCAAGAGCTGGTGTCACGTTTGTCGATAAGCTGGATATATAAATTAGCATAGACCGGAAGCGTACACATTCTAGCCAGATGTTCCTGACTTGTCAGAGGGTTCTCGTTTTAATGCACATCCTATCAATATATAGATCGGAGGGAGATTTTATCATATCATATCACAATCATTATCATACTAACAGCTGAAAGTACAAGTACAGCTGCTATAAATGTATTATAAAATTAGACTTGCACATTTTAAAATATAATGTTTAGTGAGCTACCCCAAACAAAGCAGATATCTCAATAATATTTTCACAATTACGAAAACCATTTTAACTTCGCGCTTTTCCACTGATTTAAATCGAGTTTTTATGGATTTCACAAGAGAAATAAATTCCTTTATATTTAATTGGAGCGAGGTGGACCACAAGAAACTCTGACATATTGTTTGTAATTATTCTTTGATCATATACTCCGCAAAAATCTAAGACATCAGATATCATTCAAAAAAAAAAAGCAGAAAAAATCGGACTGACAGCAAAAAATACCAGATGTTATTGTAATCCACTTTTGCATGTAGTTCGAGGAATCAAAGCTGACTGCACGTATTCGTTTGATGTAATTAGACAAAAAAACCACCCTATGTGTAAGAGTACCTCATTACATCAGCAACAGAGTTCCTTCCTGTTTAATATGCGTGCAAAGTTAATTATTATAAGCAATTAAGACTCTCTCTTACGAACATCTCGAGAAATTTCCTGCATTTCTGCATAATAGTGCAAATTATATTCACAAGAGTTTACGTTCTTCGTATAATTAATAAACACTAGTAGTGGTATGGAATGGGATAAGGTAGCGGTGTCCGCTCCCCTCTTAGAAACTTATGACGAAAACATATTGAAAATATTTAATTTTAACAATTCTAGAGAAAGCGTTTCCAACTACAATATTATAGAAGGAAATTTCTTAGTTAGGGAGAATGGATCCTTCCCGTTCTGCTTCGTAGGATAGTGGCTATGCTATAATATAAATTAGCATATTGTAATTTATGTATTACTTGATAGTTAGACACGTAGACTTGTCAACTTACAGCTTACTTTTCATTTATTTCAACTAAATGAAAAATAATACCCATTTCCGTGTTATTTTAATATGGATGGTCGAAATGAAGGGTATTCAAGAGGCCTAAGATCTCATATTTCTATAAGGACTACCCTGACGTCTAATATCTCTTGACACATAACAACAATGACTTCCTCTGCATCATCTAAAAAACATCTACTCATCCTGTACAAATCTCAAATCCGCCAAAATATGGAATATTGTGCCCACATTTTGGGTGGTGTCTCCAAACCCTCGTTCAGGCTTCTAGATTCAAAAGAGGGGAGCTAGATTAATTGATGATCCGTCTCTTACAATGTCTCTTCAACCTTACCTTTGTTCCATAGATGTTCTGTTTCAGCTGCATGCCTTTTCTGTAGATACTTCCATGGGCGCAATTCTTAATTGGTATCTGTGCTCTTTCAAGCCAGTGCCTCAACCAGTCAGCATCCATTTACTGTACAACACCAAACTCACAGAACCAGCTTTTCTTCTTGCTCATTCTACTTCTGTTTTCTGGAACAACATTCCTTCACTTGTATTTCCTGAAATTTACAATCCACTGAAATCCAAGTCTAATGCCAACAAGTATCTTGAGTCTTTTCAACCTTCAAACCTTCTAATACCTTTCCTGTTTGGGAGTTTCATAAAAAAAAAATGATATAACGCCTCCTTCCCACAGAGGAGATTCTGCTAGGAGAGTGTTCATTCCAGCAAAATACAAAATTTTAAAAATTCATAATATATTTAACTATATCCAGATTTTATTTAAAATTACACACTAGTAACAAAAGGTCACACCGTGCATGCAGGAAGGCCATTCTGTTTTATAAAGAAGTTAATGACAAGTAGGAAATTTTAAGCAGGGGTCCTGCGAAGTTTTTGTCAGCCAGATTTCTCTTTCTCTGGTTATTACACCAAAGAAATAAACAGATAAAAATATTCCAACGTTTCGAGGATTATTTTTTTTGCTGCTGTTTCAGTGTGGAGGATCATTACTTTGGAATTAAGCTTAAAATTGGAAAATGGAATTTTAAAAGAGAATAGTATAACTTAAGTTGTGATACCGCAAATTCGTATACCGGATTGTGAATCGAGAGTGGCTAACCAGGACTGCTTTCTTTGATCTATTAAGCATGGAGTTGTCACGTTCAATAAATAAAGCGTATCTGAATAGTCAGAGAAGAAATGAATAATTATGTGGCTTTCAGTTCCCTCTTTCAGAAGTATGGAGTAGGAGTTTTTCTTTTTGCTGAAATTGAGAAGATAAAACGCACTAGTAGACTTTTATATTTCTTCTAGCAATTATCCCTTCGGTGTGTATTTGTTTGTGTGGGATCCACTCTTCAAGTCAGCGAACCGTCAATAATATCTCCTGAAAGCATGTAATGTGGATTTGAAATGAGTCACTTCGACAAATTTACAACTTATAGGCTGAAAGGAAACTAAAACGAGGTCGTCACAAAATGCCGTGCTCTTTGTTATTACCCGATGTTTCTGGACGAACAACTGCGAAGAGAAAATGACCACTGCGAGAGCAGAGAAAAATAAAGTATAGTAAATAAAAGCCCATATTTGTCCACAGTAGATGAACCCGTTGTTTAACTGTCAGTGCACAGTTTAAAATAATTAGTACAATGCTAATAGCTAACTTTTGAAGGTCCAGAATGTTGCTATTAGTACTCCCAAAATATATTTTTTTATTTGAAAAAGGCATTCTAATTGTGAAGATAAAAAAAAAAAAAAAGAAAGAGAAACAGAACACAATGTAAACACAAATTAAATCTGCAGATTGTTTTTTTGAAAGTATCATTACAACAGTTTCATTCTCTGTGATTAGTATAAATGAAACACTATATAACGGATCACCTTGATAACAATTAATTGGTTATTAATTAACCAATAATATATGAAAGTGAATATTTTTTAACAAAAATTGAAATGTAACACGTATTTCACGGATCTTCTGCCATTTAATAAAATAAATAGCAACACCTTAGATCGCAGTACGTACTCAACATTTTCGTAATGTAGTTTACTTATTTTCTCCTGAATTTTAATAACAGTTGAAATATAACGCGTATTGCGCGTTTTTTCCGTGATTAATATTAATAAGAAAATAGTAATAATTCATGATTTATATATTTAGTAAATTGATCTCTTCAAAAAAGCAATAATTTTAATGTTAACGATTATTTTCTGCAAATGAGTGCGCAGCAAAAAACAATGTCACACCTCATCTATAATATACAGTATATGGGTAGGCTATGTGAGATGTATATGTCCGCGCGATTAGCACAGTGGTTAGAATCTCCTGGTGGAAATAGGCCTGGATCTCGGGCCTATAGAATAGGTTCGAATCCCGTCAATGAGGCGAGGAAGGCTTATTGTATTCTTTTCACTCCATGGTGGAGTTAGCAGGGATCAGGTGTGGATAGTAAGCTTTTTCTCCCGAAATTTAGTTTGTCGTCCAGAAAATCGACCTTCTTGGGGGGAGGGGGACCCTGATATGAACGTTTTATGTTATGTATATAAAAAATATCCTAGGTTTGTACTTATCCGATATTAATGAAATCTTGGGATGACTCTAGAAATCTAAGAGTACTAAATATAAAACTTTAAATGATGCTGTTTTATAACGGTTATTTTATAAAATATATATTTAACAAATAAATTAAGGATTAGAGATTATTTCCTTCATTTCACATAAAGTGTCTCTGTACGTTTATTTCGTTTTGCTTTATCGCATTATTCTTACATCTTATTTTTGTTTACACTATACACTGTTTCTGTTCAAAAACAGAATTATAAACGAGAATCAGTTATCCAATTATTATCGAACGATACTATATTCTGTTATAATTAGTTATAAGCATCATCTTCTCAGGGAGAAAAAGTGTCCACATAAATTTTCAATTACTAACTACAACTTTTTTTTAAAAAAATTAACGTGCTTATCATTTCTCATAGCTAACTTGCAGAATAAAAATGATCAGAAAGCAAAAGCAATGACGCTACATCTTATTAAACTGCCCGTTGAAAAAGGAATTTGAGTAAAGCAAAGACTACTGCTTTTTATGAAAAAGAAGACTGAATGGATTTAGGTACAGAGAGAGCAAGTTGGTAGTTGTAAACGAGATCGGAAGTGATAATCACTTCCAACTGAGGTTATGCCATTTCTCCATATGAATCATAGCGAAGACCATTTGATATCCATCTATGGGCATTCACGTATTGTACGATGTTCGCATTTTCTTCATTCTTCGGCAGCCAATAATGGTAGCCGACTAATTCCATATACGAGTTTGGATGTAGCTGCACATCCCTTCATCAGCGTTTCTCATATCTCTCCTCTAATAGCACGGATTCCCCAAAGCACTTTGGCACGTGGCCAGAGTATTTCAGATTCCATGTAATCGTGTGTCTTCCCAGAGATACGCGAAATGCTCTAAAATCAGAAATTTAAACTCCTTATTTCCTTATGGATTTGATAAGATACATCCGCAGTCAGGAAAGAAAGTTCAAGTATTTGCATAGGGAAGATTTATTCTCTCTCACATTTTGTTGATTTACATCCTGGTAAACTATTTTCTGCTTCAGTCGAGGTAACATTTAATTAGATATTTTCCTTTTTCTGTTATTAGATTTGTTCTTGTAAATTCAGCCTCAGTTGTACGTATTAAAAACTCCGAATAATGCAAATAGGAGTTTCTTTCACAACCCAATCTCTAGAGTTAATTTTTATTGCAATACAACCATGATTTGCCATCTCTTTAGGTAATCTTAATTAAGTTATGGGATACGCTAATATAAATAGGTTATTTTTTGAAGAACTTAATGGAATTAGTTTTGTTTCATTTAGATTGGAATAAAAACATTCTTGCTTTATAATTCTAACAGTATCTTTTAAAATCAACCTTTTATCTAGGAAAGGATAAAAGAACAATCATGACAATGATTCATTATTGATATGACAATCATGAAATTATTTAATACTAGACGAATTGCTAGGTTTAGATGTCGTAATTATTACAGAGTCCTCCAAGCAGAGTAAGGAAAAAAAAAACCTCATTAATGTCCGCTTTACTTTCCCTGAAGATTTCAATAATTTCGCTTGTTGAGCTAAATTCGCAGAAGATGAAAATTGGATTCCCTAAATTACCACGGTCATCCTCTAAGGCTGTTTTTTCCCGAGCAATGGAACCTCAAGTACGTTCAACTTTCTTCTAGGAGTACGCCTACCATCGAATGAGAATTGTTCTTCTGGGATACCTACAGAAATGATTATGTAAATGAAGAAATACCGTTACGCCCATCACAATGAAATTAGATAGTTTATCTGGATTTTGGAAAGAATCAGAGCTGCTTTTCAATATGTTAGCAAGACCAATGACCGAACAAAATCAAATTTGGTGTTGATCTGACTTTTCCTTCTTAAGTAAAATCCGAATACTTCCATTTATATAGGCATTCTTCCTACAAACATTATAGGACTTGTAGTTAAGAACAAAACCTGCATTTTATCAGTCACAAAACAAAGCCCTCTTCGTTAATGGAACTCAAAAGAGTTAATTTATGCTTGTATAGTTGTTTCCAGGCTTAATATCACCTCTGGACTTATATTTCTTCAGTACGTTGCACTAGTTTTGCATTCAGTTTGATCCAAAAAATCTACTTGAGTGCAGTTGGATATTCAGTTAGATTGAGGTCAGCGCTCTATGCTGGACACTGGAATTTTCCGGCTTTATCATCATGAATTGTCACTGCTCTGTGGCTAATGAAAATTCATGAAATATACTCGCTACCCGTCGTGCAAATGCAGCCATTTCAAAACGGTTAATTCCCACCCATACCACTTCACTCCACCCGAACTGTAATAGGGAACTATGGCCGACAGTAGTGGCACTCACTGTGGATAGTCTGAGGATCAATTGCTTCCTGTATATTTCAGGTGGAGAGGTGGAAGGCGTTTACGGGGGGAAAGGATTGTTACTAGTTGTTCTGTGACTGTTTGCATCTACAAACCGAGGTTCTTTTGAGTCTGCTGGCGAGTCAAGATAATCAGCCGTCTCAAGGTGCATTGGCTAGTTCAGATTTTACATCTATCTAGTTGTTTCTTGGCTCATTGACACCTCTGGACTTTAATTTATTCGTTATGTTGCCAGTTAGTGAATTTTAAATATTCAGTTTCTGAGCAGCGGTACTCACAGACATTTTCTGCACTTGTCCTCAAGGTTTATCGTTCCTTAGCTTTTAGAATTAAGAATAAAATTTTGTATTTTTGAAACACTTACGACAATACAATGTTCCTCTGCTATGGAATAAATGTACACAAGTTCGCCATGTCTTTACATCTCTCTCTCTCTCTCATAAAAACATTTAATTTCTCAAAACGAAATTGCACTTTTATATATAAACATCATTGAATATAAAACAGGTCCATGGATTCTGTAAATTTTTGTTAGGAATTCATCGATATTGGAGGTTTTAGATATTTAATTATATTTATCGCTCAATTAATAAGCAAACTATCTCAAGAATGAGTGAATAATAAATTGTACAGCTATTACAAATCTATAAAAAGTGAGGGAGACATTCATTGCTCCCTCGAGAAATGTAAGATTCTTGTAATCTGCATATTACTAACTTGGCGTACCTAGTTTAAGATACATTTCTTTACTTTGAAGATTATAATAGCCATTTAACTAGTTACGCTACATTAAACAACGGCAGCAGCAGCTCTACTTGATGTACCGCTCTAATTAAAATTGGTATGGAACACAGTTATTATACTTCTCATAGATCACTAATAATAAACAAAAACAGGTTGTTACAAAGAAGCAATTTTCTAGCTGTATGCAGCTGTTTTCCATGTTGCTTAGGCCTTTACGCTTTATTAATGTAAGTATCATTCATTGCTACACGGGTAAATGATGCTTGGACTTCGTGAATCACTTGGCTGGAAAGATAAACATGAAAATCATGCGGAATTAATCTTAGCGTAATGTACGAAAGAATATTAGCTATATTTCCGCAACCACAGATAGTACGATCGCAAGAGGAGACACAGACTTCGAAAGAGGTTTCATTTTATTTTTGAGAGGTTTTTGGCATGGACGTTGGTGTTAGAACAGCCAAATGGTGTTCACGCTTTACTAGAAACAAATTGCATTTTGTATTTGCAAATACAAAATTATTAGAATCAACAAAGCGAAGCAGCATAACAATGGATGCGAGTACTCACTGCTTTGGCATGCTTCGTCTTTTTTGGCCTGAGTACAACAGAAGGATATCTTTGTACAAATTTCTTGCCGAAATATCAAGTTCTATTTGTGAATCCAACGTTATTACTTATGGAAATGATATTCAATCTCGAACAGGGACAGAATGTGACTTAGTCTAAGGGAACCTTTAGCCGCATTCAGTTGAGGCAACTGTCCAAAGAACAGTTCAGTTCTGAATTCATGCGATGCCTAATTCGTTCCTGAGCAACGCGTCGCTTTCATCCCCTCCCCCTCACTAGTGGACGAACCCAGCGCTTGGCAGGTATATAGGTACAGGAAATTCACGTATACGGTAATTCGATGTCCGTATGGATAAACGTCGTGAGTTAACTGACTTTTAAAGAGGGATGAGGGTGCCCGACGCATGGGTCACTCTATCGCGGAGGTGGTACAGAAATTGCACTATTCCCGTTCGACTGTATCTAGAGTGTATCAGGAATACGCCATTTCCGGAATAACAGATTATTGTGGACAGCGCTGTGGGCGGAGAAAGGTGGTGGGTGACCGTCGACGTCTGTCTCGCATTGTTTCAGCCAACCGGAGAGCGACAGTGGCACAAATCACCGCCGACTTCAACGAGGGAGGTGCCAGAAACGTCTTCTCTGAGACCATCAGCCGGTAATTAGCCGCAATAGGTTATGGGAGCCTCCGACCCACCAGAGTCACATTGCTAAAACCACGACACAGGACTCTACGTGTCAACTTGGTGAAAGAACATCAGCACTGGATCTTCGATGATTGGAGAGGGTCTTCTGGTCCTGTGAGTCCCTTTTCCAGTTATTTGCGGACGGGAGGGTGTGTATCTTGCAGAAAATTTACGAAGCTATGCACCCGTCATGTCAACAAGGAACTGTTCAGGCAGGTAGACGGTGGGAAATGGTCTAGTTCGTGTTTAACTGGTACACGTTGAGATCTCTGAACGGTCCAGGTTACGTGCCCATCCTTGCAGACCATCTGCATCCCTTCATGGTCATCGTGGGCAATGGACTCTTCCAGCAGGACAATGCGCCTCCCCACAGGGCCGTGTTGACTAGAACATGGTTCGAAGAGTATTCCCCAGATTTTACCATCATGGAATGGCCTCCCTCCCCGTTTATCGGACATGAACCCTGTGGAGCATCTTTCGGGTGCTGTGCAAAGGTTAGTTCGAGCTTTGGATCCTCCACCCAGGTATGCGACGGAATTATGGATAGCGGTGCAGCGAGCATGGGTGGAAATATCTGTGGAACGCTTTCGTCAATTAGTAGACTCAATGCCTCGACGTTTGACTGCTGTTATCCGGGCGAAGTGTTCCCTGTTCCAGTGATTTCTGTTCACTCAGTGTACTTCACCAATACTTTGTTGCGAAGGTGTAAAAAGTCGCTTATCTCATTTCCAGTTCACCGGCGCCCTCCTTAACTTTGCGACGAATAATTAAGACTTTTTTTTCATTGCACATTATGCCTTTTCTGGTCGTCTTCCTCCATGAAACTTGATAATAATCGTTTCTCCTGTCAACTGCGTGTCACCTTCCATTCTCATCGCAGTCTCAAGTGAAAAATTACTCCGTTTTATCTCCCAAAATTTCTAATTTTTCACCCCACGAGACATACAACCGGCCACCGAACATACACAAATTTAGACACGAATTACTGATTCCTGATGGCCTTATTAGCTTCATAACACCTCAACCGCCTCTGTGCGAGTTAAATTTGGATCAGCTGCTCCAAAAACTTTCCTGAACTAGTTGTAAGGCTAACTGTAGTCAGACTGGGACCGTATGCTCAAGAAAATGACCAGGAACCTGTGTTGTCACAACCGAAGATTAGAGAAAACCCATCACAGGATGAACTGTGTAGGGTCATCATTTTGAGTGACACTGGGCACTATTTTAATTGAGATTCTATATCGTATTTCTTTGCTGAAATTGTTAACCTCGATTGAATTTACGAGTATTTATTTGTTTTGGGCTGAATTTAAGTTCACGATTTTTATATCACAAACTTTGACTTCCAGGAAGTGCTTCTTTAATTCTTAGTCATCACAACATTTTTTTTTTTTAATTGGCAAAATGGTCATTTTCTCAATAGCGTTAGACTTGTTTTTTTTTCCCCAGGCCTATTTAGTCTGATACCTACTTTAAACTCCAGTAACCTGCAATGTAAAGGACATTGTCCTTTTCAGTAAATAAGTCACTGGTGGTTGATGGAATCTATCCAATTATATTTAACGGAATCATCAAAAGAGATAAGGAACCTTTAGCCATATTAAGAGAACATCCTTTGATTCAGGGAAGATCTGTACAGAGTGATGTGCAAACGTCACTCCTATTCACAAACGGGAATCAAAAGGTGACGTGCCCAATTATAGACCTGTGAGCTTGACTTCTGGCTGCAAAATTAATTTGGACATCATATGCTTGGCTTTGATTTCATTGAAATGTTTGATGCTGTTCCGCATGAAAGAACTGTACAAAGTGGAGCAGTGTGTCATTAGGGGCAGGTTACTGCTATGAATGTCGGAAAACATAGTAGTTATTAATATACAATTCTCCTCATGGAATAATGTTATCAGTGATTTGCCTTAGTGTTCAATGCTGGGGTCGCTTACTGTTTTCGATATTTATTAAGAAAATCAGATGAAAGCAAATTAAATTTAATGTCCAAGTTTGATGAAGATGAAAAGAAGATTGAATATCACTGGTAGTGCTGTTACTTCCAAATGTAGCACAGTTGGTAGGATCGCCGTCATCCCCATACAGGGTGGAAAAGACCCGAATTCGATTCTGTCGATGACGTGAGGAATTTTCTTGAGCCTTTTTCACAACGTGGCGAGTTAGTGGGTCTCAGGCAATGGTGGCGAAACACTTGCAATTTATAGACAATATAAACGGAACAAATATAGTTCCAGTCGCTGATGCACCTAAAACCCAACAACAACTTCCAAATATGATTTATCTCTGGTTAAATTAGAGTGACCATCAGTAATACCAAAACATTGCATTCCTTTTCCTACTTTTTATATCTTAGGAAACGTTGCATAAAGTATGTATATCAAAACTGATAGCAAAATTTAAAGTAGCTTTGAAATTACTTTTTAGAGAAAAAAAGTGTTAGTAGTCCCAGCGAATATCAAAGGCACAACTTAAAGGAACCAAAAATAAAATATACAAGTAACAGAAACGTTTGTTTACGAAGCCTGCTTCTAAGATCTTTCTTACAGACTAATAGCATCTTAAAATCAACTGTTGCAGTATAATGGAATATTTGGAATTTTCTTCTATTGAGTTTTTTTGAACTACGGGTTCCAACGACTGATTTAAAAATGTTTTAAAGATGAAGACGTCCGTTCAAGTCTAAAGGGATACATAAAAAATAAATAAGGAAAAAAACACAATACCTATACAATCATTTTAAGAGAGTGTTTATTTAAGTGCCCATTTTAATCGAATAGGAATGTCGCATTCCACGAGGAGTACCATTCGATCTTAACATTTCCAAATACTTTCAAGTAAAGATTTCTTATGCATCTACACTCTCCAAAAAAGTTTAGCTATTTTTACCGTACTTTCTCAATATTGTTAATTTAAAACTAGTTAGATATAATAAATTTTAATTTGTAGAAGCAATATAAAATTAATTTTATAACGCTTTGAATTATCCTTACAGCATTGGCATATATCGTACCAAATAAGAATATTATGCTTCTCAATACAATGCATGGTGGATAAGTACTGTAACCTACAGTAATCTAAAAACATGACAAAAATCAAAGTGGAATGCATTTTAAGTTATAAACTTGGCATTAGTAGTTTGTTGACCACAACACCGTATTCAGCAGTCACGGGCTTGAATCCTGGTCACTCAAGGCACGTGTACTTATGCACCCGCGCACTGACCATTCGGCTACGGCGGGCGAGTGGTCAGGACTATATCAACAATAGACTACCACAAAGCTGCGTTCTTTCGCCCATTTTGTTCCTTCTGACCGCGGACTTCGTCATGAGGAAAGCGTTGACCGGATTGAATCTGGGCATCCCATGAAATGCCCAGTCACCACACTAATCTGAGGTTTGCAGACGACATTGCATTGCTAGCAGGAACAAGAAAATAGCTACAAGGCATGGCCACTAACTTGGAGACAGTGGCTGGAAAAATTGAGTTGAATATAAACGGTGATAAAAGCCCATTTCAGTTGCTCTTACTTTTCATAAAACAAAGACCATGTAGGCGCCAATGCTAAAATGGACATACGAAATGTTGTGAGAAATCAACCCGTAGGGGAAGTACACCAGTTCACCTACATTAACGGCATATTGTCTAACGACGCAGGTACTGAGGTGGTTTGTCAACATATAGAAATGATAAAGCGTCAGCAGTGCTCTAACGGCTGGGCCCAATTTGGTCTACAGCGATTGATACCACAAGGAAGATCTGACTCTACTGTACTATACTATTGTTTTGCCATTTGTGATCTACACTGCCCTACCATTAATATCCAGATAGTGTGTGCATAGTATTAGGGTTAGGTGCCGCCTGTGGTTTCCCACATCTGCGCCATATATACACTGTGAAGAAATAAAGAACTACTGTAAATGCCAGAAAAGTATTCTGTTGGGTGTCCTGGCATTTGGCCGCAGGGTTCCTGGTGGAATCCCACGTTGCTCCCACACACCGCTAGGAGGTAGCCAGGCTGCCCATTATTCTCTGGCTAGTCTCTGCAGGGTCGCCTAAGCTTCCTGAGAGAGACCAATGTAAAAAAAAAAAAAAAAAAGAGAGAGAGAGAGAGTTAGAGCGGATGGGCTTCAGAGTCAAGAAAGGGGGGACAGGTAGAAATATGGCGGATGAAGAAGGTATCCCCCAGGTACAATGGAATACATCCATCAGGCGAAAGTAGGGGTGGGAGAAAAGTTGCCATGCAAGAGAGCACAAGCGTGATCGCCAGACACGATCTTCTTGCTCTTGTCATTCAGGTCCGGTCTTGATGTCAATTTCAGTGGTGATGTCCAGTTTGGTAGTTAAAAGTCCTATCCGGTGATCTGTGTCTAAGTCAGTAGGGATATAAATAGGAATGCAGCTGTGGTTGTCCTATACTGGATCTTCTCAGATTGATTCCCAAAATATTGGTGGCTGTCTTCTCTTGGTTTTGATGATGATCCGAACAGTGACTGTATCCATGGTACGGTCTTCCGTCGTGCGAATAAGTCTTGTGCGTAGCGTGTAAAGACGACATAGTCTTCTTCTCTTTCGAGGATGTGCTGTTGTTGGTTTTTAGGAAGGTAATGTATCCTAGTCAGGAGAAGGCATCTCAAATCTTCATACATTTCGCACTCGTACATGAGGTGGTCCCAACTTTCGAGGGAACAACAGAGGCATTGTGTGTGTTCGGTGATCCCGAGTGCAGTGAGCTTTCCTCTAATAGATCCATAGCCAGTTAACAAAAAAGTGACGTATAGACTAGGGGAGAACCATGTGGGAGATTTTGGGTATACTCTTGCTATTGTAGGAATGAATTTTCTGATGACTTCTCCTTTTATAGACTGTGTCCACCTAGACTGCCAGAGACCTGCTGCAAGTATTCAGTGAGGCGCTTCTTCTCGGCCTTGGTGTTATTTGGGGAGTCGGTGGTAAAATCCAAACAGGAGATGGCTTTACCTTTGGAAAGCATATGAAGCAAACCACATTTGATTATTTCTAGATATAGAGGTAGCACGCTGACCGTGCAGCAGGCCCGGATGATGGCGAGCAGGATGACGCGCTGAATCGAGTCAAGCTTCCTCTTGTTAATTGCTGTGGTGGCCTTTGAAAACCAGATACCAGATGCATAAGAGATTATGGGGGTGAACATAGCCTTACAGAAGAGAGTGAGAGCACGTCGCTTCAATCCCCAGTCCCTAACTGCGATTCGTGCAGTATATTTTCGAATCTTGGTACGTAGATATTTCAGGTGTGGTGTGAAAGATAGGTTCCTATCCAAGATCACTCCAAGATATCTCATCTTATTTGTTAACCGGATAGTTCTCCCTTGGATTTTGATTTGCAGTGGCCGCGCTACGTTCAGAAAGCCTTTAAGCAAGATGGAATTTGTCTTTACTGTTGAGATTTCCAGGTGGTTGTGCCAGGCCCAGTCCTGTAAAGTGCCGAGTGCTCTATTTGCTGCGTCTTCCAGTTAGGATCTAGTATCAGTGGCAAGGGTAAGGACTAAGTCGTCTGCATATACTTGAAATTGGACATTCTGCAGGTCTGTGTTCAGAAACTTATCACGTACGATGTTCCATAGTAGGGGCCCAGGACAGAGCCCTGGGGACATCATCTGTGGTTTGGCGCCTGTGGCGCGCTGTACAGAGTCTGCCGAGGAGTCTGACCAGAGTGCGTCAAACGCATCGGCAAAGTCCACTGAGATGGCTAAGAAATATTTTCTGTCCGTGCTCTTTGCGCCTTCAATCATGTTCTCCAGTGCATCAACAGTGGAACGATCCTTTCTGAATCCATATTGATTTGGGGATAGTAAGTTGGCATTGTTGTAATAAGTTTCTATTCTTTGTCTTAGAATATGCTCAAACAACTTGCTTATTACTGACAGGAGAGCGACGCGTCTATAGGAATCTGGTTGGTCATGGGGTTTGCTGGAATTTTTCAAAATTAGCCAGATATTTGCCATTTTCCAGTCTGTTGGGAACTATCCACGCTGGAGACAATAGTTAAAGAGATTAAGGAGAAGCTCTGGATTGTACTCCGCCACCTCTTTCACAATTTCCGGTTCTAGCAAGTCTATCCCGGTGATTTTCTATCTCTCAGTTTTGATGCTGCGGTACTGAGTTCGTTGGCTGTGAATGGAGGCTCCTGCTGTTGCGTGGTGTAACTTTTGTTCTCTTCACACACTTGTATTTGCTGCGGATCCGGATACCTGCCTTTAGACAAAAGAGCTTTTATTGTGTCATTTAATATTTTATGCTGAAACCTTTTGCTTTTATGAGGGTCTTCAATCTTCGCGGCATACTCTCGACCAGCTTTTGATAAATGTCAAGTGATACGTTCTTCCACTCGGCGGCCTTGTTTTATATGGGCGATCACGACGTGCACGTATCCGACGATCCAATACATCCCAAATATACATCCCCGACGATCCAATACATCGCAAGGCTACTACCACAAAAACCTGGTGGACTATGGAGTCACCTTGGATGAAATAAAGAAAGGAGTAACATTCAGATTCTCCACAAGTGCGAAAGGCAGCTCTACTGCCCATAGAGTCATAACACTAGACCCCTATCTTTACAAAAAAGTTATATCGCTCAACAGAATTTTTCTGGGCTGTAGTTCCCACAAGTTCAGGCCATTCACTGTGGTAACCAAGTGCTTCCTTTGCCTGGGCTGTGGGCACACTTCTGTCCACTGCACCCACACTTCTCCAACGTGCGGACACTATGCCCGAAGCGGACACGTTCATGCTGAATGTCCGTACCGAGACGAACTTCCAAGCTGCATCAACTGCAAACGGAGAAAGAAAGACCATCAACATTCAGTTAGAGAGGTAAATTGCCCAGAGTATCAACGAGCTCTAGAAACTGCACGCCAAAGGACCACTAATGGATAAGAACCTAATTTCTCAACAACAGCTTACCAGACCTACCCCGGCAGCATCCTCAGCAGCCAGTAATAGTCAGAACTCCAGCCAAATTAAATTACGCATCATGCAGATAAACGCTCACCATTCCCGCACAGTTGCGGATGAAATAAGACAGGCAGCCGAGACTCACCAAATCGACATAATTGCAATACAGGAGCCATACACCATCAAAGTCCCAGCAGAAAACACACACAAGATAGTGGGCTATTCAATGCAGACAAGACTCATACAGCCAGCTAGCACTGACCCTAAGACCTGCATAGTTGTACTCAATAAGCAAATTGATGTCCTTATAATTCACGGGCTCTGCACAAAGTTTGCTACTTGCATCCAGGTTAGGTTCTTTTCAATCACACTATATATCATCTCCCTCTACTGTCCGCCTTCCAGGGATATAGATGACTTCCTAAGATATATTGAGTTTGCCATTGACCTTCTTAACTCTAACAGTATACTAATAACAGCAGACGTTAATGCCAAATCCCCATTGTGGTTCTCAACTTCCTTGGATGCACGTGGGCGACTTCTAGAGGAATTAATTCTGAACAGAAATTTAACCATCCATAACCTACCCAACAATCTTCCGACATATTGTAGCACCACTGGACAATCTAATATTGATGTCACACTAACCACCAATGACTTACGGACATGCGTCTGGGATTGGGTCACAATACCGGACTGGACGATAAGTGACCATCGGGTCATCTATTTTCACATTGGGACCAGGCGCCTGCCGACAACTACTAAGGAAAGAGTGACAGAATTAGTAAGGTTTTCCCTAAGAACAGTCGACTGGGATGCCTTCGACTTCTCCATCAATAGAGACTTTCCAACACATGACCCTCTCCAATATGAAGAAGCAACACCAGAAGAATACAGTGAAGTAATACAAACAGCAATTACCAGAGCTTCGTATAGAGCAACAAGGAAGAAAGTCCCATGCAACAGACCTTGTGCATGGTGGAACACGGAACTTATGACACTAAGGAGGGAAGTCCACCGCGCACGAAAGCAGTATCAGAACCGACGAAACTGGCCAGCAGCAGACGTCGAAAGGCTACACAGGGAATACTTGAATAAAAAGAATACATACACCAAGGCAATAGCAACTAGAAAGCGAGAAACCTGGGCTACATTCGTCCTAGAATCTGGAAATTCAAACCCCTGGGGGTTACTGTATAAAATCACACGGGGAAAAACTTTCACAACAGATATCTCTGGCACTGTCCAGGCTGATCAAAATGAAACCACTAACTGGACTGACTCTGTCAGTGCCATCATAAATAAGCTCTTCCCAGATGACAACCCTCAGAATGACTTGCCGGAACACAAAAGTATCCGGAAGAAGAATGCCGAATATATAACACAGACCCAAGCTGAACCCTTCACCGGTCTAGAATTGAATCAGGTCCTCAAAAAAGTAAATACGAAAAAGTGCCCGGGACTGGATTTAATTGAATATGCCTTCATCATTAGATTTCACAAATTAAAGCCAGAACATCTTCTATTATTGTACAATAAATGCCTCCAAAAATCAAAGTTCCCCCAGCCCTGGAAGGTTGCACTTCTCCGCCTAATACCAAAACCAAATAAACCCTCGTTCATACAGACCAATTGCCCTGCTGGCAAACCTGGGCAAGACCTTGGAAAGACTAATGGCCATCCGAATCACGAATCTCTTTCTCTCCAAAGGTATGATTTCACCAGCCCAATATGGATTCACCCAGGGCAGATCATGTGAAGATGCCCTCTCTGATTTGATCCTGCATCTGGAAACTTCGCAATCCAAATATGAACTCGCTCTGTTTATTGACTTCGAGGGGGCCTTCGATAATGTATGGTGGGAAAGTGCACTGGAACGTCTTCGCACAGCAGAATGTCCAAACAATCTTTACTGGCTGTTTAGAAGCTACTTCTCACAACGTACAATAGTAGTTAAGTCAAAATATCACCAAGTCCTTAAACCCATCCACCGTGGGTGTCCCCAGGGCTCTGTCCTGGGGCCCTTGGTGTGGAATATGGTGCTTCAGAACTGGCTCAGTAACAGTTTTGAAAAAACGAAAATCATAGCGTTTGCCGACGACCTCACCATCGTGGTCGCTGGTCATTCCAGAGCAGCCCTCGAATCCACAGCACAGCGAGTACTCAACCATCTCTCTACCTGGACAACAATCAACAAATTGCAAATCAACCCTGCCAAAACTAAGATGATGGTGTTTAAAAACCGACTCGACTTACGAAGGCCTCCCCAGGTCAAAATCAACGGAACCCAGCTAACCTTCGTAGAACAGACAAAAGTCCTCGGAGTAGTAATAGACAACCGTCTGTCTTTCTTCCCCCATCTACAGCATCTGAGTTCCAAGACCAAAAAGTTCTCCGCCGCAATTATACGGATCTCAAGAAGTGAGTGGGGACTATCAAAACGAACCCTTCTTCTTTATTATAAAGCTGTCTTTCTCCCAATAGTAACCTATGCTGCCGGGGTCTGGTTTCACAGAGTTCCCATCATTAAGATGAAAGAAAAGCTAAACTCTATACAAAGAGCTATGTTACTGGCGACCCATCGAATCTGCCGTACAGTCTCTACAGCAGCTCTCCAAGTTATAGCAGGCACCCTCCCTCTCGACCTTTACACAATCTACAAGGGGCTCTGCTATCGAATTAAAAAAGGTATTCCGGCAACGATCCTGGATATAGAACTCTCACTAACTACAGATATAAAGCAGGAGAAATCTCGATGTCTCAATAAACTCTTCAATGTATGGCAGACCAGATGGGATTCTTCTACTGTAGGGGTTGTAACTCGGAGTTTTCTTCCGGAGGTAACCTTCGCAACCACTAAAAATAACGCCCGATGGTTCTCCCTCAGCCTCGAATCATCCTTTCTCATTACCGGACACGGTTCTCTAAATGAGAAACTGCATACACTGGGACTCATCGACACTCCCTACTGCTTTTGCGGACAAAGTGAAAGTTGGAAACACTTGCTTCTGGAGTGCGTACATTACAACGATATCAGAAACCGTCTCCAGAATAAGATCCAGGACTTCCCACCAGCAGATCTGCATCAACTGATATGTACCCAAAACAACCTCGAAATCTTCCAGACCTTTGCAGCTGAGGTATTTGCCTGGAGGAGGACACTGATCGTCAATCACCGACGTGGAAATGCCGATCATTAACAATTTCACTGCCAACTGAAAGTCACCCCTTCTACTGACTATTTTTTTTTTTTTTTTTTTCTAACCTCCGTTCTGCATTGTTTCCGGGTCCTGCCCTGGAACTAGGAGCAGCTTTGGCTCACTTTTTCTTCTTTCCCACTCTGTGCAGGATAGATAACCACTCTCCCATTTTTTTTTTTTTTTTTTTTTTCATTTCATTCTCTCTCTGCTGGTACCCGATTTACATCTTTCTCTTCACTGTAGCCAGGGTGTGGGATTAAAATTATTTATTTATTCTTTAATTATTTTTATTTTTATTTATTTTTATTTTATTATTATTTTTATTTATTCTTTTTTATTTTTCCTCAAACCTGCATTCTGCACTGTTTCCGGGTCCTGCCCTGGAACTAGGAGCAGCCTTGGCTCACCTTTTCTTCTTTCTCCCTCTGTGCAGGATAGATAACCACTCTCACATTTTTTTTTTTTTTTTTTTTTCTCTCTTACTCTCTCTCTGCTGGCACCCCGACTTACATCTTCCTCTTCACTGTGGGATTAAAATTATTTAATTATTCTGTAATTATTATTATTATTAGTATTTTTTTTTTTTTTTTTTTTTTTCATTTACTTAGCTTCATTTTTTTTTTTTTTTTTTTTTTTTTTTACTCGTGCTCTGTTCTGACAACTGGGATGTGGACTATCATGGTGCCAGACAGCCCTCCCTTTTTTTTTTTTTTTTTTTTTTTTCATCACAGGGAATTTATTTTATTTTTCTTATTTTATTTCATTATTTATTTTATTATTTATTTTATTTTTTTTTATTTATTTATTATTTTTTTTAAATTTATTTATTTATTTATTATTATTATTTTTTTTTTTATTTTATTTATTTAATTTTTTTTTTTTTTATTATTATTATTACTTTTTTTTTTTTGCACCACGGGAAATACATTTTGTTTCTGTTTTTAGTTTAATTTTTATTTTATTTATTTATTATTTTTTTTTTTTTTTTTTTTTTTTCCCTCTCTGGAGTGGGCCCCCAGAGAAATCTGGCCCACCTTTTGGCAACATCAGGTGGTTTAGAGTCTCGTATCGAGACAGTACGTGCTCCATTGGGACTGGCCCACCTTCCCGTGGTGTGGACGAGTACCCAGAATCATCTGTCCAGGTGACTGATGCTTCTGGGTAGCCAAGCGGTCAGAACATAACAACAGAACACACACATAATACACACAAACCGACGTCACACACATCTGGCCCATTTGTAGTGATACTGTTCTTCACAGAGATACGAGGCGGAGTTGAACTCACGTTCTAGGAGCCGCCCTTTACAAAAACACATGTCCACATGTCCACACATCGCAAGGCTACTAAGTG
This sequence comes from Mastigoproctus giganteus, assembly GCF_048544385.1. Taxonomy (NCBI): domain Eukaryota; kingdom Metazoa; phylum Arthropoda; class Arachnida; order Uropygi; family Thelyphonidae; genus Mastigoproctus; species Mastigoproctus giganteus. The sequence continues at coordinate 72,167,463 of NC_143577.1, forward strand.
AGTATTACCTCATTGGAGGAGACGTGCTCTGGTTTGTTCAGACAATGCTTGAGAACAGGACCATTATTGCTCGCGATGGCAATCTGCGCTACACCAGGACTATTACAGATGGAGTCCCACAAGGCGGGGGTCCTCTCTGGTATCTTGTTCTCAGCTGTTCTTCTGCCTTTCGTGACGGGCCGAATTGATATTATCACCTTCGCTGATGATATAAAGCTGTTCACTGCTATCAACCCTGGAGACACTGCTGACTGCACAAATGCCTTAATCGTACAGAAAATCTAGAACCTCGAGGCCTTCCTATCCGGTTTCGGCCTTCACATCAATCCTGAGAAGTCGAAACAGTTGACCTTCTCGCTCAAACGCAACCCAACAATGGTGCAACCCAATATAAGAGGATCTGCGATTTTTGCTGTTCAGCAACACACCGATCTGGGCGTTATCTTTGACCAGAAGCTCTCCTTTCTACCACACATAGACAATCGGCAAATAAAGTTCTGTCGACTCCGCTGGATGCTTAAGCAACAACTTATGCATGTCCATGACCAGGCCGTTGGGTGCAGATATATTAAGACATGTGTCTATCCGGTCATACTTGATGGCGCAGAAGTCTGGACCTCAACTGCCGCAACGCATCTGAGACGGCATTTTGCGGGCGAATTTTGGCTATTGAAGTGGGCCGTATGGAAATTTCATCTTCCCCCCTGCACCAAGGACCACCCAGATGGCAGAAGCTCTAAACATCAGTCGTCTTCCTGCCATTATCCATGAGAAAAGACTTGTCTTTGCTGTAAAAATGGTGGTTGGCATTATTTCGGAACCAGACTTCTGGGCAAACTGCGGATGGAGAATCCCAGTACCAAGCCTTCGGGCCAATCCAGTCCTCCAGGGATAGCCGGGTGGGTAAAGTGCCTGCCTGGCAACCCAAAGGTCGCGGGTTCGATTCCTGCCTCGGGCTTGGATCAAAGTACTGCAAAAACCTTGGGAGGTGCATTATGGCTGCAGAAGCCTATGTGCCAACAATTACCAAAAAAAAAAAAAGTCCTCCAGGCCACCCCAAACCGGTTAAAGTTATCCAATCGGTTCTTACCTGTGCAAATGCTGCAGTACATACACTCCTTGGATGGCGACCTCTATAAGTTCGCATTGGATAAAAAAAATACAGGCAGAACTTACTCCACCGACTTCCTTCTCAGGACCGCATCACAGGACATTAGACCTGCTCCCAAGGACCTTTCCATCACCACAGTGTTCCAACTTTCTGCGCCTGCTCAGATGACTCCAGCACTGTAAAAGGACTGCTCCATGGAGAATAATTTAACTTGATAACATGCTGTTGTGTAAATATTTTCATATGTAAATTTTTCAATTTTTTTCCAGTGTTTAAACCTACACTTGTATAATTAGCAATAAGATTGTTTTTTTTCTCCCATCCCATCTCATCCTTGTTTATTACATTTTATTAGCCTTTACTGTAAACCCCTGGCTTGTAGCCGTGAAGGGTATTGTGTACAGCGTGTGCATTTTGTATGCAATAAAGAGTTCTTCTTCAAATACAGTATGCTCGATAGGGTTCACATCATGCTCTGGGCCGGCCAATCCAAATTTACCACGCACATGTCTTCAAACCACTCTGTTACGATCCGAGCAGTATGGTATGGCGCGTTGTCTTGATGATACAGGTATGGGCCTTCCCCGAAGTAGTGCCATAATGTTGGAAGTGCATAATTGTCCAGGTTGTCCTGGTATTGCACAGCATTCATGGTTTTGTAGATAACGACTAATGGGCCTAAGTCAAACCATGGAAGGAGCCCCATACCATGACACTGCTTCCACAAAACTTCATTGTTGGGAGGATACAATCGGGAATATACTGTTTCCCTGGCATTCGCTATACCCAGGAATGGCCATCAGACTGGTAGAGTGCGAACCTCGACTCCTCTGTCCATAGGTCTGTTTTCCACTGCTCTACAGGTCAGGATTCCCGCTCATTACACTATATTAATTGGAGTCTAGCATTTGTTGAGGTGATCAATTCTGTTGAACGTGTCATCTTGCATGCCCACTTTTGCAATTTTTTATTCGAAGCTCAGTTTGCATATTTATAGAAGGTTCTCAACCGCTTTACCAATAACGAGATCTTAAGGAGAAGTTACTTGCAGAATCCGCAAGAGACCGTGACAAAATGCAAAGATAGCAATGTAACGGATGCTACCTGATGGGAAGAGGCATAGATGCAGGCCACTCAAGACGGTGCTGACGTTTCAAGAAGATGTGCATTCCATTGGCATCATGTGGGAAGAAGCAGCAGTTGCAGCCGTTCGAGCCTGTTGGAGAACGCTTGCTGTTCTGGGGCCAGCTCTTTGCAATATGATCTGGGATAAATGGCGCCAGTAGGACACCCGCCATACCACACAGCTCTCATATGCAGATGACCTGGTTATCGTTGTTGAGGGCTGTACTCGGGCAGCTATTCAGACCAGAACCAACACAGTTTTGAATGCCCTGTCGGTCTGGGTTGAAGAGAATAAGCTGGAAATCTCTACAGATAAAAGTAGAATCCTGCTTCTCAAAGGCCGTCTTCACATCAACAGACCACCAACCATTCGTTATAAAGGACGTGCACTCAAGAATCAACGTTCATTCAAATAATTAAGTGTTACCAAAATAATTGCATAACTTTCATGTCACATCAAAAGTCCATGAAAGAGAAGGGCAAAATTATATCAATATGCTTGTTCGCTTCATCCGCAAAGACTGGGGTCTTCAAGGACCGGCACTCCATCTTCTTTATTCAGCTGTTTTTTTACCGTACGTAACATATGGCGCTGACGTATAGTTCCATCGTTTATCTATCATCAGCACTAGGAACGTTATCCTGCAGATACAACGGTTGATGTTATTAAAATGACTCAGGCTAGTAAAACGACATCAACAGCAGCACTACAAGTATTAACAGCTTGTATCCCCCATTGACCTACAAGCGGCCTTCACAGGGCTTTCCCATGCCATCAGAAAGAACAAAGAAACCGAATTCCTGGGGATAAAAAATTATTGTCTATGCAGATCCGAAACAAGAACTCCAGCGTACTTGGCAGGAACTTGTTTCCCTCTGGCAAATCTGTTGGGATGATTCCACCAAAGGCAGTACTACCAAGCTACCTAGTGCCTCCTACCTCAACAAACAGACTTGTTTGGTTCTTCCCTAATTTATATACTAACTTTATTCTGACAGGACATGGGTCATTCAAAAAGCGACTTCAGGAGTTTGGGCTTGGAAACGATGTGCAGAACTGGAGGACTGACACCACTTAATGCACTCGTGTAACACTACCTGGACCTACGTAATCAACTGTTACTGGATATAAATTTAACCACACTTAGTCCGGAAAGCAATCTATTAAAATCAAAATAAGCGTTTTTAGCTATTAGCAGATATGCCTCAGCAGTCTTCAAAAGGCGTTGGTATCATCACTCCACATGTAATCCCACAACATAGACATCCAGACCAGAAACCGCTGTTATCTCTCCTCGCACCTGCTCTTCCCTCATCACTGGCCTCTATCAGAAATGAATGAACACCCAACTGGACATCTTCCTCGTTGAAATGACGGCACTGAAATGGTAGAAATCAAACTCAGACACTTCCCATTCCATCTAACTAACTTTGCAGACCTCTGTTCTGTAAGCTGTCTTCATTTCCCTGGCCTTCGGTGGGATCCCAGACTAGGGGTGATTCCTACTTCTCCCTTCCCACCTCTTCTTTCCGCTGGAGTAGGCCTTCTTTCCTCATCTTCCCCCTTTTCCTACTTTGTCTCCACCACTTGTATTACTTCCCAACTCTCTTCTTCTCTTTTTTATTTATTTATTTTTCTCAGAAAGGAGGTCAGCCAGAGTATGAAGGCAGCCTGGCTCACCTCCCACTGGTGGTGGCGAGCAACTTAAGGTTTCACTAGGGGTCCTGCAGCCAAGTAGCCAGAGACACAACAACAGAACATAACACAATACTGCATAAACCAGACACTACACTTTTTTTCTGGCTTATGCAGTAGTTCTGCATTCCATCACAGAGTACATACGGCGCAGATGTGGGAAACCACACGTGACGCCTAACCCTAAATACTATGCCAATTGGGTAGGTGGACCTAAGTCTAAGTAAGTCTAACCATATGCATGTGTCTGGATGGTATACCAGCAGCCATTCTATCGGTAAGGGTTCGACTTTTGATTTCTACCATACAACCGACGTTGTTGATGAAATTCCCTAACCCTCGCTCACAGTGTGTTGTAAAATAGGTGGAAGGACGAGGGAAGCTTCTTCAACAGAAAGAGAGATATTGTACTCGTTCTTTTACTGGCTTAAACGTAATCATTACCATTTCCGTTGCAGGTAATGATAGTGAATAATGGCTGGGAAATTTAGCATAGATAAAATAGTATTAAGATAAGAAGTATGGTACCACAACCAATTGTTCACGTACAAAGATTATGAAATGTGTAGTCCTTGATCCGAAAACCATTAACTGCTGCCACGTGAAATTAATAACAGCGGGTTTGGAATTTTCTGAAAATTACAGTCAGTTGCGATTTGTGTCCACCGTGACTTCAGTAGGTTGGAAGTCAACGACTACTATTTTAAATAAAAATTAAATATAATATAAACGGGCGCGTACACGGTAATATACCAGACTATTTCATGGTAAAATCGTTTGGAGATGTACGTTGAAAAGTTGCAGAACTGTGTAGACAATTCACGAACCTATGTGATTTTAATTTTATTATAAAGAAATGGCAGCAAAAGTAAGTAGGGTCTTGCCAGATGGCCTTTAGATTGGTTAATGGATGTATAAGGCCCTTCAAAGGATTATCCCTCAAAACAACATAGAATTCTTTAACAAGTTGGATACTGTCTATGAGTGGATGTCCGAAGACAAAGCCTAACAGAAACAATTATTCAAGAAACTTATCCCGTTGTGCTAATCCTGTTCCATGTTGTTCTTACTTTCCACTCCTGATTATCCTGGATGGGTTGTCTTGATAGGAATAATGTTCGGGAACAATTTGTTCTTGAGAGTCTAGCTTGACTCCTGTGTGATGCGTTGCCTAATCCTTTAAACCATGTATCTGTTCCAAATGTAATGTGATCCCGGTATTGACAATTTAACTTTTTCTTTTCATCTGAGTTCATATTATATTTAATTTCACTGAACACCTAACTTCCTTATGTAAATAAGATATCTTAAGTTATGTTATATTATCCGTGGCATATACTTCATATTTTGGAAGAAGCGTTTACTTTAGAATTGATAAAAATAAAGAAATAAAAAATTCCAGTCTCTCAGCTTCTACAAGGTTGTTGCGTTCACTCAACAACCTCGTAGAAGCCGAGAGACACTCGATTCTTATGCCACATGCTTTGACAAGATAATCTGGCGGTTTAAGTTTAGAGTGCTTGTATCCTAAAAGTACTATGTCAAAAGCTGAAAAGCGAAAGAGTAACTCATAAAGCAGAAAACTATAAATGCTTAAAAAGTAGCGTATTAATTCTAAATTATGAAGAGGTTTCATTGTCTAGATTTTTTTGAAAATCATTCTAAAGTAAACACTTCTCACAGTAATGACATCATATGATGGTTTCTAATATAATATACAATATTTTAGGAGAAAAAACATCAACGGTATGCCGAAAAGAAATGTGAATAGTAAACATTTCTAGGATCTCAACTCTGCACTGCAGATATTGTATCTAGATTCTTAATTCTGAAGTAATTCGAGCTCAATATTGGAGTTACCCTTTTGGCTCATCCAGTATTGTATGAATACACCATCACTGGGCTGCTGTGAAGTCTTACATCGATGATTTCCCAAGCACTAACGGTAATTCCTGAAATGCTACTGCTGATTGGTAATAGCACGCACTGCAGAGCAGTATATTTCTTCTTAAAGACCCGTTTTCTTTATTTGTATCGTGAAACTAAAGCAACTCGTGAATATTCGTGTTACAATAAGAAATGTTTGAGGCATTTGTTGCACGTCCGTTGGTTTCATAGGATATTTAAATCTTTACTTGCGTCGGCCACAAGAAATCTCAGTCATGCCCTGCAATGAGATGTCTTTTGGATTATCATAAAGTTGTATGCATATACTGTACGTTAGTTCTTAAGCATCACGTTTACAGCAGCTAAATTAACCAACGTTGTATTATCGGAGGCATTAATCCATTACATCTCATATTGTGAAATCCTTCACAACGAGTTTCTTATCTTTCATACTTTGAATAAATAATGCTTCCCCCAAAATAAAAGATTATCATTACTTATTTTCAATGGGTACCACTACTCATAATGCCATTTCAGGGCGCGCGCGGTAGTTCGCTCTTACTCAGTGAGTTGGTAGGTATCTGGCTGTATGATGGCCAACAACGTACTCTGCTCGAATAATTAACAGAGCATGTAGAAAACCTCGTGTAACTCGTGCAGCTTGTGTTGAAGCGGGCCAAGATTTAGCATGCTGGTGTACCATAGCATAATTAAATGAGGAGACAGCGAGAAACTTTGGAGAGGTATAGGGGTTGTATAAGAATTACCAAAAAAAAGTGACATTACAGAAGTCGTTATAAGATGTTTGAAAATATGGTCACATGACATCGGTACGGCGTGTGAACCCCTCCAGTGGCTAAACGGGCCTGAGAACGATGAACCATGCTCGATATAAGTGTCAATAAGATTTTGTGACAACAAATCCTATTATTCTACCAGCACAGACTTTAGCTCACCAGGTGACCGAGGAGTTGATTGTCGGCGTAAAATGCAACGCCCAAGGCCGTCCCACACATTTTCGATCGGATTTAAGTCAGGTGATCATGTTGGCCACGGCAGTTGTTGCACATCTTCAGTTTCAAGATATTCCTCCACCACTTGAGCTCTATGTGCAGTGGGCGTTGTCGTGCATGAAAAGAAAATCTGGGCCAACTGCACCCCTAAAAATTCTCACAGGTTTCAAGGATCTGTTCTCGGTATCTCTGCGCAGTCCCGGTATCCCTGTCAAAAACATGTAGGGCGTGCGGCCGTTAATCATTATTGCGCTCCATACGAGAACACCGCCTCCACCATAAATTTCCCTTTCTCTGATATTGAAAAGATGGTACCGCATTCCTCGTCTCCAGATGAAATAGCGTCTAGAATCTGTTTGTAAGCTAAAACGGGACTCATCAGAGAACAGAACTGTACTCCATTTGTCAGAGCTTCAAATTACAAGTTCATGGCACCACTTTCGACGAACTCTGCGGTGGTTTGGGGTTAATAGAACACAAACCACTGGCTTCCTTGCGTAGAATACATCTGAATTGAGCCGTCTTAACGCAGTCCGGTTGGAAATATTTTCACCTGCGGCTACTGCAAACTCAAGAGTTGAGTAGTTGTTGATTAGGTTAGGAACCTCGCGATGTTAATCGCGAGGTTCCGTCTTGCTGTTAGAGCCAAATATCGGTCCGCTCTGGTTGACGTAGTCCTTGGGCGACCTTGGCCAGCTCTTTTTGTAATTGTTCTTGTCTCCTGAAACTGTTTCCTTAGTGCCGAGACAACACTACGTGACACATTAAGCCAACGTGCCGCCTGCGACTTCCTGGCTTCGTCGTCCAGCAGCCCGCCATCTCAAAGAATCATCTAAACGACGATGACTTGCCATTCTGAGTACTGGAGATGTGGCTATCCCACTGAGCATGGCAAAAATGGAAATGAAGTGATGTGGTCGCAACCTTTGTTTTTATAGGCTTGAATAATTTGCTTAATGTGCGGGTCTGTAACGTGGTAGATCGATTTCAATGGATACTCGGAGTTCGCATGCCAAGATTCCTATAATATCAACCATTGGCCTTCGACGACACCGTTCATGAAAAACATTTCATTCTGTTAAATTTGCCGAGCAGTTTAGTTTTTGTGAATTTATTTCACAATATGAGAAATTGCCAAAATGTATTTAGTTAAAACAAAAAAATCTTTATTTTTTAACAAAAAGTATATTTTTTACGTTAAAATATAAAAAAAAATCATCTTTATAGCAGAAGTCTTCGACTGTAGAAAAATTCAATCAGCGGTTTGAAGCTGCGTGCTCTAAAGATTTTTTTTTATATATATAATGTTTGTTGTTCCCATATTTAACAAATATTTACTCTAAATATTTGTTTTGTGAATAATCGCTACACACTGCATTGTATAAGCGTATAATTATTAGCCTTCCAGTCTACAGTCTTCTGAATCTCATTAAAAAGTACGTATAAATTCATAAAAATATATAATTGCTTTATTCACATTATCAAATGAATTATGAAATCTGGAAAAGTTCTACCCTAGAACATCTAGTTAAAATGCAAGGAATTATTAGTTTAATAACCGAACTCTTAAATACGAAAACAAAGCAAGCAAAGACGAAATTGCTAAATTTCCTTCCGGCGTTGTACAACAACCGCTCACAATAGACAACATCATTCGATACTTTAGATAACAAGTGATGTCTTATTGGAATTGCGACTCCGACAATAGCTTATTGGTCATATTAGTGGAAACGTTTCTGCCTGAAAGCCCAAGAAATCAATTTAATAAAGGAATACATTTCCTTTGCGGAAAGGACAAATGCTGGGACACACACTGAATGACTTCAAAGCTGAACAACCATCTGTTGAATTTTCAACAGATGGCTGAATCTTCTGCGGAACAAGTGTAATCGTAAATTTCATTCTTTGAGAGATGCAAACTGATGAAAATGCTTTTGTAGGAATCTCGAATCTCATTAGATAATTTCTGAGATTAGTTTCTTTCATAAGTACACGCTGTACAAATTATTAAAAACCATCGACATGTGGAAGAAAAATGCATCCTACCATGATGCCTGACGCCCACCACCTCTGTATAATGGAAATAGTTTCACAAATTCATTTCTTATTATTGGAGTTGGATAAGTATTCAACATACAGTAAAGAAATGCGAGAATTGGAACTTTATGAATGAAATATTTAATGGTACTCGGTTTTAAGAGTCTGAACTAACTTATGATTCATACTTTACAATGAAACCATTTTTACAACTTTGGTGGTTAGGAAGGTATTTGCTTACGGTTTTTTTTTTTTTTTTCGTGTAAAGGCAATAATAGCTCACCGCAGATATTTCTAGGTGAGGGGTTATTGAAAAAATACCATCTTCCTTCGCCCCTGCAGTGCTTTGTAACTTTCCTTGAAGAGATCTAGGGTCGAATTTCCTTCTTCATTTTCACACACATATTTTTGCATCCTTTGTTTTTCATAGGTCGCACGCCTTCTGTTTCTACTCTATTAGGTTATTTCTTTACAAAATTTATTCTAGTTTGTGAGCGCATCAATCCAGTAAAGAGAAATGCGTCTTGCTGGTTTCTGCGAGTTATTCACTTCTGAAAATTCTCTTATCGTCAATTATGCATTACATTTAGGATACTTAATTTCGTTAAATTTTTCAATATCTACCCCTATGTTCGGTTGGCGACTGCTAGAATGTTATAAACTCAGTGATAACAGAATTATCGCCACCTACTTAATACTGTATTGGGTCACCGTTCACACGGATAAAAAACAGGGATTGACATCCACTGGGTCTGTAGAAATCTGGAACCATGCTACCTGCAAGACTTATCGCGGTGTCAGAATAGATGATGATTTCTTGTCCATACGCCTCACTTCCCGTTACAGAACATCCCATAGGTGTTCAAATTGGATTGAGGTCAGGCGAATTTGGAGGTCAATTAAGATGGAATATTTCATTGTGGTGTTCCACTACTCACTTATGTACAATGGGAGCCCAATGACACGGCCTGTTATCGTCTTATTTCTGTCCGGGAAAAATACAACATGACACGGTGCACATGGTCTCCTAAGAGCCATTGTTAACTTCTTCAGTGAGAGGTTAGTCCATAGCACCTGGGGGGGCCTAGTATTTTCCAGAAAAAGATGCCCCATATTAAGCAACCACCGCCAACCGCCTGGATAGTGACACCATATACAATGGGTCCATGGACTCGAGTTTCTTGTGCCATATATGAAGGCATCTCGGCATGTTGCATCAGGTATTTGGGTTCATACGACCAGCACACTCGTTTCCAGTCTTCCGGTGTCTAATCAGCGTGTTGTTGACACCAACGGTGAGGAGAGGATGTCTCTTGGGTTGTCTGCTACGAAACCCCCATACGTCTGAGTGTGTGGCGAATCGTCATTTCCCATATTGTTTGTGATGTCAACTATCGCACAGTGATCTGCCGTTGAGTCCGTATATTGCGCTGTGCCCTTCGCTCACAACGAGCATCCACCTTCCATAATCCTTTATAGTTCTGTCGGTGGGAAGTGGTTTGACCCATTCGTCACCATTCTTTGTACACCTTAACCACGGTAGCCGTGAGCAACCAATAAGAGACATGCCGTTTCCGATATGGAAGCACCTGACGCACGAGCTCCCACAATCATGCCCTTTTGAAACTCTTGATATCTTTAGTATTTTCCATAACTGCTACTTTATCTCTTTGACCTGCACGACCAGATAAACAAATTACCACTGCTCAAGCGTACGAAGCTATTCGACTTTTTATACTGCAAGCTATGCAGAATAGTCCATTGCAAATGGGGATGGTCATAATTCAGTGATCATTGAGTGTATGTGTGTTAAACCGACCTCACAAAGTGCTTTGATAGTTTCCAGATTATACTAATAAGAGAAAAATAACTCTAAAAGAATACGACTTAAAATAAAAGTGATATAACCTAAATATGATATAATTAATATATTGGAACGGTAAAGAGAGAAAATTGTATTTTCAAATTTTCCAACGCTGCATAATTCTCAAATAAACTTATAAAGCAATGTTTCCGAATTCACCTATGGAATTCTGTCTCCGAGGTGGGACAGCCTTTCCCTCATTAACTAAAAATAGTGGTTCCTCTTTCCAACCACACTACACAAGCACAGAAATACAAAATTCGAAACTTATCAGTTAGCTAGCCCTGTTGTCAATAATTTTAAGTGTCTGAACATTATAAGAATCTTAGAAACAGTGTCATTAAAACAGTTCTAAATGATCTCGTATATAAGGCCAACAAACAAATGCGCCTGTTTATTACTACATCTCGGAACTCGTTTAACTCGTTATAAACGAGTTTCGCTATATGCATTCTGAAGGACATAACTATAATAGGATTCTCAATTTAATTATTCCCGTTTTTTTGACGAAATCATGATGCGTGGTCTTCATGGAGAATATCCACAGTAGATTGCAATTGAGTCGTGAAAAAAAATGGGAATTTAAAAATGTTAAGAGAAAGATATAAGGAGCAGTACTGAAAGAACAATTGCATAATGTAAAGTTATACTACTGGGTAAAAATACTAACTAGGCCCATTTATCAGTGTCTGGGATTACCGAAAAAAAAAAATTCCTAATACATCTGAAAAATTTAAGGTTGCAATTTCTCCCTTTCAGTTATGCACTTTTTGACAAGATTAATTTCACTCCGTATAACTTGTGAAAACTTTCCTTTACCCTATATACTCGGAACTTGTTCATCTAGCTATTCCGTGATATATGAAAATATAGCGTGCTAAGCCCTTGCGTGTGATGACAGATAAGTTAAGCCTCTAACACTCTTTCTTGCAACTTCAAGGAAAGAATTGCGTCGAAATTATACTGCAAGGCCAGTGAAACGATTCTGCGTGTAACTTACATATATCTTAGATCCGCAGCGACGCGTATAAAGTACGAAGTTTATAAGCTTGGCGCAGTCCATAATATCCCCAAAAGAAGTGAATACTCCCCACTCCAGTAATGTCATATCTGTCAGTGTAAAGGGAGAAAATGCGTGAGATTCTTTTAAACACCAATCAAAGAAAATTGTATCTAATATATTTTCTGGCTGTTGTTATTCTGCCTAATAAATATTATTAGCTTACTGAATGATTAAAACACCGTCCTCAGTAGCCCTTGTGTCGTTAAGCCCAACAACAACATAAAACACCTTCACACCGTATAAACAAGAAACTACCAAAGCACAGCAATATTCTTTAGTAATGCATCTCATCTCCCTAAAAAGTACATACTGTAGTTTGTGAACTGAAGCATTAAGTATTTTTTCTCATGTACAATATAATATATATTAGCAATAAACACGTTACTTTCTATCCAACTGGGTTTTATTAACTGATAGTTTATCGTGTACACCAAGCAGTAAATATTGATGAGAGCATCACTGGACTCAGAAGAGATTCCATTGGATTGGAAAAGAGCCAATGTATCGCCAATACATAAAGGCGGGTCTAAGAGTGTAGTGGGAAATTACCGACCGGTCATCTAACTTCTGTAGTAGGGAAAATGAAGGGTGTAATTCTGAAGGATACACAGCATAGTTTTGTAAATGGAAAATAGTGTTTAACAAATCTGGTTAGCTATTTTGACAGGGTCATTCATGAGCTGGATTTAGGGAATAATTTCGACATTGTTTATTTAAATTTCAGCAAAGCATTTGATTCAGTCCCACATGAACGGTTACTTTATAAGCAGGAACAAGTTGTAATCACAGGGAAAATCCTTAGATGGGTAGCAAGATGGCTTCAGGGCAGGAGGCAGAGGGTTGTGATAAATGGTTATTCCTCAGATTGGGTTGAGGTAAGAAGTGGGGTTCCCCAAGGATCAGTATTGGGACCACTTTTGTTTTTGAATTTCTTAGATGCCATCGACGAAGGGGTAGAGGGCGTGATGTCTAAATTTTTTTATATGATGTAAAGATTGATAGAGTAGTTAGTGATCACCGCCAGGCTGAGCTTCTTCAGAGTGACCTAGATAAACTTCAGGAATGATCAGAAAAGTGGCAGCTATGCTTTAATCCAGCAAAGTGCAAGGTCCTGCACCTTGGGAACAGTAACCCCAAAATTACCTATACACTTAGTGGAGTTGAACTGAAGTCAGTAGTGGAAGAAAGGAACTTGGGAGTTACGATACGGTCAGATATGAAGCTCTCCGAGCATTGTAGACAGATTGTAAGGAAAGCCCATGGTGTGCTGTCGATGATTTATCGAACATTTGAAAGTAGAGATATTGACGTTTTAGTCCCATTATATAAGGTTATTGTCAGACCACACTTGGAATACTGTGTTCAAGTATGGAGACCGTACCTAAAAACGGCATCGAGCTTTTTGAAAGGGTCCAATAACGGGTAACTCGCCTGGTGAGTTCGGCAGAAGTGCATCCACATCAGGAAAGACTGAATATGTAGGTTGCACAGCTTGGAAACTAGGCACCTTAGAGGAGATTTTATTGCAGCGTTTAAGGTGCACAGGCAAAGGTAAAATGAATGAGGACAAAATTTTCACGGTTTATAAATGATTATAGAACTAGGGGCCATAATTTCAAGTTGCAGGGGAAAATGTTTAGACAGGATTGCAGAAAGTTTTATTTTAGCCAGCGAGTTATAAATTTCTGGAATAAGTTACCTACATGGGTGGTTGTGGCTGACAGTTTGGGGACATTCAAAGGTTAGCTGGATAGTTACCTGGCACGAGTAAAACGTATAGATTGTCTATTACATTTCCATTTATTATTTATTTAAGTATTTATTTAATTTAATTTTGTTATTATTATTTTACTCTTTTTTATGATCATTACTAATACAAATATTAATATTAATTTTCAATTAATGGGTTTCATTTTATGATATTACCGATTATGGTGTCACAGAACATGTGCTATGGTGGGAACAAAGGGAAGATTCACGGGCTGTAGTTGATGGATAGATAGACAAGAGGTGAGTGGGGAAAGTGTTTGGCATCTACAGGCCATCTTACATTTGGACTATTTCGCTCCTGAGTTGTCTTCCATCTCTGTGCAATGTACGTATCAGTTTGTCGGACGGAAAAGTCGGTATTTATGTAAAAAACAGAATATCTCCACCCAAGACCGACTATTTGACCTCCTTTTAAAAAGCAGTTTAGATGATATTGCTGCCAAAGACTGGAACGATTCCCATCGCCAGATGGGAATCGAACTTTAGTCTATCCAAACTGGCAACGAGTGGCTGTCCTTATTATGTTACGCCACTATGTCTGTGAGACACAATGACGTAACAGATGTCTAACAGACATGTTTTTGTCTCAGTATCATTTCTGAAATCATTACACAACTAAAAGAGAACTTCAAGTGTGTCGTTCGAAGAATTATCAGACTGCCTAAAAAAAACATGTCACCCATTAAGATAGTATCTTAATCTTTTCCACCATCGTAGATGCTTAACTAATTTTTTCGTTAAAATTTTACACAATGAGCCATGAGATTTAATAATAATAAATTTTATGCGGTGAAAAATTAACAGCATCCAATTAACAACAGAAAAATAAACAATGCTTTATAGGATTTTTGTCAATCCCTTGACCACATGCAGAAACTCGTATAAAAGGGAAGTTGACAACTGTAGTTTATATTTAATCCTGCAAGCTATATTACACATTAGCTAAGTGCGTAAATATAATTGAAATTGGATTAACTCGTAGTTTCTCCTGTGCATAAATCATTCTCTGTTATACTGCACAGGAATAAAATTACTTCTAAATATAATTTAGAGTACTATATTTTTGTAATCCTTATTAATCTTCACTGTTAATATACACAGTTTTAAGAACTACTTATTGACTTCTAAGCGACCATCTTTTTTAGGCAGTTTGTACTTTTAAGGAGGAAAAAGAATCTCTCGAAACTTTATGATCTTAGTAGATCACTTGAAGAACAATAGAGCGATGATTGAGTATTCTTGGATTATGCTTTTATTATACGAAGCCGGTTTATAAGATATTTGTTGCCTTTACGGCTCGACATTGAGTTAATCTTTCCCAGTCAGTAGTACTGGAGCTTTCTTTTAGACACTTCATTTTTTTCCATTGGAAAGAGACAACCTCAAATAGAGATTCCATTAACTGATATGATACATATTAGTTCTAGGCCTCAGCTTCTTTATACTGGAAATTGGCCAATTTTTTACCACAATTCAAAGAGTTACGATATTTTATAATAAAATATTTGCAGTATTGCTTGTAATGCCAGACAGAAATGAACAAATATAAAAATAATTATTGTTTCTACACTGCAAATATATATTTAAGAAGAATTTATCTTAAATAGATGATGTAAAATAGGTCTTGGCGAAGGATCATCACAGCTTCTGTTTTATCCGTCTTTTAGTCATGGATATTCATAACAGAAAAAGAAGGAAATTTAAATAGATATCAACACTACGTATCATTAATTCCCTATTTGAAACCCACAAAATTCAAGGCATATAAAGAATCCGACTGTCAACATTATCTTTACAACATCTCTCGCCGACAGAAAGAAAATAAAAAAAGAAGAAGTAAATCACAGTTGGCAATATGCCAGAAAGGGCTCTTAAGAATTCGTCTTAGTAATAACGAGACTCTGCGATGTTATATATGGGAAGATAAGTTATGGCATTTTTTTCAGCAAGTGCGGCTTGAAAAGCGTAATAGGAACTATTGCCCAATCTTTAAGTTGGTAATTGATGAAAATCATAGATCAGGTGAAAGTACCAGTGTTATCACATAGCCGAATAGCAGACAAAGCGATTTCGTTGGCTTCCATTTATTGCTACCGAAGAAATAGATCCAGTTAAGTAAAAAAAAAGTGCCTTTGAATATTTTGGGTGCTCAGATATTCAAAGATCTCGATTAGCGTTTTAAATGGATTCCTGGAAAAACGTGACCTTTATAGAAACATATATTCTCATAGACTTAGTTTTTTGATCAGAGGTCACGTTCCAAGGCAAATGATGGGCACCATATTTCATGATGATGAATGACTTCATTGTATTGAAAATTATTAGGATTAGAAAGACCACTTTGCAAACCGCAAGGATCGGTGTGTCGGCGTAATGCAATAATTTGTATAAAATTTTGACAAAAATCACTTCGAAACATCTAAGAAGTTAACCGAGACCAAGTTACAATAAAGCAATTTAAAGATAGTACATACAAAAATGGCCGTTTTGGATCTTTCTTTCAGCAGCCCATAAACGTATGATGGATATTCTATCTGTAACCTTCCTTCTACCCAAAGGACTTTTTCATGTATGGGCTTAGATCAAATAGCTAATCCTGTCCTGCTATAGTTCATGGTTGCTAATACAGTAATCTTAAACTGACTTGACTAACGAAAGACTTGTCCCTTGGGCCTTTAGCTTAATAATGACATAGAATAATAAATAACTGCAAAAAAACTAAGTTAATCGCCTTAAAATTTCAGTCACGAAATATCTCTTCACGCCAAAAAAATAGTTTAAGTAGCTTAATAAAAGAATGGGTTTAATGGAAAAGAGGCACGTTAATTATAGCGTAGGGTAATTGTATGATTATTGATCAAGAGATCCAGGACACTCCTCGTTCACCGAATTTTCCAGGAGTCATTTTATTTCTGAGAAATAACATAACTTGATTAAAGTTTTTATAGACCTTATCGTCTGGTAGCCATGTTCAAACATTTCATACTTTGTGTTCGAACTTCCACGAAGATAAGTAATACGCAATGTACGAAATTCTTGCGCACAGATCTCTGGGAACTGGCTAACCAAATGATGAGGTCTGTAAAATAACA
Organism: Mastigoproctus giganteus; assembly: GCF_048544385.1. Taxonomy (NCBI): domain Eukaryota; kingdom Metazoa; phylum Arthropoda; class Arachnida; order Uropygi; family Thelyphonidae; genus Mastigoproctus; species Mastigoproctus giganteus. The sequence continues at coordinate 72,184,121 of NC_143577.1, forward strand.
GCTGTGTTTATTAATTTCTGTTTATACTATAAGACTACAAGAAGAGCGTAGAAGATAGAAACTACAACCCCCCACCACTAGCCATTTTACATTTACTCAATCGGCGAAACTTTTGCCATTACTTCCATAATATTGCCAAAGTTCCCCTTCGCTGAAACCAACAGTTTTATTTATGTTTTTCCAAGAGAAAGGATGATTTCCATCTGTGTGATCAGTGGTATGTATACAATGAACATGCAAAAGAATCAGTCCGTCCAAAAATATTCCAGAATTTCACAGATGAATGTGAAAAGTGAGACTACATTTGTCAGTACATAAATTACAATTCGCATTTAGAATCTTGATATTGAGTTTACCAGCTGGTTCTATACTTATTTATTTTTGAATTACTTTTATGTAAAATTCCAACAAACTGTGTAGGATATTTATTCTATTTCATATTTCCTCTACCCACAATAAATATTTTCCAGTCAAAGAAATAAACGTTATTGAACCGAAAAGGATAGTATTCTGCAGTGCACTGGAGTAGTAAAGGGAAGCCACCACATAAACTTTATCTAAAAAAGTAAAATTAAAATGAAATAAAAGTCGTGCAGTTTTCGGAAGCAAAACTCTTACTACTTGTGCAACTTGGCTTTTTAGAGTTCTATTACTACCTTACCAGTTACTGAGAGGGTTATGTTGGAAATGTGATATGGAAGGCGAGAAACATTCTGTTGCGAATTTTCTTGGATACGAAGGTTCTCAACGGAACTCTAGGATATGTATGTCTGATGAAAGTTCTATGTACGTGTTATGACATTTTCGGCGATAAATAGGAAACGACATATATTGTGCTGTGTCATTCCAGAAATAGTTATCCCTTTGGCGCTGAGGTTGAGGGCATTGGTTGACTTGATTAAAGTAAGTGGCAGGACCTGCCAGAGTACAATTGACTCACTAGTAACACCCGGCTAGCCTCCACGTGGCGAGTTATGGGCAACGTCGGGTTCCATTAGGGGCCTGGCGGCCAATAAGCCGGATAAACAATGGGCACAACATATAACACTATTCATGATCCACACACTTGTAAATCTCTGGTTTTGACAGAGTACTGTCACCGATACACAGAACATTCGCGGAGATGGGAGAAATTCCAGGAGCCGCTTGACTTTCAATATACCTCATGGTTGACTTGATTAGACCAACTGATCTAGACAGCTAGGCTCACAAGACTTTATATTATAAGAGCTGTTACTTAGAAAATTGAACACCATACATTCAGAAAGTGTTTGGTGTAAGTTTTGTGTGTTTCGTAATAAACATGGCAATAAATAAGGAACTGAGTGGTGTAAACAGAAGTGCTGTTATGCCTCTGTACAAATAAAGCTATTCCATGCAAGTAATTGGCAAAAAACTAGGTGTTTCATTTAAAGGAATACAAACTACCATTAGACGATTCACGACTTGCTGGATCATAAATACAAGCTGAGTTCAAAAGGAACAGAAACTCCCGTGCCTACATCCACTGTAAAACTTTGTCTTAAACAAGCAAGGCATCATGGTCGAGTGGCGGTTCGAAAACCCTAATCAAAACTGGAAAATCGAAGGAAGCGGTTGACTTGGGCTAAGGCCATCGGCATTGGACAATTGAAGAGTGGAAAAACGTACTGTCGAAGGATGATTCCAAATTTAAAAGTTTTGGATCCAAGCATAGAGTTTATGTGAGACGATCAACTCGACAAAAAATTGTGCCACATCGTTTAGTGCTTAAGTCAAGCACAATGATGGTTACATAATGATGTTTGGGGTTGCCTCTATTTTTTTTTTTGGAGCGGTTGATATCGTCAGAATTGAAGGAATTTTAAGAAAAGTATTATGTTTAAGAAAAGTACTATATTGTAATATGTTTGAACATAAAACAATATTCTCTATACTTCGACTTTATGGAAGAAATTTTATATTACAAAAACACAATGACCTGAAGCTCAGCTTGAGAAATATCTGTGGTTTTTTTTTTGAAAAATTTCCTGTTTTTATAAAAAAATCTTCCTGCTGTTTTTCGAACATAAAATGGCTTCTGTAAATATATTAGCGCGCAACATTAGTTGCTGTTTTCTGTTTTATTTCTTTCGGAATTTTTAAAATTATAAATTGAAATGCATCAATTAAAGATGATGCTTTTTTTTTGGTAAAGGTACATTAAAATATTTCTTTCTGTCTAGTGTTACAGTCTTTAAATAACTTCTTAATTGGCCGAACATATCAGGCAGTACATAAGCAAGTAAAATGTGTAGACGAGACACTTGTTTCAGTTTACTTATTACAATATGCAGTGAAACCCTTTTAACTTTGAAATTCTTAAAGAGTTTTGTTTTTTAATTTATTCTAAACTAAACAACTTTAACAACTCTATCTTCTAAGGCCGTAAATGGATGCTGCTGTATATCTAGAGGGAAGGAGGATGCTATTGAATATTGCACAAAGGAGAAAAAAATTAAACTTTAGCTCCTTTATAAACAAATTTCCAGTTTGGTACCTTTTGGCCAGTATCTTCTTATTATATGAATACCTAACTTTAGCGAACGGATTTATTGAATAATTAGAACGTATTGGTAATTATTTAATCATATTTAACAGTAACATCAAGAACCAAACACGAAACATTAACTAACATTACAGACAAAAACTCCTAAAGACCACAAATTAAAATTAAAATCACATTAGGGTGATTAATTTTTTTTTTCCTAGCGAGTAAACTCGGGTAGTTTAGACGAGCTGAGAAGAAGGAACTCGTTTAGTAACTTTTAATGTTCCCAAGTTGACGGTAAGATCTGAAACGTTTTGTTTATGTTTGGCCATCAGCTAATTAAACTTTTCATAGATAAAAAAATATATATACACAGTTCGTTTGATTCAAAAACAAAACTCACATCTCCTCTCTTTGAAGTGATGTCTCTAAGAGAGAAACAGATACCACGATATGTAACAGAAACATTAAATTATTGGCAGATTGCTCTGAACATGGCTTTTATTGGTTAGCGGTTGGTTTTTATTAGTCTTGTAGCCCAAGGAGGTCCATAAACTAAGGAAAAAAAAAAGACAATGAGCGCTAAATATCTGTTCTTGGCATCGCATATAGAATTTTTGTTTTCACGGTTCCCAGAGGGATAGAATATGTCATTTAATTTGTGCTTTGAAACTAATAAACAAAGAACGTCGCCATATTTTCAAAGAATTGTAGACTCCAGAAATACAAATGTAGAGTGATTCTAAATTCGTCAAATTATCGTAAAAAATTCGTAATATTTTGTTTAATTATGTATTGCAGAATATCACAACTATTTCTTAACTAAGCATTCCATGAAAGTTGCCGACAAGTTGATATTTTGATAATTTATCTATTCTCGGATGTTTACTATCGCTGCTGTATTTCCAAGAGACAGAGAGAGATCCGAAAGTGCCTTATTCTGCGATCGAATTAGTGCTAAGTCTTAAGGGGTATAAGAGAATTGGTAAGTAGCCGCTCTTATGTTGATTCCTTTTCTTCTGTTAATTAGCTTCGTAGCTGGCAAAGTGGATAAGAGAGCGCACAAAAGGCATTACATTCTTGGCTTAAAGCCTGGCTTTATTGGTATTAGGAGAGATGTGGAGGTTTCCCCTGTTGAATATTCTTTCATTCGTAGTATCCTCTGTACGACTTAGCACAAAAACAAAACGCCTGAAAGTCACAAAATTATTTATTTCCTTTTGTGTATGGGCATATTCTACATATTCATTTGCAGAAAGCAAGTCAGTGTGTTAGGGAAAGGTTGAAAAATATTTATTTGCAACTAGAATGAACGCATTAGCATGGTTAAGGAGAATTGTTCGTGGCCTCCTTGTTTTCTTAGACCCGTTGTTTGTTTTCCAGCTACTAGTCATTCTGAAAGTCCTGTCTTCACCATCCATCGCAAAAGAAACCGATGGGCCTAACATGTTAGGTTTATATTCATTCGGAGACTCCTTCATTACACTGCATAATGTTCTTTTAATTTATATTTCCCAGAATTTGTAAGTGATTAATCGGAAATGAAACTAGGTCATCTGCGAAGAAATTTGGCGATAATTTTTGTCTTCTTGGACTGACGCAGTTGTTTTTGATATTTATGAATTTCTGATTGGGGAGGGTTACACTAATTCCACAAGATGTTGAAAAGCAAATAAAAATCTGAAGAAACCAACCATTAACAAAATTTTCCGCTCTGCCCATGTAGTTACTGAATAATTCATGTCATTCTGTTCCATTATAATATATCCTTCTTTCTCATCTGAAGCGCACCTTCAGTTTTACACTTGGGCGAGGACAAATTAATGGATATAAGAAGTAATGGAAACTGCCTTACAATATGTTCCTTAATTAGCTAAGTGGTAGATTTTCATTCATATAATAAACATTGAGAGTTTTAATTTCAGAGAAGCAGATGATGTGGGAGGGGAGGATTTCTAACGAATTCTTTTAGTTAGAGGCTTTTGGAGGATGAAGATTGTCTCCTGCATCATTTTGGAAATCTGTGCTCAGTTCATCGGAGAGGTTTGGGTTCGAATTACATTAGACGTACTCTAGGACAGTTCTTAAAGGCTCCTTTAATCGGGGTTGTTGTTTGTCGATTTTATGAGGAGGGAATAGGATTTTTCCCGTGGGTTATTTTTAACAGCAATTATAAGGCTATATACACTCCTGCTGTGCACACAAATGGTTTGTCCCACAACGTTGCAAGTCACATGACCACAGTTGTGGATATAAATGCATCAGAACAATCTTTCTAGTATCAGTTAAGCGTACAAATCGTAGCAAGAATGGGGAAAAGGAGTGATCTAATGGACTTCGAACTTCGCATAGTAGTAGTAGGTGGTGCAAGACGTGCTGCACAAAGCATCTCTGAACCGGCAGTTCTCCTGAACGTTTCATGCACCACAGTTTCAAGGGTGTATGGAGAATGTTGCAACGAACAGAAAACATCCTCTCAACGTCTCTCCTGTGGAAGAAAATCGCTTGTTGATGAGAGAGGTCAGATGAGGATGGCTAGAATTGCGCAAGCAAACAGACGGGCCACAATGTCGCACATCATGTCAAAATACAACCTTGGTGCGCAGAACAAAATTCGCAACGGACCACTAGTCGCACTTTGTCGGGAATGGGCTACAACAGTCGACGGCCACATCGCGTACCTTTGTTATCAATGAAGAACAAGAGCACGCCTCCTGTGGGCACAACAACACCAGCACTGGACTATTGAGGATTGGAAAACAGTTGCTTGGTCTGACAAGTCGAAGTTCCTGGTGCATCATGTTGCACCAGGAACTTCGACTGGTTGATGGAAGGAACTTCGACGAACCTGGTTGATGGAAGGCTCAGAATTTGGCGAAAACAACATGAATTCATGGATCCGTCATGTCTGACGACTACTGTACAAGGTGGTGGGAGACAGTGTTACGGTGTGGAGAATGTTTTCTTGGCACACGTTGGGTTCACTGATACCCATAGATTCACGTCTGAATGCCACATCGTACCTAAACATCGTTGCTGACCAACTACATCCGTTCATGTTGACAGTCAGATGGTTACTTCCAGCAGGATAATGCGCCGGTGTACAAAGCCCGAATCACTATGGAATGGTTCCAGAACATGACAATGACTTTTCTTTGCTGCAGTGGCCCACTCAGTCTGCGGATCTCAATCCTTTTGAACATCTTTGGAAAAGATGGATTTGCTGGAAAAAGGATTTTGTATTTGCTGGAAAAGGCTGTTCGCTGCAGGCCTACAGCCCCGTCGAATCTCAAGGAACTGCGCGACACACTCATGTCTGCATGGTACTCCATTCCTGCACAACGTTTTCAGCACCTTTTCAATCCATGCCTAGACAAATTCAAGCTGTTTTGAAGGCTAAAGGAGGCTCAACACGCTACTAGGTAGGTGTACCTAATAAAGTGGCAGCACAGTGTATATTCTTATTTTCTTTTGATGGATTTTAATGCACACATAATGACTCGGACTTTGAACCTCTAATAGCGCGTGCAGATTAACATAAACAAGCAGGGTGAGATAGTATTTCGAAAGAGCCGAGTCTGTATCAAGTATCCTGACTTAAAATAAGATTCAAATTCTACAAATAGCTGATATTGAGTTTTTAAAGACAACTTAGGTAGAAGCGTCGAAATCAATTATTATTATTTTTTTTATTTTTATAAAAAATAATAATCGAAAAGATCTCTAAATTCATGAGAATGCGTGAATTTAATTGTCGTATCCAGCCTAATTAAAATAATTCAGATTGAAATCTCTTTAAAGTTTGACAACTCACTCAGTTGTCTCCATCTTTGTGACTTCAGCCTCGGCGTTTAGAGTGGCTAAAATGCAAAATATATTTTGCCCAACTGAGTGACGTAATATCATACCTCAAAACTCCAAAATATGAGTATTCAAAGGGAAAAATCTTAAACTAGTTAAATCCATTTCATCCAGCAAACAGGCGTACTGACAGAAGAATGTACGCTGTTACAGACAGAATATACTAACTCCTCATGGCCTTAGTGGCTTGGACGCTTAAGGCAATACATCTAATACCGAAGCTTAATTTAAGCTTCGGTATTATCGGATTCAAAATATACCATTTAAGTTTTGTTTAAAGATTTTTAGGATGATGCCCAAAATATCGATTGAGAGAGACAAGAATGATTGATAGGGTAGTTATTAAGCATTTATATCGCACTTCACCAATTTTTGAAGTCTAAGGGAGGTGGGTAACTCCCTCAGCAAATATTTCCTCCTGGCATACATAAAATATTGCATTTTAGAAGAGAAATGCAGCTTTATCACATTTCCGTTAGTTTACTAATAACTCCGAGATTTATAATTCATCCTCCAACGGGGAGGTAGTTCTGGATTCAGTACTGGTAAGAAATTTTCGTAACAGCTTTAAAAAAGAACTTGGTAGTAACAACGTACCTCAACAAAATGCATTAACCAGTGCTTTGGAGCTTATGAAGATCATAAATAAATCTAAAAGCTTGAAATTTATAGTAGTGATCCTATTTGTACCAATGTCTTGCTTTGCGAATCCGTAAGGGGTTACGAGATATCTTCATCCAGTTTTTTGTTTATCCACGTATGCCTACAATGGCATTGCTTGTTTAAAAGCGAAGAGGAAATATTTGCTGTTCAATGCAGTAGAATCTTATTTAAATACACTGAATGGAGGAATTTTGCACTTTTAATGTAAAGGAATGCCTCTTAGCAGATAATCTTTGGAGGAATGGATCAATAAGAAAAGAATAAAATTCTAGATAAAAATGTTGTTTTTAATTTACAGCTTAACCTCTTCGTCAGAGTCATAGCTGTTGCCTTGGCGATATTCTTTAAAGTTTGGGGCTAAATCTGATTATAGGGAGGATTCCGAGAAACTTCAGATCCCACTGAAGGAAATTCTTCCTAGTGTTGCAGGATTTCGCTCGTTGTCGTGTTTAAACAGTATTGTTGATTGCCAAACCTTTCTCAAGTTTTTGCCTTTGTATTACCACTCTATGATGTATTCCAATAAATTGCCAGTTGGGATATCCTCCTTTCCCCTACTACACTCTCTGGATTCAGTGCTGGTATTAATCATTGGCACTGCAATCTTATATATTAACTGCATCTCATCGTAATTTTTAGCTTCAAATTACCCACAAGTTCAGCCTACTTGGTGGCGCAGTCGTGGAGTATATTCGAAACTTCATTTCAAAATGCCGCAGGTGTTGTTCATCAATCTGTGATAACGTTTGTCGGAAATAAACTAGACATTCCCCAAGGTTAATCGGGTTGATCTACGAGCTTATTTACAATAACCCGATGGCGCTGAAAGATGGAGCGTTAACTATTTTGCCTTCAGGTTTTAAAAATGCTTTTACACTAGTTTATATTAATTCGACACTTTTCTCTACACCCAAAGAATCTCTTTCCGTTTTGAAAGAACCGATTTTAGCGACTTGTTTAAAGTTGTATTCGGTTTATTACAAATGCGTTGTGCCTAGTAGTGAATGATCCTGCAATGTCTTTTCACTCGTCTTTCTATTTTTGATGTTTTACAACCCAGTTGACGGTTTCAATTTTACTTAGTGATAGCTTTATCTTACGTCTTTTTGCTGCAAAACGAAAATATGAAATGCTATCGCTGCCAGACTAAAAACTTTCTTTCTATAATAGTACGTCAGTGAAAAATACTTTGGTATTGCTTATTAAAAAGTGGCCCTAAGTGCGAGGGCTCGCACATCTTTACTTCAGCGATTGCTGAAATCTAGGACGATCTGTATCCAGAAACGCCATCTATAGGCTTCACGAGAGCCCTCCGTGATCTGCAAGGATCTCACAGGCTTTTGTTGCACCAGAAAAAAAAACTGTGCAACTCCCTATTCAAGTAGGTACATATCCAGCTGGCCTTTGAATTTCATCAAGCTAACAGCCTCAATCAACCACGGAAGAAACTTATTTCAGAAAATAACAATTCGTTGGCTAAAAGAAAATTTTTAACAATCCACTCTAAGCCTCATCCCACGTAATTGGAATGTATGTCCCTTATGGCCGTAAATTCAAATTACGGCCACTTATGGATGGCTTCATGAGGAGGCTCTTTGTGCACCTCGAGCAGCTGTCTCTGTTCCCTTTAACCCTATACACAAAAGACTCCCTTTGAATTTGCTGCTGACAGCATGTACTGAACCTATGAAATACATCCTGAAAATGGTATTCTTCCTTCATCCGCTCACTCAACACAAGCTGGTATAAAATAAACGAGCGTGCCTATTAAAAGCAGCTCTTGCGTGAAAGATCAAGCAGGGTGGGTCAATATTAGCACAACATTTACTGTGTCAATATATTTTTTCAAAGTAATTACTTCTTGAGATAATAAGTTTAAATAAATGATTAATTATTAAATTATTTTATCAAGCGATTTAAGGAATGTTTCAGACATAAAGGAAATATAATTCCATAGCTTCGTTTTCCATGCTTTTACACGGATTAAGAGTAACTTTGTAGGCGGACCCTAGTGGCTCATTTGTGGTTATGGGATTACATTTATTACAATGACAGGCCGATTTTTGGTGGCTCTTGTTCTCAAGGGATCTTCCTCTCTTTGGGGAATAAGAGGATGAAACTGCGAATCGTCCTGTAAAGACCCCTTTCTTAAATTATCTTGTGAACAGTCTGTTATGACAACAAATGAGACTGATGTCAACTAGATTGTTGTTCAAAACAGTCTCTAGATTATAGAAAGCTTAATAAAATTTGAATTTTTTGTCTCGTTTCTGATTTAAAAGCGACCTCTACTCTGCCGATTTGTATTGTCATCCGTTCTTCATTTTTGAAATAACTTTTAGATAATTTTTTCAATACACAGTATTTAGTTTTAAAAATGTTTAAACACCAAAACAATTTTTAGCACCATAATCACATATTGTAAGGCAATCCCTCTACACGTGTTCTCTTTTCCACTGCGAAATATCACTCGGAATTTCTATCAGTCACTGTAAAAGTGAAGAACGAATTGTTTTCCCTCTTCAGACAAAAAAAAATTCAATTTTTTTATTGAATTCTGTTCGAGAAACAAAGTTCAGCATTTTTTTCACAGTTATGTAAGGAAGAAAGAAAATTTGCTAAACGAAAAATGTGTCAATCCTTGTCAATGGCTGATAAATTTTATAAGAAAGTGTAGCAAAGCCTTTACTTATTTTATGTTTCATAAGATAAAAAAGATTCTGTAAAAGCCGCTGAATTCTGAAATATAATATTGTCTTTGGAAATGTTGCGAGGTGTTTTTTATGTAGGAAAAATGATTCCCAGGCGTTTTCTCATAACACTGCACAGTATAAGGTAGCCTGCATTCCTTTTTTTGCAAGTGTTTCGCTCAAAAAATGCGAAAAGAAATTCATTGCAAATTTATATATATATACACACACACACAAACAAACAAACAAACAAATTATTTTGTTCCATAGTGCCGTCCCTTTCCAGTCGAATAGTAAAAGGTGTTTATAGAAATAGAGAATACTTCGATTGCAAATTAAAAGAGCTCCTTATAATTATCGAGGTAGATAATTTAATGTGTTCTATTCTGTTTGGATAGGGACAAATTGGGCATAGTACAATCCGATTTTTTTAATATCAGTTTTCTGACATCTGACGATCCCAATAAATCAGTGGGTAAAGCAATTATCAGAGTTTTGGTCTTGAATATGTAAGACCCGAACTCTGTTCAAATTGATTCAAAGATGGATATGCTTTACTTTTTGGTTGCGATAAAATTTTGGCGGTACTCAGACCACGGCATTATTTGTGACTGATTAGACAGCAATGACCATCTTTTTTTGGATGATCAATTTTTGGAATATTTATTTCGTTATTATATGAAACCAGAGATAACGAAGTTATTGCATGGCCAATCTTCCGAATTTTAGGTATCAAATTCTAGGCTTGGTTTTGAAGACCTTACTTAACTTAAAAATTTCACTTACCACTCTTTTAATAAAGAGAGTGGTAAAAATAAGTGAAAAATAAGTCGAGAAACGCATTGCGCCTTTTAAGGGTATTTGTTTTTTGTGCTCCTTGATGCTGCTTTTCTAGGCAATCATTATTATCAAAATTATAAGGTTCAGCTAAAATGGGGTTCCCCTTAGGCGAATTTTTTAACGGGACATCGGAAAAATTCGAATGAAATCGAAGATGTACTAAACGATGACATGAAATATTATTTGTTGGAACAATTCTAGCAAAACGTTTATTTGTTCAAGCAAAATTAGAAATTCCGAGAATTTGTAATTATGCTTTATCAAATAATGTTTGCACAGCACTGGAGTTAAATACTAGAGTGATGACAAATCACAGCGCCCTTTCGTATGAATTAATTCTCTCTGCAAAGTTAACAGCTAGTAATACATAACACTGGTAAGCTAGGAAACTAACTTATTTAAATTAATTCTGTTATGTTAATCCCGAGTCTGGACATAAATTTTACAGAATTCATTATGGATAACGTCCACGAAAGAAGCAAGTCCTCCAAAGTCTTCAACGCCTATAAAAGGTTCCTGCATTAGTAGTCAGTTGTCATCTGTGCGTGGTTGAGTTTTATTGTCTTAATTTTTCTTCGTATAAAGTGGTTTTTGGCAATATCAGTATTGTCAAAGGACACCATTGTGGCTGTACGAATTCACCGGCACTTTCTATTATGTGCGCGATAGGTTGTTCCAAGATCACAACGTTGGTGTGTAATAACAACAGTTAAAAATGTATATTGTCTCTGCTTTTGATGCAATTTGAAAGATGAACAAAGACATTTGGCACCACATATATGCTGCATATCGTCCTATGTAAACCTCAATGAATCTATGAAAAATATAGAGGATGTTGTTCTGATGGTACAGTGTGAACCAACTAGCAACAAATTTTCCGGCAATTATTATTAAGCCAGTATCGCATCCCTTGCGATATTCAAATCGTAAGCACTAAAATTGCCAGATTGTCAAACAAAACAACCAAGACAGTAAATGTTGATTAACGAGCTCATTAAAATACAAGGCTATACTCACTGAGTAGATGCAGAAGTAAAAGCTCATTCAATTTATTAAAAAAGTAACTGTAGTTAGTACCAATTAATCGATCGGATTAAATATTGTATTAAAGCAAGTCTTGAAGTAGTAGTCGTTCTATTGGAAACTGTGAGCTGTCAACACAGCGAGCGACAGTCAGTGGCACTACAGTTTTGCTAAAACTTTGCCTTTTATGTCTGCAAGACACAAAGTATTGAAACTGACTTCAACTTTGAAGATGCCGTAAAGAAACAATATAAATACCCCGAGACTCGGCCAACTTTCTTTCCAATTCGGTCGAGAGCTGTTGACAGCTACTTCTCTACTCTGCAGCTCAAAACATACATGCGGATCTATACTCAACTCTTTCCTCTAGCCCTGCGTAGTATCTCTGAAGATGAGACATCAAAATGCCTTGATTAATAAAGAAAGCCCCCGGGAGATAGCAAAATTATATTTATATTTTAAAAAAAGAACTACTTGAAAATCATTGCAAATCAGTTCTCTTAATGCTGGCTAATGTTACATAATGATGATGGCTGCGCACTGTGCTTTCCAGTTCGATAAACATTCTGAAGATTTCACGCTGTTTTCTTGGCCAGCTAACTTACGGAATCTTAGTCCAAAAGTTCAAATTTATTGGATAAAGTGAGAATAACGGTTCTTTCACCTGTTGTACTAAAATCTGTAGTTATGGTGTGCTCTGCACGTACTTGAATCCTTGTAACGGCTGTATCTAGATTTGGAGAGACGCAAGGTAGTATTAATAAGTTACAACAATGTTTTATTATTATTATTTTGTTCTCTTTCTATGATCTCATGGTCATAATTCATAAAAATAGAGGCGATTTTTGAACTCAATGTAGTCCTATTGAACTCAGTATAGGCACATTACTATACGACTCAATTAAGTCGTATAGTAATACTTTTCCTTAAAAATTTACAGGTTTTTTTTTATCAATATTTTATCTTAATATTTTACGTCCGAGTTCCTTTCGATTCCTTCCACGTACTGATTTCGTTTTTATTACCTAAATGTCGTGTGCTTATAATTGGAGCAGCCATCTTGCTTTACAGAAATAGTCCACGTCAAGATGTTTAACACCATCTTACATACACTGCCCTACCATTAATATCCGGACACCCCTCCATGGATGGGGAAACAGGTTCTATGAAATGCAACACGTCACAGAATCTGCTATAACAATTCACACTGGGCTCCGAACAGAGAATTGCAAAAGTGGGCATGCAAGATGACACGTTCAACAGAATTACCTCAACAGTTCAAGAGAATTGATCACCTCAACAAATGCTAGACGCCGATTAACATGGTGCGCCACCAATCCTGGACTGTAAAGCAATGGAAAACAGTCCTATGGACAGAAGAGTCGAGATTCGTACTCTACCAGTCTGTGATGTCTGTTCCTGGGTATAGCGAATTCCAGGGGACCAGTTCCTTCTTGATTGTATCCTCCCAACAATGAAGTTTTTGGAGGCAGTATCATGGTATGGGGCTCCTTTCATGGTTTGGCTTGTGCCCATTAATCGTTATCTACAAAAACACGAATGTTGCGCGATACCAGGGCAGCCTGCACAATTATGCACTCCCAACATTATGGCAATACTTCGGGGAAGGCCCATACCTGTATCAGCAAGACAACGCGTCATGCCATACTGCTCGGGTCGTGAGAGAGTGGTTTGAGGACATGGGTGTGGAAAAGTTGGATTGGCCAGTCCAGAGTCATGATTTGAATAAACCCTATCGAGCATCTTTGGGGTGTATTGAATCGTTGGGAACGTGCACATCGAGATCGCCGAAAGAACAAGGCTGAACTGGTGGCTGCATTAAAGGCCGAGTGGAGGAACATATCACCTGCCATTTATAAAAAGCTGGTTGAGAGTATGCCGCGAAGATTGAAGGCCGCATTAAAAGCAAAATGTTTCAGCACAAAATATTAAATGACACAATAAAATCCCTTTTTTTTTCTCTAAAGGCAGGTGTCCGGATATTAGTGGTAGGGCAGCGTATATTGTGAGTTTAGTTTGGATCAAATTGTAAATACAAAAGTTAAGGAAAATATACAGACTTGATGATTTCATAAGAACGCTTTCTATTTTTGTAAAACTAGGCTAAAATATTGGTTACCTCAATTAATTTAAGAGATGTTTAACATTTTATGGAGATAGGTTTACGTTATTTTTAAAATAATGTTACTGGAAATAAAATATATATATAATATAACTCATAACCCATTACGGAATTTTCTATCTATTGTCCATTTTAAACGATCATGGCATAAAACACAGCGCCATCTTTCACGTGCACACTCACTGCCTCTGTGAGCAGTTAGCTGAAGATAGTTGTTTGCGGAGGAGAGGCGCTGGCCAAGTCTCACTTGATAGGTGCTGATAGACATTTCCCTATTTAGGGCGTAATTTCTGCTGGTGATTCGATCCTGGTATTCGAGATGCTTTTGTAATGTCTGTTGTGGAGAGCGCTGTTGTATTCCAGGCACAAATTACCAGTAAACGGAACAAATCCTAGGTGAATGCTCTGGTCAGTACTTCAGAGCAGTAGAGTGAAAGGCGACTTCATATTGAGAGAGAACTGAAAAATATATCGCTACCCATCATCAGTTGCAAACACAGAAAAATAAAGAAAAAATTGATATTAATTCTAAAAAAGTTCTTTGAAGACTTGGTCAATAATATTATAAAAATTAATCACAGATTCAGTTATTACTACGTCGAATAATACGGGATAGTTATTCTAAAATATATTTTAGTGTATATTTAATATAGTTTAATGTAATTTAATACAATAATATATAATTTAATGTAGTCACATCACTTTAGAAGAAGAGAAGCAGTTCCTAATAATGTACTTCGTTTACACTGCAGATGAATCATCTCCTGCATTTGAAGCATTGAAAATAACAATTATCTGCCACATATACGCGGTGTGGCATCGGCATGTAGTTCCAATATATTGACAAAATAATCACCCCATTAATCTACAGCGAAATCTTCGGTTCAAACCTTCCATTTAGCTTGTCGGAATTATTAGAAAAACGCATATAACAGATGAAGAGATTGTAATGAGACGTGACTCGACATCACTCTTTTGGAAGTTAGCACTCAAGCGCACTAGAGTGAACCTAATTAATAACAAAAAAACTCGCTAGATTAGAATATAAACTCAATTATAACTCTGTTAATGAATTGCCTTATTTTTAAGTTGTGGCGGTTTCTAAAAATGATTTCTTTCAAAGTAAACTTAACCAGGTAACATTATTAATAACAGCGCAAATATTTGAATATAATGTTTATTTTATATATTTGTTAGTAATTTAATGTTATTCTCTTCATGATCGATATATTAATTTCATTTTTTTTCATATATAGTAATCATAGCAGTAGAATAAATATGTATTCCATAGATAATTAAAATAATTTAAACAATCAATAAATAGAGTTTTGGCCCCAGGTGCCAACCATTATAGGGATCGAGCGATTTTTAAAACTACAGTTCACGTTTAGAATCAAACGTTTTTTTCTTCCGTTCATCTCAATTAAGGTGAACTTTAAGCTAGTTACACAAATGAAAATGATATTTTTATTACTAACTGACTAATTTTATATCTCTTAGTCAATCTAATAGCAGAGCTCATGCTTCCCGCCACGAGCTGGGTTAGCTTTAACCTCTCTGGGTGGTAAAGCTAACCCAGCTCGTGGCGAGAAGCATGAGCATAATCGATCAAGAACTTCTACCTTTCTTGGTCCTGCAATCGTTGCCATCTGTGTCTGTGAGCAAGCGTTCTCCATTCATTATTCAAAGTTGATTATAGAAGACACCAGCCAAAATGGTCAAATGAATCCAATCAGGAGAACTACTAACAGATTACACAATCTAGACATTTCAAGCAGTTATTAACGCTAACTTCCATAAATGAAATCACAATAACTCTACGTGCAACTCTTAACTCATCCAAAGGAGTTATAAACGAATGGAACCTGTTAAATATATCAAAAGAGAGTGCGAGAGCTACACGACAAGCAGTTACACAAGCTAGAAGGATATGATTCAAAACTACAGCAGTCCAGTTCCAACGCGCATTATGATATTAATTTTCAGTACATCTGATTTGCTAACTTCATTAAAAGCAAGTTACCGAAATTGTCTTAGCCAGTATATATATCTTTATATGTACTTCATGTACTACACTAATCAGGTTCGTTTTAGATTATGGAGCTCCTGTTTATAATTCAGCTAGAGAAAACATTCTTATAAAATTAAGTACCATTCAGCGAATGTTTCCAATTCAAAGCTTTTATACAGACGCAAATGAATCTCCACTACATCAAGAGAAAAACGCTGTTGCTGAACCATGCTGCTAAAATTCAGTCTGTTATCCCACCCCATTCAGAAACATCTCTTTGAACCACTGAGATATTTCTAAATGGGATGTTCCATCTGATGAAGACACCTGCTGGAATCTGATTACAAGATCTAAAGAAAAGTTGGAAAATTCACTTTGACAATATTCATCAAGAAATAGAAGAACTGGAAGCACCTTGGCCAGTGGGAATACTCCCCTTCGACGACTAATTTCAATCTTGTGGTGAAAAAAAATTCGTTCTTCCTGCAACGGCCGAAGTTTGTTCCTTTTCTCTTTCTCACTGTTATCAAATTTACACTGATGGCTCGAAAACGGATACTGCTGTTGGTGCAGTAGCTGTATTTCATACTTTTACACTGCTGTCTCACTACTATTAGAATGCAATATGTATATTGCCGAACTATATGCCATTAAAATAGCTTTAGATGAGTTAAAAACATGTTTATTTAACAGGCCTTAATATACACTAGCTATCTGAGTGGACTATCCGCCTTGAAGAAAGAATTCTTCCTCAGTATACTCCATAATGGATCAAATACGCTCCCACTTACTGAATTTTAAATCAAAAACCAAACAGTCACGTTCTGTTGGATTCTAAAACCGGGCATCCCAGGGAATGAACAAGCAGATAAAGCTGCAAATATTCAGTGACCTCGAACACTGCCAAACTCTTTGTACCATACACTGATCATAAAATTAAAATATACGGAACTTGTAAAGATAAACAGTTTCAAACCCTCCAGGCATAAACCAATAAAACACTTTTTCAGATCAAGCAGAAATCACAATCATGGTAATCTTGTTTCGGAATAAATCGTCAGGAATAAGTAATTTTACCAAGGGCACGTCTCGGCTATATACATTTAACTCCTCTATTACTGTGAATGGGAGAAAATCCTTCCCAGTGCAACATTGTTACACTCACACTCAACTTACAAAAAATACATCGTTGTTGATGGCAATTACTGAGGAGGAATCTACAATCTCTATTAAACTTAGAAAAGTCGTGAACACTAAAGAATTTAACGGCAAATGGTGCAAACCTGACTGAATTTTTCAATTATTTAAAATAGATCCAGTTAATAAGCTAATATAGCTTGCCACATAGAATCTACGAATGGCATCTAATAGCCTTAGTAGTTCTTGTGTCAATAAAAATACATACCAACAACAACGTATATAATTGTATATATTTTATTATTAGGTTTTCGATTTTTACAGTATACACCATGCATCTTGGGAACTTTTTGCCATTAATGTTGGATTTGTAAGATTACGGGTGATAATGTGGTGTAAATAAAGTTTCCAACATATTCGAACATATCTGAAGAACTGTATACTTTTATTCTAAATTATAAGTAACAAAATTTCATTTTAAGCAATGTTTAACTATAAAGTTAGAATAACTATCAAATTTAAGCAATAAAGCTCCCTTAATTAATGAGAAATTTGTGACTGAACCTGTACACATTTTCAGAAATTGGAGAAGAACTGGCAAACGCTCCAAATTGTTTCAATTCATCTGTCAAAACACACGCAGATACCAAGCACTGACCTCGATGAACAATACTCTTCTTTGGTACACTTTGCCAGTCTTAAGCATAATTAAGGAGTTAAAATGATTTAGATATGCTACATTAAGTTTGGTAGAAATGAGGAATAAATCCATTCAACACATTCGCAAAATAATAGAACCATTTAGGTCCATGGTATTTCATGCATCAAGTAGAAGCTGTTGCACGAGTCTTAAGGTCTGCATCGAAATTTATGAAGCGACTAAATTTGAATTCCAATATTATTCACCGGGGAACTTAGAAAGTGATTTCTATTAAATGTCCTAGCAACGGCAGAGCTTTTAAAACTGTTTACCATTTTGATTGGCCCACTTGTGAAGGGTTAACCATGAACTCATGGTATGGTGTATATATGAAGGAAGTTCTGGAAGTTATACCACATATTTGCACCCGACAACAAAAGAAGTACAAAATATGAAAACTGCCTGAATAATTTGTTTCCAAGAAATTTTCCAGCGCTTGAATACAAAGGGTAGAAATTACCATGTACACAATACTGTGTTACCGTAAATTTTATGTAACTTTTGCAATTACTATTAGAACATCTGAAAGAGGGATCTGGCCCAAAATCCCGACAACCCAGAATCCCGAAAGCCCCGACAGTATCTACTATATTGTAAAAATATGAATATTTTTATATTTATTATTTATTTATTAGTTTTTTAGAAAACTATTTTATATTTTAAAATTATATTTTAAAAAACTATATATTTATTAGTTTTATTGTTTGTAAAAATTTACCTTATTAGATTAATTTTGTGTAGAAAGAATATAAAATATAATAATAATTTTAACGACAAATACCTCTCACTTTGAAGATCATGTTTTCTGTTACAGAAACAAACAGTTTTAGAATGCGATCAACAAATAAAATCGACTTAATTAACTTTTATTATATTGCATTTAATTCGTAATTTTTCGAGTCGAATTTTGGTATTTGCGTAGGGCGTTTGAGCAATAATTATAGGTATAGCATTGAAATGCTAAAGATAAAAAAAACTTGAAATAAGAATACTTTCGGAATATGAAAATTTAGAGTAATGTAATTTGGCAGCTGCGTCATAAATATCATTAGCATAATTAAAACTATAATTATGGAGGTATTTGTTATTAGCTGTACTTTCATGAATTTCTTTGACAAGTACATTAGGCATGACTATGGGCGCCGGCAGGATATTTTGAAAGGGGTAACAGGTAAAAATATCCCATTTTCTTCTTTTTGTTATTATGGGCTCACATCTGTTGAGTATGGGCTTGGCACACCCAGGGTCCTAAACTGGATATCATCATTCTTCTCTTTCTTGGTGATTCCCTTCTGCTTCTGACTCTCTCTCCTTCTGGGTAAATCGGGAATTTTTTTTTTTTTTGTGGAACAAGACAAAAGCCTCAGGCTTCCTTGCACCATATAGCTAAGAAGAAGAAGAAATGGTACTTCTTGTTAAAGATTCTGCAGTGGGAGAGGAAAGAATTCTTCTATTTACAACAAAAGTAAATATTCAACGCCTATCATGTGCTCAATATTGGATTATGGATGGTGCATTTAAAACCGTGCCCACAATTTTTTATTAATTATATACTTTATTTCTTTACCCGTTGGTAATGAAAACTATCGAATCTTCCCTTAGTTTATGTGTTGATGACGAATAATAGTGAAGAAAATTATAAACGTTTTTTTTTTTTTGTAGATATGATTGACTTTTCCGAAGAAAATGAAATTGAATTGAGATCACAGGCCATATTAACTCACCTGGAATTAGGTGCAATAAATGCCCCCAAAGGTGAATTCCCTAAAGTGTCTAAATAAGGTCCGTTTTTTCCACCTGGGACAATGTGTTTGGGGAAAAATTCAAGCAAGTGGACTAGAATCTTAGTACGGCACCTTTGAAGAATTTAGTCTGCTGCTTCGATATTTGTGTGCCTTGACATTTATTCCTTCTGGTGAGGTACCACAAGCATTTATTGTTCTGGAATTTACCCAGGAAAGCTGGTGATGTGATAGAGTGGTTCGAAGACAATTATATGTATTGAAGAATTAGACAATATATGCGTAATGGTACAGTAATTCGTATTCCACCATTATTTCCACCAACGTATGGTCCGTAGACGATTCCATTCAACTGGGAATTCCGCGCATCCAAAACAGTGTTAAGGCTTGGCATAGAAGATGGGAGTGTACAGATGGACGAGCACATATTAGCGTATATAGAGTCATCGAGGAATTTCAGAAAGATCTGCAACAGGTCGATAACCAGGCTGAATGCATATTTCATGGTGAATCCTGTCCTAAACGCAAGAAGGCGACAGTCGAGAGAGAAACGAGAATAATGACGGTTGTGAACGATCGTGAAAATATACCTGATGGATTACCTTCGCAGTATTACGCACAATGTATCTTTATAAATATTATTTTATTTTATGCATATGTATAAAGTGTGTGCTGTTAATGTTTTCAGCGGCCGTTTTGATTACACTAAAAACATTTTTTATCCCAAACAGTTTTTGAGATATGGACTCTTAACGTTGTTTTTTAAAATACCATCGATATGTCGGGATTTTGGACGGCACCGCCGAACGAGCTAAGATTGGTCTTTTAGATGATTTACAATTCACGTGATCAAATGTGTATATAGATATTAGCATTGTAAATTGTTTTAACGATTACAATGCAATGTAACGTGTGTTAAGCGCCAAAACAATAAGGGTATGAGGCGTTAAGTATATTGTGTAAGATTCATGTATTCCGTGGTCGATTTTCAGGATGAAAACCTGAGTTTACAGGTGGAAAACCATGCTACCCTTGCCTGAGACCGATTAACTCAGCCACGTTTTGAAAAAGACCCATAAAATTTCCTCGCGTCATTGAGGGGATTCGAACTCGGGTCTTTTCCACCCTGCGTGAGAAGGATTATATCAACTGTGCTACCCACGAGGTCGATCAATAGTGATAAATTTATTCATTCTATTTATTTTGTTTTGGGGAAGGGAACTCATGCTTGTCAACACATCACAGTTCAGTTATATAATATAAAACAATATATTCTGTAGTGATGAATTTTGTAGTGATGAAGGTATGAATTATAAATTATTTTTGGCAGATGCAGAAAAGTCCGGCCTCCTTGCATCATTTATCCATTGTAATACTAATAATCTGGACGTCTAGTTACGCAAAATAATAAACTCTTGAAACTCTATATTCACTTTCGAGAAACGTATCTTATATTATAATTCTCAGTGTCTTATATTGTTCGCCTTTTTGTTGGCAGTTCAAAAACAATCTTCGTGAAGACCTTTCTTTATACTTCCACTTAAGTGTGAAAAAGGGGATGATAAAAAAATCGTGGCAACACATTAATTTGGATGGAAGTAATAGTGATCTATATCAGTCAGTGCATGTCCAGGTGTGTGTGCCGTGTTCAAGACAGCCCATCATAGTTCCGTGACTGCCTCCTATTTCTTGTCTTATGAATACTCTCTAAGCTGCTAACTTGATGAAGAATCAGAACGATTTTAATACATTTGAAGGGAGGCTGTCACTTTAAAGTATGACCAATCGCTGTTTATGCTACACCGCAGTTTTATCACTACGTTGTTTTTCCTTTAAATCAATAAATGTTCGCATTCTACTCAAATATTTAACTTCTATATGAGGGTTCAGATTTCATTGAAGTAAATGAGAATTTTTCACCCAATCATGTAACGGCAATTATTGTTTGACTAAGGACATTTCGATTCAGAAATGTAGAGGAATTATCTACAGAAAGCAGTTCCTTTTGAAAGAATCTTTTCACCCTCTGTTTACAATTGTTTTTAACTCTTCTGCATCGTTTCAGAATTGGTTATTACTCTCACAAGAAAACGAGATGTAATATTGATTCCTCGAATTAAAAGATAAAATCGGGATCGTAGATGCACCCTCGTTTTCAAATATTAAATGCCCAAGCCTGGTGGAGTGAGAACAAGAACTCAGGAGACTACCGTTAACAATTTAGTATGCCTCAAAACTATGTTCCCGTCCAACATAATTGGTCTCTATAATGCGCTCGTCACAGATCCCTACAAATTTTGCAATGACAACAACTACAGGAAAGACGCACCTAAGAACACTTAACAATCCATTGAAATATAGTTCGGAAACCAATTCCGATGTTGGAAAGGAGCGAAGTAACTGTGACGACCATCTTATCATAAAAAGGTAGCTTTTGTTGTTGTTGGGTTTCTGGTATTTAGGCCATATTGCGTCTATCAATGTGGTTCATATTACGAGTACTTGTGTTGGCTGCTGTAGAAGCAGTTAAAAGAGATCATGTCCTATCACATAACCTAACCTAAACCCATAATGGGCGGTGTGCATTAAAGTCACCTAATAAACAGAATGGATGTGGTAATTGCAAGACACGATCTTCGATTTCTTAATAGTTTTGAAAGATAAAGGGAGACCAAAGTATGAGTAATACCAATTACTATATGTGTGGCAACGGCTTCTAAGGAGGTTTGCAAAGGAATGTGTCTGGAGGGGACTCGTGAATCCAACATTATGGCTACTCCTCCATGAACTCTATTAGTGTCCAATCTGTTTTGTCAGAAGATAGTGTATAATTTACGATTGAAGAGAAGGCTTGAAGTGTCAAATTGGTGGTCTTGTAAGCACGAGGTGACAATTTGAAGCAGTGAATTAGCTCATGGATGTTATCGATATTGCTGTGAAAACCTGTTCAATTCCATTGGATGATGTATTTCATTGGTTTTGTATGTGGAAGACGAATCTGTTTGCTTTTTATGAGCCAATTATATATAACGATCAATTTTTGATTTTAGAAACGATCAATTTCTAGTCTGGGATTTGTGGGACATCCCCTGAGTAACTGCTATTATTCATAACATCATCTGTATGTATTTCAAGCAGTTCTTGCTGTTAGTATCATCTGTATCCATGCTTGTTAGGCATGATCGCTTTACCTCAACAGGATATGATTTATGCAATTTTTCTGATACTTGATAATGCGAATAATTCTGGGGTGGAATTGTGAGTAGTGTATTAGCATTGGCAGTCTGTACAGAGCCAGCCAAAAACAAAACACGACATTTCACCTATTCATTTGTCTAGTTCTTCCTTGAATTTATTTAAACTATCAACTTTCACAATAACAGATGTAAGTTTTTTCCAACAATAAATTACACATTGGCTAAAAGCGAACTCCTGCACATCTCTTCAGCAACCGTCCTTCTTCAATTTAAATTTGTGTCCCCTCTTGTCCGAGCAAGAGAAAGAATTCCATCAGCATTGAGCTTCCCCAATCCATTCAAAGCCTTAAACACCTTAATCATATCACCTCGCAGGTGCCTACCTTTCAGACGCTGCAATTTGCAGAATTGAAGCATTCCGTGGATGAGCACCCCTTTGTTCTGTTCACCAATCTTGTTGCCCTTCTGTATACTAGTTCCAGCAACTCCACATCCTTCCTAAAATGAGGCCTCCGGACTTGTATGCAGTACTCAAAATGTGTCCTGACCCTTGCCCTATATACGAATACAATGGGATAATCACCTCCTTATCCCTGCTAGAAAAATTCTTGTATATCATTGACAAAACTCCATGAACTTTCCTGGCAGCTGTCTGCATTGCTCAGAGAACTTCATATCTGACTGCATAATTACCCCCAAGCCTTTTTTTTTTTTTTTTTCATTTTTCACAACCCTGAGTGTAGTACCGCACAGTCGGTATGTTACTCTGTGGATATTGCTACCCATATGCAGTGCTTTGCATTTATCAAAGTTAAACTTCAATGTCCATCTGTCTAACTTTTCTTGATCCTGTTGTAGTGGCACGCGATAATTCCTGTCATTAACCGCCCTGCCAACCTTTGTATCATCTGAAAACTTGGACATAAAGCTTGTTGCAGTAGCACACGGACTAATAACATTAGTCCATGAAGAGCAATATCTAAGGTAATATATCGTTTCTTGGAGCTGAAAATGCTTTGACTAGATTTTGGATACTATCTTTTCCATTTATTATTGCTTTGGTATACCAAGTTCGGTTTAGATGTATGCAGCCCAATATGAGATCAATATGTCTGGAGAGATGGACACTTCTATCTGATATGCCGATTTGTGACTGTGAGTAGCAGAAGAATCACTGCCTTTTGGCATACTTAAATTAACCTTTTCTTGATTTTTGATAAGACATTTTTTTATATTTTTTCCTTATTTCCAGAGTTCACAATCTTTGGAATAAACTGGTTGATTGCCCTTGAAATTAGGACACTGTGGTGTTGGTCCCATTCATTCTGTTTGTGTGTGAGTTTTGCACCCACAGTTTGGACGTTTTCCGTTCATGTTTAGACGGCATGCTCTCTGGGAGTGGCCAAATTTATGGCGCTTATAACATCTTAGGCGGTTTGGGATAAATGGCCGAACGCGGCAGTTCAAGTAACCTGCTTTGACAGCAGCTGGGATATTTGCTTTATTTAAAGTTAAGATTATGTTTCCGGTAGGGATTAAGTTGCCGTTTTTTCTGATCATTATTCTTTTTGCTTGAGTGATGTTTTCATCTTTTAGTTGCTGGACTATTTCTTCTCAGAAACGTTTAATGGATCCCAGTCTGTAATCACTCCCTTGGAAGAGATCAGTGGGGTGACTTGAACCGGAATTCCACTTAAAGAAGTAAGCTGTAATAATAGTTCAGAGTGTCTTGCGTTTTCTTGCGAAACTGCTGCGTTTTCAAGGCATCTCTGAGTGATGCTCACAGGTTGTACTGACAAAGAATGTAATATCAGGAATGCAGGAGATTCTAGCTTCCTTGTGGCCTTTTTCATTCTCTTTGAAAGACAGAAGGCATGGTCGGCGTCAATTTGAGAGCGCTTCGGCTCTAAACGTGGAAATACATTGGTTTCCATTTCTGCTCCTTTTAGCCCTGAGGGTTGGAGCTGTGCCACCGGTGACCAAGCGGTTGTTGAAGTTAGTAGAGTTGGTTATTATATGATATATAGACTAGAAAAAGAAAGATGGATTCCCTTTATGGGTTCTTGCTTAGACCTTGCAAGAACAGAAGTACTTGAAGTGAACGAAAGAGAAAATCACACAAGAAAATAAATAAAAATATATCGCTTTCAAAGAGCACTCTATATGTCTCAGATAGAAAATCGCTTGGCACTCGGGGCCTAAAACAGTAGCATCCTCCTGCCAAACTTCTAGTAGGCATGCTGCAGCACGCTTTGAATCTTCAGAAGAAATGATTTGTGCTAGAGTATATCCGTTATTTTCTCTCTGTAATCACGTGTAAAAAATAAAAATGTTCAATGTCTGTTAATTCAAACTTTCTATGTTAATTCATTCTTAATGCATATATGAATCTCACTGATATGGATGCATTTCATTTTAATTTGCATCTTTGCCTTCCTGCTGTAGGCATTATCTGCTTATTCAAACCTTTTGTTTGAATAAGCAGATAATAATAATTTATAATGGTGACATCATATTCAACAAAAGTATTTGCCTTTAAAGAGCGTAACACAGCGTAAAATGTAACTTTACACTAATTATCTTGCGAGTTCGATCAACAGTGTCCTGGTAACATGTAAAAAAATGAAATTCAATTTCTTAAACTAACATTAAACTGCTATATAAACATTATGAAGCGCTAGAGTGTCCCAAAAATTTCAAAATATAATGAATTATAGTACGGATGTGAAGCAGACTCCAAACAGTATAGGGATCTTTAAAAATGCATTGCACCAATGCAGATTTTCAAAATCTCTTCCGCCATTCTGATTACATTTTAATTACTTGCAGAACAGTTGCTGATTATAGCCGGCAGCGTTTCCTGACTAATACTGGTGGCATTTGTAATGATAAAATCCTTCAAGATCGGTAAATCTCCTTGACTTTTCCTTTAAGGTATCTCCCTTATAAAAAAATATGGAATTTAAAGCGAAGATATCGTGACTTTGGAGGTCAATGAAATTGGAAACCTATAGAAAATTAAGCGTCTGGGAAATGTTCATTGCATTTACAGGTGGGAGGTGTGTGTGCCGTGTTCTCATCTAGCACCACACGCTCTTTCATTTGGTACACGCTTCCAGAAATAACTGTAATGCATTTGGACATTCGTGTTGTTAACCGTTCCACATTTTCAGGATTCTTAAAGAAAGAAATAGACCTAGAAACCATTTTGGCATTTCATATTTAGATTCTGGACTAACTCTGCTTAAAAGTATTTTAAACAGAAATAGAAAAATTGAAGACTTAATTTGTTGAAATGAAGACTACTTTCAGTGGTATTTATGATACTTGTCAAGTTCCATTAAAGAACTTATTTGTCACGTAAATTCTTTATTAATTTCAATAGTTAACAAGTTCAGATGTCTTTTCTGCTTCCTAAGTGCTTATAATCTTTTTTTGCAGTTGCTTGTTTTATTTCCACAAAGAGTTGATGGATTTGTATCTTGACTCTAAAATTAATTCCTCTCTGGCTTTTGAAGATGCTTCACATTAGAGTCCACGCAGTGCGGTCCCCGATTTGCACGAGCTGTTAGATATGCAATGTGTATGCGTGGTCGAATCGGAAAGCTGCATAAGTTATGACACTGGCAGTGTGAGATCTATCTTCATGGTTCTTGATTAGAACCTCGGAGAGCATCCGAAGATAATAAGTAAGCCTTTAACTCTTAAGTAATTTAGAAAGTTTGAATGAAACTTCGTGATAAATTTTAATAGCTAAGATATGCACAGCGGATTTGAATTCTAAAGTCACTTTTAAAAGCATTAATTATTTATTACGCATTAGGGATAGTAGGTACAGTAGTCATTAAAATCCTTACTTACTACATTTAATATAAGACTAAACGTACCACATATTTAACATTTGAAAAATAATCCCAAAGAGGTGTTCGCAGATTAACTAAAAGCATGTCAATTGCTGAGCTGAATTATCTCATCTCAGGTGTAACTTTTTTAACACTCCACAAGCAGCCAAACTTGCCTTAAGACGCACTTACGTTTATGATCATTGCAAATTGATTCTCCACGGTGTGCGATTTGCTTTTCTGCCACTCTAAACAAGCTGAGAAACGCGTGTATTTGTTATTTACATAAGCTTTTCGATAAATGCACCGAAAAAAGTAGTCCCAGTGAAAGTTAAAAGTTTCGGGACATTACACTTGTAGGAGAAAGTGTAAACCCACTCCAAATGAACACCAACTTTCCTGTTGTTGGTTTACCGAGTGTCGGCTAAGTATCGTTTTGTGTTAGTCGCTTTCCCCTGCGGAATAATCAGAAGTCTTAAAAATACAAGCTTTCTGCAAAAGAAGAAGGAGTTGTTCGGCGAACGGACATGTGCAGTAATTTCGATTCCCTCTGTAATTCTCTCTGTTCTAACTGCGTATCTTACATGACAATCTTCGTCTTGTTAGCTAGGACGATGAGAATCGATACTGGAAGTCCGCCAACTTTTACAATGCATTCAGCTGAGACCGCTGCTGTCTGCACTTCCGTCTTTGTGACTCCATGTGATGGGTAGCAGCCACTTCATTCTAATGCTGTGCTTTTCTTATGTAACCCCCTTCGGCACAATGGACTTATCCAACATCCAGCACGCATGCTCTTCAGCTAATCAGATATAGCCCCAAAGAGAGAAACACGTCATGTGTTAGCACAATCTGCAGACAGGCATGATGCGTTCTAAAGTATAGAAGACACTTGCGAAGCTTGGGAAGGGGATGATGCAGTCATTATTCTGAACCGTTTTCCTACTCTCTTCTGCGAGAGGGCGCAAGTAATTTCGCAGAACGCTGTACCACTGAGAAAATCTCGCAGCGGCTAAAAAAAAAAATAATAAAAAAAAAAGTCACCATTTAAATGGAAGAAACCAATTGGCTATCAGCGTAGCTAGGAAGTGCGGCTTACGGTTTTCTTTCGAGCGAAATGTCATCGTAACGACTGAGCTGTCTTAGGAAACTGAATCTTACATTTCCCCGGAAATAAATAGAAGGGATGTCGTAAACAGTCTCGTGTTCTCCGCCGCATCACTGCGGTTGGAGCGGGTGGCATCCGGATCGCATCGAAAGTGTGTTTTACGAACTTTTTGTTTGCGCAAAGAACGGGGGTCAGGTAGGATCCGTGCACGATTTTTCGGATGCGTATCGTGGACTGAGGTTCGGGAATGAACCACCGAGGTTGAAACATGGTGCGAATATTCGGGAGCTGCTCGTTTCTCGTACTCTTCTTTCTGTGTGCGTGGAGGAATGTCCAGGCAGACACGAGGCGGTTGATGTCCCGCGTTGTGACAACAAAATACGGAGCGTTGCGTGGTTACATTACAACTCTTCCTAACCGCCACCTTCAACCAGTGGAGGTGTTTCTGGGTGTGCCTTATGCCAGCCCCCCTATGGGTTCATTAAGATTTATGCCTCCCGTCACTCCGGCTCACTGGCGGGGTGTTCGTATGGCAGATCGCTTCGGCCCGGTGTGTCCGCAGAAGCTTCCCGACATAAAAAATGAAACCGAAGCGCTGAAACACATGCCCGCAGGAAGACTGGAATATTTACGCCGGCTAATCCCTTTTCTTCAGAACCAAAGTGAGGACTGCCTTTATCTCAATATTTATGCTCCAGCTTTAGGTAAGTCTAACGTGATTTGTATATGAATTCTCAAGTGCCTCAAAGAATGTGGAAAAAAGTTAATGAATTGTTGGTTAAGTGCATCCAATACACACTGAACAAGCTGTTTGCTAATTTTCACTTATAATCTCAATCAAATGATATGTAACTTAACATAGACCATTTCTGTGATTGTCTAATAATCGTAACTCAAGCAGATTTATGGTAGAAGCCCATGCTACTAGAGCTATAAAACATTATTGCATATGTAGGACATACCCTACATGTACTGTACCTATGTCCTACATGTAATACACTAATAACCGCATGCAAATTTGCATGTCCCTCCTCTCTTGGGGAGCCTTAGAAATAATCTCAATAAATTTGGTTTCTCTTTTATCAAATTATCCTTTTAAGAAAGTTACTTTTATGTATTTAATTGATATGCTATGACAGAAAACGTATTATGAAGTCTGAGGTAATCCTAAGAACATTTTAGATTCAATGGGGGGATTACAGCAGAAACTACTGTTAATATTCTGTTCACTCACTGACAGTCGTTTACTGATCTACTTTATAAATCCATTTTTTTTAAGTGTCACTTGAACTAACTTAATTCAGTCCACTGAATATGAGACAAACTATTCTATATTATAACTGCTATTCTTTCAAACATTGTGTATGAGATTCTCTTTAAACTTCAAAGATATTCGATAGTATTTTACTACTTTTTTTACATACACTCATCTGACAACAAAGAAAAGAAACATAATATAAAATATGAGGAAAATACGGGTCAATATTTTCATTCATACGATACTCGGTTTATGTACTTAACTTCTTTGAAAGACTATGCGTATAGAATGCGCAAAAGACTGCAATCTTATAGAATTCCAGAAGAGCTTTCCCATAATGCAAAGAGTAGAAATTCAAATTTCATAAACTCTTACTCTCCATTCCTCAAAATGGTCGATACTTGTATTTGTGCAGCAATAATGCGAAATAGGCATCCATTGCGGAAATGGTCAAATGCTCCAGCAAACACCCTCCCTCTACCCAGAATTCCTCACTGTTTTTTCTAAACAAAATCGCAAACTACCTCCAGAAAAACTAACACCTAAAAGGCAACATGAACTTAATTTCAAAGTGAATGTATTAAAATATTAATTTTGTAATTACAGCCTTTTGTAGTTATGGCTTGATTTTTGCTATCAAATTGAAGAAGTATCATGTATAATATAAACATGATACTTCTTCAATTTGATAGTTCCAGTTAACTTATGGTTACTCCAATAAGTATTTTTAGTCAATTTATTTTTGTAACAACTCCCTTCTAATAAACTAGAATCTGTGGCTCGTGAGTACTGAAAAATCGGCGCTTATCATTCTGAATAATTAGCTCAATTGGTTCAATTGTTGTCAGAATTTTAATTCACATTGCTATCTTATAAGTTTTAAACCTAAACCTCCTTTTTTCCGTTTTTTTTTTGATTGGAACTTAAAAGATTTTATTCGACTGACTTATCAAGATCTGCGTTCTGCATCGCAAAGAAATGAACGGTTTCAGTGTTTTGGTGTAATTATGTAACTCGTATCTGTAATAACCACTACGCAGAAAGAGAAAGCCGAATTCTTTTAAGGAACTATAGTAGCATCTTTAATTCAGTTTAAGTAAAGAAAAAGAGATCTCCTTCCTTCTCCATTATGTGGTTATTCATACGTAAACTTTAAAGTTGATTGAATTCTAAGTACAGGGGATGGTAGATACCACACTCAGATGTTAAATAAAGTCATCCTACTGCAACGTATCATTCTGTTAAAGTAAAGGGAAAAAAGTACTTTTACAGACGTCTTCCGACGTAATGAAGAAATGTTCTCGATGTGCAAGCGCCGTGTCTGAGACCGTGTGTGTGTGGTTAAGAGAGAGAGAGAGAAAGAGAGATTTTATTTTGTTCAGGTAGCGAAGTGAATTCTAATTTCATCGTGTTCTCTCGAAAGAACATTTAATTGGCTGGTTTGTATTCTTTTAAATGTCGCAGATGCACGCACGGCCAAACTGAACCTACCATGTTGTTTAGAAATTACCCGGATTATGGGATTGTACGTAAGTCACCAAATTAAGCGAATTTGACGATGAGAAGATGGACTTTCCATACAGTTGACTACAGCTTTTGTTTTCATTACGTAGGTGTATATTAAGTGAATTTATTTTACCTTTTTTTAAAAGAAATACGTGATGTAGCGACACAAAATAAGACAATAGTAAGCTACGTGATACTGAGGTAAACAGGAGGGCAATTTCTGTACCCTATGACATTTTTCTTTCTTGACAAGAGCTGATAAATACTGAAAGCAAACGGGAGAGAGAGAATGAACTCCTGTTTACACTTCGAGATTAATTTCTCCGTGATAAACACGATGGAATGGAAATATTAAATCAAGTACAGGTCTGAATTCTAAATCCTAATTAAAGTTTACCCTGTAATCATACTTTTGATTATTTGGTGTATTTTTATTACTATCTGCGCATACTCCGGCTTTATCTATCTCCTGAAGCAAAAGAAAGATGATGGTTTCACTGCTTGACTTCTCTGCACCTCGAAGTGTGACTTAATGAACTTTTAGATCATTTTTAGCCAACTTCGGAATCAATGTACAATATTTTCGGTTCCACTGGGAAGGTTGCCAATAATTAACCTTTAAGCAGTATTGGAAAAAGATTAATGAATGTAAATTCTCTTAAGAAAAAGGAACTAACACTCATTGACTTCTTCCCCTCCATTCTACTGTAGCTAATGGGATAATGAAAATTGAATGTATTCTGATCAAATCTCTCGATAATTATACTTCAAGAAATATATATAATTATTAATATTCTGTTTTCATAAGAACAAGAAAGAAAAATAGGCATGGGATCCCCACCGAATCATTATTCCCTGACAAATGTTTTGTAGAGGATTTAGAGTATCGCCGGAAACTTTATTGACTGAATTTTTAATTCAGCAATTAGCCACGTGTCTCATTTTTGATAATTCAAGAACAGATAGTTGGAGATTATTTTTATCTTTACAATATAAGATTACACTTACCCCATTACAACTGCTTAAAGTTACCAAAACTTTGTTTCAGAATTTGTCCTTCACAGTGGTTGAGTATGACATCAATATCGTACTTCTAGATAATAATTGTGACAATTAACCAGTGGTATTTATAATTTCATGTTGTTGTAGTAAGGTTTTAGGTGCAAATGATTCAGACCATATTGCTCTATATATAATTTTCACGTATGGGATCACCGTTCAAATAAAACTCTGATAAAAAAAGAACATATTATTAAAACAAACACTTTTAGTTTTAAATACGGACTTAGCAAAGTACAACGCCTGCCAAATTGTCCCCATACCTAATACAGAAATTATCTACCACTCATAATATATTCTCGAATCCCAAAGAGCCCCTTTAAATACAAATATCCGTTCATTTAATGGATTCTGTAAATTTAGACTGATCGATGAAAACACTTGACATTTGAGATAGAGTTAATTTGCAGTGCACATTTGCTTTCCAATCAGAACTAGGAAAGTATTGTGCAAATAATAGTTGATTAATCCCAATTACCTTAGAATTCCTTAATAAAATTATTCTTTAATAAAAATATAAAATTAGTCCTAACATTTTTTTGGAAGATAACAAAGATAACTTAAATTCTTAAGCTGAATTTTACCATGCGCGTGTTAATTGGTTCAGAAATTTGTTCTGGTTTCCTAATAAGCATCAGCTTTAATAATCGGGATTAGCGAAA
The DNA here is from genome assembly GCF_048544385.1 of Mastigoproctus giganteus. Lineage (NCBI taxonomy): Eukaryota > Metazoa > Arthropoda > Arachnida > Uropygi > Thelyphonidae > Mastigoproctus > Mastigoproctus giganteus. The sequence continues at coordinate 72,216,072 of NC_143577.1, forward strand.
AGGGTTTGGCCTAGTGAGAAAGAGATAAAGTCAAATATTTGTTATGTAGTTTAATTCAGTTATTATTTTAGTAGCTAAACATTTTATTTAGTTCAATTAGAATTCCTCGTTGTAATACTGTATATTTTTAATTATCTAACGATCATTGAACTTATCAAACTGCATTTTTATTTCGAAGACAATTCTTGTGGTGTCTTTTGGGAAATGGAAATTACAAAACCGATTTAAATATGAATAGATCTGAAGAATTAATTTTAAAAAAGTGAACTCTGTTCCAGAGCTATTTCGGAACTAATTATTTGATTAATAACTCCTTTTAGAGAGCTTGGTACATACTGTTATATATAAATATTATATCAACATGGTTATTTTTTCCGGTGGTGACAGCAACAGGGTATGGGTTCACTATATTTAATACGTACTAGCTGTTAGTTGCATTTGTGGGTGGTACAGTTCGATAGAATGTTTTTTTTCCTTCTGAAAATTCGGGTTTTTCATCCAAAGAGCAAATCATCAAAAAATTCTTATGATAATAAAATAATTGTTTACTTCGTAGTACATTTGTTTTTAATATAAAATATTTTAATAAGTAAATTGAATATGACAGTCTTAGAGACTTTTTAGTTAAAATGAATTTTTCATTAGGTTTATCTAATTCAGTGAAGAAGCTCATTGAATTAAACCATCGAGAAATCTGCGCTTTCGGTTTTTCATCCAGAAACCAGAATGGCCAACCACAGAATACACGAAAAAGAAATGGTGCCCGAATAGATTTTGTTTTGTAATTATTCAAATTAAGAATGCACCTATGTTTATTCAAAAATATCTTGAAGAATACAATGTTTACGTAATTACCACGTGATTAAAGCGACCACCTCCATTAAAAACGAACTTCGCATAGTACCATAACATGTCTACAGGAATGCAATAGACAACATTATATACATGGAAGCAAAGACGTTGACTTTATTAAATAAAACTTGACAAACCCCTACACAAAATGATGAATTGTAAATCTGTTATAGAGAGTAAACTTACGAACTACCTCGATTAAACTCAACAGCAACTCCGATCCACCACCAACTATGCCTCCGAGAAAAGAATTTCTTCTGCTAATGCATCTGAGGTTCCGATTCGTATTCATGCTAAGGAAAGCAAAACAAAACAAGACATGAAATCATCTAAATGCAATAAGTTTCCTTGGTGACGTTGCTTCCAGTTTCAGCTTTGCACGCACTCTTGTGCCCACGTGCAGCTCGAAGAAGTACAGGCGGGTTTCCTGTGCATGACAAACAGTGTGTGTATGTGAGGTCGTCTGTTTGGTAGTTATCGTGAGAAGAGATGGAGAAGCTGATAGGCGATGGCTGCAGGATGTAGGATCTTTGCGTGACGTGAATTACTCTCCCCCATCCTCGTGTGTTCCTGGATGAAAATGGAGGAGGGGATGTTGTAAGTGTATGCGATCGTGAAAGGACACTAAAGTATCTCGGATGTTTTTTAAGGCCTGAGAAGCGACGGTTTACAGAAATTACCAGACACTTGAGGCTTAGTGCCCTTTTATTGTGTACTATCTGGACTGAAGGATGTGAAAACACTGAAAACTCGCAATGGCCTTTGGGCCGTTTTAAAGGTTGGCCATAACATCCTTCTTTTAGTGAATTTCTAACTGCCCTCTACAGACATAAAACATGTTAGGCAAAATCGATTCGGAGAAATGCGATGTACTTTTCTTCTTCCTTCGTTGTTTCTAGAGAGGTTGTATAATCCAGCCCTAAACATACTTGATCTTCGTTATTTGTTGGAAGTTCTTGTAGAGAAAACGCAAAGGTTGTTAACTTTGTAGAGAGAGAGAGGACTGATAAGACTCTTCTTAACCATCCCGCTAGAATATACCTCTTTTAGGTCTAATAGGCTTATAAAAGCTATTACTTCCAAACTTCAGGTGAGACAGATGAAGTTCGTTATTTTGAAAGAGGTCTGGAGTTTAGGAGTACTTAAGACACGTTCTTCTACCATGCCAATCTAAGAAAAATGAGAATAAAATTGGGAAGAAAACAAGAGACATTTACTCCGCTATTATAGTACTTATTTTCTTCGAATTGGCGGGCATACTGCCCAAAGGGGTGGGTAAATGGTAGGATATGTTTCACAAACTTATTTTAATTTTATCCTGCAGCTTTAGGAGGAACTCAAATCTAAATTCCCATACATCAGAAAAGTACAGCTTTAAACAAATATTAATAATATACCTTTCTTTCTTTTGTAAAATCTGTATGTGCTACTCGGTTTGCTAAATGGGTGCCAAATATCGACTTATATTGTATATTTTTTCCAGCATTGAATTGCAGTAAATTATACCTCTCGCGGGTGGTAGAGCCGTTCTGATCATTTCCCTTCGACATTGCGGAAATAACCCGGGGTTCGAAACGCCAAGAAGGTCTTAACGGTGATAAACCGCTTCCATATTTGATCGAAATACTCGGACTGACGTAACGTCAGGCCTAGTTAGGAAACATCGTTCTAAGAAGGATGTTTCCAAACATAGAACAGATCGCAGATATACTCAGCCACCAAAGTCTCAATATCATGAATAACGTGTCCTCGTTGGTAGCATAGTTGGTATAATCACTGTCCTTCCACACCGGACGGAAAAGACCGAGTTCGAATCTCGTCGATGACGCGAGGAATTTTTATGGGCCTTTTTCAGAACGTGGCTGAGTTAGTCCATTTCAAGCGAGGGTAGTATGGTTTTTCTCCCGTAAATTCTGAATTTTCGTCCAGCAAACAGCAAATCGACCACAGAACACACGCAGTTTGCAGACATATAATGTATACAGCGCAATATGGTCTAAGTCGCTGATGCCCCTAAAAAAACTGATCATACTCGATCAGTATGTGCTGTTCGTCAGAATGAGTTCTTTTCATAATTGACTCAACAAGTAAACAAAAATATTGTGTGCTTTTGGGAAGGCCTTCCTCAAATGAAAACAACAAATCTAGGAGCATCATAGGTTCCCTATTCTTACGCTGGACCACGCAGACAACTACTACCCCAACGTACGTGTGTGTGTTTTAATATGGGGTTGTATTCCGTACCAGTTATTACATTAATCGGTATGAGGTACTAAGAGTCTGCATGAAAGTGACAAAAAAACTTTTGTCACTTTTTGCATGAAAAGTGAAACAGCATGAAAATAGAAAAACTCTGCATGAAAGTTCAACCTCCCTAAAGACAATGTTTGACTGTATCACAAAATACGATAAAGTCCTAGGACCTTACTTCTCCTCTGACCCAACCGTAAACAGCAACAGTTACAGAAAAAAAGGTTGCAATTATATGCAGGTCTAGGAGTGGAGCAATTGCAGCAAAGAATGGATTTTCGATAGGACGGAACTATGCACTTGCACGTCGTATGTCTAGAAATCTTTTATAGGTTACATACCTCACCCGTTCATCAGTGATCGATCTAAAAGACAGATTAACTCTTATTAACTCATCAACTCTTATAAGATGTGTGCCAGCCCTTCCACGAGTCCAAATATCGTCTCGACATTCTGTTGGCGACAAAACAAAATTCCACCCGAAGGTTTCTCACGACGGCCGAAATATTTGAGGGTTGCTTTTCACTGTGGTCAACGCTGTAAGCAACTTTGCCACTTTAAAAATTAATTTTTGTAAATTAATATAATGATCTTTTAGAAATTCACTATACGCTTCAGAAAGCGATTCATTTCTGACCTTTCAATAGGTGTTTGGTCATATTAAAATAATCGTGAAGCTTTTTGAAATCGAGAAAGCTTTAAACACATTGAATATCGGATTTCAGTCTCTCCGCTGAATATATCGATGGTCCCCATGAACTCAGACTGGATAGTAGCAACAAAATATTACTATAATTATTTTTTTAATTAAATTTGGCACAGGGCTGTTTTATTCTTTCCTTTCCTAGACTTCATTTTCTTTATTTTAACGATTGCTCTTGTCTTGGATTAACTAACTTGTATCTCCAGTCTTGTATCTCTTTTAGATCTTAATCGCTAAACCTTTTTTAAGATTAATTACTTAAGGATTAATAATTAATTTTAGTAAGATAAATTGTTGGAATATGATCAATCTGAGCTAATTTCAACTCCGTGCTTCAGCTCTCATAAGGTGTAAACATAATTATCAAATTATTTTCATCGTCCTCAAGGATTCTATAGAATAAAAAGGGATACTAAATTTCTTACAAAGAGAATGAAAAATATACTTAATCGTAATCAGAATAATACCATACGCAGCTCTGTCCTCAATTTGTTTTAAATTCTTTGCCACCTGTCAATGAATTATTTAATTTTTTAAACTTTCATAAAGCAAATAATAGTTGATTTATGAAAATAAAAATTAAAATTATTTAATTTTTTAAACTTTCATAACAGTGTTTATGGATAAACACTGTTAGTTCTCAAATTCAGATCTATGAATAAAATTAATCAAACAATTGCATTTCACCTCCCAAATTCTGCACTTATTACGAATTTTCTTTCTTGATATCAATCTTCAATTGGACGTGGATCATTTTGATACTCCAAAGCGTTTGATTTAGTCTTCATCCACTTGTTGTCAGTGCTCCAACACTACGCGTATGGGTACTGGTAAAGGTCCTTACATGTGGACATGTGTTTTTGTAGGGGCCGCGTCTCATGTCACTGTGAAGTACAGAATCACTCTGAAATGGCCAGAAATGTGTTTGGTGTAGGTTTGTGTGAGTAGTGTGCATGTTCTGTTGTTGTGTCTGACCGGTTAGCTACCCAGAATCATCTGTCACCTGGACAGATGATTCTAGGTAATTGTCCATTCCACGGGAAAGGTGGGCCAGTCCGAGTAAAACACGTACTGTCTCAAAAGAGACTTTGATCCACCTAGTGTTGCCAGAAGGTAAAGGATACATGATCAACTATCTTCTGTTTCCTCTTGAGTTATTCCAAGCTTTTTAGTTCGCGCAACATTTCTTCTTTTGATGTTTGTTCTTCGCCAAAGTAACCAAAGTTTTGAAGTTCCTTTACATTCAGTGGTATTAGGCCCACTAGCTACTATACAACGAACAAAAAATGACTGATGTGGTCATTACCAGAAAAAATTCATTTTCAATTGTATTCCGTGACCTTTAAAAAATTTCGAAGCTATTCACTCCTGATAACTAATCACTTCATGCAGTTCTTTGGAGAATTCTACTAATAGAACAACGAGATTCGGCTAATAGAAATTGAGATTTCATTAGTAGAATATCAAATTACTTAAGAAATCATTTCATGTCATTTTAATTTGTATATCAGTAAACTCCCATCCTTTTCTTCCATATACTTTTTGTTAACTACCTTTTATCTTGACGTTGTGCTCTATTTGAATATAAATAAATTGATTATAGTCTCATAAAGCCATTGTTCCTTTTGACAACCTTATTTGCTATTGTATTTTTGCCAATATTAATTCGCTGAGCCATATTAATGAAACTCGACCTTTATGCGTTATTTAAAAACTTGTTAATGTTGGTTCCATTAATGAAGACGCAAGTGGAAGTAAAATGACCGCTAAATGTGAGCCGCATTTTTCTCTCTCTCTCTCTCTCTCTCTCTCTCTCTCTCTCTCTAATTGCACTCCAAACTTCAATACAGTGATAAAAACTCGAGATTTCTTTATGCCGCATTTATTTAAAAATGTGGTGTTTCCCGTTTCCATGGAAACTTTTCCCATATCGCCAAAACCTTTACAATGGGACTATTCACGTGGGACCATTCATTTGTGTCAGCAGAGAAGAATGAAAAGCGAAGATATTCGTACGATTATTTATTTTATTTTTCCCTCGAAATTTCGGAAGTTTATTTGGAATTGCTTTCTTCCTCAGAACGATTACCGAATGTAAATGTATTTAGAATTTGGTAAGGATTAAGGCGATGGAATAGCGTTTAAAAGAGCAGATCAATAACAAATTATCCCTGGTGAGAAAAAGCGGAGCGTGCAATAATGTGTGCACAGGTGGGGGCTAAACAGAGAACATAATAGGAAAGCAATATGGTGGGATTGAGGTAACAAAGCAGAACACATAGTTAAGTGGTGCAAAACGCAATTGAATGAAAACACGCTGCACAAATTTAGGGAACTTTTCAAAACTGCACACGATCACGGGTTTTAATTAATGGTTTAAAGAAAAGGTTCTATTTATGCTCCGGTAGGACCACTAAGTCAGACCACTAAGTTTGGTTAGATGTGTGTTAAGCGCCAAAGAAACTAACCCTATGAAGCATCACTATATTGTGTTTGTTATTGCGTGTATTCTTTAGTCGGTTTGCCGTTTGCAGGATGAAAAACGCAAATTTCCGGGAGAAAATCCACATAGCCCTTCTCTGGGACCTTCTAATTCAGCTACATTGTGAAAAAAAAGACCCTAAAAATTCCTTGTGTCATTGGCGGGATTCGAACGCGGACCTTTCCCACTCGATGTCGGAGTACTGTGATTATATCCGCTGTGTGACCAGCGAGGGCTTGCGTTACAGGAGTTTACAACAAATCATTTTGATAATGAATACGATTATTAACCTTACTGAATAGTCAAGTGGGATCAGACCATGGTTTGCCCGTGTAGTTGCAGTCCCGCGTTAACCCTTGGTTATGTCAGCCAAGTAAGTCTTGTGCATCATTGAAAAATATGTGCAACGCAAAAATTGGGGGCGTTTTACTTTTCCACCGTTAGTACTTATTAAAATCGTGGTAATTCTTCCCTTTGAAAGATAGTATTATCATGGAAGATCTCTCTTTTCTATGTCTCTTTCTCAGTTTCTGGAGTTTTTATTTAGTTAGAAGTTTCCTCCTGTCTTAGTGAGTTTGAACAGTGATGAGTTAAGGCATTCGGGCTCACAACTTCACCCTACCCCACCTGTTTACACGTCCTCTGGCTAAGACTGGCGTGGTGAACATATTTGCTTTCCTCTTCTAAGCGTCATCATCAAGTTGGTCCTCTAGGCGCTCTTTCTCCTGATCCCAAACCAATAATTCTTGCCTGCAGCAGTTTTCTTTTTACACCAACAACCGGAATTCGCTTTCAGAAGATAAAACCCATTCTTCGAAAACTTGATTTTAGGCTGTAATGGTTTTCACGGAGATTTTTCCTTCGGAATACAAATTTCTGTAGAAAAATGGTTGACGTCTTTCAGAGGTGTATTGATCTGAAACATCGACGCTAAGTTGTGAAGATCTGTCTCCGTAGTGTGCGTGGAATTGTATGCCTATTGGTTAACGACTGTTGTATCACCAGGTAGAATGCGGCGGTAATAACTTCTCCCAAGGAATAATCCTGTTATCACACGTACCTTTTTTCAAGAAGAAAGGGCATGATACAAAAGTTATTTGGGTGTAAAAAATCTTTATTACGTGCACTCCGCAAACAAACTGTATTCCTGTTTATCTGAAAGAAGAAAATTCTCGATTTATTTTCAGGTTGTTTTGTTTGTAATCTGAGCGATGATTTCTAACAGATTCTTTTGAAAGCGTTATTGGATTATTTGAATTTCCTTCTTGCATTTTCAAATATATTAATAGTATAGCTACACTCCAAAGAGTATTTGATAAGGCAGATTCGGTGAATTAAATTTATTCTTCAGAGCGTCTTCTAACACAGAGAAAAGAATTATTTAAATTTTGCTCCACGCCTGTAATTTTTCATTTTCATCTCTGCATATTCGAATATTTGATAGTGTTATTCAACATTATTCTGTTACACAAAGTACTTAAGGCAGAGACTGTTGACGTAATACAGTATTATCTTTGGCTGAATTATTTACGATAACAGCGATATGTCATAGAAATTTTTATTTTCTAGGAAAGCTCTCCTTTCCACTTTAACCGAGATTAGTGTATGAAAGAAATAGTAGTTTGTTACGTTATTCAATACGACGTAATAGTATTATAATTCACTATTCAGTTTATAAACAAACTGAACTGTTATATAAACTATTCTGGGATTTGCAGTTCATATTTATTTTTAATCATAATAGAGAAAGAGGGATGTCGCCCGATTTTCAAGGCGTTTGAGATATTTATTCTATAGTGGTATTTAGCATGATAGATTAAATTAATATAATATTTATATTAGAAACATTCGTCAGTTGACATCAGAGGAATTCCATTGGTTGATGATTTCTCCTGCAGGAATATGGACTGCGTGCGATAACACCGAATATTGCACCGAGGTTTACGACTCAGATTTAAGGGGGTTGCCGGTATGTAGTTCTGAGTGGCAGAAAGGGCGTGCACAATAAGAAGGATTTTTCTGCATTGGCTGGCCATGCCCTTCTACAGCTATGAGCCACTTCATAAACAATTTACGGGTGATCCAGGCATTTAAATCAAAGGGGAATGTAACCCCAGGGGCTCACATCTGGTGAGTATGGGCTTGGCACACCCAGGGTCCTCAGCTGGATATCATCATTCTTCTCTTTCTTGGTGATTCCTTCTACTTCTCTCTCTCTCTCTCTCTCTCTCTCTCTCTCTCTCACACACACACACACACACAGGGTAACTCAGAAATTTTTTTGGCTGGTGCAGCATAAGCCTCAGGCTTCCTTGCACCATATGGCTAATAATAATGTACACTGCTATACCATTAATATCCGGACACCCACTCCATAGATGGGGAAACAGATCCTATGCATGTAACACTTCACAGAACCTGCAATGGGCACTGGGCTTCGAACAGACAATTGCAAAAGTGGGCATGCAAGAAGACACGTTCAACAGAATTAGATCAACAGTGCAACAGAATTGATCACCTCAACAAATGCTAGATTCCGATTAACATGGTGTAAGGAGCAGTCGAAAACAGTCCTATGGACAGACGAGTCGAGGTTCATCCTCTACCAATGTGATGGCCATTCCTGGGTGTGGCGAATGCCAGGGGAACAGTTCCTTCCTGATTGTATTCTCCCAACAAGAAGTTTGGTGGAGGCAGTATCATGGTGATGGGGCTGCTTTTCATGGTTTGGCTTGTGCCCATTAGTCGTTATCGACAAAACCATGAATGCTGTGCAATACCAGGACAACCTGGTCAATTATGCACTTACAACATTATGGCAGTACTTCGGGGAAGGCCCATACCTGTATCAGCAAGACAACGCGCCATGCCATACTGCTCGGGTCGTAACAGAGTGGTTTGAGGACATGGGTGTGATTTGTTGGATTGGTCAGCCCGAAGTACTGATCTGAACCCTATCGAGCATCTTTGGGATGTATTGGATCGTCGGGTTCGTGCACGTCGAGATCGCCCAAAGATCAATGTCGAACTGATGGCTGCGATAAAGGCCGAGTGGAGGAACATAACATCTGACATTTATAAAAAGCTGGTTGAGAGTATGCCGCGATGATTGAAGATGGTCATAAAAACAAAAGGTTTCAGCACAAAATATTAAATGACACAATAAAAGCTGTTTTTTTTTTGTATATTAATTATATATTTGTATATATTTGTATTTGTATATTTTAGGGATATTAATGGTAGGGCAGTGTATAATCCCTTTGAGCATTGAGGATTTTTATATTTTCGAATGGCAAATGATTTTTACTTTTCTATTTCTATTGCAAATAGAAACACGGTCAGTCTGTCTTGGTGCTCCCCTCCCCTAGTTGTCGTTTTACGATATCGACCAAACGACGCTCCACCGCTGATGCACAGCGATACTGCGTCATTGCATTTCCGGAAATGACATGTATAATGTGGAACACTTGAAGTCAGGCTTCCACTCATGCTACTTCGGCTGCCTTTTCTTTCACCAGTGGACCGAAAATTGGCCAGTTGTTTGCGCTTGCTTCATAAAAACCACTCGTAAAACGTCTTCCGTCCGGGTCTGCATACTTTGCTTTTCGGATTCGTTTTTGTCTGCGAGGTCACTTCCTTTTGTTTCAGAAAATACGGCCGTCTGATTCGTGACATGCATAGACAGGGTAGACAATAGAATGCGGAATTTCCTTGCTGTTCCCATTTTTGTTTTCTTATTCTTGTCCACTGTGCACCAAGGCTCCAGATTCTTTGATATTTCCAGAACATTGTTTTCTTTTCGTTTCGCTTTTGATTCAGCAATAAAAAAAGACTTCACTTCTGTAACGTAACCTTTTTGTAAAAAAGGTCACATTACAGAAGTCGAATAAGATGCTCGAAAATATGGTCACATGTTATCAGTACGGCCTTCTCAACTCACCAAGTGACTTGAGAAGCGGGCTCACGGCAAGCAACGCGACAACCCACTCATGTTCGATGTGATTTAAGTCTGGTGATCGTGTTGGCCACGGCAGTCGTTGGATATCTTCAGTTTCAAGATTTTTCGTCGAAAAGAAAATATGGACCAACCGCACTCCTAAACAATCGCACAAGGATAAGTTCTCTGTACTTCTAAGCAGTTACAGTACCTCTATAAAAAACATGGAGTGGTGTGACCGTTGATCAGTATTCCGCCCCCACATGAGAACACTGCCTTCACCGTAAGCATCCCTTTCTCTGTTGGAGAAATTGGATGATTTGTAGGCTAAAACGGGACTCATCAGAGAATAGAACTGTAACCCAATTGTCAGGGCGTCAAGTAACACACGTTTATGTCACTAGATTATACGAGCTGTGCGGTGGTTTCAGATTAATCGGATACAAATCACTAGCTTCCTTGCGTAGACTCCACTTCAATTGGACCTTCTTAACAAAGTCAGGTTGGAAATGTTTTCACCTCAGACAGTTGATGACAGGACATCGTAGGATCCTGTCTTGCTGTTAGAGCCAGTTATCGGTCTGTTCTGGTTGATGTTGCCCTGGGGAGACCTTGGCCAGCTCTTCCTGTAATGGTTCCTATCCACTGAAACTGCTTTCATCATGCCAAGACGACACTGCGTGACACATTACGCCAACGTGACACCTCCGCCTGCAACTGCCCGGATTCAAGTCGTCCAACGACCCGCCATCTCAAAGAATAATCTAAACGACGATGGTTTGCCATCCTGGGTACTGGAGATGTGATTATCCCACTGAGAGAGCCAAAAAAACGGGAATTAAGTGATGTGGTCGCAACCCATGTTTTTATAAGCGTGAATAATTAGATACTCGGAATTTGCATACCAGGATGCCTGTTATATCAAATATTCTCCTTCGGCGACACTGTTCACAATAAAATATTAATGAAAAACATTTTGTTTTGTTAATTTTTTTCGAGCAGTGTAGCAGGGTTTTATGAGCATAAACGACTATGCTCATATTGCACTTTTTATATACTGTTTGGAAATTGCGTGCGTTCTATGGTCGAGTTTCTAGGAGAAAAACCACCACACTGCCCTCGCTTGAGACTAACTAGACACGTTGTGAAAAATGCCCATAAGAATTCCTAATGCCATCGACGGGACTCGAACTCAAGTCTTTTCTACCCGGTGTGGGAGAGATGGCGATTCTACCAACTGTGCTACCCAGAAGGGCAACACATCAGTAAGCCATTACATAGGAACTAAATTATTTCTGCATTGACAACAGTTAAGCAGTTTATATATATACACTGGTGTGCAAAATTTAAGGACTAGTCAGGTTTTCACCTGTAACTTCTCATAGGAGAGGCCTGGAAATGGGAAAAGCATACCAAAGGAACCTCGTGAGGTACAGAAATGATGAAGGAAACAACACCGACACAACAACGGAAACAAAACGGTACAGAGGGACTTTATTCAAAAATGGCAACATAGCACTGGCTGCCATGATACAGATGCATCACTGCCAAAGATGGAACGAAGGAAAGAAGTGGTTCTCACTAGCAGATATGGCCACCTAATGTCGATGCAGGCTTTGTTCTGCATCGACATAATGTCCTGCGTTCCTGTGCAGCTGGTTTGCAATGGATCCCGCTGTCTGGTGTCGGTCCTTCTTGGCCTGTAGGAGTATATAGCGGTCATCGTTGGGCGTTGATTTTCGTGGACGACCACCACCGGTCCTTCGAACAGCTACACCTGTCGTTCTGAAGGCCGACCATGCACCGTGAGACGATGCTATGGGCGATACCGAAATCTGCAGCCACACTCCTCGCACTTCGAGCTTCCCAATTATTCGACCCCGGGTAAAGTCATCTAGATGTTGTCGACTGACTGGCCATTTCGTTGTCTGTAGCACTGTATGAAACCAATCAACGTCTGTAACAATCGTGCTCACTATTCGGTAATTTGCACATAACTGCTGAACTTCTGCTTTTATCTGTTTAATTCTCTCATCACCATTCAAATTTTTGCATGTGCACCAGCTTTCTATTGAACGGCCACAGTTATGCAAATCGTCACAGGCTGTTTCGTTTGATTTTTGTGGTTGTAACCTTTAGAAAGTGGTGGGCCTTAAGTTTTGCACACCAGTGTAATACATGTTCTTGTTTATACTCCGGCACGACCAAGAGGTCGGTGGAGTTTACAATAAATCAATCAATGCAAACGTTAATCGTATTTAGTCACGGGCTCGAATCCCAGTCTACTCAAAGAGCATGTGCTGTTGCACTTTTTCCCCGACCACTCGGCTACGTCAGACGTTCAACACGCCACCTGGCGATCTAGACCAGGTACCTTGCCTGGCCACTTTCATTCCTTCTCCCCGGCAGGGTGGGAGAGGGGACGGGCTTTTTTTTATCCGTGTCCTCTCCTCCTCGCCGCCTCCTGGTGGGGCATGGGCCTGCCCCACTGACTTCCTTGGGGGTGCCTTCTCTATTGTCCCCATATTTCTGTCTTTTCCCTCCAGTCTTTAGTTTTCTCTCCCTCTATCTTAATGAAAGCGCGAATGCCCCACACAACTTTAAATACGTTCAAATTAACTTTCGCCCATATTCTAAGCCTTTCCTATTCAAGCGACATCACCCTTTGCAATTGAAATAAAATTAATTAAATGATTTTTTTTTAGGTCCTAGCCACTGAAATCTCAGGAAATTAGGTGGCAGGACCTGCCAGAGTAAATAATTATAATACTGGTGTACCTGGTCTGCCTTCACGGGACGAACGTGGGGCAACGTTCGGCCTCAGCAGGGGTCCAGCGGCTAAATGACTAGATGAACAATGGTACATAACACTACACACGTACAATAGCCATACACTTTTAAATCTCTAGCATTTCCAGCAAACTGGCACACCCATCACACTGCAAGCAACGCGGAGATGGGGGAACCCCCTGGTGCCGCTTGACACCAAACACAATTTACACTTACGCCGCAGCTTGACGTAAAGTAACTTAACCTTCTGTTTCACATTTTCAGTAAAAAACATTTGCTCCTACAGGCAAATTCCCAGGTATTTGACGCGTGTAGAATATCTCAGTGCGACATCTCCACACCTGAAAAGATGTGGCCTAATAAAGCTACGTTTCCCTTTCAACAATATAATTACTGTTTTTTTCTTAGATATATTGGTAATTTATGGTTTGCACTCCAAGTCAAAAGCTTCTCCACCACACAATTGGCCCTGTCTTCCAATTGCTTCCAGGAATCCCCAGAAACTATCAAAACCACATCATCAGCGTAGGCGATGGACAAAACATTGCCTAAGTCTTACTCTAAAAACTCATCTAATACAATATTCTACATGAAAGGTCCGAGGATCTACTCACCTCCTTCAATCTCGAACTTAAAATAACCTTACGATTCGAAAAATAGTCCCCAAGAAGCCTATATACATTTGCAGAACAGAGGGCAGTTTTAGCCCTGCGGAGGATGCAACCCCACCATAGGGCATTTAACACCCCCTTAAAGTCAATGAACATACCGAGTACGTATCTCATAAGTTCTTCCTGAACTTTTCAAAAAATTTCTTAATGACATCATTTGTAGAGAAGCCCTTTTTAAAACCATATTGTTTGTTAGAATCAAGTCCAGAAAAAAACATATCTTGGATAAAACCTTCCTATTATAAGCCGCCCAAAATAGGGACAAAGCAATCGAACGATACGAAGTCGGTTCGTCCAAAGACTTACCCGGACCCTTCAGGACCATTTTCCGAATCGCCGGTTTCCATAACTCAGGGAATATGCTGTCTCTTATACATACATCCATTGTATATATCCAAAAGAAATTCAGGATGCATAAGTAGAAACGTTTAAAAATTTCTGCCTCCAGGAAATCAATCCCCGGAGCTTTCCCGTCATTAATTCATAATAGCTGAACACTTCACTCTCAGGAGATATGTATTCACCATTTAGTTTTAAAACTTCATTTAGCCAAATAGAATTCTCTTCATGAGAATCAGATACGATTACATCAATCAAGGTCTGTTGGAAAGATCGGGCCCACGTCACCGTATCACGCTGGGTCTTTGCACGAACACTATGTTATACATGTATCACTAAAATTAACTTTATCTGTAATAATCTTATATACGGAACACCAAGGATCCCTGTTCCCAGCAATCTCCACAAAGGCCCGCCTTTGTGGAGATTGCTGGGAGCCGCCGACCCACCTTTATCTATGGGAGCCGCCGACCCACCAGAGTCCCATTACTAACACCACGACACAGAACTCTACTCCTCAACTGGGAGAAAGAACATCGGCACTGGATCTTGAATGATTGGAGACGGGTCTCCTGATCCGATGAGTCTCGTTTCCAGTTATTGCGAGCGGACAGGAGGGTGCATATGTGGGGGAACCGCACAAAGCTATGCACCCGGTATGTCAACAAGTTCAGGAAGTTGGCAGAGTTTTAATGGACTGCGGCGTGTTCAACTGGCACACGTTGGTACAAGTCTAGACACGTCTAGACGTACCTCTGCTACGTCTAGACGCATCTCTGAACAGTCCAGGTCACGTGTCCATACTTGCAGATCATTTGCATCTCTTCATGGTCATTGTGCACCCACACGGCAATAGACTCTTCCAGCAGGACAATGCGCCTCCCCACAGCCGTGGTGATTAGAACATTCCGCAGATTTTACCACCATGGAATGGTCTCCCTTTTCATCGAACCCGAACCCTGTGGAGCATCTTTGGGGTGCTGTGGAAAGGTCCGTTTAAGCTTTCTATTCTCCACCCAGGAATGCGACGGAATTATGGAGAGCGGTGCAGCAAGCAAGGATGGAAATACCTGTGGAACGCTTTCGTGAAGTAGTGGACTCAATGCCTCGCCGTGTGACTGCCCTTATCCTGGTCAAAGGTGGGCCTATACGTTACTAGGTAGGATATCTCATGATTTCTGTCCACTCAGTGTACTACAGAAATGAGCCCCAACAGTACCAAACAACAACAGTCTACATCATATTTATATACGGTAACGTCGAAAAGTTGCAGTGGCGAGCTCAGAACACGGACCTCAATCCCATTGGATACCAACGGGATTAACTGGAGTCTGGATTGATCTACAGCCAAAATTGCCTCTAAACGGAATGTCGTGAACTCCGTCCGACACCTAGTGGAAGTTATAAATTATGTCCAAGAAGGTTGAGGCTGTCGCGCTGGTCAAAAGTAGGCCAATTACGTAATGGATTTTGAATTAAACGCCCATTTTTAAACCGTAAACCCTTGTGTGTACGAATACTTTTGGTGATGTAGGGTATTCCTTGTGTTTACGCAAGAAATGGAGTAGAAAGTACATACAGAGTCATCAGTGGATAACGCTGTATGTACTATGCGCCATGTATCATGTAAGGCATGAGTAAACAGCGTGTACCGAGGTAACTATTATAACAGAGCACGTGAAGTGCCCTCGTGGGTGGAAAATGATTATATTCACCATCCTCCCACTGAGTAGAAAAGGCCTGAGTTAGTCATTGAATGAAACACTCGGAAACTAGGGCTTTTCATCCAGAAAACCAACCAAAGAAAATATCTAGTTACAGGTGCAATATACTGACGCTTCATAGCCTTGGTTGCTTTGGCACTAAACAAATACCTAACTTAACCTAAGCGTACAATGTCTTGGATTATGGTATGAGTTATTTTTGAGAATGTCGTTTCATTGTGACAACAGCAGTATTTGTGTAGCAGTGCAGTATTCATTATTGTCTTGCTCAACGTGAATTTTGTTCCCCGAGAGGAACTTTCAAATGGTACAAACTCCTCTTTCCAAGGAACAATACTTTATATTAAAATCATTTTTTCAATGCCAAGAGATATTCAGTAAGAAATAATCAAACAAGCCTCTACCACATAAACTGAAACAAAAAATGGAGCTTTGAATTCGATCTATTGATGAACATGTTCTTAAAGTTGCATCAGATTGACACACTAAAAACAGGCGAATGCATGCATATCTACAGGAGTTAAATATTTCCAGCACATTCTATAACAATTTTAATTAAATTATATATTAGTTTTAATTGACTTTAAAACTGTATTGCATATGAATTAGATAATCCTCTATAAAACAAAAAAGAATATAGAGAAGTTTTTTTAAGAAAAAGATCGCAGTTCGGGTAACTTAGAGACGTTTTAAGTATTGGACACACCAAAAAAAAAGGCACTTACCACTTTCAACGAACCACATCCTCTAAAAGGAGAGATCAACAAACTTGCAGTGATGTTGCAGTGTTTGGTTTTATGGTCACACTTTAAACACATTTTGAGTTTAAAGTACACATAAAGTCAGTTACCAGACATTAAACAAGTAACTGCAGAGATAATGGCCACCATTCTCTTCACAAGGAAGGTTTGTTGTGCTCGTATGATGACCAATTAAAATTATAAAAAGGTTTTAGGCCTCTTGTATGAATGTCTTTATTATGAACAGTCCTGCTTTACATGAACGGAAACAAAAATTATTTACTGCAGAAAAAAATGTTATAAATCGTTTTCCTCTTTGGTTTCGACATTTGCGTATTCCATTCGTAGTTTCCACTTTTTCACAACACTGGCTTCCAATAAACAATTTAACACCACCGAAAGAATTTTTATTTAGTGTGGTCACGATACACGTGTTCTGGGTGTAAGCTCCAGGTATCTAGCACACGCAATACAGAAATTTCACATCTCTTGATAGATGACCTCTTTACGCCTGGAGGACATTTACTTTCTCTTTGTTCCCGTTAGTATTTTTATGCACTAAATCGTATGCGGGATTGTTTACAATGCACTTTAAAAAAGAGTCAATTACGATAGAACTGCTCCAGAAGCATCCCGGGTGAGCACGTAGTCCGAATCTCAAATATTTTGGACACTAAAATGAAAGCTTAGATTTTGTAAGATTCGACCCAATAAATTATTGTTTTCTACAATGTATCTAATACCACTGCATCCGGTCAAGTTGTATCAATTTAGAAATGGTAATCGTATTCATTACACCTTTTACAGTAACATCTTACACAACTCCTACTCGTAGGAATACTGTAATAATGTTGTTACTATCTAAATAACACCACAACTGTGCTCAGAGATGGATTCCTCATTTTGTCCCTAATTTTTTATTGATCTTGGAACAGCAGAGTAGAATCCTTAGAGAAGTCCTTCCATCTGAAGAGGTTTCCTACATGCAAAATTGGACAACACGGTAGAAAACTTTGAGAGCTCATGACTGAATTGGCATTGCCAATTAAAGTCAATTCATACTGGAAAAGGCCTCTTAAAGAACAAGACATTGGAGTGCATTATTAAAGGCATTTCAACCAGAAGGTAGAAAATAAGTGAACTACACCGACGAGATTGGAAGAGATTTATGAACTTTCTGAAAACTTCAACTACTTAAGAGGGCAAAAAACACAATTGTACGCATCGACCTTGCATTTGATTTGCGTCGCTTTGCCTTTATATAAAAAGATTGATTAATTAATGCGGTTAGATAATTAATTTAGCTCAGGCAGATCAACATTCGAAGTTTTCAAAATCATGAAACTAATGAACACAAAAGAGGTGCTTGTAAATCCACTACTAGTATATCATTACATAATGCAGCCATAATATACGAGTATTTATCTTTTTGTCTGCCTCAAGTACCAAGCGATTTTCCTATGTGATTCAGATTGTGATCTTTCAAAGTTACTGAGTTCTATTTGGTATCAATTGACTGTTAGTTTTAATTCACTTTAGTTCAGTTCAACTGTCAATGTACTTAAAAGATTTCAAGTAAGAATCCAGTTCAAGTAGGATTATTTTCCTAGTATATTTATTAACTTTACTAACAAGTAGCTTAAACAACCACTTGGTCACTAGTGACAACGATCCTGTCTGGAGATCTTCTATAGAAACTACAAATTACACAGATTATGTAAAAGCTACACCTAATGCCACTATAAAAGGCGTTCTGTCTGAATTGGATTTGAAAAATGTGTCTGAAAGAACTACAAGAACGAATAGTTTTATTTTTTATTTAAATAATGTAGGCCGTCCCCGCCATCTTCTATAATACTGCCTCTAGTTGGTTACTGTCCCTGGCACGTGGAGCGGACCACGGATTCACTTTCTGAGTACTGATAATAAATCTCGTGGGTAGCACATTTGGTAGGATCGCCATCTCCACACCAGATGGAAAAGACCCGAGTTCAAATCTCGTCGATGACGGGAGGAAGTTTTATGGGTCTTTTTCACAACGTGGCTGAGTTAGTCGGTCTGAGGCGAGGGTAGAATGTTTTTTCCTCACGGAAACTCTGGTTTTTCGTCCAGCGAACAGAACATATTCACGGAGCAACATGGCCTTAGTCGCTGATGCTCCTAAAACCCAACAACAACTGATAATACCAAATAAAGAACAGCAAGCAAAGGAAAGAGAAAAGACAGAAGAAGAAGAAAAAATAAGAGAGGAAAACAAACTCAGCAGACAGCTTGAAGCAACAGTAATCAGTAAGTCCATGCATCCTGAAACAAAAACTAAAACGTCTCTGTCCTGCTTCTGGCACGATGGACACCGTGTACTTCGAAGAATGCGACGAAGGTCATAGCGGAACTATTCGCACAAGTAGGTTTGATGTTCTTATACGAACATTCCTGATGAGAGTGTCCACTCCTTGAACAATGAGAACAAACTATTTTCTTTACATAGAAACGTTATGTGCATAGTGAAGACACCGTAGCAAACTGTAATTAAATAGTACCTCTTAAACTTGTGACTTTTATAACCCAAATAAATATGACGAGAACGGTCAACGAAATCCCTAACTCTAAAACTGAGAGTCAATATCCAATTTTTATTATTATGATTTCTACTACCTCTCGAGAAACAAACTTTTACATTCTTTAGAAAACTCCTCCTCTATAGGTGTGCAATCGAGAAGAATTAAAATCAGAAAAAGATAGCCAGCAGGCAATGTAATTTCCACATTTTATCATCTAGCCGTGCCATCAATAGTTTAAAGTTGGATACTTCAGCTGCCCCAATTGTTGATCATAAGAATACACGCAAACAGATTGCACAGAACAAACTCCAATCAGTCCTAATTATAAAGACAGTCATCCAGATTATTCCGAAGAATGAGAACGTTGGCAAGCCGGAAAAACATCCACAAATAAGACAAAACATAAGCTATGGGGAAGCAAGGAAACAAATTTTACAGAGTGAGCCAAAGACATGCATATATAGCTGCAATCCGGAAATATCAGTCAAAAAGAATTACAAGCGAAAGTGTCTGTTCCTCCAAGCACATCTCTTACAAAATTGGGCTCGAACAGTCCTATCGAATTCCGCGAAATTTCTTTAAGAATTTCTCATTCTTCAAGCTAGTAACACCTCCAATTACACCGAAGACGACTTTGAAACTCCTGCAAGTTGATGTTGATACCAACCTTGATGAAACCATTTTATAAATTCATGTGGACATTCCATTTTCCCAAAAAATGACAAAGTAAAATTGGATGACGGCAAAAGATAGACTCTAAAAACAACTAAAAATATACTAATTCTAAAACAAGTTATGGATCAGATTCTACAATGAAATTATACAGATCTTCCTAACTTTGTGTATGACACAGGTGACTTAATTAACCAGTAGAGCAAGTAGGCATACATCTGCAAGAAACAAACTTCTCGCTACAGTTATCCAGCTCAGTCAAAAACTACGCGATCTGCAGGCAAGACAAAATCTACCTATACTGCACATGGAGGAGGAGGAGTAGCCATACTATTAAACTCCAAAAGTCCCCTCCAGACATTTACCATTACAAATTACATCAGAAGCAGTTGCGGTAGTGTTCCAATTACTTGTTTGGAATTACTCTCACAGTAGTATTTACATACAGTATATCGCATCGAGTCAGCCATGCAAGCTGACTATGCTCGACTAGATAATCTTGTGTTACAACTCCATTCTATTTATTGGGCGACTTTAATGGACATCATAAGTTATGCAGATGGAGCCGGACAACCGCCCACGGACATATGATGAAATCATTGCTTGGCAAATACAATCTCACGCTGTCAATCAGACTTCCACACCTATATCCATTTTCTTACAGGCTCCATTTTCTTACATTGACTTGTTGAATTCCGCCATATTGTTTCCAGACATTGTATGGAGGCTTTGTATAACCCGATAAAGATTGAACATTGCCCTTCACGCTCTAAACTTTCCACAGCGAGATCGTTGCTAGTAAACAACTGAACTAAATAGAAATTCTCTTAAGCAGACTGGATTAAATTTATCGTCGTGTTGCAATAGATGAAATCATTCACCGCCAAACTGTAGATAATGCTACTGAACATACAACAAACCAAATATTAACAGGCGCTATTACGGCTACACCATAAACATCAAACAAAATACTCACGCACGCTGAATATTGGTGGAATGATACATGCAGTTCCTCAAAGTAAGAAAAGAAAAAGGACCTATAATCAGTTTCGGAAAAATCCATCAGACAGAAAGCTAAAAAAAGATTCGTGGATAGGTTTTGCCTCTTGTATCATACAGATGCCAGAATAATTTGAAAAAATTACCCACCATTGTGGAAAATTTCCATCAGTCTTCTCCAAAATCCTGATCGCGAACAGGAAATAACTTACCAGAGGAAATAGTGAATGTATTTGCAGACTCCTCCACTCACCTTTTAGCAACACATACATTTGTATATATGATCCATCCCTTCAAAAAGAGTAAAGAGCAGTAGAAAAATATAAAATCAACTTCAGAACAAACTCAACTCTGTTGTACAACCAACCTCTAACAATGTTGGAACTGCAGGCAGGAATCCTTCAAGAACTCAGACCATCCTGCAGCCGGTCCTGATGGCGCATACTGTATCATATGAAAGTATCTGTATGAGAAAGATAGGTCCACTTCTGATCTCATGATCAACGCTTATCAAGAACGAACGTCTGTCACCGTGTCTCTGGACACAGACAAAGCTTTCGACATTCTTAGAAACCTCCATTCCCTTGGTCTCCCCGGCAATTTACTATCATTAATTCACAGCTTTCTCAACGATTAAACTTTTCAAGTCAGTTATTAATGTCTTTTCTCGAACATCTATTCAGGATGTTTCTTAATGATACATACTATCACTCGGGCCGTTCTCAGTACTATTGAAACGTATCCTTTTGCTCATGAACGTTGTTCACACTATGCCTGGTAAACTAGTATTTAGATATTTACTCTGGCAGGTCCTGCCACCTAATTTCCTGAGATTTCAGTGGCTAGGACCTGAAAAAAAAAATATATATATATATAATAAAATAAGACAAAAATTCTCGCTCGGTGGGGGTTAAGAAAATTGAGTAGAAAGGCCAAATGAGTTTAGTGTGAACGCAATTAAAATTATTCATTAAATTTTTCAAGTTATGTGGGGTGTACGCTAGCGTATTAGGTAGAGTGGGGGGAGACAGAAGGCTGGAGAAAAGACAAATATGGGGACGACAGAGAAGGCGCCCCCAGATAATCAGTGGGGCAGGCCCATGCCCCACCAGGCGAAGAGAGGAGTGGCAAGGAGGTGAGGGGACGGAAAATACCGCCCCCTCCCCCTACTGGGGGAGAGGGGAAAAGATAGGACCATGCAAGGGATAATGGTTTCCAAGATGGGCAGCAGCAAGCTGCAGTTGGTCTTCAGTGGTATTGGTGTTCCCATTTGGGATATCACTCATGGGACCAGGTCCCGTCCAGTTTAGACAAGTCAGTTCTTATCATTTATTAAGTAGGTTCAGTTGTTATTCCTGATTGTCATGTGTAGGATTCAGTTGTGCTCTATTGCAGTGAGCACTCGTCTTCTTGCGAAGAACGCTTGGGCATAGCAGGAGAAAGCCAGGTACTCTTGTTTTGTATCCAGTATGTTGTGCTCCGTCCTCTAGGACAATATAGGATCTTTGTTATTAGGATGTTGCGGAGGTCGTCATAAAGCTGGCAATCATACATTAGATGTTGCCAGTTCTCCAGACCGCCGCAAACACAGGTAGGGTCCTCTTCAATTCCCAAAAGGAAAAGTTTGGCATTGATGGCGCCATGTCCGGTGAGTAGGTATGCCGCATATTCTTCATTTGTACCAGACTATATCCCGCCTCGGGCTTGGATCAGAGTAGAAAATGCAAAAACCTTGGGAGGTGCAATATAGCCACAGAAGCCGATGCGCCAACAACTAAAAAAAAAAAAAGTAACAGACTATAATCTGATCCCCACTATTGCAGTCGCAATATTTAACTCAATATAATTCCATTAGAATAGCCTTAGGCGGATACTGAACATTTCAGTTCCATAGTTTATATGTAGATGCGCATGAAGTTCCATTGGCACTTTGGAGAAAGAAACTTACACTTACCTATGTAGCCAAATTTATAGGAATTTCATTTCCTTCTTTGACATTATCTTTTTAATCAGCCTGTGGTCAGGAACTGTACAAATAAAGCAAAAAAAAAAAAAAATAATAATAATAAATAATAATAAGTCTGCCGGAATCAGATTGAAGGGGGTTATACAAAACTGTAATAAAGAATTCTGCGTAATGGGTATGTAGGTTCATGGCACCGAACGATTTACAAACACTGTTTGATAAGGGGTGAGCTTTTCTGATTCGGTATCTGCTCTCTTGTCGGTAATCCTAAATTAAGGAAGACAAAACACGAACCATCGAGTTTTCGGACCTGCATGTTTAATTCTTTGAGCAATATAAAGTACCTTACCCATAGAACTGACAAACAACCATATTGCACGCATTGATTCCCAAAATCTTTGGAGTTCTTGTAGATGTTTAAAGCTGATAAGTTTCACCATGCTCATTGGTTTTTAGTGTCAGCATATAACAACTCGACGCCCAGTGAATAGATTTTCGCGAAATTTTACATTTGTCTCTACTAGAAAGATTTATTTGAGCCCTTACAATTTCATTAAAATTGGACCAATAGAAATCCGGAAATGTTGTTGTTCATTTCAGTGTATGTGTCACAGTGCATTCTTACGCTCTGGATTGGTCCAAAAATATAACGGTAAGTTTAGATTATCTGCTTAAAATCCTCCTTCTTGAAATAGGAAAGAAATGCATTTCATTGGAACAGTGGGACACGCCATGTTCCTCTTATTCTGGATGCCTCTTTCTGAACTCATTCCACTCGAGCATTGCATCAGCCCTACTGAAATAGGAAAACCAGTAAAAAAGAGCGGGCGTCCACATACAGTAAAAGCCTAACCTGTAAAAATAATGAAATTATTCTTCTGATGTTCACTGTGGAGGTTGTCTTTGAAAATAATCAGGCAGTTTTAAAATGAAATATATACCTCGGTTATTCCAACATTCTTTAAAACCTTTCTCGCTGCTTGAAATTGAGCTGGTATGGCACGTTTTATGTAACCAAGATAGTTTATTCAAATTTTTGCGCAACTAAATCAAATATGCCTGAACTTGGCGTTATATTTCACAGTAGTGGAAGCTGCAGCAAAATGCCTATTTCATTTGACTATCCAAGCTTCGTGCAACCATTTATTAAAAGCTTTATTACGTGCTTAAGAACTGGCAGAAGAAAACACAAACATTACCCATCGCAACAAATGTAATCTGGCAACGGGTGTGCTTATTTATAACTAAACAGCTGAATACGCAACGGGTGTGCTTTATATAACTAAACAGCTGAATACGCAAAAAACAACTATTTTGTAAGTTAAAGGATACACAAACACGAAACAATAAATTAATAAGAATATGACTTTATATCAAGATTTGAAGGTCAGAATAAAGAAGATTTCCTAGACGATCTGAAGAGATGGGTATCATCATTGTATTTCTATTTAAGGAACATTCTTTACATATTCTATTACAAATTTACATACCTCATCTGAAAGTAGACGAAAATGTTAATAGCAAAAGAACGTTGATGATATTAAAACATATAATATTCACAGAATACTTTCATTTTATTCACCAACGAGATAGAGGACATCTACATAATAGATATAACGAAAGAAAATGTTGTTGTTATAAGGTTTTAGGAGCATCAGCGACTAAAGCCATATTGCTCCGTGTATATCGTCTGTAAATTGAGTGTGTTCTGAATTCGATTTTCTGTTTCTGGACGAAAAACCCGAGTTTCCGAGAGAAAACATGCTACCTTCGCCTGAGACCGACTAACTCAGCCATGTTGTGAAAAAGCCCATAAAATTCTTCCCGTCAGCGACAAGACTTGGAACTTAGGTATTTTCTACCCGGTTTGGGGACGATGGCGATCCTACCAATTGTGTCACCCACGAGGGCAAGAAGATACCTTTTGAGATACCTCAGCTCGCTGGAAAATCTTACAAAACCAAAATACAGCTGTTGGATCAGACTTAGCATCTGAGTCAAGGTGAATTTGTCTGTCAATACGGATGGTGTTTGTTATGGGCACAAGAGCTGGTATTTCTCAGGCTATAGATGGGGCTTTCCAGTGGAAGAGGTCCCAAATCTGGGAACCATCAGTATTACAAGCAAAAAGTTTCAGAGTAGCTGTTACCTGATATGTCTTGTTCTGGTTAGCAGTCCAGGGATTTTGATTGGGCTGCCAGATCAGTGATACTACGATTAGCTCGACGGGTGCCCGAAGGGAGTCGATCTCAGCAGACAGAATTTCTCTGCAAACAGTCGCTTCAAAGTAGGGTGACCGCCAATGCTCACAGCTAAACCCCATACAGGATGGAAGAGTAAATAATGGTGTTAATGTAACAATTGGTTATGGAAAGGACATCCACATGCAACACTTGCTGCTTTGTTTCATTTCAAGAGAATCCATATGTAACACTTGTTGCTTTGCATACATTTTATATTTTTTTCTTTCTGTGATGATTATTATCCATCTGATGTTTTCTGTCAAAAACAACTCCTAAGTCCCTGTGGTGCCCAGCTAGGGAGATGGGTATGCCATTCAGTGATGGAGATAGCATTATCTCAGAATACTGTAGCGTATTTAGTTCGGTTCATCTGTGTTCCATAGGTGGCAGTGTATTCTGATAGCTGGCTGAGCTTAGCATAGCTTATGAAGTTTAGCTGCCCATGGAGGAATGGTAACGGACTAGCAGTAAACAGTAATCCTGATAGTTCACCATCCTTAGTGACTCTAACTGTTATAGATCTGAATAATCATTTTTGGTCAAATTGCATGTGCAGAGTTCTCTTTGTTAATGGGGATGTTAGGAATTTTATGATGGCACCATTGATGGATGTTGACGGAATCAAATGTAATTCAGGGAGATGATGGCAAATTCAGCATTTGCTTCAAAGGCACAAAGTGTGGCCATTAGTTGTAGAAAGCAGATCAGTGACTGTAAATCGATTTTTTGCTGCATAATGGATCTAAAACGGAGGCTGGGGAAGTATGTGGGTTAGTCGTGACAGTTCAAAGAAGTATTTTAAGTAGCTATAGAGGTAGACGCAGCTGCTGCCGACGTTAGGTGCTCATCTGGAGAATGGAGAAAGGGCCTGATCATATATTCTGTCCAGATAACAAGAAATTTGCCTTGGCTGATGATTGTATTGAAGATGCTGCTAGAGGTTCTATAAAGTATGGACTCTGGGCCTTCACCATGAAGTGGGGGGGGGGATACCATCAACGCCAGTCGTTCTATTCGCAGGAATGGAGTTAATGGAAGTGATAACCATCTATTTAGTCATCAAAAACATTCTTGGACATTCATTCTCGTTCAGGACATTCTTGGAAAAATTCAGTTAATTTTTCCAAGAATGTCCTGAACTTCATACAGAGGAGGAAAGGAATAAATAGGTCATGGATGTTTTAAATTATTCTATTTATTTTTGGGGTTTAGGGTTTTTCATCTGACTAGCTGGTTACGGTGATCATTTTTGTAGCAGCAAGAGGTGATAAGATTAAGCCAATTTGTCATTAAGGTTATTGCAAGATCAGGGATCATTTTTCAAGAGAAAGGTTGCTGCATCATATATGCATTTCTGTTGATCTAAGAACTTTGGACTGATAATTGTATTTAGTTTTGCTATCTGTTGTTGATCTAAGATTTTATTTATTAAATAGAATATTTTATTATCACTGCTGCTGTTCTCAATTGACTATAATGCAATTTTTATTTAAAAAAAACCAATTTTTATTGTATTTGATTGCATACATGTCTTCTTGTCTGGACGCTCGTTGATAAATAGAATATAATGATTTTAAGTAATTGTAGTTTATAACAAGAAGGAGCGCTGTTGCTTTTGTTCTACAAGAGTATTTTTTGATATAAATAGAAGTTTGTATTCTTTAGGTGAATTGTGTGTAAGCTTGCTTTTTATTTCTAATGGTTAGTAAATGCAGATTTATTTGAAGTTGGCATTTATAAGTCATGTAAAATATTGGTTGATTACGGCTGCAAAGCTTTTATCTTCATTTACTTTCTTCTTGTCAGCGGTCTTCTGTTCTAGAATAAATTAATATGGTGCCCACTTTCTGAGCTATTGTTTTAGTCCTCACTGTAGACTTTAAAATCGTCAGCTGGAAGCCTCTCATGCAGAGGAATGCTATTATGTCATGCCAGCAGCTGTAGTCTACTGATGTGCGCAAGTAAGTATAGATATATGGAAGGCAAGTAAACTACAAGTTTCTAGACGAATATTTCCGTTTATATTAAAGCCATACGTCACACGATGGCATTGCTTTAGCATTGCATTGATTTTGATGACGTCTTGAATCTCGTAGTATAGACGAGACTGGAGACATTTAAGCAGAACCATTATGTCAGCAAAGCAGTAATGGGAATGCTTTTAGTCCGCTGCATGACACGCAACATTCCAACTAAGTTGCAGTTGATCTTTAGGACCACTATGCGAATTATACACATAACAGCCAGATGGGAAATGGGTTTGAAGCTTATCGAGAGAGAGAGAGAGAGGTCCCTTTCTCCATACAGCTGACCGTAGGATGGGCATCATTTAATTTTAATACGCTGAAGATACAGATCATATTTCATACCTTATATGTTGTCGAGTCACTTGATAAAGCAATGTTCATCATTCTAATAAACAAGAAGAGAAGCATTATGTTTAATAGGATCAAATGAAATACAGTTCTAATAAACGGATGAGGAGAGCTGTAAAGTAGGGAGAATAAAGAGAGAATAATTTTTAACAGGCACTTAAATTATATATATGCCGGCTTCCAAAGATGAACATATTGTAAGAATCCATGAAAACATCCCGCTGCAGTTTCAGATGTGTACTACAGATTGGTGAACAGAAATTGGCCATGAATTTCATCAGCGACGATGAATACCACGCATAAATCACATAACACGTTGAACAAATGCGAAGTTGTTTGGAGAATTTTTGATGTATTGATCACTCTACTCATGGTACACTATTTCGCAAGGTACGCTAGGTGATATGGTTTTACGTGTATTATGTCTGTACAAGTGGATGCTCTTTGGCTAAGTTACATTTTATGGGGAATAATATGTAAATTGGACAAGGAACGAAATCCTAAACACATGGAATAACTCATAAGAGGAACGTCAAATAACTACAGCGCAGACTGAAGAGCTTTATAAGAATTTCTCCCATCAAACTCTCACTTAGTATTAGCCATATAGTTCAAGAAAGTCACAGGGTTTTTCTGCAATAGCAAAAATAAATCAATAAATCAGACAATTCTTTACATTAAACGAATGATAACTGACAAATCCACCGAATTGCCACTCTCACAGCACAGTAGTTATGATCCTTTCGTACCTTGTGAAAAAAAAGCATGGATTCGAATTCCTTTTTTCGAGCGGAATTTTATGGCTTTTTCTCATCATTGCTGGATTAGTCTGTCTCGGGATAGAGTTACACTGCTTTAAAATATACCGATACCTCAAAGACTTTGCTTTGGTAGATATACGGTCAGCGAGTACTCAGTAGCGAAGTTGTGGCTGGAATGTCAATTGCTGGGCAGTATGGAGATGTCCACTCACGGCATTGTAGAACCCACAGCGATGCTGCGTACTGTTGATGAGACTGTCAAGAAGCTCAAGCGCTAATGGGGAGCACTGATCTACAAGATGACTTTTCAGCTCAGAGAGAGATTGTGGAAATAGTCGCAAGGTACCAGTACCTCTCCCAAGTATGCTTTATAAGATTTCTAGATCTGGAGTCGAGAGATCACACTGATCATGTCATACGGATAATGATATTCATCTCCGGCTAGCTTTACCCAAGTTTGGTATTTCATGATTAATATTATCGTCCTATAAGATGAAACTGACCTGTATTGCACCTGCATAAGTTAAATAAATGAACTTTATTCATATATTATTTCTCACATGGGGGATTCAGGCTATCATCTCTACCACCCCTCTGTCCCCTGAATGCACATACAGGTCGGCATGCCCAACAAAGAGATACCTATAAAAAACTAGCACACATTGCCAAGCCCATGCCTTTCATTATGTTATTGAAGAAGCGTTGTTTTCCTGGCTTCCTTGAATGACTGTATGTTTAGAATCATCTTGTAGAGTAAGTCGTTTGGCGGGAGGGAAACTAAAGTCGTGAGGCTACAGTGTATTCTGTAAATTGTGTATCCTATGAAGTTCTATGTTTTGTTGGATGAAAAGTCCACCTTTCTATGGGGAACACACACTGAAAACAACGCTCAAATGCGACTAACTCGGCAGCAGTGTAAAATAAAACAGAAATTCCTCCTGTCTTGATGGGCGTTCATAAGGAATCCATGTTCAGGTGGCACTTTTCATGTTTAATAGTTGTCTGGACGGGACTCCAATCAGTTCATTTCGTCACCTAAGGGAGCAGATCTGCACTCATGGGTCATTGGTCTTGGATCCGTGTAACACGCTGTCTACACAAATTCTCCTTCCCAGGAAACTTGTGTAGAAGAAAACACAAATGTTCCTCTTTCCTTTACACCAGCCACGGATAAACCTCACAAACTGCTTTTGTTTTAAGACGCCATAAAGTAGCTCAGTGGATAACGATGTCCTCTCGAATTCCTGTGGAAAAAGATTGCATTCGATTGCCATCGCCCGTTGACGTGGAGTTTCGATTCGAATGAAAGGGAAAGATTTGCCTCTTTACCTTAGTTGCTTCAGGGCGTGTTCTACATACCTTAACCCAGCTACCCTCTCCATTAGCACAATAGATATAATGACGGCTCTCATATACTTTGTGGAAAAGACTTGAATTAAAATTCTATTAACAAATCGAGGAAATTTTACAGACTTTTATCACAAAATCTACAATAAAGACAATAGCGGGATGCCAATATGTGATTTTCTGTTGACCATCAGAACAAAGCGAACGTGTCAACCACTAATTCAATAACAGTAACAAATTAAGGAAGAGCTAACTATACCGGTTAATTCAATCCGAGGAGAAGCACGACGTCTGATGCAAATGGAAATAAGATCGTATCTTAGGAAAGTCTGAATAAGCCCAGATGTCTCTTTAACTTCTCGTATTTCAAAAATACTCTGCGTTCTGTCTCATCAACCTACACCCGTTCTTGTCTGTTCTTTCTGATGTTCTAAAATGTTACTGATAAGATGTTCGGGATAGCATAAGGCTTCGTAAGCCTAATGTAGAGAAAATATTATAATGAAACCACAGCTATTAAATTCAGAGATACCTGGCTTTAAGTACTTGACTATCTCTTATAAAGTCTTACACAACCATATCAGATCTTTTTAGTTTCCTTCTTGGAAACAAAACGACGGAATTGCTTAGCAAAATCCTTCAGTCATACGTTATTCGTTGTAATTAATGATTCTTATTTTAGGAGATGTTTTGGATAAATGAGTGCAGATTAGCTCCTTCATGAAAGACTATAAACAAAAGGGTACGTTAACAGTTTGAGAAGTGCTTAAAATCGGCCATTACAGCAACACACAATGGATGTTGGTAGTTTCTACCACAATTCTCTGCCAACGACATTTAATGTTCAAACTTCATAATAATTCTCAAGCCGGTAAATAGACTTTGTAATGTATTGAGCTCCTTCCTGGGAAACTTGTGTTAGTTTCCGACGGCTGTAAAGTATATTTAATATGAGCTGATGAAGCTGGTTAAACAGTTTCAAACTTTGTTTAATGTTAACATTAAACAAACACAGCATTTCAGCATTAAACAAAATTACCTGTTATTACTCCGTCGTACATTTACAGTGCCGTAAAGCTGAG
Organism: Mastigoproctus giganteus; assembly: GCF_048544385.1. Lineage (NCBI taxonomy): Eukaryota > Metazoa > Arthropoda > Arachnida > Uropygi > Thelyphonidae > Mastigoproctus > Mastigoproctus giganteus. The sequence continues at coordinate 72,246,566 of NC_143577.1, forward strand.
CATATCATTACCGGAGATATATATATGGTTGGGTCACAAAAATTATTACTTCCTAAATAACATCTTCCTGCATGTTCTCTTGGAGGTAGCTTTTTTTATTAGCGCACCGCCCTACCAGAATATTAGAGAATGCAGTTAATAGCTAGTTAATAATCATTTAGCTGCTATATCAGCAGAGATCTCTTTTGACAGTGATTTTTGCAAAGTACCAGATTTGGCCATGAGACGTCAGTATTCTATTATATATTTGCTGGATGAAAAACGGGAATTTTCTGGAGGAAAATTCTGTAATCCTCGCTCGAGATGGATTAATTTGGACACGGCTTGATGTTAGCTTGTTCCACCTGCCTTGATGGTCCTCGAAGCCTTTCATGCGGTGTGGAAAATCAACTGTCATAACTCCTGTGTTATCCCCGAGGTCTGCTTTCCCAGATTCCGCAGATCATTACTTTAGTAGAAGCCTGAGAATATTATAAGTGCCTAGGATGATGCTCAATTTATTCAAACCATTTTCGCGCAATCATTGCAATTTGAGCAGTGACACTATTATTCAAGAATATGCCATTGCATAAACAAGACCTTGTTCGTGGTAACTTACCCTTCAAAGATGGCAGAGTCCTCAATGATAATGAGAAAACTAGAATTGTACCATGCAAATATTGTTCACACCAGAAGGCTGCAACTAGTTACTTCTAGTGAGGAAACAGTAAACTCTCGATCTATTACTTTGCGTAGCTTCCTCCACGCGTGCATTTATTTGTTGGTAGTATAGTTTGAAATGGGATTCATCGGGCCACATGAGAAATTCCCACTACTCCACCGTCTACTGGCCTTTAATGACAACACTGCAAATGGTTTCGCCTGCTTTACTCAGAACCGAGAAGTTTACCGAGTGCAATTCATTTGCATAATATTCACTGTCGTTAACTTCCTCCTTACTGGTTATTATTTGATGGAGCCCATGGATTTATGAAGTGCTGGTTTTCGATTGTTTTCGCGGTACAGTTGCGTATATTTCTTGTCCGTGTTTCCTGAAGTGTGGTGCTGGTTATTGATTTAACAGATTCCATGGATGTATAAAGTGTTTCTTTTCGATTTTTGCTTACATCCAGAGAAGCAAGTCATCTGTATTATTCATAGAGTATTTTCTTCTGTGCTGTTGATGTAAACTAAAAACTGCCTATATTTCACGTCAAAGGAGGTTGTCTACCACGTTAAAAATTTCTCTCTTAGCCTAATCTTTTCTCTCAATACCCTCATATAAGGTGGAGAAAATCAGGATTCGAATCTTGTAAATGATGTGGAAACGTTTCATGGGCTTTTTTTCATAATGTGGCCGAGTTAGTCGGTCTCAGTCACCTATGTGCCTAAATCCCTTCTCTACATTATCAATGATGGGCCATTGCATTTCCAATCCAAGGCAGATTTAATTTCATTTGTAACTAAGTTTTTACAAATCGGATGAATGATGCTGTTACTTCATCTTTCAATCAATCAATCAAAAAAATAACAGTCAGCGACTGCAATTACTTTTACACTCAATAGATTTTGAACGGTCCTGTGACGTTTAATTTCCTCCAACTACTGTTCATTTCATTTTATGTAAATTAAAAAAGAAATCTCGTGTAAGCCTATTTAGAATTGTAATACCAAAGCTTACGCTATCAAGCAAGTGACGCACACATGCAGAGAAATAATATATATAAAAAAACCAGTTGGAATCTTTTTTTCCCCTTTGTTTTGACGTCGCGTGCCCAGCAATACCAGAAAACAATTCATTGTTCGTTTACTCTGCAATCTCAAGGGACTCAAGTAAGGGGATGCATTTTTAATTAAACCGATAGCTACACGCTAACTTCTATTTGTTTAAATTCTGTTTTCTTTCTTTCATTTTAAGCTTATGGTTTGCGTCTGAGAGGGAAAGAGAGCTTCCATAAGAAGGGGCGATTTTAATGTTATTACTTACGGATATTTATCCAGCAGAGCCAGTCTTGTATCGACTTAATCTACGTTGGAGCAATACTTGAAGTATAATTAACTTATGATAATTCTTAGCGGTGCAGATTCTGAAGACTAACCACGCTTGCTTAAAAAAAAAACGTTTTTAAGCTCAAAATTTTTTTAATCAAATCAGATAACTTCAAGGCTTTTTTTGGCCATTTAAAAATTGCAAGCTGAGTATGAAAAGTCGGACATGAGATGTGGTAGGCTTTGGCCCATTAGTTTCAAATATTACAGATAATAGCACTTCCAGCCATAAAGTGACATGTGGTATCACAATCCTGACGTCTGTAACGGATTAGTAACAGTATTAGTAAGGCCAAATGATGCAAGGAGCAGACTTTTTCATTTTCGTCTTGAACCACTTTTAGCTCCTCTCCCTTGGGTTATACGTGACTCCAGTTATTCTGTGCCTCATAGATTACATTTAGAAGCATTAAACTTTATTTGCGATATTTAGAATCACATAAGCAATGGAACGAAATCGTTCTGAATCATCATGGTCTAGCTCGGATTGTTAACCATGAAATCATTTAACTTTTTCTGTAGGACTTATGAAATTTAGAAACAGAAGAGAACTGAACACTAAGACCTCACTCGTCCGCTTTGAAGACTGATCATTAATGAAACCCTCTGTCTCCTATCTTTGAGTTACTTTTCAACTTTTTTCAATTTATAGAGCAGCCTTCCATGAGGGACGCTATCAAAAACTTTACTAGATTTTAGGTATATAATATCCAATTTGTTAAGTGATGACTATATCATCTGAAACTCAAAGTTTAGTTATCTGTGGTTGATAAGTCGCTTCACTGGTGACTGACTGGAGATTTTTAAACACTCAAAAGATTTAAGTTTGACTGTTGGAAAATATCCACCGAGAATATAATTCAAAGTCACTGCCTTCTTCGGTAAAGTCATTTCGTGATGCTACAACAGATGATTTTGAACCGATACTTTACTCCAATTATCAGGACAATGCTCTCACATCCTGGAGCCCTGGTACACGGTTGGTTTCTGTGTGGAGGGGGACTGCCTTTTGTTATAAATCTGTGTTTTAATCATTTAACAATAAAATACCAACGTAAAGTAGGTGGGCTGGTCAATTTTAAATTAAATTCCACTTTCATCTTGTTTGGTCGGTTTCTAATTACTGATTGAATAACACTAGTTTATTTGAATATTTAATAATTTATAATAATTCTGTTTAAATTTTGGGTTTTGTATATCTGATGGTGTAGATCTCTGCGAATATTAAAATATTTATCCTCTTCTCCCCCCCCCCTTTAATTATTCGTGCAGTTGCAATAGGAATACAAAAAAATTAGTGCTCAGAGCAGATTTTTCGAGTTTTACAAATATCCGAAAGAAGATGCCATCAAAACTTAAGACATCTTTTGCTAGTAGACTGAGTCAAGCACATACTGCATGCTGTTTATGACTATACAAACGTAAATTAGCTATCCTTATTAAACCGTATAACTATATTACCCAAACTAACCTACATTTAAATATAAAACCTCGTTGTTGCTTTAAATATTAGCAGATTACTTAAACATCGAATAAGAAATAAATCAAAGGTTGCTTATACCGATTTTCAGGATTTCAAAAATGTTTCCAGAGAATATAAATCTAATTTTCATGTCGGTCTAATAAAATATTCCGCAATAAATCACACATCACGCAATATTAATATTTCATTCGTTTAGTAAATTAATACAAAATGATGGATTTAGATTGAAAGTGTCTGCTGAAAGATTATTAAAAGTTTGTCTGCTTTTCGCAGAATTAAAAGATTAATTCTAGTAATATAAATGCCTTCGTTCTTTAACATTTCTCAGGTACTTTAACTTCGAAGCCTGGATCCGTTAGTTCGTGAGGTACAAGTCGATAATAATATGATTAACTTGTAATGAAACTGGAAATGTAAATTTTATTAATGATTAAGTCATTATTTTTGATGATAATTAATTTATTGAGGCTAGAGTAATGTATCCAATCATCTGGGTATGAGTTTAGTTATTTTTCATTAAAATAGAGGAATGTATTATTACTACTAATTCCTCCATATCAAAATTTATGAGTTATTTTGATTAGTGAATGTTTCTCTCTTCCTCTAATAGTTGAATTGCAGATTTTACGATGATTTGTTTTCGAGTTCAAAGACAAAAGCGGGTGGAGGAATTTTTGTTCTCTTTAAAGCGACAAAGTAAAGTTTCTGTTTCTATCGCTCACGTTCTGGTAATATATTTTAAAAAGATTTTAAAGAAAACTGGCGATCTACCAAGAGTTATATCTCAATTGTGAATTCGTGTTCCAGGTTCAAGTCACGATTCCAAAAAAAAAAATCAACTTGGCGCCCTGCTTTCCAGCCATTTTTCAAGTGTTAAAACGCGAAGAATGTCCGAAATGCGAATTATATCCATTCCCATACCTTGCACGCCAATATGTTCTCGGATTTCTGTAAAACATTTAGAAATTCGGATCTATTTTTCCAGTGCGTACAAAGTTGGCAGTGATGGATCCCAGCTGAATTTAAAACGAAAAATCTTAGATGCTTTGTCAGACTGGAAATATTTGACTCTTTGGAATTGAAGATACTCTAGAGACTGCCAGCTGACTGTACCTGCATATAACTTAAGCTAATATCATCTGTTCAGAGAAGCGATCATGACTAAATATATATAATTTGAGATGAATGAATATATTAGTGAAAACCTCAATTTTCATTACCATTTACACCTCGCTGTAAAAATTATATTCTTACTCTAGTAATTTTCTTTGAGGGAAATTTTATGTCACTCTTTATCTATTAATGAAGGCCTGTCATTGTCTTTCATTCTGTCTCTAGGTTACTATTAAAATATCTGTTATTTCTTAGTAAAGGGATTTTTAAGTTTCATCGGGCTCTGATATTAAAAGCAGTACTTTTTAGTTAACCCCGAGTCTCAAATTTCAACCTCCCAATAATTTACCTTAAATTACACCTTACATTTTATTGGCATTTGTAATGATAGATCATTAAGCTTAAAATCACTTAACTCTGTAATTTTTATCATTACTCATTCGAAAGCTCAGGTTGCCATTTTGAAGAGATAATTGTTGTCTTGTTGGATTATGTGCAAAACCAAGGTGTATAATAGGATATTTTACAAAAACAAGAACTGTTCTAGAACAGTTATTAATAACAGTATACATCTTTTAACCTGGGAATAAGATAAAAATGTGCTTATTGAAATGCTAATAATATTTCTCGTAATCGAATTTAAAAACTACTAAATTATCAAGGAAGTTTATCGATTTCGTGCGATTATCAAGTATGTTCTGGGTTTTTTTTTTTCAGGATTATAGTATTGTTAATTACATACATAAGGTGATATAAGCTTCCATAAAGTGTTTATGCCCGCTAGACATAGGCCCGTTTCCTTTTCCCCATTTTTGAATCTGTTGGTTCCTTTGCATGGAACTTCTATAAGAATACTACACGTTTTTACTGCCTCCTATCGATTTCTTCATCCCTTTCTTCTACTTTCTGCCTCTACCGCACGTCTCTTTAACCGATTCCATTTCAATGCTGGGCTCCTCATTGGTCTTCTGCCTTGAATTCCAGTTCTCCGTAATCTTTTCAGCTGTCGATTTTCAGATAGGAGGAAACAAACGTAGAAAAAGTCTACCAACTAACTATCAGAATGAGAAGTTTCACTTGAATAGCAAAATAAAAATATTTACACTTACTATTACATCGAAATCTTTAACTAGTCAAAAAATCAGCATCGTCAATTGCATTCAAATGATGATTTGGATACGAAACGTGCACTGTTTGGGAGGATCTGAAATAGTTAAACGTATAATTGTGGAAGTTCACTAATTAGAAAGACACGTACAGTTAGACAGTGTTTATGCATGCGTGTGAGAAGTTAATTGCCATTCAATTATTCAGATGAAGTTATATAAAGTGGTGTAGCAGGGAACAGGTGCAAGTCTGGGTGCGGAGTGGTCTTTAATTACTTGAAAATGTGGAAGGAAATCACATTTTTCCCCATTAATTTCTGTGCGATTATCTTAGTGTGGTACATTAAATATTTATACTTGGATCATAGGATCACTACACCCAACAGCTAAGCCTGCTGTGTCTCAAACTCTTGGCGAATGGTTCACACTATCTTCGTCCTTTTTCTCGCTTAAAATTGTATCCACCCACATATTCACCTGCCATACATTGATTTTTTTTGGCTTCTTGCCATTGATTTTGTTTGAAAAGGTAATTTCTTCATACGAGTTTGAATACAGCGCAACTTTTAACAGACTTACACAAATAGCTAAGTAATGCCAAAACCAGTACATTCTAATAGAAGTGCTCTGAAAACAATCGTCCTTGCATTTCGAATTATTTATTTCGAGAACGGAGTAATTAATGAAATTACCAATGGATTCAATAAACAATTACCAGTGAATTCAATTCAAACTTATATTAATAAACTCTTTCAGTCGTGTTTCTCAATAATTGCCCATTAATTAACTGGTTATAAGCAAATTGCATTCTTATAAATAAATAACAAACTATTTTATGATACAAATTTAATTATTAGGCTAGTTTTTATTGAATTTCTCTAATTGATTATATTAACGCAATCTAATATTATTATTTTATATTTATCAAAATGTGATTGTACTGTTCTAGAAATTTCACACTTTAAAATTGCATTCCCGAGCCCTCTTTTATACAGTCCAATAATTAAATATATTTTTTTCCTTTTTAATACCTGCGTAATTATTAAGTTGATGATAGATTTAGTCCCCAGTTAACAGAAATGGTTTTGTTATGCTGAGAACCTTATAATACTTCTGTAACAATATATGAAAAAGGGAAAAAATTGCATTTTATTGGATGCGTATGTTTATTATTTAATATGTATTTAATTGAATTTCAAAACTATATTTTTATGTACGTCCTATCTCGAAACGTATCCTATATCTATAGCATTAAAGTATACGGAAAGATATATTCCGCATTATTCGATTTTCGCTTTAAAGACCAGTCTTCGTCTTACGCGAGGACTGTCTGTGATCATTAAAGTTCTTATTTTTGATCCTGTTAAATGAACTGGCGTTAACTTAAGAATCACGAAGTTTAACTACTGTATTACTGCAGTATTAGTCTATACGCATCTTATAGGACAACAGAATTGCCTTTTGAATTCCGACATAATTGAGATAAATGAATTATTTGTAAAACAGTAATGGCATTACAGAAATGTTAAGACTATCGATTTAAATTATTGCAAAGCGTTCTTATCTATATAATGTAATCAAAGAGGTTGACTGTTTGTATTGCAATAAAGAAACTGAGGCGGTGATGCATCGTGTATTGTGACTGAAAATTAAATTGAGTTATAAAGGTCGGTTTGTCTCTGAAGTCGTTACCGACTGTCGTGGAGACCTTGAGATGCCATAATGAAGACCATCGCAGAAGAATAAAGCGATGCTGCAGTATAATCAATGTGTCTGCATTACGAAACTGCGTTTTTCGTCTAAACTAACAGAATAAAAGACTTAATCTCTAATGCCATTGTTCACTGGCTTATGGATTTTTTCTTTTCACTGGATGATGGTGGATTGACAAAGGACAATGCGCGCGCGCACAAACATACAGACAAACACGCCTTTATTTCTTTTGTTTCATATAAAATTCATAAATGTCATTATGTTCAATATCTTAATTAGCGAGTAGAGGTACCCATTACCACATTTCGGGATTTATCTACAAACTTCGTAAGTGGATCATTGATTTTTAGGTGTATGTACCATGACTTCGACAACTTCGTATTTTCAAGGTTTGCGTGGGATACGTGGTAGTATATTACTGATATGCTTTCTAATTGGTTTATTTAAAGGGAAACTTTAAATTCCGATAAAAATTCGCCATAATATCATTTCAGTAAAGTATTTGGTTTTGTACGTGAAACAATTTTTTAAGCCTCAAGGAAGTTTCTGATCTTGATGCTCGGGACAAACCTATTACCATCCTAACATTATAATAGGACATTCCATCATCCTCTTAATTAATCCTTCAATTTGTTTCAACCCTCCGTTTCGAATTTTTCGATAGAATTAGTTAATTAACTGCCTACAGCAACTTATAGTACGTTGCTCCTGTAAAAGCTATCTCTGGTCACCTCTTTTGATCACTTCAGGTGTGCATCTACATGGGGTGTAAAAGTGTGAATTCACCTGGTGAATGAATAAATTCTAGGGCATGTTCTATAACAGCAGTATTTAATTTACTCTCGTTAACGTATTTAAAGAGATAATGATGTATGTGTCTACTGGAGCGAACTGGTTCTTTTGCGCTCATTTTCAGTGATCATTTGTTAATACTAATCAACCATCCGATTTATTTATTGTAAAGTAAAAATATGCAACGTTTTCATGACAAGAAAGCATATTTAGCATAATTATCAAGGTTTATTGTGAGGCTACAGCTGACATGGCAATAATTATTCCTCAGATTATTTTCTCCCAGAATCAATACCATTTCCGATTCGGGTAATGAAATTTTGAAGAGAACTAATCTTGAGACACATTCATTATCTCTAATTGGACCGTTCTTTTTAGTTGCGTAACATCTTTAGGGTCATGTATCTGTATACGCCTCGTTTCAGATAACCAATCAGCAAAGTTCACGTCTGGACTGCGAGCTGGCCATTTTATTTCAAAAACTCTACTAATGTTTCTTCAACTAAAATGTTCTCTTAATAACCACTAACTCTCCAGTGAATTTGCGGAGGCGTTCATCATTTTGGAAGATCATCTGATCCAACATCAAGTTACATAAAAGCATCAACTGTCCATTCTCAGTGCAGTAATGAATGAAGTGTCCTTTAAAAGTTTCTTCAAAAAAATTCAATCATGAAAGTGGATGAAAGACTGCACTACACTGTTACTTTCTCATCGTGTAATGGATTGTCAATTATTGTGTATAGGTTTTTCCTCCGCTTACACAACGCAATTGTATGGGCAACACAACAACACCATGGAGATAAAGTTGGCTTCGTTACTAAAAACTCAATTTAGCCTTGTTCGTTATATTCAAGTTGGCCGAAATGAGAAATTTAGCCGGACTTCAGTCGGAAGGACTTGAATATTTTTGAACAAGTCTTCAAGATCTTGGTCATTGTTTTCACTACAGATATCTCGGGTATTTGTAAACAAACTGAACACCTCTCTTGCATTGCATTCTTATGAGGGGAGAATTTAGAACTATTGGGAATAATTCGTTTATAGCTGGGCATCTCAGCATCGGTTTCTGTCTATATCAAGAGCCTTCCCATTTTATTTTTCTTAATTTCGTTTTTTATTTTTATCGCACCCAGTCGATATCTAAACTATCATATTAGGGCCACCCAAGAATTACCTCATACACCTGTGTGTATTATTGCCTGTTCTCTGGTCGGTTTGCCAGTTTGCTGGACGAAAAACCCGATTTTTCGGGGGAAGGAGGAGGAACCTTACTTCTCCTGAAACCAACTAACTAAGGCACGGAGTGCAAAAAGCCCATAGAAATTCCTAGCGTCATCGACCGGATTCGAACCTGGGCCTTTTCTAATCGGTGTGGGGAGCACGGTGATTATAACCACTGTGATACCAGCGACCATCCAGTCCGTATCGATGCCTTAAAGAAATTAATTGAACAAGGACCTCTACGTTTCTTTATTCTTTCTTATCTTCGTATAGACTTTTAGGGCAGCCTTAGCGTTGTTCAAAGCGATTATCACTTCGCTAACTCAGAATTCCATTGTGAATGATATATGATATGATTCTTACCTTTGATGAAGTATTTCTAGAAATATACGAAGGTTGTTTGATGAGTTTCTAGCCTCTTATAGAAGGGAGATATATTTTTGTCATATGTTTTCAAGAATTTGTACATTTATATGAACGCGTGCAACTTACAACACTTCTTTTAGGTCACTACAGTTCGAGCCTGCATAAACGGAAAAATTGAACGTCGAGCCGTAATAAAATATCTTTACAAAAAGGGGGTTATCAAGCAAAAATATTCATGAAATCATCATTGCATTAGAAGAATTTTCCCCATCATATGTTACTGTCAAAAATTGGGTGGCTTAATTTAAACGTGGCAGAACTAGCATCGAAGTTTAACAGTACAGTGGACATTCAACAACAACCACACCAGAAAACATCACTAAATTCATAACAGTGGTAACGACTGATCGGCGAGTAACTGTTAGAGAAATAGCAATCTCAGCTGAACGAGTGAAAAAATTCTGTCATATAAATTGGTTACGACAAAGGTTTCTGCACGATGGGTTCACCGCCTTGATCAGGAACGTGTTCGATTCCAAATGACAAAGCAACTTTTTTTCTCGTTATCAATCAGATCCTGAAAACTTTTTGCCAGATATCGAGATGAAACATGGCTCTATCACTACTAGCCAGAGCCAAAATCGCAGTCAAAACTATGAAAGCTTGCTGATTCACCACCTCCAAAGAAGGACAACTCAGCTCCATCGGCAGACAAGGTCATGACACTGGGATCCAAAAGGGATAATAATGGCGGATTATCTTCTAGAGGGAAGAACAATAATACGTAAAGTTATTAACTAAATTACGAGATGCAATCAAGTCAAAGAGGACAGGAAAGCTGACCTGAAGTATTTTATTTCACCGGGAAAATGCACCTGTTCACATATCGGCTGTTGCCATAGCTACAATTCATGGTTGGCTAGGGATTGTTGCCAACCCTCATTACTCACTAAATCTGGCTCCATCTGATTTTCACCAATTCTTGAAACTAAAAGCCAACTTGTCTGGAAGGAAATTTTAGTAGGATGACGAGGCGATAGCACCCTACTTTTTTCAGGGCCTTCAAGAAAGCGACTACAAAAATGAGATCATGGATCTGCAGCATTGTTGGGGAAAATGCATCGAGTTACAAGGAGACTACAGCCCTGTGTCCACTAAAATCAAATAAATTTCGGTTTATTGTCGATACGGGTAAAACCAGAAGAGTTTATAGATCCTTGCTGTGCTGTAGCCAGTGGATGAGTATAATTACATTCTTGTAGTATCAATACTGTTAAACTCATCTACTCCCATGCATCTGTCCTGGATTATGAACAGCAATACTTCTGATCCTGCCCATTGTTTACCGAGGTCCTCCAACATAGTGAGGTGAAATGGATTAACTCAGGTACTTAATTCAACAAAACTTTCTCCCGCTTACAAGACGTTCCATCAGCTATATTCACAAATCTTTAACTTTTACACTTCACCACAAGATTTTGATGAGATAAAAATCTGGCGCACTAAAATGTGAGAGCTAGCTGCCCTGACGTTATATTGTAATATGATACTTCGCATTAGAATAAATTTTTATTTAAAATTTATCTTCTCCTAGAAATCTGTCTCAGATTTTATAAGTATGCACTTCTTACTTTAAGTAAGGACAATTAAATTATAAAATGTTTTTTAGACACAGTCTTCGGCATTTCTGCGTGTACGTAGCACTCAAGTAGTTGATGGTGTTGTTTTAGGAGTGCATCGTTCAAGATCATTTGTTCCTTTTTCTACCAGCATTTCAGAAGAAACATTTTTATTCGATGCTATACATATTCAAATTATAAGTACATGCAGGCTCTTCCTCCTGATGATGGTGCAGAAAGCATAATTAAAAGAGGAGTGTTATTTTCGTTTTTTTATGTGTCATAACTGCAGTCCATTAAGAAAATGGATGAAAAACAAATTAAAAGGGGAAAAAAACACAAGCAGTGTTTTTTTTTTTATCTACGTTGTCACATTCAAAGAACACTTCCTTTGGTCATATGAAATATTCTAATTTATTTGATTACTCTGAAATGACATCTGAAAAAAATATTTACGAGTCATGTTTGGGTTTTTTTTTCCAAATTCAACATTAAGATTAGCTCTTGTTACAGTGGAGTTTTTCTTAAATAGAAGTGTGTTTCTGTTTTTATATTAATGGCATAATTCTTATTACACAAAGTTCTGAAGTGTTTTATTTTTCACAGACCTTCAGAAAGTCTGGAATATATATTTCAAGCTTTAACATGATATAAAGTATTCTTATAGAGAGATTCAGTTTGGAGGGAACTTTCCAGACAACTCGTCTATGAGGGATCTGATCGAGACATTTAAAGCTTTGAGAGGTTTAAGTAAATTAAATAATGTTTCAACACCATCCTTCTTTATTTCGTAGGTGGAGTAATTATAAAATAAGAAGGGGTAGTTGTTAACTGGATATAAGAATTTCTTTTAGCCTAAGTTTATTAATTTTCCGATAACTTTACTTATAATCTTGCAGCAGTGTAGCACTTTTATCAATTTAAAGAAGGGTTAGACAAATACCTGAAAGAACGAAGAAACAAATTGGAGAAAACAATATTAAGGCTGATGCTCCGCTGGTTTTCTTTGCAATAATTTCCTATCACGATTTTTGGAGACCTGTACTTCTTTATTTTGTTTAAAAATCATAAGAAAGAAGACTTTTAAATGAAGTTGGATTATGAAAACTCTGTTCAAATGATGTCAACCCAAAAAATGTTAATTGGACTTCTTTTTATGTAAAAGTAGCAAAAACAATACAGTCCATCTCTGTATATATCAAATAAAAGGACAAGATTAACTAGACCGGTTCGTTTTCACAACGGGCTGTGGAATCTGTTTTTAATATTATCTTATAATTTTAAGATTCATCATTTAATAATTATGAATCTGTTTTTAATATTATCGATATCATTGATATGATATAAATGATATTATTCATCGATATGTAATATATTTCTTAACTTACATTTATAATATGGAAAGCGGTCTTATAGGATTTTCATTTCTATGTACACTGAGTGGAGAGAAATCATGGGATACCTACCGGGTAGGCCCACCTTTCGCCGAATAAGAGCAGTCACACGACGGAGCATTTATTCCACTAGTTAACGAAAGTGTTCCACAGGTATTGCCATCCATGCTTGCTGCACCCCTGCACTTAATTCCATCGTATTCCTTGGTAGAGGAGCCAAAGCTCGAACGGACCTTTCCATATCATTCCAAAGATGCTCCACAGGGTACATGTCCGATGAACGGAGAGGCCATTACGTAGCGGTAAAATCTGTGGAATGCTCTTCGTACCATGTTCTATGTTCTAGTCACAACTGCTCTGTGGGGAGGTGCATTATCCTTCTGGAAGAGTCCATTGCCCTGTGGGTGCACGATGACCATGAAGGAAAGTAGATGGTGTGCAAGGATGGACACGTAACATGGACCGTTCGGAGACACGTCTAGACGTACCAGAGATCCCAACGTGTGTCAGTTGAACAAGCCCCAGCCCATTACCGACCGTCCAACTGCCTGAACAGTTCCTTGTTAACGTGACGGGTGTATAGCTTCGTGCAGTTTCCGCCAAATACGCGCCCTGCTTTGTGCTCGAAATAACTGTAAACGGGACTCATCGGAAGGAGACGCATCTCCAATCATGCAAGGTCCACTGCCGCTGTGGGTGGAGAAATGTGGTGAAGGAACGTGGCCGTTGACGTCTGTCTCGCATTGTTTCAGCCAGCCGGAGAGTGACACAAATCACCACCGACTTCAACGAAGGAGGCGCCAGAAACGTTTCCACCAAGTCAGGCGATCATTAGTCGCAATAGGTTATGAGCCGCCCACCCAGCAGAGTCCCATTGCTAACACCACGACACAGGACTCTACGCCTCACCTGGGCGAAAGAACATCAGCACTGAACCTTGCATGATTGGAAACCAGTCTCCAATCATGTGTCGTGGTGTTAGCAATGGGACTTTGGTGGGTCAGCGGCGCTCATAACCTATTGCGGCTAATGATTGCCTGATGGTCTGGGTGGAGACGTTTCTAGCACCTCCTTCGTTGAAATCGGCGGTGATTTGTGCCATTGTCGCTTTCCGGCTGACTGAAACAATGCGAGACGTCGACGGCCACGTTCATCCACCACATTTGTCCGCCCACAGCGCTGCCCACGATGAGAGGTTATTCCGGAAATGGCGTATTCCCGATACACTTTTGATGCTGTCAAACGGGGATAGTACAATTTCCGTACCAACCCCGCGTTGTGTATCTCTCTAAGTCGGTTAACTCACGTTTATCCATACTCACATCGAATTACCTACCGTATATACCTGCCAAGCGGTGGGTTTGTTCAATAGCGAGAGGGGTGACAGAGTCCCATTGCCCAGGACCAGGTATCCCATGAATTCTGTCCTTTCAGTGTACGTCTCTACTCACCCACCCATCTAGTAACTTTTGAATTTATTGTCTCAACCAAACAGTTACTATTGTGTGTAAAGACAAGTAGGGGTTTCAGGATATCCTGCTGGGAGGGATATTTCATATTGATTCATCACTATTACCAGCTAAGACCTAATGCGCTTAAAGTCCGATATAAAGGATTTACAACATATAACGAGAGGGGAGAAATCCAAAGGTCCCTGATGCTGGAGTTTGTCGATTCATTTTCTTGAGCCTAGAATTCAAATAGACTATATTATGCACTGTGTTAAAAGAAATAACTGGAAAAGGTACTCAAGTAAGTTATTGCTAGATTATGCAGCTTGACGGCCTCCATAGCCGAGTGGTCAGGAGCAGGAGTGCAGTAGCACACACTCTTTGAGTAGACCTGGGTTCAAGCCCCTGACTGCTGAATACGGTCGATCTGCCAACCCGCACTGGACCAGCGTGGCAGATTATGGTCCATTTCCCTCAGCATGAATTGTTGAGGAGGCTTCCATCCTGCAGTGGGTTGATAATGGCTGCACTTTACCTTTACCTTTTTATGCAGCCTGTATTGCAATTATGTTCGAACTTGATTTTGTAACACATCTGAGTTCCATGCAGCTCTTACGTTGTGTGTGTGTTCATCTTGTCTGCGACGTGCAAATTTTAAGGTTTTAAATGCGACAGCTTAAACAACCCTCTTCACACTGTTTTATACGGTACGCCAAGTTCTCTGATAGCCGAAAAAGTTGAATTTTGTGGACTGCGGATGAAACTTCTTAACTCCTCAACGGTTCCCCACTTACAATACCTTCCGGAATTCTGATTGTGGTGCACAGGGCTATTGGTAGTTGTAAAAGTCATGCCAATCATAGATCGAATGTCGGCTTGGTAAAGTTTTATCGAAATTTGTACATGTTCCTTAAAGTAAACAAACTTTTAAAGTTGTGAAGTTACTTTTGACATATTCTGTATATCAATGGGGTACAGTGGTTTTCAATTTTTGGACAGTGATACCCAGGGTGATATTCTTGCGTCCTTTCTTGGAAGTCTTGAAGCAGATCACAATATAAATAATGCAACCAGTTATGTTCCTTGACTTTGGCTGAAGAAGGAATTATGGGACGAAGAATTTGGAAAACAACCTTTTCTCAGAATTTAATATATATAATACGTATTTAATATATAATTTCTAACTTTCCCAGAGGCTATGCAGTGTTCGATAACTCTGTTGTTTATAATTAATACCATTATTTATGTAAAATATATACTTAATAGATAACAGAGCAGCAAAAACTTGTATAATTAAAGAGCAATTGTCCTAAAAGCGACAGATTTTTCTGCAGTTGAAGGATTGCTGTATTTGTATTATACAGGATATTCAAACTTCTGTCACATGGGGGTAATCTATAAATGAATTTTACATCAGACATCGGAAATCCACCCCTGTGAATCTAAGTGGCACGACTAAAAGCGTAACTAATTATGCTCATTAATTTTCTTTAAGACGTTGTTCCATTGCTTCGCTTATTTTCACTGTTAATCTTTCCGTTAAGGAGTTGATATATTTCTAAAGCAAGCATGAGCTACTTCTGAAGACTTCAAAAATATGTTCATTAAATAACCATGAAATGAAAGCCATTACCTCCATTGAATTAATGGATTTGCAGTTTCATGGTGGAAGGGAGGGGGGTTTCTCTTAAATGCCAATTTTCTTACGACAGTAAAATCAGTCCTGGAATTATTTCACCGAAAGTGAAAATGTCTTATCTCAGAATTACTCCACACTTTGCTAGGACAATCCCCTAAGGGAAAAGTCACGATGCATCGATAAGAAAAGGAAACAAAGCCTGCAGGACACGAAGTTGGAAAACGTATCGAACGTAACCTCGTTTACTTTAATAATGACGTATGTTCATGGACCAATTCGAAAGAAGGATTGTTATTTCAATTCTAATTATTCAGAAGTATTGATAAACATCGTGGATTAAATTTTATAAGTATATATTAAATCGTGTGATGTTATTATATATTCAGCAAATGGGATGTGAGAGCCATAAGGGTGTAAGAAATCGTTAACGCATTTCATCTACAGATTTCCTCTTAAATTTTATTGCAATTAGTACCACAAATAAACAGAAAATAATACCGTTGTAATTTATTACGAGTCATAACGTTAATGGGAAGGATTAGGCTTAAATTTCAATCCCTGCGAAAAGTCAAATTCTACCGGGATGGAGTATTTCGATGATTTAAACCCATTATCTGAATCTACTTAGGGGACTACAAGGTACGATATTCATATTATAATTGCGAGTAGGTAATTATAACACTGGAAATTAAGCAGAAAATCTCTCGTTAGCGATGCATGCTGTTCAGCTATTTCAGTCCTACCTCCAGGAGAAATCCAAATCCCAGATGGACATTTTTACTGGACTTGATAACCAAACGCCAGCAAGTAAAGATTTCTCTAACCGTAACTTTGTGCTCTAATTAATGTTAGTCCTCTATAATTAAAGAGAAGGAAATTAGATTTGGCCATTTATGCTTAATTAGCCGATTTAGCGGTTGAAATGCAATTTAAGAATCAAGTGGAAAGGAAAAAAGACCGCCTAATTTCACTCATTCTGTAAATGGTACTTAGATTCATTTGGTCAGCTTTTCATTTCCATTTCATGTTGTAAATTTGATCATTCTGGGATATTAACCCCCTAACGCTTGAATTACCACGATTAGCAGAAGCTGTTTTCAATAAATTTCCTTTATGTCGACTGGTTTGTATGTATTAGAAGATGACTTACGCAACTTGTACTGTGAAAACTTTAAATACGATATTAACGAATACGAAGTTAAAAACCAAGCAATGTATGTGGCTCTCATTAACGATTAAGTTTAATTCTTAGATACTAGATGGCTTTCAGCTTTAGGTCCCTACAAGTGCAATGTGCTAAATTTTCCATTTTATAATTATAATCAGAATAACGACAATAATAATCTGTTTTAAGACATTTGTGTATATCACAATCTGTGTCCTTATAAGTTTTGAATCGTGCGTAATGCTGAATAGCTCAGATTCTCGCAGATATGGATTTGGAGCATTATAGCCTTAGTTGCTAATGCGCCAATAAAATCCAAATCAAATCTCGCAGATGCTAGCCTGATATTTTTAGATGCCAGCTGAAAATTGCATAAATCACTGGAACGAAGTCTGGTCTCGACGATGTTGCATATACAATATCTGTTTGTTATAGAGGGCTAAATATAAAATATTATTGATTAATTTACGTGCCTAGGTTAGAATGGTTTATGAAAACTTTGTGAATCAGTGTTATCAATGTAGCTGAGGAGGTAAAATATGGCATTTAGAAACGATTTTAATTCACTGTACAGGAAGAAATTCGTTTCAGAAAATTATTAACAGAAATTTATGGGATTATTTATGCGACTGTATCCTCTGAAAGGATTCGAAAGTACGTTAGGAGAACGATAATTCTGTGGTGAAAATATTCATGGTCGTGGAAACACATTTTGGATTTCCAAAAGTAGAAATCAGGGGGTATGCGATAAAAGCGATTTTTTGTACACGTTGGCACGACCATGAGTTAGGGTTGAATTTGAAAGTGTCTGCAATTCTGCCCAGACACGATAGGAGGGAGTATATGATGAGAGCCTTGTCGATCAATTCGGCCCTGGAGAGATTGTGAAAGGCTCAAAAGGGTAGAATTTTTCTCAGCCTGTTCTGTGCTTGTTACCAGGAGAAACTGCTTCTACAGGGATGGGATACACTTAAATAGAAAGGGTGCAAGAATATTTGCTGATGCTATCGAGGCAATGTTAGGTGGGTTGGAAAACTGCTAGCTTGGGGGGGGGGATACACGGACTAACAGATTAACAGTAGCCGCTGGCAGAGGTCAAAGTGATTCTTGTACTGCTTCTACGTATTGGAATGAACAGCAGCCTGGAAAACAAGGTGCGTGGGATTTGAGAGACTGCTGTCATTGCGGAACAAGAAAATACATGGGCTGTGTTAGGGTAGCTAAGAATAGGAACAGGAGCATGTACACTTGCGTGTACACCAATGCTATGAGTTTGGTAAATAAATTTGATGAATTTGAGGTTTTGGTCGAAACGTCAAAGGCAGATATTGTTGGAATATCAGAGACGTGGTGTCACACAGATATAAGGAATGCAGAACTGGAATTTAGGGATTACAATGTGTACAGAAAGGATAGACAGGATAGGAAGGAAGGAGGAGTTATGCTATTAGTTAAGAAACGGAAATTCAGCCAGTCGACATGCGTGGACAGAAAAATATCGAGTCAGTTTGGTGTGACATAAGCACTGGGAAAGCAAAATTGAGAGTAGGAGTGTGTTATAGGCCCAATGACTCTGATGAGTATAATAAACAACTGTACAGAGAAATAGAGTGGGCCAGTAAATCAGAGAGTCTTATAATGGGGGATTTTAATTTCCCAGATATTAACTGGAATTTGTAGTTTGGTCACTCATACACTAGCAAGGCTTTTGTGGATTTATTGGATGATTGTTTTCTAGAACAGCATGTTCAACTAGAGAGAGAGAGAGTAATAGTCTTGATCTGATTATCAGTAGTGATTCTTCATGCATTAAGAATCGGCAGATAAAGGAACCACTAAGTGGCAGTGATCACAGTGTGCTGAAGTGGGATTTACTCAAAGAGGTAACTACCATTAAGGGTAAGGGAAGGATTTTTCTTTCGTAAAGGTGACTATGATGGTCTGAGACAGTATTTAAATTCTATACAGTGAGACCAACTGATGATGTTACCAACAGCAAATTCAAAATGGGAAGCATTCAAAGAACTAATCTTAGAAACTACTAGGCTTTTCATACCAACTAAGAAATATTTTTCAGAGTTAGGCCTAAATTGATGTCAGATGAACTAATGAGACATGTGGCAGAGAAGAAAATTGCATTGGATACATATAAATTAACAGGGGACAAGGAAGACCATGATAGATATAAGCTGGTCTGTAACAAGGTCACAGGGGAGGTTAGGCAGGCAAAGGCAGATTACGAGAAATCTTTGGCAAAGAATGCAAAGAAAAACAGCAAAGAGTTCTTTACTTATGTCAACTCTAGAAGGAAGGGAATGAATCAGATTGGTCCACTTGATATCGATGGTTCAACCGTTGATGATCCTGCTCAGATAGCTAACAAACTAAATGAGTATTTTGCATCTACATTCACACATGAGGAGTTATTCAGGGAGGGGAATGCCAAAGATGTATTAAACTCTGACAGTGAGCTAGATGATTTTGTAATAAGTGAGAGCAACGTGGAGGAGAAATTGTTGAAGATAAACATAAGAAAGGCACCTGGGGTGAATTTAAGCAAACCCTTAGCCATAATTACGAGAGCTTCCTTGGACTCAGGGGAGGTACCCATGGACTGGAGATATGCAAATGTTACCCAAATTCACAAAGGGGGATCAAAGGGCGATACAAGTAATTACAGATCTGTTAGTTTTATTTCTGTTTCAGGGAAATTAATGGAGGCACTGGTTAAAGAAGCACTGCAGGATCATCTAGACAAAAATTCAGTTAATAGCTCAGACACAGCATGGGTTTTTTAAGGTGAAGTCTTGACTGACCAATTTGATTGGATACTATGATGTGGTCACAAAGAAGCTGGGTGCAAAGAATAATTTTGATATCATATATTTGGATCTTAGAAAGGCTTTTGATACTGTTGCACATTGAAGATTGCTGTACAAATTGGAGCAGTGTGGCACTCGGGGCAAATTGCTGGTTTGGATAAAGGGATGATTGTGTGGGAGAAGACAGAGTGGTAATCAATATAGACTGCTCTTCGTGGACTAATGTTATTAGTGTAGTCCCCCAGCGTTGTGTTGGGTGCATTGTTGTTTTCTGTATTTATTAATGATGGTTTATCAGGCTTAATGTCTAAGTTTGCAGACGATACGATGGGTGGCAGGGTTTTTAATGACACTAATGACAATACGCCACTGCAACAGGATCTAGAAAACGTTGAGAGGTGGCAACTGAAGTTTAACATTGACAAATGTAAAGTACTGCATATGGGAAGCAATAACCCCAGAGTAACGTATCAACTGTGTGGTACTACACTGACGGTGGTACAGAATGAAAAGGACCTGGGAGTAATTTTGCAGTCCGATATGAAGTTTTCTGAGCAGTGCAGACGGTTTGCAAGAGTAGCATGGTGTCTTGTCAATGATATACATGAATATTTCTAGCAGAGATAAGAAAGTGATTATCCCCTTGTATAAGGCAATCGTCAGGCCACTGCTTGAGTACTGTATACATGTCTGGAGGCCTCATTTTAAGAAAGATGTAGAGCTGATGGAATGAGTACAGAGAAAGGCAACAAGATTAGTGAATGGAACAAAGGTTGTTCTTATGAAGAAAGGCTTAAATTTTGCAAATTGCAGTGTCTGCAGACTAGGCACCTACAAGGTGATTTTATTGAGGTGTATAAGGCCTTGAATGGTTTGAGCATGCTCAATGCTAATGGAATTCTTCCTCTTGCTCAAAATAGTCACTTGAGAGGACATAAATTCAAATTGAGGAAAGACAATTGTGGAATAGATGTGCGGAAGTTTGCCTTTAGCCAGCCGGGGGGGGGGGAGTTGGTTGCTGGAACAAACTTCCACCTGTCGTAGAAGTTAATAGCTTAAATAGATTCAAGGCAGAACTAGACAAACATTTGGAGCGAGTGGATGGGTGAAATGAGAAGGACTTCGTTTTTTTTTTTTTTTGGCTAATGTTGTATAAGTTTGCTTTCTTGCATCATATGCCTTTACTAATGCTAATGCTGGATAATTTTTTAAGGTGGGGGGGAAGTCCTTAATGTCTTGGGGCTATGCTTATCTGTTGAATATCGAAGATTGGACGTTGGATATCAAAGTGTAAAAACGTGGTATACCGATTTCATACATATTTTGGCGTAATGACTCTAAAATAATGTTTGATGTTACAGTAAGTTATATTTCTTCCGAAGTATGAATTAATTTTCTACACTATAATCCTATAATATGTTTATTGCCAATGTTTCCAGAGTGTAGAAACCTTTTCGATGCTGCCGCTTAAATAATTTATCTGCAGGTTACTCGTGAATCAGACCCTTAAGGCTTTTAGGTTCTCTGGAGGCTTTTTCGTGAAGCTGATTGTAGGTAGTTTGCTGAACATACCATGTTTCAGCTAGTCCACCTTGCCACTTCTTTTGTACTTGATTGTTCCATATGGAAACTGTCTGCATTGTTCCTTAACACCTCCTCTGTTAAAACCAAACCTAGCTGCCCTGATATATTCTTTGGGGATACCTAGTGAGCAAGCACAACTCGGCTTCTGCGATTCTGAAGTACGAGATTCTTTCCCTTAATATCTCTTGTGTATGAACAGAAATATAGCTCCGCTAAGCCACTAGACTTCTCTCCTTTTGTCTTGATCAGTCTGTACGAGGAAAACCTCTTTCTATCAATAAGAAGTGTACTGTGGTAGCCCTGCAACTACTGTGATCATGTAGCTGTTTCTTGCTGCATCAAACGGTGTGTAACGCCGTGAATGATTACCCTCCAGAGTAGTGGGGGTCACATGCCTGACTTAGTGATGGCATGTGTATAACTACCCGGCAGAGATATGGTGACTGATTGATCTATTCATCAGAGTTAAGGCATCTGGCTGATTCGCCTAGGTTCCTGTCCAAAGAAATGTTAGTTCTCAGTGTTTCTGTGGTCTGGTAATTTGAGCTCAAGAGGGTATCCTGTTAAGCTCGTTGGTGTCAAGCAAAGGACGGCAAGGTGTTTCCTCTGTGGGAGCGCTCCGTTTTAGCCTGTATTCTGAGAAACCACCCATAGTTGCTATGGCAATCCTTGCTAGAAAGCCACGTCGTTCTGCTTGACCTGCTCCTGAGGCTGGGCTGCTGCATAATAATAAAACCTAGCTATCAGGTCCGTGGATATATATATATATATGTATATTTGGGTGGAGATGTACATGTACATTGAACGAAAAATAAATCAGATGAAGCATTCTTTTCAACCTCTATGGCGTTGATAATTGACCTTTCTGGAAGCATCAGGAATACTTGTGGAAACAACAACACTGTGAATGCATGTTAGAGAAGTGCCACCCTAGCATGTACTTACGAAAACTGACGTTTCCATGGTCACAAATCCTATCAGATGGATGCTTATTCGTCTATTAATCAATTGATTTCGTATGATCGTACAGCCAATTTACCGCACACTCAGTGGCTACTTTATTAGATGCACCGGCGCCTCCGTAGCCATGTGGGCAGGAGCAGCAGTCCGTAGCATACGCTTTTTGATTAGACCGGTGTTCGAGCCCGTGACCACCAAATACGGAGGATGCGGAAAGGTCAGGGAGTGACCACCGCATATCCCCGGAGCAATATGGCCTTAGTTGCTAATGCTCCTAAAAACCAAATAATAACAACAATTAGATGCACCTACCTAATAGCGAGGAGATCCACTTTTAGCTCATAGAATAACCTGGATCCCTGAGACAGTGGAAGCGTAGCACAAGGATGATGCCTGTCCCTGTTGATTCAAAATCTTCCCACAAGTTGTTGCAAATTGAATGGTTGAGAACCTCTACACCGAAGAATTCGTTCCATATCATCCTGCAGATGCTCAATTGGATAGAGATCTGCTGACTGGGCAAGCCACAGCAATAGGCTAAATTAATTCATGATCCTGGAACCAGTTCTATGTAGCAAGGCTTGAAATCCGCAGCCGGTCTTGTGACGTGGCACATTATCCCGTTGGAAGAACCTATTGGCAGATAAGGGCTGTAGTGTTTCCGAGTCGGAAACAATTTCCAGATTTGAGCCAGTGGAGCAACATTTGAATGTCACAGGTTGCTTTGACATCCAGATGTTGCCCCACTGGCTCAAAGGACCTACATGCACTACAGAAGCACTCCTCACCGCTACCACCTGTACTATTTGACAATTGCTTGGATAGGTCCATGGACTCATGCTGTTTTCCCTATATTCTGATCCTGTCATCAGAGCAAACATCAGAAATTCGTAATCGTCAGACCCGGCAACGTTTTATCAGTCCTGTACTGCCTAATGTTGGTGTTCCTAAGCCAATTGTAACCGTACCTTCTTTGTTTTCACTGAGAGGAGTGGAATGTAGTTCCGTTGTCAGCTGTTGATACCCGTGACAAGGTAACAAGTTATGCGTTCTGAAATGCCTCTTTTTGCACTATTATTGTACTGGGTTGTTATTTGACTGATGGAAGCCTTTCTGTCAGAAAGGCTTCCACAGGATTGCTGTTGGCTGGATTGTATATGGTTGTTTGGTCAATCTCGTCAGAGTAAGACAAGGAAATTTTCATAAGCTGACTGCAGTTATTCCTTTATCACATGAAAGTCAGACTTTTAAGGTATCTAATTTACAAACAGCCAATGGTTAGCAAGGCCGGTTTTAACTTAAATCACGTTCTAATTCCATGCTAGAAGAAACTTTAAATATGATTCTTATCTATTCTCTAACAGCACTTCATTTTATTAGTTTCAAATATAAGTTTAGTTTAAGGTTATGCAGAACGATGGTGAACTACAGCATTTCAATAATGTAATTGTGTGCCTGCTCTCTGTACAGAAAATATTATCGTAGCCTCCTATGTTCTGATGGAAGATAGTTTCATTCTTGTGTTGCATGTTTATTATGATGTTTAAAATATCAAGCACGCAATGCCATTCCTAAAAAAATGCCGAGTATTGTATGTGATCTACACTAAAATTTAAGAATTTCTGGAATGTTTACTAGAACTGAATAAGGATCCCTTCAAAATAAAAATGGAAGTCATGGTGTGACATGGAAAATGTGAGGCCGCATTGTGTGTCATCGATATGATGGATTAATTCATCTGAAAAGCAGGATAGCGAGGATGAAAAGCATTCTTGTCGACGGCGACAAATCTGCCATTGCACAAGTGCGTTTGAAGAAGGAAAATCTTTTGAGTTGTTCATGATCGATTGGCGTCATGGTATTCTTAACTCCGTACTCATTATTGGCATATATTGTGTGTGTTATTATCCCAGATATTGCTGTCATTCTTTATTTCCGTAGTCCAGTGATTCTCACCGGGTATGTTAAGGCACTTTAAGTATCCGCGAAATGTGGGTACACTTGAACCATTCTCTCTTCAAGTCTGTGGTGAATGCAGAATCTTGAAACACCAAGTGTGTCTTGAGTACCAAAGTTTCAGAAATACTGTCGTATGTCACTGATACAAGTTATGAAATCCTCATGTACTGCTTATATTCTTCTGTTCTTGGAATAAACGTAATTGAATACACGTAGGACGTTAACGGGAAGCACAGTAGTTTTAACCACCGTTCCTCCTACACCAGCTGAAAAAAGTTTGAGATTTTTTCCTCCCGAGAAATGTTTACGGACTCTTATCACAATGGCTGGTTTGGTATCAGGCGAGGATTGCATAGTTCTTTTCTTCTGAAAATTCGAGTTTTTTTGTCCAGCACACCGACCGAGGAATAGGCATAATTAATGACACAATTAGAATATACTGAAGCATCATAGCCTTAGTTGCTTGGTGCTTAACACACACTTAAATGCAGTGGACACTACTAGGTAATAAGAGCATAGTAGACCAGGATAGCATGCAATTTGAAAACTATCTCCAGATGATGTAAATATTCTTAGAGAAACCAAACATGAAACGTCTTATAGACAATTGCGTTAGAATTTAGCTTGAATTTATCAAACCCCTGGCTTGTAGCCGTGAAGGGTACAATCCTTGTGTATACAATAGAGTTGTTGTTCTTCTCCTAACATTTTTAATCAGCTTTTACATAATATATAGTAAGCTCCCGTTATAACACTCCGCTTATGGCGCTGTTCTTGTTTTAACGCTCTTTCCTTCTGGTCTCATGGTCAATCCTATTAAGTACCATGCATTTTTTAGCGTCTGTAGCTCTCCAGTTAAAGTGTTCTTCACTTAAATCTCATTTCTGAGGTTGCAAAAAGGAATGAAAGGAATACATCTGGAACCCTCCTTCCTCTTGAGTGAGTGTGACAATAATTAACGTCTTTTACGCTATGCTGAACATAGCATTAATAAATTTTGTTAATGACATAATTATTATTATCTTGTTTATTCTACTTTATGGGTTATTACGTCCGACTATTATTATTGGTCGAGGAACTCTGACTGCCCTACAGGTGCACAGGATCGCGGCTTTCTGGAGTTCCATGGTGCCAAAGAGCCTACAAGAACCTAGCAGTAATATGCTCTTTGGAACCATGCTAGTGGTTGAGATGGTGATTGGGATGGCCTCCACTTGTTGCATATACCAGATCTCATTTACGTCCTGTCTAAGGTGTGTGTACTTCCTAACAGTTTCCTCGTACGATTTCTGAAGGTCGCTGGTGTTGTTGAATACCGCTATGTTGATCAGGTAGGTAGTCTTTTCCTTCTAGTCAGTGAGGGTTATGTCTGTGGTTCGCATTTTGTAATAGAGTATACTTTCTTTCAGTGATATCTATCAAAATATTGATGAACAATGAAAAATAGCCTCTGAAAGGAGATTCCGCGTATAGTGCTCTTTGAGGCCGTTCCCTTCGGAAGAGCTATAACAGGAGTTCACTGTACATATAAAACGAATAGTTACCACACAAAAGTTCTGGGTCTGGGGAGGGCCATCGCACTAATCGCCCTCCACTAGATGATCCGCCACTGCACTGCCATTTCTGGCGACAGTGGTTATATATAAATGCTAGGCTTTGACCATTTATCATACAGTCCCGACCCATCTGTTAGAACCTATGAAAAAATATTTGTTAGGAAACCGATTCGATGATGAAGTTAAATGGCGTGCGTTCGAACCTAGTTGAATGGAACAAGTGTCTGGATGTGATGGATTATGTTGAAAGGCATCGCCTTGCCTTGATCTGCCTTTATTTATGTGTCGTTTCATTCATCGCTGATTAAATGCTTTTTCACACACAAAAAAAAAAAAAAAAAAAAAAACACCATCAATTACCCTGCTTTTCAAACAGCCCTACTATACATGCTAATAAAAAACAATATTACAAAAAATTCGCATAATTCTTTTGAGTGCTGTAGATGTTTGAGATTGTAATCTGGCACGCTGTTTCAGTAGCACTGCATTTTAAATGGGTAGGCTAAACACGTTCTGCTTTTAAATTATACACAGAGAGACACATTTTTCCCATATAAGCAGAATGTTTACGAAAATAAAATAAAAAAGGAGCTGGTATGCCAGCCGCAAACAATTTATTTAAAACGTTTTGAAAACTCTAAGGCTAAACGAATACTTTCAATTGAATTCAACTTGGGGTTTTCTTATTATAGCATCATCTTTGTAGTGATTTTTGAATTTCGGTACGCCACGGGAAAGAAGCAACCGAACAAATACCGTATATACCTTTATGAGTTCAAGTCGTTGCTCACAGCCTCCTTTCACAATATATTCCTCTTTAATCATTTATTTTCGCTTTCGTCTGAGTCCGTGATTTCCTCGATATTTCATACACCACATCCGTCACCGAGATTAAGGATATTTCATTTCTTCTCTTTTTTTTTTTCTTTCTTCATCTGTTCGTAGACCAGAACCGACACATGCAGGTTTCGGTCCGTATGCACTTTCTATTAAGCGAGAAGATTGAAAACCTTACTTTAAGGCGGGTTAAGTAGCACCTTTTGTAATGGTTCGTGATAGAGTAGTGGAAGAGGAAGCTGGCGGATTGCATGGGCTTGATGGAAAAATGTTGAGAACCGGCCAGGTGCAAAAGGTATTAAGATACTAGTATTAAGATGATAAGAGACAAGAATATGTTGCTTTATAAATACTGAGCTTATACAGCTGAACTCTTGGAGGAAAGTTATTGGAAGACGAAGAATCTCGAGAAGATTTGAAACAAAGTAAAATCACTGGAACAATAAACGTAATGTTTAGACAACTGATTTGCTCCCCATTAAGTAGAGCTTATTTCCTTGGTAACCACTTTGTTTATTGAATGTTCCTCAGAAACGGATGCTATAAGAGCAAACCTCTAAACTAGCAAACATAGCAACTGTAGTTTTCGTACTTGGACACATTACGAATTAATGGAGTTTGGAAAACTAAGTACATATTTGGCCAAGTAATACTCTGATAATGTGTTTGTTAACACGGCACCTTTATGGATTCAGTTGAGTGGAATAAGTGCGTTATACGAATGTTAGCAGCGACGCTGTTATTAAACTTTGCTAAGTAAATCCATTTCTGCTCATTGCTTGACTCATCTTATTGGATCGGATTCTAGATAGGTTTTAGATTTAATAATTAAATATCATGTAATAATTTATAAGTATGTATTATAACTAAATATTTACACAATAATTATATATAAAATTTCTTTAAATATTTCAGTATTTTACAATAAAAATATGACTTTATTTGAAAAGGAAATTCGCTGCATTATTTGCAGTCAGGCAATTAAAAATCACTGCATTATTTGCAGTCAGGCAATTAAAAATCACTGCATTATTTGCAGTCAGGCAATTAAAAATCACAGATGTTAATCTAACAGGATGCAATGGCTTTTAGTACCTACCACTGCGCATGACCTATTTATATATATATAATCAACGCTGTTCGTAATCTGAGCCTGGCAGCTTCCAGCTAAATTACAAACAATGAAGTTTTTTTTGTATTTCGCTAAAGACATGTTGTTGCTTCAAAACATATTTGAAGATATAATATCTTAGTTTCTTTTGATAGAAGTTTTAAAAGAAGATAAGGCAGTAAATGAAAGAGACAGGAAGGTTTGCAGTACATCGCTAAGGGGAAATAAAAAACATTTTTTTTTTAAATGAACTTTGCTCTTCCTGGCAGTTTAAAATCGCATTCCCAGAATAACTTCGTTTCTAGAAAGGTTGAAAAAAAAAAAGTACAGGATATGGGCGAGTTTCTTAAGTACTTTCTGAAGAAACTTCAGCGAGTTTATATATTTCACTGTCTCAGATTTAGTTTTTTGATTTAAGCATTCACTGTAACGTTTGTTTTTTTTTTCTGGACCGTCAATGCTGGACTTTTAATTAAAAGAGTTCTGCGGAATAATATTTACATCTTTATCTTTATTACCTTCTCTTCTATCTGAACCTTCCATTCCCTTCGTATGGCTTGCAAAGAGCATGAACGCATTCAGACTTTTTATGGTGGAATATATAAGTTTGTAATGTAACTGACAAAAGTATTTAGCTACATTTTTTTCTGAACGTACTGCTTCTGAAACCACAAACAACTTTAGCTTTATTCATGATATTAAATCTCTGTACGCCATCTAGTGAGAGTTTGAATTATAAACATTATCATCATTGCCACTTGGATGACGGTTTCCAGAATTAAAACTTGTACTTCAAGTTTTTTTTTTATTTTTTCCTACATTTATTCCAGCGCTCTGGGAGATTTCGTATTCCTTTTGCCAAGGAATCTTTCGGTTGATGTCGACCACTTTAGGACTTACATTTTCCAATTCGCCATTTGACCTGAATCAACGTTCATAACACCTTTGGCACTCTGGCTATTATAATTTTCTTTACAGGGACCATGTTCTTTAATAGTTTAGGTGAAAGAACATGTGTCTTCCATCAATATTGGAACATTCACTTTTGTAAACGTTTTATGATTTCTAAAGTCTTTGAAATCATAAGTAAAGAACTAAGGAAATGTTAATGTACTTTTTGGATTTCCATCATACGCTGAATATTAGGTTGTTACGGATTATGATGTCAAGACTATTGATACTGATGTCGGGTTTCAATGCTAATTTACCTATACCGTATGAGTTCATCGACCTCCCTATTACATTGTCAGTCTCGAATCACTCAAACATATGGTAAATCTTGAAAGACAAGATTCCCATTCTCAAAGTCTTTGATGAATTTCAGGCCTCTTCAAAACTTCCCTTCAAAAAAACTTAACCATCATATTTACTGCTTTAGCTGTTGTAGTAATATAAGATTTTTTTTTCTAATTTAAATTTAAAATAAAATAATTTAGTAAAAAAGGTTGCCGAACTTGCACTAAATTGTCTAGCTAATCGAAATACTTTGTGCTTCCATAAACCATGGTCATATTGTGGTTTCTTGATTTATGGATTATTTATTTATATATTCTGCTATGTTTTCTATGCTATTGGTTGCAATTCGCTTGACCTCATATTATTACATTATTTTTTTTATTTAACTCACTGCGCATTACAATAGATGTCCAAATCGAATTTGGACATCTACTGTAAGTTTAATTTTATTTTCAAAAGCCTTCTGTTCTTCTTGTGCGATGCCTCTGATGTAAGCAGTGACAGCAGTTTGATTTCCTGAAGTGACCGTGAGTTTTTTTCGTAAACTTTAGTTTATGGTGCTCCCCACAGATAAAAATCAGATGGATTCAAGTCTATTGAACGAGAGGGGGAGGCTGCAGACTTTGAGATTATTCGATCAGCAAAGATTTCGAGGAGGAGTTATCATCGATTGTGTAGCATGGGCAATGGCGGAATCGTAATGAAACCACCCATTCTTGATTTCATCCTTATTCAGTTCACTGATGAATTGGTACAGAATATTGGGAAGTAATGCTCAGATTTCATTGAAGAAGATAGGCCCAATGATTCTTCTTCTTCTTCTTCTTCTTCTGGAGATAGCAACTCAAACACCAACCTTCTGCAGAAGGAGCGGTGTTTGATGCAGGCTGAGTGGATATTTGGATGTCCATAATCGGGTATTTTGAGCATTCACATGCCCTGACAAATGGAACCACGACTCATTAATGAGGAATGTAAGATTCAAAATACCATCGGTATTTTAAGTGATGAACCGTTGAAACCAGTGGCAGATTATCGGATTTGGTGAACTGCTGCTTTTAATTCTTGGAATGCCGATGTGGTACTGGCGTATTTGGAAATTCTTACAAAAATTTTTTCGGATGCTTTGCGTATACCTGCCACGCTCGTTAAAAACATACTCAACTAAAAACATACGCTCCTCAAATGACAACACCATCGTTAGTGCACTCCACAATAGCCTGCCATGTACCCTATGATGCCCACCACACGATGGTACAGGAGGACTCGTATCATTTTACACACTGCTGTCATACAGGTATATACTGACTTTCCGAACACCCTGTTTTATATATATAAGGCATATATAGAATGCTATCCATGCGAAAGGTGGCCCAACACTGAATTAAGTAGGTGATCACAATTTAGTTTTCACTCAGTGTATGTATTTTAAACTGAGAAATTTCAGAACTTTAGATTTTGTATAATTAATGAAGCCATCATTTCAGATGCGTTTCCACCACACGTAGAGGAAAAGCATCTGAAATTAAGAGTTACATCCATATAAAACACAGGGGATCAAAAAAAAAAAAAAATAGTATCTAGAAAATATGTACATTTATTTAGCAAACGAATTATATGAATAAAATTATATTCCACTGAGTCGATAAATAAATTTATTCTAGTGGTTACAGTAATCATTGATGTGTATAATGAGATGCCCGTGGAACCAAATAATGGAAACATTTTCTGAGAGTTTTCCATTGGAAAATAATCCACATACCGGCCGAGATCCTTACCCTAATGCAGCTCAGACACGAGGGATTTGCAGAATGCTTCTCCGGAGCGAAATACGCTTTGATGCACGAGACTACGCTTCTAAAATACTCTTCTCGTTCAATTAAACGAAAACCAGAAAGTTGATGTTGAGGGCCTTAGATTAATCCTGAGGATGCACTTTTGAAGTGCAGCAAACACATATATGATTAGAGGTAGCTGACAAGGAACCTATCAATAGAAGATACTGCAAAGTAATTTGCAATCGTGACATCGAACAACATCTCTCTTGACAGATTGAACAGGATGCACGGCTTCTGGATGATAGCTGAAGGAAACATTACTCTGAAAGCTGAGCAACAACATATAAACAGCATTCAATGAATTTTAATGAATAATATCAGACCCCGTATTAAAGCTCCTATTGTTCCAATAATTCCACCAAAATTGAAGTGGCTGCATTTGCTATTTAGAATATTAGTTAACAGCACTCAGTTATAACAATACTGAACATTTTTTTTTTAAAAAATTGCTAAAAATAAATACCCAAACAAAAGTTTCCGTAAGTGGCACCTACTTTTATTTATAAACGCTGCGTAATTTGAATAATTCTTACGAGAAACTTTCAAAATGTTTGTTTACGATATGTCTCTATTCATATAAAGCAATCATTTCTGTACACACAACTCGACTACATTACCATTTTTCAGGGGGAATAGGTAATCAAGGCTGAATTTCAAAACTACTGGTGAACTTTTATAGGTCTGGATGTCTCCGTTGAACTGGGAATAACTGCTGACAAAAAGTATACAATACGGTTTTAAATTTAAATTCCTGCTTATACTTCTTGATGGCCACATGGTCAGAAGAGTTCACAAATAGGCATAATGCAAGAACGTCACCGTATTTATCAGTCGGATCACTAGTAACTCACAAAATGTACTATAAGGATACACTACTCTCTAAAAGTATCCGGAACGTTTAGATATCACACTGACGTCACTACCACTCACTCTATTAGCGTATTAGTCCACCCTTTACCCGCTATGACACCACTCTTGAGTAGCCTGTCCACCAACGGATGGTAAACTACAGCGGGCATAGTTCCATTCTCTCTGTAGAACAGTGATCCAATTGAGCTGCCCATGTGGGGCGAATTGGTCTAATCCCTGACCGACGTTCCACTTGTGTTCTATAGGGTTTAAATCGGTACTCTCTGCCTACCACTCCTCCTTTTGTGCGTTAATGTGCGTGAACCATTCTCGAAAAGCATTGGCAGTATGGCATAGGGATATGGCATCCTGTTGAAAAAAACTTGGGCCTATATCAGAGATATGCCACATCACAGACCGTTTGATTGACTCGTCCGTGCACCCTATGGTCAAGTGGAATGAGACATTATGGTCTTCTTGTGCGGCGTTCGAGCGTAGTGACACCGTCACACATCAATTTAATGACAGCATCACAGACTGTCGACTTCGCACGGTCCATGCTGGCAGCTGTTGCACCAGCCAGCAGTATGACTTTTAACAGTAATACTCCTCTCCAAATCAGTCTTGTTTAAAACCATAAAAAAAAAATCTCAAACATACATACTATAATTCCCCGATGAGGAAGCGATTTTAGTCACCGTTATTTCTGGACTCCTCACAACAACAGCTGCCCATGGATGGTCTTCAGTGCAGTGAATGATTTTCCTCAGCGTTGATCTTTAGCTGGTCTGCGACTACTCTCGCTCTCTGCGCATTTAGTAACTTGATCTCTTGTCGTCTGTTTCTTGTGGGGCATCTATCCATAATTTACTCTCATTTGGTAAAGGCTCTTCACTTTTTTGTATACTGGGCAGTTTGTGTCACGAATCGAATGATCGTGTGGTGCCCTAGCAGCCTTACAGTTTGCGCAGTTTGGTGACTGTTCCTTGTTGGGGCAGTCCTTGAAAACATGGCCATTTTGGGCACAGTGGCCGCAGATGGTCTCACGCTGGTTTCAGGTATGGGACGTATGCCCAAAGCGGAGACACCTATATCACTTAGGAACCGATATGTGCTCTTTAAACCTATGGCTGCCCCCAGCCAATATGAATTCTATTTTGGGTTTCAATTAACCGTGTACCAGTTGAATGAATGCTTGAATGGTGCTCTTTAAAGTTTTCCCCACTTGAAAGTGCTTTAAGATCCAAAATAGATATTGATGTGAAGTGCTATAAAAAGCATTCTTCAAATCTACCAGGATTAGGTCCCACTGCATGCTGCCTCTGTTGCATACAAGAATACAAATCTGTACAAAACTATGAGATAAAGTCAATGTCTCAACACTTTAACCAATAAGTTTGATTGTGTAAGAACTCGATCTTACAAATATAATAGAAATATTTGTTTTGCTAAAATAAATCCAGGAAGGGCGATGGAAAGGGAGTATTAAGTTTAAAAATAGTAAATATTAAGATTGGATATTTAGTTTTAATGTAAATAAGGTTAAAAGTTTGAAGAAACACTGGATTTGCGGATGGGGAAGTTATAGATGTATGTGTTTAAACAGCAGCTAAATGGAAACAAGTAATTTCGAATAATATAAGAGAGCTAAAAGGGACAGCAGCTAGAAATAAGGAGGAGTGCCTTTAGCGCACAGGCGAGAAATGGTTGCTGAGGGCAAGAACGATAGGACTGTGAAACTGGATTATGAAGCATATCTTTTGATCTAAGCCACCATTAGGAAGTAAACAGGAAATGAGTGGACGTCCAGTGTTCGTGTCAAAAGAAAACGGCGTCAGTGTGGCTGGTATTTTGGTAAATTGGCCAGATGTAGCAGAGAAGGTGTGAACACGAAACAGGGTGTTTTGGAGGTGGCTGGAAACATGAAAGGGTCATAATGCCGTGTAAAAAAAAAAATTAGAGTTTTCTATAGAAGGGTTGGTTTGCGGCTAGGGAGACGGCTGTGCTGAGATGTTTTAGCAAATAGGAATGAATGAAAAATTAAACAGAGTATGGGAGATTGGTTGCGAGTCCTTGGGGGAGGTGTTCCAACCTTGAGGGAAAAAGAAAAGTTCAGTGGGGAGTAATTGAGCAAGTGTCCACTCCGTATTTTACTTCTTTGTGGTCTAAGGGGAGAAGGTCGTGAGTTGATGGTTGAGGTAAAAGTAGATTTTTTGGTGGTCGAAGTTCACATCTCGTGGTAGCAAGATGAAGAAGAAAAAAATGGGTGAGAGAAAGGGATAGTGAGGAGTAGAGGATGGGAGTAACTGCGGACTGAAAGGGATAATGGTTTTTTTTTTTTTTTCTGGAAGTATGGAAGAGTGGGAAACATGTGCGTCGAAAAGTAAAGAAAGCCTTGTCCGGCATAAGAAGGCAGTGGTAGGGTGATCGGCGTCACTGGCAACGTTATCGCAAGCTGTACCTCCAACGTTTTGTTGTGTAAGAGACTACACCTGTGTCTAGGGTCCGGCCCATCGAGAAATGGCCAGTTGTACAGATATATGTGTAGAAGAATGCCAGTCTGCCCCATAAAGAAAAAAAAATCAGAGTTCCCAAGCAATGAACTTAAGTCTGTCCTACAAAGGAAGCCTGAGAGCAAGGGAATTGGAAGTAGCGGCTATTTCGGAATTTAAGCCTGTTCCTTTTTTTCATTGAACCCGAACTCATGGACTCATAATCTAAACTCTGTAAGAAATTGATTGATAGTTCTTTCTAAAGAAAATTCAATTTGAAATAGGCAAGTTAGTTACTAAGGTTGAGATAATTTGTTATGAATGTTAATGATTATGAAAAACGTAAGGGTAATAAAAAGAGAGAAATAGTATAAAAGAATTAATAAAGAAATCATAGGGGTAGTAAGTCGAGGATAGTAAGTCGACGATGAGCAAACATTAATGGGAAGATTTAAAACAGTAACCCAGCCAAAGGAAAATAAGAATAGAAATCACGAACAGATTATGCTGTTTCACCTTCTTTTAATGCCAAACGACACGAGGCTGAGAACATCCATGAGAGAGAGGCTCTACTGGAAGAGAGACCATCAACCAAGTTGTAGTCTGAGGTGCTTAGAGACCACCAACATTGACCGTGTACTTTGAACGGTTGGTGATGAGAAAAATTTCAATTTCCGTATGTTTAACTACACCTTCCCGGTTACTCAAAATTTCTTCTTGATAATCTGACTTCAGAGAAATGTATGTAAAATTTGGAATACAGTGCATAACTTAAAACACACACATCGACTTCAATTAGGAAAAGAGAATTTATAAGAAAAGAACATGAAAAGCCTGTTGATTTTCATGTCATCACTGAGAGTTGTGCCATTTAGTAAAATGGCACAACTCTCTGTGATGATGTATTTATTATACACAAATACATCTTTTACAGCAACATGCATTTGTACACGATACAAGCAAGGCTTATTCTCGCTCCAGAAATTGTGGCATGTTTCTTAATTTGTGAATAACATTATATATTTTACCACGGAAGAATGTGGCAAAGAATTCCGGTCAGTTAAATATGTTATTTAAATTGTGATAAGATAAAGCAGTGTAGTATATTTATTTATCAAAGAGAGGTTTTAATTAATGTTAACAAGAGGATGATACTAACAATAAGTGTTCTAGTAAAAGAGCATCGAAAGAAACTAGTTGAGCAATATTAAGAAAAAAAAAAGAAGAAAAAAAATCTAGATTTGCTGCTGACTTCTCGGTTCTACAATTCGCCTATTATAGTTCCTGACCCACTGTGTTCTCGATTGAATGTTCAATCAAGCAGCTCTGATGAAAGCGAATAGCTCCCCCCCCCCAACCTCCATTCCTGCTCTCTTTCACAATATGGAAGTTAATTAAACGGAAGAAAAAGAGAGAACTGGAACTGCCGATATCACTATTGGAAAAGGTTCGCTATTGAAGATTTTCTCTTTGATGTTTGAGTGAGTGAATGTGTGTGAGCGCGCGCGTTTATTTATTTATTATTATTTTTTTTTTTTTTGAGTCCTTTTCTATCTCAAAGTTGCAATTCCACTCAAACAAAGGCACATATTAAGCTATAAATAGACAGCTCGAAATTCTCTCTTTCACTCACAAACACGTAAGATTTGTAAAGTTTGTTATCTCATTCGTTTCGAGTAGCTAAGAATTTCTCGACACTATTTATCTTTGAATGCCTGGAACTTCAATTCCGATATGGTTTCAATTTGATTGTTTGGGCTGCTGGTGTTAAGGTTGTGTTGTGTGTTCCTCTGTCAAAAGCACTATTAAATGGGTGAAATGGAAGTATTCTTTCATCGGATCACAGAAACAAATGAGGATATGATTGAAACGGATGAAAAATAAGGTCCAAATTTATCGAGAACGAATTGTAAGGGTGCTATAAGGTGGTAGGTCACAACAAATGCATAATGCAGTGATTCTCAACTAGCTTGACGCAGCATGAAATAGTGTATGGTAATAGCCATGGAAGTCATCGTATCTATCTACTGTACAGCAATTGAAGATGGACCAAGTGGAATATGTGCTTCCATAACTCCACGCTTTTATTACATAATATTTAGCAAAGCGAATGAATAAACGAAACTTCAGCATTTTTGCACCATTTTTGTTATAACCATAATAAATTCAATATATATGCTGGTGATATGCTTACTAAGCACATATATAAAAAAAAGCTAATGGACATCGTTGCTTACACAAAAATGGCGCTTAGTAATTTTCTCAGGTTAATGGGAAGGCAAACATTAGCGCTGCTTCCCAATGACCTGTGGTTTAGTGTGCCGGGAAAACTGTCGAAAATTTGACGAATAAATGGAAACCATTAGGGAAAAGTAATTCACGTATTACTATCCCCTAATGGAAACTAGTCTTGAGTGTATCATGAGATTATCGACTGTGTGTTGCTACACAAAAAGCTTTTCGCACTGCTCTAAAGTTCAAAATTAGCATATACGTGAGATTAATTTACAAATAACTGAGTTTTCTTTTAAAACAAAATATTTAAATAGAAATCGGTTCTTAGAAAACCCGCAGTTTATAAATGCCATATACCTGTGCCTCTTTGCCTAAGTTACCGTAACTCTAATCCATATTTTAAGCGCATATAAATTCAGTTCTGTGTTTGATTTCTACAAATTGATTTTAATGAACTGTTATCTGAAACTGTCAGATTGTTAATGTTCTTCGCTGTCATTATTGCAAAGTGTGCAGATTACGGATTTTTTCTTCTTGGTTAGGAATTGAAAAGATCTTCCATGTAGGATTCATGTCTCCGGTGGTGAGACACAAAGTAACTAAGGTATTACGAATATCTCAGTGCGTTAAGATTCAAATTTCCTTCGCTAAATACTCCATTAGCTTACCTAAATAAAACGCTTTAATTTCAGTGCCACATAAAGTGGTGCAAATACTTAAATATTAGTTATCTGATTACCTGAACAGAAGCTTAAGTACTTATTCAAGCGATGGAGCATATTAATTGGCAGCACTTATTTACAGAAAACCGTGTTATTAATACTTCTTTTCCACCATTCACTTTGAAGATACAACAGCACAAAGTCGATTAAACGTTGCTTTGAAGTAGTGGTTAATGATCCGTATTTTGTTAGCTCGCTTTTCTTACTACATTTTTACAGTTCTCGTTGTAAACGTTGTATGATCTCAAGAAACATTAATTTAGTGGATTAAGTTATTTTCTCGCTTGCAAAAGAAAAATCAACGTTGTCTCTGTGCTGCAAACTTTTTTTGTCGTATTATTTTTCGTATTCTAAATCCACTTCAGACTTTTTTTTAATGTTTCATTCTTTCTCTGGTTGATCTAAAAATATATTTTTGTAATTTGCAGCTCAGTTTACTGAATTTAATTAGTTCTACTTAGCGCCAATTTTATAGTTATTTTTCTACTCACACAAATGCCTGAATGGTAAAAAGAAATAATTTGTTTCTTGGAAGAATCTCTTAACTTATGCATTCTTTATTTTGTCTTTTATATTAAATAGATTAGGATATATTTACAAAGCACGTAACACAAACAGGAAATTTCATAACAAAATTTAGTTCAAGCTAATTTATCCAAAAAAAAAATAATGTTAAACTAGCGAATTACACTTTAAAGTGCGGCTGCATTTATTCTTGTCTTTATTTCAAAAATATATGAATGTTTGTTGCCATAGTTATGCGCCCATGCGCAATGGTACGTAACTGCTTGAAATTGGCTGCAATTGTTAGTGTAGGTAGCAGCCATGATAGATCAGATCTGTTTTTGTTTAAGTTTTTGGAGACTGCAAAAACTTAAATTGCGTTACGTAATTTGTGAACAACCTTATTCATAATTTAAATAATGTGCAACAGTAGTCGAAATGTCTTAACGGCATTCTTGTTTCATCATTTTATTCAAAGAATTGAATATTATACTTCCAGCGAATTTATTGTGCATTCACATAATTTATTGTCTAAATCTTATTTTAATAGATGGCGTTCGTGTCATTCGAGAGAACGAGTGGGGAAGTCTACACGCTTGCGAGATGAACAATACACGTGTCAGTAAAATTAACACGTTTCTGGCGATGATAATACGATGGAAAGTAGTTTGTTGGACTAATGCCAAAGTGATTTTCCGAGAGATTGCTTAATATTTAAGCTTGTAAGATGAACAAAGTGATATACGCAGAAAATAAATGCAGCTGCATTTATTGAATTCGAGAAAATGTGTAGATATGTATTGTAAAATGATAAAGAGTTCAGACACTAAATTACTAACTGACAATGCTTTAAGTTGAATACGATGTACTGAATTTTGGATCTTCGAGCGAATATGTTATTCTACTTACAGATTTGAAAAGCTATTAGCCCACAGATAAAGATTTTTATCTTATATTCGGGAATTCTTAAAGGTGCTTCCAAATGGCAGATCGTTAAAATGATAATTTTTAGTCAGTATAATATTTTATGTGCTCCTACAAATGGGCAGGTATATTTGCGGAAATCGAACTGTATTTGTGCGTCTTTGTTGGTGGGTGAATGGAGGGAGCTGTAACTGTAGACAGAAGACACTGTGTAGTCATAACCTTTTGGTGGATTCTAAAAAATCTTGAAAGCAAATTTTCGCTCATCTATCCTGCAACCATCCTTTTCCAATTTAAATTTATATCTCGTCTAATGTGTGTGATCCGAAAATGAGTAAGAATTCCATCAGCGTTTAGTTGACTCAATCCATTTAGAGAATTAAACACTTCAGTCAGATCTTCTTGAAGATGCTAAGTTTCCATATTCTGTAATATCTTGTTAATCTTCTCTGCCCCCGTCTCAACAAATCTACATCATTCTTAAATGGAGCTCCTGGAACTCTGCTCAACATGAGGAACTAGTAAATTTCTGTATACCATTGACAGAACTCATGGACTGTTGGAGTAGCTTGTTTACACTGCTCAGAGAATCTCATGTGGAACTGTACAATAACCCTAAATCTTTTTTCATACCCCACTGCCTCGAGTTTGATATCATCTAATGCCATGGTATTCTAGGATTACTGCTACCCACATGCAATACCTAACATTTATCAATGTTAAACTTCAATGCTACGTCTCGACTCACCTGCCTAACTTTTCCAAGTCTAATTCAGGAAGCGTACCCTGATCACTGTCATTAACTACCCCACTCACTTTTGTATCACCAACAAACAGATTACATGATATTAACGTTACTTTTTGTATCCAGTTCCTTTGTTACTGCTTCATAATAGCTAATCACAGTTAGTCAGACAAGATCTCTTAACAAATCCATAATTACATTATCTTATAATGTATTGTGTGAGTTTTCTAAATGCATTTTTCGTGTAATGGGTGTAATTGCAAAGAATTTACAACTGGACTGTTAACCGTATCGCATCAGTAAATATTACCATTATTTAAATAACACAAAAGTGTAACCATAATTCCAGTTGATTTTATTAATGCTTTTAATGATATTTTTTTTCTGTTTTTGTCTGGAAATCAATGTAGAAAATCTAAAATGTTTTCTTACGATAATTGAATATCAGAGAACGGCTAAAAATGCACGTGCTTTTAATCAGGATTTCGTTTTTTTTCCCATTCAGAAGATGAAAAATGTGTACCTTTTAATTCCTAGCTTTAGAAGCTTAGATGTCTGCAGATATGCACATATTAGAATGAATGAAGAATATCATTATCTTTTCAAGTGCGCCAGCTCATTAAAGCATGTTCTATCCAAGTTTCCAAGTCCTCCACTGAAGTTCCGCTATAATTATTTTTGTTATCTTCATTAAAGTACAGAGAGAGATTTTCTTTATTCTTAAGATCATTTCTGTCTGGAGTGGATTCAATTTTCTTAATCCACAGATGACTCAAGAAACTTCGATCGACTCGTATTATTTAATTTAAGGTTTTTCTTTCTATTTTTTTCTTTGTCTTGTTTCCCCCTGATTAAGGTTTGTTACCCAAGAACGTTGCAAACTTTTCTTAATGTGCTTATTTGAACAGTTATCTGACAGTTGGGAAATATGTCATTGGTGGAGCTTCCTATTTAATGTTACAGCTAATCCTGCATCGTCGCGAGCGACAGCTAGAAGCTACATCTGCATCAAGATAATCTCCTTGCCTCCCAGACAACACATTTCAGCGGTAGTTTTACTTTATTAGCATAAAATCAATCGGGTTTTCGTGTTACCATCTCCTCCTTGTTCATTTCTCTTCTTTCTTACAAGACGTGGACTTTCTTAGATCAGATGCAAAAGTTTACAAGGGTCTTCATGCTCATATACCACGTTCGGTCAGGTCGTGAGAATTCTTTCGATCACTATTTTGTGAAAAAAAATTAAAAAGAAGATAAAAAGGGAAATTCCAATCAATTTAGGGTTTTGTTCACCGATTTAAATAAGTGAATACACCCCTAGTAAAATTAGAATTTTAAATGAACAAAATTTTCAGTTGACCCTTATAGCATATTTAAAATACTTGTAAGAAACGTTCTGATACTATGTCATAATTATCTGTGGCAGAGCGACCTTGTTTCATCTAGTTAAGGTTTCTTAAGTATTCCTATTTAAGTTAATCGTAAAAATATTATCATGACCTTTGATCAGCCTACTCTGGCGTGGACTGATTCATAGGTATACCAGGTGAAGACTCCTTCAGCATATAATTATTGCTGCCAGAGTTTATAAAAGAAAACTTTCCAGTTAAAGTTCACTAGAATAGTAAATATTTCAGGAGCGTTAGCAAATAATAATAATTCATGAGTTATAATAAAAAAGCAACGATTTTTATGTGCGAACGGAGAAAATTTCATTTCCGCGCATCCGCCACATTGCCTATTCATTCCTCCAACCAGCGCACAGGAAAACATTATCCAGTGCTTCTGCTACAATGTACTGTATGTGGATTGCCCGTGTGATATGTATGAAAAAATAATAAATAAATAATGCCCGATTTCTATTCTGAGTTTAATGAAGGGGAAAAGCTCGATAAATCGTTCTCACAGAGCGAAATATAAAATTTAACGAAAATCCATCCATTAGAGGGCGAGTTAATACATGTGGACGGACAAAGAAACAATATGGAACAAGGTGTTGCCTCTATTTCTAATAATCACTTTTATTATTTCTCTAGTCCTCTGTGACAGCAAAATGGTTTAGTACACTTTTTTTGGAGAGCTAGAGGTTCGAATCCTATCATTAACTAGAAGAATTTCTAAAGGTCACTTCAGTCGGGAGCACTCCCTACGTAATGTATTCCGATTTTATATCAACACACACATTATACTTATTCACCAGCTGATTTGTATGTGTCAGTACAGATCACTATACCTCCCATACAGGGAAAGAAACTAATTATGATAAAGAAGAAAATGGTATTTCTCTAACTCAATATAGAAATGATTTTTAGGAGAGGCACATTATCAGCTCGGTAGTTGTTAGGTCTGTGCAAGTGCGTGTTCAAGTTAGATTTGCGTGTAGTGACAGAGGGCAACTTATGAGATAAAACTATCATAAAACATCTTTTTTACCTTTAGTAAAAATCTTGATTTGTAAGCGTAGAATAGGAAAAGAACATATTGTGGGTGGGGGGTATCTTTTATTTTTTACTTTATTATCTCTCCTTTTTATTCTCTTTATATTTTATATTATTACATCTCCTCTTTATATATTATCTATACACAATATATATATTCATCCCTCTCCTTGGAACCTTCATTAGGCCGATGCTTAAGAAATTTATTTGATTTTCTTTTCTTGAAGCAAGGGGGGTCCTCAATTTCCTTCCAAGGCCCACATGCTACCTGCTGCATAATATATATTATCCATTAATTTTATCAGAAGATCCAAGTTCTAAGGACTTTATTTTATTATTTTTCTCTTTACTCTAGCTTCCCTAGCTTGGATAATTCGTACCACTAATTGTTAATAGTTGGTGTCAATATCACACATAAGCTCAAGATAAAACAACAAACTAGATTTATTTTACACAAGATAGTTACACACACTTTATAATTCATAATATCGAAATTTTACAACAATCAACTATTACTATACATGTTATGATGTCTACACTCATCTTTGTTCTTCTAACCATAATTGTAACTTCCTCATCTGCTATACAGAATGCTAATAACTAACCAATACAATCATTTGAGGTTAACACAATCATTTGAGCCTTTTCAGGCTTAACAACTTTCCTTGTTCTCAGACACTTCTAATCACAGATGAGTAACACACACTTTCTTTCTCTCTTTCTCCCAAGTTATTGACTCTACTTCCTATCACTTACAATATATTCTGTTCCCCTGGTTTCAGTTCTTTACTAAATGTCCTGTCAATTACTTTTTCTTTCGTTTATTTATTTCTAACACCATTTCCGCTAATAATAATTCTATATAAACTTACTTGCATTCCTTTTCTACCACCTGGATGAGTTCTTTTTTTCTTTTTTGTTTCTTCCTATTTCCTCTCTGGCTTGGTCACCGCAAACTCGCTAGATGTGCTCCAGGCTCGACCTCAGACGTTCCAACTGCGCACAGAATCTTTTTCCAGGACTATTGTGTTTAGCCCTCCAAGGGTAACTCGGACGACCTTCCTTACTCAGATCATTCCTCCTTTGCTATTTTCCTTTCCCACTATACTATCATCTTTCCGGAACTATCTATATGCATTTCCCACACTCCCAGAATTTCCTTCAGCCACTTTCAAGTGCCTCCCCGGGATTCTCCTCCGCTTCGGGACTCTGACCTTCGGGCTCTCCTTTTTTTTTTTTTTTTTTTTTTTCTCCTGTCTCCCTCTCGCATCCGAGTTTTGTTTCCAACTCTCGCTTATTTTCCATCCAATCATATTTTTCTCTCTCTCTTCATCTTGAATTTCATTCGCTTAATTTTCTTTTCTCCTCGCCTGGACCCGCGTCTGATAGGTACAGCTCCTTTCTTTGTATTCACAACATCCGGGCTCTAACCAATCTCTAGAAATTATCCTGGGATGACCATTTCACTTACCTCTTCTGTCACGCTTCCTTACAAGACATCGCCTGTGAAATCATTGAGTGCTTCCCATGTCGGCCTGTTTGTACTTTGTTTACATCTCCAGTCTGTTTACTGATCTGGGTTTGTTTACTGATCTGGGTCTTCCTTTTGGATGGAGATGGAACCACTTTAGGGGTGTGGGCGTTCTTTTGTCCCCCGTTACCGTCAGCAGCCACAGCCCTATTTTTTCTGTAGGCATGAACTGCGTCAAACTGGCCTACCCATTGTATCACAGTCTGGTCAGCGTCCCTCCTGCTGCTACACTAATCTCTCACTTTCGAAGAGTAAACAGCACAAACAATTCTGCGGAGTGCTTCACTGTTTTTAACTTAGTTATTTATTAAAATTTGATAATTTATAAATTCCAAATATAAGTGTAAGAATAGTTCTTACAATATGTTAAGGTTGATGTGCCTAGCAAACTGATAACCCTATCAATCTGCTAATTGGTCTGGGCACACATGGGGTGTCCTGCAAACCTAATATGAGAATAAAATTTCCTCTATAACGATCCAAATGAATTTTGGCTCTAAATTATTTAAACGCAAATATTTTAAATGGGCAGAAAAATGCTGAAACGTATGGAATAAACAATTTTAACTTAATACGTTGAATAGCTTCTTATTCATCAAAGTACGTAATAAGAGGTACATGGTGTGTTGCAAAATTTAAGTTAAAACATAGGTGATAAACATCGGTGTTGGTAATTATGAACAATGTTGTTTTATACTTTTTTTTGGTGAATAAACTCCTCTTTAAAATATGGAATATAGAAAAGTTTTATAAGTGAAAATTCCAATACTATCGCTTAATAATAATGAGTGCTTCTTTATAAGAAAAAAAAAACTGGAGATTGTACAAAACATACACAGCCAAATTTTGCTAAAAAATACTGGCACAGCAGCTTCGTCACCATTTTGGAAACAATGTCCGATACGATACCAACGCAGACGCCACCTGGTGGCAAGCAAAAGCAGAAAATGAAGACTACGACGCATATATAACGTTCATTTTTCGCGCTCTTCTGACAATTGCAAGCAGCAGAGCATTAAATCGGAATTGTTGCGCTGTACATATTTCAAAGGGGGAACAGGTTAGCAATATAAGCAGCAATCATACGCTGAATAATTCAAACTGTGATGCAAAGACATATCGATGATCATTTCAGTTTCTCTCACGGTCACCGAAAATCCTTTCCTTTTTTTTTTTTCTTTCGCTTCTTTTTCCTGTTGACTTTTAGATGATTTCGAGTGTGAAATACCATTCCGCGGTGCATTCGATTATACGGAGAACTGTTCGATGAAATTACCAGCAGCTACCAAAACCAGCCGTGCAAAGTACGTATTTGTTTTGTGCAACAAACAAACGTTGAAAGAAGCGATAGAAAAACAGTGCATTACGTTTAGAAGAAATGGTTCGCTTTACAACGGTAAGTTTTCATGGAACTTGTGGGTGTTGTAATGGTCGAACAGAAACACCTTTTTTTTATTATTATTATTTAAAGTTTAACTAAAGGCAAAAATTGAAGTTTCCCAGTTCCATTCGAAAACTTTTATTGTAATGAAGTGCAATGGACGTATGGAAGTTAAGA
The DNA here is from genome assembly GCF_048544385.1 of Mastigoproctus giganteus. Taxonomy (NCBI): domain Eukaryota; kingdom Metazoa; phylum Arthropoda; class Arachnida; order Uropygi; family Thelyphonidae; genus Mastigoproctus; species Mastigoproctus giganteus. The sequence goes on from NC_143577.1 coordinate 72,291,560, forward strand.
GACTTTCTCTTTAGTATCTGTAGAAAATGCTGAATTAGTCGGTCCCAGGCGAGGTTAGCACGGTTTTTTCTACCGAAAACTCTGGTTTTTCGTCTAGCAAATAGATAAATCGACAAGTAACATCGCCTTGTTCGAGTTTTTAACAACCTTTCCACTTAAGTCGTCAGCTTGCTTTGGATGCTCTCGTAAATCTCATTTATGAAAATTAGAAATAGGAGGGGACTCCACACTTATCTCTGAGAAATCTCGCTTATTACGCTGGTCCACCCCGAAGACTGACCATTCATCACAATCCTCTGAGGCGCCTCCGTAGCCAGGTGGGAAGGAGCAGCAGTGCGTAGCACACGCTTCTTGATTAGACCGGGGTTCGAGCCCGTCACCACCAAATACGGAGAATGCGGAAAGGTCAGGGAATGACCACCGCATATCCCCGAGCAATATGGCCTTAGTTGCTAATGCTCCTAAAAAAAAACCAAAAACCAAACCAAACAATCCTCTGTCTCCTACATTTTAACCAGTTTATAATCCGGTGTCTTTGTTCATCAGGACACCATTTTAATAATCTTATTTAAAGAAAATAAGGTTCTTATTTAAATTCTTATCAATTATTCTTACCTGGTATTATTTAAAAATAATAAAAATTCGGGCTTGTTTATTTGACATTAAATGCCTTAGTATACCGAACAAAAATAAATTACAGATGGGAATTAAATGTCAGAACTACGAAAAACTACAACCTCTTCCTTTCTAGTTTGTGACATGCTTGCTGAAACCCATCTCTCTTTTTTTTTATGTTTGTTTTCTTTCGAGTCAGTGAACGTGAGAAAGGTGGTAACTTTAGCTGGAAGGGTACCGCATGTTGCAAGTTTTCTCAGGCGCTGTTGATTTCCCTATTTAGCGCTGAAAAGTTTCTGAAGCAATTTAATAGAGCAATAGATAATGAGTAACAGTTCAATTTGGAATTAGCCAATTTAATTAAACTTTTATAATTAACAGATCAAACACTTTAATCCAAATTGCTGCTTCCGAAATGACTAATTAGGAGTTTTAATTCTTCTAATAGGAATGGATATTCTTGGAGTATACACTGCAGTGTGTTCTGGTACCATGACATCAAACCATCTACTGAGGGTCAAATTGGAAAGACTAGCCCTTTCCCCAATTCGAGAAAATAAAAGAACTTTTGTTTCTATATTCCAAATGGTACCGAGAGCATTGCCAAGATCCAGGAGGCTAAAGGTCCTTTATCCTGTGTGATTAATATTAAAATCTTGTAAATTGCCAACTCTGCAATGAGCGATTATAACAGTAAACAGTCCACTTCCATTTGAAATTAAAAATCAGGAGCAGCTAAAAGAAGCGCGTTATTCTATACGAAATCTCAAAATATGTACCACGAATACATTCAATGGCTTTAAAATGTTTACCAAAACAAAATAAAAAGAGCGATTTTATCAATTTATTAATTCAATGATCCGGGATAGGCATTGAGAAGGAACACCACGAGACAATGTGAGCCCTTCTCATAAGCTTACCAGAAAATATTGGACCAAAAAGTAATTGCCTCAAGTCGCACCCATATTCAATACAGTACACCCGAGGATACTGTGATTAATGGCCTGAGGGGTAGACTTCGGCCTAACTTAATGGTCTGACGCTAGTGGCTGCCGTCATGAAGTGTTGGCACCAGTCCAGAACATGGTATATGAAAAACAGTTATATAATGCAGACTTGACAAATAAGGTTTACGCTGAGAGGTCGTGATTTTTTTTCCTGCGTTTAACAACAACGCAAACAAAAAAGAAAAGAGCGCAGGCGAATGCAGTTGAAATTATTTGCACACAGACTTAATTCATGTATTTATTATCACAGTGAAAATTCACCATTGGAGTGGCTCAAACTTTCAACAAACCATTGCTTGAGATATACTTAACATTAAGCAGTATGATTCCAGTTTACTCATCTTAAAATTTCAAAATCTATTGAAAGATTCAGAAATTTTTCCTGCAGGTTTATAGGATGAGAGTCGCTAAATACGGAGCAGCGTAGAAGAACGGTTTGGCCTTTCATATTTATGCGAAGTCACACATATCCGTATTTTCGCTCGGTTGTACCAAGTTCCCATTAATCTTCTTAAATGTTCGCGGACCATGGGAATAAACAGAAACTTCTGCCACCCTGAAACTCAACAACGTGATTTACAACTTCTTTTGATGAAAGGTTATTTCCTACACCAGAAAGAATTGCAAATGAAAACGAACGTGATTTCAATAAATAATTACCTCTCGAAAATTGCAAAATGGCGCATCAACTGAAATGCCAATGTTTTGTTAGTAATAAAAGTAATAATTTTATTAAAAGGAACTCCAGATAACTATCAGGAAAACTTTAGATATTTTAAAGTAGAAGCGCAAAGCATCTTGATGGATAGCGTTGTAGGATTAAGGATATGCAGTCTTTATCCATGACTTCAGATCATGAGTATAAACTCATTGGCATGTTTTGTGTTCTAATGAAACATATATTGAAATTATTGTTAAACATCAAAGATATCAAGCAATTATTTGAGGAATTTCTGTTATTCCTTGAGGGATTTGTCACCGCCCGTTGCTTCTTTTCGTAAGAGAATTTTATTAATGGATTTCTATTACAAATGAACCACATGAATGGTGATATCAAAAGTGGCTGTTCGATTAATGTAATACAGTATGTTCCAAAAGCCGAAGGGTCCAAAATTTTGTGCATTTCATTTTACAGCGGAGACAAAGCCATTTTGTGAAAATGATAATTTTATATTTTAAAAATTGAGTAATCGATGGCGCGCTTAGATAATTGAATATTAACAACAAATAGTAATGACTTTGTAGCAACGTTGTTTTCTCGTTGAAAGTTACTTTTCTGACCGGGATCTTCTGCAAATTTAATAAGGGAATACGGACAGAAATTCAACGAAAGAGATGTGCCTACAGAGTTTGCTATTTCGAAAATTATGAAACGATTTCATGGAACAGGAACAGTATGCTCAACTTCAAATTGGAAGCCCAATTGTCTTAACTCCAGAACAGCACGCAAATTAAGCTTCATCTCCTAGAGCAGCAAAGATTCCATATTCTCAACATTCTCTTAAACATCCGAATAATAATCAAAAGTTTGAGGGTTTCTAACTTTTGAATTTCCCTATATAATAAAATTGACTTCTTTTTTTTTTTTTTCCTGTCTTCAGGGCAGATGTAGTTCATTCGTGAACAATCATTTTTACGTATTGTCACTAACGTAGTAAATTTTATGAAATATTCGTATTGGGTAAGAAAATCGGGAGGTTGTTTTTACTGTCATGTACTAAGCAGTTTTATTGTACCATTTCACATTTCATTTGAATCTTCAATCTAAATATAGTTTCAATGTGCGAAATTCCCAACTGCGTATCTCAAAAAGTGACAAGCAGAAATATGGTAGAAAGCGAATGATATATTTTTAGCTCTCTGTTTTATGTTTTCATGTCAAATTTTTTTATAGATTTGATGGATGTTAACGATCTGCATCCATTCTCTTTGTCGTACTTCTGTTGTGGGAGGAGTGAAAGGGGTGTTATTCGCGAATCTGGTGAGTTAAGTCTTGGTTGATAGATAGGTATTCTAAAATGTCACACCGAAGAAAATATCAAAATTGAAAGAAATAACAGCGGGAGTATCGTTACTGTAAATTTGTCAAATTCCATCATACATATAAATGAAACATGCATAAGATAAAAATTATCTGCACAGTTTTTCTTACACAGTTATTTAATTAAAATTCACCCAGTATAAAGAAAGTTTATTATAAACAAATAGAATTTAATTAAAACTGTTTAAGATTGTTCTGCAAGTATCCAACTTGCTGTGTGGACATGCATCCACTCAGTGGTCGATGCAACTTTACGAAGAATGTTTATCAATTATGCTAATGTGGTGAATGGTCATCTTTTTTGGTATATGTATTACTGATTGTCACCTGGCGCTGAAAAACAGATTTGGATGCAAGCTGATATTCCGAAATAGACATCTATAGATGCTGAAAGAATCCACCTTCAACACCGACCGTGACTCACATTCATTCTCGAGCTACAGGTTCTTCTCGGGGAAAACTCATAATACACACCCCAAGAACCTGACACCTGTACTGCTGCTATTACAATTGTTAATGTACTAGAGTTTTAGGAGCATACGCGACTAAGACCATATTGCTTCGTGTATATGTTCTGTGGTCGATTTTTTGTTTGCTGGACGAAAAACAAGAATTTCCGGGAAGGGAAAAAACCATGCTATCCTCACCTGAGACCGAAAGATTTTTCACTTTAGATCAAATGGCACCATGTGCTCGGTTTTCGTTAGGTTACCATAATTTCCGTGACCAATGAGTGATAAATGGATAAATCTTTATAATTAAGGTTTGTCCTTCAAGATTTTTTAATAGTTATCCCAATGATATGCATTTTTGCATATAAGAGATAAAGATAAAGCAGTGTTGCTATATTCATGTGTAATGATTATTTATCTAACAAGGAAGTTTTTAAGCTCATCAACAAAGCCTTAATTCTGCACCTAAGCCACATTATACTACTCAGGAAAATTAGCGGAACAATACGTTTTCATAAATATTTTATTGTGAATAGTGTCACCGAATGTGAATACTTGATATTAGGCATCTTGGAATGCAAATTCGGAGTATCCAATAGAAATCGATCTACCACCTTTCAGTATCGCACATTATGGAAATTATTAATACCTACAAAAATTCGGATTGCGAACACAACACTTCATTCCAGTTCTTTAGCTTGCTTGGTGGAAGAGCCACATCTCCAGTACTCAGGATGGCAAGTCATCGTCGTTTAGATGATTCTTTAAGATGGCTGGCCTTTGGTCGACTTGAAGTTGGGCAGAGGTAGCACGTTGGCTTAATGTGTCACGTAGCCTCGCTCGGCACAACGATAGCAGTTTCACGAGACAGGAACCATTACAAGGAAAGCTGTCCAAAGTCAACCGAGGGCTATGTCAGCAAGAAGAGACTGCTATCCGGCTCTGACAGCAGGACGGAATTCTACGATGCCCTCTCATCAATTGTCTGTTGAGGTTACTGCGACCGCAGGTGAAAAGTTTTCAACTGTATTAAGAAGATTCAAGTGGATTCTACGCAAGAAAGCCAGTTTTTTGTATCCGATAAACCACAAAGCACCTCAGAGCTCGTCGAAACTGGTGTCATGAACTTGTGACTTGAACAAATGGGATACAGTTCTGTTCTCTGATGAGTCCGGTTTTAGCCTACAAGAAGATTTTAGACGTTATTTCATCTGGAGACAACGAGGTATGCGGTGACATCATCGCAATGACATCAGAGAAAGGAACACTTACGGTGGAGGCGGTGTTCTCGTGTGGGGCGGAATAATGATCAGCGGCTGCACCCCTCTTCATGTTTTTGATAGGGGTACCGTTATTTCCAGAGATACCGATAACAGATCCTCGAACCCCATGGACAACTTTTTAGAGGTGGCGGTTGACCCAAATTTTATTTTCGTGCACAACAACGCCACTGCACCCTGAGCTCAAGGCGGATGAATATCTTGAAACTGAAGATATCCCATGAGTGCCGTAGCCAGCACAATCATTAGACTAAAATCCCATGGAACATGTGTGGGACGCCCAAAGGCTTCTCACACATGTTTCTTTATGTCGCACTGCACGGTGACAGACAACTTCTCAGTCACTTGGTGAGCTGAAGTGTGCGCTGGTAGAAGATTGTGATTTGTTGCCACCGAATCTTATAGACACCCTTATATTTATATCAAGCATTATTCACCGCTTCCAGGCGTTTGAAAGATCATATGCCGTATTAGCCTACATTGTTATCCTGCATTGGCAAATTTTCGAGGCTCTTGTATCGACTTCTGTCATGTGACCTTTTTTGTAATTCTTATAGAACCCTTATACCTGTCCGAAGTTTCCCGTTGTCTCCTCATTTCATTGTTATTCCATGATATACCACCATACCAAATTTTGTCCCGCTTTATCCCAAGCTGCAGGAGTTACACCGCGTTTTCTGCGTGTTCTGTTAATTTTGGTGAGCAATATAGCTCATAGGCAGTGATGTGCTTCCAAAAACATCATTAAGTACATCTCCATTTACATTTGATCTTTGTTAAACAGAGTCCAAATTCTGTTAATGATTGATGTAGATTAAGATTTCTTTTCCAACCAGGGCCGAATTAGTCAGCCTAAGACAGTGTAGATTTTTTTTTTTCCACGAATTTAAAACTTGGGGCACACACGTTACATAACGGCGTCTGACTTGCCTATGATATGCACTATGTTATCAAAAGTCAAGGGATACTTTTAATAGTATTCGTCATATAATGCAAAGAAGCCGCAGGACTTTGCTGCATTGGCAAAAAAAGGATACAGTGTTGACATTGAAGCAGCCATTACAGGTAAATAAATTGATCTTTAGCCGTAATAAATATTTTAGTGTGTCCTAGAAGACTTTCTATTACTTTCTGGTAGAAAATTTTCAAGGGGGACTTTTTCTACTATGATAAAAATGCGCAGTATAGGCACGACTGTCTAGAACAATGTAGAATGCCACACTCGTCGTTCCAGGTACCTACTCCATACCACTAGAAACATCTCTCCCAGGAACATGACACTTTTGTTTCTCCCACCTTCACAGTTAGGACAACACACTCATGTAGTAGCGTTTTCCCGGGCTTGTCCATGCCCGAATACATCCATAATACTGGAAGAGCATTCCTCTTGACTCATCGTTCCACAGGACTGATTTCCAGTGGTCCTCAGTCCAGGTTCCATGTGTACTGCACCATGCCAATCGATAGTGTCCGAATCTTTTTATTATTAAAAGCTTGTGGGTTACAGCACTTCCTTGAAAATTCGTGGCATGCATCTCTACGTGTCGCGAAAACACTTATAGTGGCCGTTATCACCTCGAAACTCGGTCTCTAGGGTCTTAGGAGGTAATCAGCCTTTTCAAGGCCCATCGGTGGCTACTGTCAGTCAATAATTTAATCCTACTTTGCCGTTTCTGGGGCTGTGTCACCTGAATTTCCATTTCTTAAATATGTTGTCAAGTTTCCACTTTGAAATGTTAGTTGCTGAGTAATAGCACGTACCAACTTTTTCCCCACATAATATACAACTATTACTCCCCTTTGAAAAATCGAACTCAAAATATTTTTAAATTTCGTAGTTGCGCACAATTTCGCGAAATTACATGACTTTTGGTAGGATAGTGTATATCCATTACGAGAGCTTATATAAAGGAAAATCCATTCTGTTCTATTATATTTTTCTTCCTACAGGAGAACTATAATTATTTTGAATGTTGTTCATAAACGAGAAGAGATTTTTATAAATTTATCGTATTATGTATCATCTCTTATATCTTCTTACACAAAATGAAAGGCATTTTGAATAGCAGCTTATAACTCACTTAATATGCATCTCCTTCAATATTTATTGTCAGCCATTGCTGAAGAAACGGGACAAGAACAACTGAAGTATATTCATAAATTAATAATAGCTTAAAATGGGATTCTCGTGTTCAATAGAAAATTATATTTGATCGATGTGTGGATGCATATTTTGTTATTATGAAAATAAGTAAAAGCGTTATTTCGTAAACCGATATTTTCTGCAAACCTTTAACCCGAAGACTACATCCTGAATGTCCCTTGTGGGAAATATGTCATCGCCAGAGCATAAACAGGGGAGTCTGGAGAAAGCAACTTTGAGCTAAAATAGGAGAGCGGAGAGTAGTGCGTAGATGGAGATAACTCGATATTAAAGATGAGCACTTGTAGATAGGCTGTGAGACAGAAGGTACTAAACAGCGAAGCGTGCACACTATGGCCAAACTTTAAATTCCCACTTTGAATAATAACAGCGCTTCTCATCTTTTCTTCATAAATATAGATAAGTTTAGCCAGGTGGGAACAAAAAAGTCTATACTTATAACGCTAGAGCAATCGGATATTTTCGACGCACGCGGCAAACTTTATGAGCGAATGAAAATAAAGTCAAATAACCAATTGACGTATAATGGCAAAATGATATTTAACTTATATAACTTCTTATAAATGGAGAGAGAGAGAGAAATGGAAAGAAAAATAAATATAGGAAGATGGAGGTGGAAAGAAGGAAATATTAGATGAACAGAACTGAAATATAGTGGCCATGCTAATCGTTTGGAGAAGTGTGGGTTCGAGTCCCTGCAACTGCGGTTAGCTGATCTAATCAGAATTTTCCTATTATCAAAATATCTTTTTGCATCTCCACTCTAAATCTATTATCTGGCAATTTTAGGTTTTGTATATTAGCTCCTTTTTTGTCCCACAAAATTGAGGTCAATGCTTTTCCAGCGATTAGTTGGGTTTGCAACTTTTTCGAAATTGGATCCCTTGTGCTTCCACTAAATGCTTTCTGATTAGGATTCAGGATCATAAAAACATAGAATCTTTCATCACCAGTACTTAAACTCGATAAAAATCTATCCCATTTATTCTAAATTCTATTTTGATGTTTGTCATGAATGGAGAGATTTCTGGGAACCCATCTTGCACGAACTTTGGATATTCCCAAATGCTCATGTATTATTGTTAAAATGCTTCTATAGGAAATATTAAGTAATTTTTTTTCAAGTTCAGACACTTAAATTCTTTTTTTTTTTATAATATTTTTCTCCACCGATGGTAATTGTTGCAAAATTGATCGATCAGACCTTGAACGATCTTCAGTTGACTCTCGTCCTCATTTGATCTCCGCCAACAAGCTCGAACAGTACCATAACTGGTAGATATTTTCCCAAACACTCTGGTCATTCTTTCGTGTATTTTGTTTGAGTTTCTATCGTCTTTAGTCAAAAATATAATTACTGAACGATGCTCAATTTGCTGGATATTCATTCTTCTTCCAGCTTCAAATCTAAAATAGTAAATTTAGAAATTGCATAAGACAATGAAATACAATTTATGTCATATTATTTTATAAGCCATTAAGCTATTCTATAATTTATTAATGCATTTTTATACATTCTGTTATCAGTACTTTTGACCACCCCTTGTGTATTATGCACACATATAATCCAATAAATAAAAAAACAAAACAAACAAAATATACATTAGTTCTCTGACTGTACAAGAAAGTATCCGGTCATACCATTTTAAATCACGTTATTCTATTGTGTATTGTCCAGTACACTCCATTGAGTAGTGAAATACCGCTTTTCGATGCGATGGTGTTTTTTGCTGTCCAAAAGCTTCTCAGAGATCAGCTCTCATCTATGTGGGTATTACCTCAGAAAATAAAAGAAATTCCAGTAGAATGTGTGGCCACGAACAGAATGTTTACTGTTCCCCAGTGTATTTGCTTTCCAGGAAGGTGTCACATTAGTGTCCTGCGTTACCAGAACGTTAGCATGATTCCACTAGAAATCAGAATGCTATTCTAATATCTATTGCGAATAATGTTGAAAGAATTGATGATTCAACAGGAGTGGGAAAAAAGCCAGAGATCGTCACATTTTCCAATTATATGAAAAGGATCTGGGGATTAACATAGTTGGGCGAGTTGTTGTTTGTGTATGATATCAGCCATGATGTTTTTTTTATCTCCCCTAAGAAATTTAGCAGGCACCAGTTTGCACGAGACATGTCTTAGTAACAGTACAGATGCGGGTGATAATATGCGAAGAAGACTATTCCTGAGAAAATGCCATCTGTATCGAGCGGCTTAGCAATGGATGTCTCAACGAGCTTAAATTTGGCACAGATTAATAGTTTGATGTTATCAACCTTTTTTCTGAAATTTTAATTATAATTAATAAACGTGTAACTAATGAGTATTTTTAGTGGTCGAAAAGGAAATATTTGCAAAATAAATTTTCAGTTATTAATTAAAATAAATAAATACGAGCGTCGTAGTTTATTGGTAAAAGGTTAAGCATTCATATAATCCAAGCACAATTCAAAAATCTAATCCTTTTTTTTCCAAATATAAAAGTTTAAATCTGGGTCTTATCAAGCTACCTGATAACCAATGGTTTTCCAAAACGGAGGGATTCCAATGCCTATTTAAACTCCACAATGCCTATTTAAACTCCATCCGCACGCATATGCCAACTTTCAAGTTTTGTAGCTTACGCTGAAGTCTTTACCTATAAGACTATCTCTCTTTTCACAACTAGTCTTGTTGTCCTTCCCTTCCTTGTGTTCTTTCAAGCCAATCGATATCTGTCCCATAATGAGGCCTGCAGACCTGTATACACTATTCAAGACACAGTCTGGCCATTGGTTCGTGAAGTGGAATAATCATCCCTTTATTTCAACCTCAAAAATTCCAATATATCATTGACTGCACTCCAAGCGTTGTCCTGCTATGGAAAAAGCTAGCATAGCTTTACTATTCTAGCTTTTTTCTTCACTATAGAAGAGTGGATATAATAACACTCTTCTCTAGAGTGGGTGTGAAAGCTCTGCTTTCTAAATCCATAAAAATTCCTTTCGTCATTGATGGGTTTGAATCCTGTCAGTGACGAGAGGATCTGTATGGGCTTTTTTCGTAAGGAAGCTGTAAGTTGGTCTCCGGTGATTGTTGCATGGTTTTATCTTCCGGAATTGACTCTTCGTCTGTAACCTATAAACTTTTTTCTTATGGTGACGATGGAATGTTTAATGACAGTAGACTGGATTAGAAACAATGAGATATGACCAGGGATGCCACTATGGAGAAGCTCCATATCAGAGATTGATCTGTGGTAGATGGAAGTGAAAATATTTGCAGATCTTTTGGTAAAATGTGGATCTGTACAAGACCGGGGATTCGAAGGAGATATCTGAAGAATATTTTCTGGACAGGTGGAAACATATTGATGGACTTTTATCTAAGACCAAATAGGAAAGGTAAATTCTATTAAGATAGGACCAAGGCATTAAACAATATAACTGCGAATATCAGGTCCTGAAATCTGTAAGTATCCTTTTTCATCAATTATGACTTTCTTTTATCTGATTCAATACCAACAAGACGTTTTATCCGATTAACTTTTGATTGATCAGATAAGAAAATTCCTTTTTTAGGTGCGCTCGCATATATATGCATAAGCACCTGCTGCTTTTGTCTGTCCGTCCCCGTATAATAACCTCGACTCCCATTGGATGAATTTTGATGAAATTTTATATTTCTTTCTTTTAGAAAGATTTGACGAGACACTCTAAATTTCATTAAAATAATAGTCGCCGAATTTTCATAAAAATCTTGCAATTATTATTTCTTTTTTTTTTTTCATACGGTATGTGTGCAAAAAATTCATTCACGGATTAGTTTTAGACAGTCCTTACAAGCTTCGCATTAAGATGTGTATCAGTTGTTTGCATGCTGTACTCAGTCAGAAGGTATGAGGGATATATTTTTGGCAGTATTTAAAGGCAGAGATCAAAACACAAGATCTAGTTAAACATCGTTCTCCCTAATCTTGATTGAGCTAGTTTGAGTGAACCTCGCTGATGATATGCTGAAAAGTTGGCATGAAAAGTTTCATACATTTGCATATTTCAGATATAAACCATCTATAATAGCAACCAGATCACAGCTGCGAATCAAAGGCATTGCTTTCGGTCATTGCTTTCTCAAGAATGTTTAAAACAGATTTATTTACAGGCAGTGGAAGGTACACCACGGCAAAAGAATAAGAGAAAGCCATGACAAAGAATTTAGCACAAAACATTTTTAAATTTTTTTCAGAGGATTTGGAGAGAATTAAATTGTTTGTTGGATATAAACATAGCTATGCCTGCTCCTCTGGATTTCTCCTCTGAAGACAGATAAGTGGAGATGAGCAATTTCTGTGTCTTTGATCCTAGTGTGAAGCCATGATTCAGTGAGGAGCAGAAGGTTGAAATGATCATAGCATTGTGGGGTAACTTCGGGTAATTTGTTTCTTGCAGTTAGATGTCTTATCAACCTTTGAGAATTAATCTTTCCAAGGCCTGGGGAGTTAGTACAAAACTGGAACAAGCTAATAGTAATCGAAGATTTCCAATGTACAAAAAATTTCCCTCACTCTACAAGCATCTCTTTCTATATTTTCATGTGTAATTCTTCCGAATACTTTTGAATAACAGTGTATATAGAAATGGAATGCAAAAGTTTTTTGAGGTCAATTTGTGGCAGCAACAGAGCACGGTGTACGCAGAAACCGGGAGCAGGTAGATGTTGTATGATTAGGATATTGATTTTTCTGCAGCTGTCAGAAGTTCCTAGTGCAACTATCTACGAATTACATGTATTTTTTCGTAAGATGACCTATCCAGGTAGAAAGCGTGACCTTTTAATAGTTAACACGATGGAACCAAATACTTAACAATAAATACGTTTATCTGAAAGGTTTGTTTGACATGTTATTAGTAAGATTATCGAAATAAGCATTCAATTAATTACATCAAGATTTTTTCGTGTGCTTTTGATTTCTTCACAGATTTAAAATCGAATCTGTTCGCTTATTTAACTACACGTTGGCGATTTTTTGTAATATTTTCGTAGTCTTACGAAAATAGTTTATCACTCTTTTCTAACAGCAACTACAAATACAAAGGGACATTTCAATACACTAATTAATTGCAAAGGGATTATTTTCACGTGCCTAATAATTTATAAGAGCTAGAGAAAGATATTTTTTTTAGGGTAAAATGTGATTGGATTAAAATTGGAAGTTTACATATGTAGTAGGTAAGAGAAACCCGAAGAAATGCTTAAAATGTCAGTACGTAATTAACATTTCTCAAGTAAACCACCGCTCCCCTATTTCTTATAAAACTGCTAAATGTGGTTGCATCACGTACGCGACATTAACCCGGAGAATTACTTTGAATTTAAGTTGAAAAAATGCGATTATACGCTTCAGGTGCAGAATATATCAGCAAAACATTATATCTACTTGTAATTTCGTTTCTGACAAAAGAGGAATAACATGTTTGGATGGTGGGGGTCATTCATGCTCGTCCTCCGATTATTTGTCCCGCTTATAAACCCATATTCAAACAGGAGAAGGTTTCCCGAATTCAACCACTTAATTTTGAAGGTTAGAACCTTTTGACAAAGTGGAGTATCAAGCAGTGAACAAGTTCCTGCACTTTCAGGGCAAGACAGCTCAGGAAATTGACAAAGAAATGAAAGCTGCGTATGGTCAGAATTGCCCATCCTATAAGAGTGGAAACGGGAGTTCCAGTGCGGTCGTACAAGTGTCTTTGACGAGCCAAGAGAAGGATGGCCATCAACGTCCACAAATAGTTGTAAAGGTTGAGCAGCTGGTGCTGAGTGGCAGGCGTGTGAAAATTCATTTCATCGCAAATGCAGTGAGAATTAGTTATGGGTCTGCCCACAGCATTTTACATGACCATCTGCACATGTCTAAGGTCTCCGCACAATGGATACAGAAGCAATGTCGAATGCAATGTTCTCCCCAACGGTTGGATTTGTGTAATGCGGATGTTGAGAAACTTATTGATCAGTTGGTGACGAATGCTGGGTGCACAATGAAGAAACCATTGTGTGGACGCCGCTTTGATTCGTCTCAGGACGTCATCAGTGACGTGGAATCGTGGTTTCAGGCAAAAAAGTGCGGACTTCTATGATCAAGCATTGAACAATTGATCCATAGATGGGAGAAATGGAGTACATAGAAAAGGATTAAAGTTCCTGTGAAGTTTCACCTTTCTAGGTAAGGGTTTGAATTTTTTTTTTGATACCCCCTCGTATTAACACGACATATATGAAAGTGAGAGAGAATAATTCTGTTACACGTAACATAAACATACCCAATAGGTTCAATCACTTAAATTGGACCACCACTGTTATTGTTAATCTTGTACTGAATTATTCTTAACAAGTTACTAGCAAAAACAAATTATAAAGATCATATTTATAATTGCACTGTGATGTTATTGTTTGTAAAATAAGATTTAACTATATTTTAAAAAATATTTTACGTTGTTTTAGAAATATATCAACATTTAAAAAACGTATTGCCCATATAGTATATATTAACAGTATAGAAATACAATATATACATTATTTGCAATCCACACTTACGTTGCCAACAGTGAAAATTTTAAAAATAGTTATTAAATTAATTTATTATAAAGATAAAACAGTAAACTGTATTAAGAAAGTTTTTTCTGGCCAAATTCAATGTAGAAATATATTTTTTTTTATGGGAAGAATATCCTTTAAGTATAATATGAATTTTATCTTCTTTATTTGGTTTAGCGATTTGAATAAAAAGTGCTGTACTCACTTGAAGAATATATCACTGCATATTCAGCCACTCTTTGGATTAAGAGTAAAAAAAAACTGATCCAGGTAGTGCACTATCAGCAAAAGGAAGAATAGACGAGTATTAAACACACGAGTAACTAGGTTATCACATATTAATACAGTTATAATAAAGCAGCCTAATTTTTCATTAATTCAAACAAAATATTTTTATATCAGTATAGAAAGTAGATATTTGAATATTTTAATGTATTTTTTATATTTTATAATTAATAACGTGGCTTAAGGCAACTCCTCTGCAAAAAATATACATGGATGAATCTTGGCGACTCACGAAGGTACCAAATTGATTACATCTTAATTAAACAGAGATACCGTAATGAAGTGAAGAAAGCAATGTCCTATCCGGGAGCGAACGGAGATTCAGACCACTCACTCGTGAAGATGAATGTGGAACTAAAATTGAAGCGCCTGTACAGAAGGAAATCATTCATGAGAGGAATGTTAAGAAATTTAGACAGGACTGTAAAAAATATGTTTCAAGTGCTGACCAATGTTATCGCTGCTGAGAAGACTACGAACGATCTAGACCAAAATTGGTCTTTAATCAAGGAGATGACTTGTAAAGCTACATCGGTGGCTCTGGGTAAGAGTGAAAAAATTAAGAGGAAGCCTTGGATCACAGATATTTTACTGCTGAAAATGGATGAGAGGAGGAGACTGAAAGGCCAAAAAAATGATGATAATAAGAGGAACTATCATATATTGATAAGGAATGTAGGAAGGCTAAAGAACAGTGGTGGGCAGAGAACTGTCAAGAGATTGAAACGCTCGAACAACAAGGTCAGGTGGAAAGAGTAGAGGAATCCAAACGAGAGCAATGCGGGATGAAAAGGGAATGACAGTACTGAACTTCGAAAAATAAAAGGAAAGATGGAGCAGATATGTTGAAGAACTTTATGACGATTCAAGCACGTATACATGGAGGAATACGGCACTAGAAGAACAAGAAAACATGGAGGAGGAAATGTCTAAAGATGAATTCAACACAGCCTTAAAGTCCCTTGGTAATAACCGAGCACCAGGAATTGACAACATACCGGCAGAGCTTTTAAAATACAGTGGAGAAAATCTGAAGAAAGCCTTATTTGATCTGATAAATATTATATACAGGGATGAGCGTTGGCCGGAGGAATTCTACACATCAATCATAATCCCCATACCCAAGAAGATGACACCAACAGTATGCCAAGTCTACAGAACTATAAGTCTTATTACTCATGCATCCAAGATTCTGCTGAAAGTTATCCAAGTTCATATGGAGAGTCATATTGAACAATTTCTGGATGACTCACAGCGCGGTTTTCGCAGAAGCAGATTGATAAGAGAAAATGTATAACATGGGAAGAAACCCCTGTGTGTGTTTTGTGGATTACGAGAATGCGTTTGATAGAGTAATCGGAGAGAACTGTTCCCACTGCTTGAGAAAATCGGATGCAAGATGAAGACTATTGGAATGATCTATGACTTGTATAGAAGACAAAAGGCGGTGATAAGAGTGAGGGGAGAACTGACAGGAAAAGCTCAAGTTAAAAAGGGAGTAAGAGGGATGCTTACTTTCACCTGATTTGTTCAATGCTTTTGCCGAAGTGATAATTAAGGAGGCACTTGGGAATAAGAAGTGGGGGATTAAAATAGGTGAAAGGTACGTGCAGACGATCAGGCCATACTAGCAGGTTGCCCTGCTAAACTGCAAAAAATGATCAGAAGACTAAATAAGAAACGCTGAAATATGAAATGAAGATAAACGTGATGAAAACAAAGCAATGATGATGGATAAAATGTTCATTCCCTTCCGAATTGAGATCTGTGGAGTAAGAATAGAACAGGTAGAGCACTTTAGGTATCTGTGGCAGTTATTTGCGCAAGACATTTCATGTAAAACTGAGATTCAATCCAGAATTGCAATGGCAAAACAATCTTTCAAGAGTAAACTGTCGCTGATTAAAGAGAAGCTGTCGCAGGAAATTAGGAAGATAATAATGACGTCAATTTCCATGCCCAAAGCTAAGCTGTATGAACTGGAGACATACCTACGCAAAATCGGTTTATGGCTAAACTCAGAAAAGTCAGCACAACTGACAATAACTAATAAGAAGATTAAAAAGCAAATCAAATTATCTCTTAATGGAGCACAGATTAAGAAAGTCAACTCATACACCGACCTAGAAGTGACGTGGGACGAGGGCCTTACCTTCCAAAGGCACTTTCAGAACACGAGAACAAAAACTCTTGCTGTCATATGGGTTGTAAGGCAGGAAATAACTAGGATTCGAAACTAGCAGCTAGTGACCCAATATATACAAAGATGTATCGTTCCTGTATCCTTATATGCTTCGATAATTTGGTCATCTGCTCTTAATGCTTATATTAGAAAATTTCTCAGCCTGGAATACTGGTTGCTCCGGTGGTTAAATAGAATTTCCGGGAAGCCCTTCACAATTTCGAAATCCATACTGTACGCAAACTTGAACACAGCTCCGTGGATTCAGATGATCACAATACATAACATCTGCACTCTAGCACAACTTCTGACTGGGAGTTTAGTTGCCCCTCAAATTTAAAATCTGGTAGTAAGGCCCCGCCCATTGCAGCGGATCTGTATACGAAACTACAAATATGATGAAGAACGTAATTCAAGAAAGACTTCAAGTGCCCTCGAACTCATCCAAAAGATTCTTATAGGACTAAGGGTATTCTTTTTTGTCCAGAGAATGATAGTCAGGATCAATTGATGGTGTAAATGACGATGTCATTTTTCTATGTATGTAATTTTTCCTCTATATTTATTTATCTTATGTAACATTATAATAAGTTTAGTTGGATGTATGTATGAGCCACCCTCCTAGATAATTTCTGTACAGGGGTGTTTGTTGAGTAAACTAATAATAATAATAATATATCTGGTCAGTGGCCCTATATGCAACAGAGACTTGGATTCTAACAAAGAGACATGAGGCCTTCGAGATTTCGTGCTGACACAGGATGGAAAAAATTAAATGGGCTGAAAAAGTGTCAAATGTCAAAGTATTAAGACTTGTCCAAGAACAAAGGAAAATTCTAGGTACATTAAGATCAGCTAGACTGAAATGGGTGTGGGCCACATGATTCGACATGGTGGTTTGCTTCTCGATGCAATGGAGAGGACTGTGGAAGGAAAACGCCCTAGGGCTAGACCAAATAAGATCTTCATCAGGACGTTGCTGGATGAAGCAGGACTTTGAAATTTTGAGGAACTAAAACAAACGGCACAGGTGAGACAAAGTTGGTGACAGCTCATCAAAGGAACTGACCCGTCACAAAATTGTACTGATGATGAAGATAGATTAATAATAAAAGCAATTATAATTAATTATAAAAAATATAAATACATCTG
Organism: Mastigoproctus giganteus; assembly: GCF_048544385.1. Lineage (NCBI taxonomy): Eukaryota > Metazoa > Arthropoda > Arachnida > Uropygi > Thelyphonidae > Mastigoproctus > Mastigoproctus giganteus. The sequence continues at coordinate 72,309,308 of NC_143577.1, forward strand.
TATTTATTTGATTAATTAATATTTATAATAATTAATCAATATTTACATTAATAATAAAATTAATAAAATAGAGAAAAATATTAACCAAGAACTAGTCTTCTCACAGGGAAGCCGAGCGGCATGGAATGCTTCAAAGGCACGACTGCTGGATGGAACAACCCTAGGAAGCCTAACTCATAAGTCAATAACAACACTTACTAACAGATTATGGGTAGTTTCCTTGCATTAAGGTAGTCGTGTCGGCTTCTTTTTGGAGGACTACGTGCTGCTGCTGTGCTTCTCATGGGAGTACTGGCTTTTGATCATTCCTTTTTTTGTTAAACGATTCTCATTTTTTAACTTTATTATGTTTTCTAAAGCAATTTATTATATAATTGCTTGACTAGAGTTACCACCCAGCATCTCTCATGCATAATTTGTTGGAACAACTTTTATACGTGATAAAACATTGTGTAATTGCTTGGCGTGATCAAAGAAACAAAAAACGCGACCCCTCATCGCCTTAGCTCTCCTCTTCGCCCGTTACAGTTCATTCTTCGAAATTTTTCCGGAAAATAATATCTGTACATATTCTGTACATGAATAGTGCATTTATTTTGCCAATTTCCATTTTCTTTGTCGTTGTGTTATCTCTTATACCTGATTTAGTTATAAATCCAAAAATGGGTCTTGGATGCATGCGTTTCTTTGAAACTGTTCCCTTTTATAAGAAAGGCGAAAAAGAAATTTAAGAAAATCAACAAATTTTAGAAACTGCCTCTACGTTCCTTCAGGCTTCTCCATTAGCCGAGAGTCATCGCTTTGGTAGTTAATAGCAATTATCTACTGCTTGAGGACAATTATATTTAATCTTCATTAGGCCTTCTATTCATTGAAATTGTTCGAGTGAAGCAACGGTGGTGGATTACCAGGCTTAAGTAAATATTATTATATTAAGACAAGGGCTTAGACTAAGGGCTTAGACTAAGGGCTGAAGATCTCTAGCGTGTTATTAAGCTTTCGTTCATGTAATTCATTAAGCAGCCGGATAGGCAGTAGAATTCCCAATAAAGAAATTTCCTCAGCTGACTTAAGGTATGTTAAAATATACTGGCTTAAGGAGATCCCAACGTCGCACTACGTGATAATTTTCTATTATTACATCCAACTTGATTTCTACACTGCCTGGCTGCTTTATTAAGACCATGAGATTAGGGCTATGTGCAAAGGTCTCTACAAAAATATGCGACTCAAAAAGTTGAAGTCGCATCGTGTGTTACGTGTGCAGGAAAACCCCTTAACGCTACTGTCCAAATAAAATAACTGGTAATGGAGAACGGACAGGATCGTAAGGGCTTCCAAAGAGGTATTAATTTAAGATGAATGAGCAAGGTGCTATATCTGGAGAGGATAATCATGTGTAATATATGCACCAATGAAAGAGTGCACATATAGAGGAAATCTCCAAAAGCACTCTACGGGGTACAGGAGAAATAGGTGTAATATGTAACTATCATCAAACGAGAGAATAATTAACCTCTGCATTTAATGTGGATACATCACAAGGTATTACTATGGACTACATGCAGAGAACTCTACAAATAATGCCCTGCGGGGATAGGAGACCCTCACCGAAGCCACTAATGTTGGATACCAAAGGGAAAATAAGGTTGTGTTTGGGCCAGGACTTAATGGATTCAAGGAGACTGGAGGAAAGTCATGTGGCCTGAGGCTGACGAGTCCTGATGAATCATTTTCAGCGCCAATAGATGAATACATGTATGGAGAAATCAAACGGTACTGGAACCATTCAGTTGTGTACCCTAGTACAGGTCGCTGAAGGAAGTGCAATGATTGGGAACAGAGCATGTTTGCGTGGCACATTCTTGGTCCCTTCTTATCCCACTGTAGGGTACTGTGAACGCCACAGCTTATTCGAATCATTAGAGATCACATTTTAGCCTTATGGAGGAATTTACGAATACCCCATTGGAATTTACGAATACGTTGTATTCGTAAATTCCTCTGGGTCGATATCACGAATTTACTAATTATTCCCCATTTTTCCCCAGGAAACTTTACTGATTGATCTCTGCTAATAAAAAGAAAACAAATATCTGACAAATTAATTTCTTAGAAAAGGAGGGACAACAGCACTCTAAGAAAATGGACGAAATCCGGACGTTAAAGTACGCGAACTACGAAGCATATTGTAACACCGGGACAAGAGAAAGGAATTTGTATAAATGGAGCATTCATATCTTGAGAATAAAAATAAGAACTGGGATTTCACAAGGTATTAAAATTATTCGACGCATTCTTGTTTACTTTTAAGCTATGAACTGCACTTACACATTTGGAATTTTTGGCTATTACCATTGCAACATCTATTACAAACCTTTCAGCGATGTTCAGAGGATGCAGAAGTTTTGATTGCCAGACCTGGAAACAAATAAAATTATTTTGTTTTCTTTCCAGCGAAACACGGAAAATCGTTGGGAAGTGGCAGTAAATCATGTGTAAATAAATGACTTGTCTTTTCAAACTGAATGAACAGCAAGCATGCCGGTGGCGAAAAATTTCCATTTAATTCTCATTATTCGATCTCGTGACTGAAACCATTTTATTTCTTATTAAGTTTTCTAGCATCCTCTCCTTCTTCTGGAGAAGAAAAATACATAAATATGAACGTGTCCCAAATCTATCGATTCTCTCTTAATTTGCTTTTCCTCTTTAGCTATTGATTTTTTTAAACTTTTATATTCAGACTTTTTTACAGTCATGGAAGGTTTTTTAAAGTTGAGGAGAATGAAGTGGTTCCTTTGAATACTTGTAATGATATTTGTATCCGTTAAGATTTACTATTTAATTTGAAAACCCTCATGAATATATAAATTGATCTCAAAGCGACATTTAAATGCGTAAATGTTCTCTTATATTTCGATCGTGCGGCCTTCAAAGCGGCGACCAGTTCAGCTCTTTTTTTTTTGTGCAGCCTCTCCTCACTGTGTAAATTTCTCAGGTTGAGCCCCACATGTAATACGATGTATATGTGGTTCCTTCCACCTCACATTATAAATAACACACCCTTCTGGCAAATACCCGTCCCAGGGCGATCCGCATTTTGCGAATAAATAAACAGATGATCGTATTAATAAAACTCATGGTTTTGACCAAACCAGCTAATGATCCCAGGTCAAACCGTGAAATACAGCAGCAGCAGACCACTACGTTACTTACGCCAAACTTCTTTATCGAGACGAAACAGTCCGGCAGGTAGCTATCTAGGCATCGCAACACCCAGGAACGACTATCAGGCTGGGAAACCATATACCATGACTCGTCCAAAGCTCAGCTTTCCACTGGTCTAAGTTCTGAGAACGGTGGGCCCTACACCAAGCTAGGTGCCATCTGACAGTCGGAGTGATTAGTGGCTTGTGGACGGGAACATGACCGCTAAAATATATCCTAATTTTTTGAGAGCCTGTGTGAATGCTGCGACAAAGTCGCCCTGCCTTCCAATCGGATGATTTTTTTTTACAGGGTTCTCCTGTCAAGTTTCTTCAGCTTCGGCGGTTTTATGGGGAATATCGTAACGGTTTCCACACCAGCCCACTTCTATTTGCCGATCATGTCACCAATCGTCGACCTAGGGATCTTCAGTGACGTTGAAATGTCACGTACAAACCGACTGCTGTGGCGCTCTATTACCATTCTGCGCTGAAATCCGTCCACTCCTTCGATATCGACATCTTGCATTCACAATCGTGCTACTATCTGCTGGAAGGCCTAATAGCATGTTTATAGTTGCGTCTGACACTTGGATAGGACGTGTCCAACTATCAACCGAGGGTCCGGATATTAATGGTAGAGTAGTGTACATATGCAATTAGCATACAAGTCAGACCTTTCTCATGAATATTACACGAGAAACTGTTCTGTTTCTCCAATTATCTACTGCTCAGAAGTTCGTTGGCTTAACAGAGACAAGTTTTGCAATGTTTGTTCTAACTGGAAAAGGAGATTTAGTAAACAACATTGTTGACTTGAATGGAATATATAATTTGGCATTTAAATGAGTCGAATTTCAAACTGTAGAGGAAATATCTATGACAACTTGCTGGCAAGTTGAGGCTTTCCAAACCAAATTAACTTTTTTTCATTAATAGCTTTTAAATAACAACACTTTTCATTTTATAAAATGTCAGAAAATATTTCTTTACAGGAGTAACGGTCAATAAGATGGTAACCGCATTAAATAGCTAGAATGCTCATTTCGAAAACGATTTTTAAAATGTGAACAAGGCAAAGGAACATCGCGTAGGAACTCGTAACTGAATTTAGAATTAGCACAATAGATATTACGTTGTTTTACAAATAAAGCTAACTGCATTGCCTCAGAATTAAAATATGGATTTTCATCTTCAGAATGATTTACTGCGCAGCAGAAACATGAATTTAACGATGGCAATTTGTATTTTAATTTTTGAAACTTAACACGCACTGAAATTTATTGGTATCCAGCGCAGTGTCAATAGTGATTAATTGTTCGAAATATTCCAGGACTCAGAATGGAGGGTAATGCATCGGCAATGCTCTGCACTCTTCTACAGCAGGCACTTTTTTTTCTGTAAGTTTATTCGGGAACACGTACATTAACGAGTAGGACTTTTCGTTTATGAAGTTGATCACTGGAATTAATCGAAACTTCCTCAACCTTTCGTTCAATTTGTAAATGAAATTAGACCCTCTCCTGTACCACTGATATTCTTTAACTAGCTATTCAGTATTTTTTGTTTTCATTTCGATATACTATGAATTACGATACATTAAATTTTTGTTTCGCGTTTAACAGACGCCAGGTGAGCAAATACAACAACCAACTCCCATTCTCACATGAAACAGGTGTGTAATCTTTCCATAGAGTTTGATTTCATCGGCTAAAAGCAAGCAGCTGACAAACCTACAGACGTTCACATTGGGTCTAGGTTTCAGTCAGATCAGTTATCTTAAATTCTAAACTAAAAAAAATACGATAAAAAGTTAATTATTATTGGTTTTTCTCGTTTATTTCATCCAATATTTTTAATTGAGTAGTTAGCAAATCCTAATTAATAGGTCACCGTTTTCGATTCAATAAATAAATCAATTGTCTTATAAGTAAAACAAAAAAGAGGATCACACAGATGCCACGCGAGTGTCGTTGTTAAAATTTGAGTATGGGAGTGACAGAAGGTTAAACATAAAAATTTTTAATTAATACAGTCGTTCAACTAAACACAAAAGCATCATTCGCAATACTTGTTTACACGAAATATTCTGATTTTGCACTGAAATTATATTTTAAAAAGCGATTATGATGTCAATTCTAATATAGTCCCTTGACTCCTGTGGACAATGCCTTTCCCACATTCACCAAGCTCCAATTCCCCAGGCATGTTCTGCGTGGCATCTAAAGGATCAACCAGCACAGGAACCGCTTCCATCTACTCCTCGGCAATTACAAGACTCTGCTGAGGGCACATGAGTTGGTATACTGCGAAAATGTTAATGGAAATTAGTGGAGACCATGCCATGATGAATCACAGCTATGTTACTGCCAAAAAGTAGTCATATACGATATTAGGTTGGAGTACCTAATAAAGTGGACAGTGAGTGCCTATTTAACTTTTCTTGATATGGGCCAAAACGAAGGACAATTTCGTAATGTGGCCCTTGAGAAAAGTATTAAGCACCATTGATAAAGTGCCACTTAGCATTCTTATTGAAGCTAACACAGTATGATGGTCTTCCGCCTATGCACGACCAATCGTCCACACAACGGACAGTCCATATTAACTATACATGCGTAACCTTTTAAAAGTATGTTTTTTCGTCATTAGCATTCATAGAACCCACATATCCTCGTAATTTTAAAAACCAAAGTACGATACAACTTGCAAACGTTTGTACCTCATGATATAACGATAAACCTAAAGATATATTTTCTTTTTCCTAAGGTGTGTGTTTAACTAACTGTAAGATATTGCAAACACTGAATAGTTTCCATACAATACAATTATTTTTTCCTAACAGCAGCATCTCCATAGCTGTATGGCAACATTATGTTCTACTGCCATTGAGATTAAGCTACTTCCAAATAAATTTAGTTAATGATACAGTATACTGTACACTGCTTGACAAAATTAACGTAACACGTAGAAAACGTGGTGTAGTTCTCTTCTCTGATGAGTCCCGTTTTACCCTGCAAAAAGATTCTAGACGTTATTTCATCTGGAGACCAACGCTACCATCCCTCCAACATCACAGAAAGGGACACTTACGGTCGAGGATATGTTCTCGTATAGGGCGGAATAATTCTTAACAGCCGCACCCTTGTGTGGTTTTGATAGGGTTACCGTAACTGTGCAGAGATACCGAGAACAGATCCTCGAACTCTATGGGTGCGGGTGGTCCAGGTTTTCGTTTCGTGCACGACAACGCCACTGCATATAGAGCTAAGTGGTGGAGGAACATCTTGAAACTGAAGATAGTCAACGACTACCGTGGCCAGCGCAATCATCAGACTTAAATCCGATCGAACATGCGTGGGGTAACCTTGGGCGTCGTATTACAAGCAGACAGCCAGCTCCTGGGTCACTTGGTGAGCTAAGGTCTGAACTGATCGAGGAACGGAATTTATTGACATAGAATTGTGTAGACACCCTTATATCGAGCATGGTTCACTGCTGCCAGAGCTGTTTAGGGGTTGGAGGTGATCATACGCTGTATTGATGTCACGTGACCGTATTTTCGAGCTTGTTCTATCGACTTCTATAATATGACCTTTTTGGTAATTCCTACACAACCCTATAAATGTCTCTTATACCTGTCTGAAGTTTCTCCCAGGCTCCTCATTTCATCGTTATTCTGTGGTACCCCATTATACCAAGTTTTGTTCTGCTTCATCGCAAGCTGCACGAATTACACCACATTTTCTACGTGTTCTGTTAATTTTGTCGAGTAGTGTATCTTCTGATATGCTGTACATTCCTTCTATTTGGGTAGTTTTCTTCGGCTGTCGATTTCAAACATCATTATCCTAATGTAAGAGTTGTATAGCAAGCTGAAGCCATCGAAGATATTGGTCAGTGAAGCTGTTGTGTCCAAGTCACACCGGATTAGTATTGCGGGCCGTTATACCTCATCGTCAGGTCATATACATAACGTTAATTATCAGTTAGTACTATCGATGGCCATAGCAACCAGGAAATGGATGCAAGGAAACACCAGGCCACACGCTGCCATCGCAGTTCTGCCACAATAGCAGTTCAGCATAATTACAGGGTTAAAATGGCAAATCAGACACACAGCTTTCAGTAGGGTTGAACTTGATAATTACAAGAGAGATAACATTTTATTATATGAGAAGCGCTACGAATATAGAAAGGCCGCGTTGTGCAGTTGAAGAACTTCCTTTAAAATACGATATTTGAAACAGTTAGAGTTCGTCCTCACTTAACGTCCGAGTTGCATTATTACAGCATTAAGCGAATAGTGTTTCTGTTAAGAATTAATGTTTAAACTGGCGATGCATTCTTTCAAATAAATATAGTCAGAATTAACACCTGTAAAGATAAAGCGTATATTCGTAGAGGCAATACTTTATACTGATATACTCTGCAGTTTTGTAAGTAAATACTGCTGAATTAATGCTTACATCTATCCATTGATAATCCGTGAAGCGATTCAATGTTTTCAATTCTTGGGGTGCTAATGGCTGTCAGCCGGAAGGGATTCATCGAATGCAGACAATTCGTGCCTTTCCAAAAGAACCGTAGTGAACTGGACACTTAGTTGGAGCCAACTAAAAAGACCCAAGTCATGCACATGCCTAATTTACGTAAGAATGTAGTAACGGTTGCCAATGTAACGAATAATCAACGCTAGATACATCGATGGCGACAGAAACTCCTGAAGTATCGCTCTTATAGCTTAGATCTCTTTCCCCTGCTGTTTTAATATTTTTGGGGCTGTAGAAAAAGGCACTGAATAGTTTCTGATTCTATTCGACTGAAATGCAGCAGTTCTTCAGGTGTTGTTTTTATTCGCAAACGAAGGAATTCGACAAGGAAGGCTTGCGTCCTTAGTCAAACAATAAAATGTATTTCTTTAATGCTAAGGCAACTTTCTGTGAATCGGGTTGTTTTCGTTGCATCTGCCTTCTATACATAAATGAAGACAGAATAAAGTTACGCTAATATGACAAAACCAATTTGAATGATATAAGAAGAAAGTACTGTGCACAAGTCATGTAATTAGTCTTCCCTGATAACAGATTTACTTCTAGTTAATGAAACATTTAATTTATTAACAGATCGGCTTCTTCACCGGAAAAGAGTTTAAAATATATATTTAAGCCACTCTCTTCTTTTTCAAAAAGAAGATGAATGGGTAGTAATTTTCTAAAATGAGTTCTGCTGAGAAAATCTGCTTGTCAGCTGAGTTAACTGTGTATCTTCTTGTGCGGAGCTAATAATGTGATTGGATATCGATTTTGGTGTCCTTTCGTGAAATGTAAGGACGCTATTTCTCGAACCACAGATTGCAAAATTTTGTGCTTTGGCTTAAGGTGTGGAAACTTTCTCTCTCGTATGTACACAAACACACACTGAGTTGCCAATTTATTAGGTACGCCTACCCTCATAAAATGCTGGGCTCCTTCAGTATCACGTTCATATCATGAGAGCACGTGGGCAAATATGTGCAATAGCGTGCAAGACTAAATATTTAATTCACTTTGAATGGTTGTTGAGTAGGCCACGCTAGTATCAGCACCTCGCTGAGTCCATGCGATGGTGAATCCAAGCTGTGCTGAGGGCTAAAGGGAAGGGGCCCTGCTGCTATAAGGTGTACCTAATAAAGTGTCCACTCGTTGTATCTGTAATAATAAAATCACGTGTTTGTGTAAGCGCCATAGTTTGAAGATTCTGAAATTTGAAAACTTGAAAATTTGCATGCATACTTCATTTTACCTCATTAAATTCTTTCTATTAAAATTTCTGAAGTCTAAATAGAGCCATTATCGATATTAATTAAATACGATCTTTTCATAAAGAAGAGATGGCGTCCTTAATGTCATTCGACCAGATTGATAGCTTTAAATTAATTTCAGATATCAGTTAATGCCCTCGTTGTAAATTAACGAATGGAATAATGTGAAGCGCATTAAATATTCTCTGTCTCTCAATAAATGAAAGAGAAGACTTATCTGTAAATGAGACGAAAGCTTTAAATTGAATTCGGAAATTTTACGATAATAATGTAATATGAAATTCATATCATAATGTGCGAATTTATATAATGAAATCATACGTAGTGTCTCATATTGCAAAGCCAAAATATCGCTTTAATAATTTCTTCAAATTTATAATTTTCTCTTATTTCTTTCCTTTTTTTTTAACCCGGAAAAATGTTGTTGCCCTCTCTGGAACCACATTCTTTCTAAAGCCAGCCCACTTATCAAAAGATTTTGGCTTTCCTACGTACTATCTGTTGGTTGAGTTTGATTGGTGGTCATATTCAGTAAATGTGTATATAAATTTATAAATTAAACATCCGTTCTCTTTTCACTGTTGTTTATGAGGCGTTATTTGATCACTTTATACCTTAGCAGGCTGAAAAGGACAGTTAATTATTTTAATAAGCTCTTGAAGTATGTGCTTGTGGGTTCGCAAGTCAACAGTTAACTTTCAGTTTCACAGAGATGCAATATACCTTGCTTATAAACTGGTTCATTGACCTTTACGTTGCCTTTTGTGAACACATTCCATTTTGAATTGAATTTAGTTATTTCCAAGTACGCGTTTTATGTGTGGGAGAAATAATGGAAGGATAAGTTATTTGATGGAAATCCATGGTTCCGTAGATTTTCATCAAATGGACTCGTTCAGATGCATAATCAGATTTTAAGTCAGCAGATTTTAATACAGGATCAAAGAAGTTTGACTGAGTTTTCCTTTAACTTTCACTGGGCGCCTCCTGCTTCTACTTTTCTGAATAAATTTATCATTATTCTATTTATTTTCTTTCTTATCGCCTTCAAAAATTCTCATTAAAACAGTTATAAGTTTAAAAAGGTTCTCTTTTAACTTCTAAGAAAACCTTTAATATTTCAGTTCCATCAAGTCCCAGGGTTATCTGGTTTTTTTTGTTTTTTTTTCGCAAGTATTTTCCTTCGTGAACTGTTTTAGTGAAACTTTCCATTACATAATGAAATCAAAGTCAGAAAAAAAAAGTAAAACGTGAACACATAAAGGTAACCAATATTGGAAATATCATAGAGTTTGCATTTAGTTTCCGGGTCATCTATTTCCTTTCCACAAAGATTGTTGAACAGGTATTTTGACCGCTGAAAAACACCTGCATCGCTTGAAGAAACGCAAGCTGCACACGGCTATCGAAGTCTACCGTCAGCTGGTGGATGCATGTCTTTTATGTGGAAGTAATAGTTATTGAGACATCGATTTATTTTTTTTCACACCATGGCCGTAGGAAACGTAGACCAGGAAACAAAATAAGACTTTCTGTTATCCCAAGAAGTTGCCGACTTTGTACATAAAGTACAAAATCAAAATCGGTCCACTTTAAAAATGATTTCCCAGTAATATATTTAATCATTCATCGAACAGACAGTAAAGTTAAGACAATAAATTTAATCAAACAGTAAATTTAAGCCTTTTTCTTTTAAAAATGACGAACACCTTAGCAATTCTAACACGCAATTTTTGTTTGAATGGTCCCAGTTTGAATCCCACTAATGACATGAAGTATTTGGGAATTTTTATAGTGGAATTGAGTTAGTTGGTTTGCAATTGTAGTGCAAGATTTGTTCGTGTTGTATTTATCCCAAAAATAAACAAACTGGCCTTAGAACACAGAATGGTTACAGACGCAGCCTGAAATAGATTCGATCTAATGGATACAACTATTATAAATCTATTTGTGAATAATGTAGTTAGTTTCCCTTACCAAACAAGCATTGATAATAAAGGTACAGTAGAATCCCCGCTACAATGAATATCGTTTTGTGTGTGTGTGTGTGTGTGTTGTTTAGCTGTTTCTGGTCGCTTTGCTACCAAGAAGCAGCGATCACCAAGAAGGCTGCTTTCCAGTATCCGTCTACGCCACGAGGAGGCGGGACCAACTATACACATACTAAACTAAATGTAATATTTCAAGCACCTATAGGAATAATCGCAAGTCATATGGATGCAGCAGTCTCCTATAATCACGTACAGTGGTGAATACCACAAAGAATCCCGCATCCACTGCAGAAACTGTAATAGCAATGGATGCCAGCAGTTCCCGTACCCAGGAAGCCCAAATCTGGGTACAAGCAGTTTAAAATCCCATCTCTAATAAACTGAAGACCAGCGAATCCTACCCCCAAGGGAAGGGGCTGGCAAAAAAAAAAATTAATGGACAAAATATTATTATGGTTCAAAAAAAAAAAAATAATAATAATAAAATAATAATAATAATTATTAAAAAAAAGTAGCTTTGTTGAGTATAGAAATTAGCTCAGCAATCCACGTCGTCTGTTGAAAACCTGTGTGGCAAATTCCTGTAGAGCTGAGAAGGCATTTTGATTTTCAATAAGATATCTTTCATTTCCAGGAGAGAAATTATGCACCGTACTAGATAATGTTTGTCTTAAATCTTGGTAAACTGGGCAGAAGAATAAGACGTGACTCCAGTCTTCAGAGGCGCCGCCGCTGCAGAAACAGGTTTCTGTCGTGGATAGATTGAATTGAAGATGACGAACGTTCAAAGAACCGTGACCAGTTAGAATGTATGATGTAACAAGGCTTGGGTAGAACCAAAACTGATTACTTTTTGAGTAGTGAATTTAATATCAGATATAAAACATCTGGTCACAGCTCCTTTGGTCGAGGAATTCCATCTCACTTGCCATCTCTTATGAAGCTCAGTCCAACATTTCCTTTTTCATTCTTTGGATCGGCAGTGGGATCATAGGTCAAATTGGAAAACGTTAGAGGATATCCTTTACGAAAAAATAAATTACGAATAAATTCAAACTGCATGGCTCGGATGGGAAGCGATATGTCAGAAGACGAAAATCGGAGGCATACCATCCTGACTGCATAACACCGACTGTAAAGTTCCCCACCGATCAGATGGGGTGGGGTGAATTAAGTTTATTAATGAAACGGTGAATACAGAAACCTACACTGCTACCTTGAGGAGTGCTTGAAACTCGTTATTAGGGATCACCACACAGAAGTCCAAAACTGCATTTTTCAACAGGACTCAGCACTTTGCCACACAGCATAATTGGTATGTTTTATGCTATTTAGATTTAATGATGAGTTTGTCTTCTTGTCTCACAAGGTTTAACACATACTTACACAATGTTTTCCCTCGTTTTTCTCCCTTAAGGTGCAATCATGCCTCGGAAATATTGGCATTACAGTGTTGGACTGGCCCGGAAACAGTCCAGAGTTGAATTCTATTGAAAATTGCTGATACATAACGTCGTCTAAAATTGCTCAGAAAAAGCCAACAAGTAAGATTCAGCAGCAGGAGAGAATTGTAAGGATGTGGTAGCACGAAATTGGGCAACCGAATATCCCGAAGTTGATTAACTCTATGCCAGATCGTTGCAAAGCTATAATTGCAGCTCGAGGAGGAACAACAAAATATTGAAGACGTATTTTGTTGATTTACAGTACATAACACTATTATGTTAACTTGTCATTTCAGTTTGTACACGTAAATGCAATAAAATGTATGTTTGGTTGCATGATTTCTCATATTTCTATTAAATACGCATTTTACCTTTTGGAAAGATATTTATGGCAATTAGGTATATCAGGTGCAGTCTTTTTATTGGTTGTATGTACACTGCAACACAGATATATTTATAGAACCAGAAAAAGTTGGTTCTGCGAGTTTGAAATTGGACAGCAAATAATGTGACTGTATGCGGTACGTGTGCGTTTAGTTTCGAAGAGTGGGGCAAATTATTGATGCCAATTCAAAATAAAAGTGCCCACGGAACTATTTGTACAAAAGCATGCAGCAGAAACAGAACGTCTATGAGACAGAGTGGATAGAGTTTGTAGGAGACGGGTCATTGATTACTGCCTTCTCTTGATTATATAGAAGCCTGAATGAGATTATGAAGGCACCGCCCCAGATGTGGGAACAATATTCAGTTGGTGGGTCAGATTTGAGATTTATACAGAGTGAATAGCTGTTTAGAGAAAAGGGAAGCCTCTGAATGAAAAGCAGAAAAATTTTGAGGAAAACATCCGCGAGATGCAGAAAATGATTAAAAAACTTATGAATATTACTGCCACCACCAAATTAGAGCTAGAAGCATAATATTACGTGAAATTAATATCACCAGGGGAAGCTATTAACTCGCTCCCCAGTAAAGCAACGATCGAGCCGGACCATTTCTCGCTATTGATGGTAAAAATATGTAGTGATTATATAATCGACCCGCTCCACCACCTCTTTCAACAAATACTAAATGAGGGGGTTATCCCGAAAGCACGGAAGAGATATTATGTAAAACCAGTTCCAAAAATAAACAATCCTAAAACCAGTAAAGATTTCAGGCCCATCGCAATCGGATGTTCTTTGCAAAAAATATTTGAAAAAGCAATCCTAAACACCGTCAATCAGCACTGCTTTGGGGGACAGGCCAGAATACTTGCATTCTGTGCTTCCCCGAAGGTCGGCTATTACAAATTTAATGGAGAGTCTACTACGGATACAGCAAGCATTAAATAATAAACAACAGTTAGACATCGTTATCCTGGTTTTCCTGATGTATATCTATACATCCTGATGTATCAGCTGCCTTCGACAACATCTCTATCCCAGCTATGACAGTAATCCTGAAGGAGTATTTCCTCATTACAGGAAGCACTTTAAGTGTTCTGACTAACACCCTTCAAGAAAGGCAGATTATCGCAATTAACGGGAAACAAACAGCAACTTACTGTATCTCCAGGAGAGTACCCCAGGGGGGGCGTACTGTCCGCCACTTTCTTCGCCATAGCCTTAGCCCCATTTTTAGGTCAAAACTGTGAGCAATTCGTTACATATACAGACGATTTGAAATTTTTTGTTAACCTCTAAAGAACAAGACACTGCACTTCATCTATCCGAGGAAGCAAACGAGACAATCAGGAAGCTAGAAGAATATCTACACTATATTGGTCTGAATCTTCACCAACAAAAAGAAGAAAAACGAAATTACGATCTTTGTGAACACTACCAGAGTTCTAAAAGCCCCCACGCATGTCAACCTTGGCCTTATTATTATTATTATTATTATTATTATTAAAATCCGTTTATTAACGGATTTTAATAATAATAATATAAGTGGGATGAAGGATTAAACTTCATACCTCACTTCGAATACATTAGAAAAAAGACATACGCAGCACTCTGGAGCACTAGACAAGAACTCACCGGTCTCCGAAGTCCTCATCTTTTGATTCTATACATCCTTAAATGCGTTACGCCAATTCCGTTGTACGCATCGACCATCTGGTCATCGGCCCCGAAAACAACATCAAGGTCTTCTTAGGAGTAGAATACTGGCTCCTGAGATGGCTAAATAGGATCGCCGGGAGACCGTTTACCATTTCAAGAGCGGTTTTGTATGCCAATCTTGACATCACACCCTGGAAGTATATCATCATTACTAGAAGCATATTAACTCTGACAAAGCTACTAACGGAGAGACTAGATGCACCTAAAGTTGGAAATGTGATCACTCGCCTTCGGATGATACGACCGAGAATAAATAGGGAAGAATCAAGTCTCAAGTGTCAATTCACTCAGTTGGACTCTCTGGGGAGATGAGATTCTTCCCAGCAAATACTGTTAAGTATTTTAATAATTTTAACATAGATCCAGAGAAACCATGTACAGCCAAATTGCATAGGACAGAAATATTTGGTAATGTGTACCGGCAGGTAAAAATATTACAAAAACGCTCAGTTAATAATTAATATAATAATATTTACTTTTTAACTAATTAAAACTACTTAATTTATTAACCACATGCTCTGCGTTTTTTATCTTCAAATTTTGTAAATAAATTCATGTAAATATGCTTGTAAATATTGACATAATGTAACCACACCCTCTGGATTCTAGACTCTAGCCATATTTGTGATGTGCTTAGGTCGAGAGAGAGAGAAGAAGTCAGGGTAGTTCCTAATAGAGATATGTGCTTTTGTCTAGAAATTTGAGTGTCGTCGTCGATAGGCATTGGAGCAGTTGACTATTTTTGCTGCAAATTATACAGGATTGAGTTTTAGAAGGAATGGAGTTAACTAAGGTTTCTTTGTCCCATTTAAGAAGTAACTGTATATCGGCACTTAAGAAATTAAGATATTTACCAAGTTGAAGCTGTTTGTGCAAGACAAGGTTTCTCAAATTAGAACGTGGAATGTAGAGTACTATAATCAGCAGAACTACAGATAGTGGTAAAAGGTCATTAATATACAAGAGGAAATGATTGGGAGAAAGAACTGAACCTTGAGGCACACCAACATTAGGGTAAGACAGACAGCCATCTGTCATCGCTCGCAGTGACACCAGAGAGAAAATTGGATGCCCCCAAATAAAAAGTTGATAATCCATAAGATAGGAGATTATTTAGAATACTTTTTCTCTAAAACAATCAAAAGCTTAGAAATATCAAAAGCAACTGCTCGAATTTCATTATACTTTTCCATCAAATTTGCCCAAATGTGATTAATATAAACCAGTATATCACCAGTGGATTGGTACTAGCGGAATCCATATTGACGATTGATCAGATGGAAGGTTTCGAGATAACTTAAGATTGATGGATTTTTTTATTAGTTTGGAAAGAGTGAAGGTAAGTGAAATGGGGAGATAACTGGATGGGAGGGACTTGTCGCCCTTTTTAGGAACAAGTTGGATATGAGCAAATTTCCAAGCAAGAAGGGAACACACCAGTGGAATAAGGAATTGAAAAAAGGGCCATAGAGGAGTCAGCGCAGGAGCGCAGGTTTTACGAACAAGTAGGAAAATGCCATCAGGATCTGGAGCTTCCTTAGCATCAAGATTGTTCTCAATTATTCTAACACGCTTCTGACGGAAGACCACAGGAGGCATTGAGTGGAGTTTTTGTCTATCACACGAAGTGGTTTACCACGATTTTCGATACAAGAGTTAGAATAAAATCAAGATGCTAGTAAGTCGGCTTTGTCTTGAGCTGAGGATGAAATAGAACCATCGAGTTGTAACAGAGATGGGCGTATTAACAGAAGTTGTGGCCAATAGAAGTTGTGGCAGAATACCGGAATTCTCGATTACTTTTTGGAAAAGAAGCAAGTTTATATTCTTGGCCTGTTCAAAATCGAGTTTGGACTGATTAATACTTGCTTTAGAATTGTTGGGAGTAATACCATAGGCAGAAAATGAAGCTGGAAATTTGTTTAGAAGCCAAATGTAATATGAGCTGCATTATTGTTTTAAACAGTCTTAGCACATTGATTGGGAAACAGGAGTTTCGATAACGGGCGAGATTTCATGGCGAAATGCGGAATAAGGATTTCATCATTATAGTAATAAGTTCATTGACACGAAGTGGAGTGGACGAACGGTGAGATAAGAAGATTTAAAACAGTAATCCAACCAAGGAAACGAAGAACAGAAATCTTGCAGGTCATCCTATTTAACATTCTTGTAATGCAATTAACAAGATACTGAGAATGGCTATGAGAGACACAGGCTCCATTAGAGAAGAGACAATTACCAAGTTGTGATCTGAAATGCCTAGAGGGCCACTAATATTGACAGTGTACTTTGAAGAGTTGTTGGCTAGGAAAAGATCAAGAGTGTTTGGCCTGTTATTAGAATTGTTTGGTATTCTGGTTGGCAAATGAACAAGCTGTGTGAGGTCATTAGTAATTGCAAAAGCCACGCCATCTCGATCAGCTGGATCTTAAGTCGATAATTAACGTTCGTATGACTTGGCGCAAATCGTCGTATCTATACGTGGAAAATCTCAAGAAAGCAAAACTAAGTTTGCATAGGAAATTTCGCGTGTTGCTAACTCGTCGCGGAGATGTTAGTCGATCGCGCTTTATTCCAACAAGCACGCTTTAGACTGTCCAGAACCTGGTTGCAGGTCTCCATCAATTTATATATAAGAAAAAGTATAGAAGATATGTCACTGCAAGAATATTTGTAAGAATATAATTGTAGGACAACAGATTTATGCCACGTTCATATCACTGGAACTCCAGTTGGAAATTGTTCATTATCTATTGTTACCTTTTCTAAATTTCGTATAATTTTATCTTACTTTATACTTGTGTAGCAGTATAATTGACCGGCCTCCAAATCTGAGTGGTCAGGAGCGGGAGTGCAGCAGCACACGCTCTTTGAGTAGACCGAAGTTCAAGCCCATGACTGCTAAATACGGTCGATCCGCCAACCCGCACAAGACCAGCGTGGCAGATTATGGTCCACTGCAGAATGGAAGCCACCTCAACAATTCATGTTGAGGAGGCTGCCATTGAGTTGTTCCATTGAGCTTCCATTTAATTGTTGAGGAGGCTTCCATACTGCAGTGGATTGATAATGGCTGCTACTTACCTATCTCTCTTATTTGAGATAGACCATTTGTAATATTATTCTCTTATTTGTAATATTTTTACAAATTACATCAGAAGCCTAGAGATAGGATTTCGATGTGAGCCCTCTAGACTTGATTCAACTTTCAATGTAAAACCCCTGGCTATTGGCCGTGAAGGGTCGTAATGCAGCGCAATGAAGATTTTATAATAATTATAATCATGGCGCCTTGCATTAACTTATATTCATGTAGCTTTCTTGTAGCCCTAAACTAATACAGATTTAGTAGATATTTAAATAAAATAAGGCGGAAAAAATCACTACTTCTGTGTATTAGTTCAGCAGAATTTATTTATTAATTATTAGATTAATTTTCCATAATACGTAAAAACGATTGGTTGATTCTTAATATTAGAAAATTCGTCAAGATTATTTCAAACTCTTGAAATTTGGATTATTTCATTTGTTCTAATTTTTGCTATTCTAATTAAAGTTCTTATTTTTCTAATCTTAAGTTGTTCATATTTCTAACGGTGTGGGGGAAAAAATTATTCTCCAATAATCAGAATTTAAGAACCTGCATTCATTATTTTAAAATCTAAATATGCTGTATAGGCGTATTGATTTAATTAATATTTCTAATTTCTTTGCCAATTTTCACTTGAACTCTTGAACTTTGTATTCCCTTTTCTATTTCCATTGTGCTGTATTATTATTATCATCCATATGATGCATACTTAAGAAGGAAAGCCAGCGTATTAAAACATAAGATATATTAACTGTATGAAAAAAAAGAAATGGTCTCCTGAAACACAAGCCTTGACTCTGACAAAATCAATAATATGCCCAAGGAAGTAACCGCTACTCAGGTGAAGCGATAAACCAGAAGAACAATTACGAATCAGAGGCCACGTTTCAGCCGAGGAAGTAAATAACATTTTCACAGCACTCACACATACCAACATGGTCTCGGCATTGCACAAATGGAAACAATTGACATAACACGCAGTCCAAAATTAAGCAAGTTATTCCAGAACCATCTGATTACGTCACACCTCAAAAACAATTGATGAAATGCTGTTTTAACATTTATTCGTCTTATGTATATATGCCATAACCAAACGTATTGTGAGAGCACTGGAAAAAAGGAGCCCATGTTGTAATAAAAGCACTTGGTTAAGTGCTAACCTGTACTTCATGTTTGTTATCCCGATAAGAAATGCATTTCTAATCTTAAGTTAAATAAAGAAAATACTAAAGGAGGGTTCAAGTAGTTAAATTAATAGCAACATATTTCATTCATTATTCGGGAAGTACATTTTTAGTGGTTCTGTCTGGTATTCTTCAGAAACTGGAAGAATTAATTGCGAGATATGACTGTACAGCTAATGCTCCAATTATCTTAGGCAGATGATGACACAAATCTCTTCAAAAACGCTTTGAAAAATAGAAATTGCTATGCCGAGTGGAAATATTCGTGACAGTCCACTCATCATAGAAATCTAAATTGGCATTTCATGCGATTTTTTTTGCTTAAACCTTAATAATGGCCGCTCTGGCCAAGGCGATTTAGACTTAATTAGGTTATTGGAATTTCTAAGAAAATATATCAAAAGGATATTACGTTTTAGTGAGTGCATTATAATTACTAGATAGAAAATAATTTTAATTACAGATAATAGACACAAAATTCAGCGCATTATCTTTTCTGATTCCCAGGCTATTTTCAACATTTTATTCATTTCTACAAAATAATTCATCAGTCTAAGTCTTCCTGCTGTTTATCATAACCCCGAAGAAAATAACAGTGGAAAGCAAACAATATCGTTGGGGTTTCTAAATCACAAAATAAAACGAAAGCCATTTGTGGTCCTTAACAAATTATCCTTAAACAATGCTCATATATTGTACTCTTAGTTTAAAGTCTGTTCACGTGGACATTGACAAAATGATAGCAACCACAACATAATTGGTTCCTTTACAGCCGTTTCGTCTTCTCTCAGGGGAGCGTTTACCTTAACTGACAGACTTCCTTTGTACAGTTCCTTCCAACTCGTTCAACATAGTATTCCAACACATCGCGCGTAAACGTTGGGAGACCATGAATCATCCTATCCCAGTTCCTTCCCCACTCTTCCTTCACGTTCCTTCTTAACTCGTATACGGAACCTACATTCAACTAAAGCGATAATGTGTACTTGTTTAACAAGATCTTAGAGCATTAGATCATAATTAAAACAAACATTTTGAGTGTTTGAATTTTCTTTAGGGACGTAAGTCGAATTTATCTTTCTAGGTATACGAATTTATCCCTACACAGTTATACTAAATTTATTCAAACAAAATCATTAAAAACGATAAGATCAATTAACGCAAAAACTGATTTTAAAACAGGCTTGGCGAATCATAGCACCAATAAAAGTAAATTTTCTACTCTAGAGTGCTTAGTTAATGCTTACTTAGTGTCAAATTTAACCTACATTCTGATTTGATTATAAAGGCCAATTAAAAAGAATCCTATAATTCTTGTGGACAACAAATAAAACGAATCCTGCAACAATTGTTGTGGACAACAAATAAAAATGAATACTACACCAATTGTTGTGGACAACAAATAAAATGAATCCTACAACAATTGTAGATACAACAAAAAAAGGAAAGCTGCAACAATTCTAGAGATGGCAATTAAAAAAGATCCTTCAACAGTTGTAGAGACAACAATTACAGAGATCATTTTTACCTTTGATGAACATTGAAAATTATCCGTATTCCCCAATAAATATCATTTGAGATGTATAGTTTTCCTTCGTTGTTTACATTTGGCTAAAATCTTAAGAGGCTAAAACCAGTCAGCACTTCAGAAATTCCCACTCAACTTTAGAGCACGCTTTAATTATTTATGAGACAACCGTGCTTCATTTTTTCAACACAGATCGAAACGGTCCCTAAAACTGGAGAGGATACAGGACAAAAAAAACTAAACCACTCGTGAGTGGTATTATTATTTTCTCTTTAGAAGCCAACTTACTTATTCTTCATTCGTCTATAGGATTTCATCCCCCACCTCTTGACGATAATAGAAGATTGGTATAAAAGTCATTCCATCTTAGGATCATTTCGACCATCTTTCTTAGTTGGAGTATATTAACTCTAATGAGTTTTTGAACTGATAAAAATGAAGCACTAATATGGTTGATTGTAAACCATATCATTGTGAACAAGCTCATTTAGCTGAAAGAGAAATTTGAACTTTAAGAAAATAACGTTAGAGCGAAATGAACGTTTTATGACCATTATTTCTTTGAGTATTATTTAAATATCTCCATTAAAGGAACTTATATTCAATTTCCATTTGCGTATTTCGACTTTCTATTACTCCACTGCTATTAATAGAAAATTGGAAATAAGAAATGTCGGCATATCTTAGAACATATTATACTCTTAAGAATAAAGAGTATTTAAAGTTTGATTATCTTCACATATCATGCGTAAAACAAGAAAAATTAAGTTCACGAACCTCAATGTTAACATCTTCATTGGTTATTACTGTATTTTAATCTGCGACTCCAAAACTCCATGCGATACTGCTTTAAATGAAGTATACACAAACCATTAATTGAAACTGGAATGTCCAACTCTCAAGTAATGAACTAGATAATGAACACTATTTCTCATGAAACTAGACTTAATATATTCGATAATGAAAATAAAATTAAATACCATTTGCTACGAACTTCATACGTTAAATATGTTAAAACCAGCCCACATAATGGAAACCTTTCAAGAAGCTGAGCTTTGTTTTAGAATATTGAATATTTCAAGGATAGGGAAGGGTTCTGTCCACTCCCTAAGCACAGACATTCCGCTTCTGCTTGCCTATATATTTTATACATATAATTTTCAGTGAGCAGCATTCACTACCGCTGTGCTACCGTGAAATCTAAGTGCTAATGAAAGATTTCCCCTAAAGAAACCGTAAGAGGTTTCTAGGCATATAAACCATCACTAGAGGTTTCGAGTCTGAATTCTCAAATGCCGTTTTTCGGAAATAACTATTTGAAAAAGAAAATCTAAAATGTCTTCTGATTTCTAAAAGTAAAAGAAGTGTATTTTAAAATGTCAGATTATTCACATAGAAATAATTGCTTTATATTTTCCATCCAATTTAACTTTCTTGAGTAGCTACAACAACACGATAGTCTTTTACGTATTTCCTGAGGGAATTTTATCTTTAAACGTGATTTCCCTTTTTTTTTCATATAGCGGAAGCAAATGTTGCATGCACATCATTATACGTTAACATAAATCAACCGTAAAATTGAAACAGAATGATATTCCCAGTTCTAAAACTAAAAATTGTTACAAACTACTGAAACACGGAGAAGCCTACAAAGTGATTTCACTAGAGCTAGACAAACAGCAGTAATTTGCAAGATCTAGCATATACCTATATAAAATATACACGCTATCAGAACTACCGCAGTGCGCCCACTGTAAATAACCATTTTAAAGTCTAGATTATTAATGAGTGCTTTACTGCCCACAGTACAGTAAGAGACCTCAATGGAGCGAGCAGCGTAATAACCTTCGACAAATATATACCCTTTCCAGTAATATTCATTACAAATAACCAGCTGGGAAAGTCAATTTCTTCCTTACCCGAAAAATGCAGTACTTCAAGTGAAAGTCGAAATGGATAAATGAACCCCAAGATGCGAACATAAAAGCGTTGAGAGTATCTTTGCTCCATATACCAGGAAATAAATTTAATTTTCTTCTATGTTACGGTAAATAATTTCTCTAGAGCTAAGAATATTTCTTGGTTTTAGTGAAATTGCTGTTTTTTCGGCGTGTAGATGTTTGCTTCAAGAAGCTAGCCTTGACCTAATGATAAGGCGCATTTAAGATGCAGTTCTCTTAAAGATGATACTGAGAGATTTTTTGTACTGCACGTCTACGTGAGACTAGTCGACATAGTCCTACGTCTAGAGTAAGATCCATGTTGGAATCCAAACCAGCAGAGCTCTAATTGAAGCGCCCTCGCTGCTAGCGCAGTGGTTATAATTGCCGGGTTCGAATTTCATCTCAAAGGAAAGATGGAATCTCGTGGCGAAAATTCAGAATAATCCTAATTCAAGAAATAGATTTTGCCATTTAATTTCTTTCTTGTTTAAGAAGAAAATTTTTAAGATGGCATAAAATATTTCTCCAAGAAGGAATGAACTGCGACATTTCCATAATAACCAAGGAAAATTTATGATAGATAATCTGAAAATAAGTCTCGTATAAGGAATTAAAGATAGATTTTGTAGAAGGCTGTGTGTCAATAGACATCAAAGGAATAAAATACCTTTTATAGGGATTTACAGAAATTAACTTGACAGGTTTCAATATCAATGCCAGATATGTCTCAGTGGTGATGGTTTTATTACGTTTGTTGTTAGTGCCAACAGCTGTATGATAGGAGATGGATCGGCACACATGCTCAAGTCTATATATTAAACAATTCACCGCATTTTGATGTATTGATATCCTTTATTTCATATGTCTTTATACAGATATATTGAAATATGCGAAATCAATTGCTTGGGGTTTCGTTTTGTAAGTAAAGCCTACATATAACCTTTTTTTTTGGGGATTTTTAATACACAGGAGGTAATGGTATTTCAGACTTCTCTCCCCTAAGCCGGCTTTAATCGACTGAGACATAGAAGGTTAATCTTGAATTATATTGTCGACTTCAAGGAGCCAATAAAAATGGATATGATTGGCCTTTGTGATCCGTTTAATTTCTTTTCCACAGATAAGACCACATTTTTTTCACGAGCCAAGGAAACTAAAGCCATTAGGCCTAAGTATATCGCATCTGTTAGTTGCATATTGTAGAAACGTTTGCATGCTGGATTTTTAATATAAATAAGAACTTTAGACATTCATTTGACGCTTATTACGTTCAACCAGATATATATTTCCTCTCAACATCCATTACAGAGAAAAATTGAGGGAATGGGCTTTTAATATGGCTGTTGTTGGTGGTGGTAAGACCCCGATGAATTTAAAAAATGAAATTTAAGAGCCTTTAGAATATTTGGGATTTAAAAGCCTTTGGGGTATTTAAAGGAAGACGGATGACCTACCTTAGAGAAATTATATAATGGCAATCCACTTAACTAAATCACAAATTTGATTGTGGACGCTGATAAATATTAGCCTTAGTAACAGAACAGATTGGCCTAAATTACACTGGGGTTCTCCAACACTCCAATGTAAACCAATAGCTACAAGCTTGAAGCTATACTATGACACAATTATAAGGGTGAATGGTCACTCTTCACTTTTTAAGTCTCCAAGAAACGGCCTACCTTTCTGCTAAGTTGCGTATACCACTGATTAACGGTCTTTCTTTTGATAAGTAGTTCCATATTAAAAGAAGATACAGAAAATTAAATGTGGTAGAAAACCTTCTCGATATCTCTCTATTTTTCTGTGTTGAGAACATAAATAGCACTTCAAATTACTTGGTGTAATTCTAATGTGATTTGCAATATTGTTTCTGAAGCTAAAGATAAATATTTGTTCAAAATTTAGAAGAAATCCTAGTGGCTGTCACGGTTAAATTTTCATTTACAGACCACAGAATAGGCACAATTTACAGACGACTTACTGGCGCCTCATGGCCTGAGTTTTCTCGTCGCAAAATCCTAAGCAATCTTCAACTCTGTTTTAGAAAGTCTCTTCCCCTCGATTTTTGACTATAACATTTCTATTAAGAGCATAAAATAAATGCGAAGAAAGAAGGAAAAAATTGCAACACATCGTTTTTCACCTATTTGTTTAAAACTTTTAACTATTGCACGCAACTGAAAAATAACAAACAATCCAGTCATACATAATGATCACAATGTACGTTGTTTGTCAGAGTTCCTGGAATGCATTTTGTTTCAAAGTAAACTGCATCCACAATTTTGATACGATTTCCCTGGATAGCTACAGTTTATTTTCAATGGCGCCATAGATCTTTTCAGAGCAATCTTATATTTCTTCTGTTATCTTTCCGTGGCTTTTCCATTCCAGTAGTCTTCACTTTTTTCGATATTGGTGACAATCGTAAAGAAGAGAAAGTTCTTGATTTACTAGCAAACAAGTGAGGATCTTCGTTTGCAATAAGAATCAAGCCACCACAAATCGCCTCACTTTTCTCAGTATTTTATTTTCAGTGAAAGGATGTTTTAGAATGTGATCGAATGTTTTACTTCATAGTATTTTCTTCATACCTTCGGAATGTATGGCAGTAATATAAAGAAAGTGCTGAGTCTCAGATTAGGTAAAACACATGGCACTTTTACCAATGAGCTGGAATTTGTGCTTCTTTCTATCACATTCAAGAACTTAAACTATTTTGTGATTCTGGCATGTACAGTTTTCAGGTATACAATATCGAACTAACCTCTACTCGGCTGACCCGGCCCAACAAAGAGAACTGCAACAGCGATCACGAGCTATTCAAGAATATCGAAGATATTAGAGAGTCAAAGTTCAAATCAAAAGTGTCCCGGTTGCGCTACCTACAGACAGTATCGTAGAAAGCATACGTCTGATAAATGAAAGGGGTATTTCAGTCTCTTGTTGATGTTGGTCTATGTGTTTGTGGATGAAAGATCCGAGTTCCTGAGAAAAAAAACTGCCATGGAACGTTCGCTTGAAACTATCTAACTCGCCCACACTGTGAAGAAAAGAGAGCTCAATTGCCAGCACAATTCCACAATTCCGCAATTCCAAAGAAGATTTGTTGATCGTCGGGGCACAAATTGGAAGACCAGAAGTAAGCAAACGGTGGAAATATTGGATAAAAAATGTCCTCTTTACAAAGATGTTTTTTGCAACATCTTCACAGTGTCGCTAGAGTACAGTTATAGCTAGTTAGAAGTGATTGTGGAGGATCCCCACTGGACGACTTTATAATTGGCCTATTAAACCTCTCGTGTGTTTTGTACACTGCGCATATACCAATATCGGAATGTCTTTTCTTTTTTTTGAGATGAAAGCCATGGAATCTACACCCAAAATCGAAAATTTTCACCACACCTTTAAAAAAATACATACCGTTAGAGTAAAGCAATAATTGTCGTAATTTTATTTTATTTATTATTTTTTTTTGTCATATTAGGGCCATCAAGAGCTATCTTATCTGTCCATCTGCATTATATCCGGAAATTTCACGTGTTCTCTGGTCGATCCTGTTTGCTGGACGAAAAATTGGGACAAATTATTTATGTACAAATGGACAATTTGTTTATTTATAAATAAATAAATAATTTACCAATACAGAAGTGGAAACTACAATCTCTAGAAATTAGGATGAGAAAACGTTTCCCAATAGGGCCATCAATTTTATTATTTTTAATCAGACACATCGCCAAATGAAGGTCTCAAGTTTGTTGATACCGATGTCGGTGAAAACTCACTGGAATATACTGAGCGAAATGTTGAAATTACTGAGGAAATACCACAGCTGAAAACATTAGACCTTTGTAACCTCTTCCTGTAGCTAAATATCTCAATTCAAAGTTCGTGAGGTGAAATGGCTTTTCTCATTACGATGAACTTTTCTCATTATCATGAACTATTGAACTCAGCGAACCAATGGATTGACACACAAAGGTGTGTGTGTCAATCCATTGGTTTGCTAAGTTCACGTAGGATAACTGAGCCCTTTTCAGTAGCCAATGCCTGCTCCATTCTGATTTTTTTCTTTTTTCTGGGCAACAAAACAAAGCAGATCCATATCTCTCATTTGCATTGACATTTATAAACAATAACCGAATATCTACTACTGATGTGGGCCTCTATATGCATCGCAGTGTGCGACGGAATGTGCTACGGTTGTCTTCCTTGGCCAGAGGGAAAACGTTCTTGACCAACAGTCAAAGTCAATTAATTGCTTCAGCAGCATAAAGGTGTTAACTTCAAACATGAACTCAAACTTTGTGCGTGTAGGGCTACCTTAACTAACAAAGATGTATTACCGTTTATGGTCATTCAGATTCTAAATACAGGTGTAAACAGAAGTTAATGGAAGCTGATCTTGGAATCATTTTCATTATTCATATTAAATGATGGCGTACGTGGATGAAGTTGTCGATCGTAAACACGAGGCATTTGTCAATAACGAAGTATATTTATCACTAGATAAGAGCATCACGCTGATTAATTCTGAGTCAAGTACCACCTGGCGTGTGTTGGATTTAGATTATTAGATTTCGCTAACCTCTGAAATTGCTATTGCCATCTCAAGCCCAATCGATATCCGTCGAATGCTGCAGTTTACTTGAATTTCGCTTATCTCTTTACATATAATCAATTGCACATACACGCACGCACGCATGTATTCAATATATTCAACACACTCTAATAATAGTTCCCAAGAAGCATTTATTCAAACTTTATAAGACTTTCTGACAGCTGTTTTTCCCTTATGCAGCCCTTAAGTTGTTTGTTTTTAAGACAAAGAAACTAAAGCTGCAAGTGTGCCCTCGTGGATAGCACAGTTTATATAATCACTGTCCTCCCCACACCGGCGGAAGTGACCCGAGTTCCAATCCCGTCGATGATTAATGACTCAAGGAATTTTATGGGCCTTTTTCACAACATAGCTGATCTAGTTGGTCTCAGGCAAGGGTATGTTGTGAAACCCTCGCCTGAGAGTCTCAAACAAAGCTGCAAGTCGTCAGTTATTGTGTTTGTAAATTGAAATCGACTGAATCAGTGAAAGACAAATGGAACCAGAATGACCAGGAACATCCACAAGTGGAGATGGCAGGCTTATATTTACTAGATGAAAAATCTGAATTTAGGAGGGGGTGGGGGAATTATGCAACTCTCGCTCTAAACCGAATAACTCCGCCACGGTGTAAACAAGGCCTTTTTAAAATTTTCTCCCCTTGTCGATGTACGAAATCAGGACGTTTCTAAATGGTGGGAAACCTGAAGAAGGTGGTGAGAAAGTTCGACCTTCTGCGGAGAACAAAAATTGTGGCAGAAATTTACGAAATACGTTTAGATTACACAGAAGGGCGCTACGGGATTTAATTTGTTTCTATATATCCTATATAGGTAGCAGTATTGCGCAGGTTTAAATCAAGTGCTATAGGTGCTAACCTTGGTTAACCTTTTTATTCTTCTAATGAAATTTTCAGATTAATCCGAGGGAACAGAGCCCTAATTTTTCACCCTAATATATTATGAAGCCAAGTCTAGACTTCTTTTTATGTGAACTTTTGGAATCTCTCATTGCTGTTGTTGTTGGGTTTTAGGCGCATCAGCAATGTAGGCCATACTGCATCGTATAATATGTCTGTAAATTATTATGTGTTTCGTGGTCCATTTGCTATTTTCTACAAGAAAAAACCCGAGATTCCGTTAGAAAAACCATACTACCCTCACCTGAGACCGACTAACTCATCCACATTGTAAAAAAAAACAGAAATTACTCGCGTCATTGATGGGATTCGAACTCAGGTCTTTTCCACCTTGTGTGCGGAGGACCACGATTCTACCAACTGTGCTACCTGCGAGGCCTCCTGGGGCTTCTTATTCGATCTGGTCATGGGACAGACTGAGGACCTTTCTGATTTTCAGAAAGGTATTATTGGTGGATCAGGTTTAGCAGGAGACACACTTGAGAAAAACAAAAGAAATCAGTGGTGTGTCGAAAGCAGCCATCTCAGAAGCATACAATGGTAAAGGGAGAAAGAAGAATGCAGCCCTAAAAAAAAAAAAAATGAAACAGAAAGTTGGTACTCCAAGAACAAGATCGCGACGATTTAAAATGAACTGTGCCTCATAATAGATAGAAGATCCAGTGTGCGGCAAATGACAGAAAAAATCAATTCCGAACATACTGGCCACAATTTTTGGACATTCACAGTGCTAAATAATGCGATTTTATCATTCGTTCTTGATTAGAAATTTTTGCTGAGATTATCCTGCTGGAATCCTTTCAAAAGAATTTGACTACTTAATTTAATGTGTATAAGAAAATGAAACTCATCCACATGTATATGAGATAATAGCACGTAACAATTTAAGGTATACGCAGGTTTATAATTCTGGTTTTCCTGTGGGTATCTCCTTATATCGGGTGAAACAGAAAAGATTCCTGAGAGAAATCTGAGGAAAAACAAGTCGATACATTTCACTTGAAATGTGAAAAATGGCCACTTGAATGAATTTCCCCAGTGACCGAGATCAGTTGTGAACTAATCGCTTTGCAAGCCAAGAAAATACGTGGAAGAGTCGGTGACTGGGTGATCACAAGATACAAACCGTATTCTATGTACAGAAAGAAAACTTCGCGAACCTTAGCGCAGAACTTACTATCTTTATAATTCCCATTAACACTTAATATTAGATGAAGTTTGGACAATTGTAGCCTCTAATCGAGAAAGCCACTTTCATCCGCACTCCTTTATTCTTCTACATGAATGTAAATTTGTCGATACGCTGAATTACATAATTATTTCTTACTACACTGTTCAACAAAATTAACAGAAAAAAAGGTTTTTCATGAATATTTTATTGTAAACTATTATTTTGTAATTATATAATGTATATTATTATATAATAATAAACTATTTGATATAGTAGGCATCCTGGCATGCAAATTCCGAGTATTCAATATAAATCAATTTACCACCATACAGAGCCGCACATTATGCAAATTATTCGTGCTTATAAAATTATGGGATGCGACCACATCACTTCATTCCCGTTTTTTTGGCTTGCTCAGTGGGATAGTACTTCTCCAGTATTCAGAATGGCAAGTCATCGTCGTTTAGATAATTCTTTAAGATGGCGAGCCGTTGGACGACTTGAAGGAGGAGGTGGCACGTTGACTTAATGCGTCACGTAGTGTCGTCTCGGCACTAGAGAAGTAGTTTTAGGGGACAGAAACTATTACAAGAAGAACTTGTCAAGGTTCCGAGGGCTACGACAACCAGAACAGACTGCTATTTGGCTCTAATACCAAGACGGAACTCTACAATATCCTGTTTCTCCATCCACAGGCGAAAACATTTCCAACTGGAGTGTTAAGAAGGCATAATTCAAGTAGACTCTGCCCAAGGAAGCCAGTGGCTTGTATCCCATTAACCTCAAACCACCGCAGAGCTCGTCGAAACTGGTAACATGAACATTTGACTTGGAGCACTGACAAATAGAGTACAGTTCTGATCTCTGATGAGTCCCTTTTTAGCCTACAAACAGATTTTAGACGTTATTTTATCTGGAGACAATGAGGAATGCGATTCCATCCCTCCAACATCACTTACAGTGAAGGCGGTGTTCTCGTGTGGGGCGGAATAATGATTAATGGCCGCACCCCTCTTCATGTTTTTGATAGGGATACCGTAACCGCACAGCGGTACTGAGAACAGATCCTCGAACTATGTGCGAAATTTTAGGAATGCGTTTTGCTCAGATTTTCTTTTCATGCACGACAGCGCCACTGATTTTAGAGTGGTGGAGGAATATTTTGAACTGATGATATCCAACGACTGCCGTGGCCAGCACTATCACAGACTTAAATCCGATCGAACACTTGTGGGACGTTCGTGGGCGTCCCACTGCACGCAGGCAGCCAACTCCTTGGATCACTTGATGAGATAAGGTCTGCGCTGGCGGGCTGAAGAATGGGATTTGTTGCCACACAATCGTATAGACATCCTTATATCAAACACAATTCACCGATGTCAGGCCTATTTAGCCGGTGGAGCTGTATTGTTGTCATGTGACCATATTTTCAAGCATCTTTTATTGATTTCTGTAATGTGACCTTTATGGTAATTCCAAAATTGTTAATGTGTTTAAATGTTCCTTATACCTGTACGAAGTTTCTCACCGTTTCTTCCTTTCATCATAATTCAATGACACACCACCTAACAAATTTTATCCCGCTTCATTGCACGCTGCACAATAACACCACGTTTTCTATGTGTTCTGTTAATTTTTTTCGAGCAGTGCATATAATTTTTAGTACTCTTTCCCGTGAAATATGCAGTATAGCGTTCGTAAGTTAAGTTAAACTTATTTCGTGTCATCACGAAATTATATTGCTCAACTAGTGTAAATCTTTTCACCATGGGCTCGGTGTATTGTAGTCATAGTAGCTGCTGCATCAGCAATCTGTAAAATAACCAATCACGTACTGATTTATCAACACCGCATTAAAAAAAACAAAACGTTCTTATTTATACCCCAGTACAACCAGAAGGTCAGAGAAGTTTACAATAAATCTTAAATAAAATAAAATAAAAAATAAATACGATCGTTAATAGTATTCAGTAGTGACAGCCTTGAACCACGGTCCACCCAAAGAGCAAGTGCTACCGTGGTAATAGTAACAGAGGCATGTGATGCAAGAAGGCAAGCGTATTCTTATGTTGCATCAGCAAAATAAAAAAAATAAATAAATAAATAAAATAAAAACATACAATTTCACATAACCATTCCCTCTAAATGTTTGTCCAGTTCCTCCTTGAATTTATTTAAGCTATCAACTTCCACAACGGCAGATAGAAGTTTGTTCCAGCAATTAACTACCCGCTGGCTAAAGCAAATTTCCACACGTCTATTCTACAACTGTCTTTCTTCAATTTGAATTTATGCCCCATCAGGTTCGTAATCTGAGCAAGTGGAAGGATCCCATCAGAATTCAGCATGCTCAACCCATTCAAGGCCTTATACATCTCAATCAGATCACCTCGCAGGTGCCTACTCTCCAGGCGCTGCAATTTGCAGAACTTAAGCCTTTCTTGGTAAGAGGACCCTTCGTTCCCCTCACCAATCTTGTTGCCCTTCTCTGTACACGCTCAAGCAACTCTACATACTTCCTAAAATGAGGCCTACAGATCTGTACGCAGTACTCAAGGCGTGGCTTGATCATTGCCTTATACAAAGAGATAATCACCTCTTTTTCCCTGCTAGCAAAATACTGTATATCATTGACAACACCCCATGACCTGCTCTTGCAGCCTGTGTGCATTGCTCAGAAAACTTCATATCTGACTGCACAATTACTCCCAGGTCTTTTTCATTTTCTACCACCCCTACCACATAGTTGCTACGTTCCTTAAGGGTTACTTCTACCCATATGCAGTACTTTGCATTTGTCACTGTATTGTCGCTCGTGACCACTGGGCTATGTCAGGCCACCTTTAGTACCTTGCAACTAGAGAATTATTAAGTGAATACTGTATTGTACATATTAACTCAACTGCTGAGATCAACACATACCATGTAATACTCCAGTTTTGAGATTAACGAATGGAAAACTACAAACATATCACAAGTGAAGTTAAACCCTGTTATTATCAAAACTACTACATACTGCAGGAGAATACGAAGATTTGGGGAGGGAGATTAATCCCCTATTAAAGAATAAGGCCGTACATAGTAGTCAACAAAGAACAATGGAAGACAAAGCCTTAAGGGCAAAAGTATTGGAAAGCAATTATCATATTAAGACTTCAAATAACGTAAGCCAATATGAAATCAGTTTCATAATATGTTAATTATATTTACACTAAAAGCTCTGTTATTTTTGGTATACTTTATTTTGGCTAATACTGTACATAAGAATCGTCTGCGCAGATGATTTTTAAGACGATGTAATACAGTGGTTATAATCACCGTCCTCCCACCGGATGGAGAAAGTCCGGGTTCGATTCCCGTCAATTAAGCAAGGAACCTTTATGGACATTTTTCATTCCGTGGCTGAGTTAGTCGGTCTCATGCGTGAATATTAAAGTTTTTTCTCCAAAACTCGGGCTTTTCTTCCTGCGAAACAGGCAAATCGACAAGAGGATCCATGTAATTTAGAGATATAATACACACATGTAGATAAGCTAATTCTCGGGTTGCCCTAATATGACTTTTTGTTTTTTTTTTGTACGTAGAAATACTCCTCTGATGGAATTGAGAAGTCTGCTTATTACTGGTACCAGTCCCATTAATCCTAAAAATAACTAGTACAGTAACGCAAACAACCAGTTTGGGGAACACCACATCAACTTCACTTTTCTAATAGTAAATGGCATAACTGGAAATTCAGGACATCTGAATAAATCGTAATATCTCATTGAATAATGACAGCCATGCATGAAACTAGCATCAGTTTTACTCCATGTCACTGAGAAATAATCAAATCTCTATTTAAATTCATTACTACCTACAAATCCCATATGATTCCCTTTAGGAAATCAACTGTGTTAATGAAAAGGATCTGTAGATTTGGAAAGACTCGAAAGGTAATGTTTACGGTTGAACACCCACAGCATTAGCAGAATTTAAACACTCCGCTATCAAGTGATGAATATTTCTCTGGAGATGCGCACAGCTGTAAACAACATCATTACTTATCCGTTTAGAAGCTGCTATTCAGGAGAATAGAATTTACGTTTCGGATCTATTGACCTAATAGTAGCCCCTAAAGGTCATGTTTCTGAATTGTGGTTCCCAGGACGTGCACTGAGACTACAAAGTAGGAATAATACATCTATTTATTTCAGTCATGTGCTCGCAAAGGACAACTTTATCAAGCAAGCCATAGCTTGGATTAGAATTGGCCCTTTCCGGGTGTATTATCGAAAGGGGCTTTTCACAGATGTGTGTATATTCTCCGATTCTAAATGGCGAACATTGAATCAATAAGATAAAAAAAAAAGGAAATTCATTCACCAACTAATTTAACAAAACTAACTTGTCTGTTGGCTACGAGACCATAAGGTATCAATGAGACGTCGTTGGGTAAGGAGGAAGATTTTTAACCATAGTCACAAAGAAAGATTTGATAATGCCAACAGCCAGCTGATTGTTAATTTCCACCAGAACCCTACTTAGAGCTACTCAAATATCTTTATACTTGTACGTCATCGTTTATTTCCCCTCCATAACCATAAACGTCTTAATGAAAAGATATTTGTATGCTTCTTACCACTCAATATTAAACTTGTGTACCATCTCCTTCCTAGTTAATATCAGTTCTTTAGAGAGGAAGGAAAAGAAGGGATTAATTGCCCATCCAAATTATCTCACACCTTACAATGCCGAACAGTTTTGAATATATAAATTTATAATTTACACTGATACTTTCTTTCATCCCGCAAATGATATTTGTAGGTGTTTCAGCCCTGAAGTTTTTATTTTCGTATAAATGATGGGTAGAAAAGCTATTCTATTATTGCTTAATAGGAGACGAAGTAATTTATTCTAAATCTTTAGAAAAGGAAATTATTAGACCTCTTTGAGCTTTAATACTGAGTTCTAATAAATGCCAAAACAGTACAATGGTTTATGAATATATTTAAATACTGATTAGGAGAGACAGAGAAGGAAAAAAATAGAGACGAAGTAATATAAACACACTTAAAAATCTTTTATCTATTACACTATTCATTCAACTGATATCGCTGTACTTATAATATCCTGATTGCAGTTAACCATTTGTAGAAGCGCATCAATTGCTTAATTTCGTATTTAAAAATTAACTCATTAAATTCTGGTTAATATCATAAACTCGATTCCTGGTTTAAACTTTTCGAAGTATTCGTGATTTATCTTTGCGCATGCAAAACTCGAGGGTAATATGGTAACAAACATACATTCAAGAACGGTTTTGATAATGTATAATAGATTCTCAATAGTTCCCATTGCATCTTTTCAAATAGTGTTTTTTTATGAAATCGTCTCAATGGATATTAATCACTGTGAACTTGGCACTTTAACAGAGACTAAAGAAATAAAGTGAAGATAATTTTCTCGTCCGCGCTTTAACGTTCTTAGGAGGTGATACGGATGACGCTTCGCCTATCACTAACGCCAACTTTAGCAATATTTTATTGAGCTAGATATATGTCTCTGCAGAACATCAAACAAATGGGATCTAACTCCACATTTTAAGATGTGAAACTTTCTGGAAGTGCAACATCAAGAGGAGTCAACAACCTGCCGTCTCGCGGGTTGTTCTACTGATCGATATCTTGGCAAGATTCACGTATCGATCTTGGAAGAACTGGC
The DNA here is from genome assembly GCF_048544385.1 of Mastigoproctus giganteus. NCBI lineage: Eukaryota > Metazoa > Arthropoda > Arachnida > Uropygi > Thelyphonidae > Mastigoproctus > Mastigoproctus giganteus. The sequence continues at coordinate 72,344,000 of NC_143577.1, forward strand.
GTGATGTAGCGACGCTAGTTGAATCGTTCTCTCTCTCTCTCTCTCTCTCTCTGTGCCTCTTGATCTCTCTCTCTCTCTCTCTCTTTCTCAGCACATGATGCATTGCACTTGTATCCACCAGGGAGTGATAAAACTTACAACCGTTGCACATTCTTTCATCTACAATATAAAATTATGGCTCTGGAATTGGTAACACACCCGTTAAGGAGTTGGTTATGCGAATACGCTCAGCCTTTTGCAACAGCCAATATTTCTATTCCCCACTCGCTGAGTAATCGAAAAATAGAGCAATTAAAGACAGCACCAATTAACTGCTACCACTGCCGCCAAACTCGAGTCTCTGAGCTCTTCCTCTTTTCCTGCAGCTGCAGATTTCCCCTTGAGGAGAAACCAAGTCTCCCGTTCCCAGAGCCCAACTGGAAATTGATTTCATTTCCCAAATTGCTCGGGACCCTAAATCTTTGAGATCCGCTTGTGAATTCCCGATACGCTGAATATTTTAAGGGAACAACCATTCATAGGATAGCGTGCATTATTAAGATTCCGCTGACAGTTCACCATCATCGACACTGGCCGCATTCTTCTTTACGAACGTGGATATTCCCGTTAATTCACTGAGCTTGTGAGGGAGTTTTAGATTGTTTTCCTATAAACCCCAAGGTAACTAATACTGTGACGCCTCGGTATATCCTGTCTGCAAATTGCATGATTTTGTAGTCAGTTTTTCCTTCATTAAACAGTAGATACTACTTAAGAAGGAAAGCAGCTGCTTTTCTTTTGAAATTTTAAGTACTTAAGCCCATTATATATCAATAAATGTTAAAATAACCAGCCTGTCAGGAATAAAACGCCTTCCCAACACCAGATGGAGAAAAACCTGAGTTCGAATCCCTTCGATGAATTAAGCAATTTTTATGAACCTTTATCACAATGTGGCTGAGTTAGTTGGTCTTAAGCGAGGGCTGTATGTTTTTTATTTCTTCTATCTATCTGTTCACCTAACTCTGCGCCAGCCAGCCGATTTTCTCCTGTTTCCCAAAGTAAAAGTGACCCCGAAGGAATTCCAGGATGAAGAGGAAGAATAAAGTAGTTCTGAACAATGGCATGGCCGATGGAATTTCAACATAATTATTTCAAAGGCATTAAATAAATATATTTAAGAATGTAGTGTCCTGTAACCGCACAAAAAGTCCTCCCTTACAGTATAGTGGCTTCACCTCTTGTTACAATCGTTTAAAGAGGTCTGGGATCGAGTTCTGACGTAGATTAGAAGACTTTCTGAAGAATTATTCAATCGGAGCATTAGTTAGCTGATGTCAGATGGCGGGGTAAGGTTTCTCTGCGAATTATGCCAGTTTTTTCAACAGGCACATCATAAAAATCGGCCCGCGAACATATATTTTTACAGAAATAATGCACAACAGCACAATATTATCTAAGTCGCTGATGCTCCTAAAACACAACGACATCCAACTTCATTTCAATGCATTTTAAATGAAATCCTGCTTAACACAGGAAGGTGCTACTTAAAGATTTATATTGCAGCATTGTAGAACGCAACCTATTTTTACGGCAAGATATTCTTTTCTTCTCATGACAGTTCGCGCACATAAAATTAAATCTCATACAAAAAAGGACGGAGGCAAAGAAAGAGAACCATGCTACAGTCTATCCTTTCCAACATCTTTATTCACTGGTCCCTCTTTTTTTTACTAAGATGTTCGGGTATTTACCTCAGGGTTTTTGTAAGCCGATACCAAGGTCACGAAGATGGAGTTGCTCGAATAACACTTTTACTCTCTATTGAACAGTTTCTTACTACAAAGGGAAAGAAACATTCAATACACCCGTGGACTTACAAAGAAACTACGTCACATTCTATCAGGTGACAGCTTCGCAGGGATCACTTCCAGGCCATAAGTCACAAGCGACGTGAGCACCCTAGGAAGTCATTGTCACTGAAGAAACACGAAATTGGCAAGGGAGTTTCTCCAGAGACATAATTTTGTTTTTACAGAGTAAGAACTTCTGCAATTAGTCTTAATTTTGGCTTCTAGCTAAAAAAATAAAGTGTCAAAGACACTTCTATCGCAATATATAAATAGATATATCTGCAAAAAAATTGTACTAAACAATTTTGCTATTTTGGATTCCTGAAATTCAAATTGTTGCTGTCAAAATCGACAATCAGTTTAGATGAAGAATGTGACCTTCTTAAAAAAACAGAGTTCGCTGTAGTTTGGTTATTGCTGCGTTATCCTTTCCTTAAATAAGAATTTCTCAAGAAAAATTAGCTGCTATTCCCCCTGATTCTCGTAGAGAATTTTGTATCTTAAGAACTGCATGAAATAGAACAATATTCTACCATCAGCGTACAGCAGATTAAAAAAACAAATAAACAAGATTCTGCTCAGAGTTCATTATTTCTGTTAAATCGATAGAAAGTTAAAATAGTGAGAAAAGTATTGACAGCCGAATATAACCATTGGCAACTACGCTTGAAGCATCAATCTGTTAAGATTGAAAGTAAACAAATTCGAAGTAGTATCAAGTATTGAGGATTTATAGCAGTTTACAGAGTGGTAGCCAATATTCACAAAAAAAAATCCAGAGAACTCACCTATTATCTACAGAACGAAAAATATCCAGTTCGCAATCTTCGCACAATCTAAGCGATTCGCCAGAAGAAACGAAACCCATCGAAAATTATTCTTCGATAGCATCAAGATATATCGATCCACTGCTCTCTCTTCCTATTCTTCTTGGAGATGAATAACCCGGAATCACTACCGCCCAACATATGCACATAGATACAATGATTTCTTCATAGTGGTGTATTATTGACCCAAGTGAGGCCAATAATAGGGTACCATAATGGCCTCTTAGAAGGAGAGGCATTGCGCACGCGAATGAGTTTTTTTTTTCCCCCTTTGGCTCATCCTGTTCGCTAACGTACTTCATTTAGTCCTCTAAGACTTATTTGTATGCGCTTTGCCAAGACCTTTTACTAATTAATAAGCATTCTCTGCACGAAAGGCAACAATAATTAAATCGGAATTTAATTTGAAAGGCTGAGTGAATTTAATATTGGATGTCTTGTTTATGCTACGGAATAAGATGATGGAAAGATGAGGTCTGTTGTTCATGAGTTACATATTTAATAAGTTGATTTGTTAATAAGAAATAAACCAACTGGTGGATATGCATTAAAAAAAGAGAGTGGTTCGATACACGTTGTTAAGAGTCATGAATCTTGGAGAACACGAGAAAAATTCTTTTGTCTTCAACAGCGCATTATCTTGGCTTCTGTACAAAAGTTAAACTAAGCTATGGCATAAAATTCATTCGTTTTATTGTCGGCCATGCATGAGTTTTATTTTTTCCATAACTAATGTGCAGATCGGAATAAAAAAAGAACACTCATTTCGCGAGTGATTGCATAAGCCAGCTTTTTTGGTATTTTTTAATTTAGACTTTGTGTGTTCGTTCAAGCGAATGGGGGATTTGCTAATCTCTTAAGCCACGACTGCAATTTAAAAATATCTTAATAGGAAGAAACAGAAGTAGATATGAGGTTCTGTCATCGATTTTACATGCGCTGCCGGTACTAGAGTATATACTCTGAACTAGGGGTAATCGTGTAGGTGCAGGGGTTAGGCATATCGGAAATTTGAAGTTTCTTGCACACTACGTCAAAAAAAACCACATTCGGACTGCAGAATAGTTCGTCCTTTTCTCAGGGACAAGTTTTGCTGACCTACTGGTGAGATGGCGAAAATTATCCCTAAATCGAGGATCGATTTAGGGATAATTTCAATCGAATTTAGGGATAGTTTTATCCTCGATTTAGGGATAAAACAGTTACTCGTTTATTTTCCACACAGCTTTTTAAAAATATGGTTAGGGATATAATTTCTGCTGTTAAATGTTATTTCAGCTATATTCGCTTTTATTCCAGCTTTCTATCTCCTCTTTCTGGCTTATAACATGCAGTAAGAAATTAATGTACGTAAAATATATATAATTAATTTATTAATACACCTGCAGATGTGGATACCGCTTGTCGTATGGATTTGGCAGCCTAGACGCCTGTATTATAAGCATAGCTTGTCATAAATATAGTTTTACACGAAATCTGTAATTTTAAGATTATTTTATCAACAGTTCTTAAAAGTAACTCATAAAATACATTTTAAATTCTTTAAAAAAACCCTGATTTTATTCTATATACTAGTCTTATCAGATCGCCCTAAATACACAATTGTTTTCTTAAATTCCAATCATAAATATCGTAAATAAATTTATTGTTTTATGGTCAAAGGAGTTCGTGTTTAATCCATGGACTAAAACATTATTTATAAATTTTATTCATAAATGTAGTTTTAAATATACTACATTAGATTTAAGGTTAGTAGAAGAGTTACTCAGAAACATTCAAATTTCCATCTCCATTCCGTTTTAGGTTTAAATTCAGTTTAAAATGAATAGACGTGGTTTAGTGACCAATTATACTCAAACAACTTAAAACGGAACATTGTCTGTTGTCTGTTTAGTTTCTACTTTCAGCATTAAGTTATTTTTTATTGACTTTATCCAATTAAAAAAAAACATAAGTGATGTGGTTAGGTTTATAACCCTGTTATTGCCACTTTCGATTATGGGATTTGGTTGTGGTCTGTTATGTGTTGGTTTATTAATGGATTGCGATAAATCCCTTTTTTATTATCTTCCCCAGTTTTTATGTCATCCATCGTTCCATGTTAGCTTTATTCCTCAGGTTAAAACGTGCAGCCAGCAAAATTCCCGAGAGAGAAAGTTGTAGATAGTGAATAAAGCTATTAATCTAAGCGGATGTCATACAGTTGTCTTGTCTTTGGGCAACCGTAATGCAAACTCAAGTTACGCTTGATAAATGAACAGTGTGTATGCAAAGATGTTGAATATTAACCGATTTTTTGAGGAACATGATAAAAACAGAATATGATCTGAGGAGAATTAAGTCGTCAGAGTACCAGGGAGAGAGAGAGATGGGCTAAGCGAAAAAGCGGATGTCTAGGATGTCTCAAAGGCAACATTTATCTGTTAGTTTCAAATTAGGGCGTTAGGAAGGTTGGGGGATGGTCACTGACAAGTGAAAGCGTACAAATGCCTCTAAATGGATAGCAGCGTCCTGTGGACCTTCGACAAGTATTACAAGACACAAGAGATGTCTCAAAACCATCATTTTGAGATGGTTTTGAGACACACCTGCCTTTATGTGTGAATACCCATAGATTCATTTCCTTTCCCCACTATACAGAATAATGAAAACCCATAGTGAAATTAAATATTAAATGCTGATCTTGCAGTAATACAAGATCCCGATGTGGAAGTGTTGAAATTTTCTAAAGTATTGTCCGATTTTTGTTGAGACGAGTAGGAAGTTTTATTATATGACTGACATTGATGCATGAGCCACAGGAGCTCTTTATGGAAAGGAGAATCTATGAAGGATCCTTGGAGTTTTTCAGAGATGTTGAGATAAAAAGGAAAGGCTTATATGATGTTTGATAAAAGTTCACACTATTTATTTATTTGTATATATGCACAGAGATTTATTTGTAGACTGTTTTCTAATATTTATATATATATTGTTCTCTTCATTTTGGATTTTATGCACAAAGAGGTTATAAGGATTTTATGTTGATTACATATATACTTTTCATTGTATATAGTGATGAGTGTGTATAATGATAGTTCTGTATACAGTATAGTGATGAAGTATATTTTGTAGACGTGATGGATTCTGTTTATTTATTTGTAAATATTGCATATATGGATGTATTTTGTGATATTTTTCTGTGCATGTGTACATTTTAGTACGAAATTTATTCTCTTTTAGAACTGAGTTTTTAAAGGATGACGAATTGTGACAGCAGAGCATTTATGCATACTGAAGTGTTCGTTTAGATAGTGATGATCCGCCTCCCCGGGCTAGGGGCGGTAACGCACCACATATGCCTGACTTATCAGGCTGGTTGTGTGGTTAAGTGATCAATTCCAAATAGGATGCAATGAAATGTAGCTCTATGTACCTATGAGCTATGCTCAGAAAGCACCATGACAAAAGAGTTTGGAGACGATGATTATTTGTATTAATACCATATATTTCAGCATATTACGCTGTGGAGTTGGCATTCTGCCAACTGTTTGCAAGTATAGGAACTTGGCTAACTTTTTATGGTTAGTTTTTTTTTTTTTTTTTTCAACGTAAACTTCGGGCACACTGTGGGGCCATATTTCGAGACATTCGAAGAGTGCCTCGTACTAAAGCATAAATAATAGAGCATCGATGAATATTAAAGAATCCAGATTTAGCCTTAAAGGGGACTCTTCTTAGACTCTATCTGGCCAGAATGAAGAACATCAAACCAGTCTTGAAGATTTTTGAAACGGGCGTTTTAAGAATCTCATCTTGTGGTGTGAATAGCAAATCGTCCATAGCTCAACCCAGGAACCGTATAGTTTGGGGATCCATTTACAGGGTTCACAGACGAGATCTTTGTGTCCCGTGTGGAACGAATAAAGAAAGTTTCACTTTGTGGATACTGATACTCACATTGAGGTTTATGTGGTCGAAAAATCGTGCATAGTTTGGCCAACACGGTAACTAGATTTGAATCCACAGCGCAAATCGAATACAAAACGATCTTGGTTGCAGCTTCTGACGCTACGCTGATCCGTAGCACGAGGTTCTGGTTGGCTTTACATTAGCATTTCCTTTTATCACTTGCAGCGATTATCATTAGCAGACTTTCTGTTATCAGTACACTGCAAGATATCAGAAAAGAGGAGAGATTCCTAACCACTCCCTGAAGTGGTAACAGCGAGGATTCAAACATGTCTCCTAGGGGCAGAACCCAGATGTAGAAAGAAACTCTTTTTAAGGAAAGCGAGTAACCTGAAAGTTATGATAGCACTATAGTTTCATGGTCTGATTTCGTTGCTCATAATAATGAATGGTGCATTGATTCCAAAGGTGAACTTTTCTAGCCTTAGCATGTTGTAACCTAATTATACGTAGCAGATAATAAATCGAATTGGAAAAATATGCATAAAATCAGAGAAGAATATAATGCTTGAGGACCTACGATTATTAATGGTATCTAGTGATAATTAAATCTCTCTCTCTATGTATGGCCGCTCGATACTGGCACTGTGGGAGTTCCTCCTTGACTAAGAATGCCCTAGAACCTCCAGTGAAGAATCGGAAATGAGAGTTATTAAAAGGACAATGGTTATATAATTCTTGGTTGTAATTAAGTTGTTACAGCCGAATTGGATTGGCTGAGCTTACCCATTGAGAAATCGATTTAAGGTTTCTGTAAAATAGAGCAAGCAGCTCTAAATAAAACTAATGAAACCTACTTTCAAATTGTTTCAACGTTATAAAGAATTAAAAAACTGGCTTCGTTAAGTCTATCCAGAACTTTAAACGTTTCCTGAGATATTCTGAGTGCTTTTTTGAAACATATTTTTCAACATAACCCACGGACATTCTGACATAGTCGGAATTAGCCAGGACTCACTTCAGATGTTCTGTAAATTTAGTTTGATATCTCGAAAGATGGCAGCTGTCTTGTTTCACGAATAGCAAATTGAAAATTTCTGGAAACACGGTCTGAAAACAGCCCGCGTATTAATTTTCCACGAATGGATACAATTTTCTCCATTTCATTTCCTCTATTAGATTGCTTCAGTGCTATTGAATGTGAAAATGCCAGAATATGGCTCAGAAGTAAGTGAAGATGAAGTTTACATTTTTTTAAACCGAGTTGTACGTATTTCAAAACATACCTTCATCAATTGCAATATACTGTGAGGAGGAACTTCATCATTGCTTGACACGTTTGGTAGGATTTTGTCTTATATTCTTCGCCATTTTCAGCAAACGCCCGCTACATGCCAAAAAAGCCTTCTATCTTACAGAATTTTTGCTCAGAAAATGACATACGTAGTCATTCATGGCTGTGGTCACTCGTTCACCAGCCACACAACGTCATTCGTCGAGATCTTTCTTCGATTATGGGAAAAACTGCCGCATCTTTGAATGATCGTGAGAATCGCCATCAGCTGTCAATGTCATATTCCTAGACGTCTGTTGGCGAACACGTATGCAATCTACTTCGTGTGACTATGAATATCTAGGAATTTGTGGTTCCAAATTTAGGCGTCTGATGCCTCGCGAGGCGATTCGCTCTGTTCCATTGCCTCCATAACCTACATGTTACGACGTCTTACGAAGTCTATGAATCTCAGGGGCCAGGTTAGATGGTGGGAGATAAAGACGGAAACGAAAAAATATTTAAAAAAAATGAATGAAAGATGGTGAAGGAGAATAAAAGTGAGATAAGAGATTAAGTATCGAATGAATATACTATTGAAAGAAAAGGGGGAAGAAATGGAAGAAACCTCAAGTAAAATACAGCGAGACATTGCCGATCGATGGCTATAATCCTGAAGATTAGTCCGAAGTCATATAATCACTATTCAGTTAGGCATATTATAAACATATGTATAAATATTATCATTGCAGTACGCTGTATGCATTTGTACTTCTGAATTCGATCATGGATAACGCTCTAAAGTTTTATAAAAAAAAATTCAGCTTCCTGATCCATCCTGTGATAAACAAACATACGAATCTAACTATGTTAGTCACATCCTCCACTGTTTTCCCAATTATAAAAGCAAAAATTCCAAAAAAAAGGAAATAATATTTTTGGCTATTTCTAACAAATACTGGCTATCCTTTTAAAATATTCTAAATTGGTTAAATTATTTTCCTAGAAGCATGCGAAATATCGGGCATAATTATTCATGAACTGTTCATTATAGAAACCTCAGGGGGATTCCAAGGTTATTAAAAACTAATTATAAAGAAATGAATAGAATATTTTCTATACAGCGTTCAACTACAGATAAGCCTGCCTTGTCGCCTGGATAACGAGGCAAAGCTACGTATCAAAATCCAATTAATCATTCTAAAGAGACGTTTGAGAGGACGTCTGTTCCGCAGCAGAGACAGTTTTGTTTCATAAATATATAGAGGAAGAAGAATTTGGGGTGTTAAAAAACTAACGGGAAAAAACCCTTTTTTAAAATGTCTTTTTCTGAGGGAAATGACAGGTAAATAAGCAGAACAAGTCACTGTCTTGCTCTGGAAACAGAATACCGTTGATCGATGTTTATCCTTTGCAAAGAAGAAAAACAGTAGAATTGGCGATTTTTACTGGAGCAGTAAAGATAAAAAAAGGCGAATCTTTCTAGTAAGGAGCTCATCTACATTTATCTATCAGACGAATAAGTTATTTTCGTGGGATAGTTTGTTTTTTCAAACAATTTCCATTGGAACCGATCACTACAAAACACGAATTAGGGCGAAATTTTTAAATTGTTAAAATAAAGAACGAAAATATTAAATGAAATAAACTGCATTTATTTAACTTTATGTATAATTCAGTGATTTTAATAAATGAACTGATGCTAAAACGCATATATGCAGAGGAGTGGTTAGTGACCAGCTACTGAGTACAGTCATTTTTAAAGGCATTAAAAATTCAAATGGGAGTATCGGTGTAGCTCTTCTTGTTTACGATACTGACAAAGCCAGATGCCCAGTTTGTTGTTTCGTCTTTCGCCAAAGAAACTAAAGTTATGAGGTCTCAATTTATCAATTTATTGTGGCTACTGGATGATGTCTTCACGGGGCTTGAACACAGCCTTTTCTCGCACGATATAGAAGGATAGAGATCACAATCACGTACATCCACAAAGATTTAAGTTCTCAGAAAAGCAAATAATCGCATCCAATTCGAGTTTCACGCAAAGAGAATTCCGAACATCACCAGGAATGTTCTGATATCTTTATAAACAATAACGGTATTATATTTGTATCGTAAAGTACGAGTATGGTGACTTAAATTATACATATCTAATGATAAATTAAAATTTCACACTTTGAGAAATATATTTCTGTCCATAATTAGGATTTCGCTTTTAACAAACATGTAATAGTTTCTTTTCTTCTAGCCGCATTTTATACTGCTAATCCCATCACTGGATCACTCTGTTTCGTAGCGCCACGTAAAGATAGTTTTCAGACAAGTCCTCTGATATCTGCACTGGGTTTACCTACATCTGCTAAAGATGGAACAAGAAGAGATGGATCGTTTTTCATGACCTTCTCTCGGGAGAAATCACCCCGCCTGACGCGCGACAGGGCTAGAAAACTGTCGTAGGACATGTAAGATAAAATAGATGTTGGTCTCCCTGGAAACTAATCACAAGGTACGGGTGTCGTATCCCGGCTCGTGAACTGTGTTAAAGCTACGAATTCCCTTCCTTCAGCGTGACTCTGAATTGACAATTATGAATTCCTGAGAATAATGAATGAGAAGTAGTGTAAGCTTTCTTCTCAGGCTTATTCGAGGACTGAGCAACGTAGGCTTGGGGAACGCGATACAACAGTATTTCTTTAAGAAAGATGTAATACCCGTCTAGCCATCATCCATCTATAACAAAGAAACAGAAAGTATTCAGAGTTCCATAATGGATGATTCAGTGATCGATCCGTCTTTGTATGCTTATTCGCGATGATCTTTCACGGGCTTACATTCTTTCTCTTCTCCTCCTCCCCCTTTTGTCGATACATAACCTACACTCGGAAACTCACGATGCTTTGAATAATAGTCAGGTCCGACTCTCTTCTGAGAGAAAGAGACGTCTGCTTACCCACCCACCCATCGACCCACCTGCTTATAATGGAGGCTGGGTATCTCCGAAGCAACACTGACAAGATAACAGGGTAACGTGCCCCTAATAACGGCTGTGGTGGCACGAGGTGACACTTCCTCTAGCATGTTGTCGCAATATGACATCGAGTCTCCGGGGCGAACACTGTTCTGAGTGTACAATGTAGGATACACAGGGAGAGCTGTCTGCGGCTAAAAGGATCATGGTAACAAGCTTGAAGCTCATGAACTACGTGCGTTGTTCCTGCGGACACTGACGATGACTTTTGCATTCCAATGTGTAGCAGGTTGCTGGTTCTGTAGCAGCTTTACTTAGGTGTACCATGTAGGCGCGTGTTTTACATCCAACCCGCAATGAGGTTTACGCGTCGGAAGAGTCAGCTGGCGTCTAAGCCTCCTTTCCTCTGCGTGTGCTGTTTTGCAAAATTAGTGGTAAATATCCATTTTCGACTTTCTCAGCTATTTCGGAATTTATAAGAAAATGAATCGTTAAGTAGATAACGCGCAGACTTGTTATTAATTAACACAAATGAATTTACTGTCTTAAATTTAATTAGAACATCTTTAATTAGATTTCCTATTAAAATTCAGTTACTTGTTGTGATCTAGGCGTTAATTTAATACTAAATCTCTCATATAAAACTTTTAAATTTCGTGTATTTTGTTTATAAACACCTTTTCATGTTGCAGTAAAATCTTTATAGACTGGTAATTAGGGTATCGAAATTTTAAGGGGTGAGAAGATAGACGAAAATGTTACGAAGAATTTCTGAACAAAATGTTCAATTCCCACTATCATAGACAGCAAAAAAGAAACAGTAATTTAATGGGAGTTAGGGTTATTTATGGTCTCATTATAGGGCTGCTTAATATTAATTATGTGGGACAAAAAAAGTCCTTAATTTTAACCGCAGCTCATCAAAAGATGTCATGTTTAAAAAGCAGTAAGGAACCAAAAGGGGGACTTGGTTATCTGATAGCACGTACCTTGAGCCAAGTGGTTAGGTAATTTATTTCATCTCAAAAAAGAAAGAAAATTTCTGCCTAAATTTTCCCACAAATTGAAGTATCCGGCTGGTTTTAATTAGCTCTAAAGCAACCCAAGGTACGGGAGATTAGTGTCTAAAAATTGGTTGTGTTAACCTGTTTGCGAGGTGAGAAACTCGAGAAAATCATGTTCAGCCTAAAACTAGCTAATATACTGTATCCACACCTGACAGGAAATAAGTTCTCTAGTTATCGATTAGATTTGACACGATTTGGAGTAAATAAGTTCCTGAATCATCGATAGTATTTTTCCCAAATCCATTAGCGTATTTTGCAGTTTTTAGAATCAGGACCGTTCCAAACATTGGAATGGCGTTGCATGCAACTATCTGTCGAGAGGTTACTCCCACCACATTAAGGCTTTTGTCCATAATGGCATTTCATCCAACGTAAAGACTTACCACCATCTCAACTGACGGGGAAAAAATTCATCATTTTTAATCCTAGTTTAAAAAAATACAAAGCAACTTGGTTTGTTTACATATTTTGAAAGCTCTCTATTTCGAACAAAGAGTCGTCTAATTTTATAAGTTACCTTCAGCTCAATGTACACCTAGTCCCAGCTGTCCATTCGATGTCTAATTCCAGAAATACTTTTTATACAGCTCACTGTAATTGTTTATTAAGCAAATTCAAAATTCATATTAAGCCATGGTCTTGTGATAAAGATTCAGAAACTGAATCTCTGACGCTTTCAGGTTCGAGTCCGCACTCTACAAATAGAGGGTTCACGCTTTCAGCTAGTGGCCACATTTAAAGAGTGACTACCATCCGCACTGTTTCGTTTAACCAGAGAATCTGAGAAGCTGCGGCTCCATGAGTAGCTGCCTTTATTCTCCTAAGTAGTTTCAACTTAAGGAACACGGCAAAACCTAATCTTCCTCGATAAAGGACCAACTCGATTAGCCATCTGAGCAATCAAGTTTAGGTAACCAATCTTCAGACTTAATATTTTCGCACTACTTTCAACCTTAATTTGTTTGTTTGTTAATTTTTCCGCCAAAATTGGATAATTAACAGTAAAATAATGAAACTACATTCATTATTTTTTATTATATCAAAACCGGGAAATAATATTAAAATTTTAGCGACAGCTGGAGAAAATGCTGCAATTTATGGAGATAAAATTGTGAATAAAATGGGTTACGAAATTTATAAAAGAAGGAGAATTATTAAAGGCGATAGATAATCTGTTCGTATGGCATATTCAAGGTAAAGATTGATTCAGATTTGCGAGCAATGCCTCGAATAGTGAGAAATTCATGTGTAATTAAATGCTTACCTTTTGGGAGTTACTAACTGGTTACGAGAATCGTGTCGTCTTATTAAGATCTAGAAACAAAATGTCAACGTCTGGAATATCAAAATCGCGCATAACCACACTGCTCGACAAAATTAACAGAACACGTAGAAAGCGTGGTGTAACTCGTGCAGCTTGCGATGAAGCAGGACAAAATTTGGTATGGTGTTGTACCATAGAATAGCAATGAAATGAGGGGACAGCGCGAAACTTCGGACAGGTTATAAAGGGACATTTATAGGGGTATAAGAATATATACCCCTATAAATACAAATGTCCTTATACAAATGTCTAAGAATTGTATAAGAATTACCAAAAAGGCTACATTACAGAAGTCGACACAAGATGCTCGAAAATATGGTCAAGACATCAGCACGGCGTATGATCCCATCCATCGGCTAAACAGGCCTGACAGCGGTGCTCGATATAAGAATATCTATAAGATTCTGTGGCAAAAAATCCAATTCTTCCACCAGCGAAGCTCACCAAATGACTGAGGAGTTGTCTGTCGGCGTGCAATGTGACGCCCAAAGACGTCCCACACATGTTCCATGGGAATTTAGTCTGATGATCGTGCTGATTACGGCACTCAGTTTCAAGATATTCCTCCATCACTTGAACTCTATTTGCAGTGACATTGTCGTGCATAAAAAGAAAATCTGGGCCAACCGCACCCATAAACAGACGCATATAGGGATCTGGGATCTGTTGTCGATACCTCTATCAAAAACATGGAGAAGTGCGGCCGGTGATCATTATTCCAACCCACACGAGAACACCGCCCCCCACTGTAAGTGTCCGATGTTGGAGGGATGGTACCGTATTCCTCGTTATCTCCAGAACATCTAGAATCTGTTTGTAGACTAAAACAGACTGACTCCTGTTTTATGAACAGTATTCGGCGACACTGTTCACAATAAAATATTCATTTTGTCGAACGGCGTAGTTATTCTTCTAGGTAGTTTCGAGTTAAGGAACACAGAAAAATCTAAAGCAGAACCAAATTAGAGACGCGCATCCATACGCGTCTCTATTAAAGGAATTTTACAATACGATATTGTTCCTTCGCAACAAATAGTTAACCTTCAAGCTTTGCATCACAGTAATACGTCCCCCTTCCAACACACACAAATTAGCTAAGGATTGTTGTTACTAATTCGCTTCAAACGTAACATCAAGATATTTATGAAGCTGATAAGCATATTTATAATATAATAAATAAAAGGCTAGAATCTCGCAAAACCCTTCCCTCTAATAATGTTTAGTATTGCTCTTAACAATATCCAGCCAAACTCTACAATCCCGTGATATCAATACTGCTTGGCCGCTTTATCAAGACCATGGAGATTTTGGCTACATGCAGCAGTCTACGCAAAAATAATGCAAATCTAATAGTTCACTTGATGCTGCCTGACGTGTACAGAAAAGCCTTCTAAAGCCAACTGGCCCGAAACTTGTTCTTGGTAACTCAGTAAATCAATGACTAACCGATATGCATAAAAATATCTTGCGAGCAGAGTCTAATCGTACTTTAATCTTGTCGCTTGAGGATTTCAGATCTTCGTTGATAATGTAATCTTGACAAAAAGAGCTATTTCCACATTCTGTTATTAGTTTTTCCAGTTTTCAGATAGTCAAATAATTAGACTGATACTAAAATAAGCTGTGATTGGGGATTCCTAAATCTAATGCGCAGCAGTCTTCTTCTGAATTCAACAAATATGAGTGGCAGTTTATTTTCAAATGTACGCCACCAAGAATGCGCTGATAAAATCCAAAATCTGTTTTCTGTCCCTCAAAATCGTAACCACATGCAGTCTGAAATAGTGGATCAGCAATATATAAGAAGGCTCATCATTTCCAATCGTCTACCATATTTAATACTAATGTTTGACTTCTGATCGAAGATTTCTTCACGGTTCCTTGGAACTCAACAACCAATTTGATTGGACAAGCAACCCTTCCTCTTATTAAGTAACGTTATTATTTTTTTTTAAATTATAGCCCTCCAGTAAGATTTCCCGAAGCAGAGTGTTTACATCGAAAGTGACCCGTGGCTCCTTTGTCAGTGGGTAATTTAGTAATCGACCATTGTACAAATTAACCCCATAATCTTGTTTCTCTTATTAGGAAAAGTTTTCAACCCTCACCGAAATATGTTCGACCGTTATTTAGCCTACTAACATCCAGATATAGTTGAATAATAATTATATTTTATCCACGTGCGCTTTCTTTTTTTGGCGTTACTTATAAATGCATCGACTTCGGTACAGACCTTTATTTCTTTATGTATTTTATTTGTTTTTGCAATTAAAACAAAAAAAAGATATTTCACTACACAGCTGCTGTCAACAACCCTTGAGGCAAGGTATTACGGAGAACACTACCACCCGTTGAACTTAATTTTTTAGTATTTCTGTGCCGCAGATGCAATACCTCAAGTTTGGTAGCGTCCATTTTTCAACCCATACTTGCAATCAGTCCAAATCCTTTCTAACAAAGCACAGCGTGATTTCTGATGGTTAACGCTCCCTCCCAACCTTTAAGTGGTCAGCAGTATTTGACAGATTTCTCTGTATTCCCTCAACAATATTATTTAAGAAGATAAGACCAAGCGAAGCAAGAGCACTGATCCCTAAGGGACTCACTTGCTATTTCATTTCGCCCTGAAGAGTACCCATTAATGACCACCCTCTGTTTCCTCTCGTTCAGCCAACCACAAAACCACCGATGAATCTTTTCTGCCGACCGGGCTAGCCGGGTGGGTAAATTGCCTGCTTGGCAACCCAAAGGTAGCGGGATTCGAACCCGCTACCTTTGGGTTGCCAGAGTAGAAAATGAAAAAAACTTTGGAGTGCAGTATAGCCACAGAAGCCGATGCGCCAACAACTAACAAAAAAAAAAAAAAAAAAAAACCTTTCCTGTTATCCTGACTTGCTGTAATTTCTACAACGCCCTCTCATTACGACCTGTATCAAAAGACTTACTAAAATCCAAATTTGTTTCTCGTGTCCAACTGCTTTATGACCTCGTCATAGTAACATAGCAGATCAATCAGCCAAGATTTTCTCTTCAAAAATCCATGCTAAGATCCATTTAGGCTGATGCTCTCTCGAGATGGTGTTACGTTGTGTCTTAACCACAGACTCTTTAATCTTACCAAAGCAATCAAATTATCCAAGTTTAACTCATTACCTCATCAAAAAGCCATATATCAAGATCATTATTTGTGCCGCATATCCTCATGATTTATAATTGATAACATACAAATTTTTGGTACCAAAGCTATAGAAAATAAAATATTTTCCTGGTTTCACAGAATATATTCTACATCACAAACATTCTTGAGAAACGAAATATCGAAGTTCTGATGTGACCACTGAAAAAAATCTTTGTAAGCGTAAATTGTGCGAACTTTTTTTTATTTTTGGTTAGGATATTTAAGAAAGGTTGATTATGTTTAAAAATCCTTTCCGAACTTTAACAACCCTACTTGCATTCTTGTGTACAGATGGAAATTCTACCGTCAAGGATTAAATACTTCGGCCTTTAACAGCGAGAGCAGAAACTGGAATTGACAATTCGAAGAAATATGTAGCAGGAGTTGGAAAAATATTAGAAAGGGAAATACGGCTGTAGTCTGCGGCAAAATTTCATACATAAGCAATGTCTGGTATGTTCAATTTTCGATCAATTTGCACTCCAACGGAATTCGGATTCTTTGCTTCGCCAAGTTCCTTCTACAAAAAAAGGGATGGGGGGGAAACATCAAATTCTTAAGCCAACAATATTGCATCATGTATAAAGATAGCTGTTTATATACAGTGGTGTCGTTATGGAATTGGGAGAAAAACTATTGAAAGAACAGGAATAACTCTCTTTCTCTGATGTACGCACAAAATTTAAATGCAATCAATTCAGCCGCATAACTGGCTTTATTTACTCAATGATGTTGAGGGCAGTTAGGAAGCTTCATTGCGTGATAGTTATTTCCTTGAGATGCAGAGCAGTACTGAACACGTATAGTAAAAGGCTCAGCATCTTGACCAGCTGGATTGGCATGGCTGAAAACCGGAAGCCAGTTGGAGTTCTGAACATTAAAATTATCAAGGAATATTACTTCACTATTAGGAAAGTTTGATAAGAGAAATTCAAGTTACAAAGAGAGGAAGTCAAAGTTGGGAGAACGATACAGGCAATTTGAATTTGACAGAATGGGGCAGAGAGAAATTTTAAGCTAGATAAGATCGAAAAGAGGAGATTCAAATTTACCAAGGCTCTGGCAGGGAATATCAGTACGGTGGACAATCTAGCGACTGGCTTGCGAATACCGTTTGAAAGCTGTACCCTCGAAACCTTTTATAATCTAAAAAGACATTAGTCATACTGCATGATGTATAATAATAACGTTGTTCTCATTATTTCAGATTATCTATATATTTAATACGGAAGCCGTTTCCTTTACTCCGTCAGTTTGAACAATAGGCTTAACCGATCGGGCTGGAAGTGGTCTCAAATTGAAGATATTTCTTCCTAGGTGTGCACAAAGTTGTTAAATTTTAAAAATTCCGATTAGTTTTATTTTACGGAACGGGCCATTTTTGTATTCAAAACGAGTACAAAACTGGCCCGAGTTTTTCTGATTAACAATTTGCACGTTCGCACAATCGTGTCCTTTGTTCTGAAAAAAATATATAATAAAACTCTTCTACCAATTGCGAAATTCTCTACTAGCGCTACCTAGCTTAAAAGAAAGAATAGTTTTATTTTACAGAAATAAGAAAGGATGGGACACGTAATGGCTTACTTGCTCACGACCAAACACGCACTATAGTTATTATTATTATTAGCCATATGGTGCAAGGAAGCCTGAGGCTTTGCTGCACCAGCCAAAAAAAAAAAATTCTGAGTTAAGCCTGAGAGAAATAGAAGGGAATCGCCAAGAAAGAGAAGAATGGTTATATATAGCTCCATTTCTTTAGGACAGCTAGAGAAACTTAGGGCAGCAATAAGCGACATTTATAGGAGTTGTATAAGAATTACCATAAAGGTCATATTACAAAAGTCGATAGAAGGCGCTCGAAAATATGGTCACGACATCAGCACGGCGTATGATTCCCTTCAATGGCTAAATAGGCCTGACAACGGTGAACCATGCTCGATACAACGGTATCTATAAGATTATCTGCAAAAATTCCATTCTTCACACAAGCGCAGACCTTAGCTCACTAAGTGACTTAGGTATTGACTGTTGTCGTGCAATTCGATGTGAAGGGTGTTTCATACATATTACATCGGCTTTAAGCCTGAGAATCGTGCTGTCCACGGCAGTCGTTGGATATCTTCAGTTTCAAAGTACTATATTCCTCCACCACTTTGGCTCTATGTGCAGTCGCGTTGTCGTGCATGATAAAATCTGGCCAACAGATCCTCGACATAGCGGTCGAGGATCTGTTGTCGATAACTTTGCGCATTTACAGTATCCCAATGAAAAGGGGTGCTGCAGTTGATCATTATTCCGCCCCACACCAGAAAAACGCCTCCAGCGTAAGTGTCATTTTTTCTGATGTCAGAGGGATGGTACCTCATTCTTCGTTTTCTTCAGGGGTTAATAGCGTCTAGAATCCGTTTGTAGGCTAAAATGTGAGTTGTACCCCATTTGTCAGGGCTTTAAGTCAAATGATCATGGCACTGGTTTCGACGGTGTTTTGGATTTAATGGGATACAGATTCGTATATCCACTTGAATTGTCTTCTTCATATAGTCCGGTTGGAAATTTTTCACCTGTGGCCTCAAAAGACAGTTGATGACAGGAAATCATAGGGTTCCGTCTTGCTAGAACGACATAGCGGTGTGTTCTTGTTGAAGTAGCCCTCGGGCGACCTTGGTCAGCTCTTCATGTAATGGTTCCCCCTCTTCTGAAACTGCTTCATTATACTGAGACGATACTGCGTGACACATTAAGCCAACGTGCCACATCCATCTGCTACAGCCCGGCTTCAAGCGTCCAACGGTTCATCATCTCAAAGAATCATCAAACAACGATGACTATCCTGAGTACTGGAGATGTGGCAATCCCACTGAGTAAGCCAAAAAACCGGGAAGGAAGGGATGTGATCACAACCTGTGTTTAAATAGGCATGAATAATTTGCATAATGTGCGGCTCTGCAAGGTGGGGACTCGATTTATATTGGATACTTGGAATTCTTTTTTTTTTTTTTTTTTTTTTTTTTTTTTGGTAGTTGTTGGCGCATAGGCTTCTGTGGCCATAATGCACCTCTCAAGGTTTTTGCAGTACTTTGATCCAAGCCCGAGGCGGGAATCGAACCCGCGACCTTTGGGTTGCCAGGCAGGCACTTTACCCACCCGGCTAGCCCGGTCGGCTACTTGGAATTCGTATGCAGGATGACTATTAACATCATATTCGACACTGTTCATAATAAAATATTCATGAAAAATCTTTTTTTTTTCTGTTAATTTTGTCGAGCAATGTAATTGCATTATCATTATTTCCTCTTGCGTTGAAAGGTCGGATAGACCCTTTCTGCAGATTGAAATAGACGTCGTTTCGAATTTTAATAAAAGGAAAAAAACCACCTGAAAACCTTTCCTTTGAATATTATGACTCCACATTTATTTATTCTTCCGTTAGAGGTTCTCTTTGGAGTTGAAACACCGTGATTTTAACTTCTGCTGATAACTTTGTATTCTAGCTTTACAGTTGAATTAATGAAAATATTTAATGAATTAAATTTACATACATTCAAAATTCTACTTATTGAAATTGAGTTGAAATCATTGTCATAAAAACAAAAGCTTGAAGTTCCAATGTGCCAGAAAAGTTGAACATGCTTTTTTTCCACTTTAAAAGTCGACTCCTTTTAATTTTCATCTGAATTTAGGACTTCCAAAGCCATTTATTCTTTGTTATGTCTGTTTAGATTTTGCATAATTCGGCTAAAATTTCTTTACTTTTATCGAAACTTTCAAGGCTTCCCTTTCAATCCCCCTCCCACTTTCATCTAAACCAACTCGGGATTTTTCATCCAACAAAACAAGCCAATGGATCAAACAATATGCTGGCAACTGGTCGCCCTGTCTTAGTGCAATTGCAAAACTGTTATACCGTGAGGTATGTCGACATGTAGGAGGCCGAAGGGCAAGGGGGTTCGACAGTTAGTTTGGTATCATTGTTGAAGAGCGCAGGAAGCAACTGAAGAATTTGGCAGAGGAGACCCAAATATTGTCTCGCCTGTTCCTTTCTGCAAATAGAAACATACGATGCTGAACATCACCAATATTTATTGCCGTTCATATTAATTAGGATAAGAAAACACTTTCTGTTTCGGAATACCTGAAGAAAGGAAAATTATGAGGAAATAAGAATGTGTCCAGTTGACTCTTTTTGCTTCAAAATAGCAAAAGGATTTCAGATACTTACGATCTATGTCCAGTTCTAAAAAAATATATACAATAAAGCAAAATATACAAAACTTAACACAAATTATAACGCTACCGAGCTGCAGAGGCCAAAGTGGAAACCTCTGTAGCATCGGTTACGATTCTATGTAGTATTTTGGTATTTTACATTTTAGTATTTTAAAATGAGCAAATGCTTTTAAGAAACACAGCAAAAGGTGCATGAATTCGGCGAGATGATGCTGAATAACAAACTTATTTTATATTTCAGAAGAAATTAATGCTGTCTCTTATAATATTGACAAACAAATTTTCTGGAGGAACATAGTAATTCGAAATGTGCCGTGTTGTTTTTAAATAGACCATGGAGTTGATCAGTCCTCTTTATAAAAGAGTTGATACAAGAAAAATCTCTCCCAAAAATATTTCCCAAACTGGCCTTCTGCTTTAAGTTATTTTTAATTCGTTATTGATGAATTTACAATTCGGCAATTCCGTTAAAATATTATCCTCGGAGCATTGAGTTAATACCTTCTAGTTTAGAAATGCGTCTCGAAGGAACAAAACGTGCAAGGTAGTCGTCGACTATATGAACATTAAATCTCTAAAGGTTACTTAAAGAATTCTGTTCGCTATTTTATGGAACTAGAATGAGCACTGCGGGCATTCGTAGAGACTTTTAAAGGCAACCAGGGGGATTTAGCCGCCCTCAGGTAGAACTAGATGTTTTTTTTTTTTGTTTTTTTTTCTGAATTTGTTCCTTTTTGTGCAACTCGTGAAGGGAGAGCAGATGAAAGTATTACTTCGAAGGAAGAAAGTTGAATTATAGCTTTGTCTTTCCTGGATATTACCTTAATCTGCTCACGGTTCAGAAGACAATTACGGTTCTTAAGTTGGATTTCCAGGTGAGAAACAGAGTTAGGCTTATGTTCCCAAACGATATCTCCCATACCTGTTTTTGTTTGAAACGGAAATGCATACTCTGATTGGTTTAAGATGTTAAATTGTAAAGAGATGACATCTGAAAAGTGTTGTGGCGACTGTCTCACCACTATTAAAAACAAAAATAATAACATTAAATAAACGAAGCGTGGTCTTTTCACAAAAAGTAGCAAACCCAGAATAAAAACACCTGTTTATACCTGAAAGCGCGCAGGAACTACATCGATATTGACTGATTGTCACAGTTCAGCAGGATTTCCTTGAGATTTCATCGGACATTCAAAACTGGGAATTTTATGAGATGACTGAATGTTGTTGTTTATTTGTTGTAGGCGCATCAACGTCTTGGACCATATTACGCCGTATATGTTATGTTTGTAAATTGCGTTATTGTTCTATGCCCAATTTTCCTGTTTTGTTGGTGAAAAACCCAAGTTTTTGGGAGAATAACTCATCCACGTTGTAAAATTCCTCGCGTCATCGAGAGGATTCGAATTCAGGTCTTTTCCACCAACTGTGCTACCCACCAGGGCTAAAGATGACTCATTCATTAATCCTGATGTTTTATTAGCAATATTAGTGGAGTGGATGTGGTATTTCATTGGAGGCTACAGGCGAAGGATTCTGCATCATGAAAGGTAGGATATAGTAGGTAAATTGCTACAGCCATTCGGAATTTGTCTATACTTGAGAACGGCTAATTCAATTTCTCTTGAAATAACTTCAATAAGTTCATTCCCAGTCCTTTTCAAGCAGACGGCTGGTGATAAAGCTACTATCTATCTATGAGAGCCTTATAAAAACGTTGATTGTGAAGAAGTTAAGTCATATACATTCTCATAAGCATAAAAAAGGTAGCAAAAATGGCTGTGCGGATTGAATATTAATTTTTCTGCCTGTTATTTGATCTAACAGTTTGTGTTTCGAGAAGACTCCCTAAAAATGAATGATTGATATTTACATATACAGACTGCACTTCAGCAAGCAGTACACTGGTTTGAAAACTGCCTTCTAAACAGTGTGGTTTGAACCAGGAATTGTTCTGGACTTTTTCTCACAATGTGGTTGAGTTACTAGGGTTTGGGTGAGAGTTACAGGCTGTTTTCTTCCAGATACTCAGGTTTTTCATCCAGAGAAACAAGAAAAGCTGATCCTAGAATATATGGAACTTGAAGATGCTCTCATACTCTTAAGATTTTGGCCAATCAACTGCTTTTTTCCTTAATGGAAAAGTTGCTCCCGTCCCAAATAGTTAATTAACTTTCGTTCTGTTGTTCTAGGATTTTTTTAGTATGTCATATGTTAATCTCGCAGATCAATGACTCTAAATTTCACGGGACAGCTCGGGAAATGTGCAATCCGTATGCTCAAATGATTTATTTCGAATAATTTATATTCAGTCTAAAAATAGAGCAATGTAATTTATATTTACAACTCTTTTCTTCGTGAAAATACTGTTTCACATTAAGTGTTACCAGCACTATAAACAGTCCAATGTATCTAAACAAACGAATACTCCAGATAATGATGCTTCTTCTATCATTTTAATAAAAGTCTTGTCGTCGGGAACAGAAGCATCATCAGGGTGGAAGATATGCATCGAGTTTGCGGGAGAGTTCACTAAGTTTAAATTAGGCTGGCAGGAATCAGAATGATAGAATACATCAGACGACAGATACATAAGATCACGTGACCACCAAACTGTTTCTTTATGCTGATGACGCAGCTCCTCTTTTCAAACCTCAACATCAAATATCGTGGGTGGTGAGTAAGTGAAGCGATTCGCGGGACCTGACAAATGAGTTTTCGGCAGCTAGACGCTCAAGTCACAAATAAGATTACACCACAAAGAAATTCGAATGCTTAGAAATGTTTCAAAGCATTTTCACCGGGATATAAAGAGCGGATGGTCTTAAGAAACAAAAGTTTATTGTAGTTTTTATAAGTAACTTTATAAATCTGGTACTCTGAACTATTTCAGTACAATAAATATAAAATTATTGCCAGAATAATTTCGCTATAGATTGTCAACAGCAGTGTCCCTAAACTAGTGGAAGTTGTTCTCGTGCTTTCCTTTCTGGGGAAGATGTTTGCTATACAAACATCCTCCCTGGAAAAACACCACTTCTTTTTTTGTAGTGGTAACATTTATGCAGAATTACAAAATCATAAAAAAGGCGCACGTTAAGAGAATATTTTTTATAACTTAAGCAAGAATTTTTGAAGTTAATACTCTTCACTATCCATGCGCTTTTTAAAAGATATCTTAGAACACATTTTAAAAAAAAAATCCATTTCTTTCTCGTTGAACTATGGATATACTTTGTTTGAATAGTTTTAACAGACTCCTTTTGGACTATCATTGTGGTTAAAATGCATTAACTATGCTCTAACCACGCCTTTCTTTCCTAAACTTGGTTAGGGTGCTAGAAAATGTTATTTACATCCCAATATATTAGAAATGAAATGTATAATGCATGTGTTTGTTTAGTGATAAGATAACATCAAAAGAAAAGCCTACGCTACGCTTTAAATATTTATTTTTTTCCAGATATAAAAAAGAGAAAAGTAACTTTTCGCTGGCAGAAAGCAAGGGTCTATTGTTCCTGACAAGACACCGAACAAAGAATTTTTATTTCATTTCTGTCTCGGTCCTGTTGTATATTTAATATTACCAGACAGAGAAAAATCGAGCTACCATACGTAGCTTAAGGTTAGAAGAGCTTTCCTTCTTCCATAATGTACAGCACTACATACATCTTATTCTACCATTCAATTTAGACTCGCTGCAGCCCGTGGAATCATCTTATATTAGCATGCTGCTGTGTAAAGAAAGCTGTTATGTTTAAGCAACATCCAATAATTCTTTATGACTTTCGACTTACTGAAATTTAAGAATTGCATATCCTGCTTATTCATTCATCATTTTAAATACTGTAATTAGAGTGGAATTTACGTACGGTTTCTCTTTCTCAGATACACATCCATTTTAGATATAATTATCTTCCTGGCCCCGGTCTGGGTGTAATACAAGCCAAAGAAACTCGGTAACTAGAATATTGATTCTAGTATTCTGTTTCAGTTTAACCTTTAAGTGAGCTGTTGGCTCCAGAAAAATAATGTACAACATAGCCAAGTGGAGAGTCGCTTTTTTCGATATACAGTTAAATATATGTTTTTCTATAAATGTTTATTTTACCTTTGATCGATTTTATTAAATAATATAGCTGTAATGATAATAAATATGTTATTCATGCTTTTTTATTGAATTTTGCAAGATGACAGTTGTCCGGAATTCAACGCAATTATATTCTATCTTGCTGATCGATTAAAGAAGGTATTCTGATATCCGCATGCCTTGTGCTGCAGGAAACATCAGTGCAACCTCACCAAAGATGTCATCATTCGTGTGGCTGGAATATCATTACCAGCAGTAATGGAGTTTACCTATGTATCGACGCATGCAGTGTCTACTGTGGGGCAAAGCTAACAACAATAAGTCCGACCGAAAAAAAGATACTCCATGACTGAGAGAACATGTCTGGCCAGCCATGCATAAAAATCGGGGGGCATCATTTCAGAAAAACCTTCAGTTCTTAGAATAAATATGTTTTGATGTTTTTTGTAGTAGCATGAATATATTGAGCACTCCCGCATATATTGAGCATTTTTATATAGTCGAATATCTCGAACTGTGGTGGGGTGGTAGAGTTTTCTTCCGGATACTCTTGTTTTTATTGCCAAAAAATAAAAAAAAAACTTTGAAACACATTGAGTAGACATTTTTGAAGCTCGATATTACTTTGTTGTCATGTTGAGTCATCAAATTTTCTTTTTCTATTTGTTTTTCTTTTTCTTATTCCAGCTATGAACTCCTTATTTCATTTGAAATCAGTCGACATCGATATGAACACAATTTATTTTCTCATCCTGTCATCTGTGACAAACGACTCCTGAGGGATCAAAGATGTATTACTATCCGACACACGATACAACTTTCAACAACCAATTACGGAATGATGCTTCTCATCAGGGTATACACATAGAGAAAACCAAACAGCAATGTTCCCATGGAATTCAGCTGGACTAGACAGCGATGAACGTCAGCATTGTAACATTCTCGCGAAGTATTAAATGAAAAAGAAAATATATATTCTTGGTACAATAATCTGATGCTATACAACGGATACGAAACACCTTACATTCCGGTAAAATTATTTTGTAAAACTAAGTTTTAGTTGTTGCCAACTTTTTACCATTTTTTTCTACAGAAGACCTTCCAACCAATCCATACTTATTTCCCCCGGTAGATGCATTTTAAAGGATTAAAAGTTGGAATCTTATTTCCAACTTCTTCGCCATGAAGATTTATGTTACACGCATTAAATCAATAGCTTCTCCGTATTTTCCGCTGAGCTAGACTTGTAAATTTTAGGTTCGCCTGCCCACCAACTTTTCGCAGGTGCTAAATTCAGAACGTCATACATATTTGTAATACACTGTAGGAGAGAGAGAGAAAGGAAGTTGAAAGAAGAGCTGACCAAGCAAAGAACGTTGGGACACGCTTGAGGTAATGGTAGAAAAAGCTCTGCAATTTTGCCATCGTGGTGAATAATAATTCCGATTGCTGTCAGAGGCGAAATTCGAAACTATGTTAGTGTGTAAGGCAATGCGAAAAGTTTTTAAAGTTGGGGTGTAACTGGGGGAAAGAAATGAACGACTGAAAGGAAAAGGGGGGAGTTGTTTAGAAGACCTAACAGAAGTTCTTAACCACTGAAGTGTCGATGATGATGGGACTTAATAGGAAATAATGTCAAAAAAAAAAGATAAACAAATTGTAGAACACACGTAATCGATCGCTATAGGTGGACTTCTTTATTTTCCAAAACGAGGGGAAGTCGTAGTCCAATTCTTTTAGCTCCTCACCACTGACAACTGCGATGTTCATTTTGTTTTTCTTTTGGAGATGATACAGCGAATGTCGAGCAAGTGACTTGTCGGGCAAATGAGTGTCATCTAAGTGATTGGATACTATAAAGCATGCCACGGGACACTTCACTGATTGGTATTTTGCAAAGATAAAGAAAAAAAGCTAATTACAGTTGACCAGACCGGCAATAAAATAGATGCTTTACCATCGTAATAGAAATGAAGGGAAAAACGATTTTGTTAAATACTGGCCTTTCTCCAGACATTTTATTGATTATCACTTTCACTCCTTCAATTGCTATTTCGTCTTTAAATCCGCTTGAATAGTTTCTTCTACAACTAATTGGTTCTTTTAATAAAAGCACTTCTTAATGAGTTGTTAACAGATATAATATTCCAAGAAAAACGTATTACTCTCCTTTTGTTTGTAAATTCTTCTGTTAGCAAATATAAGGCACGTGAAAAAAAAGCTACTTCCTTACTATCCCCATCCCAACCCCTCCTACTTTTATTGCAAGATACCCTTTTCGATGAGGCTTAGTTTTGTGAAGAATGTCTCTGCATTTTGATTATTTTGGGGGAGATAAATTACCACTCCATGCCACTGTTTTTAACATATCGCGCCTATAAAAAATCTAATTACGCTAATTGCTTCGTTCTCTTATCTCGTTTCAGAGGTTTTGCTTTTTTTTCCATTTCTGTTCATGGTGAAAGCAGGTTTTGCAATTAGAACTTAAATCATAGTGCCTGAAACTTTAAATATTTCTTGCAAGGTTTAATTTGGGTTTGGAAACAATAAAATTTTATGATAAGTAAAGCATAGCTATCTGGGAAATTTGTTTTTACCAAATGTAAGTCGAATCTTCTTTGGCGTATTTGTGGTGGAAGTCGTTACTAGTTGATGAATTAAACATGGAGTGGTAATTGCGCTTCGGGCTGCCATAATTAAGGTTTATAAATTAACGTACAGATTCCGGGCATAGATATCGCACTACATATGCCGATCTCGAAACACCCATCTATTTATCGGCACTAGTAATTAAATTCAACGCCAACCTGGAAATGTCCCTTTGTAAACTTAAGATATTTCCATTACGTCCTTCAGACAAACTACAAAGCACCTAACTGACTTACAATTCTTCTTCGGGGAATTTTGCGTGACTTTAACAATCGCCCTTTGGTAATTTCCTTGCCCCTTTACACGTTATATTTCTTGATTAAATGTTTGAGAAGGAAACGTAAAGCTTACAGTGCTCGTGCAAGAGGATTAGAATTCTTATAAAGATGTTAAGACTTTGGGAGAACATTGCGAATGGATTGTATGCTGTTTCTGCAAAGTAGTGAACGTATATTTTACGAGTAAATAATTATAGTTGGAAATGTTTATGAAGCAACAAAGCAGCAGCCAACAGAATTAAGAGTGTTGAAAAGTCTAAGAAAGGTCATTAATGTTTGCCTTACTGAAGTGTGACTTATTTGACTTTTGTGGCGAAGAAGAAGCCGTTGCACTTTAAAATTAGCATAGAATAAAAATAACTACGCTTTAAAGTTAGTAACTGGTGGCTTCTTTTTAATTATAAACCAGTTATCTAATGTGAACAAGGTTTCCAGATATTTTCACTGTAATCGGAGAAAGTGGAACGTTTTGTGAAAAAAACTAACTCTGTTTCTCTACTATCTGTTGATTTATTTTAATAGAATTCCACACTTGTCCCTTTTCAGAAACTCATCCTTGTATTTTTCCCAATATAGCCGGACGTGATCCTGTTAAAGTTCCTG
This sequence comes from Mastigoproctus giganteus, assembly GCF_048544385.1. Classification (NCBI taxonomy): domain Eukaryota; kingdom Metazoa; phylum Arthropoda; class Arachnida; order Uropygi; family Thelyphonidae; genus Mastigoproctus; species Mastigoproctus giganteus. Next base: position 72,372,210 of record NC_143577.1, read on the forward strand.
TGATGGTTTTTATCCATGGTGAGTCTTACGAATGGAATGCGGGAAATCCATACGATGGCAGTATATTAGCAAGTTTTGGAAATGTGGTGGTTGTTACGATAAACTACAGATTGGGAATTTTAGGTAAGTGCCTATAAAATTTTAGAATTGGAGATTTGTAGACCTCTTTTCAGCCAAACTCAAAACATTTTTGAATTCGTACATCTGTAGATCTCAACATGTGGCATAGTGGCTCAAAATTTAATACAAAAAATGGGATGACCATTTTTATTATATCATGGATATATTAATTTTGGATCGCCTCTTGTCTTGTATGCTTATCCTGGAATATAAAGAGAATTTTATTTATTTAATTATCAAAAATTAATCCTTAGGACTTAACTGATAGTTAGCAAACCTCTGGCTAAATGTGACTAAATGGGCATATATGTGGCAGCCCCAATTCCCATATATCTCTTTAAGATACTGCAACATTGTAGGTTGCTGTTGGTTGGATGAGTTCAAGAATTAATTCATGGATATAATGCTAATATCGACATCCATGAAAGCACAGATTTTGTACTCAAAATTACTATCAATCCCGTGTACGGTTCAGTCGGTTTTTCTATTCTAGACTTACAGCCTCCTCTTTGATAACATTAATATATAAAGTGTCTCACGAGCGGATTTACACTCTCTAGAGTCTTTATTCCTAGCAGGATTTCGTCTCAAACAGGAAACCTTTTAACCTTCGCCACAGACTAGTAACTCAACTCAGCAAAACCTAAAAGATTTAAAAAAATGGGTTAACAAAATATAATTTACAGGGCATCACTCTCGGGGATTTTAAGATTTTAAAATTGCAAGAAGTCTTTGCACAAAACTTTTTTTGATGGAACTATTTTCTGACACAAGACCTCCGGAAATAAACATGGTAGCAACCCTCTATTCTCTGTAGTACTGGTTAACTTTAGACAGAATATAATCTTATCTAACAGACCTTCTGTTTAAAATTCTGTTTAGCACAACTCTACCAAAGGCTTTTTTTCTCTCAAGAAATCTATGGCTAGTCCATTACTTTCCCGAAACATTTTTTTTTATCACCAAAATCCCTTGGCTGTCTGAGCTGTACGCACAGTTCCAAAACCCTTTTAGTCAGCTGTGAGTAAGGAGTTTTATTTAGAACATTGAATTCTAAGAACAAGAATAACTTGTTTCTAACACCATGATGTGCCTTACATTTTCAAAGTTTCTTATTTATCTGGTGAAACTCATGTAAACTTGGTTTGCGAAACAGAAGGTGGGGGATGAAAGCATGCTACACACAACCCCCTCCCTTTCTTGCTTGCACACGTAACAAACAAAGACAGTTATCTGTTCCTTCGTGCGACAGCTTCTGCGTCTTCAGTTAGAGAAATATACTTAAACATCTATATGTTGCATCGGACTGCAACAGGTTCCCAAGATGAGCTGTCCATTTCAATTCATGTTTGTACGAGTTGAAGGATTTACTACATGATTGATTCAAAATCACTTTTGTATTTGTTCAAAAAAACAATTTACAGAACGTGTTTACTTCTACTCCGCTGAATGAAACGTTTTTCATGCTTCCAACAGTCTATCCTTATCAAACCTAAAGAAGCAGCTAACCTATCAAACTTGAAGAAGCAGCTATCCTTATCAAACTTGAAGAAGCAGCACCTCAAGGAGACTACACGATTACATTTGTGTCTGAATAGTTCTCTGAATTTGAATATTAATTTTTAACATTCAAGTTCGTCATCTCAATAACACTGTGAGCAATTGTATTCATCCTAAAATTTCAACAGAATAAAATGGTTATCGATTGCAATCGATATTGCACCCGATTTTGTCTTCATACAATGAAACCTGAACGAAATGTATGCAATTGGCCATCAGCTTTGCAACTGTCTTTATTATGTGGAAAAAAATCTCCATAGCATCAGTCTATGGAGATTATAAGCAGCGTTTATGTTAACCGTGATTCTTGCTCCCATTTAAACTGTTTGTTAATAGATGGCGTTATCGAAGACCCTCAGTGCTCTATCCTCACTTATATACTACCATACCAAGATATTAGAGAACTTACCTCAAGGATCCATCTTTATCAGCGATAACAACATCAACCTTGCGTACCATGGATTCGAATAGGTGTGCACAGGTGTCCCTGATGATGTCTCAGATAACTGAACAATGGATTTCTATATTCCTGGAAAAATGTAGTTTGAAATTTTATCAGTATTGCAATAATTCATGATATTTACATTTAACAGGAAAAAATTAATGGATAAATGCTTTTAATTTTGTTATACTTATGTTTGCATATAATGTATAAATCTTCGTATCTGTATTTAAAGGATTCGATTTTAAATTTTAATATCGCATAAAATCTAAAATCATAATTTTTATTAAAAGTTTTTTAATAAACCTTATAATCGCGAATATTGTGATGAATACAATGTAAAATGATCTAAATATTCATTTAGTTAAATTGAAATGTCTTATAAACCGCTTGTATTATAAGAAAGCAAATGTACTTAAAAAATAATTATATAAATATTAATGTCTTATACAAATACTGTATAATAGTATAGATTTTCAAATTGCCACTTTAACAGATTGTAATCTGTATATCTTGTCTGCGTCGATCCAGGAGTGAACTCCAGTACTGCCTGTGACAGTATTTTCTATGCACGAAAGCTGTGCCCATACTTCTCGATGGATCGATGATATAGTCTTCCTTTATCACACATGCAATTAACTTTTAAGATATTGCAGCTCTTCCTATAAGGTCTGTGGCATGTCATGTCCTGCATGTCATAAACTGTTTCAGTTGCCTACGTGAGAATGGTGTGGAAATGAGAATGGTTGCTTCTCTAATGACATTGGGAGGCCAGTGTATTCATCTTTGGCTATACAGGGTGTTTCAAAAATGATGGTCAATAATTTAAAGGTGAAAAGTACAAACTAAAATAAGAAAAAAGTCCCAGTGAACATCGGGCCGCAAATGAACCGTTTTCGAGATAATGCACATTTTCTGTTAAGATCCGCCACTGACTATAGGAGAACTAGTTTAGCAAAAAGCTGTGAATCCTTTGCTAAGGGTGGTTTTATTAAACATAAGATAATACATTTTTAATTTTTGGTTTTAACACCACAGGATTTTACAGATGTTACATGTTACAGGATGTTACAAAAGGTGCTCAAAATGCTGTCCTTGCATCCCTACGCAGCTTTGTAGTCTTCTCTTCATTGAGTTGCGAATCCTCTCAGGCATTCCTGGGTCATTTCTGATTTGAAAGGCTGCTTCAATCCAACGCTGCAATTCCTCAACTGTGTTAATGTCAGAAATGTACACCAAGCTTTTTACATGACCCCAGATACAAAAATCCATAGGATTTAAGTCTGGTAATCTGGGCGGCCACATTACAGGCCCACCTCTACCTATCCACCGTTGACCATACCTTCTAGTTAGATACCGAGTCACAACTCGAGAAAAATGTGCCGATGCACCATTATGCAAAAATCACATGTTCTGGCGTTGCTGAAGTGGAACATTATCATCATTAAGGAGGTCTGGAAGAACATTTTGCAGGAACTGAAAGTACAGCTCTCCTGTTAGCCTCCTAGTGGTCCTGCCCAGACATTCAACGAGAAACGTTGTTGATGTCCTGACTCGTGAATTGCATTAGGATTTTCGTTGGACCAAACGTGAAAGTTATGAAAATTAAAAATACCATCACGAGTAAACCCAGCTTCGTCAGTAAACAAAATGTTGTTTAGAAATTGAGGGTTCAGGACACACTGTTGTTGCATCCACTGGAAGAAGTTCACTCTGTGAGGGTAGTCTGCATTGCTGAGACCTTATACGCGCTGGATATGGTAGGGGTACAGTAATTGGCGATGTAAAATTCGCCACATACTGCTATGACTCAGTACACGCTCTTGCAGAGCAACCCTCCTTGTCGAAATTCCTGGATTTTGTTCTATTCTTTCTAACACCCTTTCCTCACCATCAGGTGTTATTCTTCTGGACCTACCTTCTCGTACTCCATGTGCGAAGCGCCCATGTTCTCTAAGGCTATGTGCGCCTGTTTGGGCTGCTTTCGGCGGAGAAATGCTTCTTGGTACAAACGTACAGTCTCGAGAGCACTGCCGTTGGCTTTACCATACTCTTCGTTGCTGTAACCTCTTTCCATGTTGACTATCCTTTGAGAAGTACTATTATGCCTGCTACGTCTCAGAGCATTGAGAGAGGGGAAAGGGAGAGAATGAGCATAACTTAATCTAAACAAACAAGTTAGCGGTGGATCCCAACCAGAAATGTCCAATATCTCGAAAAAGATTCATTTAAAGACCCATGTTTACTAGGCTTCTTCTTTTTTTTTATTTTACATATTGTAGTCTGTACAGTTCACCTTTAAATTATTGACCATCACTTTTGAAACACCCTGTAATTTCACTGATTTCGATTGACTAACTCACTTTATATTTAATATTCAACTCGTTTTATATATTAGCAAAAATCTGTGGCTTTTTAAATTTTAATTTTATGCAAGTATATGTAGATGAGTGCACCAGTTTTCTGCAAATAGATCTGGAAAGAAAACTTTTTAGCGTATTAGCTTTCTGGAACTTTTGCTTAAGTTAAGCGACAACTTTTATCGTACATTGTGAGGTCAATCAGAACTTCGTAATGCGCATACCTTGTACCATACGTAGATTACAACTACGCGAAATGTATTTTTAGTGGGGTGAAAGTAAAGCGATTCGGCTTTTCCATCATGCTTTATCACACACACACATCTATTCAGATGGTATGATGTTTCCGATTCTGAGTTCGCGATGCAAGTACAGAAGCAAACGATATCCCGGGCAGCAAAGTGTAGTGGGAAACGATGTGTCTACGTCAGTAGCTAATGAGGTGGCCTTTCTCAGTTGGATAAAACTTTAATGGCTTTTCTGCGTATCGATTCTCTCTGTTTTCCAGGTATCATTTCTTCCAGATGCGAAAAGAAACACAAAAACACTGTACGTCCTACAGGAAGATCAAATACCTCCATCTTTGTGAATCGCATCCCGTGTTTACAAGGCTTAGACAAATAGGATAAACTTCCAGCTGTCACTGCGTCCAATAATTCCATATACATTGCTTGAATAATCGTTTGTGTCCAGGATGTCTGCTTAATGTTCATCTGAGTTCTTCCACGCCGGTTTTCATTCATAGCTGACTTCGGTTGATATTACGCTTGAAAAGAAAATCGATCAGCGTGTAAAATGGAATAATATGTGTTTCTTTTTTGGTGGTGTTCCATCCTTTGTCGCCACTCCCCATCTACCTTTATTACAATCAGATCTTGGAAAAGCATCGGACGAACAAAGCTTTTCTATATCCACATCACGGAAGCACTTTTGTATTTGATTTTTACCGAATTTTGTAAGTAGTGGACTCTACTTACCCCGCTAAGGAACTATATAGCACGCATTTGTATGAGAAAGATGCGTAGAAATTTTCTTGTCCAGAGCAATTGTACCATCTCTCAAGTTTGGATATGATTTTGCCCGTAAGATATCTGAGCTGTCACAAGAAATGGTCTTTCGAAATATCGCTGCTTTACAGTTTCTTGTGATTCTATTTGAAATCTCTGACAGCGCAGAAAATTTCTGTAACTAGTAGGCAGTTTTAAGATTGGTGACGTAGATATAAAATGGAAGTGAACAATCCCCTTCGGAATGAACTCAATTTATGCTGAATGAAAGTGTTGGGAAAAGCGTCTGTTTTTTTTATATTTTGCAGAAAATTGAATCTAACTTAGAGAACCTTATAAAAACAGGTTGATTAATTCCAGTGGATTAAACAGATAAATATAATATAATATAAAAATTATATTAAATAATATACATATTATTATATTATAATATTTTAAATAATAAATATCATGATAAAATATAAATATATATATAATATAAATATTTTCCAACAATGAATTTTGTTAATTAACCAACTTTCAAGAGTGGCTCCATCTGGTAGCAGTTTCACTTCGATGAATATAATGGCGCAATTTAGACGCCTTGGAGAGAAGTCAACAAGAAGTATTACAAAAGCGAAAGTACTTTGTTATTAGCAAATACTGAAACAGTAAAGAAATTTTTATCGATTTTTCTAAAAGACCGCTATAAAATAGGATTGCGTTATAAAGTGAAGAAAGAGATTCCCTGCAAACAACAAACATTGGGAGATTGGAACAAGGCACGTCAACAGTGGCTCCAAATTCAATCAAGAACAGGCTTTAATTGAATCGAGCGTTGACTTAATGCACGAGCAGATGCTATTTATGTGATTGGCGACGATACAGACCGTTGTTGGCTTAACTTGCATATATCCGAATCAATTAGTTGAGGATCTTAAAACGTCACACAACAGCGTTCGTAGAAATCATGCACTCGCGCTGATTTTCATTAGCTGGTTGGATATGCACAATCAGCAACAGGCTGCTGCAGATGGTGGCGAGTGTTCAGTGATTGTCCAGACGCTAATCACTGTTAAGAAAGTGTGAGACCAGGTTCAATCATCTCTGTTGTATTTCTAAGTGCAATAATTTGAGATCATGTTGTGCCACACATCTATTATATGACAATTATGACGATCTAAAATACCATTCATTATAGAGCGAATATATTTATAATTTTTAGTCGCGTTCGCATATATACACTGCCCTACCTTAATATCGGGACACCTACCTTTAGACAAAGAGAGAGCTTTTATTGTGTGATTTAATATTTTGTGCTGAAACCTTTTGTTTTTATGACGTCCTTCAGGACGTCATAAAAACAAAAGGTTTGCAGATTTGCAGAGTATGCAGATTGACCTTTAACGCAGCCACTAGTTCGGCCTTGTTCTTTGGGCGATCTCGACGTGCACGTACCCAACGATCCAATATATCTCAAAGATGCTCGATAGGGTTCAGATCAACACTCTGTCCAGGTTGGCCTGATATTGCACAGAATTCATTGTTTTGTCGATAACTACTAATGGGCCCAAGCCAAACCATGAAAGGAATCCCATACCATGACACTGCCTCTACAAAAGTCATTGTTGGGAGGATACAATCAAGAAGGAACTGTTCCCCTAGCACTCGCCACACCCAGGAATGGCCATGAGACCGGTCAAGTGCGAACCTCGACTCGTCTGTCCATGGAACTGTTTTACCCTGCTTTACAGTCCAGGATTTGCGCTCCTCACATCATGTTAATCGGCGTCCAGCCTATTGTCTTCGCCGTGTCTGTCCGTCCGCAGGTAACAACGCGACTCCCAGTGGACGGATTTTCATGAAATTTTATATTTAGGCGTTATAAAAGTGAGCCCTTCCAAATTTAAATTGTAGTTTTTAACTTTAGACAGTCCTTGTAGTTGTCTAACCCCGATTTTATTTCGATACATAGCTCTAATATGCTTCCACCCAGTGTGTACATTTTAAAATTCCACTGTTACCAACACAGAATGAAAACTTCAAAATAGTTCAATTCATAAGGGTGAAAATCTTCGTGTTAGTAAAACAGAAGTAGACACCGTTGCGTTTCTCACATTACCCGAGGCAAATGTTAGTACTGCTAAGATGCACAGGAAGAGAATGGGGATTTTACGACTTGAAAGCTTCATTTCAGCGTAGCCGTAAAGGCGTAAAGAAAAAGGTTCCGGTACTAATAGTGTAAATAAAGTGTTTACACGGAATTTTCTAGTCAGCAGAGCCTTTATTTGATAAATAAATAAAAGCCCGGCAAATTTTACTTCGCTTTTAGAATATACAAGGAGTAGAGCGTTGATGGTGAACTGGTTTTAAATAATGGCATAGGACGCCGATCAAAACTACTGCGGGAACGTCTTCTGCTATGCATTTCGACAAAGACGTGTGGTTTTTGGTCCCGAGATAGTTTCTTTCATTCAGAAAGCGTTTCTATGTAGACCGGATGGATTGCTTTGTCATTTAACCAAGGTTGGATAGCGTGTCAGTTCTGGTTGTAAGCGTTGTAGCAGTGCTAAAACGTTTATAAGTAAGAATAAAAATAAAATAAACAGATAGGTAATAAATAAATAGAATAGATAGGTAATGTGGCAGGTGTGCAGAAAATAATGAAAGCCTGCTTTTTGAGCAGCTTATTGTTATCAGTTTACTAAATATAAGAAAGCTAGAACACTGAGGAGATAAACCCAAAGAGAAAACTCTCCCTGAACTTGAATTTCACGGACCGGATAGCTGGCAAAGATACTACCACATGGACATCTGGAAATGACAACGCTGAGCGGTTCCCTAGAAGTTGCCTAAAAGCAGACCTGGCATGAAGAGACCAAAAGGGATCACCAACACCAAACATGGAGACATATCATCCCTTGTGGTACTACACTAAAAGACACCATGTTTTAGTAACTGAACCTGCCGGGATATCACCACCTGTGACATGACAAACAGCTGACAAGCTGCTACAGAGCCTTATTGGCGATCTGAGTCGGCTCTCTTCCCTCTTGTGGGGAATGGCGGCTAAATGGCCAGAAGAACAGCGGTACACGACACCACACATTTCAAGATCCATGCACTTTTAAATCTCTAGCTTTTACAGCGAACTGTATTACCACACAATGTACGCAAAATCCCAAATAACTCAGGGGAGGAATATTCTACTCCTTCCTCCTGAGATTCGCTAACTATAACTTCGATTGAAGAGGTATTTAGAAATTGCTCCAATCATCGACTGGACTCGAACCCAGTCGCTCCACAAACGAGTCGCAAGTGTCGAAACCGCTATACCGTCACGAAGGACTTGCATGCAGCATGGAATAAAGTGGAATAAATCAAAGCCACAATAGTTTGAAGAATAGGAGAGGGAGCTGCTTAAGGATTTCCCATCCCACCGCTGCAATCCAGTCACAACCTCAAGAGATAGTTCAAGCTATCGAAGTCCATTAAGGAAGCAGTGGCCTGTACCCTCTTGTAATCAATGAGAGACACGCAGTACGTCGTTCGTCTTGTACATGGGTGGGAAAACCCATGTCGAATTTATTAACTTAGCTGCAGTACGATACGACAAATACATCACGTCCGTCATGATGTTTGCAAACAATGAAAAATAGTCCTTTGTGTTTCGCTACGCTACTGTGAGACTTCAGTCTTTATCCAAGAGCTCTTATTTTACTCATAACACCTGCAGCACGCGCTTACACAGCCCACTGAAACAACTTCACTATTTACGTACAGTTATAAAACCACGACGGCTGTTGTGCAGCTGCTCTCCAGCACCTGTACAACGTAGTAAATGCCACTACTTTTTGAACAGCCCGCGTATCTATTTTATTCATATGAATTCATATGCTGGAACTTTGATCGTTGGCTAATGACCCTTTATATGGATACAGTACTAGATAGGAGAGATGGTCTGATTGTGTGTGAAAGTGAAGCATTATGGTTTATGCCTTAATGGATAAACCATAAAGACTAGCGGAACCAAACTTCATAAAATATTTAAAAACGTGAAATTAATCTTCAACAACAAAGCGTAAGTTAAACTAATGTTCTTTTAAAACTTTATATTGATAACTTGAAGTAATACTGACTTAACTAACAGAAAGATGCTATCGAGTTGAAAATAAAATAAAAAGCAAAAGTGTTTCTTATTACCAAGAAAGTGTTCTTTTGAAAAGAAAAAGAAGGAAAAACTTTGTGAGATTACGTTAGCAAAACTACAGAAGGATATGTTATGTTCCTTGCAGAAGGAGAAGGCCGTTGTTAATGTGTTCTGTAGAAAATACGCGGGGAAAAAGACAGCGAAAGAAAACGCGTCGGGGGGGGGAGTGGAAATCAGCCATTCTCTTTGCAAATAAAAAATTCTTTCTCTGAACAGAATCGCCACACGGTGACAACCCGTAGCGGAATAATCCTCGGGGCCAGCACGCTGATATAGAGCAAAGATTTCTTGGAGCATTCATTGAAAAGATTGAGCTCTTCAAAGAACGTAAATTCATTCAAGAGATCCCTCTCTTCAGTCAGTAATTCAAGCAATTCCCAGTCGCGAGACGGTAGATTTAGGACCGAAATGCAGCACCAGAACGGAAATTTAATGATAAATTATTCTGCACAAGAGAAAGAAGACGTTAGTAATGAAGAGTGCTGGTCCTACTTGATAACTACATCAAACTATCTTTGTAGTTTCCATGCTTGTCCGTGGACAAAACGTCCAAATAGCTTAGGAGGAACAGTAAGAGTGGAATAAAAAGGAACTGAGAGAGGAAAAGCCATTTGTTTTATCAGAAAAATACAGCGAAAAGTCCTTTAGAATCTAAAACAAAATATTCGCAACAAAATGGAATATAATTAAGTTGTAATTAAATGTTTTGTTTAAAGACCTCGGATAAAATTAGGAAAATAATGGTGGAATAAAAACAAAGATCTCTACGACAAATTGAAGTATTTGTAGTGTATCTAAAATGGTAATGAGATTACGATCGCAGATGCTAAATATAAAACTCGGCGCAGTCCAGCGATACAGGAAATAACTTGCATAATCAGAACGTGCAGCGGATGAGAATTGGTCTTTGTACACGTAACGAAAGATGGCGAACGCTAATCCAATAATATCGAGTAAACCTAGTCACGATTACTGAAGGACAGATATAATTAAATAATAAAATTATACAAGAAAGGAATTTAAGTATCTTGCATCTCTGTTTCTTTCTTTCTTTTTTGTATGAACGGAGAGAACATCGAACAGAAGATAACTATAATTGTCTCTAGGGGAAATGCAGAACTACAAACCAGCCCACGAATGCAGAATTCAGCGTGCACTAAGACACGAGAGGTGTTAAGGATTACATATCAAACTCGGAGTATGAGAGAATGGCTGTGTGCATTTTGAATACGTTATTCTTGAATGAAAATAAATTAATATTCCATAGGTGGTGGTGAATTGTCCAGAATATCAACGTAGAACAGTCATGACTGTTCGAAGTCATTATGACCAACATCCCAGACGCTAAAGTACCTTCCAAATTAATGCTTTAGCTTCTGGTTTGAGCACGCATTCCAATCGGGCGTTCATAAGTTCACTTGTCGTCAGCAGCTGCTGCTCTGCAATTCTCTACCGATAGCGGATGCACTTCACTTCCACTTTTGTTAATGTTTGGACCTTCCATCCCAGTTTCTATAGAAAAAGAGAACTGTCTGGATCACATACCGATTGTATTGTTGTTGTTGTTATTGGGTTTTAGGCACATCAGCGACCGGAACCATATTGCGCCGTATATATCTCTGTAAATTGTGTATGTGCTGTGGTCGAAATGTTTGGAATTTGTCTCCAGAAGTAAAAACCATGCCACCTGCCTCTGAGATCGACTAACTCAGCCAAATTGTGCACGAAGCCCATAGAAATTTCTAGCGTCATTGACGATATTTAAACCCACGCCTTTTCCACCGGGTGTGAGGCGGACCGTGATTGCATACCAACTGCGCTACCCACGATGGCTTCACATATCTGTCTTCTTCTTCCAGTCACATAGCTCCCTGAGGATCTGTTGTGACCACGAACAAATTCCTCCAACTGCATCGATCATGTGCTATACGAGCGGTATCGCAAAATGTCATGCCCAAAAGTTCACTGATCTCATCCACCTAGTTGCAGGTCTTCCTCTGCACCTCTTCCCCTCGATTTTTCCTTCCATTATATTCTTCAACCGAAAGTTTTCCCTCCTTACATACCCATACTTTTCAATTATTAGTGGATTCTTTCGGCCTGCAGAACCTTTTTATTTCAATTGCGGTAGCATCCCCTACTTCCATCTTTCCGCAACATTAACTACAAGCGGATGTTGTATTCCAAAGAATTCCATTAGAACGCCATATTGGTCACGGTCGCTAAATGACGGATATGACATCAGACCATTGAACTTTAAATTGCGCAATTTTCAGTGCTATAGAAAGAATCCTGTTTGCCGAATAACCGCCTGGTATTTGCCCTATTAGACTTTAGTACTGACAGCATGTTGGGGTTTTGTTAGCTGTTCCAAGAAAGCTGTTTTCTTGGGTTCGGCCATCCAATCTAAACCACTTTATTCTTGTCTTACATAGAACTTTATTATTAACTCCTTTTAACCTGCAATTTTTTATGTTTTGTCAGATACAAATATTAACATATTTATGAGTAAAATTTTACTGGGCGTATAAATAGTTATTTTCTTTAATTGTGGATTAAAGAAACTAGTTAAGGATTAGACTCTGTTTACTGGCGTTACCAATGAAACTCAAGATGGCAGAATGCACTAGAAAGATGAAGGTACTAGTGTATTTTTCTTACGTCTTACGGTGAATTGAAATGGCGAATGTGTATTTATTTTACAGAAGCTGAGACAAATATTTACAACAGCAGGAAATGTTGGCAGATCCAATCATGAGTGAAATTTGATGTCAGAAATCGGAAAGCTTCTAGCAGTAAGTTCATAAAAACACAAGACGGCGACTAGTAATGATGGGTGAGCATCTATTCGTTGTAAGAAATGAAACCAAATGCTATCAAGTGCACAAATAATAAGGAAAGTGCACTCAATAAGAATGATGAAGTGACTCGAAACAAATACTTTCCAAAACATTTCATTCAGGAAAAAAAAACAAACACACTTTGGATTTTCTGGAAAGATTTCTCATGTATGTTGGGAGGTTCACATTACTTCAAACTCTAACGATTTATGTTGTCAAATATAAAATAAAACTAGATAAATATTCTAGAAGAATATTTTAATCTGAAAATTGAAATAAAATGAAACTTTTCAATTATTCATTCATCAGTAAAAAGATAAACTTTTAGTAAATGTGAATTTGTAATGAAAATGAATATGCAATTCGAAAAGATTTATAACAGAAACTTCTTACGGTATGCATTACCATCTCCTGTAGTAAATAAAACAAATAGAAATGTTGGATTTCATGAAATACGTCCAATTCTAGATAGTAATGGAAAATAAGAAGCTGGGCGCCATTTTTAGTTCAAATATCTCATTCTGTACGATAGCTTTTGTACCACCGTTGAGCACGCAATTTTGCTGAGGTCACACCGTGATGTCTCGAGATCATACCATTTATACACAGGACTATGATTACCAGAAAAGCAGGTAATCTGTTGGGAAAGCAGCGAATAAAGATGAATCGAAACTGATTAGTGATGTTTGGAAACTGTAAGTCGCTTTGTATTCTCAGATTTCGGTTCGTTGAATAGAAAAACAGAATAGCTGACTCGAATCCCTTCTACAAAACTATCCGATTACTTTAAATCCTTTCAATAATGAGGGTAGAATTATAAAGGAACTCCGCTTCTACTTTAGTTTTCTCTTTACATCAACGCTTCCTCGATAATTAGGCAAAAGCAGTACTGTTAACTGACTCCAACGTCTCCAATTTCTTCCAAAAGGTTCACTTCAAAAGGGTACAATTAACTTCTTAATCACAATTTTAGAACCTCTCTTTTTCCTTTCAATAACTATTTACCAACTCAAACTCTACCTTGGCTTAATGAGTTTAATGAAACGTTTGGAAAATTCTGAAGTGTGCGCAATTTAAATAATGAATTTGCTAATAACGGATATTTAAAAATGCCGACGAGAAGACAGAAACAGTGAAAAATTAATCTCCACCTCACTTTGAAGTTGAGCAGTCTTCACTAACTTGGAACAGAAGCGAAAAGAAGAACAAAAAGAAAAAGAAAGTTCAATTTCGTAAGAGATATTTCGGTTCTAATACTGTACAAAATGGATGTGGGCGTTACCAGTAAAGCTCAAGATGGCAGAAGAAAGATGAAGCTACAGTTTGACAATCCATGACTGGTGACTGTGTGCCTCTTATTGACAACTGCACTATTACAGTTTAGCTCTAATCTAATCCCCCGGTATTGTGGATCTCAGAGTCAGTGACAGCAGAAGCGTAAACACCACAACAGATGAGTTTATCGGAGTTCTTTATTACTAAACTATAGCATACTGGGTGTAAAATGAGATATCGCTTACTGGGAAGCTACCACTCACTCTTGGCCCTTTGGGAGGAGATGGATTCTGCAGATTTATGGAGATGTTCGGAGTTACTCGTTTATCAGCACTGAAAATAATAAGTCAACAGACCTTTATGTTAGAAGTCGCGTTAGAGTGTACTTAAAATAGAAGACAAAAGATAAATTGTAAGGAGAATTGGTTAATTCTCTTAAAGATAACATTAATTGTAAAAGGAAGAGGAGAAATGGATTAAACTTTTCTGTTTACTTCAAAGGGACTTTTTTGCCTGAATTCCATTGTTTTCTCACTGTTTATGATTCTTAAGCTAATATCCAGTATTATACATGCATTTAAACCAAATAAAAAAGGCCGACTGAATCAGCATCATTTATCATCATCAGTTCCCTTTTAAATTAAAATAATCTTATATATAATATTTAATGGTGTATTTAAAAACTTTTCATAGGCAACAATAAATATGATATTATTTTACTTTTTACGAAGAAGGTTAACTTCGCCTTCTCTTTTTATAGATAATCCAGAATTCGCAACTACATCTCGAATATTTTTTACTCTTTGTGTTTTCTATATCGTGTTGATGTTCAAATGATTTGTTGGTTGGTATTTTTTTCACCAACACCTCGTGAAGAACACGCGGAACGAGATCAGTGATCCTGAAAATAGGGTTTGACCAAATTAACTTCGCACTGCTGACAGAAGGAAGTCAGTCATTAAGTCTACTTCCGGATTGATAGTACAATGGATGTTAGTTTAGAGCATACTCTTTGTAATCCAAACATGGAATTCACTGGTCACTAATAATGCAATAATAATGGCTAAGGTTATCTCGTTCAAGATCGAATCGTTGGCAGCCTGCACGTAGGGCAGCCTGCCAACGATTCGATCTTCAGCGAGATAACAAATTTCGCTTTTTTGTTTTTTAAACTACAGTGAACTTGTGGAGTAGAGAAGCCACTGAAGGATAATTTTCATTATTGTCGTGAGCTGTTATCAGACTATGAGGGAAATGAAGCTTTCCAAATGACCCGTGTGTGTGTGCATTTCTTTTTTGTGTCTGCTCTCACTGAGTGCACCCTTAGGAAGTGTCGCGTGCTTGGCTCTTTGTCATCAGCCACTTTCTTTATCGCGTCGTGTCTTCTACTCTGTAACCACTTTGCTTGATCATGTACCGTGCCTTTTTCATCTCTAACCTTTACATTACTAACACCAAGTTGCTGATTTTATCATTTCTCTTAAGAGTAATTTTTAATATTACATCCCTCAAGATAAACCTGGCTCTTGTTGGCTTCATTTTATCAATATTTTGAATAGGCTTTATCCTTGAGTTATTTCACGACAACGAATATCTAAGAAAGACATCTTATAAATTTCATCCTTTAATTTAATAATACAGTGAGAATACATTTAAGCTATACACGTACGTTTCCTGAATGGTGGACAGATAAATATAATACCGCTCACGAAAACCTTCCAAGATCTCCAGTCCTTACACTTGTGGACTCTCTTTCGAGTGGGATTACTTTAAAGATAAACTACAAACCTAAAATGCTATCAGGTTTATAGAAGATATACAGGAATCATCTAAAATTACGAATAATATGTACGCTACAGCAGGCCGAGCTGTTCAGAAAAGATTTTATTCATATACACAATAGCGGAAAACATTTTGAATATTTGGCTTAACCACTGCTATATATCGCATCGTATACCACATACATAACCAGTAATTTTTGCTTTTGCGCCATCTCAAATAAGATTAGGAAGTGACCTTATATTATGTCCATAATCTGCGTTTTCTATGGCCGGTTTGCTTGTGTTTTGGAAGAAAAATCTCGAGATTAGGTGTGACTTTGGACGAGAACTACTAATTTGGCCACAAAACGACTAAAGCCAATAAAAAGTTATTTTCTTGACTAAATTCGAAGTCCAAGGCCTTTTCAACACGGTAGAATAAAGTGGAATAAAACTGAACTGTTTTATTCCACTTTCTGGTATGAGTACAATTTTTTATTGAAGTAAAACAATCTACTTTACCGGGAAGACTAGATAATTTTGCATTATTTAGATCAAGATTTTTTTGCACTTTCCTCAAAATCTTGGAAAAAGTCATACTTCCTGCTCTCACCCATCACATGTTCGGCCACAAACCTCCATACCTCCATAGTGTACTACCTGGACGTTCCACGATCACCAACCTCTTGGACACACTGTTCAGAATTGAAAGTACTTTAAGCAACAAAGAGCAACTGGATATTGTGTTCCTCGACATTAAGGCGGCCTTTGACAATCTGTCCACCCATGCATTAAGTACCATACTGTGCAACTACTTCAAAATCTCTAGCAACATTCTAGTTCTCCTTAGGAAACTCCTTCAGTCCAGGACCCTATGGATCAGAAATCAAAACCATAATCACCACATTCTCTGCTCCAGAGGGCTCCCCCAAGGGGGCGTTCTCTCTGCCACCCTCTTCGCCGCATCTTTAGAACCCTTCCTATCAAACCGTACTAATTTTACCACCTACGCAGATGATATTAAGTTCTTCATCATCACAAAATGCCCCCAGTCTCTCCAGTCTATTACTGTGAGCTCCAACCGAGAGCTACATGAACTGGAAAACCACCTTCATGCGATTGGGCTCTCCATTAATAAAGAGAAAAAATTGCACAACTTTCTATCACCAAGAAGAAAAATACCAACGATGTGAACATCATTATAACGAACTCTTCAGTTAAAAAAGTCACCCAACATAAAGATTTGGGTATCATCTGGGACAAAGATCTCACCTTCTTGCCTCACTTTAATGCCACTCGAACAAAAACATATTCGGCTTCATGGGCAGTAAAACAAGAGATCTCCAACTTCCATAACCCGGACCTTATCATCAAATACATTCTTCGTTGCATTTTCCCAATTCCATTATATGCCTCGACGATATGGTCCTCAGCGCCCTCATCATACCAAGCCAGGTTCCTCTCCCTGGAATTCTGGATCTTGAAATGGCTAAATAGGGTTACCGGGCTAACACCTACAATCTCAAAATCTGTTCTGGTCACCAATCTTAATACGCTTCCTTGGAGGTCTCTCATTATCTCTAGGAACCTTCTTACCCTCAGCTTCTATCCGGAAAACTGAGGTCACCCGATATATGGGATATCATCGCCAGACCGTCCGACAGGAGAAGATGCCAGTCCAACACATCCCCAAACAGATCGAAGCTGCGTAGCATGTCCTCCCTGGACAACATGTTTCCACATAACTCCTAAAAATTTAATAGATTAACTATAGACGTTGAGAAACTTTGCAAGGACAGAACATACAGAGCCTCCATTCTTGCAGACATGTATGCCTTAGTCATGCTCTACGTGCACTCTCTGTGATGTCGCACTATCCACGCTCCCGTGTATCCGTATGCACTTTTATTTGTTGTAACTTTATGTTTTTGTATCTTCACCAGTGGCTGTTTAAGGCCGTATATTGTATCTGGCTCTGTATACAATGCATTTGTCTGTATTTTATGTTTTATCTCTGTATGTAACTCATGTCCTCTAGCTGCATAGCTGTAAAGGGACATTTATTCGGAAATAAATTGATATTAATAATAATAATTTACACAAGTGTAGCGCCTGCTGTGAGGAACTGAAGATTAAAAATACAGGTCGCTTTTTTCGAATTTATGAGCCTATTTTGTTTCGGGGATAATTCTTAATTAAACTGGATAGCTAAAAGATTCGTTCATTGAGGCTGAGTCCCTAATATCAAAAAAATACTTCAAGGCCAATGAATTTGTTCAAGGTTCTGGGCACATCTTTTCAATTTCGATGACCTTTATGCGTAATCCGATATCTGACACATTTTAAAAAAAAGCTCTAATAGCATCTGTGTGTTCTCACACAAGAAACAGACCTGTACCCAGTTTCTAAAATAAAGAGTGAATTGCATCTTAATGAAAAGTTGTGGTGCATGTACGTATACATCAACCATTACAACACCAAACTTGTCTTTTACTTACGTATTAACATAATAAAAGTTCGCAGAAGTGTGCATTCAATAGCTCCATCAGTATCGCTTCAATACCTAAATGGTTTTCTTCGTCCACTCTGCTCCACGTGAGTCTAAAAAAGGAACGGGAAGAGGTAATTGAACAAACAACATAATGGACACTGACGGCTCTGTACAGGAGACCTAACAACACTCACGAACTCAAAGGAAAAAAAAATCTAGTATCGTTAGGAGGGTGACCTTGGCCTGCTAAGTCGACCTTCATCTTCTGTGCGGGTCACGTGATTTCATTAACCGTAATGAGAAAAGTATGGTAAAGTCGGATATTTCTCTTCAAGTAAACTACGAAGATATAATTTCGCCATGGAGTTTGTAAAGATGAGATTACTCTTTCGCTGTGACCTCCGCTAAGCTAATGGTAAATGAAGGTTGCCGTTTTTAATCTTAGTAAAGTGGTGGCCAGCATTGATCATTTCTGAAGTCACCAGTCTCTCCATCAGGTAATCAGCGATCCAACGCAGACCAGCCGGTTATTTTTAGCTTTATTTTGCATACTTTTCTGAGGACTTTTTTTTTTAAACGAAAATTTAAAATTATAAACTCGGGAGATTGCTTTTTTGGTCGGCTGATTCGATTTAAAATTCAAATTGAGACGCCATGAAATTCGAGCCTTTTTTTTCTTAATTCAGTTCTCTCAGTGTTAAAAATTAATCTATCGATGGCTGCTGTCTTCTTCTTTCCTTTACGAATTTATCACGTCTAAGGATTAGATGTTTTTCTCACAATTATGCCCATTAATGGGAAAATTACTTAAATGGCCAGTATCGATTTAAGTAATTTGGAATTAATATATGACTCGCTGGAGACTTCTAGCTTGTATAAAATAAATTGGAATTATCCTATTTTGGCCAATTTCTAAACCCGTAATGAATGTCAATTGGTAAAGCAGCATGCTCCACTCAATAGTGGACTTCTATAAGAAATACCTTTCTGAAAGACATTTCATATCTTTTATTGAGGTTTTTATTATACGATTCAATTATATTGAGTTTAAAAAAGAAATATTCCCCTACGGATGGCTCAACCCTTTACACTTAAAACTCTGAACAAGCACGCTCTCGTGTTGCTTATATGGCTGATGATAAGGCCTTATAAACAACACGAGTCTTGGTTTTTTTTTTAAAGCCGATTTTTCCGTTTTAAATAACCTTCGAGACAAGTTTTGTTCGAATAAATATTTTGATTTTGGGTATTTAAAATCTGAGTTCATTAAATTTGCGTATTCGAACAAGTTTGGTTGGTTTGACAACGGATGAAACAGCGTTTGTTTGTCTGTTGTTGCCTGTTGCCAAGTTGGGTGTTGCTATAGCAACAACCGAAGACTATCCTAGCTAGCCGAGAGAGTTCATCCTGGATGTTGGCAGGGGAAATATTAAATTCGAGTCTGTCTGTTTGCATTAATTAAAAAATACGCGTACACAGCAATGAAATTGAAAGAAAATTTTCGCAGACATCAAAAAAAAAAAAAAAAAAAAAAAATCAAGGAATGCGAACGTTAAAAAAAAAAAAAAAAAAAAAAAAACTCTGAAAATTTACCGTACAAAAATCTGATTAAATATATCTTTGCAGTATAGCTTTCTATTTTGATTATAATTTTCGGATATTTAATATATTACTAAAAAAATTCCTTAGAATACTTATTTTAACGTAAAAAAAAAAATAATTCTAGAAAGCAAAATCAAGGTTGTTGAAAAAAAAATTATTTCCATTAAAAAAAAAAAAAAAAAACGCACTGATTGTAAGCCACTGATCGTTAGGAATTGATTGTGAGCTGCTGAAGGTTGGCAGGCTGGATGATAAATACAAATGACAGCAGGGTATTCGACGAATGTGTCTCTATTCCCAACAGGAAATTTTCGCATTCCTTTCTAAACGATGGAATTTCTTCACATACACAGCCATTGTGAAAATGAAGGAATTCTCCTAAAAATAAAGAACGAAGTTGAACGCAAGTTGGCAATTGAGATATTTGCATACAGAAATTGGTTCTAGTAAAAGGAGTCTTTATACTTGGCAAAGAGTGATACTTATTGAATTCTAATGATTGCGAGAGGACGTCTACAGCAACAAGGTGCGAGGGACAGGGTGTTAGTAGGAGTGACGCATTGGCTCTGATTTTCAAAAGAAATCTTGGAAAAAACGGTCTGTTTTAGTTCTTTTGTTTTTTTTTTAATTTTAAAATTCAAAAATAGATTTAAATTTTGGGTTTAGAGGTGATTGAATGTAATTTTTTTGGGGTTTGATTTTTAAAAATTTCACTTTTATAATTTGTTTTGGAATTTTAAAATAAATTTCCGATTTATTTATATTTGAATTTGAAATTTTAATTTAAAAACTGGAAATAATTGGATTTCAAATTTAAAGTTTAAATATTCCACTTAATTGAATTTGAAATCTGAAGTTTGATTTCAAAACGTTTACGTTTTCTAATTTTGTTTTATTTTCTATTTGAATTTGAAATTTAATTGTCAGATTAAAACGAAGTATAATTGATTACCACGAAACAATCAAGAAAATGTGAATCCAATAACTGAGAAAAAGTAAGGTGTAAATAAAAAAAATTCACAAAATACGAAATGGCTTAACTACGAAAATTAAAAATGTTTAAGATAAATACATTAAAACAGTTTACAGCAGATGCATAATGATCAATATTTAAAAAAAAATCCTCTCTGAAAATAACACACAGAATAAAAGTACGAAACGTATAATTTATACTCTGTACGTTTGAAAGAAGCAAAATCTTTTGTTTAGAATTATTACCAGCCAAAGATGCACAAATAGAGAAAGTCTAACTGGAATATAGTGTGCGCAGAATAAAACAGACGGAATATATAGCTCTCCTTTTCCGTCTTTTAAGAAAAATACCGCTGAGCCTTGCCTGTCAGATAGTAGCTGTGGTGTCATGAGTCTGAAAGGAAAGTTTTCGTGACATGGAAACATTAGGATAGAAACTAAAGTATATTTTTCATGTCAGTTGTTGGTGCTGTTTTGGAAATATGAGGTATATTTCGATCACAGAATGGATAGCAAAGTGGGTATCGCTACGAATGATTGATAGGTTCAAGAATAGATATTTTTCCGTGATTTTAATTGTAGCGAAGAAAGGAAAAAAATCTTTGGATTCTTAACTGTGGATTATAGTAATTTTCGTGATGTTTGATAAAGTTTCTTATAAAGTAAACATAAATTCACAAAATAAGCCTCATTAAATTATGCATGTAGTGATTTTTATTGTAGAATTACCTGTAATTTTCTTTGCAAGAGCCCATGCAATAGATTAAACTTCTATTTTTTATTCTATTATTTTATTTCCTTGTCGGTTATATCTTTGTATAGTTTCATGCTTGATAAAAAGAGAAGCATTTATTCTTTTATCTTTTAAAGATATTTTCCTCTCAGATATTTTTCCTCCGACATATACTGAGTGGACAGAAATCATGGGATACCTACCTAGTAACGGGTAGGCCCACATTTCGCTCGGATGAGGGCAGTCACACGACGAGGCATTGGGTCCACTAGTTCACGAAAGCGTTCCACAGATATTTCTATCCCTGCTTACTGCACCGCTGTCCATAATTCAGTCGCATTTCTGGGTGAGGATCCAAAGCTCTAACGGACCTTTCCACAGCATCCCAAAGGTGCTCCACAGGGTTAAAGTCCGGTGAACGGGGAAGCCATTCCATGATGGTAAAATCTGCGGAATGCTCTTCGAACCATGTTGTAGTCATGACGGCTTTGTGGGGAGGCGCCTTGTCCTGCTGGAACAGTCCATTACTCTGTGGGTGCACGATAACATGAAGGGATGCAAGATGGTCTGCAAGGATGGACACGTAACCTGGACCGTTCAGAGATGCGTCTAGACGTACTAGTGATTCCAAAATGAGCCAGTTGAACAAACCCCAGACCATTACTCACCGTCCACCTGCCTCAACAATTCCTCGTTGATATGACGCTTGCAGAGCTTCGTGCGATTTCCGCCAGATACCCAGCTTCCCGTCCGCTCGAAATAACCGGAAACTCGGACCAGGAGGAGACCCGTCTTCAATCATCCAAGGTCCAGTGCCGATGTTCTTTCGACCAGTTAAGGCATAGATTCCTGTGTCATGGTGTTAGCAATGTGATTCTGTGGATCGGCGGCTCCCATAACCTATTGCGGCTAATGATCTCCTGATGGTCTTGGTGGAGACGTTTCTTGCACCTCCCTCGTTGAAGTCGGCAGTGATCTGTGCCACTGTCGCTCTCGGGTTGGCTGAAACAATGCTAGACAGACGTCGACGGCTAAGTTCATCCACCACCTTTCTCCGCCCACAGCGCTGTGCACGATGAGATGTTATTCCGAAAATGGCGTATTCCTGATACACTCTTGATATTTTTGAATGGGGATAGTGCAATTTCTGTACCACCTGCGCGATAGAGTGACGCATGCGTTAGTCACCCACTATCATCCCTCTTTCAAAGTCGGTTAACTCACGACGTTTATCCATACTGACATCGAATTACCGTCCACATGAATGCAGAGTACCTATATACCTGTCAAGCGGTGGGTTCGTCCACTAGTGAGGGGGGGGGGTGACAGCGACGCGTTGCCCAGGAACCAGGTATCCCATGAATTCTGTCCTTTTAGTGTACTTCAGCCATGTATAAACGTTGTAATTTACACATATATATATTGTTTTCGTAAATATTCTTTTAAAGTAAATAATTATTTTAATACCTAGCTTGCTCCTAATTACAGAGAACGTGTGCTCGAGGATACTGCCGTGTAGCGTACGATCATTAAAGTTATCTGTAACGTCCAGTGTGATGTTGGAATTAAGTAATGCAAGTTGAATGTTGGCCTGTTCTTAATGAGTGTGTCTGAAGCACTCACGTGTATTCAGCGTGAGTTATTTAGGTTTCCAGGATGCATTGAACACGTTGGATATCGTAGTAGCAGTGTCCATATCTACAATCCACTCTCATGAGATCCTCAAGTCTTAACGATCCTTCCAGAAGAAAGCTTTCTGAGATGATTTTGTTTGTGGTGTCTTCCCAGCAGCATCTTGTCGACTTTCCTCTGCTGAACATGCAGTTGTGCGTTTTGGCATAACTGATAAGCTAAAGTGGATCTTGATCGTCCAAACTGAGTTTTTACCCTTGGAACCTGGGCTTTTACCATGGATATAAATAAACTAACCACCGATTTTGCGCAGTTAACATAAACGTACTAACACTTATTGGCTTTAATTACCTCGATAACTTAATCTGAACAATTCAGTCCGACTTTGATGCAAAGAAACTACGCCGCTACTTAAGATAATGATTATACTGTGTGACAGTTAACAGACAGCTTATTATTTATACTCTGATTTTTCTTGTTTTGTTTACTACTTGTTTATTATCGCTGTTACCTCTTTGCGTTCTCCATTTCTCCCTGCCATTTAGACCCAAAGACGAATTCCAATCTTGTATCCCAGTAATTATTCAATAAACAGGTCAATGAACGTTTATAGTAGGACTTGAATGGTCGTGTTCAATATTTTAGCCTTCTACCCACTCTTTAAACTGTTACTCAAAACAAAATTCGCTATCGACTGTCATAAATACTTGAATGAACGAAGAGTACATTTATTTCCATAACTATTTAATGTATTTTGGTTTCTGTCCGCTCTAAAACCGTATGAATAACTGCTCCAAGTCACTCAACATCTTAGAATTCCAATTTTTTTCAAACGTATAAAGATATACTCTATATGTATAGAACAAATTCAGTTCAGGAGTCTAATATTAGCTGTTTGCCCTCTATACGTTGCAAATTCCATCGATATATTATTCATATCGTCTGCCGATCTAACGTTCCTTCCTGAGGATTTCTTTACCAGCTTCAAACCACAGATCTATTATTTATTTAGGCGCTTTTCCATCCAATACATTCATTCTCTCTTCGGGTAGGCGACTGCCACCA
This sequence comes from Mastigoproctus giganteus, assembly GCF_048544385.1. Lineage (NCBI taxonomy): Eukaryota > Metazoa > Arthropoda > Arachnida > Uropygi > Thelyphonidae > Mastigoproctus > Mastigoproctus giganteus. The sequence continues at coordinate 72,396,258 of NC_143577.1, forward strand.
GCGCGTCATGGATGTATCCGAAATATGGTAGGGCAATTCTAGAATTTGATACACAGCGTGGTAAGCATTTTATTAAATTATTTTCATTCTACAAAGCTATAAAACATACGAATTATGTTCACAGGCTGGCAGCAATTAAAATTATATTCTCTTTGGTATCGATTATATTTCTTATATCGGATATATATTGAAAATACTTTTAATTATTTAAACCAAGTGGGCTGGGGAATAAATATCAGTTCCTTGTTTTCTTCTAGCTTTATTATTGTGAAAAATATACACTACATTGCCAAAAGTATCTGGTTAGATTTGAGAAAAATGAACCATACTTATTAAAACATTTAATTGGATTTTAAAAATGCTATTTTAAGGAACTTTCTCTGGTATCTTGTGTGAAACAACTCGAGTTATTGTAAATTAAATTTCTAAAATGAATGGGATCGCTGAAAAAAGTTGTATGCTTTTATCTGAGAAGAAATTTAAGTTAAGTACATGGGGAAGAGAAAAAAAATTAACCATCAGAGTGATATCAGTTCTCCGAGTAGTCCGAATCCGCCTCAATTGTTTTACTTCGCTTCCAAACAGCAATCAGATTAAAGATTTAACACTTCCTTTACGGAAGACATTGAAAGTAATTGAATTACACAAATTCGTAACCTAACAGATCATTGTACTGGAGAATTCATCAAGATAGTAGGAAAGATAAAGCACTTATTAACAATTAAAAATGGTTGTAAGATCATTTTAATAGCTAAAACTAAGTAGAGTCGTTCAGAGCCTGGAAGGTAACGCCAAAGGGTTTTTTAGCAATTCATTCATTATGTGGATTATGTTAGCAATTAAAAATAGCATACATAATGAACGCCAGTTTTTTTTCTTGTGATAAAAAATACAAAAAAAAAAAAAAAAACAACGGTCTTTCTTAGACTAAATTAGGCCTAACTGAAGGTAATTTTTCGTATATGTTCGATTGTACTTTTGCGCCAATGTCACATAGTGCTGTAGTGCTAGTGATTTATCGACAGAAACTTGTCTTATTCTTGCGTGCGCTTTTTTTTGCCCCTTTATACGTTGCTTTGAACAAAAAACGTCATCGAAATATTGTCTGAAAACTAATATAAGGTTCGACGAAGTGAAAGACTAGATATTCATTATGTCTTGGATTAATGGCAATCTGCCACTGGTCTACCGTTCGCCGACTGTCATCAGCAGATGAGATTAATGACAATTTCCTTCAATAGCACGACACAAATATCATTAATTAGCGTTTGTGAACAAATGAAAATTGATTGATGGGGGAAAAAAATGAAAGAAATGTAACTTTCTTACGGGAGCATTTCCCCACTCCCCCACCTTTTAATACGCCCATTGGATACAACTGTTAGATAATTAATGAACTCGGGGTTAGGGGGAAATTGACGATGGGCTAGAAAGATTACAAGAGGACAAAACAGGTGCCCGCTGTTTGTACTGAAAGGACAACTAAAATTCCTCAATATTGAAGCTTTCTCTGCAGGAAGAAATTATTGTTTAATTGTTCGTTTTGAGGGAGTGACAAAAGGAAACATCTCTTCTTTCCCTCCTCCGGGCCTGCTAATTACAGATGACTTTGTTATTATAAATAAAATGGCGAGATGACCATATGTTATGGAAAGAAAGAACAGAATTTTAAAAATGAAAAGTCAGATCAATACCAAATTTTCAATGCATGTTTCACTGTTCCCTGGGAAGCTTTCAGGGCCTTTGCGATTCCACAGCCCCCCAAGTTCTTCACTAGAAAAGGCAGCGATAAATTTTGTACAGCAGGTCCGATCCTTTTAGAAATTTGAGATGAGAAGTTACTCATGTACGCCTATCTCACCCCCCCCCCACAAAAAAACTTCTATACAAGTCCCACCGCACGACTACCCATCACGCGATGATGCTGTTTCGGTAGACATTTCTTGAATACGATACAGAAGTTTCTAACCTGTAAGGTACATTATTTAATAACCCAATGCGCCTGAAATACAAAGAAATGTTTGCCTCACCGAATTCTTTTTTTAAACCAAGGAATTCCTATTCAACCACTACGAGGGGCAATCTGTAAGTAATTACCCTCACCTAAAAATCTCTGAGTTAGGGATTTCAAACTTGGTTGGAAATTTCATCCTGCTCTATGTAGTTCCCTTCTAGAGCTACACATTTTCTCATCTGTGGATTCTTTCAGGTGACTTGGATAGACATCTCCTCTTTGAGCAGAAAAACAGACTTTCACTTCTTCATTAATTATCTCTTTATCAGTCTGAAACCTGTGACTACGTAAATCCGTTGTTCATTTTAGGGAAGAGAAAGGAGTCTGAAAGCGATAGGTCAGGAGAATAAAGCCGCAGCTGTGTGAGCAGGCCCATTATTGGTTAGGAGGCAAACATCTTATAGTCTCTCTTAACATTCCAATCAGGTTTCTGTAGTGTAGTGTAGTGCCGACCGGGCTAACCGAGTGGGTAAAGTACCTGCCCGGCAACCCAAAGGTCGCGGGTTCGATTCTCGCCTCGGGCTTGGATCAAAGTACTGCAAAAACCTTGGGAGGTGCAATATGGCCGCAGAAGCCGATGCGCCAACAACTACCAAATCAAATCAATCAATGCAGTGTAGTACTCTTCCCATAGATGCAGTTGCCCTTTGGAAGTTAATCTGTAAGGATACCTTTAGACTGTCAAAGACTGACAACATTTGTTGGCAAACAATCGAACCTTGACTTCTTTGGTCGTTGGTGAAGATGAATGTTTTTATTCTTTGCTCATCTGTTTTGTTTCTGAGTCACAGTGATGTACCCAGCATTCATCCAAAAAAATCACCATTCTCTCTACAAAGCTCAATAATTGTGCAGATTGATTTTGGGGAGATTTTGAGGCGATGTAAATTATCTCGGACTATTACTAATCAGACTACCATTCAACCGTCTGTCTTCAAGGATCAACTGTTCCACTTTAGCCACAATGACAAGGTCTGTTTCTGAGATGTGCCTTCCTTTTCTTAGGAAGGAAGGCACATCCTTCCTATTCGCCCTCACCTAAACTCTCTCTTCAAATTTTTCGCAGTCTTATATGATGGGAAATCCTCCCCATATACAAATCTCCTCATAGATTTGTTTTGCTTTGCAAATGGAGAATTTTATAACGGATCCGACCTCAACCTTCTCCAGCAATATAACCTCTCGCTGTATTCATAGCTCTAATTTAGTAACCGATTGATCAAGAAAATCAAATATATGTTAACTTGCGAGACAGTTGAGGATTTGATATTATATATACATAATATGAAATCCTTAACTCAAATATTCTAGGTGAATGTAAATACTTATTGATCGCCCATCGTATTTATAATTCTGTACTCAACTAGCCAAAAAAATCTCTACATATCTTTAACTCAGCATTATTTAGCTGGTCTTTGTCTTGTCTGTTTTCCATCTCGTACTTTAAAAAGGCGAAAAACTCTTTGCTATCTTTTCAGTTCGCTCATCTATTTCGCTATCTATCGATGTCTATGTTATTTCTGTTTATCGCATAAAAATAATTAGCCAGTCAGTCTCTCTTTCTCTGCTAAATCCCATTTACTTCCTCAGATTTCTCAACGCTGCCATTACTATTTATCTCTTTGGGTTTCAGCGTTCTAAAGTAGTCGATTTCATCGATGATAACTAATGGAACCGTAATTAATATTCACCGTTATCGCAACATCAATCTTTCTACTCATCGTCCACCTCCTAATTATCCTAATTAATAATAAAAAAACCATTAACTTTTATCTAAGCGAATGTCAGCTGGTTTGTCTCACCCAAATGGTACAAACTGGCTCTAATACATTTACTGCCATCCGAAGAGAAATTCGGATGCCAGTAAACATATTAACTTCTCCAGACAGGTGAGTTAGTTCTCGATTCAAGTTAAGCATTCCTCGTGACACTTAAGAAGGAAATAAAGAAAGAAAAAAAAAAGGTCTTCTCTTTACACTGGAACTGAGTATGGAAAGCAACGTCCTCAATCATAGCAGTAAAGTAATCCATCCTGATAAAAACTAGCATTTGGAAAACCTGCATAAATTAAATTACTGCGCGTTACTCCAACGTTGAATATTTCAAATATTAGAAGGAGGAAGTTAAAAAAAAAAAGGAAAAAAAAAAAAAAAGAGCCAGATAAAGGAACTCGGCTCAAATTTATCACGGTAGTGTGACACGTGACACGCGCTGTCAGAATCTAGCGAGGAAGCGTCACCTTGCTTGACGCGCAGAAGTAATTCTTCGCCTAAGCCAACGTAAAAGTTTTAAGCAAACAATCAGCAAACTTCGGATGACAGGAGGAAAGAGGGAGTGCAAATAGACAAGGCTTAACCAAAGCGGTACACACGATAATAAATAACAACAAAGGTTAGAAAGAAGAACGTCTATGAGGACACTTTCCATTCAACTCGGCTCTTCAGATGTAATTTGCATAATATTTTGCCAATCCCAGCTTTTTTTGTTCACCGCTGGATGGCGTTACTAATGAACTCCCAATCTTTCTATTCTTTGGAGTCCGTCTAATCTGAATATTCGTATCCGTGCGGACGTTCCGATTCTTAATTTGAATATTAAGCCTATTCATCAACTTTTTCCCATTTCAGTGTGCACAACGTTCGGAGGCTGTTCGCCAAACTGAACTTCGCAATCTGGTTAGAATCCGCTGACTGCTTCAGACGTTTTCCTTTTTCTTTACTTGGTAATGATTGTTCTCAAACTTTCTTCGTCTGGCGCCTTTCCTTGACAGATTTATTTTCTTATCCTAAACGTGTGGTCTCTCTCTCTGCGCACAGCCTATCATCCTACCTCTTCTTGTAGAGGATTTTTTCCCATTTTCTCAGAGCTTCGTACTTTTCCGCCCCTCAATCCCAACGAAAAATACAAAACAAAACGCAAAGTGCAAGATTTTACGTTTGCGGTGTTCCCAATGATTTTTCTGTCACACTTTTATAAGTCAGTGGGTTGCTTTTAATTTATTTTATTGACTGTCATTCGGAAATGGCATTCTTCGACGCCATTTTTTTATGATATAGGTGCGGGGACATTTTACAGACTTATAAAAATACGTCGTCTGCTTGCTTAAAGTCAGCAGACGACGAACAGTATGAAACCGTAGTGTTTGTCGTCTGCTGGCTTTTAGCAAAGTGTATAAACACTTCAACTCATAAATATCAGTCCCAGAATGTATAATCCTAATATTCAAACTCACATACTTTAAAAAAAAAAAAGTTTTCCTCATCATATATTATTGTGAAATATTGAAAAATCATCTGTCGGGGTAAATTTCCGCATTTATTTCTAAGAAAAGGAATTTTAAACTTTTTATCCTTATTACTTTCGTGTCATCTATTTTATTTGCCATAAAAAGCCGCAGAGTTGAGAAAGTCTCATTATCTCGCCATCACATCATTAAAAATAGCTTCTCTTGATTATCTTCTATCTTAGGTTTTCTTCCTGCGGTTGAAGGTTCCGCCAGAGGCAACTATGGACTAATGGATCAGGTCGCAGCTCTGCACTGGGTTCAAGAAAACATAGCGGAATTCGGTGGCGATCCCCGCAATGTAACCATTTTTGGACAAGGTCACGGAGGAGCTTTTGTCAACCTCCTAATGGTGTCTCCCATGGCTAAAGGTAAGTTAAGCAAACTTTTCTTATCTCTTAAATATTTTCCTAATATTGACTTTTAAGAATAGTTCTCGAGTGTACGAAGTTAGGCAAAGATAACTGACGGATCGATCGGCTAAATGATGTTCATCACGTAAAGAACAGATCAGGGCAGATGGAAGAAATCAGCACTAAATATTTGATTAGATATCGAAAATTAAGCACGAAAAAAAACCTTTCTGCTTTTGTATGTTGCGGCCAAAACAACATTTGGAATTGAAAAGGAATTCTTAGAATATTTTCTAATAAGTTAGTAAAGGAACTAGTTTCTGAGCACTTTTATAACCAGGGCTCGACAAACACGGTCGCCATGGAGACTAAGAAAGCCGTCTTGGCTACTAGTATTGTGCAGATTAGTCTAACAGTTATTAGAACAGATCGGGCTATGGTCTGTGGCTTGCAAGGATTGGCGAATCCTTCGTGGCAGCTCAGTCGGTACCATAAATCACCATCTGCTGCTCGTTTGGTGAGGTTGGGATTCGATTCCATTAGACAGCTGCAAGAATTTTAGCCATTTTCAATCGATTTTGTATTTAGCCACCCTCAAGAGGAATTATAGTTTTCTGAATGAGTTATTCCTGGTTTCTCAGCCCGCACAACATACAAATTGTTCGCTGAATAGAGCTTTGATGCAATTAAAATACTTATAATAAGGATTGATTATTTCCAACAGAAGCACAGTACAATAGACTCTTAGTGCAGACACTAAGCTAAGGACTATTATTGGTTGAAGGAACTTAACGCTGGTATTTCTACCTCATCGCGTGATTCGAGTTTATTGAGTAATGGATCTTCCACAAGACTTGGTCTTTCTGAATAACTACATCAGCACGTTGAACCGTAGAAGACATTACGGCTTCGGCCAGACCGATGTTCATTCATTACACTTGAACGATCACTGCACTGCGCATGCTACTGAAAATAGTTGCATTTGAAAAACCGCTGTCAGTACAAGTATTAACGAGGTCTCAAAAAACTGCTGCGTCATTTTTTAATTAAAAAAACCCAAATTTTCCATTCAGCAATAAACTATGATTTTTCCCCCTTTTATTTTCTTTCATAAATAATAAAATGTAGACGAAGTTTACAACATTTGGAAAAAGTAAATATATCTACAGTTTTTTTTTATTTGCCTTAAATAAATCAAAATAATGCAACGTAAAACATCGAAGCCCGATTCGCGCAACATTCATATTGAGAAAAGAAAATCTCTCCAGGCTTTACATTAATAAATCACGTTATCGGAAGCACCACACGCCTATATATTTAGAGATATAGAGAAGAGCGAAGAGCAGCCTTTGGAAGTTATTTATGTACTGTTTTGAAAGGTTTATGGACCGTGCTCGTGTCGAAATAAGTTTGTGTGTGTGTGTGTTAGGCAGTTAGCAGATAAACAACTAATAGAGTTCCAGTATTTATTTTGAAATATTTCTTAAGATTTACTTTTCGTGATACAGTAATCGGCAAGATTTTTAGCGATATTCATTGAGAATGACCCACAATAATTGGAATAAACATGTTAATACAACTATTATGAGATCGAGATTGAAACGTGTAAAAGACTGAACCTATTTCGGTTTGTATTGCAATGAGACAAGATGACTCTTGATATTGTATTGAGCAGTAGGTTTCTTTTAAGGAATTAAGGGCAATTAATCTACAGTTTTTAAGCTTTGTATTTGCGAAGGATCATAATAAACCGATCTCACTCTTCAAATATTGGTTTAAGAGATTTTATTTTCGTACAGGAACAGGCTTTGGTTCTGTATACAGTTATCTGTGATTTTTTGTAATGAAAGACCTCCAGCTATGGGGAAGGGTTGTTCAAAAAGTAGTGGAAACCGCCTTTTGCATACTATTGTGAGCAGGGATTTCATGGCTCAGGCTACCTATAAATGGTAATGAACTGTTCTACAATAAGTGTACGCGAATGGAAGTTCTTTCGCTGCATGGACAGTGTAAGAGTGTGCTGCAGGTGCTCACATTATGTTTACGATACAAGATCAGCACATTTGGATAAAGATTAACATGGATAAAGGTCCTATAGAAGACCCTTTCCACCGCTCCATGGTACAAGAAAGATAGACCTTCTGTAAATGATCCTTGGTATTCATTGGTGTGGTGTGATGTGAGCAACAGTTATGCAAAAATAAAACTCAAAACATGCTGCTCCTTACGGACTGTGGACGTACTTGCAGTGTCTGGAATTAAGCGACATTTTCAAAAGATTTCGCAAGGTTCATTTTCACCACTTCTTCAACAATTGGCGATTCCTAGCCGTCAGTTTTAATTTAATTGCATATATTATTTAATAAATATTCAAGGACCATTGCCAAACCAAAAGATAAAATATAGGTATATAAGTTACACTAATGAACTTTTTTTTTTCTGAAGCTAAATAAAGCTCAAGTTAAAAAAAATCGATGTTATGGAACCCGCAATGTAAGCTACAATGGCGCAGCTCTGACTAGTTCCAAAAAAATAGAATTATTCCAAAGAGATTAAGCTGAAAATCCTCTAAGTAAAATATTTAGTTGTCGTATAAGTATCAGTTGGATACTTTGTGAACAGATCTCGCATCTATGAAAGGATCTGTAGAGTTTACAAAGATGGACGAAATGTTAATTAAATCTTGTGGAAAATACAAAAGAAAAACTTCTTAATAGAAGTGAAATATAAACAGAAATTTTAAGAGCAAAATGAAAGAAAAACAGAGGAATGAAAGGAATTTAGAATAAGTATAATACACAAAAGGGATGAGAGGGAGAAAAGATAGACCCACTAAAAACGAACTGGAGAGAAAGTTGAGGTAAGCTGGTGTGTTTACCCATTAACGAAGAGTACCTTTAAGACACGAAATGAATGAAGCTGGGGGATTGGACGTTTGCTTACTTTAAAATCGAAGCAAGACGCACGGTCTGTGGCGTGCTTTTAATGCGGTTCCCATGGAAACTGCTGCCTTCCGCTGGCAAAGGTGTACAAACTATGGTTCTAATGACCTGAGCGGTTATGAGTGAGATCATTTTAGGAAAACTGAACCTCCAACCAAAACGAAGAGACACATTAGACTGTCGGCGACAACGCACATTCCACATATACACTCCGTAAATGGAGGTTGCCTTTTGTTTTCTGGGTTAGCGTCTTGGCGGCGCCTCGTAATGTCATCCCTCCAGATCGAAAGCTTCCTGTTTTGATTCCTCTCCAATACGCGACTTTGTTCCTGTCTAATATTAGAGTTGCCTGGCCCAGAAACTCCGTGATTTGAGTTTGATTCACTCGCGGCCCTTATTGAACCAGAGAATTACGAAAGCGATTTATTTGCATTGATTCTGTGATCCCGTGTGTAAACATTTCGAAAGAATCGATACAGGCGTAGCCTCAGTAGAATGGACAATGGGAATTGCTATCTGTGTTTTGTTATGATATCCGAAATCCGCGCTTAATACCCCATACTTGCATAAATATTCATATCGGCTCGTGCAACTAAAGATCCTCTTGGACTTTGTTTTTCTTGGCTGGCGTCTGGGGTCTGGTTTGCCTTAGTCGGAAAGACAAGCGAGATTATTTTCTCTATTTCTTTATTTTCCGCTTGTCAGATAGTGGAGACAATGGACACTTCAGGTATAAAACCCTTTCAAGCGATTCCAGGCAATTACGATTCTTTAAAGATTTCTAATGGTACTAAGAAATTAAAGCGGCTGCATTGAAGAGGAACACTAAGTCATTGTCTGTTGATTGCTTATCCAAATTATTTACTGTTAATAAATGTGACGTCCTCTGTAGTAAGTGATCGCTTTGTTTTTTTTTTTTTTTTTTGCCCCTTTCATCCGCTATACGAATACATTTTGACCATGACTACTGAAGCAAAAAAAAGTCGAGCTAAATACAGATAATGATTGTTATTGCCAGTCTACGAAACTATTAATTTAAGATCATACGTGGAACTTGATTTTATTACGTTTTTCTAGTTAGCAACGACATTTTTAATTAAGAAACTAAATACGAATTGACCAGAATTGTCTAACTGCTTGAATTTGAAAATATTAGAAAGATCTGGGTTCAAATCTCGTCGAGACAAAAGAAATTTAAGGAATTTTTCGCACCGTGGCGTAACGATTCAATTTTGCTTGGTCATCCAACCAAATAGACAAGCCTATCACTGAATACATTAAATTTGGAGACAGTTTACAAATGCCTCGTGACCTTAGTTTCCTCAGAATAAATTCAAAACAACCCAATCAACCCTTATATTTAAACCGCAGAGGACAATGATGAAATTCCACAGGACTTAGACTTCTTGGATTGGATAGAACAAAGATCTTCGTAAAAGGACAGTTCCATGATTTGGTCCATCTCATTTATCCGTAAATTCCACATGTTCGATGGTCTATTTACAATTTAAGGATGAAAAGTCCATGAAAATCTTGCCCGGCACTATTTTGACCATAATACGAAAAAAAAAAAAAAACTTTACAATGGATCTGCTGTCCATACACAACATCTCCTTAAATTCGTCTCGGGATGAAAATCGCACCAAGGCTTTTTGTACTTGGTGTGGCAGAATTGCGACTATAACCTATTGTAACTGCAGCGGTGGCCTTTAATTCTAAAAAAAAAAATCCCAAATTATCACCACCTGAGCTGTAATAAGTATATTATTGATATTCTGAAAGAATATATTTGTAAATAGATATAGTATGTTTCATGGTATGATGCCCACAGCTACACACAAGTATGATTGTCACTCACGGAAATTAAACAGCATATTTATGGACTTATTTAATTGCAGAATCCTAGCTTCCTTAGTTGGATCTTGTAGGTGATAGAAATGTGTCCATTTGGGATTGCCATAATATTCAGAGCAGTAAAGTCCCACCTCTCAAAGTAGCGACTGAATTCAGTGGAGGCGTCTGTGCTCTTCTGTTTCCTCCGGCAGAGCCATTACTTCCGATTGTTTACTTTGCTAAGGCTCTCCTGTTGTACTGTTTCCACCGAGAAGAGCAGGTGTTTCAGAGCGTAATAAAACATCAGGCCTACACTTGCCTTTACTTTGCACACTCTTACTGCCAGCTACCTTCCTTCCTTCCTTCCAAACAAACAACGCCGATAGAATTTCAATGCACGGATGCTGTATTTGGTCTGCGTGGCCAATATCCCAAAGATAGCAAGAAGAGCATCTTTAAAGTGAAAGCGAATTCTTCATGTTTATAAATGTCAGTAGAAAATTGTGGAAGAATTATTTTTGCGCGAGTATCATTTACATGAGTTTCTTTTCATTCGTTGATTTAGAAATAGATAAATAAATACTGTAATTCTATACAAAATACTGTGGAGGAAGAAAGGGGAAATGATTTACACTATAAGAGCTATATAAAATGAACAATTTTGTATTTCAAATATTTGTCAACAAATCACAAAGAATTATGTTTAATTCAAATGTAATAATGTCATTGATTCAGCTCATTCCTCATTAGTTCTGATTTTGCGACTTGAATACAGTGGAGCACATAAAAAGAAACATACAGAAAACTCCATGTGTACAGATATAAAAAGTGTCATATTTGGGATACCAAAGAAATAAATTATATGCCCATAAATTTCGTGTGTTCTCTGGTCGATTTTCCTGTTTTGCTGGATGAAAAACCAGTGTTTTCGAGAGAAAAAAAAACAATGCTATTGACGCTTCAGACCGCTAGCTCAGTCAAAAAAGCCGATAAAAGTTCCTCGCCTTATTGACGAGATTCAAGCCCGGGCTTTTTCCATCCAGTGTGGGGAGGACGATGATTACAACCACTATGTTACTCGCGAAGACATGGTTTTACCATCTTACAAAGCAGGAAAACCAATAGTAGAAAAAGTTATTTACAACAATGATGTAACAACGACCCATGGTCGTTGTAACATCATTGTTGTAAATAACTTGTTACATCATTGTTGTAAATAACTTTTTCTACTATTGGTTTTCCTGCTTTGTAAGATGGTAAAACCATGTTACCCTCGCCAAACGTATGTTTACAAATTTTCTTTTCCCTAGCTATCAAATTGTACATAGATCCACTCTACTCTAAGCCTGATCATAAATGGGTATTCTTCGGAATGGATTGGAGTAGCAAGTAGTTTGGATAGTACTCGGATCGCTCGTGCTTATGCGAAACTTGCAGAGTTTTTTACGACTAAGGTCGAGAAAGCGTTAATGACCGGAACCAGGTTATGCTGTTTCAAAAGGAATTGAACCAATTACCAGTGTATGAGCTGAAAAATGACGTCTAACGCTACCCAATTCAAGGTAGTTTGTAGTGTGTCCTTACAGTCCTCGACATCTATTGAAAATTTAAACTCTTCGTTGATGTTTTCACTTGAGGAAGAGTAACCCAGGAATGGGTTATATACTAGGAAAGAAGGATTATAGGAGATTTATGATGAAAAAGACTCGAAGATACAGAAAGATATGAAGCTCAACGTGCAGTTTAAACGGGCAGCAAAAATGGACACATCTTCTATATTCCCTGTTATTTTACATTCGTTTCTAGCCTCATCTACGCGGAAGAACAGATTTCCTTCATTCATTTTACCGAATTCTTCCAGCTCTTTATATACCCCAATCAGATTACCCCTTAGATGCCTAGTTGTTAAACTTTACAACCCACATTTTCTAGGCAGTTCTTCATATATGAATCGATTGGCATTCATCAATGATCGTTACCTTCCTCTGAATTCGTCATCTCCAGAATTAGTCTTTAGGTGCGATATCCAGACCTGAATATAATATTTCAAATGCGATCTAACGATCGTCTTTTGTAGAGGGATAATGACGCTTTTTCAATGCTGGAAAATGTCCTGCAAATAAGGAAATGATACCATATGCTTTTTCTAGCCTATGGTATCCTTTCCACCTGTTTATACTTGTATGGAAAATTTCATGTCGAATTGAATGGTAACTTAAGCCTTTTTCATCTTGAACCATGTTTACTTCCTCTCCCTTTAGCTTATACTCATGACTCCAACGTTTCTGCTCCCCAAAGTATTTGGTAAAAATAGCAAATGTTTGTAATGGTGGTACATCCAGATGATTCTTCAATTGCTACTTTTTATAAAGAACAAAATACTTCCGTAAAAGCTTAACACTTCCCATCTCATCCTATATTTTCGATCGCACGCTACACAGATTTCCTGACTGCGCCGTGATTTCTTCCAATTATCCTTTATCACTGGCTATTTCCGTGGATCTGGAGGATGTACAGACACATTCTAATGGGCTCGTGGGATTTGTGCCGAAACTTAAGCGTGAGTAGTTAGTTGTATTAGCACCTAACTTCTTTTACACCAGCTTATCACTGATGAATATTCACTTACAGTACTAAGCTTTTAATTGCTCTGTTGATTTGGGAACCCATACTTGCTCTCTAACTACTACCTCATAAAATTATCGATGGTTATTGAAAAGAATAATTGCAGTGGCCTTCCCTTGACGTACCCGGTAATGTTCTGGCTTAACGTAACAACATCGAATAAAACTTCCCAGGAAATCTTCGTTTATCCCGAAAATTATCCCTGTTCCCATGGTAGCCAACATCTGCGCTAACCACATTCGTACGTATGTAAAATGAAACTTGTTTATCTTACTACACGGTCCAGTAAGTACTGCAGGCGATAACTATTATATAAATGCTAGGAACAGAGACTAAATAGAAACAAACAAACAAGGAAGAATGACTTTTGAAGTTTATTTCTGTCGTTAATCTGTTATTCCCTGGTGGTCAGGGTCTCCTGGTACGCTAAAGCCATTGTCATTAGTCTTCTAAAATACGAAGCTTATATCCTAAAGCTTTTCGACGGTTGTTTCAATCTCTGTTTTCCACTTAATACCTAGAAATTTTCCTTAATGTTGTAATCACCGGATTAAGCAACGTGAAGTTATTCAAATTTACTAAATCTAACAGAGGGAGTCATTTTTTGGTTTGATACTTCGCGTACTGGATGATGAAAGGCACGAGCCATAAATACAGTATAAGGCGAATGGAGTACAGCCAGACTAGAACTCAAGCTGGGTGAGATTGAGAACGTCTGCAAGTTCAAGAAGGGATTAGACAATTAATTATTCAGCGTTGAACAGAGTTATGACAGGAAGGAAAGTTTTTTTTTCCGGCAGATACAGTAAAATCCAAGCTTCCACCATTCTAATACTAAATTTTCATTTTACTTCCTAGCATAATCATGCTTTCTTCTCTGTTTGTTTCTTATGGACAGCTTTCAGCAATCCACCCTAATTTATTTATACGAGTATATGAGGCCCACTATTCGAAGGCAAGCTTATGAGCCCAAAAATCCAATTCTACTGTATATCTATCAGCCATCTTGAAAGAAACGGACATGAAAATCGAGAAACATTTAGAAGTGATGTCAACAGTCCGATCCAAGCTATATTTAGAGCAAGTCGGTGGGTCCTAAGGCTACCTGACAAGACTATTTTTTTTATTTCGACCCGTCATGAAGAAAGTTATTGTAGGGTTTCATGTGCATCAGGAACTTAGGCCATATTGAGTTATATATATGTCTGTAATTCGGGTGTATTCAATTTGTAGTCAATTTGCTGTTTCCTGCATCAAAAACCATGCTACCCTCCCCTGAGACCGCCTGACTCAGCCATTTTGGGAAAAAGAACCATAAAAATTCTTCGCCGCATTGAGGCATTCGAACTCAAGTATTTTTCATCCAGCGTGGAAAGGAAGGTGATTATACCAACTGTGCTATCCACCAAGGCAAATAAAGAAAAGAATAATAAGCTGCATCTGGTATTTCCTGCTATCACAAGTACTCGTTCCATCGGTAGCTCAGTTGAATTATAGTTGTGATTCTAATGTCTCTAGGCTGGTGGTTGAAATCGTACTTGAAGCCTTCGCTATTTCGATGGAAGATTATTTACTTAAAAATTAATTTGAAAACGAAAACTTAAGTAAACATATTCTGTTTACTTATTTTGTTCCTACAAGCGATTTTTTTCAGATTTACTTGACTGAATAATAAGAAACATCTTCCCACGCTTGTAATGTTTAAGAAAATATACACTCAGTGAAAAGGAAATTATGCCCACCTATTCGTAATGAACTATGCCGCCATAACTCACAGGCAAGCGGAAGTTGTTGCTTAATATGGTGCATGCTTTCGGGCCTCCATAGTCGAGTGGTCAGGAGAGGGAATGCAGTAGCACACGCTCCTTGAGTAAACCGGGGTTCAAGCCCCTGGCTGCTAAATACGGTCGATCTGCCAACCCGCACTGGACCAGCGTGGCAGATATGGTCCATTTCCCTCAACATGAATTGTTGAGGAGGCTTCCATCCTGCAGTGGGTTGATAATGGCTGCAGTTTATGGTGTATGCTTTGCTGGCAAGAAATGGGATCCATGGTGCGTATGAATCGACGTTTCACTGGTGAGGTATTCATTTTTTTTTTCATTTTAATTATTTACATATACAAACACTTTTATTATGCAATCATCCGGTTCTACTGGAAAACTCGTTCTGATTATAAACCATCCCATACAAATCCATAAATAGAAGAAAAAAAACATTCAAAAGCTCTATAGAAAAATATGTATACATGTAACTGTTCAGTGTAGCGACGGCACCTGGGACTTCAACTCGAACAGTAATCATCATACTGTTTACAGAATTTTGTAGTTTGGCCAAATGAAAATCACATGGTTTGTATGTACCACCTTAACTGGGCAGCAGCAAAGTAGTACCCATCCTCAACAAGAGGAGGTAAGCCTGTATTAAATTAATTGCCCAAAAAGGGACAGATCCCACATACTGGCAGCTCTTAGAAGACCGTGTGACCCTGCCATGTTGCATTTTATTCTGGACAGAAACGGGATCTTCCAAGACGATAACACGCCGTGTCATTGGGCCCGCACTGTGCACGAGTGGTTCGAGGAACACAGTGGAGATATCACCAATCTTGATTGGCCTCCAAATTCGGCTGACCTCAATCCAATTAAACACTTGTGCGATGTTTTGGGATGGGAAGTGAGGGGTATGGACACGCAAGCGTCATTTATTACGACATTGTGGAAAGCCTTGTAGGCAGCCTGGTAGGTGGTCACAATTCAGTGATCACTGAGTACGTTATGTATATTTCTGTGAACTAGGTGAGCTGGATTTTGTGTGTGTAAATTGTTTAGCTTCCGTTATCGTAGAATAAGAATTAAGATTTATTTTACAACCATTACTGCGATTCTGGTAATTAATAGCTGGGTGCAATGTCTATTAGTATTATTATTGCAATAAAGATTTGTAATACAATGTGAATTTACTGTCATCGCATCTTAACTTTTTATCTCAGCAGGTACTGATTAAATGTTTCTGTTTAATTACATTTTATTCATACCAAAATTGTTTTAATGCACCGTAATTTTAATGCAATTACACGATTTCTGACTGTTAAAAATTAAGTTGTGAGCACAGCGGAATTCTGAACAAAATTTTGTACTTTCAGGACTTTTCCATCGTGCCATAATGCAAAGTGGGTCGGCGCTAAGCTCGTGGGCCATCGCTACTGAGGCTATGACTTACACAAGACATCTGGCAAGGATTCTCGGTTGTCCACCGCAGGAAAGTGCGCTCCTTCTGGACTGCATGCGACAGCGACCTCTGGCGGACATAATGCGAATCCAGCTCTTAGTTCCCGAGCATCTTTCTGCCTTTGGACCTACAGTAGATGGAATCGTTATACCAAGTGAGCCCCTGGGAACGATGGAGGAATACAACAGTCTCTACGGTCAGTACGATCTCCTTTTTGGGGTTACCCGGATCGAATCGTATTTTCAGTTCACCGCCCACGAAGAGAGGCATGGCATCGACGCTGAACGCAGAGACAGAGTACTGAGAACATTGGTCCGTAATCTGTTTACTTACCACATGCAAGAAATTTTTCTGACTATAGTAAACGAATACACCGACTGGACACGTCCACTTCAACATCCAGTCAATATACTGGATTCAGCAATTGATGTTCTTGGTGATGCTTTGATCGTGGCTCCCATAATGCGGGCAGGCAACTATCATTCCAGGACTCATTCCAAAACGTTCTTCTATGTATTTGCTTATCAGACGGAGTACGGGGACTACACACAACGTCAGGGTTGTATTCACGGCGAGGACTTAGCGTACATCTTTGGAGCGCCTCTAGTCGGTGGAATCGCGCATTTTACTAAGAATTTCACTCGTCAAGAAGTAAATCTGGCGGAAATTGTGATGACTTATTGGGTTAACTTTGCTAAAGTCGGGTAAGTTATGCCTAGTGATTGTGTATTTATTATGTGTTTCTCTATTTTTGCATATCCATTATATACTTTATTGTTGTGTGATACTGCTTGGATAAAAAAATAAAAATTGCATACAGAACATACAGATAAGGACTGATCAAGCAGCTTCCCATATGCAAAGCCGATAGGGAGAGTGAACGCACGTGCATAGTTTACCACTTTAATGAGCCCAACCCAACTCTAAAATAATAAATTATATTAATATAAAAATTAATAAATTTCAAAACAGAACTTGTATACGTGCATAAATAATATATATATTCAAAATTCACATAATTTCTGCGCTACTCCAGTTCATGAAAAGTTTCTTCATAAATTATCCTGCTCTATCGATTACTACGTATATTTGAAATTCGATTTTTATTTCCTTAAAGCGTGTCTTATCTCTTTTTCTCAGTAAGAAAGAGAGACTCGGCTATCAAAGGCGCCCCTTAAATGAATGTTTGGTTTGCGTAGTAAATTGAGCAGAATTTTTCTTAGAAAATTAAAATTTTACATCAAATATTAAAGCTAACGATGTTGCAGGCAGCGTAACAGAATTATTTCCTTACTGGCAGACTTCATGAATAATATATGATGTATTGCTTCGTGAACAATTTCCTCCCTAACTTAATCGAAGTTGATTTAGCAAAGTTGTAACTGCGTTCAATGTAAAGGGAGGAAACTGTTGCTGAAAGAAAACTAGTATTAAAAAAACAACAACAACAGGTAATTGAATTTCGTATTTTTTCCACCAATGGTATCGCCAAGACAAAAGTATAATGGAAATTCTGAATTTTTATTTCTCATAAATATTGAATTCCGTCGTAGTTTCCATGGAAGGTACAAGTTCAGTTATTATTCATTAATTAGTCACTTCAGCTCTAATTTTTTAACGAAAACGGCATATTTGTAACGTCAGCTGTGGATGCTTAAAATATACACTGCCCTGCCATTAATATCCGGACACTCCCTCCGTTGATAGTTGATCAGTCCTACTAAAGCACCACGTGACAGACAACTATAAAAAAAAATGGTCGAATATGATAATAGTGTACCATATAAGCAATCGCTCTGCACGTAACATTTAAACGGCACTGAAGATCCCTAGGTTGATGATTGGTAATGGAAGCTGCGTTGTAGTAGGGTTTAGGCACATCAGCGACTTCAGCCATGGTGCTGAAACCGCCACGGAACTATCCAAAAGCGTCCGAAGCCGGTGGAACGTGACAGGAAAGCTCATTAGAATCGTCCGCTTGGAACGCAGGTCGACTTTGTCGCAGCACACACACACACACACACACACACACACACAGACCCACAAATGATTAATCACTCCGACTAATGCCAGACACCCTCTACCTGGCTGTCCTTGAGCCATAGACCAATGGTAAGCTGTGCTTTGGAGTGACGATTTACTGTAGATGGATGGTCTACCACTCTGATGGTCGTGCCTGATGCCAGGAGAAAGCTACCTGTTGGACTGTATCGTCCCCACAGTGAAGTTCGGCAGAGGGGCGTGATGATGCCCTTGTTGGTAGAATCTCTGTCCTCTCCACATCACATGGAAAAGACTTCAATTCGAATCTCGTCAATTACGTGAGGAGTTTTTATTAGCTTTTTCACAACATGGCTGAGTTGGGTGGTCTCAGGTGAGGGTATAATTTTATTTTTCTCCCAGAAACTCGGGTTTTTCGTCCAACAAACAGTAAATCGACCACAGAATATATGCAATTTACAGACAATATATACGGCGCAATATGGCCTCAGTCACTGATGCGCCTAAAATCATACTAGAAACAAACAGCGTGATGGTCTGGGACTGTTTCTAATTGTTTAGGACACGAATTCTAGGATCTATCTGTACGTCCTGGACAAAAATACGTTACCTACTTCGTGGAGTTACATCGCCGAAGGCCCACGTACTTCTTACAGCAGGACAACCCTCTGTTACACTGTTCGCGTTGTGACGGACTAGTTTGAGGACACAAGCGTTGAAAGTTGGATTGGTGAGTTCAAAGCCCTGATCTCAATCCTAATAGAGAGCCCCTGGGATGCATTAAATTTTCGAACGCGTGTGAGGAGAGGCTACCCAAAAAACAGAGCTAACCTGGTCGAATGGCGGGAAATATTGGATAACATTTACAAAAAATTGGTGGAGACTAGACGCTGTCATCAAGAATAAAGGTTTCAGCACACATTATTAGTTTTCCTGATTAGCACTCTGATTATTTCCAGGATATTATAGAAGTAGGGTTATCCAGTTGTGAATAAAGCCCGGGTGACCATTCCCCTTAAAATGTGTTCGTTGTTGGCACTATTAAATTGCAATGAACTTAAATCAGAATTGAAATTTTAAAATATTTCTGGTGTATTTATATTACTCAACACTTTCTTGGTTATACACGGTGGTTCAGAACCGATATCTTAATTCAAGTTGAGGAAGGATTGCTAAAGGATAGATCTGTGGAAGTTTTTCTTCAGCCAGCGTGTAGTTGGATTGTTGGAACAAACTTCCGTCTATTGTTTTGCAAGTGGCTGGTTTGAATAAATTCAAGGAAGAAATAGAAATATTCATGGAGGATATGGATGAGTGAAGTGTGTAGTTTTTTTTTTCTTTTGGCTGATTCTTTATAAGCTTTCTTGCATCGCTTGCCACTAACAATACATTTAGCCTGTAAAGAGACTTATACCATGTAGAAGATGGTGCAGGTGATTTTAGAATAGAATCTGTCGCATATCTGAATGACAAGCAAGCCTTTAATTACGTGGAATGACATAGAATGAATGAAATGTGAAACTGCGTTAGTTTGCAAAACAATTTTCCCTCCTGAAGAATTGTACTCCATTCTCATTTTTAATTGAAATTAATTAAAATATATTGGTTGGCATATGCGTTTATCAGCACAAGGGCCACTAAGCTCAAGATGTGCCTGTTATGCAAGTTTGGAGGTCATGTTAATCTTTAATTTATTATATATTCGGATCTGCTTTAGAAAACTGAAAAGGTCATTTTAGTTTGCATCGTTTCCGATTAGATGCGTCAGTGTCATTGGTTCCTGTACATTTGACAGGGATTGTAGATTTGCTGCTCGAATATTGTGGTGGTAATTGCATTCAACAAGGGTATAGTTAACCGTGAGTTGCGTGTTATAATGCATGCACTGGGGAGAATTGTCTCGCATTAATAGATAAGAATTAGTCAAATATCTATGTCCAATACGTGTTCTCTTTAATACAACCTTTCCTTGTCGATTTGTTCTGGAACTGGACTGCCACTGTTGTGGTTTTTTGTTTAATCTGGAAAAGTCTGCTGTTAATTTGTCTTCCTGATTTCATGCCATTTATCTTTAAAAGTTTTTTATATTATTATTTTATAAATGTTACCAATAATTCTGTTGTATTTGAGGTTGGGTGTTTACAGCTTCATCTGCCAGTTCAATCCCTGAGAATGAATGTCCACGTATCGAATAGAATTTGAGTGAGTAGTTTCTGGTTTTGGGAACGAAATTGTTTCAATACTGGATGATATCTAACGGAAGATCTGCTTTTGGCAGTTTGTATCGTACTCAGAGAGCCTGCATATATTATATAAACCAATATTTGATATTACTTACATTGCCTCATCAGACTATTTTAAGTTAAGTTCTGAAAGGTAAAACATAAATCCAGAGTCATTTTCAAACCTTTTCGGAATTTATTTTATGTTTGACCAAAGAAACTAAGGCTGTGAGGCGTAAATATTGTGCATGTGTAAATTTCGTGTATTCTTTGAAAACCCGCGTTTCTGAGGGATAAAATCTTGTAATTCATCACCAGACGGATAACTGAACATCTGTCTTGTTAAAAAAAAAAAAAAAAATTGCACACTACTTCTCATTTCAATGGGAATCGAATCCAGGTGTTTCCCACCACGTGTGAGCAAAAGAGCGATCGTAATCACTATGGTGCCAACGAGGGGGACCAGAGAACCTGTTAGGCCTGATCTGTTACGTAGAATGTAATTCACGGATGGATAACCTCACCTCAGATACCCGTCCATGAATACATTCCACAATAATTTTTGAACAAACTATAAACTGCTAAAATCTTTTTGGTCAGAGTTTGTTAGCACTGCATGCGAGTGTATTTCAAAAACTTAACGATGTTATTTGAACTGGAGTATTTCATATACATATATTTTTCACAAAACATTCTGTAATTCTACTCTCCAAGTCAACCTAAGACAATCCTTGCTATTTTTCCTTGCAATTCTGTGAGAAGAAAACCAGTCACGTGATACAGTAATTATAGATCCTTTCCTGTTTTACTGGGTAACAATCTTATCATCAGTGAGTTTATTTCCTTTACCTCCAACTGTTGTAGTTCCTTTTTGTGTTTTTTTCCAGTTCACGTCCATCCTCAAAAGTTAAAAAAAAGAAAAAAAAAGGAACCAGCTTTAATCAAACCAACAAGATATATTCTTTCTTCTTATAACGTGCAAGTACTTCAAATGATCTCCCCGAAAGGAAATTTATACTGCAAAGCATAAATATTTCACTTTTCATCTTTTTTTCCATGTTTTCCGCCATACATTTTTAATTAATATTTGATTATTTCATTTTTTATATTTAATATTTCTACTGCAATAATTTCACTCAATTTCTACTTTATTGTATTGATAGACAAATCTTTTGGCTGTTGATAGACAAATCTTTTGGCTGTTGATAGACAAATCTTTTGGCTATTGATAGACAAATCTTTTGGCTATTGATAGAAAAATCTTTTGACTATTGATAGACAAATCTTTTGGCTATTGATAGAAAAATCTTTTGGCTATTGATAGAAAAATCTTTTGGCTATTGATAGACAAATCTTTTGGCTCATATCATTCTAGATTTTTTTTTATTGTTACGAAGTCTTTTTAATTGTTTGATTTACGTCTGCCAAAAAAATAGCAATTGAGTTTTCAGGAAAAGCACCTTTACAAAGATATATTAGCCGACAGTAATAATTCAGTAGAAAGTAATGTTATTTTGTCAAGTCTTTAGGCTTCCTTTCAGTCGATGCATGTACGTTTAAAACGCCAGTTAATCACCAGCTAGTTAGGTGACAGGCCGTATCACTGAATTCGTTATCGCACGTCTTCTTTGTCGTAAGCATTACCGAGAAGAGTGACAGTAGATAGGACATTCATTAATCTACCTAATAAAGTCACGTGGAACTCCAGTAATGCTAGTTTGCATTTTGATGCCCGATGAAGTTACCCCCTTCCCCCGCACTAATTTTCCCAAACGCTCTAACAGAGATACGTCTTTACATTTGCGTAGTCTTGATCCGTTTTTGGTCGACGGCATCCATCTTTACATTTCAAGATAAGCTCTTTTCATAATACCCTTGATGAGTGATGAGAAGGGTTTCGTTGGACGATTTTACACGAAAATTGAATCCCCATATTAAAACGTATTTGATGTTGCAAACATCCGTTGCATAAAAACTTTATTTACTTGGACATGGTAATGAAAGGCTTCGTTAGAAGTGACACTTTGCTTTGATAATGAAAAAGTATTTCATTAATATAATGCTAATGTGAAACCAGTCGCAATTTAATTAATGCAAAGCCATTCTAAAATTAATGAAGTCACGGAATAAAAGAAGGTAAATTTACGTTTTCTATTGTATCTACTAACTCACATTAACCGGTCAAAAAAAGTAGTTAAACACAAGTAAATTATTATGGAAATTACTTAAGTTTCAGCGCAAATATCTTCCCTTCCCCCATCCCCTACTAACGTATTACCTTACGGGAAAACAGTAGTATGGACTACTTCGTTAATAATATTCTACTATAATATCCAAAGAAAGTAAATATTTACCACCCACTGGGAACTACGAACGTTGCTTCAATCAAGATGCGCTTGTTTACAAAGAGTTTAACATAATTAACTACATTGTGGTAATGCTGGGTCATATGTTTCAGCAGGTACCCGAACTGTATTTCCATATTTTACATAGATCTTTCCTTTAAAATGTATCTGTAGTAACCATGAACTAAGTGTTTAAAATGCAGGGGAGAAATGCTCAGAGAAAAACAGGATTGAGTTGTTTCATTAAGGCTGTGAGGCACTGATATGTCGTGTTTGATCTACGGCCTGATTGTTTTTACTGGATGGAAAACTACGATGTCCTCGTCTGAGACCGAATAACTTGGCCACGCCGTTAAAAATAATGTAATAAAATTCCTAGCGTCATTCACGGATTCAATCTCTGGTATTTTCCATAATTGCAAAAGAAAATACCCCAGAGAATTCATAAGAAATATTTAGTTGTATTGCATTTAAGGTTCAAGTCAGAATTGCACAAAATGCAAACGTCTTTTAGAAAACAAATAGCGAAAGTCTTCGTGGCTTTTTTGCCTTTAAAATAATAATAATAACAACACCCAGAAACAATAAAAGGAAGTTTATACTTAATCCAATATGGGAAGATTAAGCAGATTTAAAAATTATGGAGATTTACAAACGAAAATACTAGCGCGTTTTGAACCACTCAATATTTTGCTAAATAATGTAGATTTTTAGAAAATATTTAATTCCCTTGTAACAATAGAACCTCAAAAATGTATCCTTGGGGACATACACGTTTCAGCTGTGTCAAAATTCTGGTTATTTGAGAGGTACGCATATAGCCTACATAATCTTAAAATGTTTTCCTAAATAGTTATAGTGACACTGTCTATCCCATCAGTGTAACCAAAGAAGATGAATAATAAATAAATTACCCGAAGTTCCCCTAAATATTGCATTTCACGTAATCTTAAAAATACCTTTTAGAAATATGCCATTGTATCTTTAAATTAAGTTCCTTAAATTTAAAAAGACAGAACAAATTGCAGCATTCCAAATGATCCTTTAAAAAAGTAGCAGAAAGCAATTTCCCCTTAAAGCAATTACATTAGGAAACACAGGATTCTTGTGAAGTTATTAGCTGCATAGCCCTGGTATACTGATCAACTGATGTTTAATTTATTAGTGTCCAAATAGAAGAGCACACTCCACGAATTGTTGTGATGGAACTTGAAGTTTAAACATTAACATTGCGAGAATTAGAAACTGCGGTTCCACTTTGACACGTACTAGCTTAAGAATGAACAAATATTGGATCCCTAAGCCAGTGAAACGCTCTATGAACACCATCTGCTACGTAATGAATGATTTAGTTGGGAAAATTAAAGTGGTTGAAACTGTAGCAATCACTGCTTTTATGGACACGTGTCTTGGTCCCTTAAAGAGAATTCCAAATATGTGCATATTAATAGATATACAATGATAGAGGTGTAGACATCATTAAATTTACAGCTACAAACATTTCTGTGGTTAAAAGGCCTGATTGCTATAGAAGGAAGCAAAGCGTATATATATTAAACTAATTACTTCATGAATAACGAATTCTACTAGCTAATAAGTGTACTAGTCATGATTACTGGTGACTGGGAAGTCCCAAAAGTGGGAAATAATTTTATTTCGTTTTCAACAATGTATAGTGATCTCGTGCCAAAGTAATGAACGAGATCTGATGCATTCTCTATGATATAAGCATCACTGTGGCGCCAGAAAGATGTAATTGTGCTGAATAGTTGGCAGCACGATCTTTGGAACTTGGTAATGTTTAGAATCGTATACCATCGACTTAAATGATAGGATCCATTCAATTTTTATTCGACGTTGACCTTTTAAGACAGTTTCGACAATAAAATATTCTTCTCTGGTAAAGTAGAGTTGTTTGTTATGCTGCAATGCATCTCAGACAATACGATGTTAACATTCTAGAATAAATTTAGCCTAAACCTCTTTATCCTATAAAATGGAAGGCTCTTATGGCATTTCGAGTCTCTTCCACAAATTCGAAGCAGCACACATGCCATAACGAAGTTAGGTAACGTCTACGTTATTTCTGCTATTTGCTAGTAGTAGTCCATCAACTCCACTCAATATTCACTACGTCCTCTCTATCGAGGAATCTCTGTATCAAGATACTAATGCTACTTTACAGACCATTTAACCTCAGATAGTTGTTTTTAGCATTTTTGTCAGTGTTTGCCCTACAGAAAAATATATAAATAAATCGCACTTAACAGTTAAATGCATCATTAGATTTCGCAAGTTATGCTCCCTGCTCTATTCCTTCGTTTACATGCACTGCCTGGTCTTAATATTAGGAATACGTCGTATATCTTGCAATATATTTGGACATGTTTCATGCTATGTTACATAACAGATTATTGAACAGAATTTTAAGGAAAATTGTATGAACATCTCGCCATGGAAAAAAGGATAGCAAACAGTTCAAAACAAAACATTTCAATGTCGTCCTTTTTAGAAATATTTACCAGTTGAAGCGCATGTAATGCAGGCGTTATAGTACCCGTCTGTATTACTGAAATGGTTGTATATTTCGGTAGAGTAAGCAGCGGGCGTGAGTATAAATTACATCGTTCATGATTTCGGTTCTAGCTGTTCAAAATTTAGTAAGTGTCGTCAAAGATGTTTACACATAAAACATCTTTCGTGCGTAGTAAATCGCGATTATTTTATTGAGCTATACTGACGCACCACAATAGGGAAAGAAACCGTTTTACGAGGCGATCAAAACGAATCATAATTCTGACACAATTACCTAATTAAAAATTAATTCAGTTCAAATTAATATCAATCTATTCCCAGTGGTAAGCTTTCCACTACAATGTCATTTGCCTTTTTAGGTGGATATAAGATAAAAGCTGAATCTGTTCATACAATACTACAGATAAATGCGAAATCTTCAAGAATTGGTTGAATTTGAAAACTGAATATTACGTCACTTGAATTACAACACTTATGTATCCATTCATGGTTTATTAGCCTAATCAAAAGTCTCTCTAGTCAGAGTTCGTTTATTTTAAATATGAGAAATAAGCTATCTTTCTTCAAGAAAGATATACTTTAAGCTGTGTACTGAATCAAAGGCATTTGAAATTAGAAATGCCAAAAAGCATTGCGCTATTGATGAACATATGGTACATATGCCTTCCTAAAATTGCATCGAACTCTTTAAATTTCTATTCATCCCTTCTGTTTCTCGGCAACAACCTTCCTTCACTTGTATTTTCTCAAAAACTTATAACCTACAGAGGCAATTCAGCCATTATATGGTACATCAGTACCACGTAATTATTAAATGGCTGTCTTTTGGAGAGGTCTGGGTTCGATTTATAAATTCCTCTCCAAACGAGGTTCTAGTTAACCGATCTTAGGCGGATGGAGTAAGGTTTCTGCCCCTTCACAACATGCAGATCGACTCATCACACATGGCCACAAACAAAATAGATGTACTATTTCAAAAAAGTAACAATATGAATTTGCATTATCGTGGGGTGAATTCAAAGGCAGAATCTTCAGTAGGAGTCTTCGGCTCGCGGCCATGGGGAAACACCATTAGGTATATAAAGTCGTAACTAATTATTGAAGATAATTATAGTATGGTTGTTAGATTAATATAGCTATTAATTACACTCGAAATACGGTTCTTAACTTTTACAGAGTTGCACAATGTCGGGAGATGAACGCAGTGAACCAGACAGCACCATAAGTTCCAGTTTAGGGAATTTTTCGCCCTCCTGGGATTCTTCCACCACCGTGACATGTTGGCGTGGTGGGATAACGACACAGTTACAATTTCCTAGTGTAATAACTCAACCACAAGGTAGAAAAGTCTTGTAGTACCTTTTCAGA
Organism: Mastigoproctus giganteus; assembly: GCF_048544385.1. Taxonomy (NCBI): domain Eukaryota; kingdom Metazoa; phylum Arthropoda; class Arachnida; order Uropygi; family Thelyphonidae; genus Mastigoproctus; species Mastigoproctus giganteus. The sequence continues at coordinate 72,423,010 of NC_143577.1, forward strand.
TATTCCTGTCAGCTTTTATTGATTCCGCAGTCCCATTCCGACTGCCGCCACCGGTGTACAAGTGAATTTCCCACTTCGTGCCTTGTACTGCCCTTGTCATACCGTCAACGCAGAGACCCTATTTTAAAATTAGCATAGAGTTTAATGGGATCTTTGCACAGAGAACCTTGAATCGTTTGCAAGTTACAGGAAATATCGGCCTTGCGACAGAGCTGCAAGATAATTACGCGCTTTTCTTCCCCACCATTTTCTCGTCAGAATGTCATTAGCTACGGTACATACGAGAAATTCTATGTAATTCGAGATCGTCCGCTAAGGAATTCACCACTGCGGAAAGCTGACACTTATTGTTAAAAACATTAGCTTCATAACTTCGGCAATACCTTTCGCTCGTCTGTCGCGAGGGCATCTTTTAAATTATCACTACTTGAAAAAATTCTACGCACTTTATTTGCTCTTTATATATTTCGTTTCTCTGCGCTTGGAATGGCAATTACTTAATATGTAGCTTCAAAAAAGAAAGAAAGAGTTCTTCGAGATTTCTTTTTGTTTTTTTACTTTTAATATAAAGCATTTAAGAGCTTAATGGTTTATTGCGATTTAGTATAGCAGCGTGTTTTTCTTTTCTTAGTTCTTTCTCTTTTAAGATTGCTTCTACATTCATCAAAAATTATTCCCATTAGACTTTATTCCCATTAGACTTCTTAAAAAAGAATGGAAATTGCATTTTTTTCAAAGTTTTCTTGCAGTAACTATAATGGCCAGTAGTTTTAAGGACTACGTGGAACGAGAGATTTTTATTCATCATACAATTTTGTTCATCTGAATAACAAACTGTGGTTAAGAAATAGAAATTAACTCTCGAACTATAGCAATATTGGGAAGTTCATGTCACAACATGTTCATCAGTAACTGGTGGCGATACGAATGTAAAGTCGCGAAGAACCTTCTCCAACTTTTCCTCCGACATACAAAAAAATTTATCTCCAATCACTTGCCTCAGCGCAAAAATGGTTCATGGATTCTTTTGAGACACTCGTCCTTGGATAATCCCAAAGATTAAAAATCGCATGGGTTTAAAATTAGTGACATCAGACGCCACATCAATTCTGGAAATGTTTGGTGAAACTCAAGCAGTTGCTATTGATATTTCAAAGCTTTGATCTTATTTGGCATAAAAGACTTCTAATAAGCTTCCATCTCATGGATTTCCAACGTTTTTTTTTTGTAATTGGATATCCAGTTTTCTCTCTGACTGCTCACTGCGGGTGATGGCTCTCTGTCTTCCAACTTCTGCAGGCGTTCCTCCAAGGTCCAGTTCTTTCTTCCACTCTTTTCCTCTTGTACATTAATAACATTTTTCCCATTGGCTAGAAACCCTATCCACAGTTTTGCTGATGATAGCACATTGCATTCCACCTTCCAGTTTGAGAAACCTGGACTTGCTAAAACGGCTTCAACTTTTCGAATATCCACTACTAATTCCTTAAATGCTGATCTCCAAGTAATTCTCCAGTGTGACCAAGACAACTTATTGGATTTCAATCCTTCTAAAACTCAGTTCTGTTTTTTATCTCGCAAAAAGGATTCTTCTGCTTCTATGCTTATCTTATATGCCACTTAGTTTTCTAGACGAGATTACATATCTCTATTAGGTATTATCCTGACTTCTAAACTCTCTTGGCATGAGCACATTACAAATATTACTTCCTCTGCATCTAAAAAACTGGGTTTTCTCTTTCGCTCTCGGCGTTATTTTTCTTCTAAACAGCTACTCAATCTGTACAAATCTCAAATCCGCCCTACCACTCTAATAGTGCCTTCCTTCCGGTCAGTAGATACAAGTGAGAGACGGCAAAAGTTGAACCTCCGGAGTGATGAGAGATGTGTATTCCCGTAGCTCTTTTAGCAACAAGGAATATTGTTCCTACATCTGGAGCAGTGTCCCGTAACCTCTCTCAGGCTTCAAAATAAGATAGTCAAGTTAATTAATGACCCATCTATTACAGAGTTTCTCCACTCTGTCTCATGTTTCTGCTGCATGCCTTTTCTGTAGATACTTCCATAGGCACTGTTCTTCTGAACTGGCCTCTCCAGTTTCCCCTTTTCTCTTCCAAATCAATCCTAACACGTGCCACAACCAGTCAGCGTCATTTTACTGTCCAACTTTTCTTCTTCCTCATTTATTCCTTCAACTTCCGTTTTCTGGAACAATCTTCCTTCTTACGTTTTCCTATAAATTACAATCAATATAAATTGAAATCTAATGTCAACAAGTACCTTTTTTCATCTTCAAACTTCAACCCATGCACAGTACTAACTGCTATAGGTTCTAATACCTTTCGGGTTGGGGTTTTCATTTGCCCAGGAATTCCATGAAATCTCTGCAGAAATTAGAATGCAAATCTCGATGTTGCCAACAAAATCGCTAAATCTTTCTCTACAGAGTAATGATTTTTTATGAAAACATTTAAGCTTGCGAAATCGCAATTAAAAGATATAGTACGTTGAATAAAAACATCACCCTGTAGTTTTCTTCGCAAAATTATTCTCTCATATATTTTAACGGATGTATATGACAAGCCGATACTCAATTTCATGCTAGATATATCTTAGTATGCCGATAACAACAGCGCCTTATACATCATAAAATAGGTGCGCGAATTTAATACTTGCTGGTCAATAAAATGCTAACATGAACCTATCTTATTACAAATATCTATGCAGCCAATATTGGTTGACACAGTAAAATATTTTGAATTATTTCGTTAGTGCTTTGACTAAACTTTTCTGAATTAGAAAGCAACTCCGACTTTAAAGCTTATAAACTATATAAATAAAGCATGTATAAATATATGCATATTTGCATTCTATTAGCAACAAGGGTTTCCTTCCTCCTCAGGCAGCACATGAGAATATCAGAAACATCTTGTATTTTTCGCTATCATAAAAGAGCTCTTGCAGCGTCACTGCTTAATTTATGGAGAAACATTCTCGTAATATCCTCATATAAGAGACGATTCCTCAATATATGTTTAGCATCATCCAGTTCTCCACAAACATAATTGGATTTATCCTCAACACCTAACTCTCTCGTTCTACTTTTTACTCCATGCCTCATAACCACATACAGCACTCGCCATATCGAACCAACTGTTCAACACTAGCATACCTTCAGAATATCGCCCTCGTGTGTAACACAGTTGGTAGAATCACCGTCCTCCCCACTTCGGGTGGAAAAGACCTCAAGTTGAGTCCCGTCGATGAAGTGAGAAAATTTTATGGGCCTTTTTCACAATGTAGCAGAGTTAGTCGGTTTCAGGAGAGGGTAGCATGTTTTTTTCTGAGGGAGACTCTGATTTTTCGTCCAGCAAACAGAAAATCGACCACAGAACACACTCAATTTACATATACTGAGCATTTACTGAGCAATATGGCCTTATTTTCTGATGCTCCTAAAACCCTATTATTACAACAACTTCGGAATATCAGAATTCCTTATCTTCAGAACACTCAGAGGATCCCTTCATTTCCCTCACCAATCTTGTTGCCCTTCTCTGTACACGTTCAAGCAAATCTGCATCCTTCCTAAAATGAGGCCTCCAGACCTGTACGCAGTATTCAAAGCGTGGCCTGACCATTGCCTTATAGAGAGGGACAATCATCTCCTTTTCCCTGCTAGCAAAATTCCGATATATCATTGACAAAACCCCATGACCTGCCCTGGCAGTCTGTCTGCATTGCTCAGAAAACTTCATATCTGACTGCACAATTACTCCCAGGTCTTTTTCATTTTCTACCACCTTAAGTGTAGTACCACACAGTTGGTACGTTTCTCTGGGGTTACTTCTACCCATATGACGTACTTTGAATTTATCAAGGTTAAACTTCAGTTGATACTTCTTAGCCCATCTGCCCAAATTATCTAGATCCTGTTGCAGTAGCACACTGCCATTAACAACCCTGCCAACCTTTGTATCATCTGCAAACTTCGACACTTAGAATGATATACCTTCATCAATATCATTGATAAATATACAAAACAACAGTGGACCCAACACCGAACCCTGTGGGACTCCACTAATAACAATTGTCCACGAAGAGCAGCACCCATTGATTACCACCCTCTGTCTTCTCCCACTTAACCATCCTTTTATCCAATGTAGCAACTTACCCTTAATACCATTCTGCTCCAATTTGTACAATAGTCTTCCATGCGCAACAGTGTCAAAAGCTTTCCTGAAATCCAAGTATATGATATCAAAATAATTATTTTTTTCATCCAGTTCCTTTGTAACCACATCATAATATCCAATCAGATTTGTCAGACAAGACTTTCCCTTAACAAACCCATGCTGTGTCTGAATTATTACTGCAGTCTTGTCTAGATGATCCTGCAATGCATCTTTAACCAGTGACTCCATTATTTTACCCGGAACAGAAGTTAACCTAAGTGGTCTGTAATTACTCGTGTTACCCTTCGATCCCCCTTTGTGCATTGGGGATACATTTGCACATCTCCAGTCCGTGGGGACCTCCTCTGAGTCCAATAATGCTCTCATAATTTTGGCTAAGGGTTTGCTTAGTTGCTTTTCCGCCTCCTTTAATATAACTGGATATATCCCATGGACCCCAGGTGATTTTCTTATGTTTAACTTCAACAATTTCTCCTCCACTTTGCTCTCAGTTATTACAAGATCATTAAGCAACCTGCTACAATTTGATAACCTTGTGGCATTTTCAAACCTTAATAACTCCTCATGTGTGAACGTAGATGCAAAATACTCATTCAGTTTGTTTGCTATCTGAGCAGGATCATCAACAGTCGAACCATCGATATCAAGTGGACCAATCAGATTCATCCCCTTCCTTTTAGAGTTTATATAAGTGAAGAAATCCTTGCTGTTTTTCTTAGCATCCTTTGCCAAAGATTTCTTGTAATCTGCCTTCGCCTGCCTAACCTCCTTTGTGACCTGATTACAGACTAGCTTATATCTGCCATAGGCTTCTGAGTCGCTTGATAATTTATACGCATCCCATGCATATTTCTTCTCTGTTACGAGTCTCATTAGTTCATTAGATAACCATTTAGGCCTAAACCTTGAACAATATTTCTTAATAGGTATGAAACGTTTAGTAGCTTCCACTATTAATTCCTTGAATGCTTCCCACTTAGAATTGGTACTCGCGTTTCCCCTCACAAGCGAACAAACTGACAAAGTTCAAGCAGCTCAACACCTCCTTTGAATCTGATCTTCACTTTGAATGCATTATACACTTTTATATTCCTTTTTCTTACTGTATGCCAGATGGGATTCAAAAATTGTTCTTTACACTCACGCTCTCTTTTGTATCATTTCAGAGACCCAAATATCCCTCCACACGAAATGGATGCTTTTATAGATCGAAGCAGAGGGCGCTTTGAGCGGATCCTGTGGTCTCAGTATGAAACTGTTCATCAGAAGTACTTAATGATAAGTAAGTGTATTCTTTGCTTGTAAAGAAAATTATATTGATTAACGTCTTTAGAATTTATATAGTACTCTAGAAAACGAGCGTCTAATAACAGTAAAAGAAAGAAGAAACGAAAACCTTATGAACAATTCTCAGTTTAATTATAAGTAGATGAAAGGATTGTGTTCTTTTACTCTTCTTCTAATATTCTGAAATAAAAGGAACTGTTGGTATTTTTATAATTAAGGAAAAGCACGGCTCTCTATATATGTCGTGTAAGTGAAAGATAATTTGGGAGAACTTCTTAAACTTCAAGAAAATCATTATAATTCAACTGCTAATAGCAAGGTTTTCGTGTTTTTGTTATTTAAATATTAGCAACACTCTAATAGTGCCTTCCTTCCGGTCAGTAGATACAAGTGAGAGACGGCAAAAGTTGAACCTCCGGGGTGATGAGAGATGTGTATTCCCTTAGCTCTTTTAGCATCAATCAGGTATAAATAGCGCGATAAATCTCAAATCTTTTAGGTTTGTCAATGGAGTATTTTTATCGGCAGTGGAACAAATGGAACATCTACAATGGCATCCAGGAGAGTTACCTCAGTTGGGAGTATATCTACACCAAATAAGAAAAAAAAAAAACGAGCTATCATTCAACTTGTTCACTCGCTATGACAGAAACTCTGATTGATTAGCTTTCTTAGACAGTAAAATCTGATCGATTCTTCTGCGTGAAAAGGAAATCTATAATCAATAAGTTAGATCGTGTCATGAAGCTTCACATAAAAAGATTGTTGGCAACTTTTTTTCTTCTTCTAAATATTGATTGTACTAAGTTTCAAAGTTAGTCACAAATTTTAATTCCGAAGTTGTCCTGAAAATTTTTCTTTGTGTAATTTCTTTACTGATACAGGGTCTTGATTCCTTTTGCAGTAATAAGATAATGTCTTGACAGTTTAATGAGCGTGATTTTAGATATGTTTATTAAACGTCACTATACGAAGGTAAATCAAGAAATAAAGGCTACTTTTTTATTAAATCAAGAAAAGGAAAATATGCAAAATGTTTGATATTACTTTTCCAAGTGCAGCCCCCCCTCGCCTCTCCAAACACTCAGTCCACAAGTCCTTAACACCTTAAAAGAAAAACATTCCTAATTTCTCGTGAGGACACTTTTGTATTTGTACAGCTTGCTTGACTTCATCATCATTCTGGAATTAGCAGAGGTTCAAAACGAAGTTGAATCCGCCTGTTTTCTTGAAGGAGAGCATTCACTTAATCAGCGTCGTCACCGACACTTGTTTTGTCTTTTCTAAACCTTCTCCAGCCATTCGTAGACTTTCTCTATATCGTGTCAACATTCTTCTGTGCAAATGGAATGGTTTATCCTCTTCTGACTAAACAAACATGATTAATCTGATGAAAGAAGATTTATCTGGTCAGAAAAGTCTGCTAAAGCACGTTGCTCACTAACGGTGCACTAGGAAAGCTGAGAAGATATGATTACATCTCAACTGGATAAAAAGAGACTGAGTGCACGCAAAAGTAGACTTCTCTAACAATGTATAGTAGAGATAATTTCAGTAGGCTGGTAAAGATTACTCACTGGCTATTCCGAAAGGTATTCACTCTACTATTCACGTTTATTAAGGCGTATTGCCAATTCCCTGACGTGATGGTTTTTTTTTATAAAATAACCCTGATTTCTTTAATTGCGATAATGCTGCTTAAGTTTTTATTTTAATACTTGCTAAAAAGCGTCTGTATTTTATACATATGCCCAATCATATTGCCAAAGAAGTCTCCGATCTTTAATTTATTGATTGAAATATCATATCTAAACAATAAATCGTATTAATAAACTTATGTTACATCTTTAATCACGAGTTGTGTAATTAGAGCGTTTCAAACGTTTATAATTGAATACTTCATGTATTCTCTAGTTCACTAGATTTATTTGATTTTTTCAAATATTTTAATTCATTTAGGATGATCTTTCTATCTCTAATTTTACAGCAACGAAGCATAAAGCGAGAGATCATTACCACGCCCATCGGCTCTCCTTCTGGCTTCATCTAATACCGCAACTCCATCGTCCAGGTACATTCTACATCATTCCTCAACATCACTTATTGGACGACCACGAGAACCCACTCAGTTATGACGGAATTGTCCGTCAAGTACCCCTTACGATAACTTCAACCGAATCGACAGTATCGGAACCGGTTTCGCCAGTCAAGACTCATCCTACCGTATCCGGAACGTGGAATGCCACCGCAGAAACGGAACTGCGAACGTCTGTGAAAGCGACACCTACCGATCGACACGACAAGGAGTCCCGTTCGCCGCCTTTCACTAACTACACCGATATGAGATCGGTTATCATCCATCAAAATACCTACTCGACTGCCCTGAGTGTTACAATAGCTGTTGGGTGCTCTCTGCTCATCCTCAACGTTCTCATCTTTGCTGGAGTTTATTATCAGAAAGATAAGAATAGGCTTGAGGCGAAGTTGCAGAAACGCAATTATAAGGTGGGTTGTTAATTGGTATTTTCATAGTTTAGGTCAATATATGGACCAAAGAGTAATAAACCATATCTGTAAACCACCTTTTTAGTTTTAATTATGCTTAATTGTAATCATTTAAATTGCTAAATTCCTGCCAGAAGCTATTGCATTTCATGGAATACGTTGCTGAACAATGAAATTCCTTGAATAGCTTATGGCAGAAATTACCTTACGATGTAAAATGTTTTACTCTTTAATATACAAAATTATTTACAGTGTATATCGATAAATTTTAAAATGCGCATGCGTCAAGATATCAATACCAAACTTCTTGGATAGTTCTAGTTTGAAATGAAACATTTCTCGATTATTCATAAAATATAATTTCGTGCTATTAGTAATAATAATGTTAAGCTTAATTTCTTTTAAATTTCTCCAACTAGAACGAAGTAAGAAAATAAATAGCTAATATACCTTTTGTCCTGTTCTATACACACTACAGTAGTTTGACTTGCCAGATATTTCAGCTGAATATCTAAGTAAATTTAAGTGTTCTTGATTAAGGCTTGGTTAAATATAATTTTTTTTATTTCAATTTAGGTTCGTAGACCGAGTGATCGAGAAAATTCTACATCGTCTCAGCAAACCAAACCATCTCCAGTAGTGGCGCCCTCTCCTGGTGCGGTATCTTGTAGAGAATACAGTCATCAGCCACCTCTTCCAACAGTCCAAGTTGTGAGGCCTATTCCACCGAAAGTACCACCTAAACCTGTTTTAATAGCACCACCGGACACCCTACCGGAAGCTCAGCCATTACTCCCACATACTGGTGTCCAGACAACCACATGTGTCCAGCCGAAAACACAGGAAATGCCAGTGTGACACTCTGTCAATAGGAATTCCCTTCTACAAGGTAGGGAGAAATGGCAGCGGCTGAATGTAAACCGGAGTGATAACACCTAATAGGAAAATGGACGCTTTGTTATCCTCCGAGAGGACTGAATCTAATGCCAGTACCTAGCAGACATTCCAAGGAACGATAACAGAAGAAAATCTAGTTCCACGTCTTATGAAAATATTTGCGGAGTGAAATACAAAAACTGATAAACTCTGCGAACTGTAGATGGCAGCAAGTGATTAATTTGTCTTAAAACTACAAATAAGATGGCAGTTTGGCATATTAAAAGTCTAGCGTTCATCGTTGTAATAATGAATTCAACAGTACGCAATCAGTTCATCATTACAAAATAAAGCTCATATACAGTATGTTCCCTAATAAAAGAAAATATGATATTTGTTATTCAGGTTGCAGTAATTGCTTGCATTGTTTTGGCAAAAAAGTCTAGAATTATTACGCATTATATTGTGGTATTTCCAGTAGGAATTATCCCTCTCTTTTGTACATGCGCAGTGATTATATTAGCGTTTCCTTGATCGTTATGGTACGTAGATAACTGTGTTGTTTGAAGGTAAAGTACTCAAACCTATTGGTTTAATTATGTTTATTCCCGAATTAAAAATATAATGGATACAAACGTTTCGTGGTATTTTCTCACCACGTCTTCAGTGACAGCTGTCTTTACAATATCACCGTCACAAAAAGTCACCCAGGTTACAGACATTTCCATTTTGAAAATAAATATAATTAAACCAACGTAGGTACTTTATCTTCGAATATCAACCTTTATTGACTGGTTGGTTTATATAACCACTGCGCATGCACAAAAACATCTTCAGTAAAGTCAAAAAGCTTGTTTTCGAAAATTTAAAACAGCCTCCAAGGACACAGCGTCTGTGGCACGTTAATGATTGGTTCGAACATGCACGCTCAGTCGGTTTGTGGAATCCAACGAAGTCTCCAGTGTAGTCAATGGCTGTATTGGCATGTTCACTGACTGAGTGAACGTGCCAATACAGCCATTGACTACACATCTATTTGCAATATATTTTGAACATGCTTCTCGACGAAGAATACTGCTTTTTTCTCAGTGCGGGTTAAGAAAATTATCTTGCTGTTTTTTTCTGCGTTTAATGGACCCTTCAGCATCAACAATATCTTTCAAACACTCTTCGTGCATAAACAGATACGCAAAGAATTCATTTTAAATCTCAACGGAGAAAACATAATTAATAAAACTGGCTGACATCTGGCGTGTGCTGTTAATGAAATAAAAATGCGCTGCTGGTCGCGATTCGTGTAAACAAGTACTTAAGCGACTCGTACAAATAATGCACTTTCAGAACTAATGAATATCTAAGTTGAGTCGTCCACAGAGCTGTAGAAGACTTAATGGACAAATAGAGTTCGCGTACTGACATCTCCTTGCATTTAAATTCAGGAATGCAAATATAGTAAACTTCATTAGCCAGTGTGATCTGGCACAATGATAATGCTAGCATGCATATGGATTTGAAAGTGCTCAAATTTAACTGTTCTTTTGCTTTTAGAGGGCCTTGTTAGCCTTCCTTGAACTATTACGAAAACCGAAGCACGGTATACAAGGATTATATATGTTTTTAAATCCTAACAGTTATTTTAAAACTTTGTAGTTAATTATACATATCCTCAAGCTTACCGTACAAAAAAAAACTGAATACCAAATTATGGGTATTAAACAAAGAAATGTTGAATGATTTAAATTCATGAGAATAGGGAACCCTCCTCTTTCTGTTGTTCTACAGAATTTACATCTTTTATCTACGTGTGCTTGTTTACCAAAGATTTTAAAACTCTAATGAATATTTAAATGCATTATAGAGTTCCAAGATGCGAAACAGAGTGAAAATAATAACTCTGGAATCGACACGTTTGCCCACTACCGGCTTTCTTGAAAAGCTATGGAATTAAATCGAAAATATAAAATAATTAAATCATTCACTGGCAGTAGAAAAGAAGTAATACTTTTACAAGTAATTAGGGCTAGTAAAAATTCATTTTCAGACAATTCCATAAGAATTTTAAGATTCGTTAAACAGTTACATTTATATTCAGATATATTTCTTAAAAAAGGGGTTTTTTATGTAATATTACTATTTATTACATGTCTTACACAGCCACATGTCACTATACCTTGGGATACGTTTTTTAAGATTCTAATATATTTATAAATCCCTCCTGAGCAATAGTTTTCTACAAAGAGGTCTCAAACATCAAAGCAGATGGAAAGAAGAATAAAGTTCAATAATACTTCGTTACCTTTTTTTTTTTACTCAAATGGTTCCATGTGATTTGGCTAATGATGTTTGTTTTGACCTCCGCTTTTTCTATCGTTTAATATAGAGCTATTCATTTGCCTTGACTCAACCACTAACCCCTTGATAAGCTAGAAACGGATTGTACTTCCTTTGCTTTCTGTTTTAGCGTTAATTTCCTTCGGGAACCGATGTCTTTATGGAGACACATGCTGCAGCATTCCCTGTGTGTGGAATCTTTGTTTGCTTAGACCAAAGCAGACTCTATGCTAATACTCCCACGGATGGATGGATAGATGTGGCTGACTGCTCTTTATCATTCAGAACAGATGCGAATTTCAAATGGTATTTTGTTAGGCAAACGACCGGGGTAGTGACGCTATCAGAAAATGAATCGCTTTGAATCTTTGGTTAAACATAAGAAAACTTTGTTGCGAATCTTTATATTCTTTTAACGACAAGAATTTTAACTTTAGAAGTGTTCTACCAGCAGGAGAATTTTTAGTGAAGTTAGTAAATATTTTTTTCGTGCAGACCAACTGACTTATTGTATCAAAAAAAAAAAAATTAAAATTAAAAATAAAATTAAAATTTAGGCTCATCAGAGACTTTAGACCATATTGAGAATTAATACAATTACATAACCAAAATATATGCGTGTTCAAATATGGATCTCTAAGTTCCATTAAAGATTTTGAACACTAAAAGCAATGAAACTCTCTGCGTGATTGTACGTAAAGAACTTCATAAGAAATTAATCGGTGTAAATGCAGAACTCTGAATTATTCACCTCTAAATCTTAAACCTTGAAGACTGAGGTGAAAAACGTACCTTAGGGTAGCCTTTTTACAGTTCCTATGAACAGGTAATTAACATAAGGATAATATATCTTCGATCCCTTCATTTGACTATGAGGCACAAGTATACTGTGTCTGTAAAATCGGAGTTTCCTGGAGAAAATGCATAACTACCGCCAGGGACCAACTAACACAGCCACGTTATGAAAAGAGGTGAAAAAGTCTCGAACTCGAGTCTTTTTCACCCTCTTTGGGAGGAAAGGAATTACACCACTATGCTATCCACGAAGGGTTCTTCTCTCTAGTTTGCTTTGTAACAACGTACCTTTTCCGCTCCTTAATGAACGTATTCCTAGATATCTCTTTATCTTAGACATTCCTTGTATGGCTGTATTTACATATAATTAGAAAGTCCCCGCACGATAACAAATGCTGAATGGTACAGTGGTTTAAAAGATGCTGCAGTCCCCAAAGAATAGTATACTTCGCTAATCGAAGAATATTGGTATTCTCTTTAAGTTTATGTGGATCGTGAACAGTTTGAAACGTTTTCCTATTAAATAAATATCTAAATCGTGAAATAAAAAAAGACTTTTCTATTGTCTTCAATTTTCTGTTTACATACTAGTCAACATTTATGAGCTAACTTAATTAGTGGTGACAGTCAGAGGAACGTTGTTTTCCACTTAATGGGTATGTCAATAAGAAAATTATGCACTTATTGGCTAGAGAACAGCTTGCGAAATGCGTACAATGGCAACTATGTTGTAAGAAAGTAATCGTGTAGATTAGCACATATCAAGTAAGACTATTGCTGGATGAAAACTCACAAGAAGTTAATGAACGCTTCCGAGATTACTAGCAAAAGTTCTGCAACAGCAGTTGTATTGATTTTGACAAACAAATTTTGTAGCACATGGGATCTACGGCTCCATACAGGGCACGGAAACCTTAAGCACTTGGAAGAACTCCTTCTTGGTAGCTTAGATTCAACAGATAGTGACTTTCCCTAGCAAGCCTCGTCTATCTTTTCCTGATGTATAAATTTGGGAATACTGAGAGAAAAATGTTTCACGCATAATCCCCAAATTTGCAATTATCGTAAGGACATTTTAACAGTCATGGGTGGGGTACTTCTAGATAGTGCTTTGCAACGATAAAGAACATCTCTTTCACTGGCCTAGTACCCATTTTTTCAATACAAAAGCGACCACATGAACACTTACTCGTGGACCTCAACAAAAATATGTATTTAATTTTAATATGCAATGCATTGCTCTAGATATGTCCAACACCTCGTATAACGATTGTGAAAATCGCATTGGTACGTTTCAGTTACTTTAAAGAATATCCTATACTTCTTAAATCCTGGCCAAATGATCCAAGAAAGATGACTTTTTCTAAATAAATAATATAAAATAAATAATGTAAAATATTAGTCAGGAGTCGGACCAGCTTAGACCAGCTATAGCCCCTAGCTAGTCAATCCTGTAAGGCGGAGGAATTCTTGCGTCACTAGACACTTCCAGTTTGTTGTAACCATTTTCTTTGGGTAATTACGCAGAACTTAACTATATGTGAAGTAATATGGATCGATAAACTTAAATGTTACGGATATCGATTGGGATTCAAAGCTGTCCAAAGTTTAGGAAACACCAAATATTCATTCTATAAGTATATCTTAATAAATCTCTGTGAAGGATCACTTAGCCATTCCTGCATCATCGTGTTCAGCATTTTGGAAGCTGAACTATTGAAGGGAACAGAATGAAGACAAAGAATATAAATATAATATATATTTATAACAAAGCCAAACAAATGCCCGACTGGGCAAGCAGGGAACTGCGAACTTTACTTAGTTTTGAAAAATCTCATACGAAGAATCTTTCATTTTTATTTTAACAGATAAAAAACAAATAATTCGACATTATACGGGATTTATTTTTTTGTATTTTTATCCACAATAATAACTTGCTGCGAGTTATCGACATATAAGTAACATGCATTCCTCCACCTGAAATCAAAAGGGATCTGGAAAAATGATCCGTATATATATGCAACTGAAATATCAATCGTTTTCCAACTAGAAATGTGACAAACGTCTAAAGATTTTTTCCATTTTTAAAAGTGTATTTATTTCCGGCATTTCGGAAAACAAAAAAAATTAGAATTGCGCGTCCATTTATTGAAATGTCATTTACTTGAGTTCCCCAAACTGTTATTTTAAAGTTATATCTCTAGTGCCAACACCTTTTCCATATCAGATTACGCATGCATACGGCACTGAATTCAATTTTAGTGGACAGTATCATGTGGAGAAACCGATTAAAATAAGGTGTTTAATAGAAAATACAATGCAGAAATTGAAGATTTTATCTTCGATTTTTGTTTCGTCTACAAAACGAATAAGAATACTTTCCATTAAATTTTTTTTTTTCCAAGAAAACAACGCTCCATTTCCAAGAATTCCTTTATAATAAACACTGGGTTCATCATATAAATAAAAGCGACTATTCCAGATATTATATGAAGTCAATATACTCACTATGAAAATAAAATAAAAAAGAAAAACAAAATTACCTTCAATGCATAAAAATAATACAGTACTTAATTAATCTGTGAATGGCGCTTTCCTGTACGACACGAAAGTATAACGGTGAAGCCACTGTGCAGTGCTATTATTTTTCCTTACTTTTCTTTGTTTACGAAAACCCTAAACACGAGAGGCACTGTGCATGGGTGGAAGGTTGAGAAAGCGAGACACGATTATTGAAACCAATTCAAAAGAACAGTGCTCATGAAAATATCTATAGAAAAGGCATGCAGCAGAAACAACGTCTACGAGACATACAGTGGAGAGACTCTGTTAGGGATGAGTCATTAAATAACCTAACTACCTTCTTTTAAATGGAATATAGAAGCCTGAGAAAGGTTTTGGAGGCACCCTCCGAGAATGTTGGAACATTATTCCATAGTAGAACGGATTTGCGATTAGTACAGAGTGAACAGCTGTTTGGAAGAAAAGTAACGCCGAGATCGAAAGAGAAGCCCCAATTTTTTTAGATGCAGGGGAAGCAATATTTGCAATGTGCTTATGCCAAGAAAGATTAGAAGTCAGGGTAATCCCCAAAAGAGATATATAATCTTGCCTTTAAATCAGTCAGTGTAATCTAAGATAAGCATAGGAACAGAAGAATCCTTCTAAGACTGAGTTTTAGTTGAAATCAACTAAGTTATCCTTGCCCCACTGGAGAATTACATGGAGATCAGCATTTAAGGAATTGGTAGTGGCTATTCGAGAAGTTGAAGCTGTTTGTGAAGGGCAAGGTTTCTCAAACTGGAAGGTGGAATGCAATGTGTTATTAGTAGCAAAACTATAGATAGGCTTTCCGGTCAATAGAAGAAAGCCATCACAATATACGAGCGTATGAAGCGTATTTTACTTGGACAACAGTAAAAGAGTGGGAGAAAGAACTGAACTTTGGGGAAAGCAGCACAAGTGGAAAAGTCAGAAGACAGAGAGCCATCTACCATCATCCGCACTGAACGGTCAGAGAGAAAACTGGATACCGAATTACAAAAAAACAGCTGGCAAACAATAAGATGGAAGTTTATTTCGAAGATCTTTTATGCCAAACAAGATAAAAAGCCTTTGAAATGCCAAGAGCAACTGCTTGAGTTTCAACAAATGTTACCAGTGAATTTGTCCATGATGGGTAATATGAGCCAGTATATCGACACTGACGGAACCATACTTGTGATGACTGATCAGATGGAAGATTTCTAGATAGTTTAGGAGCTGGCATTTGACGGATTTCTCCATTGCTTAGAAAGAGTAGAAGTAAGTTCAATGGGAAAATAATTGGATGGGAGGAATATGTCACCCTTTTTATGAACTCGCTGTGAGCGAAATGAGCAAATTTCCAAGCAGAATTGAAAACATCTTTGGAATCAGAAAGCGAAAAAAGGCGACACAGAACAGAAATAAGTTCAGGAGCACAGGTATTGAGAACAAGTGGTAAAATAACATCAGGATCTGGAGCTTTCTTATCATCAAGATTGTTCAAAATCCTTCTACCATCCTTTTGACGGAAAACCACAAGAGGCACTGAATGAACTGTACTGGGAATGGTAGGGTGGTGGTTTACCACAATCATCAATGTGCGAGTTGGAAGAAAAGTAGGATGCTAGCAGGTCAACTTTATCTTTAGCTGAAGTGGCAGTAGAACCATCTACTACACAGATGATTCTATTGGCACTTCAGCCAAAGATAAAACAGATATGGGCAAAAGTTGTGGGCAATAGCTTTGGCAAGAGACCAGAATGCTCGACTACTACCATTTGGACAAGAAGCAAGTTTTCTACTCTTAGCTTGTTCGAAATCTAGTATGGACTGATTAATAACCGATTTGAAATTGTTGCGATCTTTGGTTTAGGCAATAAATCTGAAGATTTGGAAACAAGTATAAATTACGATATGCAACGTTATTCCCTTGTACAGTCTTAGCACATTTATTGGAAAACCAGTGTTCAGAGAAATGACGAGATTTTAAGGTGGAATGTGCAATAAAGGATTTCATCCGACACGATCTGAGCAAACGCTGACGACAGAAGATTTGAAACGGTAACTGACTTAGAAAAAGAAATCTCCGCGTTCATCCCATTGTGCATTATTGCAATGCTAAACAACAAGAGGGTGAGAGTGTTCATGAGAAAAAGGTTCCATTAGAGAAGAACCCATCACCAATTTGTAATCAATCTGAGGTGCCCAGTGGACCACTCACCTCGATTTAGAAGGGTTATTTGTGACTAAAAAGATAAAGCGTGCTGACTGCATGGCTAGGATTGTCTGGTATTCTGTTAGGTAAATGAACAAATCTGAGTGACGCCATTAGTAATTTCAAAGGCCTCAGCATCCCCATCCCGACCAGCTGGGTCCATGTGACTTGAAAAAGGAAGCCAGCTGGAGTTGTGAACATTAAAATCACCAAGGAAAATTACCTCACTGTTAGGAAAGTTGGACTGGTTCAAGTCAAGTTTTAAAGAGTTCCAAATAATTAGTGGAGTTGGGAGAACGATAGAGGCAATAGATGAATTTATCAAAATGTATTAGAGAAATTTTAAGCCAGAGAATATCGAAAAGGGGAGATTCCAAGATACTAGGTCTCTTATATTGAAAATATCAGAGCTGACATATGCACAAGTACCACTGTTGAAGCGAAAGGAATCATACAGCGAATAATTTGAAAACTGAGATGAGCAGTGGTTGACTCAACCCATAACTGGGATTCTGTTAGAAAATGTACATGAGGTTTGGCAGACTGTAAGTGGAAATGGACATCATATAGATTAGAAATGAGACCACGCATATTGGTGAAATGAGTGGAGGGGTTTAGATCTTTTCACAGATAAATTTGTTCTATTAGTTTGACAATTTATGCTGTATTTAGAAGTAAGAAAAGGTGGCAAGGACATGCTGTATGAAGTAATGAAATTTTTGGATATGCCTGGTAACACAGAATGGTGGCATTACTCCATGCTCGCCACACCTGAACACCTGCTTACGTTGTTTTGCACCTGGGTGGCCACCTCCAGTATGCTAGGTTTTGTTTGTTTGTTTTTTGTAGTTGTTGGCGCATCGGCTTCTGTGGCCATAGTGCACCTCCCAAGGTTTTTTACAGTACTTTGATCCAAGCCCGAGGCGGGATTCGAACCCGCGACCTTTGGGTTGCCAGGCAGGCACTTTACCCACCCGGCTAGCCCGGTCGGCTGTATGCTAGGTATCTTCGGGACTTGCACATGAGGGTTATACCCGAATGCGGGTATACGACTTTTGTTTTACTGAATACGAAAAGTCCTATGTATACTTCATCCAAAATTAAATCTATACATGCAACTACAAAAAAATCACGGACAATTAAACTCCAGCATGCTGTATCAGCTTCCAAAAGCAATTATCATAAAGATTTAAACTTATTTATTCATTTATTCATCATGAGTAGGGATTAGGGGTTGCAATGAAACATTTTAATGCCAATAGAGTGGCTTTGCTGCAAAACTTCGGTGTTCCACAATAAAAAAATATTCCTAGTTCAATAAAGCACGCACTGTCTCGGAAATATTTACCCATTAATATTCACAGGTCTCTTTAACTGCTAACGTGATTATTATTTTCCACGACTGCTATTTTCAAGGACGTTTCTTAATAATCCGATTGACCTTATCATTCTTTCTCAGACTGAAAAGCAGCTATAAATGCCAAGCTGCCATAATTCATAGCAGAATTTTTATAAAGTTATTTATATTAATAATTTTTGGTATTTCTCGGCTTCTTGGCATTCTGAATCGTATGAGAGGGTTACATTTCCTCCTTTTGCTCTCAGATAAAAACTCCTTCCACATGAATTCTTTAAAGAATAAGTCTTTCTTTATCTAATGTTGACACTTTCGGCATTATTACACACACACACACACCTTACTCGTGTAGAGTTTCTCCTTCAAAACAGTTTCCCAGTTCAAGATTAGTTTCGATGGTCTGTGGAGCACTATCATCCATCGCTTTTTTCATCAAAATGTTTAGATTTTATTTTTAAATAGCATTCCATAAATTCAGCAAATGCCGTTAATAAATGAGGTTGTTTATTTAGAAAAATGATTCTGAGAACTTGGCATCCTCCAGCTATTTTTAGAAAATCTTGCGCATCACCAGAAGCGAGAATCTTGCAGAGATTCTCCTGCGCTACCTCTGAATTACTGCAAAAGAGACTTGTCGCTATATATTTAGCCATTCCTCCATAAATCTGGAACAGTTTATTCATTTTGCTAGCATCTCAATGACCGCTGGATAGTTACTTACTTTTTCTCATTCGCCAATGTTTCACTCACTGTGCTCAGTGCATTATAACGAAGGCATTTGAAAAAAAAAACACTTTTATATATTTGCGTGTTAATAATTAAAGAAAACTAAGTTATTTGTTCTGCATTACTTAACAATATCTTCATAGTTAACAGCAAACTGCTTATTTTGTGAAAAAACCCTAAATGCAATAGAGTTGTTCAAACAATAGAAATGGTACGAAATTTATGTTTGTGTTTAATTTAAATATTCATATTTATCTTAAAAATAAATTTATTTTCTATTCAATTTATAATATAAAAATCTACTTATTTATTTACTTCTTTATTGTATAAAAATAATTCAGAAATTGTTTCTATTTATGTAAATGAAAATACATCTCGATTCCAAAACCAACATATTTGCAATTAGATATTTCCCCTTCAATGACGCAACGCATACGTCACTTGGATACGTCATGCGCATGCGTGAACTTGACGTACGTCAAGTTCACGCATGCGCATTTCGATTTGTTTTCAATATATGCATTGTACATGCATAAATGTACTTCAAAATAGGAATGAAGTTAACACTCTTATGAAAGACATAAAACAACAAAATGCTGGTGTGAAACTTTGGAACAAGTCTCACACTGGTAATGTTTATTATCTTGAAAACAGTTTCTTTTTCTGCTTATGTAACTCAAAGAGAAACTACACAGACCTGAAAATTTATGTATAAAATTTTTCTGCCTGCACGGCACAAACCTTCCTTACATCTGACTTTATGATCATCACTCACTACCAGCTGCAGTTTCTTGCTGAATGCAGTATTTGAAATGAAATAACCAATAAAAAGTCTCATAAATTCGAAAAGAAGGGACCTGACTGGAAAATCTCAGCAAGTCTAGTTGATACTTCCTCATAAAATGAATACACCAAACTAGGTAAATCTGAATAACTATACTGGGTCAAGAGGATTGACGGTAGCGCCCCCATGAGGGCTTTTTTTAGTTTCATCCAATATTTAGAATAAAATACTCGTGTTTCTAATATAAAATGATATTTATAAGAAAGAAGTAAATGTTATTAGAACATTTACTAATCACCCAACCTAATTTCGCGCGCGCCATTAAAATGAGTTTGCGATAAAGGAAAATCAAGTTTAAATAATTCGGCCATTCCCTGCATGAACCTCTGATATTTGGGTTTAATTAGCAGATCTAGAAAAGATTTCGGCAGTTAATAAATGAAAAGAAAGCCTTAATTGACTCATTAATTCTCTATTTTTAGTTTTAATCTTAATAACTTGCTGTTTCGATTTCACAGCGATCTTTTGAATCATTCATCTACGAATATTCTATCGCGAAATACAATATTTAGCAGTGATGAAACCGGACATATTTTCATTGAATAAATTAAGTACTTAATAGTCGGTAATATATTAATTTTTAATCAGAGTAGATAATTATATTTTCAAACTAAAGTGAAATGAAAAGCTTTTGAAGTATAGTTTTACTAAATTTAGTACAGAATTTTTTTTCTAATGTCTGCTGCGCTAAATGGACGTCCATTAAATCTATCTCATATACTTTTATGTTTTTAGCCTTTTAAAAATACAATATAAGTTGACTGAATATTAGATTAAAATTCTGACATACATAGAAACTTTTTAGATATAGTTATCTAATGGAAAACTAATTTACTGTGTATCATTTTTTTTTCAAAAGAACTTAATCTGCCACAATATTAAAAGCGGTCGTCATGTGAGGGAAATACTGCATATTCTGGAGTTTTACGATTTATTTACAAGCTAAGAGATTTACGATTGTTATAATAAGACGATGAAAAATTTTGTAACCCCTCTCTAAACGAGGAAATTAATTTCTCCGATTTCCCTTTCTTTTCGGTAGCATTATATCCCAAAGAAACCTTAGCGTTCGCTTATTTCAAAAGGCTCTTTGATATTCAAAGCACACCACTGGGGTGTAATACAGTACGTGGAGTGGTTAGATAAACTTGGACGTGCAGCTAATCCTAAAGCCGTTTGATAATGAAGATATTGTTAGTTTTCTTGACTAGTCGCAGACAAGAAACAAAATCTCACTTGAGGTAAACTAAAGTAAGAAGATTGCCGTATTGAATAATGCTTCGCCCTCACCGAGTCCCATTTATAAAGAGTAAAAGTGTGTCATGTTGTTTTCATGGCTTTGTCTGGTATTAATCTCGAAATGTCATGGGTGGCTGATTTAATATCAGCTGTAAATCGGGAGTTGTTATTAAAGATGGTCCAGTAGGAGTTTACTGAAAAGGACACAGAGAAGAACAACTACAAACACATTAAAATCTTCATATTAAAATGAAATTTAAATACTCAATATGTTAAACTTTCATATCCACAGCTTTCGGAAGACTGCTTGGATTACGTATAAAATGAAGAAAGGTCTTCATCTTGCATCAGTGATGGTTTAGCGAGGTTGAAGATGTCATAGACCTGAATTTCTGTGACCACATCAACTGTTTAAACCATGTAAATTGAGTTTTAAAGATGTTTCAGAGAAGAATCCAATGGCTTCTAAATAAACCACCTTTTGAGTTATTTCAACGTGACTGCTACCTTGAGTGTACATAGATAATCCCACAAAGTTATCAAATTAAAAAATATATTATTTCGAAAGAAAGGCCAGTCCTTAAACGACATTAAATTGGTTAAGCCAAACAACATGATGGAATCTCTGCTGTTACTTCAACTAAATACACTTGGCAAAACTTTAACGGAAAACAAACATCTAAGATTGATTTCGTTGTAATGTTCAGTCTTGTGCAATTTCAAGCTTCCTTTTCATATCACTGGCCCGGAAAGACATGTAAACCGACACTGCCTTGCAGTTGCGTAACCCCTTAAAGGAAAGAAAATTGCAATTCGGCAAAGCAGAACCGATTATCCAACTGTACACAAGGATTCCATTTCGATAAACGTACTGGTTCCGACGCATTCATTACTGTGACATGCTTTGTCATTCTACTTAGATATTGGAAAGTTAAACAGATTTGGGCAAACAACCACTGAAAAGAATCATCTGTGTTATAATGATATCTAAATGACATCGATCTTTTCAATTCGCCCAAGAAGTGGTAAAGTTCCTTGAAGTAAACTACAACATTATCATTTGAAATAGAACCGTAAGAACGTATTTAGATTATTAATTAATATAATTTATGTTCTGAAAGCTTAATTTACATTTTAAATTAATCGCACTTGGAGAACCATCTGTCATATTGTTTAAAAATAACAAAGATTGGTATAATATTGTTTAAATAAACCTTTTATGGGATTTAAATGATTAAAACCGCTCTAAAGAAGAATAGTTCCCCAATTAATTCTTAAATTCTGTGGTTTTATAAACAATTTCTTATATTTTAGCAATGCATCGTTAGAAACATTCCTTAAGACCAAAGGCTTTAAAGAAGGAAAACAAAAATAAGACGAATAGGAAAGCATTTTGGCTCTCCCACCTAACGTGATTGTCCGAACAATCCAAACAAAAGCTCTCATAAAGAACAGATTCTTTTCTAGAAGAAACAGACGCTAAAAGATTAAGATAGCAAGAAGTGAGCTAAGACCCGATCATGATATATTGCGGGAATGGACCAACAGTTAAAAGGACAGAGAAAAGAGAGAAAAAAAATCGCAACAAATCAAATGGACTTCCCTTGATGGTTTTTCATCTCACTGATGAACACTAACACAGTTGCCTTTGAAATCTTATAAAAACAACTCGGGTGGCCCGGCAGTAACTTACTGCACTAAAGCGAACTGTAAGATCTAGAAATTGCTTTATGGTATGACTTCAGCGCCGGCAGATAACTGATTCTGTCATCATCTTCCGCGACAGTTTTCTTTGAAAGTAGTGAATAAGATAGATGCGCGCAGAAGGTTTCAAAGAACACTATGGCATCTGTTAGCTGTCGTAATATTTTAAGCCAGGTTGTTTGGCTACTTTGTTTTAAAAATACAATGACATCGTTGTGCCAGCTCGAATATACATGTATATAAATATCTGGTTCTACGTACCGTGTCTTGTAAAGACAACCACCAAAAAAACAACTTATTGCTACTTCTTGTTGGGTTACAGGATTAAATTTGAAAGTGTCTGTAATTCTGGCCAGACACGATAGAATGGAGTACATGATGGGAGCCCTGTCAATCATTTCGGGCCTGAAGAGACTGTGCAAGGCTCATGGGATAGAATTTTTCTCAGCGTAGTCTGTGCTTTTTAACAGGAGATGCAATTTTTACAAGGATGGTATGTACTTAGAGAGGGTGAAAGAATATTTGGTGATGCTAACGAGTCAGCGTTAGATGGGTTGGAAAACTTCTAGACTGGGATACACAAACTAATCATTTAACAGCAGCCGCAGGCA
Source organism: Mastigoproctus giganteus (assembly GCF_048544385.1). Lineage (NCBI taxonomy): Eukaryota > Metazoa > Arthropoda > Arachnida > Uropygi > Thelyphonidae > Mastigoproctus > Mastigoproctus giganteus. The sequence continues at coordinate 72,446,222 of NC_143577.1, forward strand.
GAGATTAAAGTGATTCTTGCATTGCTTCTTTTGGAGAACGCAGCGACCTGGAAAGCGAGGCGTTGAAGATTAAGGCCTGCTGGGGTTTTCGTGGGACAAGCAAAACCATTGGTTGTGTTAGGGTTACTAGTATGTAAACTGGTGCTGGAGGATGGTGAAAACATTCGAATGATTTTGAAGCTCCGATAAAGTCATCGAATGCATTGTAGGGATATCAGAGACATGGTGTTTTTTTAAACATAAGAAATGCAGTATGTGAATATCGGGAGAACAGTGTATAGAAAGGACAAAATGGGTTTATGTTTCATGGCAGTCTCCAGAGTTTTCCTCCCATTAGCCTCTTTAGTATTTTCCAATGCCGGCAGCGTGGTAAGTGTGGGTGTGTTTGTTCTGTTGAATGTTTGCCGGCTCCTGGCGCCTTCACAGGCATGGGGCATAGAATGAGTTTGTTCAATGCACCCTGCTTCCCATCCTTCGCCACGTGGAGGCGCGCCAGAGTTCACATTGCACTGACGGTACGCCCAGGAAGAGGTTCCTGGGAGTACCTTTTCTAAAAAAAAAAGTGAAAGGAAGACTGTATGTTGGTGGGAGAAGTTTTCAGGGAGGAAGGAGTAAAGTTTTAGGCAGTAGGGGATCGAAGAGAGATGCATCCCTTGAGAAAAGTAGAGTTAGGACAGTGGAACTCTTTGGTTCCGATCAGGATTCATCGGCTTATCGTCGTGCTGTGGTCTCTGTCACTGTTAGTGGGTGTCCAAATCGGTGTCTGAGTTCAGGTTCTGTTTAGAGTAGTAAGGATTCTTCTGTGTTTGAAGAGGCCGGCCACAAAGTCAGCGAACGAGGTGAATCTTTGAGGAGTCGAGATGAGATTTTTGACATTTTCTTGGTCATATACTTCAGTGATTATTTGTAGTTGATCTCTTAGGTCCTGATAAATGTGGTATTGGAAGATTAGGCGATTGTATCTGGTGATCCATAGGGGCAGAGAGGCGAGTCTGTTAGTCCATGAAAATACAACTTTGAGTTTATACTGCCATGTCCGGTTAGCAAAAACGATAGAGGGTAGAGTGTGTTTAGTGTCAAATGGCACCAGGGGCTGCCCCCATCTCCGCGTAGTATACTTTGTGGGTGTGAAACAGAACATTGTTAATGCCAGAGGTTTAAAGGTGTATGGATATTGTAAATGTAAAGTGTCGTGTACCATTGTTTCTCTGGTCATTTAGCCGCTGGGCCTCTAATGGGACCCAACGTTGCCCCACTCCGCCCCATGGAGGCAGACCAGGTACACCATTATTATAGTTATTTACTCTGGCAGGTCCTGCCACCTAATTTCCTGAGATTTCAGAGGCAAGGACCTTAAAACAAAAAAAAAAAAAAAAAACGTAGAGGAACGCTGAAGTTGAAAAAGCCAAAAACTGGAGTTCGCAGTTAATTTTACATGTTTAAATTTAGACGTGTGGGGCATTCGCTTGCATACAGTTAGAGTACGGAGGTAGACTGAAGACTGGGGGAAAAGACAGACGTATGGGGACGTTAGGGAAGGCGACCCCAATCAGTCAGTAAGGCAGGCCCATGCCTTACCAGAAGAAGAAGTGGGGGAGAGGAGATAGATAGATCTCCTCTCCTCTCCTCCCCCCCCGCCAGGGGTGAGGGGTTACAGGTACCACGCAAGGGAGCGTGATACAAATCGCCAGATGGCGCTGGCAGCAGAGCTGCAGGTTGTCAAGGTCGATGCAAAAATGATAGATGAAATCCAGGCCAGAACCATGTAGCGTATTTTTGTCGAATATTTTAGCTTCTGGTAGGAATTAATATGTGGTTCTTCCTAGCGCCGAGCCAGTCGACTCCTTTTTTCCACTCATCCGTCATTTCTTCGATTATTCTCTTGCCTTGTTCAGGTTTATTGCGTAGTCTGTTTCTTGCGTGGAGACTCTTCCTTCGGTAGTATCGAAGATGATGGAAGGCTACTTCATGTTGGATCGGTAGCTTGCGGCATATGATCTGAAGTGCAACTGTGGACACTGTTCTTCAGGCTCTCGAGATTTCAAGCAGGACAGGAAGTAGGGAAGGAGTTATACTCTTAGTTAAAAGCACATTAAATCTAAGGCAGTGCATCCAGTTGATATGGGTGGCCAGTGCAAGTCAAGAAAAAGTTGGCAACCTAAGATAAATTAAGAGAAGTCTCTGGCAAAAAAATCCAAAGACTTCTTTGGATTTTTTTCTGCACAGACTTCTTTACTTATGTGAACATTAGAAACAAGAAGATGAATAATATTGATCCACGAGATATGCATGGTTTAACTATTAATGATCCTCTAGGTCGCTGACAAACTGAATAGGTATTTTTCATCTACATTCCCAAGTGAGGAACGTTTTTAAGGATGGAAATGCCTGAAGTATATCCAACAGGGAGCTGAAAGATTTTGGGATAAATAAGAAGTAAGTGGAAGAGAAATTGTTAAAGCTAACGTAAAAAAGGCACCTGGGCTGTATGGGATCTATCAATCAAATTATAATAAGGAATTCAACAGAAGAGATTAGCATACCTTTAGCCATAATTAAAGAGAATCTTTAGATTTGAGAAAGGTCCCTACGGACTGAAGAGCTGCGAGAGGTATCCCCAATTAATAAAGGGGAAATCAAAAGGTAATATGAATACTGGAATTGCTAATCTGCTAGCTTGAATTATTTTTCAGGGAAAATAACGGAACCGCTGGGAAAGAAGCGAAGCAGGATTATCTAGACAAGAATGCACTCAAACTGCTGTCACAGGATAGATTTAAAGGGAGATTTTGTGTGATCTATTTAATTGGATACAGTTATGCAGTACCAAAAGGAACTGGATGAAAATAATTTTAACATCGCATATTTAGATTCATAAAAGCTTGTTATAGTGTACCACGTAAAAGAATGCTATACAAATTAGAGCAGTGTGGTATAAGGGGAGAGTTACTTATGGATAAAGGGATGGTTGAGTGGGAGAAGGCAAAAGATAGTTCCCAATGAGTACTGCTCTTCTTGGACTAATGTTATTAGCAGACCCCCCCAAGGCACAGTGCTAGGCCCACTGTTATTTTCAATATTTATTAATGATATTAATGAAGTATTAACGTCTAAGTGGCAAATGTTATTGAAAGTTGACATAGTGGTTAATGACAGTAATCAGGGTATGTACTTTCAGAAGATCTATAAAAATTAGGCAGATGAGCTGAGAAGTGGCAATTGAAGTGTAACTCTGACAAAAGCAAGGTACCGCGGTAACAATAATCACAGAATAATATACCAACTGAGTGATACCATACTGAGGGAAGTGGAAAATGAAAAACATCTCGGAGTAATTGTGTAGCCAGATATGAAATTCTTTGAACAGTGCAGATGGACGGCTAGGCCAGTCCATAAGAGTTTTCTCAATTATATACAGGAATTTTGGCAGCTGGGATAAGGAGGTGATTATTCCGTTGTATATAAGGCAATAGTTAGGCCAGATCTTGAGTATTGCTTGCAGTTCAGGAAGCCTCATTTTAGAAAGAATGTGGATCCGTTGGATGGGTGCAGGGAAGAGCAGCGAAATAAATGAGGGAAATAAAAAGCGTACTCTTACCAAGATAGTCTTCCGTTCTGCAAACTGCAGCGTCTGGAAACCTATCAGAAGATCTGACTGCGGTGTTTAAGGTTTTGAATGGATTGAGTAAGCTCAATGATGATGAAATCCTTCGTTTTACACAGACTATACAAATGAGGGGCTTAAATTAAAACTGAGGAAGAATGGTTGGAAGGTAGATTTGCGGAAATTTGCCTTCAGCTGGAGGATAGTTGCTTGCTGGAAAAAATTTCCATCTGGTGTTGTTGAGGTGGGTAGTTTGGATAAATTCGAGAAAGAACTAGACAGACGTGTTGGAGGGGGATGGGCGGATGATATAGGAAGTGTTTTTTTTTTCTGATTCCATATAAGCTTGCATTTTCTTCTAATATGTTGGGCAATGATTTTTATAAAATTATCTGTAAAATGAAACTTAACTTCATTCTCTTATATTTTCTGGTTAAGTTTTAAATGTTGTAGTCACGAAATGCAAAATTATAAAGACATCTTTTATTTTTGTATAAGAGGGGGACTTTCAAATTTTAAATGTGCCGTGTTAATTTAAATATATTGAAGCAGCTTGGCTCATATGTCTCTAAGAGGAGTATAATGAATAAAAGGTATAAAACCAATGCAAATTCAGAGAGGTCGATCTTTCGATAAAGCAAAAAAATGTTTTAAGAAATATAATTCTTTGTATGATGGCAGATTCATCGACAAGAACATGTTGTTGCGAAAACAGTTTCTAAAAATTTAAACTTTTTCACATGAAGTTAGTTTATGACAAAGTAAATCTAGAGCCGTCATCAATTCCATCCAAAATATCATCATATATTGTACAATTCGTACCAATCTGTTGTCTGGATCAGTGGAAGTAGGGCTGACGGTAGGGCACTGAATAAATATGGTAAACAACGATATGGTCAGGTGCGAAATTAGGTTAAAATTAAAAGCTTAGTAGCAAAAGCTAAGTAGCAAGTAAAGAACTATGCGACAAAAGAAAGAGTAAATTTAAAAGGCGCTCAGGGAAGTAAAGAAAGAATCTATTTGTCCTACCAAATAGTCACCACAATAGTTCAATCCCTATATTACACCGCTACTTGAGGACGCGATACTTAAGGTATTTTGGGGAAGAATCTTTCCATCTGTTACATCTAGATTAGCCTGCTGAGCATACCTTTGAAGCTGCTGCATTGGGATGCAGCAGCTTCAGAGGTATGCTCAGCAGGATAATCTAGATGTAACAGATGGAAGAGTTCCGTTGTGCGAGAAAAACAGAATATTAGTCATTGACGTATGGGGAAGAGAGAGTAAAGAATAACACAGAGATTCGGTGAGGTTTAAATGAGAAGTAAGTATTTAAGGGTAGTTGTTGCGGACCCCAGCGTTTCCCCCATTAGCTGCTTTTACACTTCTTGTGGTGAGGCTTGCGCCAAATCCGGTCGTGTTTAGTGTGTAAATTTTGTGCTCTGTTCTGGTGTTAGGTTGAGTGACCTGGCAACTTACAAAAAATCCCATCCTGTTATTAGGATCAGCAAAGAAAGAAATATCGTCAGGAACATTCCTGTCTCCTTTGAGGAAAGAGTCCAAAGATCGTGGACCAAATTTCACCCCGTCACACTCCATTAATAGGGAAAGATTCAGTATTAACAAATATATGTACTATGTACAATCAATAGCAAGCCTGAGTTGGATTCAACAGTTCAACAAACAATACAAATCCAAAAGGAAAATCCGCTGGGGTAGTTTTCCCAAGGATCAAATAGAACAATCTTCAGAGGCAGTAGAAATCCGAAAGTAGTTCTAATATATAACAAACTATTGTTACCATCTAATAGAAGTAGTCACTGTGAGAAGTAATAGAAGAAACTTTTCAATACACCAACTCTGAGGTGCAAAGAGTCACAAGAACAACAGTCTATCTTGGGTTATATGATAGAAGTTCATCTCTCATTTTGAAGACACGTGTAGCAAATGTATTAAGAGCATTAAATGCAACCTGAGATTGAACAAGTAAGGATTTATTTTCCCTAGTGAAGAGCCCTGCAATAAGTTGAAGTTCTCGTCTATAGTCCAAATAGCAGTGACAATCAAGAAAGATATGATCCACGTTCTCTTCTAGCACCAAACAGAAAAAGTGCAGTAGAAGACAATCCTAGTTTAAACAGTTTACTATTAATTCTGCTATGACTCGACAGCAGGAATGTGCCGTACAATCCTAAAGAAAACCATACAAATTCTTTCTTCTTGAAACCTCTAACTAAAGGTAAAAATTCTCTCGTTACACTACCAACATCTGAGGTTTCAGTGTAGATGGAACGCAGTCTTTTCCTTTCAGAAGCCAAAGAAACGCTCAAGTCAAGTTGTACATCTTCAAAGGAAACAGGGTGTGCTTTTTTCAGATGATAATTCAAGTATCTCTATATTGGATCTCATGATGGGTAAATGAGAAGAAAATAAATAAGGTTTTCGCACCAAAAGTTATTGTTGTTGTTGTAGTTCTGGGAGAATCCAGTCGTCAATTACTGAAGAGTTCCATTGTGCACTACAGAGGCTTTCTCAGTAGAGTGTTGGTGGCAGAAAAAGTATCAAAATGAGTAAAGTAAAATGGTACCTGTTTTGTCCAGTTAATCCTCAAGCAGTAGCGTTATTAAGGATCTGGAAGCTGAGTAACAGGCCGGTCAGATAGCGCCCCTGGCTCCTACTACTGCTGTGATAATTTCTTTCAGTATTAGCAAAGAACTTCCCGAAATAAGTCTGTACTGGAAGAGCTATAAGGCAGAAGAGAGACTTTACCACACTCCGTGGAAGGAATCCACACAAAGAAACCATATCGTCAAAGAAAAGGAACTCAAGTCCTTTGAACTGTGTTGTATTGGAAAGGATGCTTAGATAAAGTTGTAGATTATTTTAGAGTAACGTTGAAGTTGAAGAAATTATCGCAGATGGTTTTTTTATCTTCACAATATGACGAACACGTTGTACACTTATAAGGATGCACACTATGGCCAAGCCTGAGAAATTACCGGTATATAAGCGCAATCTAAGATGAACACGGTCACTAAATTTCCTTATTGAACATCTATTGATCGTTGTTCAAGAAATTTTATATGGACCCAAGAACTATAAAACATATTCTTCACAACTAACCCACAATGTGCCCCATTCATTTTCTGCATAAAATATGAACGTTACACGTTTAAGGATGCAATTATACTAACACTAATTGCGCCTTTGCCCCCTGTATTTTGATAATTAAAGTTTAAGCAATTAAATATTAATTCCCGTGGCTTGCTCGAGAGAGAGAGAGAGATCTTAGGTTTCAACCATTACCACGCGTTAATTTCATATTGAGGTTCATTAATTGCTTTGTAGTTCATTTCTAATTACTTTTCAAGTGTTTATTTTTACATTTATTACAGCACAATTGACAATTATTTTTAAATTGAAGCCATTGTTTACTCGGATTCTTACCACTCATTTTCTCTCTAATGAGATTGGGTTGTTAAAGAAATGTACTTCCTTTGTGTTCCTCTGCATACGAAAGGGAAGACGAGTTAAGCAAACAATTTCTCCATAAGAAAAACAGAAAGGTGTACGCTTACCTTTTAGGAGAGAATTTCTTGATGTCCGCTGATGATAATGTTATGTATAGGAGCCGCAATCAAGGATTCTTAGTCCAGCAACGCCTTTTTGGGAAAACCATAAGCATAAAGGGTATCTTCATGACGTAGCCCATTTATTGAGTTTCATTAACGTACTTATCAATTCCAATATTCACCTATATGGGTTTCATTATCCAGCTATGAAGCGTAACTGATAACCACCATTCATTCTCTTGCCAAATCGATATATGATTCTCACTACAACAAATGTTATTCAAATGATGTGCTAATAATGCTCTATTGTTGAAGTGCAAGTGTACCTCTTCAGTGTTGATGCGTAAGTGTGCCTTTTAAATCAAAATAAGCTATTTTTGGCAGAGAAATTGTTATGCAGTTGCAATCGGTTAACCGAAGAGATATTTTAGCCATTTAATCAAAAATAAATAGAATGAAACTTGGTGATTAAATTTTTAAATATATACACTACATTACCAAAATATCAGTTCGTTTTCCCCAAAAAAACCACGGGATTTTGGGGAAAAGAACCACACCAGCCATCCAGGAACAGAATAATAAAAAAAATAGTAAAATAATAATAACCAAGAGCAGCCAACACCACTCAATTCCGCCATCGAGAGACTGACCACAACTCATAAAGGAGAGAGGGGATTAACTGACCTCATCGAACAAGAGAAGAAGGTTACTAAGCACCTGTGGGAATACTTACAGCAAAACACGGTACCAATACATAAGAAAGATAGAAAAACAGCACACAACAGGCAGCCTCAACAAAGAGACCACACTCACGCAGACATAAGATGGCCTCCAACGCTGGGTTCACGAAAAGAAAGCTTTTCCCCGAGACCGAGGGATTCATGCGCGCCAACCAAGGTCAGGTAATCAATACCAGGAACTACAGTAAATAAATCGCATGGACCCTGGAGTAACAGATGACATGTCTTCGATGCCACTTGGTCCCAGAAACAATTCAGCACATCACTGCAGGATGATAACCCAGCTGGAGTACATTTCCATAATCGCGAGATGACAATAACCTAAATAATCGAGTGATTAGTAGTCACTAATTCGAATGATATAATTAAATGTAAAAATTCGATTATATCATCCGAATGAAATAAACGAATGAGTCACTCGAATGATATAAGTTAAATCCAAATAATTATAACCTCTCGATCATGCCAATCAATGCTCTCAACCAGGAATTCAGAAAGGACACAGGAGCGGATATAAGAACAAAGGCAATTGTCCTTGTTCTAATATCTAGAGGGCTGCACAGCACTGGAGTTTACAGAACATCATGTGTTTCATCTGTTGAAACACATGATGCTCCATTAGCTCGGTACCCATCGTATTTGCTCCATGGAACATTGAAAAGATGTGTTATGGACGGACATATTACGGGCCGTGTTCGATCTGGTGAATTCCCTGAGGACATAATTTACCAGAGTGTGTCATCCCAACTGAGATGTTTGGTGAAGGTGCTATCACCATCTGGGGTAGTTTATCGTGATTTGGACTTGGATCATTGGTAGTCATTCCTGGAACTACGAATATCATGTGGCACACTGACATCCTGGATAATTCCGTTCTTCGTATACTGTGGACAACCCTTTTTGCCTTTCAGTATGACTAATCACCATATGCCGCACAGCTTGTAGCTACTTCGTGTGAAGACGGGAGCATGCAAAAACTTCACTGACCAATCGAGAGTATCGACTTTAATCCTGTTGGGATTGAGATGAAGTGGAACATCAAATTCGGGCTAGGCCAACACTTCCGCAATCAGCAGCTGAACTGATCGCTATGTTGACAGAGAACTGGATGAAAATACTGCGAAATATTAGTTCCAGAGAGGGAAGATTTGGCTGGGAACTCCCGTTTTCTCTCACTGTCTATGAAAGTAATTCGTTTTTACGAACTGGCCGATTTTACTGGCTAATCAACTCCTTAGCAATGTCAATTTATTAAAAAAAGAACGAAAAGAATAGTTTATAAATGGAGTTAGTGTAAGCCCGTTGACAGCCTATCCATTGGCCACGGAACTTGTTTTCGTACTCACATTTATATTTCAGAATTCTTAAAGGAAATCTCACTCGAAGTCTTCCATCATATATAATGCGTCTTTAAGCGAAGGATGTACGATAAAGCACTTATATATGCTTTCTATATGGTAATGAGAAAGAGTAAGGAGAGTTAAGAGACTTCAGAAAATTCTATTTCTTAAAGAAATCGAGAAAGGAAAAGGCGCTGCTTAAGAAATGAGGAATCTTAAATACAAATGGCAGAGTCTTAACCTTTAATAATTGAAATATTCCAGGAATCCCAGCAGAAGAAAAGAAGGAGGCTACACGAGACGAAACGGTTGTCTTAAAACCGTTACCAGGAGATGAAAAGCTAGTGTACGTTCAGAAAAACCAATACCAATCAAAAAGAATTAAATTTGAGCATTAACTTTTAATTCGAGAGGCATTACATCTTAATCTAAAAGAGAAATATCAAACGTGCTTGTAAATGGTACTTTAAAGCACACTGGAAAAAAAGTAAAAATACTTTTCTTCGATTTTTGTTTAAGAAAAATGCCGCTTGCTTTCTAAGAACATCATATCAGGGAGGATCTCTCTCTGGAAGCGATCCTTCTGCCAAATTAATGAAATGCATTTTTCAATTTCTTTAATTTAGTGCTATCAGACAAACATTCAGATGTTTAAAAGAACGCATTTCTGTTGTTAATGAATGCTGTTTATTCGAAGGATTTTTTTCCAAAAAAAACGAAATTCTGATTGAAATCTAATGTGGATGATTCTGATTTATGATGTTGAAGGAAGTGAAGAAAATAAGCGAATTTTTAACTAATGGGGGTGGGGAGGAACAGTCTTAACTGAAACAAGCTAACTTCCGGAATTAAAAAGAGGAAAGCAATAAACCATACACTCTGAGTAAAAACATTATGACTATCTACCTAAAAGGGTTTTGGGCCACCTTTCGCCGTGATAACAGCTTGCACCTGGTGCATGCAGCAACGACTCCATGAGGCAGCCAAAGGTGTCCTCAGGTATTCTGCGCCAGCTGGAGGTTCCGGTTTTCGGGAACACGGCGAGGCACTGGCGAATGCTACGTTCATCGCATCACACAAATGTTCCATGGGATTGATGTCGGTGGAACTTGGTTGTCAGGGGAGCAAACGAAATGCCTGGACATGATCCTCGAAACATTCCTGCATAATGCCGAGGTAGGAAGGCAGCAATGTCCATGAAAGCGTCCCCCAAACCATGATACCCCTACTGCTGACCTGTTTTCATCCCAACCGTGCAGCGTGGTTGCATCTGTTCATCGTCGAATACGCATCCATCCATCTGCATGATGGAGCTGGAACCGTGATTCATTATAGCAGGCATCTCTTTTCCATTCTTCCAATGTCTGGGGACGATGTTACCGTGTCCACTGCAGGCGGAGGTCGGTTAACACAGTGGCATAGTGTTTTATAGAAGGGTGCACCATAGTATTTTGTGAAGAATTACAGAATCTCTGTAAAAGCCAGAAAAGTGTAATGTCTCGTTAGTGTGAGTATTTTTATGCTCTGTGTCTCTGGCTACTTGGTCGCAGGGCCACTAGTGGAACCCTGAGTTGCCCACCACCTCTACTAGGAGGTGAGCTAGGCTGCACATCATACTCTGGCTGGCCTCCTCAAGGGTTGCTTGAGCTTCCCAACGGAGACTGTTATACAACATGGAAACATGAATAGGTCGCCTACTCCATAGGTCTAACCATATGAGCGGTAGCTAGATGGTGTGCTCGGAAACATTTCTCTGTGCACCTTGGTTGTAGTCTGCTTTTAACTGGGATCGTGAGTCATCTCTTCTCCCGCGGGCATCACGTGCAATCGGCCGTTCACCTCGACTGTGAAAGAGTAGTGGTCTCAGCGTTGAGTTCTGTGTTCCTCTTCGGAACATTGCTGCCACACCTTTCCTAAATGGCACTCAGACAATCGACAATGGCTAGTGAGATGCTGGACACTTTTCCTAGAACCACAAATCATTCCCCGTTCAAACTCCACCAGGTCTTTCCCTTTCCTCATTGCACGGGCTTCGTATTGACAGGTATTACCCGTGCTGTCACTGTATATGCTGCACCGATTGGTGATGTCACTCATAGGTGCTGTGAAATGCGTCCATTCGTGGAGACAAGGGGTCGTTATAATGTTTTGGCTCATTAGTGTACATTATATTGTAGGCATTTATTACTTACGTACTGCAGTAGTCATATTGAGTTATTCATTTTAAGAAGCCTGAATAGCATCTTGCTGCTGCTGCTTCATCTCTTAATACATTCATATTACGGGAATGCAAAAGATCTCAGAATCTCGACTAAAACACTCCTTCGGTTCTGTGTTTGGTTCATCTTAAACGAGAATGACCACCTCTTTCTCAAAACAAACAGAAGCCGGCAATCATCGTTTTTATGTCATGGGCTGTTTTGCATTTCTCCTCTTTCTTTGCTCCACCTTAATCAGATCATCATTGAGTCAGCTCAGCAAAGTTCGGTTTCAGCGTCTCCAACCATGTCACTAATACAGACTTCATCGAAGCCCATGTCACCTTCTAATTTTACAATCTATAATTGAATTCCAGAGACACCGGCAAGTTCCCGAACATCTTGAATATAATTCCGCCATATAACCCTCCAGGAACATTATAGCCATAGCCGCTTATGTGTCATTAAATCTCCATAATAACAACAACAAATATATCCCTCCACACACCTTTCATCGTAGTCTGAATGCCTTTCTCCCATGATGCCGTAAAGTTGTCTTATGTTGTTACCTCTTAATCCTCGGTTGGAACAAAGAATATGAATTCTTTGTTCCAACCGAATTCTTTGATTGGAATGCGGTTCCACTTAAAAATGTGCAGTTGCAACACTGAAATATTTCCAACTTTTTATCCCGAAAACTACAGTCTAATGCTTGCAGTAATAAAGGCACGAACCAATAAGCATATAATGGATATTACGTCAGTAAAACCTTTAAAAGTCCGAAATAAATTGCATCTGAATTAGAATATTCCTCCTAGTTCCGGTGTATCTTCACTTCTGCCTTTGAAACCCATTACCGCGATCAGCACTGGCAACCTTCCAATTTCATCCCCCCCCTATTCAAGATGGCGGAAAACATTTTTAGTTGTAAGCTCCTGAGCAGTAAACAAATCTCTATCGTCACCTAATTCACTTATTTCCACATTCTTTGCTTCAATCTCTAACGGTTATGTCAATCTCCAAAATATTCTTCCATTCAATCACACCGTTATGTATTTTCGTTAGCAATCGAGAATATTCTTCCGCTGTTATCGCATTTGCGTTTTTATTTCTCAAACCGGCTGCGTTTTTGCGAAGAGTTTTCCTACGAGTTCTCTTTAACACGTCGAAGGACCAAACTTCCATTAGCGATCACTTGGAACATTGCAATGCATTCTGCTTGACAAGAAAATGACACACATTTCTGGATGCATCGCTGTGGCTCTTCTAAGACAGATGACAATATTCCCAGATAAGGAAAGAATTTCAAAAAAAAAAAACCCTTAAAATAAAAGTGAAGCCAATTTAAATAAACAGTGTGACGCAAATGTGCGAACCAGCAACGTATTCTTCTTGTTATTTACAACTCAACTGTCGATAACGATATATTTCATTATTAATTCATTATTACTCATTAATTTTAAAAAAAATCAAAAAATAATAAACGAATACAATTTTTATCTTTCTTACTGAGTGATAAAATCGTAATACACTATAAATTAGCTCAAATAATTCCATTAGGTATGATTTGTGAAACTAAATCGTATTTAGTTTGGGATTTTAATATTTCAACAGGGTAAGTGCAGAACGTGCAGCGCAGTTCTGGTTAAACTGAACCTGAACATATTGTAGTAGTAGTAGCATGTGATGCAAGAAAGCAAATGTAGGAGCTTATGCAGCATCAGCCAAAAAAAAAAAAAAAAAATCACACCATTCCCTCCAAATGCCTGTCCAGTTCGTCCTTAAATTTATTTAACCTATCAACTTCCACAACGACAGATGGAAGTTTGTTCCAGCAATTAACCACCCGCTGGCTAAAGGCAAATTTCCGCACATCTATTCTACATCTATCCTTTCTTAATTTGAATTTATGTCCCCTTAGGTTCGTAATCTGAACAAGTGGAAGGATCCCATCAGAATTCAGCGTGCTCAACCCATTCAAGGCCTTATATACCTCAATCAGATCACCGCGCAGGTGCCTAGTCTCCAGCCACTGCAATTTGCAGAACTTAAGCCTCTCTTGGTAAGAGGATCCCTTCATTCCCCTCACCAATCTTCTTGCCTTTCTCTGTACACGCTCAAGCAAATCTACATCCTTCCTAAAATGAGGTCTCCAGACCACCTGTACGCAGTACTCAAGGCGTGGCCTGACCATTGCCTTATACAGAGGGATAATCACCTCCTTTTCCCTGCTAGCAAAATTCCTATATATCATTGACAAAACCCCATGACCTGCCCTGGCAGCCTGTCTGCATTGCTCAGAGAACTTCATATCTAACTGCACAATTACTCCCAGGTCTTTTTCATTTTCTACCACCTTAAGTGTAGTACCACACAGTTGGTACGTTTCTCTGGGGTTACTTCTACCCATATGCAGTACTTTACATTTGTCAAGGTTAAACTTCAGTTGCCACTTCTTAGCCCATCTGCCCAAATTATCTAGATCCTGTTGCAGTAGCACACTGCCATTACTGTCATTAACAACCCTGCCAACCTTTGTATCATCTGCAAACTTCGATATTAAGCCTGATATACCTTCATCAATATCATTGATGAATATACAAAACAACAGTGGACCTAACACCGAACCCTGTGGGACTCCACTAATAAAATTAGTCCAAGAAGAGCAGCACCCATTGATTACCACCCTCTGTCTTCTCGCACTTAACCATCCTTTTATCCATTGTAGCAACTTACCCTTAATACCATTCTGCTCCAATTTGTACAATAGTCTTCCATGCGCAACAGTGTCAAAAGCTTTCCTGAAATCCAAATATATGATATCAAAATTATTTTTCGCATCCAGTTCCTTTGTAACCACATCATAATATCCTATCAAATTTGTCAGACAAGACTTTCCCTTAACAAACCCATGCTGTGTCTGAATTATTGCTGCAGTCTTGTCTAGATGATCCTGCAATGCATCTTTAACCAGTGACTCCATTATTTTACCCGGAACAGAAGTTAAACTAACTGGTCTGTAATTACTCGTGTCACCCTTCGATCCCCCTTTGTGAATTGGGGATACATTTGCATATCTCCAGTCCGTGGGAATCTCCCCTGAGTCCAAGGATGCTCTCATAATTATGGCTAAGGGTTTGTATAGTTGCTTTGCCGCCTCCTTTAATATAACTGGATAGATCCTATCCACTCCAGGTGCTTTTCTTATGTTTAACTTCAACAATTTCTCTTCCACTTTGCTCTCAGTTATTACAAAATCATTAAGTATCTTGCTACAATTTGATAACCTTCTGCCATTTTCAAACCTTAATAATTCCTCACGTGTGAATGTAGATGCAAAATACTCATTCAGTTTGTTTGCTATCTGAGCAGGATCATCAACAGTCGAACCATCGATGTCAAGTGGACCAATCAGATTCATCCCCTTCCTTTTAGAGTTTATATAAGTAAAGAAATCCTTGCTGTTTTTCCTAGCATCTTTTGCCAAGGATTTCTCGTAATCTGCCTTCGCCTGCCGAACCTCCTTTGTGACCTGATTACAGATTAACTTATATCTGCCATAGGCTTCTGAGTCGCTTGATAATTTATATGCATCCCATGCATTTTCTTCTCTGTTACGAGTCTCATTAGTTCATTTGACAACCATTTAGGCCTAAACCTTGAACAATATTTCTTAATAGGTATGAAACTTTTAGTAGCATCCACGGTTAATTCTTTGAATGCTTCCCACTTAGAATTTACTGTTGGTAACATCATCAGTTGATCCCACTGTACAGAATTTAAAAACTGTCGGAGACCACTGTACTCGCCTTTACGGAAGCAAAAACCCTTTCCTTTACCCCTGATGGTAATTAAATCTTTAAGTAAATCCCACATCAGTATACTGTGATCACTGCCACCTAGTGGTTCTTTTATCTGCAAATTCCTAATACATGAATGATCACTGCTGATAACCAGATCAAGAGTGTTACTTTCTCTGGTTGCCTCTCGAACATGCTGCTGCAGAAAACAATCATCCAATAAATCCACAAAAGTCTGACTAGTGTGTGAGTGACCAACCCACAAGTTCCAGTCAATATCTGGGAAGTTAAAATCCCCCATTATAAGACATTCCGATTTACTAGCCCACTCTATTTCTCTGTACAATTGTTCATTGTACTCATTCGAGTCATTAGGCCTATAACACACTCCTACTCTAATTTTTGTTAGGGGCATGAGAGTAAGTTTGCTTTTATAGGTTTCGGAGATCCACAAAAGTAGTGCTTAAAATGGCAGATTGGCTCTTATTTTCAAAAAAAGTAGTTTTTTATATTTATACAAGGTATTGTTTTATTTATATGTCAGTAAGATGTAGCTGCGAACATACCTGCATCAAACACGGGGAATTTTCGCCTTTCACTTGTGTTTAGCTTCGAGAGCATCCCTTTTCACCATCCAACAATAATCAGCTAACACGATGTCACTTCATTTCCTTTTATATCTTTGTTCCATCCCTGCGATGTCTTGACGGAAGCCTTTCCTTGACACCTTGCTAGTTTTGTGGGAAGAAATCCAGGTGTGAATTCAAGAAACGCATCTTCCGGGACATATTGCACCCCAGTTTTTCGTAAGAAGTAATGAGATCTTTCACAAGCCCTGTAGTTGCTGGCTTTAACATTTCCTAGAAAACCAGTAGAAACATTTCGAAAGATTTTCACGCTGATTTCTCGCTATCACTAAGTACACGTTACAAATGTTCGTCTTTGAAAAGTTGCCTTATTTATGGACCAATGAAAACCCTGCCTTGATCCTCTCTATAACTAAGTCCTCGGAATTTTCCTTTCAAGTATGCGAATGCAGGACCGTTCCGGCTCAAAGCCTTCGGGAAATTTTTCATGAGCCCTAATTTAATGTGGAATGGTGGAAGCAAAACTTTATTTGGATCTACCAGAGGTTCAAATGCTATGTTCTGTAACTCCTCTTCTCGTAGTGCATATCCTTGGCACGACTATCCCACTCGCAGAGAAAGCAACAATACTTAGTGTAACTTTTTGTAGTCCTAATAAAATGGCGATTATCTTTAAATCGCCACATACACCAATGAGCCAAAACATTATGACCAGCGAGTCGTTATGCAAATCGAAGTAACTGAAGTGAACTACAGCGCGTGCGCGGGTCGGGACTGTATAAAAACCACCTGATACTGAGCTTCGTTAATCAGTGTTACTTTTGTTCTTCAGATGGGAAAGGCAGCGGACTTAAGTAAGTTTGACAAAGGCCAAATTGTAATGGCCAGACGACTGGGTCAGAGCATATCCGAAACGGCACGGCTGGTGGGATGCTCACAGTCAGCCGTGGTTAGTGCCTACTAAAAGCGGTCCGAAGAGGGGGATCCAAGAATCGCCAGCGAGGTGTTGGACGACCACGGCTCATCGATGCTTGAGTGAGCGAAGGCTCTCCCGGATGGTACGTGGCAACAGAAGGGCGACTGTGGCGCAACTCGCCGGTAATTGTAATGCTGGTGATGGGAGTAATGTGTCACAACACACAGTACATCGAACCCTGCTGAAAATGGGACTGCGTAGGTGAAGGTCGCTCCAAGTGCCCATGCTAACCACAATTCACCGGCGACAGTGCCTACAATGGGCACGCGATCATCGATACTGGACATTGAGTTATTGGAAGAAGGTCGTCTGGTCCGATGAATCACGTTTCCTGTTGTACTATGTGGACGGCCGGGTACGTCTACGTCGTTTACCTAGGGAAGTGACCGCGCCTGGATGCAATGTGGGATGAAAACAAGCCGGTGGCGGCAGTTTCATGCTTTGGGCGATGTTCTCCTGGGATACCCTGGGTACTTGTTATGTTTGTTATTTGGTTTTTTAGGAGCATTGCTCCTACCCACATGGCTACGGAGGCTCCTGATACCCTGGGTACAGTCATCCATGTGCCGGGCGCTCTGACGTGTACCACCTACGTAAACATCATTGCTGACCAGGTACACCCTTTCATGGCAACGGTCTTCCCCTCTGGCGGTGCCGTCTTTCAGCAGGACAATGCGGCATGCAGCACCGCCCGGATTGTTCGAGAGTGGTTCGCGGAACATGAGGAAGAGTTCCAAGTATTTCCCCGGGCTCCAAATTCCCCAGACATCAATCCCATCGAGCATCTGTGGTTTGTGTTGGAACAGCAACTCCGACCTGCGGCGTCTCAACCATGGACCTTACAGGAGTTAAAGGATCTGCTGGTTACGTGTTGGTACCAGATACCACAAGACACATTTAGAAATCTTATAGCGTCCATGTCTCGCCGGGTACGATCTGTTTTGGCTGCACGTGGAAGACCAACATTATATTAGGTAGATGGTCATAATGTTTTGGCTCATCGTATCTGCCACTCATACTTCTGATAGTGTACACCTAAGAGGATGTTCTCCACGTTTGCGTATGTTCCTTTTTTGTGGACGGGATACGCAAGAGTTATTGAAGGAGGCATATTTCCATTGTGTAATAACACAGCCTTAGAAGCGTCTATAAATAGTCGCCATTCCTCAGGAACGAGCCTCATGTTCATTGCTGCCATTAAACCCACATCCTTACAAATAGTGCGTTCACCTTCTTTTTTCAAAGAATTTATCGTAGTCCTTATTTCGAATAAGAGGTGTTGGCACTTTCGCAGAATGATCTAGAAGATTCTGCTGTTGTCGCCTCGAGGGTAAAAGCTCTGCCTTATTCTTCGGCAGTTATAGATCCCTGATGAGGTCATTAGGCTAACTTTCTGTGATCTAATGTGGTTCAGAAGGATAAAGATTTGGTCGAAATGGTGGATTCCTTGACGAGAAGGCTGCTATACCTCTTTCTGTATATCAAGTTGATATTCATCAGTGTCTTCATCAGAGTGTACAGAAAAACGGTTGGGTGATTCAGGAATAGGTAGTACTTCATTGTGAGGCACTGGACGAATTGAAGATTCTATATTTGGGCACGTCACTGTTCACTTTTTCTTCATTGTCATCCCTTTTCTAATAGGAAGCAGCATACAGAAGTAAGGCTGTGAAGTGAGTTCTTGGCTCCCTCCATATCACGGGCACTGCGAAAGGCATAAAACGTCCCTTTTGATTCAACCACACCTTGAATTTTGATGAACAGTAGTATGTGTGGAGCCTAGTTCTTGTCTACTTTACACCGAAAGTAAAAGAAGTAGGCCTTCTTTATGGCTCGAGTTGAGGGACGCTTTCTTGAAACTATGTGACTTCTCCACATGCGTAACAGAAGTCATCGGGACTATTCAGGCAAATTACGGGGAATATTAAGCTTACAAGACACAAATACTACGCAAAAAATAGGAATCTCACGGACAACTGGTAACTGAGAACAAATCTGAAGGTATCTAGCCGTATTCGAGGATTACTGAAACAGAGTTGAAGACGCATTTGAGGCGACAACTTATCATGTGATGCAGAGGAAGGCGACAATTTCCGATCACGTGAAAAAAACGTGGTGGTACTGAAACTGCGGTGTTGCTGAGACCCGTAGTTGATAATGTAGAGTAACTCGCTAATATAAGACCCCAACTGTTATTCGAAAACATGAGCCAATCAACAAATTTTAATGCGATTTTCTTGTTCAGCAGAATAAAATTATTCAAGGTTGGGTATTTTTATGTTCCTAACATTTTACGTGTTGGTCAGTGTTATAGGTGGGAGCTAATATAGTTGGGGAAGGTATAATTCTGTAGCCCAAATCGTTTCAGAGAGAAAGACACCTTAGCGGATAGATTTCGGACAGTGTTGCCTACTTTAAATGGATGTACCTCATTCTATGTAGGAAAGTACGAATTGTATTTGTAACATTGTAAGTATGGTACTGTAATATACAAAGGGGTTGCTCGAAGTTGGCAGGAACCGTCTGGTATATTAAATAAACATTTTTAAAAAATGGAGCAATTGGAGCAGCACACTGGCTTTTAATTTATGCGGGTCTCACAGGCTGGGCATCAGAATAGATTAATATTTACTACTAGAGTAAACGTAGGATGTGGGCACTGTTCTCATTACTGGTGGGACTCTGCTCTCCTGTCCCTTCCTCAACTCTCAATGTCTGCTATTCACCTAGCTGATCTCCTCTGTTGACTTGTGTGCTGCCAAGACTTTCAGTTTGGACCATACATACTTGGGCTGGTAATGACGGGTTGACTTTATTTGGTTCATCTGAACTTGCTACTTACAATCTGTAAAGATGAAATCATTTGAAGAGAACATCTTTGGTGAACCATTACATCTTTTGGACCATGAAATTAAGTCAACTAACCAGGAATCTTGTTTCTGGTTATATCTTCTTTAAGTTTGAACTTTATCAACGTGCACTTTTTTTTTTTTTATAATTGATTGACTGATAGCGTTTTAGTGAGCTTCCTATCTAATGTAGGTGTAGTTCCCGAGCGTCTTTGACACTCATTGGAATATCCTTGACTTCGTTACCTGCTGGACTGGATTAAGTGGATATATGTACTCAATAATGTATTTATGTTTTGTATAAGTGGATTCATGTATCTATGTCTTTAAGTATGGTATTGTATAATATGACCGGGATGCCAGTTTTTGGCAGAGAACGCCTACTAAACGCCCAGTATAAATAAAAAAAAATATCCTCATCCTTTTAAACATGCTTATATTTCACCAGTCCATAAACAAGACTGTAAACTACTCAAAATTATACATAAATCACTCAATTAAAACATCAAAAATATTAGAAACTATAATTTATTTCAATCAGGTTGGTACTTTTATATCGACCTCTCCATGGCCTTTATATAATATCAAACTTCAGTTTTATATTCAAACAGATTGGTTATATCACAAATTTATTCATAACGTTATAAATGCAGAGTCGAAATTATTCTTTCTAACCTTAAATTTTTCAAATTCCCCATATTGAACACTTGAAAAAGTTAAATAGCTTTCATATTAAATATCGGATACCATATGGAAAATCAACTGCCATCTTAATTTGAATTTAGTTTATTAAAACGGGCTAGATCTTTTCATTACCTTTCCTAAATGTATTAAAGAGCTTTTTTTTAATTATTGTAATCCTAATTATATTTTGCAATGGTTTTATTTAAATATAGTATTGTATTCTATAATAATTACATATTTTTAATTTATTATCTTGCAATTCTGAAACTATTTTTTTCATGTACTCTTATTTCTATTTTTAATGAATTTTGGTGTTTTATTTTTTAATAGAATGTTAAATGTTCCGAATACAAAATAATATTTTATTACTGTCGATATATTGCATATTGTTATCGGGAATTAATCTGTTATGAGCATTAAAAAAACATTTTAAATATCAATCTTGCTCATAACTCGTAAATGCAGCATGAGTGACAAAAGCATTCACAGAATTTTTGTTTAATAACACGTAGATTATCAGCATTTATCTCCAAAACGGCCACATCTAAAAAATATAATAAATGGACTCCATTATTTCGGAACTAAATAGTGAATTAAAACCACAGCCATTTAAATATATTACTAAAACTAACAGACCGTTCTGTAGAAGATCATATTTAATAATTTCGAACATCACTCACATTTTGAAGGATAAAAACAACATCTGTGTTCCTCTGGACAAAATGGGTTTGGTAATTTCTTCCCTTTCTATTTCATTTATTTTGAATCTTTTGTGGTTTCTTCGTCCAAATGCTACATCAAACATTAATTCGAAGACTTCAAGAAATGAACATTTCTCCGAAAAATTCATCTTTTTCTCTACATCGTTTATTTATTTATTTTTGAGGTGGGGAGGAGGGGTCCTAAAGGAAATATTTAGTTAAAAACGCACCTCATTTTTATTTTTCTATGTTGGCATAACATCAAGACAACCAGTGGGGAATATCTTTGCTCTTTCATTCTTAGTAGTCCATATGAAAAGGGGCAAAAAATAAAAAAATAAAAAATATATATATGAATTGGCCTCAACAGACCATAACAGCCACTCTGTTTCTGCTCAAATGGCCGTCTTCAAGAAACTAGTGATGTGCGCTAGAGTGCTTTCCGTATATATTTTTTCCTCTGCCAAATTGTTGTATATAATACTTGTAGTTATAAAGATATTTCATAAACTAGAAGGGAAAATATTACTTTCGCCCGCATTGAAGCTCTGTGCCCTGCGTTTAGGTGGAAGGACATTTCTATTTTTCTGTGCATGTTTCTTTTTTACTGTAAGACAACTGGCTGTGGAATGTGGGAATCTTCTCTTCGATATATAACTTTGATAGCGAATATAACATTGATAACGTGTTGGTGTTTCCTTTGGTACAAAGTGAAACCAACTTTGAACTGATAGGAAGGTTAAAGAACTGATAGACGCGAGACAAACTGCGAGAAATGTGCCAACAAAAGATAATGCTTTAGGAATAAATTTTATCTCTGCTAATACTTTTGTTGAAAAGCCATTTTTCTTCCTTTGGATTATTTTCCAGCGTAGATAGGGACATGGGCGTGATAGTTATCACTTCAAAAGGCAGCCAAGAACTTAAACCGCAAAGATTCAGAAGTGAATCTCCTTTGAACCTATTTTGAAAAAAAAAAATTTATAGTCATATATAAGCTTTATATCGAAGGACTATGGAGGATTTTCAAAACAATATATTTTTGTTATTTTTTATATTCATGAAAAGACTTCATTTTAAAATAATACTAATTTAAATAAAGCTTCCCAATTTTCCTCTTAGCAATTACCACAAAATCTTTATATAACTATGCATACCGATTACAACCAGTCCTCAAACAAAGATCATTCATACTATGGCTTTCATTAGTTGCCTTGGTAGTAATGCAGTTCTTTTAAACAAGCGGCATCGCTCATGAAAGCATTGTTTAAATATAAAAAATAAGCAGTATAAAATGTGTTTAAAGTAGTGTACAAATCAGTGCTTTGCATCAAATTAACACAGAGATAAAATGTTTGATTTGAAGATTTTTAAAAATGTTCTTAGCTTGCGGCTTTAGCCTAAATGGTATGACCCTCTAACGTAGTTTAAAAACAGAACTTCATCTTTAATAGAAATGGCAGATTAAATTTTGGCGAAGCCATTTGTTTGAAAGTAGTGCAATATCAAGGAAACTTGTGGTGAAGGCAAACTTTGTTTTGCTATGAATATGAAAAAAATCCTACTTTGCCCTAATAGTATCTCAGATTTTTTTAAGTTTAAAGACAACTGAACTTATGGCGGTGTCCTCTATGAATTAAAACTGAAGAATGATTCTGTATATTGCATACCCATTACAGAGATTGTACACAGTGAGTGATACGTTATTAGTTACACCTATCTTATATAACCTATCTCCCTCCCTGCTTTAGCCCTCAAATACAGCCTGGATTTCTTGCAGCATGGACTCAATGAGATATCGAAAGCGACCGTCAGGGATGATGGCCTACGTTGATTCAACCGCTTCCCAACACTTGTTGCAAATTGGATGGCTGTGGATTACTACTTCGAACAACTCGTTCCGCTCAATTGGATTGAAGTCTGGTGACTGGAGAGGCCATCAGCAGGCTGAATTCATTCCTATATTATTGGAAAGAGTTCAATATTATTCTGACCTTGTGATAAGGCGCATTATCCTGTTATATATTTGAAGACACTCACTATAGCCATGAAGAGAAGCACCTGTTATGCGACACTATTCGTTACACTGCCACTATGAGCTGGCATTTTTGACACCTAGTATTATGGGTACATGACCCATGCTATGTTCTGATCTTCCCATTAGTGTGGAGCATCAGGAATGAGGATTCATCAGACCAGGAAATGTTTGTTTCCGAATCCTCCATTGTTATTTTTGAGACCGAATTTTGAACCTTTTTTTTTTTTTTTTTTTTTGCTGACAATCGAAGTTGGCTGTAATATATCATCCATGACTAGGTATAAAAGTTTTGCGTTTTGAAATGTCTCTTTAGCTACTACTGTTGTAGTGCGTTGCTATTTGACTGATTGTGATTTTATGTGCTGCGCCCAAGCCTTGTCATCCTCTTTTTGCCTATCACATTCAGCGAGAGCTGCTCTCTACCATATGACCGCCATTGGTTGAAGGTTATTTGGTTATTGGACGAATCTTGATACACCCAACAGACAGTAGTACGCGAAACTCCAGAAGAATTGCAATTTCCCAGATATTCTTTATTATTATCTTTATTTTCTTCTAAGAGACACCTAATTATGGCCACTGACCAGGGGTTTACATATATACGAGGTGTGGCAATAAAGTTTTCGGACTGGTGTAATAAAAAAAGTGAAGGAGCTCAAAATGTTTTTTTTTTTTTTTATTCGTAATAATTACCACCTGACTGAATACTGTTATTATACTATCCTAAAAGTTTCTGAAAAGAATCGGCGAAGGCATTCCAAAGAGATGATGTTCAGTTCGGCGGTTACGTTTTTCTTCATGTCCTCAATATCCTGAAATCTCTTTCCTTTGAAGGAAGTTTTCACCTTGGAAAAGAGGAAAAAGTCCGCTGGTGCCATATCAGGCGAGTAGGGTGGATGGTTGATCTACACAATTCTATGTTTCGCCAGAAATGTCATCACAACAAGCGGAGAATGGAGGGGGCATTGTCATGCAACGAGAACCAGCTGATTTTCTCTCGAAAAATTGCGGCCTCACCCTGGAAATGTGCCTTAATAGTCTTAGAAGCACTTTTGTGGAGTAGAGTAACGCAGCATTTCTCTTTTCCTTTCAGGTTCAAATTCCTTGGGAATCATATTCTGTTTGTCAAAAAATATGATCAACATTCGTCTTGATCCTGGATTTCTGTAAACGAAACCTTTTTGGGCTTTATTGGCGATTTGAAGTCCATTGCATGCTCTGACTCTTTTTTTCCTCTGGCTCGTACTAAAATACCTAACGCTCATCTCTAGTGGCAATACAGTCGAGGAAATTAGGACTGTTTTGACAAGTCTTGATGAAGTTTGCACAAGATGACAGGAAACAACCATCATTCTGCCAGCCAAACAATCATCATTTTGAGGGTCAAATGATGACCTTTTGCCACAATTTCCGGAACTTTTGAAAGTTTATCCTCATTTCGAAAGGTCGACGGTGTTCATATAGGCGCGTCTTGGCCGACCACCATGCCACGTTCAGAGTCGCTTAGATCTGTAGTTTTTCTCATTCTCACACTGAGTTGCACACATGCATATTCACATGGCATAGAAATATTTGTTTTGCTAAAATAAATCCAGGAAGGGCGATGGAAAGTGAGAATTAGCATTAATGCACGAGTATTAAATTAAATATAGTAAGTATTAAGATTGAATATTTAGTTTTAACGTAAATAAAGTTAGAGTTTGAAGAAACACTGGATTTGGGGAAGGGAAAGTTGTAGACATGTGAATTAAAATAGCGGCTAAAGGTAAACAAGTAATTTAAATAATACAAAAGAACAAACAGAGACAGCGCAATGACTAGAGAAGGGGCGCCATTTGCAAATAGACGAGGAAAGGGTTGCTGCGGTCAAGAACGATAGGACCGTGAAATGGGATTACGAAGCGTCTCTTTTGATCTAAGCCACCGTTAGAAAATAAACAGGAAATGAATTCAGTGTTCGTCTAAAAAGAAAATGGCGTCAGGTTGACTGATATTTGGGTAGTTCGACATATTTAGCAGAGAAAGTGTGAACACGAAAATTAATGTTTTGGAGGTGACCGGCAAACATGAAAAGACCATATTGCCGTGTGAAAAAAAAAAAAATAAGAATTTTCTAGAGAAGGGTTGGTTTGTGCGCTAGGGAGACGGTTGTGGCGAAATGATT
Source organism: Mastigoproctus giganteus (assembly GCF_048544385.1). Classification (NCBI taxonomy): domain Eukaryota; kingdom Metazoa; phylum Arthropoda; class Arachnida; order Uropygi; family Thelyphonidae; genus Mastigoproctus; species Mastigoproctus giganteus. Next base: position 72,471,475 of record NC_143577.1, read on the forward strand.
TAGCAAATAGGAAGGAATGAAAAATTAAACAGAGCAGTGGGATTAGTTACGAGTCCTTGGGGGAGGCGTTCCAAATTTGAGGGAAAAAGAAAAGTTCGGGGGGAGTAATTGAGCAAGTGTTCATTCTGTATCTGACTTCTCTGTGGTCTAAGAGGAGAAAGTTGTGAGTTGCGGGTTGAAGTAGATTTTTTGGTGGTCAGAGTTCACATTTCGTGGTAGCAAGATGAAAAATAAAAAAAAAATTGACTGGTCCGGCAATGGAAGGAAATTCCATTGCTGGACCAGGCAATGGAATACTTCCGAAGTTTTGTTGTGTAAGAGACTACACTTGCGTCTAGGGTCCGGCCCGTTGAGAAATGGCCAGTTGTGCATATATGTGAGCCAAGAAAAGAAAGAAAGTCTGTCCGCCACTAAGGAAAGCAGAGTGCCCAAGAAATGGAAGAAAGCCTTTCTGCCACGAAGGAAGTCTGAACTCAAAGGAAATTGTAAGTAGCGGCCATTCTGAAACGTAAGTCTGTTCCTGTTTTTTTTTTTTTTTTTTTTTTTCCCTTGAATCTCGAACTTAAGGACTCAATCTAGCTCTGTAAGGAATTGAATGATAGTCCCTTTTAAAAAAAGGAATATTCCTGTTGTATTAAGCAACTAAGGTTGAGATAATTTGTTACGAATGTAAATGATTTTGAAATAACGTAAGGTGGTACAGGGGTAATGAAAAGAAAGTAATAGTATAAAGGAATTAGTAAAGAAATTATATTTATAGGAGTAGTACTGTAAGGATATGTTAACCTATATCATTAAATTAGGCCAGGTGCCAACACAAGATAACATACCAGATGAGGTGCAAATAGAAAGAAATTTTATTAATAGAAAAACCTCACGAGTCAATCATAAACACGTGATTCTGTTAATGAAAGAGTTTATTTCATTAAAAGGGCAGTGCACGCAATAAAGTGGCCACTAAGTGTAGGTACTCGGATAGAACAACACGAAGATGGTTATTGCTTATGTATACTGCAAGGAGTCACAAAGGAATTTATAAAAGAACTAATCTGAAATGAAGTGAGGTTGAATTAATGGATGTTTGTGTTTGCACAAACATATGTGGATGTCCAATACTGTTTAGTAGCGGGACAATGTAGTACCGTTCCAAAATATATTAGGTTTTCTTATATTTTCTCATGACAAGATTAATAGCTCTTGGAATAGTGAAAATTGAACAGATGAAAATAGATGCATTTTTAATGGGAAGTGATAAGGGGTTTCCAAAACACAATGAATTTGTCTTGATTTAAAGCACTCAGGAGAACGACAATCATCTTATTCGTGCGTAATCCCAAGGGAAATTAAATCACACAACACCGTATGATTAGTAAAAGATAAGAAAGGAAGGTTCTCAAGAACTGTAACAGAAGAACTCCTTACAAGAATATCAAAACCACAGAATTTCTAGTAGAAGAAAAGACACATCTGAAGCCACAAATAACAAAAAAGTAGATTAAGGATTTAGGATTTAAATCACAGCAGCCATTAGCTGTTTAATTTATCCAGTGAGAGTTGTTTTAAATTACCTCGAAAAGTCAACTAATATCTGGATATTGAGCGCTCTGTAATGGGACACAAAGTCATAAGACTGTAATCAATCAATAAACACGCATGCGCCATATCCGGGCAAAGGACATGCGCATTAAAGAAAGTGGAATAGTAAATCATACCAGGAGTGATAATATAAAAAATATTTTACTTTATAAATAAATAAAAATTATGAATAATAATAGGAGTATTTTAACTGTCTTTATTATTATTATTTTTTAAAATTCTAATAATAAATCAATTTTTATTTCTGTGCACGTAAAATTAACATAAGTATTGGGCTGAAAGATAACGTAGCTCTGTTTGAATCTCCTTCCTATCCAAGTTTTCAATTAAGGCGTTTTTTTTTTTTTTTATTCATAAACCATCCGGCAGAACGACCAAAAGCGATTCTGTTTCGCTGAGTCGTAAGCGAATGACCGCATATTCTGCGAAGGTTATAGATACATCCACCAAACCATCAGGATGGTAACTTACCCCATTTGCAACTTAATTTGAATACTAATAAGATGAAATAAAGATGAATTACTATGCAAAAATCTCATCACTGTCGGCATTGCAAAACTAACGAGACAATAAATGCTAAGGAAGGCCGAAGTTACTGACGAATGTGCAGATTTATGGGGCCGTAGGAGTTTGGACTTGGTACAAACAATAAAGTAGACACCGTTTCGGAGTGCTGGTGGTAATCTAAGAGAAGGACGCATAAAGATCTCAGTTGGAAAAAGAGAACTTATGAGATGCCGGGTTATTAAGTCAGAAGAATAAATTACAACACAAGGTAAAACGAATCGGATTAAACAAGCTTCTAAAAGCGAAAAGAGAACATCAAACTTACCATATTTTATATAAACACCAAGATACTAATTTCATGCAGAATAGAAGTGAAATTCTTCGCATATATTTGAATAAATTATCAGCAATTTACCATAATTATATAACGTATTAAGAACTCACCGTTCACGAGTCTTTCTCTTTCTCTCTCTCTCTCTCTCTCTCTCTCTTATTAAATTCCTGTGGAGATTATTTATAGATATTACATGAATAATTTTTTTATATATTTTTCAACTTAAATTATTTTATTTTTAATAAAGAATAAATAAATTTTTTATATAAATACTTTAACTTTTTATTTATACTAAAATGTTTTATATAAAATACCTTAAAAGTCTTAATCAACTAAGAAAAACAGCAAGGGTTTTATTAAAGGAAAAATCACACTTGATATATATTTTTACTAACGAATATTCTGATAGATATAAACAAATGCGCGTTTAGAGGCTGTAAACGCGAGGAAGTAATATTCTCTAATGAACTATAAATATTTAAAACTACTCTAAACAACTGGAACTATAAACAGGAACAGAGTCTGATTATTTTCCTCACAGACACTCATCGCGATCAGACAGGCAATCTTCATGCTAATAACTGCCTTGATAGGTCATTAGGGATTGTATTTGCAGTTATTAAAATCAGAAAATGGATGCTGTTTCTCTATGAGGCAACGGAGTATCGCCCTAGAGTCCATTATGCTCATGAGGATGTCATCTACAGAATATTGTCTGTAGTAAAAAGAGAAGCGCTATTTATCATAATTATCGACCATTTTGTACTGCACTTAGAACTCGGTGACTGAACGAAAGACGGGGGTTAATATTTCGTTCGAAATAGTAAATGATGATGACGTATAGCTACGACTAGAAAATATAATGCATTTTGGCAGTTGTGTACGAATATTGCATCAAAATTGATTTACATTAGATTCAGTTTTAACAAGCATCGTAATATTCGAGAAAATGCTTACTCTGTGAACTGTATTCGTGAACTGAGGGCTGTCACTGAGAATCTGTTCGCTCGTCATTTTCGGCAATTTCCCACTGCTGTTGCGACTTCGCAGCGTTGCTTGAGGTCCTCATTAAGTGTGTCAAGATTCGTTATGACAAGCACGCCTTACAGTTATTATTGTGAAGTATATATCCGATCATAAATCTGATTCTTCAAGTATCGAGACTTTATTGCTATTACTAAAAGGTGAATTTGTGTCGTTATTTCTGGTTCTAATAACAATCGCTTCGGGAAAGGTTCGAATAACAATCAGGAAGAGTGAATTTATTATTTTTTTTGCAACTTCTTTATGTCATTTTACGTAGTTTATTAATCGAAGGAACACAAGAAATATTCATAATAAAAGCACATAAAATATAAATACAATTAATTAATTAGAAATAGTAATGTATCGCATTTCAAAAGCAGATCTTGTCAGGCGAATTCGCAAATATGTAAAAATGCCTATTGTCTTACCAAGTTGTCCGTCTGTCCATCCACATGTAACAATTGGACACCAAGTGGGAGTGCAATAGCACACGCTCTTTGAGTAGACCGGGGTTGAGCAGACCACAAGTATGAGACTCTAAACTAGTTGTCAATCTCATTATTAACTAGTTAAAACTAGCAATTTCTACACTGCCACCAAAACTGTATTCGTATCTCCCATGGACAAGAGTTTGGTAGATTCCTGCATTCACCACTAATTTTCATCAAAAACAACTGCTACAAAAAAATGGAAAACTTCAAGTTTAGATATTAAGCTTCTTAATATTATAATGACCTTCATCTAACCTTCATCATTTCATCTACATCCTTAGATGTTCTCACACCAACATAAATTAAAAGCTGCAAGCCCAGGCAGGATACCTGCAATTCTTTAAGCTAAACTTGAGGCCAACTAACACTGCATGCATGGTGTTCTCACTGAGTTCACCTCCATCGGTGAACCCACCTTCTCAGGGATACCGTTACCAAGCACCACAGTACAAAAAGGCCTTGGAATTATCTTCGACCAAAAATTAAGATTTAACGCCTGTATAAAGAACCTGTTCAAGCACTTCAGTGCTCTACGTCTTTTAACTTCACCTCGGTAAATTACCGTGGATCTAGAACACTGGAGACCACCAGTATTTTCTCTGCACGAGTTACCTATACTTTAGTTCTCTTATAATCAGGAGATAGCGTTTCTCTTGAATTGAGTATACTGATTGCGTCATAGGAAGTTGGGCCTGATCCTGTCCTGCTGTGAACTGTTCATCACTTTATTTATATATCTTGCTTTTTACTTATGCTACTTTTTTCTAATTGTACATATTCTATATACTACCTTTATGCTCCTGCCATAATCTGCCGTGGTAGGTAATTCTATAAAAAAAATGATTTATTTAAATAGGAATACTTTTCGGATGATTAGGCATTACTCAGAAAGGATCGGTCAGTTGAGAATAAAAATTGGATCAACACCACATTTTCAGTGAATGTTTCGCTAATATATGTGGAAGTTTTAGACGCAGTTCTAGTTTCATAGCTAAGAAACGTTGGAAGTTCAATTTTGATTGGTCAAAATAGAGAGGTGCCAACTATCATACGACACTTAAAAGAAAAAAAATCAGTGATTAAAAGAAATAAATCAGTGAGACTTCATCAGCCGTCCTGGCTAAGGGCACCTTAGAAGCCCTCCGTTTTGAAAAGCCCTGAGTTAATTCCTTCAAGACAGGAGGAACTTTGTTCACGTTGTGGGCGAATCCACGGTGGATGAATTTTTGATATTCTTGTGGACCGCACACAAAATTTCAAAAATGAAGCAATTGATTTTTGACGATTTGTATTGAAATAATACGGACGTAATTAGCTTATTATTCCTTTCCACCGAAATACTGAAAACAATGCCGAATATCCATTTTTGTTAAATAAATATTAACTTCTTTAATCGTCAGGTCTTTTTTTGGACATCCACTTTATATGACTATAAAATCCACTAATTAAGCGTTGTTTTTTTTTTAAAGAACAATTTAACTGCTTCAATTACAAAGAAAAAAAAATCACTCTTTAAAACTTGCAGATGAGGTTAACACCCCGAAAAACTCTTAAGCGTTATAAAAATTCCTAATAATTCTAAACATGTTTTTTTAACTTTTCATACTTTCAGAGAAAAAAAAGAAACTTCGCAAATTTCAACAATGAATAATTAAATTGCGAGATCAATGACCTCCGTATCGTTTTCATGTTACCAGTTTCACAGAAGATCGTAAAGTCTCTAGCTAGCACGGTTTTATTTGTGCCCATCTGTGAGCCACAGCATTTGTGCCTGGAAACGTGAACTTTACCTAAGCAAGGGAAATGCAATCAGTACTCTCTTTTACGTCGCATCTAACAATAACTGCTCCATGTCGTTTTTCTTTCTTTTTTTTTTTTTTGTTAGGTTGAGTTTTTTTTTTTTTTTTTTACTTACAAAATTGCGTGTACTGTAAGTTATTAGCTCGGCTAGTGGCTGTTTACTTTGGTTTTTTTTTTTCCTTTATTACTAGAACTGCACAAAACAGTTGGTGAACACAGCGCGCGATGGCTTATATGGTCCACGCTTTCTCTCTTTCACGTGGACAAACACTGTGATATGTTTGCTTCCTCGAAATCAGCTCGTGTTTACATTAAATTAGGTGTCTCCAGACATTTTACTGCATTAAATGTGATAAATACCTTCTGAATATTTCTTCCAGATTTGCAACTAATTAAATAAAAAATAAAACAAACAACAAAAAAACATGGACAAAATGGCGGAGTTTACATGTTAAAAATAAATAAAACTTTTAAAATGACTTAGACGCCATTCAAGCAGTGTTTTTTTTTTTTTTTTTTTACTCTTTGAACATTCCTTCCCCTCTAACAACTCCTCTGATCCCCTTACCTGTTTCTACGTAACAAAATGCTGGATGGACTTTAAATCTCATTCAGGTATTTCTGTCCACGAGACTGTGGAGAATGTATATAAGAAGTATTATTTAGGAATAATACTTCTACACCACAGTTTTATAACTGACGTACATTACTGACGTCATCAACAGACAGTTAATTTTATCATTTTAAAAATATTTGTCTATAACGGACCACAGACTATATGGTCTACTCCTAGACCACCTAGACCATCGTCAATAGACAGTTAATTTTAATAGTTTTTAAACAATCTTTGTTGTTAATGTGAATCAATGTAAGAAAACTGCAGAAGTATTATTCTTAGACCCATATAAGTGTAAGGAGGACACTTAAGTGCTGGTCGTTGGATAGATAAAAAGGATCTCATCAACTTTTGATAGCTTATAAAACAAACATTGAATTGTAGCTGGACTTTTAATGCCAAGTCGTACCGCTGTCCGTTTAGAGATTTAGCAGTTGATGTCCAACGGTATCAATGAAAGAGACGAATGTCAGGTGATCAAACAGCTTAAGGCTATATCCGATCGTCGTAGAATTCCCGATCATATCTAACTGGCTGTTGCAAGTGAACTAGCAGCACTATAAATTCTACCAATGTATTCTAAGAATCAAAATAAAGGGCTGAAGTCCGTTGGGTCTATTTACCTCCACCTCTCCAAAAAAAAAAAAAAAAAAAAAATTAAACACGCGGGCATATCAAGAGTGTTGATAAAATGGGCATAGTTGCTTTGAACGCTGTATCCATACTTGATATATTCAATATTTTTACTGCAGTTAATAGACGCGAAGGTAAATTGCGCCTCTGATGGACGTTTTGGGATATATAACATGAGTAATAGAGCCATTAGGTAGAGGGCCATGTCACGGTGAAGTCAATAATCCAGGTCTCATTGTTGTTAAGCCTAATCGTCCACCGTTCCTCATTCGATAAATCATCATTACATTCTCAATATAGGCGCCGTATTTTAACTGAAAATAGATGACTGTACATAATAAGCACATCCCAAGGAAAACATTTCTCAACGGATAACGTCAGGACTTTGTCATTTCAAAAGAAAATCATTATAATCTTAAGAGAAAGGTGATTTATGAGGCATCCATATTTATAGCCGATATCAGAAACCCTTGTAGGGTAAAGTGAATAGACACATCACAGAAGCGATATAAAGTTTTATTTCGACCACCGTAAATGGTGTTTTATTGCCCCTCTCTTGCCCGCTATCGACAAGAAGGAAGATGGAATCTTCGGCTATCATCAACTTTCTTTTGCTAAAGTAAAAAGGGTTGTAAAAATGCTGCGCGATGGTTTTTACCCCCAGCAATTCTTCCTCTAAAGAGTTTCTTTTACCGTTTTTGCATTCCTAATTTAACTCAGCTTTAGAGATTACCGTGGCCAACTTAGGGACAGAATTGCTTAACTAAGGAAAAGGCAGCCCAAAACATAATACTTTTTGTTCAATCAAAAGGCTGCCATTTTGTGTCACATTTCCTACGACTTTTATTTCAAAAGTGAAATAAGATTTACGGTCTCCCTGCCAAACTAAATGGCTTTGCCATAAACGACTTAGAGACGAGATGCGATTTCAGTTTTCCAAGTATTTGAAGATTCCATTATTTTATTACTTCAAAATGTTGTATTTCATCTTTTCCAAGGCTGATTTGATATTCTTTTATCATAGAAAAGCTTGAGGATGACCAGAGTTGTATGCCTAAGAAATATTTGCTTTTGATCCTCTTGGAAAAAAGACAAAATTCAAGACGGAAAAGTTTTGAAATGCGTGGTTACCAGAACACTCTTCCACTTATTGAGATCACGTATGAATCTTACCAGTCAACTTTTCAATAGTCTTTGTAAATTTATATTGTGCAAATCTCGCTGCCATAGAGTTCCATTGATCTTCCGTTCTCTAAGAAAATAAGCGTATAAAGTGATGCTGAGTTTTGTTCTTCGTAAGGTACATATTCTTTTTTTTTTTTTTTTTTTTTTGTTAGGTTAAAAGAAGACGTCGGAAAGAAAGTGTTCCAATTGAATTAAGATTGCTCTACAAAAGTACTGGTTTATTGTGTCCTATACTCGAGGTTTCATTTCTTCAATTATTCGAATATTACTCATGAATTGACACATTTAGAAAGCAACCACGTCTTGCCTCAATCCTGCACTTCACATAAACAGCGCTACTTCATAAAGAGTACCTTTGATTTAAGTTTACTGGAGTTATTATTTTCTATTCAAATTTGTGAATATCAGGTTTTCCTTTTCACTTTCTTTTAACGTTTATTAAGAAAAATGCATTTATCTCCTTACAAAGAATTGGCAACGTATTGATGGACCGTAATTGCTTGTTTGTTTCTTGTCTGCAGAAAATGCTCTCTGGTTTAGTTTATAAGATTTATCGCTTGTAGTAGAGAAGATCATAAGAGGATAACGTGTTTCGCGTTTAGTGGAATACCGTGAGAAAACAAGGATGTTGCTCCCATTATAACGCAATACTCTTAATATAAATGGCAAATATTAAAACTAGTTAATTAAAAATTGTTGGAAAAAGTAGATGTCTTAAGAGTACCGAATTCATTCACGAAATTAGTTTATAACGGATTACAGAAGAACAATTTCATTCTGTGATTTCTTCAGGATGTTAGAAAGAAACCTTTCCTTTTCGGAAGCACCACATGCTGTAGAAGAGTTCAGTTAATTTGGCTAAATGAATTTAAATAATGAATATGTGCTGGATTGTACGCGTATCAGCGATTAACCAAATACTTTATTTTACAGAAAGAAAAATAAACACAGCATCGCTCGTCGGCGTGGATAATTACCTAAGATTTCCACTAGATATCTAATTAAAAAGTTGTATCAAGAGAGCAGCTGTAACTTATTTAAAGCTTAGAGAAAGCGAATATTACAGAAAATTATTTAAAAGCCTTGTAATGAATTCAATAAAGGTTGTTCTTACGTATTAATTTAAAATTTAATGCATTGCGATAGCGCAGAGATTACAAAACACATTAAGAATTATTTCAATAGGGAACTAAAATTATATTTAAAAATTAGTGACACTATAACGTAATATTAATTGCCCTTGAATAATTTATTCTGGACTTTCTGTTCAGTACTGAGTTAGTCGATTCTGAAAAGGCTTTCTTTCGAGATACGCTTGCTTTTCTTCGAGGATAAAACGTACGATGTGAGGGTCATACGGGATGCCGGAATCTGTGGAATATTACGACGAAGTTTAGCTCATCATCACTGACCGATTTCATTATCATGAACTAATTAAAGTATCTTTAGGATTGCTAAAGATACTTTCTTTATAAATATAAAATTCCAGCCCGATAGATCACCCTCGCGGGTTGCACAGTTCATATCATCACTGTGCTCCCCAACACTGGGTGGAAAAGCCCCGAGCTCGATCCGTCATTGAGTAGCTAGTCAAATTCTTCAGTTCTACTACCGCGGCAGACAATACATTCCAATGATCTACAACCCACTGCTCATAAATACACTTTGAGATACCTCCCCACTATCTTGTCTAGTTGCCAAGCCCTGCAAGTCCACACTTTGAGCTGTTATCATATACACAGTTATCCACAATTATGGGATAAACAATTTTTTATTCGAAATCCGGTGACTATAAGCAAAACTCTTAGCATGTCTGATATATACGCTAGAAATAATTATTTTTCTAACGGCTGGCAGTATAAAAGTCAAAGAAAGCCCAACAAAGAAGTTATTTTCATCTTTAAACTCAAACTTGATCACTTTCTAAACTAATTAAGTTAACTAGAACTTCAAGCGCATTCTCGAACGTTACAAACTTCTGCGAAAAAGCCCAAATATCTCTATAAAGAAATCTATTAAATTCTCTTAAAGATCAACCCAAACAACCCTTATGGTTGATCACCCAAATCGCCCTGCCGTTTTAATTAAGAACTCTAAGTTAGTTACGAAGCAGTTATCTTGTGGACCAGTGAGTTTCTTCTTATTCGGGTCACCTATCTTTCGAAGTTCCCTCTTGGTACGGTTGGATGGCATTGCAGGGCTCATTGGCTTACCGCCAATTTTAGCTTTACTCAACGAAAACTTATTTCTATGAAACACTCAGGATCACCTCTTGGCTTAAGGTTTGATGAGAAAAATCTTTCCTCTTGGCATTCATTTTCCCACCCAAACTACTCTGAGATGCTACTAGAATCGAAGGAGGGCAGCAAAACATTAATAGCGGATCGAATATTAAATATAATAAGATTCTACTATTGAGATATTTCCCACTGTTTTTGAAAGGTTCCAATGAGAATAAATAAGAAATAAGGTATCAGAAAATAGCCTGTGAATTATTATGGGTCTTCTAGGCGTCGGTTTGCGCATGAGGAAACCCTACAGTTTTTAGCAGGTAAAAAAAAAACCAAAAATTAGTTCTTGAACTTTTATTGTCCTCTTCAACGGAAGTTCAAGTTCCAGATAATAAGCTAATCATATGGATTACTAATTATAGGGTATTAAGATAAGGGAATTTTTTTAGATGAGAAAGTAATACGCTTAAAACTTTAGAAACTAAAGAAAATGTTAATACTTTCTTTTTAAATAAAAAAAGAACATTCATAAATGGCGATATTTAATTATAAGAACTGCATAATAGATAGGTGATTAATGCTTAGTCCATGGATTTATTAGTATTAATGCTTGTACAATTCCTCCTTGAATTCTTCTAAGCTCTACGCCTCGGCCATACAGTCAGAAACTTATCCTAATATTACTTCAACGTTCTTGAAGATAAATTTCATGATATTTAGTTAGTCTCTGTTACCATCAAGATTTTGTAGTTGTGCTCTTTATTTTTCCCGCACTCGCTACTGAGAATATTCCTTCCGCATTCATTCTACTAATCCATCTTAATGCTTCATACACCTCAAACCACAAGGTGTCTACTTGCTAAGCTCTAAAGACCACATTTTTTTAAGACGTTCTTAAATGGAACAATGCCTATGCCGTTCACTCTAGCCATTCTTCTTTTCACCTTCAGAAGTTCGATATCTTTCTTTAAATTCACCTCCAGACCTGGATATACTATTTAAAAAGTGTGGTCGCACCATCATTTTATATCGTGGGATAATGACCTCCTCTCTACTTGCAAAATTCTGTTCTCATTGTTAGAACTCCATCGACTCTTCTCGCCTCCTGCTTACGCTGCATGGTTAACGTTAAGTCTTTCTGTATCATAATCCCCAAACCTTTTTCATCCAATACATCCTTTCTCTTCCACCTAATCTATAATTTACTCTGGGTTTCTGTTCCCTCTTGTCACCCATTTCGGCATCTTTCGTTTTTGCTGCTTTTAACTGGAAGGAATGTGTTTGCGGCATCTAGGATAAATCCCTTAAACACTTCCTATAATGCAACACTATCAAATAGCATAATAATAGCTCTGGTTAACAGTGCTCCAGTAACGCCTCAGTCTATCTCAGTCACCTGTAATTAAAGCCTCAATCTTTTCTTTTACCACCAAAATTTCTTTGGATACCACCCATTTCATGACATCATGGACACTCTCGTTATTGGTTCTTGAATTCTCAACTTTTCTAACTCCTTGTTGAGAATGAATTTAAATTTATTTGATCTTTTGTGCCTTCTCTAATGTGGTGAAATAAATTTCAGTCATACAACCAATTTAAGAAACTATTTTAATATATGATTATATGTCCACGGTTTCCAATCTATAAGAGGGAAATTGAAATCACTCATAATGATGTATTCGCTCCTAGCCCGAGTTACATTGTTTTATCACACATTCAAAGTTTATTACGAGTAATATGACAAATTTCTCTTACCAGACTTAAATATTGAAACTCATTCTCCGAGAATAATTTGAGCTTCTTAAATTTATCGCCCTTTTCGCAAGAAAAGCAAGTGTACGTTGTAGTACACACTTTAAGACATTGCTTTTCTTACTTAAGAATAATGCCACAATAAATAAGGAATAAAAATCGAAAAATCACCAATAGATGACTTGGGCAATTAAACCCAAATAGTTTCACATAATATTTCTTTCAAAACAAATTTTTTTCGTGCTAAGGTCGACTGGCATTCAACTGAAACAAGTTTTGTGTCAGTTGAAGCCTTCAGCGCAAGGGCTATTTTCAAAATAATTCATTGAGAACATGTTAATATATTTCTGCTCACGACCGAAGTATCATATCTACTGGGATTCAAACTCCTCTTTTGGAACCCAATTTTAATATTTTTGAATAAATAGCAAGCCGCCTTTGAAATATTGCTGCGCTGAGGAAAATCTCATAACATTTGCACGTTTGAAATTTATTGGGCACCGTTCGGATTGAACTCGAAGGTCCATCGAAGTCATTTTCTTCACGGAACAGAACTCCCTCCAACCAATACTCTTCAGAGCATTTCTCATTTCCAAGACTTCTTAAGCCTTTGACGATATCGGAAGCAACGTCAGCCACGTTGAGAATAGATATGATTGTATGAATTCCGAATACTCCCTTAAAAATCGAATTCTGCAATATAACATTATCAGGCAGGTTGTGAGCGTTCGTAAATAACCAAAGTGTACTTTAACTCTATATTCTTACCAAGTTTGACTTTTCGAAAACTTCTGGTTAATTAATAACGCTAAAAACATTCCATTCCCACCTGCAATAAGTCTGACATTCATATATTCATGATTTAACGAAAGCAATGCAGTAATGTCCATATGAAACATTCCGATTTTTCTTTCTTGTTGGCCTACTTCTTCAACTTGCGCTCTTTCGCAAATACCAGACATATCTTTCGCTCCATCGTAGCATTGAGCAATAACGACCCAAAATTCCAGACCAATTTCCTTTATCATTTCCAGTTCAAGATTATAAATACATTCGCCCTAAGCCTTGTCGGTATAATAAAAGCCAATGTCTCGAACAATAAGATTGTCTCTAACAAATCTGATAATAAAAGCCAATGTCTCGAACAATAAGATTGTCTCTAACAAATCTGATAATAAAAGCCAATGTTCCATAGTCTCTGAAATATCTCGGGCTTCGTCTAATATTAAAGAAAAGTGCCGCCAATTTTTCAAGAATTCAACAAGCATTTCTAGTTTCTGACTGCTCGCGATCTATCATATTCCATTTTGAATATAGTAATGAACGAAAATGGGAAGAAAAAGTTCTATGAAAAGATAAAAAACTGTCCGATCCACACGCGCATTTATTTATATTGTTGTTTTATAGAAAAACATTTAAATGTTGAAGTTAATAAGATAAATTATTTTAATATTATAACTTCGGCCCTTCTTACAATTGTTAAAATGCTGAAAGACAAATGGTCTTTAAATCCTCGAGTAGTTCCTTTTCCAGTTTCAATCTTCTTTTGTAATAAATATTTCGTTGTAGTATCTTTTTCGAAGAGGATAAAAGCAGAAACGAATAGTACTGTGAAAATCGAGCATCTCTAAATCTCCTTTATTTAATCTCTGGATAGTTCAATAGATAAGTTGGAAAGACTTCAGAGAACAGTCCATCTTAGAAAGAATCGCATCACGAGTATTTGATTTCAGCGTTTTGATCAGAATGGTTTCAGCAAATATCCCTATTTGGAAAAATCTGGATTCGAATATCGTAGTTATGGGAGGAATATTTTCTAAACAAAACAGCAACTCGAAGACATGACAAAGATTTGTCACCCTTTAATGGAGCTGCTTACATTCAATACCAGAGGAATGAGAACATAAAACGAGAGTAAACTCTAGAGAACAATTCGTAAGAAACGGTGTCAGATAGAGCCCGAACACTTTTTGGTATCGAAATTATTAAAAATTCTTCTGATATCTACTTGGGAAAAAAAAATTATGGAACCGACTTTTGAAAACAGAATATGGTGGATATTATTTTGCATCTGCAAATGGAGCTATTATAATGATCAGACACTGGGCCTCTTCTGCATCTTTCCCTTTGATAAAGGGTGTTAGGAAAATTGGGCAGATTAGGTAATGGAACGATGACTATTGTGATAAAAATCCAGAGCACTGTACCTCAAGGCCGCGTTATGGAGGAAAATGGCCAACGATTCATGAAGTCACATCCGATATAGCCAAGGGAAATGTATATATCAACTCATCAGGTTTTGTCAATGATATACAGGAATTTTGCTAGCAAGAATAAGGAAGTGATTATCCCTTTGTACAAGGCAATGAGCAGGCCACATCTTGAGTTGTGCATACAGGTCTCATTTTAAGAAGGATGTAGAGCTGTTGGAACAGGTACAAAGATGACCAGCGAGACTGCTGAGGGGAACGAAGGTGGTGCTCTTACCAAGAAAATCTTCAGTTCTGCAAATCGCAGCGTCTGGAGATTAGCCACCTGCGAGGCGATCTGATTGAAGTGTTTAAGGCCTTGAATGGATTGAGAAAGCTCATTGCTGATGGGATTCTTCCTCTTGCTCAGACTATACACATGAGGAGGTACACATTAAAATTGAAGAAGGATGGTTGTAGAATAGACGTGATGAAGGTTTCCTTTATCTAGCGGGTGGTTGATTGCTAGAACAAAACTTCGATCTGTCGTTGTGGAAGTTTATAGCGTGAATAAATTCAAGGAACCACTAGAAAAACTATTGGAGGGGATGCATAGGTGAAGAGGTGGTTTTTTTTTTTTTTGTTATTGAAACTGTATAAGTTTGCTTTCTTGCATCATTTGTCACTACTAACGCTGATGTAACATTCTTTAGCATTTATAATACACTGAATGGACAGAAATCATGGGGTACGTATCTAGTAACGGAAGGATGAACACGTAGGTCCACCCTTCGCCCGGATAAGGGCATTCACACGGCGAGGCATTGAGTCCACTAGTTAACGAAAGCCTTCCACAGGTATATCCATCCATGTTTGCTGCACCGCTGTCCATAATCTCGTCTCATTCCTGGGTGGAGGATCCAAAACTCGAGCGGACCGTTCCATAGCATCCCAAAGATGCTCCACACGGTTCATGTCCGGTGAACGGGAAGGCCATTACATGGTGGTAAAATCTGCGGAATGCTCTTCAAACCATGTTCTAGTCACAACGGCTCTGTGGCTGCACAGAGACGTTGGAAGAGTCCATTGTCCCGTGGCTGCACGATCACCATGAAGCGATGCGGATGGTCTGGAAGGATGAACACGTAACCTGGACCGTTCAGAGATGAGTTTCTACGTACCAGATGTCCAAGCATGTGCCAGTTGAACAGGCCTCAGACCATTACCGACCGTCCACCTGCCTGAACAGTTCCTTGTTGACATGACGGGCGCCTAGCTTCGTGCGGTTTCCGCCAGATACAGACCCTCCCATCCGCTCGAAATAACTGGAAACCGGACTCATTGGACCAGTAGACCTGGCTTCAATCACCCAAGGTCCAATGCAGATGTTCTTTCGCCCAGTTGAGGCGTAGAGTCCTGTGTCGTGCTTTTAGCAATGGGACACTGGTGGGTCGGCGACTCCTATAACCTAGTGCGGCTAATAATCGCTTGATGGTCTTGGTGGAGACGTTTCTGGCACCTCCCTTATTGAATCGGTGGTGGTTTGTGCCACTGTCGCTCTCAGGTTGGATGAAACAATGCGAGAGAGACGCCGACGGCCATGTTCATCCACCGCCTTTTCCGCCCACACCGCTGTCCACAATGAGATGTTATTCCCGATTCACTCTTGATACTGTCGAACGGGGATAGTGCAATTTCTGCACCACCTTCGCGATAGAGTGACGCATGAGTTGGGCACCCACTATCATCCTTCTTTCAAAGTCGGTTAACTAAATTTATCCATACTGACATCGAATTACCGTCTACGTGAATGCAGTGATGGAGTGTACCTATATATATCTGCCAAGAGGTGGGTTCGTCCACTAGCGAGAGGGGTGACAGCGTCGGGTTGCCCAGAAACCAGGTATCCCCTGAATACTCTCCTTTCAGTGTATATATTCTCAAATATTAGTATTAGTAACGGCCGTATGGTGCAAGAAAGCCTATGGCTTATGCTGCACCAGCCAAAAAAAAGAAAGAAAAAATCCGTACAAAACAATGATAAAAACAAAAATTAAATAAATAAATAAATAATAATAATTAATAAAATGAAATAAAAAATAAATAAAAAGGAAATTAATCCTATCATCCTATGCGCTTCCCTTACCCGAAAGTACTATCCAGATGACCTTTGAATTTCCCCAAACTGTCGGCCTCTACCACCCATGAAGGCAACTTATTCCAGTAATTTATAACTCGCTGGCTAAAATAAAACTTCCTGCAGTCCAATCTAAACATTTCCCCCCGTAACTTGAATTTATGTCCCCTAGTTCTAGCATCATTTATAATCTTGAAAATTTTGTCCTCATTCATTTTACTGATGCCTCTCAGAGCCTTAAACACCTCAATCAAATCTCCTCTAAGGTGTCTAGTTTCCAAACTCTGCAACCCACATATTCGAAGTCTTTCTTCATAAGGACGCCCTTTTGCCGATCTCACCAGGCGAGTTACCCTTCTTTGCACCCTTTCAAGAAGCTCGATGTCTTTCTTTAGGTGCGGTCTCCATACTTGAACACAGTATTCCAAGTGTGGTCTAACATAAGCCTTATATAATGGGATTATCACGTCCCTATCTCTACTTGCAAAAGTTCGATAGATCATCGATAGGACACCATGGGCCTTCCTTGCAACCTGTTTACAATGCTCAGAGAATTTCATGTCTGACCGTATCGTAACACCCAAGTCCCTTTCCTCCAGTACTGGGTTTAGTTGAACTCCACCAAGTGAATAAGTTATTTTGGGATTACTGTTTCCCAGGTGTAATACCTTACACTTTGTTGGATTAAAGCACAACTGCCATTTTTCTGACCATTCTTGAAGTCTATCTAGGTCTCTCTGAAGAAGCTCAGCTTGACAGTGATCATTAACTACTCTACCAATTTTAACATCATCTGCAAATTTAGACATCACGCCCTCTATCCCTTCATCAATGTCGTTTATGAAAATTAAAAACAACAGTGGTCCTAATACTGATCCTTGGGGAACCCCACTTCTTACATCAACCCAATCTGAGGAATAGCCATTTATCACAACCCTCTGCCTCCTGCCCTGAAGCCATCCTTCTATCCATCTAAGGATTTTCCCAGTGATTCCAACCTGTTCCAGCTTATAAAGCAACCGCTCATGTGGGACTGAGTCAAAAGCTTTGCTGAAATCTAAATAAACAATGCCGAAATTATTCCCTAAATCCAGCTCATGAGTGACCCTTTCGAAATAGCGAACCAGATTTGTTAAACATGATTTTCCCTTTACAAAACCATGCTGAGTATCCTTGAGAATTTCAATTCGATCCAAATGATCCTGAATTCCACCCTTGATCATTGCCTACATGATTTTCCCTACGACTGAAGTCAGACTGACAGGTCGATAATTTCCCACTTCACTTTTAGATATCTTTGGATACAGTCAACTTCTCAAAAACATTTACAAATTTAAAAAAAAAATCAAAAGGCAGTACTTTAAATTTTACTCAGCAATGGGGAAGATTTAAATTTGTTCATATTATACAATTTTTAATATAATTTAAATATAATTCTAGCGTAACTACTTTGGAAGGCTTATGCTATTATAATGCAATATTTGGAACTATGCTGGATTTGCCTTCTTACGAGATACTTTAAACTCCATCGAGTAGTACCATTGCATAATTTTGTTAGAGTTGGTATCATACGTTTTTTGTTTATTATTTAAAAATGCCCTAAATCAAAATCAACTAATAATTTTAATGAAATAAATTTCAGTAAAAAAGTACTTTCGTTATATGCAAGTTGAGTGGGAGAGATATGAGGACAATCAAAAATTCCCAAAAATAAACAGCAAACTTCAGCTGGAAACGTTGTCATTTTTCGAGCAAGATTGTCAAAGTGGTTGAGTTTTAGAGGCCTACTTCATTTACTCTTTAGTGATCGGGTTATCACAGAAATTTCTTGGAATCTTGTAGACCTCGCAAACTGAAGCTGAAACCCTAAGTGGAATTAACAGTAAGTTACTTTGTAATTTTGATTTGGTAATCTAGAACATCTCACAGTTTTTTAAATTTTCTACACCCCAACCCTTTCCACCATAAAATGTTCTTTGGCGCATAAGTACTCTGACATTCCATTTTACTAGAAATATGCAATAATAAAATTCGGAACAGTAGAATTTGAATATTGTCTGACAAACATCTTCACTGTCGATGTATTTTCTATTTGTTTGGCAGAAGTTTCCGTTGCTTCCATGTGTGTTCAAAGAATCGCAATTTATTCAGTACACGACCAAGTTAATGTTATCCAAGCATCTCTAATCAGACTTAACAAATGTCTACTCAGATGAATTCTGTGGGCGTTACAATCCACCATTTCTCTCATATTTTAACGAGTGACACTTACAAAGGAATCCTTCACGCCACAATAAACTGACTTCGCAATTGTAGTCACCAAGGAGACGAAATGGCTGTTGTAAGGTTGACTGTGCATCTAGCACCCAAGAATGCCAATGATGGAGAAATCAAATATGACTTTATATTCTCGCTGAACGATTTTCTGTTGTAGTAAGTGAATTTGCAGCCACTCAGGAAATCTAATAATAGCAGGTTTTTGTATTGTGTTCTACATCCCTTTTCCTTTACACCGTGAAGGGGATAAAAGGGGGGAGGGATGGTTATCTTTTGTTTTCCAAGAAATCAATTTTCTTATCACAGCTTCTAAGGTCTGGTTTTTTCTTCTTCTCATGACAATATTTTACAGCCTAGAACTTCGGCGTCAATATTTTAGCGAATATTTCTGCGTAAATGGATGCAGTAGGTGTGATCTAATAGGTAGCCATTTTAAATCATGGTCTCCGAGGCTAAACTGAGCGCTTCTGAAACTGGCAATAATGGAGTCGGTGGTAAATCTACTTAATGGCAAATTACAGTAAGGCCTTAGGCCAATTAGTCAGACAGTGGAGTTGGATAAGGGTGGTAATAAAAGCGATTAAAACTATAAGGGCACAAAGTAGTCGGTAAATTTATTCCGAACAGCTTAAATGGATGACACAATGGCAACAGAAATGAAAATCCAGGAGTTATATATGTACAGTCATATTTTAACCGTCCGCAAAGACTGCTGAGACCATATCGATTCTCAGACTTTGTAAAAATATTTTAGAAATGATTGAATAAGATTACTGAAAGTTATACCAGCAAATTAATTCAATTTTATGAATAGCAAGTAGCCCTAAGTCTATTGATTCAAATGAAGTCATTTAAATTTCTAATTGGGAGAAGTATAAAAAACA
This sequence comes from Mastigoproctus giganteus, assembly GCF_048544385.1. Classification (NCBI taxonomy): domain Eukaryota; kingdom Metazoa; phylum Arthropoda; class Arachnida; order Uropygi; family Thelyphonidae; genus Mastigoproctus; species Mastigoproctus giganteus. Next base: position 72,491,133 of record NC_143577.1, read on the forward strand.
TAATTTATGAAATTGAAAAAAATATCGGGCAAATTGTTTAAAATGGAGTATACTACAACTAAGTAGTGGTGGTCCATCACTGTATACAGTTTTTTGAAGTAAACAAGATTAAAATTCCTGTAACGTGTTTGGGATCGTCGATGGAACATCTCACCCATTATTCATGGTCTTTGGAGACTGAAAGTAGCCTGGTTTGTAAAATGTCCTTTGGGGTCATTAAGTGCCCGCATTAGTTAGCAGAGAAAGTTTTCTGTTTGGTGAATTACTCAGACGAATTACGAGTGGTGGTTGGATGGTTTCGTATTTATTACCAGTAAATCGGGAACGTAAAGGAAAGAGAAAACATAGGGCGAAAAGAATGTAAAGATCAAATTGGGAAAAATTATAGCAATATAGGTGATGTCCCGAAACAGGAGTGAGGAATAAAGAAGACCAATGAAAGGTGAAATAGACTAAATCGTAACAGTCCAGTGTCATTCTTAAAAATGGGGAAAGTCTCAAGCTATAAAATAGAAGAGAAAGAGCGTAGAACGAATATCCAATTATTCTTAAGATACCATAATGGACAGAAAAAGGATAATGAGACAGTTTAAAGAAATAGTAAAGAGGTGGAACTAAAAATATTCAGGTTAAGCTGGATGAGGGCCCATCGCTAAGAAAAGAGATGAAATGCAGTTTACGGTATATGGTTTTCACAAGGGAGGTAAGAGATATGTTTAAAATTTGTGCTGAGGCAAATAGGAAGTCAATATATCTATAAACTGTTTTTCTGTCTTGAGAGATGAAAATCCCTAGTCTTCGATATAGGAGGAAACTACGCGTCTCTCGCCTGGGATCGTATAACTGGGTTACAGTGTAAAAATGCTTACAAGTTCCTTCCGTACGGAGGGAAAGTATTTCTCAACTGTGGCCTTTAAAGAGAATCAAACCCGAGTCGTTTTGCACACAGTGGGAGAAAAATCAGTGTTGCTATGCACTGTGCTAACCGCGAGGGAACACAAAGAGAGACCTATATTGTGATTCTTATAAAAGTTTATAAAAGCCTTTAGAAGAAGCCCGAATTTCAATGTTTATTTTTACTATTTTTTTAAATTTGCATCTTGGTTTTGGTAAACGGACAATACATTCCTGATATCGCTCTGCGATTTGGGACTTATCTAAACAAGAAATATAGTAATACTCATTTGCGTTTTTCTAAGGACCGGCGTGGAGGAAAGTGCAAATAGAGAGAAAATGTGAAAATGTGAATTGAGAGAAAAAAAAAAATAGAGAGAAAATGTGAATTGCGGGAATTCAATGCTAACAGTGTCCACTTCTTTCGTATTCTTCTGGCATGCCGTTTGTTTTAAGTTAATGACATACCGGGGCAACTTTTTGTTAGGGGAAAGTGTGTTCTGCTGTGAGCGATAAGATCTTTGCATTAACTTCATATAATTTCATTAAACTCAAGTACCATTAGTTCTTTATAATTTTGTAAGGCTCTAAATACAGTATATCTGTTAAATTTTAGTTAACAAATTATACACGGTAGTTAATGTTGTGCTCTTTTTTTTTTTTTTTTTTTAACAGAAAAGCATAAATAATGGGAAACTGATTGATTTCGAAAGTATATTGAATGAGGAAAGCATGCATGGAAATTATAGAAAAATAAATGGGACTGATATAAAAGTCGTATATAGCGGGAAAACGCAAATAGCGATGATGTTAATACTGCGTTTTACTGTTATTCGCATGTCCTTCAAATTGACAGTATCCTTTCAAACGAACAGGAAATAATCAAGAAAAAACAGCTCATGAGAGCGAATTTATGAACGTTGGTAAGGAATTCAATGAGGCCTTAAATTGAATGTCGCTGTTGCTTTTTTCTTGCAGCGCCGAAACATGTGTCATCGATCAACAGAATCATACTTCAACCTCTGCTTTTGACGAAGATTTTGACAATAGCGATAGCTAGTAAGTACATCAAAAAACAAAAATTTACATCATTTATTTCCGCGCAGAAAACTCAGATCCGATTATTTTACCTGAGTAATAAGAGTTTGAGCTTAAATAACAAATGTTACTGCCATACAAGCCATAAAAATATATTTATAAAATCACGCTTGTTTTATGAAAACCTTATAAAATTTTTATTTATTTCTATAATCTTCTGAAATTCAGAATTAAATTAATCAATTACAAAAGGGCTCGAATCCAAAATTATTTTATTAAAAATTATATTTTTAATATTAATTTAATAATATATAATATTAAAATCAGTTACAAAAGAGTTCCTAATAGCAAGCTACTGTAAAATAACGATTCACAATTAATCAATTTACTCGATCGAAAATATGGCGATTGAGAACTGCAGCGCCACTATCCGGTGAATCCTCAAAACTGTTTGGAGATGTTTACTATAAAATACTACACATATTAAATTGCCAGTGGTGTCTACTCATTGTTATGGAACACGAAAGAATACAAAACACAGAGAGTTAAGCCTTGCTAAATTTACAGTGCAAAGAGCGGATGATAAACTGCGCATAAAAACTGTTTCCTGGTAGTTACTGTACTGTTTATATTAGTTGGTAATATGTTTCTTTTCATTCGTTGGTAAACACAACTGACAATGCCATACTTCTTCCATGTTTATGTGCCGCAGTAAATACCAAGAATTGCAATTTATGTTTTGCACGTAGTTTCAGTCCACTGTCTGTTTATCTTGTAGACAGGCATATTATAGCAGTTTACGGTTTGTTCTTGTGTTTTTTTGCATAAAGCATATAACTTATTTTGTATAAGATTATGCCAATGGAAAATATATAATAAAAATTATTTTAACCTATTTTTGTATAAAATATAAAACGAACAATGAACTAAACCTAATCATCAATAAATATCAGGGCTCTATTAAATTGCAGTACGGTTAAAGGATTATTATTATTTCCTTCTTCTAAAATAATATACAGCACATACATGTAGGAGTTAGGTGTTCTTATTTTTGACTGCGATGTTTTAGCAAAATAAAAGAATGTTTTGCCAAAATTATTTGAGCTGTTTTGAATAACGGAACGACTGAATCACAGATTAGCTAGTTACGTTGCTTTTATATATTAGATGAGCCACCTTAAGTTTTTAAAAATCGCCAGTGAGGCGCCAGACTTTCACTTATAACCAATGAGACAAATTTAATGATGTAGAGATGAGGTAAACGGTAGAGTTAGCTTTTGCCGCGCTGCTTCAATGGAGTCAGATTTAAGACTCGTCTGACAGTTGATAATCCCCAATGGCTTTTGATATATTCAAATTTATAAAAAAAAAAAAAATGGGACAAACAAGTTCTATAAACAAGGTGGATAATGTGAGAGAGAGAGAGAAACGAAGTGTTGGGAAATTTTAAGGACAGTCTTAGAACTAATTAAAGCGTAAATTCTCGATTTTATGGTTGGTTGTTACCGGGACTTAATACGACTGCCATAGAATAAAACTTGATTGTAACAGGATTTAAGGAAATCACAAATGCTGAAAAGAATCGCAGACGACTACTCGGTCGGTGTAAATGTGCTAGAAGGAATGAGCGTTGTTCCCAAATATTTAAATTAATGTTATTTTGCTTCGTCTAAGCTTTTCTAGATCTTTTCTTAAATATACACTACCATGCCAAAAGTACTCGGACACGAATGGTACGCACATGACGTAAGGGAAGCAAGAGTAGGTTTTAAAATGGGCAGACATCACAGAGAGTGAAAACGGGCGCACGCACCACGATGGCATTCGAATTTGTGCTGTAACATGAAGATGGGTCCATTTCTCTAGTAGTTCCACGGAAATGGACCCCCCCTTCATGTTACAGCACAAATTCTCCACCTCACAACAGCGAGAACGGCACAAATTTGATCGTAGGAAAGCAAACTTCAAAAAAACTCTCCTGGATGGCCCACTCTCTGGACCTGAATTTGATTGAACCGCATGGATTATTCGATCAACACGCCCCTTAATGCCGTACATTTCTGTTGTGACCCGTGACTGCTCAAGGAGGAACGCACAAAAATTCTTGCTATAAGGAGGTCTTCCTTGGAAATTCAATAGACACGATACATCAGTGTCTACCACTCATTTGAAGAGGGCTAAGATTGATTCCCATCGGTGACTGGAAGAACTTTCAAAGTTTCCTTCAAGAGAGTCTAGAAAATCACTAAATTTAAAGAAGAACACAGACATGTTAAATGACAGATCAGCCGCGGAATTCTCAGGAGTCTAATGCTTAGATAAAATTAGGCCATCCTTAATAATTGAAAGCTGGATCGTCCATTCGGGTAAATTCTTCATAATTCATGAACTGCTACCTACTCACTCGTAATTTCATAATGGAAATTAAAAATTAAGAGCAGTAGGGAAAAAGTACCTTTTTGTCGACCATTTTAATCACGAAAATACCAACCATTGAATAGAAAATATAAAACATTTTATGCTTCTTACTCTCACCAAAAACTGTCAAATTTATTATACTATTTATTCTCTCACGACCGTCTCCGGAATTTAAGTTCCTCCGCACACAGTTCGCTCAGGGGTCAGATAATATACAGCTATACGAAGCAACAAATACTATCGCGTCACCCTCCGCTATTTTTCATTTTACCAGCTTAAAAAGTTCAAAAACTCCTTAAGCCGAAGAAAAATGCAGATCAAGCATAAACAAACTTCTTAATTTTTATGACAAATCAGCAGACTTTGAAATTCGGCTGAAGGTACAAAATTTTCATTCAGAACGCCTTCCATTCAGTAAGAACTATTTTTGACATCTATTCATTTCTGATTTTTATTTTGTAACCACTTTTCTACTCTCTCCAGGTCCACTTTGGTTTAGAATTCATTGTGATGTACACTGAAAGGACAGAATTCGTATCATACCTGGTTCCTGGGCAACGCGACGCTGTCATCCGTTTCGCTAGTGGACGAACCCACCCTTTGGCAGGTATATAGGTACACTGCATTCACTTAGACGGTAATTCGATGTCAGTATGGATAAACGTCGTGAGTTAATCGACTTTGAAAGCGAGATGATTGTGGGTGTTCAACGCATGCGTCACTCTATCGGGAAGGTGGTACAGAAATTGCAATATCCCCGTTCGAGAGTATCAAGAGTGTGCAGGGAATACGCCATTTCCGGAGTAACATCTCATCGTGGACAGCGCTGCGGGCGTAGAAGGGTGGTGGATGAACGTGGCCGTCGACGTCTGTCTCGCATTGTTTCAGCCAACCGCAGAGCGACAGTGGCACAAATCACCCTACAAAAGGAGAAGTCACCAGAAAATTCATTTCTACAATAGCAACCCAGTATACCCGAAATCTCCCACATGGTTCTTCCCTGGCCTATACGTCACCTTTTTGTTAACTGGCCATGGATTTATCAGAGGAAAGCTCACTGCACTCGGGATTACCGAAAAAACACAATGCCCCTGTGGTTCCCTGGAAAGTTAGGACCACCTGATGTACGAGTGCGAAATATATGACGACTTCAAATGCCTCCTCTTGACTAGGTTACATTACCTTCCTAAAAACAAAAAACAGTACATCCTCGAAAGAGAAGAAGACTATGTCGCCTTTATGCGCTATTCACAAGACTGATTCGCACGACGAAAGAGCCTACCATGGATATAGTCACTATCCGGATCATCATCAAAACCAAGAGAAGACAACCACCTATATTTTTGGGAATCAATGCAGAGGCCAATGGGAATCAGCATATGAGAAGAACCTACACCGCCACCAAATCTGAGAAGATTCAGTATAGGACAATCACAGCTCCATTCCTATTTATATCCCTACCGATTTACAGATCACCGGATAGGACTTTGACTACCAAACTAGACATCAGCACTGAAATTGATATCACGGCAGGATCTGAGTGAGAAGAGTAACAAGATTGTGCCAAATGGCGATCACGCTTATGCTCTTTTACACGGCAACTTTTCTCCCACACCCATCCCCTATTTTCGCCTGATGGATGTATTGCATTGTACCTGGGGGATGCCGCCTTCTTCATCTCCGATATACTTCTTTCTGTTCCCACCCTTTCTTGACTTTAAAGCCCACTCACTAACTCTTTTTTTTTTTTTTTTTTTTTACATTGATCTCTGTCAGGAAGCTTAGGCGACCCTGGTAGAGACTAGCCAGAGAATAATGGGTGGGTAGCCTGGCTACCTCCTAGCGGTGTGAGTGGGCGGTAACGTGGGGTTCCACCAGGGGCCCTACGTCCAAATGCCAGGACACTCAACACAATACTACGTATTCAACACAGAGCACTTTTCTGGCATTTACAGTATTTCTTCACAGATAACATACGGTGCAGATGTGGGAAACCACAGGCAGCGCCTGACCATAATACTATGCACAGCACACTATGCCGACTTCGAAGAGGGATGTTCAAGAAACGTCTCCACCAAGACCATTAGGCGATCATTAGCTGCAATAGGGTATGGGAGCCGCCGACTCACCAGAGTCAAATTGCTAATACCATGACACATGACTAAGCCTCAACTGGGCGAAAGAACATCGGCACTAGACTTTGGATGATTGGAGACGGGTCTCATGGTCCTATGAGTCCCGTTTCTAGTTATTTTGAGCGGACGGGAGGGCGCATATCTGGCGGAAACTACACTAAGCTATGCACCAGCCATGTCAACAAGGAACTGTTCAAGGCGGGTGGACTGTCGGTAATGGTGTAATGGTCTGGGGTGTGTTCAACTGACACACGTTAGGACCTCTGGTACGTCTAGACGAATCTCTGAACGGTCCAGGTTACATATCCATCCTGGCAGACTATCTATATCTCTTCATGGTGATTGTGCATCCACAGGGCAATGGACTCTTCCAGCAGGACGATGCGCCTCCCCACAGAGCCGTAGTGACTGAAACATGGTTAGAAAATCATTCCGCAGATTTTACCATCATGGAATGGCCTCCCTGTTCACCGGACATGAACTACGTGGAGCATCTTTTAGATGCTGTGGAAAGGTTCGTTCGAGCTTTGGATCTTCCACCCAGCAACGCGACAGAATTATTGACAGCGGTGCAGCAAGCATGGATAGAAATACCTCTGGAAAGCTTTCGTGAACTAATGGACTCAATGCCTCGCCATGTGACTGCACTTATCCAGGGGAATGGTGAGCCTGCCCGTTACTAGGTAAGTAACCCATGATTTCTGTCCACTCAGTGTACACTATCCTGCCAAAAGTCATTGGACACCCCTCTGATTGCAGAAAATTGTTGATGACCAGAAATATCACAAATATCATGATCTATAAAGCCGATCGTCAGTTAGACTACAATTTACTTCGATTAGCTACGCGCTCTTCTAGTCTGATGCATTTGGATGGTGTCTGGAGAACTCTTAGTAGCTGAGTGTGCTGTCCCAGTTGGGTGGAAGTGGAGTTATTATCCGATGGTGATTCTTATGGTAAAGAGTAAGTATACTGATTGAAGTGGAGTATATTTTGAAATGCATAGAATCACGAATTGCGCGTCGTACAGGCCTGTATTGCAGCAGAGGGGACTAGTTTTCGCCTTGTAGGTGGTGATGTCATAATTAAATTTTCACGTGAATTTAGTTTAAATTGGGTCCTTGAGGTTGTCACAGACATTCTCTCAGATATACCAGACAAGCTGTTCTTGCTACCTGGGAGTCTAAAACGCTGATGGAACTGATATTCGGGTGACACTCAAGTCAAGTGGACCCAATTTCGGCGACGTCCAGACGGTCTATGACAGCCAAATCCTCTGCTTGCACCTTCACGATGGTGGGACTGTTAGTAATCCTGGGTATAACCTTCATGCACAAGTACATGGTGGGTGACCACCCAGGTGTGAACCAATGTAAGCAGGGGTCGAGGTGTGGCGCCCACACCACATGGAGGAACGCCGCCCCTCTATGTTACCAGGCAGTACTAGGTGGTAGATGACTCTCATCAACCGGTGAAATACCACCACTTTGCTTATTGGAGGCGTGAAGTGGTGGAACCCATGTTTAGTCTCTAGAGCTAAGTTCCGGCCAACCCTTCCCTATCTCTTCCATCATGCATTATGATTGATGAATATCGTGGCGAGATCCAATATTCCTTACATTTCGAGGGTACAGCTCTAAAACGGTGTTCGCAGGCCGGCCGCTAGATAGTACACCGGACCAAACCTATTGGTAACTCTCTAGGAGGCTTCCGGATCAGCTAGTGTATAATCTTGTTACCTCTACTCTGCCAGATAGTGATTGGAGGGAGTCCGAGTAGTGTCCATGCGGGGAGCATTGTTGAGGCCACGTTATGTCAAGGATCTGGGTATATTCTTATCACATGTATGCCATGTCCAAAAATTTCATTACTTCATACAGCATGTCCCACCCACTTTTTCTTACTATTGACTACACCATGAATTGTCAAAATAATAGAGCAAGCTTATCTGCGAAAAGATCTAAACCTCCCAAGGACTTCCTAATTCATTTCACAAATATACGTGGTCTCAATTCCAATCTCAACGATGTCCATTTCCACTTGCAGTCTTCCAAACCCCATGTATTTTTTCTGACTGAATCTCAGTTATCAGTTGATTCAACTACTGCTCATCTCAGATGTCCAAATTATTTGCTGTATGATTCCTTTCGCCTCAAAGGTGGTACTTTTGCATATGTCCGTTCTGATATTCCCTGTCAGAGACTTGGCAATTTGGAATCTCCTCTCTTTGATCTTCTCTGGCATAAAATCTCTCTACCTCATTGTGTAAAATTCATCTGTTGTCTCTACCGTTCTCCCAATTCCACCAATCACTTGGAGCTCTTTGACTTCCTCTCTTTGCAACTTGACTTTCTCCAGTCCAACTTTCCTAACAGTGAGGTAATTTTCCTTGGTGATTTTAACGTTCACAACTCTAGCTGGCTTCCGTTTTCTAGTCACACCGACCCAGCACGTCGAGATGCTGAGGCTTTTGCAATTACTAATGACCTAGCACAGATTGTTCATTTACCTACAAGAATACCGGACAATCCTAATCATACAGCCAATACGCTTGATCTTTTTCTCACAACAACCCTTCTAAGTACAAGGTTGAAGTGAGAGGTCCTTTAGGCACTTCAGATCACAACTTGGTGATTGTCTCTTCTCCAATGGAACCTTTATCTCATGGCTATTCCCAACCTCGTATTGTTTGACATTACAAGAATGCAAAATGAGATGACCTGCGAGACTTCTTTTCTTCGGTCTGATTACTGTTTCAAAACGTCTGATGTCAACGTTTGCTCAGATCGTGTCAGTGAAATTATTCTTGCAGGAATGGAATCCTTTATCCCACACTCCACTTTAAAATCTCGTCCTTTATCTAAACCTTGGTTTTCCAATAATTGTGCTAAGGCTGTCCAAGAGAAGAATGTTGCATATCGTAATTGGCTTGTTTCTAATTCTTCAGTTTCATTTTCTGCCTACACCAAGCTCGAAACAATTGTAAAGCAGTTATTATCAGTCCAAACTAGAGTTTGAACAGGCTAAGAGTAGAAAACTTGCTTCTTGCCCTAATGGTAGCCGAGCATTCTGGTCTCTTGCCAAAGCTATTGGCCGCAACTTTTGCCGATCTCTGCTCCCACCTCTGTCCAAACCAGATGGTTCTGTTGTCACTTCAGCCAAGGATAAAGCTGACCTGCTAGCATCCCATTTTTCTTCGAGCTCATGTATTAATGACCTTGGTAAAACACCTCCCACCATTCCTAACACGCTCCATTCAATGCCTCCTGTGGTCTTCCGACAAAAGGATATCAGGAGGATTTTGATGAATCTTGAAGCTAAGAAAGCTCAAGGTCCTTATGGTATTTCTCCACTTGTTCTCAAAACCTGTGCTCCTGAACTTACTCCTATTCTTTGCCGCCTTTTTTCACTTTCTTATTCCAAAGGTGTTTTTCCTTCTGCTTGGAAATTTGCTCATATCCAGCCAGTTCCTAAAAAGGGTGACAAATCCCTCCCATCCAATTACCGTCCCATTGCAATTACTTCTACTCTTTCTGAAGTAATGGAGAAATCAATTAACCGCCAACTCTTAAACTACCTAGAAACCTTCCATCTGATCAACGATCGCCAGTATGGATTCCGTCAGTGTCGATCCACTGGTGATATTCTGGCTTATGTTACCCATTTATGGACTAATTCAATGGAAAGGTTCGGTGAAACACAAGTAGTTGCTCTTAACGTCTCAAAGGCTTTTGATCGTGTTTGGTATAAAGGTCTTCTAAACAAGCTTCCATCTTATGGTTTGCCAACTGTTTTTAGTAATTGGTTATCCAGTTTTCTCTCTGATCGCTCACTGAGGGTGACGGTAGATGGCTCTCTGTCTTCTAACTTCTCCACTAATGCCGGTGTCCCCCAAGGTTCAGTTCTTTCCCCCACTCTTTTCCTCTTGTATATCAATGACCTTCTTCCATTAATTGGAAATCCTATCCATAGTTTTGCCGATGATAGCACATTGCATTCAACTTTCCATTTTGAGAAACCTTGTCCAGCTCAATCAGCTTCAAGTTCTCGAAAATCTGCTGCCAATTCCTTAAATGCCGATCTTCAGGTAATTCTCCAGTGGGGCAAAGACAACTTAGTTGATTTCAACCCCTTCTAAAACTCAATCTTGTCTTATATCTCGCAAAAAGGATTCTTCTGCTCCTATGCTTATCTTTAGTGACACTCCGATTTCTAGGCAAAATGATATATCTCTTTTGGGGATTACCTTGACTTCTAATCTCTCTTGGCACAAGCACATTACAAATATTGCTTCCTCTCCATCTAAAAAACTTGGTTTTCTCTTTCGCTCTCGGCGTTACTTTTCTTCGAAACAGCTGCTCACTCTGTATAAATCGCAAATCCGCCCTGCCATGGAATATTGTTCCCACATCTGGGGTGGTGCCCCAAAAACCTCTCTCAGGCTTCTTGATTCCATTCAGAAGAGGGCAGTTAGGTTAATTAATGATTCATCTCTAACAGAGTCTCTCCACTCGCTTTCTCATAGACGCACTGTTTCTGCTACATGCCTCTTCTACAGATATTTCCATGGGCACTGTTCTTCTGAATTGGCTTCTATAATTCCCGCTCTCTCTTTCAAAACAGTCCGAACACATGCCGCCACCAGACAACATCCATTTACTGTCCAACTTCAAACCCACAGAACCAACTTTTCATCTTCCTCATTATTCATTCAACTGCCGTTTTCTGGAACAACCTTCCTTCATACGTATTTCCTGAAAATTACAATCTACAGAAGTTCAAGTCCAATATCAACAAATATCTTCTTTCGTCTTCTGAACCTCCAACCCAAGCACGGTACTAAGTACTATAGGTTCTAAAACCTCTCGTGTTTGGGGTTCTCATATAAAAAAAAAAAAAAAAAAAAAAGTGTTCTATAATAAGTGCAAATTCTCAATGTTCAGCCTAAGGAGTGAATGCTGTATAATTTGAAACAGAAAACAGAAAATAATTTGAAACAGAAAATTATGAAAGTAATTAGATTCTAACTTTAATTCGATTTAAAATGCAGCAGTAGTAAGAATTTGAATAATTTTGTTTTCCACTGCCTAATTAAAATAAAATAATTCGGTGTAAAGTTATTCATATCATTAAAAACAAAACTTTAAAAACAGTGAAACAGGATCGACAGAGACGTGTGTCAATTCCCATAGGTAGCATATTAGATTTGCTTTAAAGAAGTCCCTTTCTTCGTATTTTAATCTGATCAGCTTGTATTTATTGGCATTCGTATATTTCGACATGAAAACTTACTTTTCAAGTCATTTTAGGCTTGCCTGAATTAAACTTCGAATGAACATAAGCACGCTCCAGTTGTTTACAAAACTACCGCAAAATAGAAATAAAATATTATTATTTTCTCAAACACGATGAATTCAAACAAATAAGGGCGCATCTATTCATGAAGTTTATGATCCTTTCATCATAATGCAAACTCATCCTTTCTTTTGTTCCTACCATTCCGTCTGTTGCCATTTCCAGAACTCAGCCGCTTTCAAACATCACGGTAGAATAAAATGTTAAATCTCAAATGCACCACTGTGATGTATTGTTTGGCTCAGCCATGGACCCTTCTCCGTGTATTTTTATCCATTACGCAACTGTCATCTACACCTTGTAAGAGCTGATATCGTCAGTTAGGATTACTGTAAAGTTAGGATTTTTACTTGTGTTAATAATAGAGAATGGCTTTTCAGAAGATCTAATGCTACAAACACATCAATTATTGTGTCAGGTTTCGTTCGGTGGGGCCGCGCTTTTTGTCTTCTTTCTTACTTTTCTTGTATTTCTTTTTCTTGTGTCCGTAACTCCCTGAATGATTAAAGTCTCAACTAACGTCTGATAAAAACAACTATTTTATTTTCTGTATTTATCGTTTAAATTATAAAACTATTTACTAAATTAGCATTAGACAGCATTTGTATTTAACTATTGCATTAAATATTAGGTTATGCCTTATGACTTCCAAATTATGAAGGTCATAAGGTATGACATTTGTTATGAAGGTCATAAGGTATGACCTTTGTTATGAATGTCATAAGCTATGACCTTTTACTGTTTTCTTGGGAGGAATTAAACTACGTTCATGTACACTTATAAAATACTATTTTCAGGAGAGAACATAACGCTTTAAAATAACTAAGTCATCAAAGGAATTTATGTAATTGGCGATGTTTTTTTGCATACTTTTTACGCAAACATTTCTTGCCGCGTCTTCTCGGAACCAAACATTTTTACAAAGTGGCTTGTTGCTGAGAATAAAAATGATACAAAACAGTGAATTCGCTTTGATTCCTTTTTTAATGATGCTCGTGATTAGCTCAGGGCTAACTGCTGTTTCTGCTTTTAGTAGGAACAGGGCGGCGAATTGCTTTACGGTCTCCGTTGCTGGCGGTAACACGGATGAGTAAACTTGCGGCTTCTTTCTTCCGCCAAACAGCGGAAGAAAAGACCGTCTTTCCAGCACTAGGTGAATAAAATGTTGTGTTTTTTTTTTTTTTTGTTTGTTTCTTTCCTTTTGGCTGACCAGAAAGGTATCATTGCACGCTATTACTGTAAACAACTCTGTCCCACTCATCACCCAACACCAATTCTACTCCCTGTCCAATTTAGTGATTATCCTTGCAGTTTGTTTATATGTTTAACTTTATTTTAATATTTCATTCCAACAAAATGAAATATTAAAATAAAGTTAAGAATTAAGGTACTAATTAGAGGGTGCAAATGTTTTTTTTTCAGTGGGAAGGGACTCGTTGGTTTACTTGAACTTTATCCACAATCTTAGCCCTGTCCATTCTTGATATTTCTTTTGTCAACTTGAAGTTATGACCTTTGATGATACGAAGGTCATAAGGTATGGCCTTTGATGTTATGAAGGTCATAAGGTATGACCTTTTAGCGTATCCTAAGAATGTATTCTTCTTTCTACCCTTACTATTTCTTTTCTTAAGTATTGGTGCTTCTTTAACATACAGAATTGCAGCTTTAAAGTGCTGTCTTGAGTATTTTAATATATTCCGATCTTTTTCCCTTGTCCTCTCCCTCGACTGTGGATCCAATTTTGATTTACTGATCAATACACTGTAAAGTAATTATTATGGATAATGGAAAGACGATCTAATAGCTATGCTGCTAAAGGAATGGTTTTATACTTGCATGCATTCCGCGCATGACTTCGCAATCAATAGTCCATTTAAATTGTTGGAATAGCTCGGTAATTTTGGCTTTGGTTTGCTGAAAAGTACCTATATTAGTTGCAGTCGTTGAGTCAATATTTTGTTCATTCTATTGGTTTATCCAGTTAGCCAATAGTTTAATTGCAAATAGACAAAAGTCGAGCTTCTTACAGCCATAGCATCGCTGATCTACATGCGAATAATTTTGTTTATTCAATTTCTACGTATTAATATTAAACTGTTCCTGTGAAGTACGCAGAGAATACAGTTGTATACAAATGACGTAATATAAATAAAAGAACACGCTGGTATTATAGTTTCTGTGTCAAATGTGAAGTACTCGATAAAACCGTTAATGGGATGTCATCAACCCAATTAGGAAGCCAATATTTTGTGTGACGTAATAGTTTCAGGTAAAAGAATAAATGGCAGTTAATGAGCTTAATTAGAACCGATCAGTCTTAATGAATTTACTTCCTTCCAGAGATAAAAAAAAAAGTCAATAACATGCTAAGGTACCAAAAACAAAATAAAAACAATACACTTTTTGGATATCAATAAAAGAAAACGTGGTGCAACTTCTGTTGTAAGAAAGGACAATTTTAAGTGTCCTTCAACGCTGAATTTATATCTAAATGGTTTCCATCCAATCGACCTACATTACGATGAAATATTATGCCATGAGAGACAACCGCTTCCAATGACAAATATTTAATTTCACAGAGTAAAAGGTCACGCATTTATACAGGCAGAAGAATTCGAAAACCACAATACATTTATGCAAGTGTAAAGTACTTTTTTTTTGTATTAAATATCTGCTAGAGTGGAAGGAAAACCCCGACCACAAAAAGAACTTGGCAGCACTCAATACATTGCGGTGAGGTCATTACAGATAATGTTAGAGAAAGAGCAGTATGGAAGAATTGATATTTTCTAAATTGTCTGTTAATGCAAATCCGAAACTGATGATGCGTGTTAGCAATATAATAAATCACTCGTAAATATTCATACCACAATGAACACAGCCTTCGGAACCCGACGAAGATACTTTAAAGAATTTTGTAAAGATTGATCGCATTCTAAAAGAGATGAAATGTTCTCTCTCGGTGATACGTGCAGTAGAAAATGATCTTTCATACGTCAGATATACACTTGGTGTTAGTGATTTTTTTTTAAATAAAGGACACATAAGAAAGTCCGTTCTAAACGTGCCTTGTTGAATTACCGAGGGAGAGTCCTGTTTTTTTTTAGCATCCTTAGATTTCTCTTACAGTAGTTTATAAACTTATAATAATTAATACAATATTAATAAAGTAGTTGTCGATTCCATTACTTTCCCCACTACAAAAATCAAACTCACCGGTTTATAGTTATTCATTTCCAACTGAGCATCTCCCTATGAATGGGTGAGCCATTTACAAAATAATGGACACACCTGTGATAAGAGCTAAAAGGTTGCACTAATACCTTTTACTTTTAAAACAGTATGTATTCTACGTGGAATATATTTAAATAAATATTGAAAAAACTGGTTTTAAAAGGAATACCGGACCACTCTTCGTGGTGGAACGTTTGAAACGCCTTGAGTGATGAAGGGAGGAAATGTGCTTCTCACTCGTCTCTCCAAATATGTCCACAGTGGCTCAACAGCGTTTAAATGTTTGTGATTGTGCAGCCCATGGCAGATTCTTAGCCTCAGTTTCATGCTCCTCAAACCAAATCAAGATTGAACACATCTGGCTGTGTGCATTATCATCTTGAAAAATAGCACTGTTTGTGGGAAACAATGTTGATATCATGGGATGAACCTGGTCACTCACATTATCAAGGTAATCAGGGACAGTTATTCCCCCGTTTAGAGTGATCATAAGGCATAAAAAAGACCAAGATATTGCTGCCCAAACCATTGTTGATCATCCTCCATATTTTACGGTTGGCACAATACAGTCAGGAACAAACGAAAGATTACTACTGCATGTACATGAATACGTCACACAGCCATTACAGAAACTGCTACTTTCACATCAAGTGTTTCCATTATTTTTTCCACCCACTGTATATTAAATCCCAATGTTATCTCTTACCATCACTACACTGCTGAAATACAGCAACAGTTCCACGTGATAACCATCGATTTATGAACTCCTATAAAATGTAAGAAATAGTTAACTATGAATAAAACACATACTTCGTTAAAATGCCGGGTCTCTCAAACCGATTCTTTCTATGAAAATCTCTTAAATTTTTAAAAGCGTCAGATATTTTTCTACTTTTATATAATATTACTGGCACAGAAGACGCATCAAGTCAAACGATTACTGCTCGTATCTAAATCGAAAGAACAGATCGAGTTAGTAGAGAAACTAAAACACCTGCCTTTATAATAGATTATTTATGACCCGAAGTATCCTGTTCTCATTTTGGTCGATGCTTTACTTTTTTTCTTGTTACATTTATTCAACTGTACTTACTTCGTCGACCGCTACATTACTGAAAACTTTCTCCATTAGCAGACTTGCAGCTGAATGATTTATGAAAGAGAAAACAGAATTGGTTATCTGAACGACAAGTTCGGTTTGAAAAGCGAAACTCTCGTGGAAACCTGTACAGCAGTGATTATACGGTTATAATTTGCAAATCGGAATACCTTTCTAGTAGCACAGAAAGTATATGAATTATTTCCGTGGCCCATAAGTGATAATCTCCCCTAACTCCTCTCCCACCCTTGGAAAGAATCCAACTACGTTGTTCTGTGAAAATATAGAACTCGAGGAACTCTGTTGAGAGGAACGATACTGTGGAAAGAAAATATTGTGGCTAGATAGCTCGGTACACTCTGAAAGCTGGATTGATCGGATCACAAAAGTTCTATTACTCCAATGACCACTGTCGCCGTTCACGACTCCACTGGGTTACGATACAGTCGCGTAGACCAGTATCGAGTTAGCAGTGGGCGTAAAGCATTTCGATATTTCTGTTCGTATGTATTACCTTGACTTTCAGTGGATCGATTTTCATGAAATTTTACATTTGGCTATTCAAGAAAAATTTGTCGAGCCGTTTCAAATTTCATTAAAATTAGACCAATAGAAAATCGGCAGTTGTTATTTATTTTTTCATCCATATACTGTAGCTTAAGCACTGGTTATTATATTTACTGCCGTGCACTATGCACTAATTGAAGATATAAATGCACAATATGGCAGATGCGCAGAAATGTTCTTGGTTTCGCACATAAAATTTGTTTGCTTTCTTCTTATTTTGTTATCAGTTTACTAAATACATAAATCATAACTTACTATATTAATCACAGCAGAAACGGTAAATAAAAATAAAATAAATAAATTTTCTTGTTATACTCTGGGACGACAACACGGTAAGGAGTTCGCAAGATTGAAAGAATACAGGAAACAGCACCGTATTTAGCATTCACGGGCTTGAAACCCTGGTCACTCAAAGCACGTGTACGTATATACCCTTTTGCTTGACCACTCGGGTACGGAGGCCGTAAAATAAGTGTTAATACTGGAAGAAATAGGTAAGCTGCATTACGACAGCGTATATTTATTAGCCTGAACGTTGATTATAAAATATTACAAAACGTGGAGTGAACATTACTTTTATATAAGTAATATATTATTAGTTAAAGAATTACTAATTCATTCACAACAAGATAATCAGTTACTTATCTTTTATAATCAACAGAAAAATTCAATTCATTTAAGAAATAAAAAATCTAACGCGCCTGAAATGTAACGCACTGCGTACTTTAATTAACGTGTCTATTTTTGTTACATCACAGAAGGAAATATTGAATCCCGATCGTAGAATACATTCTTTCGTCTTGCCCTGGATTTGCGGCTGTCTCTTTGAAAATCACTACTCACAGACACGACACAGTTTGTAGCGATATATGGGTCACCTCTCAATGAGTTAACTCGATTTCCAAATAGCTAGTTCTCCATTTAGTTTCCACAGGAGACGCATTAATAGCGGACTTTCTGGTGTACTTATATTTTGGTGAGAGAGTATATAATCTTCATATTCTTATGTTGTTGATTTATGAAAGTAACTCCTTTTTGTCGGAACTGCCACTTCTTCAATGTCAACAATTTATGCAAATTTTTTTTTCGGCTTTCGGTTCAGATAACAGATTACCTTATCTGTTAGTTCAAAATCTACAGATAACCAATAAGAATAATTTCTTTTCAGACAAATCTATGTGACAAAGTAACTGAGGCGATTTCTGCATGGATCCCAAATTTAAAATATCTTTGCGAATGCATCTTCTTAGATGGATGATTTCATCCTCCGATGAAATATCTGAACAATATTTCATCTTTTTATGAAATATTGTTCTCATGCTCTGTTTCTGTACGATGTTACAAATGCAATCGACAGATTCCGTTATGTTATTGATGTCAGATATCCAACTGCATATCTGTAGGGTTTAGTGCAGATAAAAATACATATTTTTACACGATGATTTGCAACACGCGATGAATTGTAACCAATGTACACTTTTTTAACGCGGCCAGAATTTCTTGTGGGAACATCAATTTATCACCACCTACATTGAACGAGATAAACACAACTGATAAATGATGCGAAATATCCACACGAGGAAAAATCGATAGAAAATTTATAAATGGGAACCACCAATCAGAATTTAAATAAGATTAATAGAAGAACCCGAAAGGATGGATTACCATACGAAGAGACCCAGAAACTCTGAAAATTAAAATTTGAGAAATACCAACTATCAAAGACATCAATCGTCCAGATACACTTTTCCAAGAGCTTATATACATTAATACACCAAAATATTAGACAGTCGAACATGTGGGATATCAATTTCTAGAAGGTATTTATAGACATATAACGACAGTTAGGCAGCAAATGCCACGAGCATGGCCACAGCTATCTCAGCGCATTCTGAAACAGCTAACCTATAATTAAAGCTGCATAACTATCATTGTTTCTTTACTTTCTGAAAACTGACTTTACAACAGGCAGTCTGTGCCTACGCAGTGAGAGTATTCCCAAAGGCTAGAGGAGGTGACATATGTATCGGTGCAGACTGTCCACAGTCTATAAGCTCGACTGGAAAAAAAGATTACCCAGGAGCAATTTTCTAAAGAATGTACACTGCCTGTCCATATAATTACAGATTTCTCTTTTATTTGGACAGGCAGTATACATTCAAAATAAGATACCACAATTAGGAAACCCAATTATGAACTCTATATAAATTGGGGGAAACGGCTTTTGTAAATTGAAGCGTTTGTTCAGTTTATCGTTGGCAAGAGTGTGTATGATAAACTAAGGGACGGGCCTGGATATCAAAGGTGTCATGACGCCGTCAATTCGATTAATGCCAACGATAAATGGACGAATGATTAGGCCGAGCGTATCGGATCACGTTAATCGGCACGAGGCATTGCTACAATAAGTCTCTAACGAGCGAATCATAATTAACTTAATAATTCATGGCATGTTTGTCGTAATGCATAACAGGACTGACTGCAAAGTTCAGCGGCCGAAAGAATCCAAACAACGTGGTACCTCACCGAAAGGAGTTTGCATTACACGCTGGGTTTAGCGGGTCAGTTGTTTGATAGGTTAATGAAACAGCACGTGGGGAAATCGACTAGTGGCGCCTAATGGGTTGAGGGGATCTCGTTGAAGATTTATTACCCTATCTCATCGGCCGCGGATAGCTTTCACTGATGCGATTATACAATGAGGGAGAAATTTAGCGGCCAAAGAGGTAAAATCATCTGAGTCTGTTGAATAAGGAGCTGTATGAGCGAGAGATGGTGGCAGTGTCTTCGTGTTTAGTCGTGTCTCACTCTGTTAGGGTTTCTTGTTTATCTGGTCTTCTTAAGAGTTGTTGTTTCCGAGGTGAAAGAGCTCTTTGCTTTCGTAGCAATGAAATGTTCTTAAGAGGTATTTATATTTATCGATATTAGCAAACAGATACAATAGAAGTGAATGTATACAACCCACTCCTTGATGTTATTAACTTCGCCATGGTATCTTCAGTTCATATATTGATTTCTGGCCTTTCGCCTAAAGATCAGAGAGCTTTGTTTATCTGCCAAAAGAGTTCATATTTCCGCTTTCTGTAAATTCAGGATATTGTTAACAAGCTTTTTGTGAGGTTTTAAGAGCTTAATCAGATAACGGATGGCGTTCATGAAACGTGTACACTGCCCTCTCAAAATATAAAGTAGTCAAGGATGCAAGCTGAACGTATGCCGGTAAAGAACAGATTGTTGTATGGTAGGTTGAAAGCATGGTGTGAACCTCATGAAGCCATGCATCTAGACATTTTATATCTGCCACTCAAGCGGATGGAGGTGGTATCATGGTTGATACAGACTGAGTCAGCTTATAACGTTTGAAGGTCGCATTATCTTCAATGAATACCTTTGTCGTATCGGGCCAACTTCATCATTCAATGCTTCATTTTTACCGAGATTGTGATGGATTCTTTCAAGTCGACAATGCAACTATCCACCGTGCAATATTTGTATCCGAATGGTTCGAGGAGAATTCCGACGTCTACCCTGGCCTCTTAATTCTCGTTTATCACTGGATTCTTATATTTTCTAGTTTCTGAATCATCTCCATCCTGGAATTACAATAGTTTAGACAATTGATATGCACGTATGTGAAGATTTAACCTATTCCAACTACACGGAACAGTCCAGAAGCGAATTATTCAACAGATAACGAAGAAATCCATTTGTAAAGAGACAGTTCTGATTGCGCTACCACTTAAGTGATAAGCCTTTTCTGTTTCATGACTTGCGAGTTTCTTTTGATTCCTAAACTCTCGCTACAGAGTAACATGCACCTCCTTGATCGATACAGGAAACTCTGTAAATACAACTTTAATAAAGGGAATAGAACTGATTCGTTCAATGTTACTATGACAACCGGCAGAATGGATCGAGTCAGAAATAAGTGTCCAATGTGTGTGTATTCCTTTCATTAAAAGAGATTCATTGAAGTCTCTCGCGTACATGTCTTAAATATGTCTTCACTGAAGCTAAAACAAGAGGTACATTAAAACAGATGAATCTATTCATTAAAAGTATTTTAAAATTGAAAACTCTGGCAAAATATGATTTATTTCGCTTTATTTCCTCCTTAACACAACAGTCTTGTATATTATGATTTTTTCCCCATTTAGACGTTACCCCATTCTGATATTTAAAATTTATGCTGCTTTCTAAAACCATTAATGGTGGTGGTCTGATGATAAACGATGCACTTCGTGTCGTATCCAACAACTCACCACCCGAATTTCCGTAATCCATTTTTAAAGTGGAACACTATTAAATAAAAACGCGTTAACCGCATGTTGAGGTCTGACTCCCGATTATTTTTCATCCAAAACTAGTTATTGACCGGAAAACGTTATATTTGTACTCCGTTAGCTTAAAGTTTGCTTTTATATACATTACGTTGCAAAAAGTATTGACACACTATGGAAAAAATTGTATGCAAGTTGTGTTGGGTGAAGCACGGTTATCTTTTCTCAAATTAGAATAAATATTCAAAGTAAAAAGTTAGAAATATAAAAAGTTAATGTACGCAGTGTCATAAAATAGTAACGATTCATGATTTATAAGAATAAAAAGAGCAAAATACAAATAATTTTATACGCGAACGGTGGACGTTTCATTTCTGGGCATCCGCCATATTGTTCGTTCAGTCCTCCAAAGAGCCCATGAAAACAAACATTATCTAGTTGTTTGGCTACAATATACAGCATATGAATAGCCTATGTGATATGCATTTAAAAAAGAAAGAAAAATAATAATCACAGGATTTCTATTAGTCTGCTTTTAATGAAATTTAGAATGAATCCACATCTTTTAAAAGAACTAAGTATGAAATTTCACGAAAATCCGTCCATTATAAGTTCAGTTGTTACATGCGAACGGACGGACGGACGGACGGACGTGGTAAAGATAATAGGCGCATTATGGTAAAGATGTCAGGACTGGTTGTAGAAATAAGTTAACATAAATCTATGTTAATAACCAAACGCGAGCATAATCTCTATATGAATAAGTAATCGTATGAAATGGTAATGGCGTTTCCAGCCGACAAGGTTATAATCCCTCCTATAACACCTCCCGCTGGGCACTTCGTCTTCGGAAATGAACTGTTGTATAAATTTAACACAAATATCTCAAGAGCCATTCGTGTCAGCCAGTGGATTGTTCAAATTGTGGTATGGATATTCCAAGATCTTGGTATTCTTTTGGTTTCTTTTTGACCCTGATCGCTAAGCCTAATTTCACATTATTAACATCTATTTCTAACATATATTTACGTATGAAAATTTGCATAAAAATCAACTTTTTATCCCTTCGCTTCCAACAATACATACTCAATCACGTGACAACATTAACGAATTAATATTTTAATCTAAATTTCTGGGATACTTTGAAAGTTATTGCGATTCTTTTCTAAAAAAAATGAAATGTCCCGAAATTCGTGGACATCTTACACTTGCAGATTCTCCCTTGTCGATACACCTTGAAGAGATACTGCCTTTACACGTTGGAAGTCAGCGTTTGATGATTCTTACAGAGAGAGAGAAATTCTTCGATAGATATCGATCGGACACAGCGAACGGACGACCAAACTACAAAACACCGATTCCTTCCAACAAAAGATTATTATCCTGTCTCGTATCTCAAGTGGTGTGGCTTCCCCGAGCTCATCGATTTGACTTGGAAACTTTCAAAATTACCAATACATGGAGATGGAATTTCTCGAACTGGTCATATGACAGCGTAAGGAACCGGTCTCATTCCCATATGCATTCTAAGACAACTGGATGCCTCACTTTGTTGCGGAACTTTTCGCAGTTATTTCTTGCTTTCCAAAACACTCTCGGGAATTTGAGAACGACAGTTAAAGTTCGCAGACCTGATCTGTTTTCGTAAGAGCATTACGAATAGTTTAAAAAACGCTGTTGTTTTAGAAAATGCAGCCTTGTTCATATCACTGTTCAAGTCACTCCACCGCGTGACGTTAAAGTACGAGTTGCTTACGTAACACTGAGCAGATGGACAAGGATTTGGGCCGAAGTTAGAAAAATCGCTTGTATATGTTATATTCATGTTTATTGTAACACTGTACGCAAAGAAAAAATGTACACGCTACCTAAATAGCGTGCAAGGTTCGAATTCGTATTCACTGAGCGTTGTATGTGACTATCGAAACAGTGAAGATGTTAACAGTACTCCTGTCTTGAACTTTCAATTTCTTGCTTAACTTTTAATTTAAATTTTTTAAAAAATTTAAAACTTTAAATTTTTTATTTTACATATTTTTCTTACTTTTTGCGTAACTCTTACACTTTACTATTCATAACTGCTTTTTGTGCGTAACTCTTAACGCTCTACGTTTCAATTTACATTTGTGAACGCAACTTTTAACGCTCTGTTTCAATTTACTTTTGTGAATGCAACTTTTAACGCTCTACATATTAGTTTGCTTTTGTGAGCGTAAATTTTAACGCTCTACGTTTTAATTTTCTTTCTGAGCGCAACTTTTAACGCTCTACGTTTTAATTTATTTTATGAGCACAACTTTTAACGCTCTACGTTTTAATTTATTTTATGAGCGCAACTTTTAACGCTCTACGTTTCAATTTACTTTTGTGACCGTAACTTTTAACGCTCTACGTTTTAATTTTCTTTCTGAGTGTAGCTTTTAACGCTCTATGTTACAATTTTCTTTCTGAGCGAAACTTTTAACGCTCTAAGTTTTAAATTTATTTTATGATCGCAACTTTTAACGCTCTACGTTTTAATTTATTTTATGATCGCAACTTTTAACGCTCTACGTTTAAATTTATTTTATGAGCGCAACTTTTAACGCTCTACGTTTAAATTTATTTTATAAGCGCAACTTTTAACGCTCTACGTTTTAATTTATTTTATGAGCGCAACTTTTAACGCTCTACGTTTTAATTTATTTTATGAGCGCAACTTTTAACGCTCTACGTTTCAATTTACTTTTGTGACCGTAACTTTTAACGCTATACGTTTTAATTTTCTTTCTGAGAGCAACTTTTAACGCTACATTTTAATTTACATTTTTTTTTTACTTCTTACACATCACATTAATTTTTACTGCCAATTTCAAATTTTGCCTTTAAATTTTAATAACTTAATTCAGTTAAAATTATTGAGATTATTTTTTAATAACCTTTACATTCAGATCACTTCTCGCATATGTAATTTTATCTCTGCCACAAAAAAAAAACAACTCTCATCCGAAAAGGATTTTCGCACTGTCACATTAACTTTTCAAATCAAGGCAAGGCGCGTTGAAGACGAATATATATTCAAGAAAATCGAGTAAATGAAACTTTTCGTCGCCAAGGAAACACATGGCATCAACCGAGAAATACAATGCATCATTAAACTCGTAATAAAAGTATTTCGCTCCATAAAGTTCACTCTCACCATTTCCTGTCCTTAGAAGTCACTTGGAAGAGATGGGCTTAAGAAAGATTTCTGAATAACAAACATAAGAAACCCAACAACCTAATTTCAATAACGAAATATTTGCATCCCTTCAAAATTATACTTTTCACGGATGAGTCGTTCTTTCCAGACAATGTTCGCATTAAATACAATATCTCATTTGTTTCTATTCATCTCCATCTGTTTATAGAAATTGAAAGTGTTGAATCTGACCAAGAGAAGATCAAACTTTTGTAAACAACTTACGCAATATGATTTTCCTTTAGAATTTTTATATATTCAGTCCATAGAAATGTAATTTTAAAATTCATTTGTTGATCACGAAACAAAAGGAAAATATACCGGGTGTTTAAACCTACAGTAACATTTTAAACACTGCCATACCACAATATTGGAGAATCGTTTTCCTAATATACGAGCTCCAATCTAAACGAAATAGTCCATCAACGATAGAGTGAATAAATTCGCTTATTAGAATGTTCACGACAGCCACAATTACTGATGTTCCTTCAATGGCAGCACGCTTAAAGGTGAGGAGGTGACGCATGTATCGGTGCAGCTTGTTACGAATTTACTTTTCCAGCCTTTCAATTTTGCTTATTGAAATATTGTTTTTCAATAATCAGAATACAGTAAAGGTGCGCACAGCGCCATCTTGTACTTCTTCTAATGCGCATCCGCAGAATACACGCTACTAACTAGCATTCAAGCAGATTAAATGAATTTTATCATCTATGCACTGCAGTAAAAAGCTGATTTATGCCTTTAGCAACTTCTTTCGCGATTTACTTCAATTTTCACACGAAACTAAGAAAACTATAACTCTTAACACGCCACAATTGGTTAAAGTACCGGCCAATGGTCTCATTTAATTATTTTAAATACCGAATTTACTGCTACACGTCCCAAAAAAAAAATTAATGGCGTGCAGGCCTTTCATACGGACTATTAGTCATAGTGCAGTAAGTACTGTACCGCGCTATAATTTCTTAAAACGCAAATACTGAAGGATAGCTTCCGTATGACACTTCCATAATTTAAGGGCATAATTAAATGTTGGGCTCTGTCAACCAAACAAGACAAGAGAACGCCATTTAAAATGTCTCAGAAAATTATAATACACGTAACAATTTCTGACGTTAAACTGCTTGGCTGGCACTTTTCAGACAAGGGTTGCCACGTGCAAGGTAGATTCCTTGAGAAAGCGCATTTTGTCATTTGGCAGCAGGTGAAGAGAAAAAACAAGGGGATGAGAGAGAGAGAAAGATACGTTTTATTCTGCCACGTTCATCTTAATCACTGGAAGTGCACGATAGGAGAAGAGAATTACGTTATTCTGCATTCAGAATGGGTGCCTATTGCTCCATTACATCGAGTTAGTGCGGGGAACACTTAATGTTTCTGTCATTCCCCTCCACCCTCCTTACTTGACTGAAATCTTAACTTTTCTTCACTCCATTTCATCTCGCACGAAATAATGCCGTTTGTATGAACGTCAGGGACCCACCTGAGAGTGCCTCATTGATTTTTCATTTGGCTAAAAACGTGGAAATTATGCTTCGCGACATTATGGAATATAACCAGCGTGTTGGTTGTGAGAAATAGTTATTAGTGAAAGTAGAGAAAATGGCTGAGCTTAAAAACTTTGTCACATTTTACGATTAAATTCGAGTTTTTATAATGATTTTCATTTCACAACGTCTATGCAAAATTCATGAAATTTATATGAAATCATTAAATATTCATGAATTTTTTTTTTCTAGGGCTTTCAGGAATGCATCCATTGACGATGACGCCATTGTCAGTTGGAAAATGGATGCCAGCGTAGTAGTTTTTCAATTTAGGTTGCCTAAATTGAAACGTAAGCAGATGAAAGTCGGACTGTTCTATATCTGGTGAATATGAAGAAGGTCCAACCATTTCGAAGCCACACCCATGAAGTGCAGCTATTGCAATAGCAAACTTGTGTGAGTGGCGGGCTGTCCTGGTGGACCAAGACTCCTTTTGCGAGTTTTTCTCCTTTGTTTTCACGCAAAAGTTCCACAAGGCCTGCTCAATATTCTTCTGTGACTGCCTGTCCTTTCTGAAGGCCATTAGCATTTTAAACACCGATTCCATCACCTTGCCAGCAGAAGGAATCGACTTGGCTTTCTTTGGTGGTGGAGAAGAACTGTTTCGATTGTTTGGACTGCTCCTTTATCTCTCTAGCTGAAAGCGATGGACCTACGGTCACAAACCTTGCAAGGAAATCTGCCGGACCTGCTTGAAAACGATGCGTATGTTCACTTGACAATTCTTGTACGTTTTTGATCTGCTGTCAACAACTTTGGGACCCATCGTGTGAGAACCCATGTTATTTATGTGGCGCACACACGTTTAGATGAAATTCTCAAGCCGCTGGCAATGTACTGAACTGTCACTCGTCACCAGATCGTGTACACTGTCAACTTCTGGAGTGATGGACTTTGCAGGTCTTCCACAGCGTGGGTCATATTCAAGGTTATCTCTCCTTGTTTAAATTCTGCTGCCCACTTCTTAACTGCAATAGGAAGGCCCAATGTTGTTACTATATCATGAACTACCTTTCTTTCTATAAAACATAATATAATATAGATGTCGTATTCTAAAGAGATCTTAAAAATCCTTGTGATTAATAATTCATTAGAATAATCGCCTTAAAGTTATCATTTATTGAACGGGCACAAGAATCACCATCAGAAACTTTATTTCTATCTCTCTAAGAAAGAAAAAAAAATATTCCTTCCTACCTGGGCGTTCAGTTATCTGTCGAAACTGCAAATGTTCGTGCCAAGTGCGCGCCAGACCTGTTCATTCAGTGGAGGAACTGTTATTACATATTCACTTTATTGTTCCCATGGTTACTATGTAAACTGACCATCTTTTCCTCTTAAGGCTTATACTTCTCGTAGTAAAATAACAAGTGCTAAGATCGGAGATGAAACCTCCAAAGTAACGATATCAAGAAAAAGATTCGCGCAGTCTCAAACTTCCTCTATAGTTCTTTTCATCCTAAATTATGTAACAAAAGATTCGCATGAAAGTCAAAGTACCCGAATGCCACGATAATAAAACTTGCGAATATTGAAGCGCACATCTGAGATGCAGACTTCAGTATTTCTGTCCACAGTTTATTAAAAAACTGAAGTTCGTGTAACAAGGAAAGTGCAGTCGATTACGATTTTAACCGACTTGTTTATCTGAGGTCACGATGGTCTAAGTTTAAAATATCATAAATTAAAACTGAGAACAGATTTCCTATTTATGTAATGTTCACATTTCTGCATAGAGTTCGTAATTTGAAGCAGTATGACTAGTTTACCGTATTTTTCGATGTATAAGACTCACCGGAATGTAGGAACGTTAGAAAAGTAAGATAGGAAAGGTTATTAGGCCAATTAATGCCGCGATTAATTTTAATTAGTATCAGGAGAAGCAATCCTGCTTTAGAAAATTTTCGTCCCAGTCTACAAACAAACAAACATAAAAAAAGAAGTTGGCAAACAAAGACAGAAGTTTAGAGAGTTTTGGGGATGAACTCCTACCCATTATAACCTTCGCTGCACGAGGCAGTATAATTTCAGCCATTTTTATACAATATAAAAGTGCGTCTTGTACGCTGAAAAATACGGTACTCATTACAGCTCATTGGGTTTTACTTGTGCTGCTGCAAAACCATTACCATATATATAAATTGAAATGTCATATGAATAAAACATTAGAAACACGGCTTTTCTGATTTATTTGATAATAATCTCTACCATTGCATATTGATCCAACGCAATATTAGAATTGCTTAAGTCTAGATAAAGTTCAGAGCCAGTGTCATAGCGTGATGATAAGACAGATCAAGACTATCGATTTACATTTCGAAAACACTTCGAGCTTCAGTCTGGGGGGGGGGGTTGAAAGTCTTATTTTTACGATATGGGGTGGATCGCGTGCACCAAATTTAAATTCGTGTAATGAATACCGGGTTTACTGATTGGAAATCAGTAACCCTGTCCCGATGGAGTTTAAAAAACAGTGTGTGTGTGGGGTGGGGGAGAAATTCCCGTAATAACTACAGTTAATCGGTTATTTCGGCGTTTTCTGGCTGCGGATGTGCACGCAGTAGCAAAATAATCCGCTGAGAGTGTACGGTATTATTTTCGCATCGTCTAACTCTGACGTGGGTGATAAATATTCATGGCCCGCCTCATTTCTTCATTCAAATTTATTCTATCGCTGGTGTAGATTGCGTTGTGGTTTTTATGGCTTTCTTTCGTGTAGCCATTATCTGTTTTAATAACGTTGTCAGGAAGTATAGCATCGAGGTAAATAATGAATTGCTTCGCTAAGGGACTTCAACGGTAGTGCTCATCATTCAGCTTGATCAAACAGGAAGTTTATGACAAGTTCATTTCTCTTAATCCGAAAGATATACTCCACGTAATGACGGGATTTGACAATATGGACAACTAAGGGGAAGCGATAAATGATTTTTTTTTTAAGGCGCGCTTAATATCTTAGACATTAGGGACGCTAAACCCCTTTCCCTCCCTCTCTCTACTATTAGAAGATCTGTGGTGTATTACGATGCGAATCAACTTGTAGCTTTTGTAAATCTATTAAGTGACACGTTTGGAAACTGCCTGAAGGAGGCAGCACCTGTGCGTGTACTCTAACTTAAAATATAAAAACTTTTCCAAAGAGTACGTCAAAATAAATACATTTTAATTTTGAAGCTTTCAGATGGATAATTACGATAATTTTTAGGCGCATGCGTAAATTACCTACCTTCTTCAAAACATCCGTCAGTCCGTCCGCATGTCAAAAGTCGACTCGAAGTGGACAAAGTGTCGTGAAATTTTCTATTTTGACTCTTTAGAATGATCTGTACGGTATTATTTGCTCTGTGCTCTCATTAATGAAATAAATAAACCAATAAAAATGTGGCGTATTTTTAACACATAAAATTTTGAATTCTCTATACATAAATGAAAATATATTACGGATATTTTGGCATTATGTAGTACCCTACTAAAATCTAAGTACGCTTAGATATGCAAACATCCGAGTCATTCCTATTCGCCGGTTTTGAAATGCTCACAGCGCCATCTACCGCAAGTCCTACATGCAGAAAAGTAATGATGAACAGCTGGAACAGCTTTACATCACATTATGAATAAAATTATCCCACGGAAGTAATATTATCCGACTGATAATTGTCCATAACAGACATAAATGCTGTTGTACATGATGCCATGTTTTCTGTGGCTGTTTACGAGTGGAAGATAAATAGCACAGTTCATTTACTTTCCATCGTGAACAGCACAATAGGAGCTACCCTGGGAAGTCGCCATTGCCGCCGGGCTTGTTAGTAAACGACTGTTAGCTAAGATTCAGTTTCTTAGCGTCCTTGTCCTCGTGATCAAGAACTGCACCATTACAAGAGCGCTTGCTGTATAAGAGAATCTAATGGATCACAGTAGCTAACCGTTGAATGCATTAATGAAGCAACCTGAAGTTGACTGCTTACGTCATTTAAATGAACATAAATGGTCCATCGTTATAAGCGAGTTTTACTCTAATGAAAATGACTCAATCCTTTCTGATAGAGCCAGCTCCTGGCATAATGCCAGTTAGAGTAAGTACAGTACCATCGAATATTGCTCAGTTTTATTCAGTCTCCTTAAAACCCATCCTCATAATTTAAGACTGCGAAATTGTAAAATAAACAAAATAGCAAAATCTAGCAGATGATTCTCCTCAAACGTAACCTACAGTTCTTATTTAAGGAACAAACTCGATAGGCCTTATTTAAGGAACAAAATTGAACTAGTCGAATCCACTTACTGGACCACTACACCACCCCAAGTTACCGACTCTATCTCAACTCCACAAAATTAACATTAGCAGAGGAATATGATGCAAGATTATAAAGCATCAGCCAAAAAAAGGCCCATTTCACCACAGCCATTCAAATCAAAATCTTTGTCTATTTCTGCCTTGAATTTATTTACGCTGTCAATCACCAACAACGAAAGATGGATGTTTGTTCCAGCAATCACCCACCCGCTGGCTAAAGGAAAATTTCAGCACATCTGTTCTACAGCTGTCTTTCCTCAATCTGAATTTATGTCCCCCTCATGTACGTAATCTGAGCAAGAGGAAAAATCCCATCAACACTGAACTTGTTCAAACCATTGAGCTCGTACCCTAACCTAGATAAAACATCAGTAGGAAGATGTCGTTTCTAATATAAGTTGTCCACAAATTCAATAATATAAGTTGTCCACAAATTCAATAATATAAGTTGTCCACAAATTCAATAATTATCACGTGAAAATTCATTCCTGCAGGTGATCATACACAAGAGGCGGAGCCTGGAATCTGAGGAAGGACGCTATGGTCGAAAAAGAAGAGTATTGAGCAGTGATCCAGTTCCTGCATTTGCAGGACAAGAGAGTTCAGAAAATTGACGAAGAAATGAAAGCTTTGTATGGGCAGAATTGTCCATCCGATGACCCTGTAAAACAATGGAAATAGGAGTTCCTGTGGGGTCGTAGAAGTGTCTTTGACGAGCCAAGAGAAGGAAGGCCATCAACGTCCACAGACAGTGAGACGGTTGCAAAGGTTGAGCATCTGGTGCTGCGTGACAGACGTGTGACAATTCATTTCATCGCAAACGCAGTGGGAATTCGTTATGGGTCTGCCCAGAGCATTTTACATGACCTATTAATTTTAGGCCACCTGAATAATGAAATTCATCTGCCGTGCTGTCCATCTTATGTCTGTTAATTGCGTGTGGTCTAGGGTCGATTTGTCTGTTCTGCTGAAGGAAAAACCCCAGTTTCTGGGGGGGGGGAACCTTTCTATCTACGCCTGAGACCGACTAACTTGTTAATGCATGAAGAATCACTGCAGATAATCGGCGCACGAGTATTACTTCCTCTAGTTGCCTCTCGAACATGCTGCTGTAAAAAACAATAATCCAATAAATTTACAAAAGTCTTGCTAGTGTGCGAGTGACCGACCCACTGATTTCTCAGAAGGAAGCTAACAATGAGCATGTTCGGATCTAAAGCAGGACAAATCATCTGATGCTTTAAAACAAAAAAACTAAGATGGAAAGCGAGACCTTTGCCTCGCTAGGATACATAGTCAATACTCCATCTGATCTTTATAAAGCTTACAGCCTCAAGACGTCTCCCTAACTCATCTAAGATCTAGCCCATCTTACTTGATCGCGATGAATTCTGGATACACCGTTCCAAGTCTTTGGAGAAAACAGCACACTCCGAACGAGCTCCTGAATATAGAGGTCCCTCGGGGATATCTTCTTTTTACCATTCTCTTTGCGGCCACTATCTTTTGTTGTCCCTACATAAGGATTTACTCTCGTATGTATTGCCCGATTATTACGATTTTCGTAACGCAAATTGATCGAAGTGGATCGGAATTGTCTGAGGATGCTTCTGTACAGACTCAGAGCATGTTGTGCCAGATAGAACTTTTAAGATGTTAAGCTTTTTAAGACAGGAAATCCGGAGCGATTTTATATGTTCAAGGAAGGTGAGTTTTCGGTCAAATATCACACCAAGAAAGCGGATGCTGGAGACAACTGGTATGACTTGATTTTCTAGTCGAAGTTTTGGATGTGGATGTAGGTTACGCTTCCTACAGAAGTGTATTCCAAAGGTTTTTTGGTGCGAGAGACGAAAGCCATTGTTTTGGGACCATTTAACTATTTTGTTGATGGCACATTGCAACTGTCTTTCTATCAGTTGCATGTCAGGCGATACTGAAGTCATCAGCGTACAGGGTAGTGGATATTGTTTGTGGTAGTTCGTGTGTTATTGAATTCATTATTATGTTAAAAGAGAGTGGAACTTAGTACTGACCCTTGTGGTATTCCTTCTTCCTGGATAAATTTTGAGGATAATTGATTTTGAACTCTGACTTTAAATGAGCGGTGGTGTAGGAAATTTTTGATAAACTGTGGTAGATATCCGCGTAATCCCAGATCGTATAGATTTCGCATTATACCATATCTCCAAGCAGTATCAAAGGCTTTTTCAGTGTCAAAGAGGACCATGAGGAGGTGAGGCTAGAGTATGTTGCAGCTCTGAAATTGTGAAGGGGAGATTGTATGCAGTATTGGATGCTGATTCAAAATTGATTGAGTGTTTTTCAGCTTGTGCTTTGCGTGCCTGGAAATGTAGCGAGTATGATGTCACAGCTGAGATTTCCATGAACGATCTACCTAAAGTGTTTGCCATCTCTTCTGGTTTTGTAATATCAGAGCCATTGACAGTGGGCTTGGGCAGTTGACGCGTGGGTGTTTTGCGTACATACCCTGTATTTTGGACCATATTGTTTGGGTTTTTGTAATTGTGGAAGCGAAACACCTCCATGCTTCCCTTTTGCTGGTCTGCCTAATTCGTTTTGCCTTTGCCTCTTTAAAGCAGATGAGGTTTTCTGTTGTTCGGAACTTTCTGAAAATGTTCCATGCTCTATTCTTCTCTTTTTTAGCAGCACTACATTCTTCATTCCATCACACTTTAGAGCGGGCCAATATTTTAGTGGATCGTTTTGGAATTGCTTTGTCCGCTGCCTGCAGTATTTGTTTGGACATATATTCTACTGCCAGATTTATAGGTGTTTGTTGGACCTGTTTTTCATCTAGCGTAGCTAGCTGCTTGTACACTTCCCATTCGGCTTTTGAAAAGTTCCATTTGGCAATTCGGTAGGAAAGGTGGGAGACACTTGTTTCAATGCGGCATATCACAGGGTAGTGATCACTGCCCAGTGGATTGCTGTGAATAGTCCATCCAAAGAGAGGGTATATGGTTGCTGAGCATAAAGAGA
The DNA here is from genome assembly GCF_048544385.1 of Mastigoproctus giganteus. Taxonomy (NCBI): domain Eukaryota; kingdom Metazoa; phylum Arthropoda; class Arachnida; order Uropygi; family Thelyphonidae; genus Mastigoproctus; species Mastigoproctus giganteus. Next base: position 72,524,226 of record NC_143577.1, read on the forward strand.
CATCGATAGCTGAGGTAGACCCTGTAGGAAGATGCATATAAGTATGCGCTCCTTTATTGAGAGTTATTAGATTGTGTTGATCAAGTAATTTTTCGATGGTTTGTCCACGCTTATCCAGGTTATGGTTCCCAATAGCGGATGGTGACTGTTGAGGTCTCCGAGGATACAGTACGGTTTGGGAAGCTGTACCACTAGTTCTTCTAAATCGGCATAGCTTATATTTTGGTTAGATGGCAAGTATAATGAGACTATGCTTAAATCGAAGTTAATGTTGACTCGTGCAGCAACTGCCTCAAGGTTTGTTTTTAATGGGATTGATTTTGAGGGTATCTGGGAGTTGATAATAAGCGCTACCACTCCATGTACTAGATTTTGCGAATTGTGTGCAACACGACCTTGCCGATATATTATGTATTTCCGAAGGGAAACAATTATATTTGGTGTTAGATTAGTTTCCTGTAAAGAGAAAGCAATAGGATCATACTGTGAAAGGAGATCTCGGATGTCAGCCAGATTACTACGGTAGCCTCTACAGTTCCATTGTAAGAAAGTAAGCATTATTTGTATTTACAAGAGCCCTCGATTTGTTTTCGAGGTACAGAAGGTTTGCATCGCTCAAGTTTACCTTTCCCCTTTTTTGGGAATTGAGGTTTCCCTGTATCCATCTCCTTAGTGAACAGTTCTAAAACCTGTTCATCTTGGTTTGGATTATCTTGTGAATCCATGTAATCTGTTTGGTTTGAGTCAGGATTGGTAGATACTGTAGTATTCTGCTGTTGAATGGCATCTGGCTGTACTGTGATCGGTGTATTTATAGCTTTGTTTTGTTTGCTTTTTGTTTGGTGTGTGGGTACTGGGGAAAGTATTGACCTTGCCCATTCAGCTAGTGATTTGCTTGGTGGTATAGTTACCTCCGTTTGGGTAGCAGTTGATGTGTGCTTTTTGATTATTTAAGCATAAGTTGGCTTGTTAGTATTTTGAACTGGTAAAGATTTTTTAGCCTCTTGATAGGTTACACTGTGTTCGGTCTTGTACCGCTTTTTTTTCACGTTTCCAAAGGGGACACTCCTTCGAATACGCCAGATGAGCTTCTTTACAGTTAGGATAGTTTGGTGTTGCGGCTGTGCAGTCTGCACTAGTGTGCTCAGTGGAGTCACATTTGGCACAGGAAGCTGCTCCTCTGCAGACTGACTGTGAGTGCCCAAACTTCTGGCACTTATAGCAGCGTAATGGATTTGGGATGGAGGGTCTGACACGGCAGTTAAGGTAACCTGCTTTAATCATTGTTGGTGGTTTCGGATTATCAAATGTGAGGATTGTGTTCCGAGTAGGAACTAATACATCGTCCTTCTTTGTTAGAATCCGCTTTACATTAATCACACCTTCATCTCGCAATTCTCGTTTAAGTTCTTTGTCTGACACGTTCATGAGGTCCCATTCGGTGATGACACCTCTCGACGTGTTCAAGGACACGTGCGGTGAAACGGTGACAGACGTACCTCCGAAATTTTTTTGTTTCTGTAGTTGATCGGACTGTCGAGCAGTGGCAACTTCAACCAGTAGGTCTCCTGATCTTAAAAGACGAATTGTCTTGGGAGTACCTATTGTGCTTTATGGGCATTTCTGCACTAGAAATGGAGATAGTTTTCCAATCGCTTGTTCTTCAGTGGAATGCGTAATTAGAAAAGTTGGAGTTCGGATTCTGTCTACGTCAGTCTTTTGACGTTTTGATGCGACAGAACCAGAATCTTCTTGTTGTCTTGTTAGGGTTTCTTCTGTGTACCCAGTGGTTTTATGAGTTTTGGAAACTGCTTGCTCCATTTCGCCCCGGAGAGAAGACCTTTTCCCCTCCAGGTTACCGTCCCCGCCACGTGGAGGCAGGAGCAGTGCCACTTTTGTGACCAAGCGGTAGTGGGTTAGTGATAATATGCAAATAAAAAGGGAAAAAAAGAAAGAAGGTTACTTCTCCTCCCAAACGATTAAATAATCACTAGTAAATAGTGATTATTTAATCGTTTCTTAGTGTAATGCTAAATAAAGAAGACGATTTTATTTATTCAAGAGAGAGCGTTAGTTCACTGGCAAAAGACACTTGATCACAAAATCGCTTGGCACCTGGGGCCTTTGTAATTGCATTGACCAATATTTAAGAAAAATCAAAAAAATATACGAGGAAAAAATAATTACAAAAAAACCAGCAGGTAACCGCAACGGGCATCTTCCTCCAAACTGTATACTCTTGAATTAGTTTTCCTTCGTACGTCCGTACCCGAAAAACAAAAGACTATAAAGTGTAAAAGAACACCAAAGTTTTGTCTAAAATCCTTAATGGAATTAAAGTTCCCTCAAGGACTGATTCCCTTAACGATAGCTAAGAAAAGTCATTACTTCCGATCCATCTACTTCTAGGTCGTATATTCGCCCCGGAGACTTGGTTGGAAGCCATTTCTCTTCATCCGTTGGGATTAAACACAAAGGTAACTAAACCGACACATCACACGAAAATAAACGAACTCCACACGGGAGAATGCGGTCACACCAAGGGATTATTTATCGCCATGCTTTTCCATTGACACTCCATGGACAAGTTTTACCCTTTTTTTCTTCGTACTTGTTAAAATTATGCGTTTCATTCTTCTAAAATTCTTAATAAAATACAATAAGTAGTTTAGAAAAAACTACATAAAAGAAAAGTATTTTTTGAATTCATGACCACGTAAAGTTGTCGACAGATGGCGCTGACGTATCTCAAATAATCGATTTCACAAACTCTTCGAACAAAGTCTAACAGGAAAAACTATTCAACTGTTTCTTTATCCGCTTCACAATTTTAAAACAAAACACGGCTTAATTATTACGTTAATTAATTCTTCAGTCGCGTGTTAATATAACAAACACCGATCCTAATTATTACGAAAGAAACCAGAAACATTTAATTGTTACATCTGGAAAATGTACTTATTGTTGCGTAACAGACAGTAATTATTCATTGTTTAGTAAAGCAACGGCAACAATGAATGAATAGAAATCATCCAAAACCCATTTAAATGCGTAACAATAACTCCATTTTTAAACCCATTCTTCTCTGGATCAAAAAAAAAAAAAAAAGCTATTTGACTTCTACAGAATTTGCTTACAGATAAACATTTTGTTTACAGAGCACTCTTTACAGAATGTGTTTGTTTAAATTTATATTCGAGCGAATTCTTTCATAACAGTCTTTAGGGAAAATATATTACAAAATCTATTCATTGAAGTCACATCGTGAAGACTTTCATATCTGACTTCATTATGCGCCCTCACACCAACGTGTAAAGGAAGCAGAACTTTTTACTAATAAGGAAATTTAGAAATCTTTATTGCAATAATAATGCAAACGGATACATCGCAATGTTGCCCTTCACAGCCACAAGGCCAGGGATTAACTGTAATAGTACAATATGTAAGAAAAAGAAATTAATAAATTAAAAATAAGAAAATACATATGTGGACGAATAAAAGTAAATACAGCTCAACACTCACATTATAATACAATTATATATATCACAATGTACAAAGAACATATAGGTGGAAAACTGAAAGGTTAGTAAGCAATCTTCATGTCGTATTGCTGGCTTGCAGCATTAAGGCGAGTTTCGAGGGGAAGGATCAGGGAAGTACAATTTAAGGATGCGGCGTCTGTATTCCCTGTCACAAGAAAACTTATTAAGGTCAGCATCCAAAGACTGGGCACATGAAAGTAGCTGAAATTGCAGAAACGGCTGAGATGTGGGCACAGATTTGGAGTCGCTCTGATGGACTCTCCAAGAGCATTGGTCCTAGAATAATGGTGCCGAAATCTTGCCAGTGACCATTCTTACTGTTATGGTAAGGTGTTTCACCCTAATCAGCGTGGGACGCCTGAGAATTATTATCAAACTGGCATTTCAGTTGTCCTTAACTGTGGAGGAAGTTTATGTTTGTTTATGGCCCATTTTAAGAGCCAAACCTCAGTAGGAAAAAAAAGCTCGAATTGTGCTAGGGGCAACAGAAGCCCATACCTCTGCAACATATAGAAGCTGTGAGTATACTGTGGTTTTTATATATCTTCTGGTAGTCGTTACTTCACTAAAATAATGCAAATGCTGTTTGGCCATCCATCGGAGTCGAGCTGCCTGGGTGAGCAGCTTTTCCATGTGGTTACCAAAGCAGAGCTTAGGATCAAAAACAACCCCGAGATTAGTATGTTTATTGACAATGGGAATAGGAGAATTACATAGTGTTGGCTGAATATAGGAAGGCGTTTTCTTTAATGAGAATATCATAAATTCAGACTTTTCGGGATTTATTTTTAGTCCAAACTGGTTGAGGTAGTTTGCAAATTCCAGGAGTATATTGTTAATCGATGCTGTCATCATGAGAAGATCATGTGGAGAAATCAGTGTGAGGAGTTTCATATCATCAGCACATAACAGAGAGTATTATTCCTGTACTCAACAAGCTGAGAGATAAGCACTGTAAACAAGAGCCCAGATAAGACACCACTCTGTGGTATGCCTGAAGATACACATCGCTCGTATGTTTGACCGTGGAAAATAAGTCGGATTATTCTATTTTGAAGGAGGGAAGTGAGGAACTGTAGAATGTGTCCCTTGATTTGATAATGGTCTGAAAGTAGCTTCAGCATTGCAGGAATGTTTGAGTCGAAAGCTGCTTCGAGGTCTACATAGGTGATTGCAAGCTCTGCATGAGATTCAAACGCAGAGAGGATAGAGCTGGTGGTGGCTAAAAGATTAGCTACAGTGGATCTGTAGCTACTTCCACATCAGTGGCTGATGTGGAAGAAGTTGTTTAGTTAGAACGGGGAGAAGTACCTTCTCTAGGAGTTTTAGAAGACTTAAAGCGTTGGAGATTGGCTGGTAATGCTTAAGAGTAGGAGATTGAATTTTGGGTATAGGCTTCACAAGATAGATGTTCCACTGCTGGGAAAAGAAATGACTTGACAAAATAGCATTAAAAATAGTTATAAGGGGACCCAAAATGTACATTTAATAATGAATTGGGGTATTCCATCTGCACCTGCCTTAGCAGAAGAATTTATGGCAGCAATAAGCTGTTTCCTGGAGATTGATACTGCAGACAGCATGTCAGGCAGGATTCCAGTTGTTGGTGTCTGAAGATCAGTACATTGTTCCGAGTTCGAGGCAAATCTAGATATAAAGTCTAGCCACTGGTCAGGTTCAAGATTTAGGGGTCAATCAGAAGGACGCTCAAAGTAGGGGGTTTTTCCTCTACGAAGAGTAGTGTCCATATAATTTTTTAATTGCTTGAGATTTCAGCTTGTTGAATGTTGCACGGGCTCTAGAGTAGGCTATCCTGTCTTGAACACTTTGCGACTACTTCCACATTTTGTGCAGTTGCTGTTTTAATCTAAAGTTCATATTAAGATGGAGAGTCCACCATGCTCTGGACTGAGGCATAATAGAAGTTTTCTTTGATGCATGCAATCGTCTTAAACCAATTAGTAAGCAAATTCACTGCAAATTCAAGATCACAGTTTTCTAGGACTGACCACGGGATAGCAGAGGCAGCCCCAACACATTTAGCAATGCTCAAAAATCTGGGACTAACTATTACTCTGATATTAGTTGAATTCACAACATTGAAGTTTTGAGCAGGTATGTGTAAAAGAACAATAATTGGCTCGTGGTCCGAATTAAAATAAGTCGAGCCAGGTCTCTGTGACACAAAGGATATCGATATCACTAGCGAGCAGAATTTGATCAATGGTATCTAGTTTCTTGCGGAGGCTTCTAACATTCTGGCACAATAATCTGATTGTGCATTTTTATGGATCTTTTTAAGGCAGGTGTCTCTAGTATTTTTACTGAAGGCAGGCTTTCGAGTTTGTCGATTCGGATCCACGTTGGGATGCTTTATCTACAGCCTTTTGGTAGACAGCGGGTGAACACATTATAAGGAAGGAGGCATAGAGTGTTTGCCGGTTTTTAAGCCATTTAACCTGAACTGAGAGGTTATGTTGGTCGTTAAACATTCTCCTTATAGATTCGGGAGTTGTTCTAGGTCCAAATCTGGAGGCGAAAACCTTGGCTCTGGTGGAAACTACGGATATATTATATTTATCGGCCAATGTCAGACGAGGTTTGGAGGCTATTACTTGGTGGGGTAAGGACATCTGGTTATAAATATTAGCGTGATGGGGGAAGGCAATCAATATTGGTATTTCGAACGAGTCCAGAGGAATTTGAGGCAGGGTTGGCTGTTTTTCAGGTTTTCTGTCAAAAATTCATACAAAGAAATGCTCTGGATTAGATCTAATCAACATTTCTATAAAGAGGTTTCGTTCTCTTAGACCAGCCGTCTTTTTACCACCTCCTTTCCTAAGAAATTGAAATTACAGAATCAAACGTTCGCAAAATAGGTAAGCCTCACGATGCACCTAACTCCTACCGACCCACAACTCTTCTTTATCATCCAGGGAAAATTCTTGAAAGTCTTATGGCCATGAGAATCAATAGTCTCCAACTAATTACTAATTCAATGTACCTTTGCAATATGGATTAAGATTCAATTTCAATCGGTGAAGACTGTCTTATTCAGCTATATCAAATTATAGAGAATTCAACTTCCTTGTTCTTTTCGTCGACTTTGAAGACGGAACTTTTGACAACCTTTAGTGGGAAAGTGCCATCCAGCGTCTTCTTTTTTAAGAAGAAGAATTCTTTATTATACAGAAAGCACATTGCTGTATACAACTCCCTTCACGGCTACAAGCCAGGGGTTTACATAAAAGAAATCATATAATACAATAAACACAAAAAAAAAAAAAAAAAAAGCATTATGACTCCTGAAAAGTTTGTACACTGAGATGATGGATTCAGGGCAGTGATGAATAGGTCTCCGGGAGCAGGGTCTACTGTCCTGTAACGTGGTCCTGGAAAGGAAGTCGACTGAGTACTTTCTGCCTATATTCCTTGTCGACTGCGAATTTGTAGAGGTCGCCGTCCAAGGACTGTATGTCTTGCAGCATTTGCACGGGTAGGAACCGCTCAGTTAGCTTTAACCGGTTTGGAATGGCCTGTAGGATTGGATTAGCCCTAAGGCTTGGGACCGGGATCCTCCATCCACAGTTAGCCCAGAAAACTGGCACTGAAATAATGCCGACCGTCATTTTGATGGCAAAGACGAGTCTTCTCTCGTGAATGATGGCAGGAAGACGTCTCATGTTGAGAGCTGCCGCCATCTGGGTGGTCCTTGGTGTAGAGGGAAGCCGAAATTTCCATATGGCCCACTTCGAGCAATTAAAAGCATCCAGCAACTATTCTTAATAGCTTTTAATTTTTTGGTTATTTGATCCATAGTTTTCTCCCACTAGAAATCATAATATTCATTGATAGGTTCAACGTGGCTGTCCTCAGAGGTCTAAATCTTCCTCCGTGTTTTCGAACCTCGTCTTTGACGAATGGCTTTCAAAGACCAATGAATTTGCCAATATCGAACAGTTGGCATTTGCGGTTGACGTCTCGATCATTGTGAGTGCTAACTCCAGATCCGAGTTTAAACTACGGGCTTCTACATGCTAGGGAAGATTCTCACTGATCTGCTTTGCTAGATTGTAGCTAATACATTGAAGATTTTACCAGTAAAAACAAAATTTACGATATTCACGAACGAATAAGATTGCAATCAGCTTCTAATTGCAACCGAATTTAAATTTTTTAAGCTCGAGGGGAAGAGACTTTCCTTTGTTCAATTGATACATCTGGGATGTTATACTAGATAAGTTCTACAAGGCTCATATCCAAAATCCGAAAGGACCCTGACCTCAATATTAAAACTTTAGGTTTGTTATATAAATCAATCATCACCCCCACAGTCAATGTTGCTGGACTATGGTTCAGAAGAGCTTTCTTTTTAATAGTGCAATCACAACTGGCACTGATTGCAGAGATGTTTTATTTTAGCAAGCAACCATTCTTTCCGAACTATTTCAGCTCCTTCCATACTTTCTTTTTGTTAGTTATTGGCGCATCGGCTTCTGTGGCCATAATGCACCTCCCAAAGTTTTTGTATTTTACTCTGATCCAAGCCCGAGGCGGGATTCGAACGCGCGACATTTGAGACAGATCCGAAACTTTTATACAGAAACTATTAAGAAAAACAAGAAAACATCCTGGGAACGACTTGTCCAAGTAACAGGAAATATTAAACCCTGGGGAGTGGTGTATAAAATCACCACAAACAAACTCCCCAGAGGCGAAGTGATGACCTCAACAAAGACGGCGCAAGGAACACTCACTGCAACGTGGCTGGACTCAATAAAGAACATACTCAGCAATCTAATCCAAGACCCACCAGGCATACTAACAGAGGACCAGAGAGCCATCTGCCAAGCAAACGAAGAATATGAGACCCAATAACTGGAACCCCCTTTCACAGCCAACGAACTACAAGAAGCGGTATAACAAACCAGAAACAAAAAGTGCCCTGGTACCGATCTCATCGAGCCGGAAATGGTCAAGAAAGCAGCGGAGGTTAAACTGGACCTCCTGCTCCGACTGTACAACACCTGTATCAAAGAGGGCCAGTTCCCCACCAACTGGAGGACGGCCAATCTAAAACTGATCCTCAAAAATCGAAACAGACACCAGGAAAATCCCAATTCATATATAGCCATAGCCTTATCGTCGACACTCAGCAAGCTTTACGAAAGAGTATTACATAAAAGGATCCACAACCACTATAATGAGGCAAACCTGAATTCACCCAAGCAATACGGCTTCAAATCGGGATCTTCGACCATAGATGCCGTCCAAGGCCTAATCACCAAAGCGATGCAGTGTACAAAGAAATATTTCCTGGTCATAGCCGTCGACTTTGCTGGGGCGTTCGACATCCTCTGGTGGCCGAGCGTCCTTTGCAGGCTCAGGGCAGCGAGAACACCAAGCAATTTGTACAGGAGCATCAAAACTTATCTCTCGGACAGAAACGTCCAAGTAATAACGCCCTACAAGAAGTTGACCTGGCCGGTCCGCAGGGGCTGCCCTCAGAGATCTGTTCTGGGGCCGCTCCTGTGGAACATAGTGTTTGACGAGTTCCTCACCATGGACCTGGGGGGAGGTGGAGGCCCAGACCTTCGCAGACGACCTCGTACTGACGGTCGCGGCGGATTCCAGACAGAACCTTGAAACGCTTGCAAACCAAGCCCTTGAAACCTTGCAGGACTGGGCAAAACTACACACCTTAACAATCTCGCCAACGAAGACGGACTCAGTACTATTGAGAGGGAGGTTAAACCTTAGAAGACCACCACAAATCAAGTTGGCAGGACAAACAATCAAACTGTCAACTCAAATTAAATATCTGGGACTGATCATCGATCAGAACTTATTTAAACCGCACCTAATCTATCTAAAAGAGAAACTGCGGAAATACACAGCGCTCGTTGCCAGAGTTACACGCAGGGACTGGGGGCTAAACAGGAGAACCCTGTTCCTGTATTATAAAGCCATCTTCATACCGATAATAACATATGGATCTCCCATATGGTACAAGAAAGCAGGAACAGCAGTGAATAAAAGGATACTGGACACGATCCAACGCAACATATTATTAACAATAACAAGAGCATGTAACACGGTTAGTACGAGTGCCCTACAGGTCCTTGCGGGGACCCTACCCTTGGATTTAGAAGTAACCCGCTGCGGACTTATGTATCTACTAGCCAAAGGAACCCAAACCACCTACAACGGTCTTACCATTGACATCACCAATAAAAGGAAAAACGAGAAACAAAAAATAGTGGACCACCTTGTACAAATTTGGCAGAGAAGATGGACAGACGTGGAAAAAGGAGCGATAACAAAAAAATATATATATATTCCCCAAGTAACTAAGCTGCATCCCAAGGCTCCCGCATGGCTGTACCCAGGCCTAAACACTACTTTTCTACTCACCGGCCACGGGGCTTTCAAGGCCAAATTAAATGCCTTGGGCATAATCGAAGAATCACACTGTCTCTGCAGCGAACTAGAAACATGGCATCACATTATGCATCAGTGTGATATATACGAAGACATCAGATGTCAAATGATCACGAGAATTAAATACATCCCTAACACCATCTCCTGGACACACTAAAAGAATTTGCGGCCTTTAGTCTTCTCCAGAAGAAAACTACAAATTGTTGTTGTTATTTGGTTTTTAGGAGCATTAGCAACTAAGGCCATATTGCTCCACGATATGCAGTGGTAATTCCCTGACCTTTCCGCATCCTCCGTATTTGGTGGTGACGGGCTCGAACCCCGGTCTAAACAAGAAGCGTGTGCTACGCGCTGCTGCTCCTTCCCACCTGGCTACGGAGGCGCCAAAACTACAAATAGCCATCCGCCAAGGCCAACAGGAGTAATGAAACCAAATATGGACACCAAGGAATACGAGAAACTAAGGACGGGGATATCAACCAATGATCTACAGTGTTCTGTATCGCACCACAGTGTATACTACCCGGAGATGGGGGAAACCACTGGTGCCGTTAGACCCTAAACACGCTATACACCTTTGGGTTGCCAGGCGGGCAATTTACCTACCTGGCTAGCCCGGTCGGCTCCTTCCATGCGAGAAGATCCTTGAGAGCACTATACCATTGGATCTGCTTATTTATAGAGGTTTATTATGTTGTATTTATCGTGGACAGCTAGAGACTTTCACGAGATCCGACTCAATATCGATGATTCCAAGTAGGATAAAAAGAAATACGTATTGGAATATTCTATAGGTTAAAGGTGTTTGGGCAGCTTCTGACAAAGGCTCTGCAAGTTCTCTTCTATTCAAGAATTCACTAATGCTGCTTGCCCCAGAAGAAAATCTCTCTTTAATGATCCACAAACAAATGTTAGTGAAATGGTCTATCAACTCATTGATGTCTTTTCTGGATGGCTACAATCTCATCTCGTGATTTGTTTTGTTGGTCTCTTCTCTCTTGTCATTAGTTGGTCCCCAATAGTACGGTATTGCGGACACCGATAGGACTTGATCTACTACCTACAGGGGCAAGACTTAGTCCACTTTAAACAGTTCTCGCACAGGCTTGGACGGGAAGCAGCCATGCCAGTAACAAAAGTGTCCAGAAACAACTAACCAACCATGCCCATTTCGACTGTGGTCGAAATGGGCATGGTTGGTTACCCGAAATAATAAAAACGTAAACAATATCACTCACATGCGCAAGCGCATAAATTATTTAATTTTTTCATTTAAAAATTAAGTCGCTGAATTCTGGTTAATTTAACTCCTGGCCTGGTGGCTGTGAAGGACAATATTTCAATGTATCGAATTGTATTATTATCATTATTACTGCAATAAAGATTTCTATCAGAAAATCAATTTTAATTGCCATGAACGGTACTGGTTTTCAATCGCAACAAAACGAGCAAGGTATATTTGAAATTTCTCTTTTACCACGACAGTCCAATTTCGAATAAACTCAATATTGGAATCGGTATTTGGTAACAATAACTGCTCTTATTTTTCCAAAGCCCCTTTCCTAACAACACTGATATACAACAATATTTCCAGATAGTCTCACGCAATCCTACAATTCTCACCGCATTTTCCATGGCACCAGTGAGCTATGACACATTACTGTAGCATCGGTGTTCTCTTCTCTGCTGTCGCAACACGAGAGTATCGATGGAAAGGGTACTTATTACGGCAATCATTTTACAAACGCAGGGACAAATGGTCACCGAGATCAATCCTCCAGAGATCAATCCTCCTAGACATCTTTCGAAAAAACCAAAAGCCCCCGCAGAAGAATACTTATAATCGTAATTTTGGCGGGGATATTTAATGAATATCAGAACTGTGACCATTTAATGTTTCGCGCTTCCTTATTTTACATTTATCGTAGCGCGTGCCTCCCTATCATCCCCCTCTCCCCCTTTTTTTCCCGGCTAGAACGCGCGCATACATACCAGCGCACTTAGGTCTAATTTTTATGTTTCGGGAAACACTTTTAGCAGCTGGCAAAGTGAGGGCAAATAGAACGCCGGGAAGTAATGGGAGCAGCGGAGCCGTCACTCTTTGCTACGGAAGTTACAAATCACGCCCAAGTGAGATGCTGCGGCGCTCTCTTTTGTTGACGACCTGATGGATCTAGGCGAGCGAAAATGAACGCAGGTTTCAATGGTAAAGAAGGAGGTAAGAAAAAAAAGGTCAACACCCTGTATCGCATATTGTTGCTCCGTAGAAGGACAGCATTATCGTGCGTTTATCGGCGATGATGAATTGAAGTTTTCATGAGAGCAACGGAAAAAAAAGGACCAAAAGATGGAAGGAAGGTCCAAAAGATGGAAAAAGAGGACCAAAAGATGGAAGGAAGGTCCAGAAGATGGAAAAAGAGGACCAAAAGATCCCGAACAGACTTTTTAATCTACAAAAGTGATATAATTGATAATAATGTATTCATCAGTAATACCATTAAATATTTATTATTCTTCTGTTTGGGGGGTTTGATTTATAAGGAATTCTTAGTCTATTCTATAGGAACGACAGTTACGTCGTCGCCTGTTATCTCCTGCTAATGGATAAAGCGGCATGTTTATTTTTGATGGAAATAAATCCCTTAAGACAGACCGCAATGATTCTTTGTTTACAGCTCTGGAAAATCCGGACTATTAGCCATTACTCAAAGAGCTGACCGAAGCTGTCAATCTTTATTTGGTGTTTAAATAGCTTCTCGTTATACGCTGTTGCAGACTCGACTTTAACCTAATAATTACCATCAAGTCCGTTTGTATGTCTGTAATAAGTTTGGCTGGAACCAAGGTGCTTAGGTTAGAATAAATTAATCGAATTACCGAAGCTAATCTGTACTTAAGAAGATTTAGTTTTTAAAGACGTTTTCTGCTTCGCTGAGTATCAGGGTTGGTATTTACATCGACAATATACTTAACAAATGTTTCCAAACGTTAAATATAACACTGAAACATTTCACGTGCATTTACTGAATCCCAGGTTTTTCCACCACACTTTTTCTCTTTTCGGTTATAATTTGTTTGTATTTTTTTTTCATCTGATTCATGTAGGCTGGAGTAGTGAGGAATCTTTCGCAGTCAATGGTGAAGGGGTGCATTGGGAAACATTCTGTCCATTTACTTTAGTCTGGAGAGGTTGGGTTCTTCAGTTTTTCTCCGTTGGGAGTTGCTCTTTTTATATAGGCTATATTGGTGAATCGCTTGCAGAAAGTTATGAACTTTGCAAGAAGCATGACTCATTGATGATCTGTTGTAGAGGCTTTGTGTTTAAGTTTTCATAAAGCTGTTGACTGGATATTGTATAGGGAAACCATGTTTACTATTGAACCATCTTAGAACCCAATACTCTAAGGGCAATGAATTTCTTGACGGTTACTTCAGGTGCCTGGACCAGATATCGGAAGCATATGATAGTATGGGAAAGATGTATCTTTGAGCATGATTTATCTTTTTTTAAATCTTGGATCGCTGCTGTTTCCTGTTTGATCAGTAATTTTGCTTTTTGAAAAATATAAACAGCGGGAACGAAAACAAATATTTTTTTATAAAAACTACTCCAATGTCTTTGTGGGCATACCCATTTGGAATTGAAACATGCGCAATTTAATTTCTATGCGGTTTGGTTGTTTCTGTTAGGAATAAGTTATTTGAGCAGATTTGTTTGCATTGATATTCAGATTGAGTTCTTTCAGATATCTGACGATTCCATCCATCTGTAAATTCGAATCATAGCTAACCTTTGCGAATATCATCAAAGACTTTGGAAATAATAACTTTAAATCATCGGCATATGGGTGCAACATATCCGCTTGTCTATAAGATTGAATTCCTGAAATCTCTGTTGCATATATTCAGTGCAGATGATGGAATCGCTTGTTTCCATACTGAACTTTATCCATTCTACAAAATCACGTGGTAAAGTAGCCCTTGTTTTTATAAAAACTGGATTTTTTCTAGTTGAAATAATGCTCTGCTTTTTTTTTTGTGGTGTACTGGTGAAGCACTATATTTCTTCTACTGTCTATGGCATTTTTGCTTACTTAAAGTAGGATGTTAGATGGGATTTGAACCAAGGTTTGGAATGAACAGATAGTCTTAAAAGTCTGGACACCGACTCTGTTTTTAGTTGATTCAGCAGTTTTATTAGAAGAATGGTAGCATCCTGTATAGGTTTATTTTTAAGAGAATCCAATGGGTAATATTTCAAGAGCTGCAAAATCTTTTCTTTCTGAAGGAATTTTATTGATGATATCCTTTTGGTAATTTCCGGAGGGGAAGGCGATACTTCCCGCAGTAAATTCCTGCTTGCAGTTCTTTACTTCTGTGGTCAGATTTAAATGTAACGTTGCTGCTTAGTTTTTCTTGAAGTGGAAGATTAGAATAAACAAGATAAGGCGCTTGATTTCTGTTAAGAGTGATGTTGATTTTTTAGCTCCTAGATCTAAAAAGGAGTCAGACAGAAACTATTTGTAAATTGTATTTAGACAGAAAGATTGAAGTCGCCCATTATAATGATGTTCGTTTGAGGCTTATGAGGAGTAGTGATCCAAGTTATTACTTCTTTAATGAAGTCATCCGTAGGTCCAGGTGAATCTTTAACTTGGATTAGCAGAGAAATTCCTTGTAGCGGTTCCAGCATCCACATTTCAAGTAAACATATGTCATGAGATTCTTCAATTAATAACTCAATGAGCGTAGACATTTTATTTTTTATACTTCTTATATTTTGTAGAAAAAATTGCTCTGTATGTTATGTAAAAATTGCTCTGTTATGTAAATTTGTATGCGTTATAAAGATGTTCGCGAACAGCTGTATTAAGTGGCATGTTCAATGATGGACTACAATGCGAACCAGAGCTGTTGATTGTACCTCCAATAGCTCCAAAATATAGCATGACGAGTAAACTATTTGACCAGATATCAGGGATTAGATATTGTTGTTTGTCACAATTATTTATCTCAATTCAGAAGGATGCGTATGTGGGATGTTTGGTTCTTATTTCGAAACTCTATTTGGTATTTCTTAGCTCTAAAAGTAGCTGATCCATCTGCTGGAAGGTAGTATTGAGATCTAGCCTGCTAACAAAAATATTGTTGATATTATACCTAGAACTATTTCGATTTCTTATTTTAACACAAGATTGCACAATTCTTTTTCCATTATGCTAACATATCTGTTGTTTCTGTGGGGAAACTTGAAACTTATGGTATTTGTATGCTGTTTAATATCATCATTGTCTCTGTTCCAGGATAGCAAATCAGCTATCAATCTTTGGAGAAGTTTGGATGAGGGAATGGGTAGGAACTGTCGTACGTTTGGGTGGAGGCATCGTTGGTTAACTTGACTGAACGATGCAAGGGTTGAAGAGACTGTAGTAAATTGAGAAGGAGTTGACGGATGGTCAGAGTTGCTAGAAAGCTAAATCACTGACGCCTTACAACGTAGGCCACCTGGTGGAATATGTAACTAGGTTTTGGATTTTGAGACTCTTTGCCAATTTTGTTTTTCATCTGGTGTTTCGCTCCATTGAGCACAGTTCTTCACAAGTCACATTTTTTGACGTTATTTATTTTGAAGAGTTTAATTAACGTAGTTGAGACTTTATAGCGTTTTCTCTCTCTCTTTTTTTTTACCAAAAACTTCGGGCCGGGTATTCTAACAACACAATGTAGATTCTCCACAATTCATTCAACTCTATTGCATTAATTAGTCTTAAAATTGCAGTTCTGGGAGAACCGATTGCGATTTGAATAATTGGTGGTTAGCTTCCAACTTTCGAACACATCAAAATTGCCTTATAAATGCAAATTGAAAAATTAATAATCTCCACTCGAACTCAATTTACTTTTTTTCTTATGATAAATCCTCAAGATGCTACCATTAGCGCTATTTTCTAACAAGGGATCCTCGCTTAAAATTCAGTTTTATTACAGTCCATACTCCCAGTGCCGTTACAAGCTCATCATTCCAACGAGGTCAATTTATTTAAGTGATGCCATAAATATACTTTAGACCATCCTATAGTTATTACATAAACAGATTACAACCTAACACGTTATTTACTTGGCACTCTGCCAAGATTAGAAAACTTTTGGTTTTTAAAAAAAAAAAAAAGTCCAAAATGGTATTGTTGCTAAGTGCAAACGATTTGAACTAGAAAAGTCGTCTGCTTTTAAGCGAAAAATACATATATAAAAAAAAGTTAATGAAACTACAGAAAAACTTTGCAGGTTTTCGGATAATGACGAAATATTAGCGAACACACCCTCTTTGTTGTTTGTATTTTATGCAGGAAACATCCTTATCTGAATATTTTTTTTTTCTTTTTACGCATCTTCCCATGACATGAGAAAAGCGTTGTCGGTAAGTTGAGCGCATTCAGCATAGATAAAGACATGTCGGTTGTCGATAACATCGGTTCCCAGCTGGCTTGGGGTTTCTTTCAGTAATATGCAGATAGTTTTTCCCCCTTCCACAACTGGGCATAAGAAAAGTTATTCGCTGTGATTATCTAAACACCCACGCGCATCAACTTGCATCTTCATACAGCGGGTAAAAAATATTTCGAGGATATCGCCCATCTAGCTTCGGTTCCTTCCATTATTTTAATGATCATTTATTTAAAATTCCTATAAATATATTCATCTCTCGGTGCCTTCTTCAGAATAATGAAAACCTGAATATATTACAGCGATCCTGCAGACGATGAAATGTTCGTAAATTGTAATAATATACAGAAAGACATCGGGATACCACTTCGTCTGAATTTTCATCCAACTGCATCCGCGACAAAAACCGCACTTGAATAAGAAAGTAATCTTCGCGATACCGTGTATATATTTACGAATATTTTCGGTGGTGCATACAGTTGAAAAAAAAAAAAAGAAAAAATGTTTTGAATACTTTCAAATTAGTTTTCCGATAAACATGTTAGATAGGCCTACGTGTTCTTGTCTTTTGGCCACAGTTCAAACAGCTTATGTGGAAAATGGATAGAAAACAAAAACAGAATACGAGGATCATTGAAAAGTCTACTGAAGCCAGTACCCGGGTACCAATCGACTGTCTAAAATGAACAAGGTGGTTGTTAAACCCCCTCCAGCTAGTGTTACCGATGAAAAATCTTGCCCATGTGCGGTTTAAATGGATGCTCTGTGTGTTGCCGCTAGTTAAGAAGTTTGGCTGAGAATAAAAATTGAAATCAAAGAATGCGCGTAGCCTGGAGGTGCGGAACAAGTTAAGAGTCGGTTGAGAAACCGAAAGGGATGGGTGGGGGGGGAGAGGGGATAGCAAGAGTTTGAGAAATGGTTGGTAAGAAAACACGGTGATGGTATTATGCAGGTCTGATAACAACTTGAAAAGAAGAAGTGAAATGTCTTTCGGTGGAGATAAACATGAGTGAAAAGGAAGGTGGCATGTTTTAAAAGGAAAGAAGATCCAAGAAACAAAAGTAAATAATGACTCAAGGGATTAACAAAATTAGAAACAGACTCGTGGAAAAAAGGACACTCAATTTTCATTAAAAAAAACCAAAAAACGCAATTTTCTGATATAAAAGCTAAAGATAGCCAAGGTCTCTTGGCCTTGCATACCTTTTGCTTTTATGAACTGTATTCTGGAACACTCCGTTCTATAGTCACTTTGTTTTAGGGACGAAAATCCCCGATTACTCGGGAGAGTTAAACAAGATGTCCTCTCTACGGCC
Organism: Mastigoproctus giganteus; assembly: GCF_048544385.1. NCBI lineage: Eukaryota > Metazoa > Arthropoda > Arachnida > Uropygi > Thelyphonidae > Mastigoproctus > Mastigoproctus giganteus. The sequence goes on from NC_143577.1 coordinate 72,541,969, forward strand.
TCAAAAATCAATGCTCAGATGATCCTTCTGTCTTGATGGTAATCAAACTGGACATAGTCACTATACTAGTTGCGGGAGTTACTTATTAAGACTGGATTAATGAAGAACTCTGCGCGATGATTTATTTTGCGCATAGAACAGTGGTTATAATCAGTGTCCTCCACACATTGAGTGGAAAAGACCTGGCTTCGAATCCCGTCAATGAAGCGATAAACTGGATAAGGGATTCCCCTTCAGGAAACGGGTTTTTCATCCAGCAAAACAGGCAAATCGACTAGATAGCAAACGCAAATTAGGGACATATCCCAATATGGCAGTTTTGTGCTAATACAGGGTACTTATTCTGTAATGAGACAAATTAGAGTATTTCTCTGATTCGTCTCATTTAAATTTCAAAATTAAAAGAAGTCTTAAATAAACTTTCAGAAGGGAGAAACCAAATTTGGAACTTGACATTTAAGTTCCAAAATATGTCAGTTTCAAAATTTCTATTATGAAACAGGAAATACAAAATCTTCTGCGATCAACGTCATACATTCATTTTTCGGCCATCTCACTCTTTTCCCGTCCCCATTCCTTGATGTCTTCTGGAAGATGATGATTTATCTTGCGCATGTCCGTGATCCATTTTCTCTAAAGCTCGTCTGATATGGTAACTAAACTGTCTTCCATGAAGCCTACTGAAAATCCTTCAGGATATCTATTCAAAGGCAAAGCTTGACATTCTTCGAGTTTACGTTTAATCTTTTTGACATAAATAAACAACAGAACGCCTATGGGCCATTTGGAGGCACCATAGAAGTCTTTCTCTTTACGCAGCACTTGACAAATGGCTGTCGATTGTCGAAATGAGTAAGCTACTACATTTATCTTGCCCGGTGATTGTGTTTTGCCTCTTCTAAGCCATGATAAATGGTGTCTTGTTCCTCTGCATTCTTGATCAAAGTTGCTGTCTTCTCAAGTAATGGTTTCTTGCACTTGTACTGTTTATTACTCTCATTTAGAGAAGTAACAGTAAGCATACGGGTTTTGGTAACTGAAACACCTAAGTGGACGATAAGAGATCAAATAAGGAAGGGGGAAAAAGAAAGCTGTAACCTTAGTAATTTTTTTATGAAGTTCATAGCAACGCTTTTTATTCTTTTAGAAAGAAATCACTTGATTTAAACATCATTTGTAAGTAGAATTAATTATAATATTGCAATATTACTTTATATTTAAAGTAGAGGGCCAATATTCAAATTGAGAGCCAAAATAAACGTCAAATTACATGGCTATTGAACGTTGGGTTGTCCCCTTTTACGTTTACAATGTAGTTTTGAGAAATATATTCCTAAGACGATTTCCAATTTGGAAAGCTGGACGTTTTTAATACCTGAAAGGAGCTGAATAAAGTTACCTTCCTTCCTTCTCATTTTACACCAGCAGAGAGAATTCAGAACGATCATTTTTCCCACAAAAAAGTAAATTCCATGTCATTGAAAAAGCCTTATCCATTACTGTTTGGTTCCATGAATGCCATCATCTTCTCAAATATCATAAGTGGAGCATTGCACCAACGCAAGTAATATCCTCTCTTAGGATTATTTTACTTTCTTACAATCAAGTAACCGCAAAGAGAGAATGCTAAAAAAATTCAAAGGATCCAATCCGTAAACAGCGCATTTAGAAGTATAGAATGATGACATTGGACAAAATATGTTATTTTGAATGTAATGTTTTGTCAAATGTTCTGGTATAACATTATTAAAACCTAAGGGAATTAAATCAAGGAAAGAATCAAGCTATGAGGTTGGTCCACCCCTTCCTATTCATCGTATCGGAAACGTTGTTCAAGAATGAACAAATTCCAAATAGAAAACTTCGATGGGACACGTGTATAAACCTTAAATGAATCCTGGTCTGCAGATCCACAACTTGCAATAGTTCAATAAGGATGTTTTATAGGAAACCATGGTAAACAGTTCCAGTCACAAGTGACTGAAGATAGAAGAGTCATCCTACAATGCCTGTCCAATATATTTAGAGAAAATTCTTTATTCCTGGAGTTCAAGGGTACAATGTGGATTTTAGTCTGTCCTTAATTATGGAACTTGATTATTCCATTCAATCTCTTGAAAAATTTTGCCTTATCAGTAAAATGAAAGAACAAAATACAGCATTTTAAAATTTCTATAAAAATGAGCTGGAATGTCAGCGTATTTTCTAAGAATTCCTTCCGAAAAGCTACACTATGTATGGATATTCTGCTTGTCTCAGGATTTGCAGAAATTGCGTCACGGATTAACACTATTCGTGGAAGCCCTCAGTCAATTTGTTGAACATTAAATGTATTATTTTCACTAACTTCCCCTCTTCATTTTTTTCATCCTATACGCACGATATCCCATTTACAGTACTTGAAAAACTTTCAAGATGATTTATACCCGATTATTTCACGATCATTTTAAAACCCTGCGATTGGTCTTCCACATGCAAAGCAAAACATTCGTAATCATGAAAGGTCAAATGGGACAACAACATTTCAGATGTATCTGTTATCGATTGGTTGGATTGTCCAATATTGAAAACCCTGAAGACATTAAATATACTTGGTTAAACAAACTGAAATCGGTTTAATCAAAACAGACTGAAGTCATCAATTTATATGTTCCATGCTCTCCATCTCTTCGTAGGAGATAACCAATCTCCTTTAATATTGATTTAAGAACTAAAATTAATCTAAAAGCCAAACACTGATACAGTTATAACAGGACACGAAGAGATCCTTGGAAAAACAACTTGAACAAACATTAAATATATAATGAGGCATAAGTTAAATTCATATTGACATTCATCCTGGACTATTAGATTCTATAAAATTAGTGGTTCTCGACCTTTTATCTCCACTGGGAAACTCGTGGAGAATACATGAGGCATCACTCTCTTTCAAAAACTATTTCTCAAATACCTTAAAATCTCAATCCCCAAGTTTAACATCGGCCTTACCTTTCTTGAATGTCCAAGCCCATGTCGAATACTGGTGATACTCAACACATACCATCCTGAACTCTCTTTAGGAGACTCCATTATTAAACTACCGTTTGTGGTATTTGTTGCAATGCTATTTCAATAATGATAAGTTGTAGATATTGGTCGTAAGAAGAAACTTGATTTGTCCAAGTTTTATATACAAGCTAAACAGAGTTTAATTATACTATAGTTCTAAAAAAATTAAGCCACCCATGAACCTTCTATAAAGAGTTGCGCTGAATGAATCTTTTTCCTCCCCACTGTTGTCTAGTTAGTCTAAAGACAAAATAATCTAATTCTAAAGGCTGTTTACATTCTAGATCTCCTCTGAGGATATTTAGATTCTTGCACATCAACGAATTCATCCATTGGAAGAGAACCCAGGTCAGTCTCACTTTGCTAGGAACGCTCTCTTCAGTCGCTTAGCTCTCACTAACGAGAATATTCAACCTGTCATGTCTCACTTCAAAAACACCTTTCCTACGTTCTTTGTGAAATATAATTTCTTTCTTGTTATAACCGTTCTCTTCAACCACTCAACTCAGTTGCTGTTAAATAGATTCACATATTTCTAATTTACAAAAACAGGGAGATAGAACTAACCCCCAGAAAGTTACCCACTATGCTCAACGCTGTAACCAAAGTTGTTGTTGTTACAGGAGCATCAACAACTAAGGCCATATTGCTCTATGTATACTGTCTGTCTGTGGTCAATTTTCTGTTTTCTGAATGGAAAACCCGAGTTTCGGGGAGAGAAAACCATATGCTAGCCTCGCCTGAGACGGACTAACTCAGCCACATTGTGAAAAAAAGCCCATAAAAATTCCTCCCGTCATACACAGGACTCGAACGCATATCTTTTCCACCCAGTGTTGGGAGAACGGCGATTCAACCAAGTGCGCTACCCACGAGGGTCACCAAAGTCTTTGAAAATAAAATTTAAATATCTAATTACCATTTTACCTTAATTTATATCACAGGGTGCCCCACAAGGTTCTCCTTTAGGCCCAGTTCTGCCTATACATTATCTGAACGATTTATCGTTCGTGTTCCAGTGCACCAGCATCAAATTGCAAGTTTTAGAGAATGTTTAAAGCATTGCGAAGTTATAAATTCATCCTCTGACATTACAGAACTGATATTTTGTTTTGAGTCCTTTTTATCATATTGTTAAAAACCACCTTCCAACGTTTATTCTTTCACCGAAACTACAATGTTTTATTAAGGACTTAGAAGGCTGGATTAAAATAATTATTTCCTACTTTCGCAGTGTTGTTTGGGTGCGCACAAATTCAGGATGAAGACTCCAAACAGAATAAGTTTCGTTCTTATTTCAGAGAAGAAAAACGTATACGCTGGAAAAAATATTCAATTGTCAAAGCAATAAACCAAGTTGGATATTGACTGAAGGCGCACAGTTAAACATACACCAGGTACGCATGGCTTGCTATGTAAATATCTCTTAGGCGAAGTTTTAAACTAAATACAAAACAACCATCTCAAATAAAAACCCCAAATAAGCGAGGTGTACGTAATATAAGCAGATAAACTCTGCCCATCTGTTTGCTTCAACGAATAGCTCAAATATTATCAAATATTTTAAGTAGTGTCTCATTGAACAATGAGGGGAAACTTGTCGCGCCATCTATACCAAACACTGCGTACTTTAAAATACCAATTATCTGTCACTCGCTTTATTTTTCTAGGCTCTCCTTTTCTAGCTAGAGGATAAAAATTCCTCGTGTGTTTTGCAGAGCAGAAAATCTTTGGAAGTGAATCCTCGGCACCATTTAAACAGAGTCGCTGGTTTTTCTATCGATCAAAAAATAAAATAAAAAGTTGGAAGTTAAAAAAAAGAAAGAAAGGGGGAAAAATTAATTATGTGTGTAAAGCCAGTTAAGCAGAAGGGAAGACATAGTTTAATCATATTAATATCGATTCGAATGGTAGCCGTGGAAAGTGATTTAGCGAAGTTAGAAATTACCGAGTTGAACTAAGAAGTAGTGTGGGAAGGGAAGGATAAGGCGGGGTTACTTTCTCATTTGGTTTTTAACTAAGTTAATCAAAGGAGGGAGGATCTGAAAGTCCACAACATCAGTGCCGAAATCATCTCCCTCTACGCGACCATGTCGTTATGGGTAAACATCAGTTTTGCGCTGATTCATATGCGTCTTATCAAAAGGTTCAGGTGTCCTTTATTAATTCTAAAAAAAGTTTATTGCTTCCAACTGCAAACTAATTAAATATGAGACCGCTTTTGCAAGAAGGCAATATTATCTCTTTAGTTCCATAGTGTTCTCTCTCTCTTTTTTTGTTTCTATTTAGCGTCGAGGCAACTAAGGCTATGAGGCGTCTGTATGTCTATAATTGAGTGTTATTTTTGTTCGGTTTGATGGATGAAAAAATCTAGTTTGGGGGAAGGAAAAAATATCTCGGAATCTTCGCCAGAGATCGACTAACTCGGCCACGTTGTGAAAAAAAAAAACCATAAAAATTCTCGGCCTCATTAACGGGATTCGAACTCGGATCTTTATCAGTTTTGTTCTCTTCTGAAACATAAAAATGTCTGGAAAATTTAAGGAGCAGCTCGTGAATCGGAAATTTCTGGGAAACTTTTGTGGGAACGTCCACCATAAACTAAGATTTGTTACAAGTTCATGGGGGGAGTGTGCAATATCGAAGAAACGAATTTCCGAGTGGCACGGTTTTCTTAGGGAACAGAAAACGCCCATGACTGTCGATCGAGCTCTTGAGAATGTTCAGTAACTGTGGAAACGTGTTCCTACTAGTTGAAGAAAGATTATCAGAGAGATAACAGAACCACTGGGGATGGATAACGTGTATTCGTCAAATTTGAGCTATCGGTCTGGAAATGAAGGTCTATGAGAAAATGGGGGAAAAATGGATCCTTCAGATGGAACGTCCTACCCATTTTGCCGATTTGACTCTATTTATTATAATGGTGAATGATCAACATTCAACATGTTGCCAACTGTCCGGCCGAAAACAGTCCAGTTTGCTGGTGGAGTTGGCAAAGCTAGTTGGATTTGTTAATCTATCACTTCTTGCAAGCGAGTAGGGAAGGTGGACGATCACTGGCAGTTAAAACTGATATTACTACTCCAAAAACACCATTTTTGGAGTAATTCACGCGAATAGACGAAACCGGAAGTGGCGGATAAACGAAACCGAACGTTACCCATAGATATGCAACCGATAGCTGTTAGATTTCGTGAGGTCACATTACAACAGTAAATCCGACTTAATTTGGAAGGAATTTGATCCTACTGTGGTATATCTTCAAATAAAGAAATGTTAGGCCATTCAGCATTGTTGAATTCGTATGGGGACCTCTGTTGAATTGCTATTTTTAATGACATTAATGAAATTCCAACAAAGTTTGATACGAAACTTTGCTGATGACGAAAGAGTTGAGACTGGTACAGTAAACAAGGTGTGCTGCCTAAATATCACTGAAGATAATTTATTCACAGTTGATAAGAGTCTATTCCACATTTATAATCACCAATGATCAAAAGTTGCAAACCATTCTATCATTTTAATTCATATCAACTAAAATTATGGAGAAACTTTTCTATAAGATAATGACCAATCTGCCAAAACGAAGAATGACTGTTTTCCTTTCCCTTCTACTCTCCTATCGAGAAGAAAAAAATAATTAAAAGAAAGAAGTTCCAGTTTATTGAAAAAAAAAAAAAAAAACTAATGTTTTCTGGTACAAAACACACGTTTCAATCACTCCAAATGGCATTGCTGAGAATATCTTAAAGGTCAGCTAGCGACCTCTGACCTGTAGCTCAATCGAAACAGTAGGCAATTCCTTTAGTAGATTTCTGCTTTGGTCTTAAAGTTCTACGATATGTCAGTGGAAAGATAAAGACACAGCAGACGCGGAAGTGCTCTGAGCACCGGTCCCAAAACAATCAACCAAGAAACAAAGCGTATTCTCAACATATTTTGAAGCCGAGTTAGCAAGGCTAACCACAGAAATAAACTGGAGAAATGATCATTAATTATTGGTCACCGCACATAATTCGACAATTATTTCCATAGAACCACATTAGAATGCAAATGGAGGTTACCACTTACGTTTTAATTTCGTATATAACTCTTGAAATTTAAGCTAAAATAGTCCCTTTTCATTATCGTACCCAAGGATTTAATGTTAGTGATGAGAGCATTATTTTAATCCATTTTCTATTAACGTTCCTCTTTCCAAATTTATTCCACGCGAATTAACACGATTCTCCCCTTGAACAGTTGGACCACTCCATCGATTTTATCTTCTGGTTCTTTTCCACCAAAGGTAAAGCGACTTTATGACGCTTTTATTGAAAGAAAGGAGACTATAAAAACAGCTGAGGTGGTCGTCCTGATATAAAACTCTTTGGAATGTGGCCCTTTAGACTGATTTGTGGAGAAAAAGTTTAATCATTTACTGTAAATTAACTCGCTGGGCAAAAAGACGGAAGGGAAAACGAAGATAGAAATCTGGGAAGTCTCAAAATACATTTCCGCATTCCAAATTGAACTTGGTTTCAACCTGTGGTAATTGTGGGAATCCTATTGCAACCGGAAATAGCTGTAACGTTAAGAAAATTTCTCTAACTCTAAAACTAATTATAGCTAATTATTTTAAAAACTCTTTGGTCTTTAGAATGCGTGGTTGTACTGGTAATATGCTTGCATTGGTCTACTCAGCATAGGGAGCTGCATATTCCAAGTAGTCGAATCGAAGCATGGAAACACGCTACCAGACCGTTAATATCATAACACTTCTCGGTTGATAGTTGGTCACATTCTACCCAAGCTTCACGTGTCAGAGAACTATAAATATGCTCAGTGGCCTTCGAGAAGACAGCAGTACAATCGTGAATTTAAGGTATTACGATTGGCGAGTGAACGAAGTACAAGAGCGGAATGATAATACGGTGCCACATAAGCAGTGGTCGGTCTGTATGTGACATTTCAATGGCAATGAAGATATCCATAGGTCAACGACTGCTGATATGATTTGAAAATGAAACAGACCAGTGCTGAAACCTTCACGAAACCTCCAAATTTGACGGAGAGCCCTGCAAAGAATCATTCGATCGGAACGTAGGTCGACGTTGTCGCAGCACACACACACAGGCACTCAGTAAGACGACTGGAATACAAGTCAACATAGTACACTGTATTGCACCTTACAGGTTACCACTGTCGTGCAGCTGTCCATAAGCCATTAAACGCCCCGACTAATGTCAGACGCCATTCTTGGACTTGTAGACCAATGGAAAGATATGCTTTTGAGTGAGGAGTTAAGGTACATGGACTATAGTCAGACAGTCGTGCCTGGGTTTGGCGGATGCCTGAAGAAATCTACCTGGCGGATTATATCATCCCAGCAATGAAGTCTGGCAGAAGAAACAGGATGTGGGACTGTTTTTTCAGAGTTTATCTGAGACCATTGGTTGTTTTGGACAAAACAAATGTTGAGGTCTATCTAGAAGTCCTGGACAATGGTTATCTAGTTGTGGTACAGTCGGGGAAAGCCCATACTTGTATCAAAAGGACAAGTTTTCATGTCATACTGCTTGAGTTGTGAAATGGTTTGGCAGCGTATAAACATAACTATATAAACGGGAGGTCAATATGGCGTAAGCGTGAGGCCTCCGTAATCAAGTGGTCAATCGCAAAGATTCAAAAATATGTGCTTTAAGTGACCGTGGTCCAAGCTCGCGTGACTGACAAATACGATGCAGTTCGTGTATTTTCTTTCTATATTGTGAGCTCCTCTGACCATGTGGTCGTTCTTGGAGTATAAATAGAAAATTATTATATTAAATAATTTTCTATTAAATAATTTTGTATTTATTTTAATAAATAAAAGTAAATAGATGTGATTATATTAATTAATTACATTTATTTTGTACACATATTAAACTTGTGAAATGGCGTTAACTGTTTTTTTTTCCCCTAAAATAAGGTCGTTTTATTGGGAAAAAAAATTAAAAGCTGCACCATTATCACGCGATACAAACACTAATCATAAGATCTCCAAGATATTGCGTAATAGAGTTTAAGAGACTATTCTTTACAGTTTAAAAAATCTATAGCGAGTTCTTTGCTATCTTCAAAAACCAACTGATATCGGTTTCACCAACTAAAACTGCATTAAAGTAAGGCAGCAGCAGAAACAGATCTTGGCTGCCCAATATCTAACTTCCACATCCCATGGCAAATGTAGAATTCGTGTCATTATTAGAGAAGACCGTCCACTAAAAGTGTACCAGCTCTCTGGGGAGTTAAAAAAAAACGATGGGTTGGAACAGAAAATGGATCAGTATTTACGCCCCACTTAACTAAACTCCTACAACAGTTGTTCCATCGCATCCTCACGCGAATTATCTTTAAGACCTTCCTGTTCGTTTTAACGAAAACAACCATCATAAACTTCCACAGAAACTTAGAAAATCCCGCAGTATTCTAACGGGAGGGGATAGTCGCTTAATGCCAGATAACGCTCGCACTGAAAACTCCGTCCTTGGCCCGACGGATGCCGAAAGCCTCCCCTGCTCGATCACATTTAAAACTTTTCGCGAAGGAACATCAGCGGAGTATGAGAAATCTAGCAAGTTGGCGGAGCATGGAGTCTAGTGGAGCAAGCTTGAACGATAGCTGTAAAAAAAGAAGAAAAAAAAAAGCACGATGGACTGGAATTGTGATAGTGGACTAAACAAAGCGTGGACTGCTATAAAAATAAGTTCGCCAAAGTAATTTTTTCCCTTCGCCACAAGATTTCAAAAATGTCCATCGCGAGCAATACGATCCCACCTGTACATCGTGTTTGTCTATCTCATACGCCGCACTGATGTTATCATCTGAGAAGAGGTTTTCCATTTAAACAAGCATTAGCACATTACTCTTCATTTGCAATGCTAATTAATTCGCATTAGAATGTTTACTTTATGGGAAAACGTTTTTCATGCTTAGAAATTTAATTTCTAAGTTGACAAATTTCAGGCGATGTTTTTAAGAATTCTTCAGGATTTTTAAAAGCTTTCTTTTCTTCTTTGTTTTTTTTAACCAGCCTTCTCTTCACCTCTGAGCGAGGACTGCTAAAAATTTAATGAGACAGAATCGACTTATTTGGTTTGGGTAAAGTTATAAAAGAAGAATAAAACTTAAGAGGACAAACTACGCATAAAAACCCTTCTTATATTGTTATTTTAGATTATAATTATCGAAATTAATATTCAGATTATTTAATAGAATATGAATTTAAATTTTCATATAGAAATATGGCGCAATAACAAAAACACGTTAAGATAATACTGTATAGATTTAAGACATTAATTACAACTTCTGTAATTTCACATATTGATGGTTCGAATCCCCTCTAGAAGAAAGGAGCTCTGGACTTTTATTTTTTTATATGAAAACATATTTGATGGCACCTACTAAATTTTCGGACTGAAGTAAAACCAATTGGTAACGAAAATTCGACACAGAAATGACGTCACTTCCTAGATTTTTTTTTTCTTTTTTTTATGAAAACCCCAAACACGACAGGTATTAGAACCTATAGCACTTAATACAGAGCTTGGGTTGGAGGTTGAGAAGACGATAGAAGATATTTGTTGACATTGGACTTGAACTTCTGTAGACTGTAATTTTCAGGAAATACGTATGAAGGAAGGTTGTTCCAGAAAACGGCAGTTGAATGAATAAATGAGGAGGATGAAAAGTTGGTTCTGTGGGTTTAAAGTTGGACAGTAAATGGATGTTGGCTGGTGGCGGCACGTGTTCGGACTGTTTTGAAAGAGAGAGCGGGAATTATAGAAGCCAATTCAGAAGAACAGAAATATCTGTTCTTCTGAATTGGCTTCTAATACTTCTGCCCATGGAAGTATCTGTAGAAGAGGCATGCAGCAGAAACAGTACGTCTATGAGAAAGCGAGTGGAGAGACTCTGTTAGAGATGAATCATTAATTAACCTAACTGCCCTCTTCTGAATGGAATCGAGAAGCCTGAGAGAGGTTTTGGGGGCACCACCCGAAATGTGGGAACAATATTCCATGGCAGGGTGGATTTGCGATTTATACAGAGTGAGCAGCTGTTTGGAAGAAAAGTAACGCCGAGAACGAAAGAGAAAACCAAGTTTTTTAGATGCAGAGGAAGCAATATTTGTAATGTGCTTGTGCCAAGAGAGATTAGAAGTCAGGGTAATCCCCAAAAGAGATATATCATTTTGCCTAGAAATCGGAGTGTCACTAAAGATAAGCATAGGAGCAGAAGAATCCTTTTTGCGAGATATAAGACAAGACTGACTTTTAGAAGGGTTTAAATCAACTAAGCTGTCTTTGCCCCACTGGAGAATTATCTGAAGATCGGCATTTAAGGAATTGATAGCAGAATTTCGAGAAGTTGAAGCTGATGGAGCAGGGCAAGGTTTCTCAAAATGGAAAGTAGAATGCAATGTGCTATCATCGGCAAAACTATGGATAGGATTTCCAGTCAATGGAAGAAGGTCGTTAATATACAAGAGGAAAAGAGTGGGGGAAAGAACTGAACCTTTGTGGACACCAACTTTAGTGGAGAAGTTGGAAGACCGAGAGCCATCTACCATCACCCTCAGTGAACGATTAGAGAGAAAACTGGATAACCAATTACTAAAAACAGTTGGAAAACCATAAGATGGAAGCTTGTTTAGGAGAGCTTTGTGCCAAACACGATCAAAAGCCTTTGAGATGTCGAGAGCAACTACTTGTGTTTCACCGATCCTTTCCATTGAATTAGTCCATAAATGGGTAACATAAGCCAGAATATCACCAGTGGTTCGACACTGATGGAATCCATACTGACGATCGTTGATCAGACAGAAGGTTTCTAGGTAGTTTAAGAGTTGGCGGTTAATTGATTTCTCCATTACTTTAGAAAGAGTCGAAGTAATTGAAATGGGATGATAATTGGATAGGATGGGAGGGATTTGTCACCCTTTTTAGGAACTGGCTGGATATGAGTAAATTTCCAAGCAGAAGGAAAAGCACCTTTGGAATAAGAAAGTGAAAAAAGGCGGCAAAGAATAGGAGTAAGTTCAGGAGCACAGGTTTTGAGAACAAGTGGAGAAATACCATCAGGACCTGGAGCTTTCTTAGCATCAAGTTTCGTCAAAATCCTTCTCACATAATTTTGACGGAAGATTACAGGAGGCATTGAATGGAGCATGTTGGGAATGGTGGGAGGTGTTTTACCAAGATCATTAATACATGAGCTGGAACAAAAATGGGATGCTAGCAGGTCAGCTTTATGCTTGGCTGGAGTGAAAACAGAACCATCTGATTTGGACGGAGGTGGGAAAAAGTTGCGGCCAATAACTTTGGCAAGGGACCAGAATGCTCGGCTACTATTAGGGCAAGAAGCAAGTTTTCTACTCTTAGTCTGTTCAAACTCTAGTTTGGACTGATTAATTACTGCGCTACAGTTGTTGCGAGCTTTGGTGTAGGCAGAAAATGAAACTGAAGAATTTGAAACAAGCCAATTACGATACGCAACATTCTTCTCTTGAACAGCCTTAGCACATTTATCGGAAACCAAGGTTTATTTAAAGGACGAGATTTTAAAGTGGAGTGTGGGATAAAGGATTCCATTCCTGCAAGAATAATTTCACTGACACGATCTGAGGAAACGTTGACATCAGAAGTTTTGAAACAGTAATCCGACCAAGGGAAAGAAGAAAAGAAATCCCGCAGTTATTCCCATTTTGCATTCTTGTAATGCCAAACAACACGAGGTTGATAATAGCCATGAGATAAAGGTTCCATTGGAGAAGAGACAATCACCAAGTTGTGATCTGAAGTGCCTTAAGGACCTCTCACTTCGACCGTGTACTTAGAAGGGTTGTTTGTGAGAAAAAGATCAAGCGTACTGGCTGTATGATTAGGATTGTCCGGTATTCTTGTAGGTAAATGAACAATCTGTGCTAGGTCATTAGTAATTGCAAGAGCCTCAGCATCTCGACCAGCTGGTTGGTGTGACTAGAAAAAGGAAGCCAGCTGGAGTTGTGAACATTAAAATCACCAAGGAAATTTACCTCACTGTTAGGAAAGTTGGACTGGAGAAAGTCAAGTTGCAAAGAGAGGAAGTCAAAGAGCTCCAAGTGATTAGTCGAGTTGGGAGAACGGTAGAGACAACAGATGAATTTGACACAATGAGGTAGAGAGATTTTAAGCCAGAGAAGATCAAAGAGAGGAGATTCCAAACTGCCAAGTCTCTCACGGGGAATATCAGAACGGACATATGCACAAGTACCACCTTTGAGGCGAAAGGAATCATACAGCGAATAATTTGGGCATCTGAGATGAGCAGTAGTTGAATCAACCGATAACTGAGATTCTGTCAGAAAAAGTACGTGTGGTTTGGCAGACTGCAAGTGGAAATGGACATCGTTAAGGTTAGAATTGAGACCACGTATATTTGTGAAATGAATTAGGACGTGCTTGGGAGGTTTAGATCTTTTCGCAGATAAGCTTGCTCTATTAGTTTGACAATTCATGGAGTATTCAATAGTAAGAAAATGTCGGTGGGATATGCTGTATGAAGTAATGAAATTTTTGGATATGGCGTACATGTGATAAGAATATACCCAGATCCTTGACATAACGTGGCCTCGACAATGCTCCCGTATACACACTACTCGGACTCCCTCCAGTCACTATCTGGCAGAGTAGAGGTAGCAAGATTATACACTAGCTGATCCGGAAGCTTCCTAGAGAGTTACCAATAGGTTCAGTCCGGTGTACTAACTAGCGGCCGGCCTGCGAACACCGTTTTAGAGCTGCACCCTCGAAATGTAAGGAATATTGGATCTCGCCACGATGTTCATCATAACCTCAAACGTCATCAATCATACTGCATGATGGAAGAGATAGGGAAGGGTTGACCGGAACTTAGCTCTACAGACTAATCATGGATTCACCACTTCAAGCCTCCAATAAAGCAAAGTTGTGGTATTGCACCTGTTGACGAGAGTCATCTACCACCTAGTGTTGCCTGGTAACACAGAGGGGTGGCATTCTTCCATGTGGTGTGGACGCCACACCTCGACCCCTGCTTACATTGGTTCACACCTGTTTGGTCACCCACCATGTACTTGTGCATGGAGTTTATACCCAGGATTACTAACAGTCCCACCATCGTGAAGGTGCAAGCAGAGGATTTGGCTGTCACAGACCATCCGGACTTCGCCGAAATTGGGTCCACTTGACTTGAGTGTCACCCGAATATCAGTTCCATCAGCGTTTTAGACTGCCAGGTTACAAGTACAGCTTGTCTGGCATATCTGAGAGAATGTCTGTGACAACCTCAAGGACCAAGATTACGCCAACTCAGTCACTAACGTTGATTCGGTACATTAAGTAGCACCATAAAACGTTACATCGTTCATAACTTCGGTTTAGTTGTCTTCGATTTTAAAAATTGAAACTGTTTTGACTCTCCTTCGTTGTCGTTTATCGAATTGTGAAAAGTGCTGAAAATGCAATCTCAAGCTTACGTTTTTTAGGGCTGTTTTCACATAAAATAAAACATTCTTCGTGCGTACAGGGTACACAGGCTGTTTTTTGATGGGAAATCTATAGCGGCACCTAACAATGGAATGTAACGAAAATGCGAGACGAAAAAAGTAATTGTTGACAAATATTTGCTTTGTTGCAAACATACTTCCTGCAGTAGAAACTGCAGGAATTATGATTGTGACGCCGTACTATTCAACAAATGGCTACAATCGTGTTTCCTAATTGGCTTGGATTTCGCTAACCTCTTTCAAGCCAAGGACGCTTTCACATAAAACGTCTTTCACATAAAAAAAATAACCCGGGTGTACAGGGTACACCCGGGTTATCTATCTCGAACGAAATCTTCATTGCTTTCACCTTCACAAATTATTTTTTTTATTTCGTAATACAGGCAAACTTCGCAGACACTATATATCGAAGTCTCGTGTCTTTAGTCTCCTAGCACAAATTCTAAAATAAACAAGCTTCATCCAGCTTTTACGAAAAAAAAAAAAAAAAACTCTCATGGCCACAGAAAACTGCAATCATTGCTTTTTACAATTTTGATAATAAAACTCAGAGCAAACGATTTGCTTTCAAATACGCAACAATGGAAATATTCAACGTAACAATTGAATAGTCTAGTTCTCAACGTATGCCGTTGACACAGAAGGCAGAAGATTCTAAGGTTTTAATCTACGCTAACTTTTAATGTTTTCGCCTCGGCTGTGTCTAAATCAAGCGAGGAAAATTAACTACGCAGTCAACGCAACCTTTGCACTCGCTAATGTCTCTAAGATGGTTTGAGTTTATCAAATACCTGGGGCAACTTCCACCAGCCATTTAAATATCTAATAATTTGAAACTGCGTTATCGACAATGTCATGGCACCGAGTGGCTCTGATAACTAACTGTAAGTTAATATACAAATTATCCCAGCGGATTTAAATGGAATTTACTGCCCAAAATCTCTTTATAGCAAAGTGATTGAGACAAAATTACTATCCGGGAATAATACAGCATTCAGAAATGAATAAACGAAAAGTTTGGAGTGTAGGAATGGGCGAAGGCGAAATTGATGTGTGTCTAATTAAATACGAATCAAGAGGAATGGTAGATTGTAGCTATTAGAACCCGAAGCAATAATTCTAGATTGTCCTGTAAAATATGTATCTGTACAAAAGATGCTTCTCTAAACTAATTGTTCACTTAATTACCGTTTCATCTTGGAGTATGACAGAGATTTTAATCAGATGCCGGGCACACAATACTTTCCTTTCACGACTTCGAGTACTTAATTAAGTTTTGGCGACGATCATTAGTGATTAGGCAGCTGTTACCTAGCTCATTAGTATGCCCTATTTAGGTTACCTTCTTACTTCAACCGAGGAAGCTTTCTTTATTCTAAGAAGTAATAATAATTAATCAGGACCGAAGTTATGTTTTTTTAATAAACAAAAAATAAAAAGTTAAATTTGCTTGTCAATGGATGCAAACAAAAACATACCAGAAATTATTAGAGTAGGAGAATGTAAGAAATGTTAAAGGATCGTTTAAAAACTGACTTAATTTGATCCCGATGCAAAAAAATTACCCTTTTTTAATTGCTTTTTGAATGCCATTTCAATAAATGCGCAGGTCAGAACTACCGACAGGTGACTGCAAAAAATGACATTTGAAGTACCAGATTTTGACGTTAAAATGACCCCTAGTCGGTGCCCTTTAAACTCTCTGCCCGTTCATTTTTTTTTCTAAACCTGTATTAGGATATGAAGCTAAATTTAACCCTCTAGGCATCTGCCTTGAAAAGATCCTTTGCCGTATGGCAAGATTCGTGTATGCCATTCAATATTCCACTAACACGATAGTGTTGCCTACGACGAAGCGAACTACCACGAAAATGTAAGGCTACCAATTTGCAAAAATTCGTTCTATTACCCATATGATCATTTATATAACCTTTGGGTAGCATAAAATACAAAAATCTGACTTTTACTTCTTGCAATCTGTTTATCCAAATGATCTGCTGTTAGCCTTCTAATGGAATTGCACTTAGCGTAATTTCTAGGCTATCCATTCTTTTCTTATTGCCTCCTACATCCTCGTCAAGGTAGTGTAAGTTCATACCGAATAAATGAATAGCATTAAATGTGCGATAGGCTCATCATACTCCTATAAAACGGTTTTCTGCCACTATAACTTGCCAGGCTGCATTCTGCCGTGAAATTTCAGTTAAGCACTCCGACAGTGGCAAGAAATACGATCTATCAGACTGCGTATGGAGCTTTCTATCTCCTCCTCTCTCGTATGAGTTCCTCTCAATGCGCGATTTTCTCTTTAATAGCAAGCATTTACTTATCTTACTATTTCTATTACGAAAGCAATTCTCACAAAGAACATCAAAATAATCTTCGCGAGGCTTGTAAATTTGATCGTCTGAAAAAAAAACTCAAAATTCATTAATTCATTACATAACGATAAAACTCGCAAAAACGTTTGATACATAGAGAGGTCTACAATACAGTGACGTCATTTATTACATCACAATGAACCTCGCAACAGCCAACAATAAGTAATTGAAAATAGAGTTATCAAATATCGATAAAACTCGTGAAAATAACATTTATGACACACCACGAGCTCTACAATTGACGTCATTTGTGACATCACAATGAAAATGTAGAAGCTAGTGAAAATAACATGACACATCGCGAGGTCTACAATACAGTGTGACGTCATTTATGACAACAAGAGGTAATTGAAAAATGAGTAATCAGATAACGATAAGACTCGTGAAAACAACATTTATGACACATCGCGAGGTCTACAATTCCATGTGACCTCATTTATGACATCACAATGAAAATGTAGAAGCCAGTTAAAATAACATTTATGGCACATCACTAGATCAAAAATACAGTGACGTCATTTATGATATCACAATGAAAACACCTCGCGATAACCAACAAGAAGGAATTGAAAATTGAGTCATTAAATATCGATAAAACTCGTGAAAATAACATTTAAAAACGTCATGACTTCACAATGAAATCGTATGCGACTCACGACGGTGAACAAAGGAATTAATTTTTTTTTTATTATGCATTTTAATACTGCATAATTTAATAGGCACATTTTCAAATCCAGATCGCTTTATCTGAAAATAAGCTTTTCCCAATAAGAATTATTATAGATATTTTCCACTATAACTCCATATTAAATAACGGCAATTTAGAGCGGCCGGTCCTTATTCTAGAGCCATTGCAACTAGCGTACAGTTAAAAGTATGTTCTGTCCTTTCACAAAATATCCATAGAGAAACCTCCAATCGATTCATTCACTAGAGTCCGTAATTTGTACTGGGATACTTTACGTATCGTTGAGCAATGGATGTTAAATTAGTGTGGCCATTAGGAGTTTCAAATAAATTGGTTGGCAACTATGTATGGCAGTAATGAGAAAGCGGAAAGTTTTTAGATAGCGATGCAGATGTAGAGAGATGAGGATGCCCGTTTGTTAAGAGAGGGGGGGGGGATTACCATCTTTTACTAACTAGTAGCCTGCCGCCAGAAGATTCACCGGAGTTCATCTGCGTAGCCCAGCTATTTTAATCTCCTTAGTGAGGTCAAATTTCAGACTTTTCTTTCTCCTCCAGATGGACGTACAATAGATATTGATCCATTTACCGGTAGCGTTCCATTAATTTACATATTCGCTCTTCTCCCCTCTCTCGCGCTATCGATCTGAGAAATAGTTGCTTACAAAGGGCTATCACTCTATCGAGCCGAAGGAGTCTGTGCACTGGAATCAATTCCAGATATTTTGCACTACATCATCGGCCACCAGCTGCTGAATATTCCAGGTTTATACGGAATGTAGAAGCCAGTTAAAAAGATTATATTGTCATAAGTTTAAAGTTTAACATTTGGTAGGTTTAATTGCATGGATGGCTGAAGCGTTGCATGCCTTGAAAGTACGATGTGAGCGAGCGAATAAAAGAGTAATAGCGTTAGTATTGAAGGTGGAATCTTTGAGGTGGGAGGTACGGGGATGGTTAGGTTATTTGTTTTCATTTGCGTTACTTCTAGTTAAAGATATTTCATTTCACCTCGTGATTATCGATTATTTAAATCATTCGCTTGGTCGATTAAGTTGTACTACAAGAAATCTGAGTCCCTGACAGTTCCCTAATGGAAGATTTGTTTGGAAAGACACATGAAAGGTGAAACTGGACCAATATCATTATTTAGATTATCCCGACAGGTTAAGAGGCTCGAGGACACAGGACATCTTGTCCAAAGCGGGGGCCATCAACATCCACTGAGGATATGTCTGCCATAGATGAATTGGCCGCTTCACTGAGGGAGCAACCAGTGCTCGTGTATTATCTGAAACCTCATGTATAGAGGTATATAAAAGTTCTTTGTCTGGATGAGACTCGAACCCGGGCCGTCTGGATGTGATGTGGAAGAACAATCATAGAATTAACTCCTATATACGAGAGGTGTTCCCATAATATTTTGTAATATAGTGTATATCTGACATTTGTAGAACTTTCATACCAATTATACTGGCGAAAATTCATTCAACAGAATTAATGTCGCTGTCCTCTGCTGGAAGACTACACTAACAGAGCACAGATAGGTGGATAAACAGAGCACTGGATGCCGGCGTAGTTGGTTGCTCGTTTCCCCTACAGGAAACTGCCTCCTATCAAAATTACAAACTGGTTAGGCTTGTAATTTGGGTATGTACTCTCACCCTTCATAAATTCACTGATAACAACAAGGGAAACGGATTTGTTATGTAAAGAAAACACCTGTTTAAACCCATCCAGAGATACACCAGAATAACAGAAACTTGTTACATATAATTAGATCAAACTCTCAGAATCGCACAAGATAATACCGCGTCTAATTGTCAGCTTGCGAGAAAGAATGACAAGATTATAATTAACATCGGAAACAAGAAGACGCTACATCTAATTTGACATTTGGTAGCGAAACTGTAGCCAGCTCGTTCACGACACGTGAATACGGCAGTAGTGACATCTCGCTAAGTGAACTGATGGCTGGGGAAATACTAGGGATCGGAGGGAGAGAAATGTAACAAGTTGGCATCTACATCTTTAATATTTTCTTTTTCTCAATCCTGCCACGGGGAGGACAATCTAATATAAGTTATATGACGATATTTACAAAGTGATTCGAGTTATATCGGACATACCCTGCAGCACTCTTAACTTAATAACTTACATTGACACGCTCAATACAGTTATGTCAAGGGAAATGATATAACATTTAGCGAAACTTGAAGCGTACTCTCTGCGGACATTGAGCGAAAATAAAACTAGATACACTACTTGACAAAATTAAAAGATCACGTAGAAAAAGTGGTGCAGCTTGCGAGGAAGACAGACAAAATTTGGTATGGTGGTGTACCATAGAATAACGATGAAATGAGAAGACGGCGAGAAACTTCGGACAGGTATAAGGGACATTTATAGGGGTTGTATAAGAATTACCAAAAGGTCGCATAACAAAAGTCACAAGATTCTCGAAAATATGATCACATGACATCAAGCTCACCAAGTGACCGACTAGTTGGCTGTCGGCGTGCAATGCAACGCCCAAGGGCGTCCCACATATGTTCGATCGGGTTTGAGTCTGGTGACCGTGCTAGCCACGGCAGTAATTGGATATCTTCAGTTTCAAGATATTCATCCACCACTTGAGCTCTACATGCAGTGGCGTTTTCGTGCATGAAACGAAAATCGGGACCTGACGCACCCCTAAAAAGTCGCACACAAAGTTCGAGGATCTGTTCTCAGTACCTGTGCACAATTACGGCACCCCTATCAAAAACATGAAGAGGGCCTTTGATCATTATTCCGCCCTACAGGAGAACATCGCCTCTACCGTAAGTGTCTCTTTCTTTGATGTTGGAGGGATGGTTCCACATTCCTCAGTCTTCAGTTGAAATAACGTCTAGAATCTCTTTATAGACTAAAAGGGGACCCATCAGAGAACAGAACTGCACCCCATTTGTTAAGGTTCCAAGTCGCATGTTCATGACACCAGTTTCGACGAGCTCTGCGGTGGTTTGGGGTTAATGGGATACAAACCGCTACTGTCCTTGCATATTAGTCCACTTGAATTGATCTTCTTAATACAGTCCGGTTGGAAATGTTTTCGCCTGCGGCTGCAGCAACCTCAAGAGACAGTTGATGAGCGGACACCGTAGGGACACATTGCTGTTAGAACTAGATAACGATCTGTTCTGGTTGACGTAACCCTCAGGGGACCTTGAACAACTCTTCTTGTAATCGTTCCTGTCTCCTGAAACTGCTTCCATCGTGCCGAGAGTACACTAGGGATGTAGATTCCGTTTTCTTGTTATGCTAGAAAACCAAATTTCTTTAATTCGACAATGGGATTCAACAAATTTTCGAGTAGTAGCTCTCATTTTCAGAACCCTCTCGTGCGACAACGAAAGCAATATTTACAATTTTGACCTAACTACAGCAAGGGTAGTTTTCTGTGGCCACTACTGTAAATATTCACTGGATAAACCCCGGATCTTTTCCAAATCAGCAGCTCTTTCCTATTATACGTACAGCAATGACGAAAACAATAGAATACGCGTAACAATCGTGGACTTTTAAAGATATTTCGGTGAGCAGAGCACGCGCTTTTCTTCTTGACATCACCACAAGTATGTCAACAGTCTGTATTAATACATCGCTCAATAACTCGTTGGTCTTTGGCCTCGTAATTCTTGAACATCGGCCGAGATGCGTGACTGATTTAACACGGGTGACAAACATAGCGTGGGGTGATTCACTTCGTTGCTCATAACCCGAAATGTCTCGTTGGGCAGTATCCGCACTCGCTGACGACTCTCCGTATCCAATACAGCGAATAAACAGCGAAATAGCATCAACATCTGTGTTTACCGTCAGTTGTCCTGCCCTTTGCTCTCGACGAATAGTAACTATTGACTGTGTCTGCCGACACTGAGCAGAAGAACAGTACATCGATAATATCAAATCACTGCACACATTTACTAGTTTTTGGCTGTATACAGTATTTACTCGCACGTATTTCCACTCCTCTGCTGGAAGCTATAAAATCGTGAAAAAAAAAATAAAAAAAAGCAGGAAAAATGCGAGGGAGAAAATGAGAAGGTCATAAAAGCGCTGCTAAAATTTTTGGGTTTAATAATGCTATTGAAACAAAAAAAAAAATAAGTGGGAAGAAAGAATTCTCGAGTGCGGTTTATGATAGCTTATAAACACAAACACACAGTTTGCTTTGCATTTAACAACAACCCCGGGTGTCAGAATGGACTGGTTTGTGATGCTGATGAAGGCACAAAGTCGGGAACGGCTGATATAAGATTGTAGCTCGCTCGTTTGGCAATCAGTTTTTAAGCGTATGAGGAAGAATAAGACGGTGTCCAGATCCCTCCGACTGCGGAAGTGGACCAACTATGGGTACAAGACGTGCAGGAGCCAGCATCTCGACAACAGCCAACATGGATAAGTGCTTCCATTCTGTAGTGTCGTGAGTGTACATTGACTGGGACAACAACGGTTAAAGAACCAGCCAAAGGTCACACGTGAGACAGCCACGTGTGGTCAACGCCAGTGATGAGCGCCGTGTATCTCGTCTCCAAACATAGCAGCGACGCAAACAGTGACCCAGCTAACCAACCACTACAACATTATAGCCAGACATAATAATCCACATGGACTATGAGCCGGACATTAGCTCCTGTAGGCTATGGTAGTCGACAGCAGTCATGGGTACCCACGCTCACTGCAAGACACAAGAAACTACACCTTGCATGGGCACGTCAGCATTAACACTGGACCACCGATATGTGAAAATCTGTAGTGGTCTAATGAATCTCATTTCCAACTTTATCATTCTGATGAGTGTATCTACATTTCGAGAAAACAACAACAGCCAATGGCACCTGGATGCACTATTGGTATTAGTTTCATGGTTTGGGACAGATTTCATGGCATGTCCTGGGTCCTCTGATCACCGTTATTCAACCTCTCGATGGGAATGCCTATCTTTCTATCGTCGCCGACCAAGTATGCCCCTTCCAGATGACAATGTACTCAACAACTCCAGCATCTATGAACAAGACAACGCATCATGCCACAAGTCTGGCAAGTTGCCATCTGGTTTCAGGAACATTTTCTCCATTTTCTCATGGCCACTCGACTCACTCGATCTCACTCCAATTGAGCTGGCCTTGGGACCTACTGGAAAAGGCCTTTTTATGCTACCCCCATCAACCTGACAATGGGCGGGCATTACTGGACACATTGTGCAATGAATGGGTAGTATTGCCACAGAACGACCTGAAACACCTAGTGAAGTTCATGCTAATGCCAAGCCAACTGAGTCTGAATAATTATGCGGCCAGAGATCTAAAAATAATCTTTTATACGCAAATCAGGTCAACCGTGGCTAAAACGTGCGAACGAGGCCTAATTGGGCCTTATATCTATTGCTGTAGGTGTCTAATCGTACTTAAGCTTCTACAGAAATCCGTCCCCCCCACCCCAAAAATACGCGATACTGCAGACAGAGTTTGAAAAATCTCGTTAAAATAGATTTCTTTTCTATCATTTACTGGAATGATTCCGAAACAAAGCTAGATTATTACAGAAAGAACTGATAGTGTAACTTTATTATTAACTAATAACGAACAGCTGCTCGCTAATGACTGTTTCGCTCAATATCGTTAATTAAATTTCCAACTCGGTCTTCCACCTTCTACAATTTCTGTACCACACGATAGCAGTCATTAACTGGGAAAATAAGATCTGGCCCCTGAGGTTCCCCCCACATTTTTCTGAAGAAATTCGACTCATCTATGAAAACTTAATAAATTACAATGTTTAGTTCCATATTTTAAATTACCAATCGATGCACGGAAGGTAAAAGGTGTTACCCCTTGACTGATGTCTTGATTTAAACGGAAGGAAATATTTTAGGATCTTTTAATTTCCCTAATGGAAAATATCGGCACCGATAAAGAAGCTAAAAATTTATGAGAGGAATACATTACAAGTGTGGATGCCTCGTGCCCTGAGAACAATTGCATCCTTCACGCTTGATTATAACAAGTTGCCAATGCGATATAGATTTTCGCATTAATATTCATACAAAAAGGACAAAATCCAATGAGCTCTGAAAGCCAGGATATTCTTCACGTTACTGGTTTGGTCTTTGGTAATTAGCGAATGCCATGTGATTTTATTAAAACCGAATTAGCACTTAGACACTTTAACACCTTCTCAGCAGGTCTGACCTACGACCTTTTTGAACCGCATTCAAAAATTGAGCAATGAGAACTCCCATCATACACTGCGATGAAATTTAGTTTGTACGAGCTTGTACTCAATGTCCTTTCTTCATTAACCAAGTGGACGTCATCTAAAAGATGAATCATTACAACCGTAATCGATAAAAAATGTTTAAATTTTTAAAACAACGAAGAAGCAGCCCGTTTATCAACGTCTGGAGCAATCTCCATCGAACCTGAGGGATTACTCTCGTCTCACGGGGGTCATATTTCGACAATAATGAGAAACAGAACATTGCGGAGGCAAAAAGGGCAAGTCTGACGGAGTCGAAAAGAAGTACGAAGCAACAACAAAATACCTGGACTGTAGGTAATGAGGCAGTAAAAGAAACTGCTCTATTAACTGCCTGCCATTGCAGTTGAAGATCCGGTGGAAGCAAAACAGTGACTTCATCTAATCGCCCGTGAAAGTACACGCGACTTTTCACCACACACATACATAAGATCGATTGACGATACTCCCGAAAAACGACGCCACATTAAAGGGTGCAGTATCAGAAACAACAACAAAAAATAGTTTAAAAAAAAAAAAAAGAGTTGGTAAATAGCTACTTTTAACTTTAAGTTCGCATGATGTATACTAAAAGTTAAATTTAACTAATTTCGTTTATTTTTGCCTGTTCCATTTAAAGCGCATTAGTTGAGCAATTGTTGGAGTCATTCCCATAAGCGCTTCTTGCATATGATTAGTTTTTCTAACAGAGAATCACAACTAATTACAGTTTCCATTTCTGTCGTGATTTATGTCCAACATCCGTTCTGTTAGCAGCTAACGCCTTACCAAAAGGCGCTGCAGTCCAGAAGATTTATCACTCGACATTATTTGAAGAGGTTGCTCGACATATCATGAAGTGTTTAAGAGAAATGGGGTTCGTAAAGGAGGCCGAACTCACGTCGGCTAGCATCTTTAGAGCTACAGAAAGTATGCCTAATTATACGAAATCCATCATTCAAATGGAAGTAGCGGTAATTGTAACAACATGATTGAAGACTGTTTTTGCTAATAGTGCAGCGCGTGCGCATTCTGGGTGAGTTTCAGCCAATGGAAGATTTTTTTTTTATTTGTTTAGCAATGCTAAATACCAAGATGGAACACTATTTCTTGTACGCTATCTAGCCTTAAAAATAAACAGCGGGGATGCATCAGGCATAACCTACAGAAGGCTTCAAGAGAAGGGTCTTTATGCCCAACAACCATCTTTCTTTATTCCGTTGATCCAATTGATGCCAATGTGTCGACTGGGCCGTCTTCACTGAACCCGTCAACCAATCAAATCTTCAACACACATTCATCTGGAGGAAATGAGGAAGCAGATTCCATCCGGGACATGTTTGAGGTGATCGTTTAATGGTGTGGATTGGAATCATCATTAATGACTCTATAGATCTTATTCTATTCCTGTAAGGAATTATCATGACTATAACATATCAAGAAGAGATACTCAAAGCTCATGTTCCGATCCCTGGATGTATTGCTCTTTTCAGAAGAAATTGGTCTGGACTTGCTTTTAATCGACGATAACGTCTGTGCTCACAGAGCTTTCCTGGTTAACCAATACCATTTCACTGGGAGAATGCAGCCCGAATGGAACGGGCAACCATTTCCCCAGACTTTATTGTAACTGAGTGCATGGAATCCTCAAGTCTTCTGGGAATATCATTGAGCTTGTTCCATTCCGGAAATTGATACTTCCAGTATGAATTAATAGTTCCTTTTCAAAGGAGAACTTGAGAGGTTTGCTTCGTAGTCTTATTCTTTGTCGTCAAGACAAAAAGATAAGAGCTGCTGCCCTAATATTAGTAACCAAGTCCAGTCAAGTTCGTTTTAAAATTTTACTTAAAGATAACACTTTTATTATGAGAATGGCGCTACTATTATTGCAGTCATAAGGATGTATCAAAATGCGGAAAATGTCTCATGCTCTTCCTGTTTGAGAAGAACTGTATTAAATACTGTATAGCGTTTCCAAGAAAGCCACCTAACTCCTGAGCCTGGAGGTGGTCGACCGTCACCATCAATAAGGGACTCAAAGAGCTGATGAAGTGCAACAACTTCAGGCCTTTGAATCGTAAATTATACGTAAAACCTTGAAGGTAGACCTCTGCCAGTTTCCCAATGAAATCAAACATCAGCATCGAGTGGAACAGCACAACTATGGAAGCCGTTGTGATTTCGTCCAGTGTATGATTGCGCAGGATCCAGAATGGTAATTTAACATCCTATGAAAGGATAAAGCTCACTTTCATTTGATGGTTCTGTGATAGACAAGTATTGTCAAAGTGGGCTAGAGAAAACCCTCGTGTGCACGTTGAGGAATCGTTCCACCGATTAAAGGTTACAGTATCGTGTGGATTTGTGGCATATACCATTATTGATCCCTTTTTCTTTGAAACTATTAACAATCGAGGGCATTTTGAGATATCCACAGTAAACAGCACACGATATCTTAGCCTATTGCAAAAAAAAAAAAAAATAAAAAAAAAAATAGTTTAGAGATTGTAAACGTAGATTACCTGGATGCATATTTTTTTTTTTTTTTTTTTTTTTTACACAGGATGTTTCTAAGCCCCATATTGACAATTTGAAACGGCACCTGTGAGAAACTTTAAGAGCGAATTATCAGTCGCCATTTTCCACATCCATGACCTGCAAGATCTGCCGACCTAACCCCAGAAGGCTGTTGGGATATCTGAAACACTGTACTTTTCCTTCAAATCGATCAGATTTGAATGACGCAGTCCCTCCGGGTGTTGTTAAATATTCCATCGGAAATTTTGAAGACAGCCGTAGCGAACACAATTCCTCATATAGATTGCTTATTATAAAATAATGAGGTGGACAATGGAGATTTGAGAATCAAATATTGATGAAAATTTCACCAATAACTCATTTGTGCTTATGCCTTAGTTTCTGATGACTAGCGTAAATGAATTCGTGCAAAATTTTGGATTCACGTATTTCTAATCTAAAACAAATGCAAAATATGCTGATTTAGTCTTTCAAGCCCGAAACAGTTAAAGATCTCTTCTACCGATCGTCAGAATTTAAGTGATTAAGCCTATATTTATTTTACCTTGACCAACTGCTATGTCAGTCCCTTGACGATACTGCGCCGATAGTGCTACTTGGAGGCTTTCTATAATGTCTGTATCTGCAGTGATTTTTCTTTTTGATCAACTCATGTAGTCTCCTGTCAGATGGAGTCCGTTGGATACGTTTTCCACAGTTAAGTCTTCTAATGTGGTTTACCATCAAGAACTTTGTTATGAACGTCAGAGCGTTTAACTTAGATCGAGACTGTCTTGTGATTCTGTATTTTCAGATGTAGAACCATGAACATGCTCTACCAACATTTCACTTCACGCAATAACACTGTTCGGGTTTGTAACTTCTTACAATCGCGCAAATAATCCCTTCTGAAGATTAATAAGTTGGTTCCACCATTATTAGAATATTGAAATAGTAAACAGTAATTCTCATTACTGGATAGATATAGTAATAAACAGGACAAAAGTCAATCTAAAATGAGTTTAAAATTAAACTTTTGCTTTGTTTTTTTTTTCTCATGTGAAAATCGTTAAGTTCTCCAATCCTGGCGAGGATCCAACTAGATCAAGTGGTGTGAAACAACAACTGTCACAGCTAAGCTAGTTTCGTTATAAATAAATATTCATTTATTGCAAGGAATTTCTTGACGGTTACTTGAGGAGCACCAGACCAGATTTCGAAAGCATAGGACAGAATGGGAAAGATGCATCTTTGAACATGCTTAATGACTGTTTTTCTGTCTTGAATCGCTGTTGCTTCTTGTTTGATTAACCATTTTGATTTTTGAATTTTTTGAGCAGATTTGCTTGCATTTATAGTCAGATTGAGATCTTTCAGATATTTGATGATTTAACAAATCTGTGAATTCGCATCACCGATAACTTTGCGAATATCATCACTGGCTTTGGAGATTATAAATAACTTTAAATCATCGGCATATGCCAGTAGATTTGGATTTTCTTGTAGAAGTGGTTGAAGAGATGCTGAAAATATAGTACTGGAGAGAACGGCTCCTTGGGGAATGCCTGTTGAGGTTGTGACGAGAATATTGTCAGTACTTGTGGGGAAGAGAAGTCTGCGATTTAAGCTGTATTGAAGATAAGAAATAATCATTGTGTCAACGAGAAAATGATTTTTTTAGTATTTGAAAAGCTTTTTTGAGATCTATGGTGTTGAAAGCACCTTTGATGTCAAAATAAAATACATCGCATTGTGCCTTATCTTGAAACGCAGTTTGGATGCGTACAATGGTGTCAGCTAGGCTTGTTGTTGTGGAGCGCCCCTAGGACCAAAATGCATATTGACAGGCGCATTAACGAAGATTGCATGTTGAAGATATGGGAGCATGATTTTTTTTCAATAATTTTAGTAATTATTGACGAAACAGCAATTGGTCGATGGCCGGGATGGTTATTTCTGCAAGCTTTTTTAGGAATCAGCGTAATCCTGAAAGTTTTCCACTGTCTTGGAAGGAATGGCTGGCAGATGCACCTGGAAATGATATGCACTAACGAATCAATGATGTATACGCTGGACAATCTAATAATAAAACCAGGGATGCCGTCAGGACCTTCACTACTATCAGGGCGTATTTGGTTAACTGCACGCTGAACTGTATTCTTATTCACAAGTTGGTTAATTAGCAGGGCTTGACCCGGAGACACATCATGTTGCACTTTGTCTGCTTGTTCATAAGAATTAAATGCTATAAATCTGTTTTGTGTACCTTCAATGAAAATGTCAGATCTGCTTGTTTCCATATTGCATCTTATCCATTCAAAAACTAGTTCGTTCTGTAAGGTAGCTGTTGTTTTTGTAAAAAGTGCTCTTTTATTGTGCTTTAGCGTGGACATAACATAATTTTTGTATGACTGAATTTTTTTGAGTTGAAACAATGCTCTGCTCTTTTTATATTTTATGTGTGCTGATGAAGTGCCGTATTTCTTCCACTGTTTGTGGTATTTTTGCTTACTTTTAAAGTATAGTTTCAGGTGGGATTTGAACCAAGGTTTGGAGTGAGAAGATATTCTAACAAGTTTGGATGCAGACTCTGTTTTCAGTTGATTCAGCCATTTTATAAGAAGAAAGGTAGCTCCTGTACAGGAATATTTTTGAGAGAATCCCATGGGTAGTATTTTAAGAGCTGCAAAAACTTTTCTTTCTGAAGGAATTTAATTGATGATATTCTTTTAGTGATTTCCAGAGGGGAGCGAGGATTCCCGCAGCAAATTGTTGCTTGCAGTTCTACACTTTTGTGGTCAGATTTAAATGTAATGTTCCTGCTAAGTTTTTAATGCAGTGGAAAGTTAGAGTATACAAGATCAAGCGCTTGATTACCTCTTGTAACAGGGACGTTTCCATTTTTTAGCTCCAAGAACTAAAAATGAGTCGGACAGCAACTTCATTTGTAAATTATATTTGGGCAGGGGAAGGTTGAAGTCGCCCATTATAATGACGTTAGTTTGAGGCTTAAGAGCAGTAGTGGTCCAGGTTATTACTTCATTAATGATGTCATCAGTAGGTCCAGGCGGAATATAAATATTATAAATTTGAAGCAGAGAATCCTTAACTTGGATTAGTAGGGAAATTCCTTCAAAGTTGAAAGTATTAGAGTTGTATGTGTTCAAAACTTTAAAATTATTGCTGTCCCACCAACTCTACGATTAATTCTTGATGTCATGAATGGCGTGTAGCTGAGATTCTTCGGCAGTAGGAAAACATCTTGTAAAGATTCCTGCATCCACGTTTCAACTAAACATATGATGTCATGCGATTCTTCAACCATTAATAAAATAAGCGTAGACAGTTTATTTTTTATGCTTCTTACATTTTGAAGAAAAATGCTGAGATGGACATTTGTGTTAGAAGGATGTTTGCAAACAGATGTATTAGGTGGCAAGTTAAATGATGGATTAGGATGAGAATTAGGAATATTATTCTCTAGCTATGCAGAGAATTCAGCAGATTGAGAATTAGTTGGTAACTTTTCACTAGAGTTGTTGACCGATCCTCCAATAGCTCCATAAAATGGCACGACGAGTAGACCATTTGGCCAGATATCAGGATTTAGATATTGTTGTAGGTCCCAATTCTTTAGCTCAATTCTAAATGATGAATATGTGGGATATTTCGTTCTTATTTTGAACGCTCTGCCTGGAATTTCTAGCTCTAATAGTAGCTGGTCCATCTGCTGGGAAGTAGTATTGGGGTCTAGCCTGCTAACAAAAATGTTACTACTTCTAAGCGTCGAACTATTTCTGTTTCTAATTTTAATATAAGACTGCATATTTCTTGCTCCTATTATGCTTGCATATCTGTTGTTTCTGCGGGGAAACTTAAAACCGGTGGAGTTTGTAGGCAAGCCATTATGGGAAGGCACTTCAGGATTAATGCTCAGGGCGATCATTTTGACAGTGCACATACAAATTGCTCGGTTTTTGTTGATTACTAATAGTGGTGGATATTGGTTGTCTGCCTGTATCAACACGTTGGGAGGAAGCACGATTGTTTTCTCGGAGAGAAAGACAGCTAGAGCTTGATTTTTGGGATCGCGCAGCTGATTTTTCTGGAACAAATTCTTCAGCATCTGGACTGAGGACTGGAACTACAGAAGCCTGATGAAAAGAAGGGTGAGGCACCGGACTGGCTTTCGACTATAGCCTTTAGTTCGAGAAGCAAGTGGTAGAATTTACATTGCTGATCTTCTATTCGAAAAAGATGCTGTTTAATATCTTCATTTTCTCTAAATAGTTTCCTCAGCATTTGTTCCAGGGAAGCAGATGAGCGATCATTGTTTGGGGCTGTTGAAGGCAGGGAGGACAGAGAGTAAGCGTCATCCGTTTGGGCGGAGGCATCTTTAGTTAACTTCCTTGTATGGTCTGAGGGCTTAGGAGATTGTACTATATTGACGGGGGGGGCAGACGAGGGATGGTCAGCGTTGCTAAGGAGATCAGCATCTATTGGGGTATCCTGGCAATTCAGCTTATGCTGACTAGGAGACTGTAAGTTTGCACTTCCCTTGTTAGCACTTTTGCATGAAGGGCATCTGATTTGTTTTTTAAATTACTGGATTTAGAAACGTTCCCTATTAATGAACACGCATCACAAAAAACCATACTGCAAATTCCCTTGCAGATAACCTAATTCCGTGCTGTTTTTTGACATACATTGCAGGAAACCGCTTCTTTAGGTGGCATGTTAAAGAGTTGAGCCAGCCCGCCAGATGGCCTAGGCCACCTGGCGGGCTGTTGAGATACCACCCTCGATGCTGTCCGCATATTGTGTTTCTTTAGGCCTGAATAACTTGGAGGTATTTTCCCAATGCAGTTTGTTGATCTCCCACCGATGGTATCTTTACCTTGTCGCGATTGTGGGGCTTGTGTCTCATTGATCTACAGAACTATGTTGGTGGCAGCTTGCTACCGGTAGGATCTCCCAAGCCAGAAAGGTTTGTAGCTATAGACCAGATGAAAAAAGATACCCTGGTCCTCCTGGTTGGGGGCTGATGCAATGGACCAATACACATTCACCATAAAACATATTTTAGATGCTAAAATACTTAACAGAGAAAGAATCGGACAGACAAATAGGAATCGAAATGAAAAACTGAAAAGGAATTTTGGATGCTGGAATATGCAAAGAGTCAATAAAAAACAATAAGAAATATTATTGGAATTGGGAAAATATAAATTGGATGTGACGGTTAAACTGAAACAAAGAAGAAAGGAAGAGGTGAATAAATGACTGGAGAATATATTTTCCTTTGGTCTGGTATCAGCCGACATTAGTATTAGTAACGGCCGCATGGTGCAAGAAAGCCTATGGCTTATGCTGCACCAGCCAAAAAAAAAAAAAAAAAAATCCGAACAGAATAATGATAAAAACAAAAAAAATAAAATAAAATAAATAACTAAATAATAATAATTAATAAAAAAAAGGAAATTAAACCTATCATCCTATGCGCTTCCCTTACCCGAACGTACTATCTAGATGACCTTTGAATTTCTCCAAACTGTCAGCCTCTACCACCCATGAAGGCAACTTATTCCAGTAATTTATAACTCGCTGGCTAAAATAAAACTTCCTGCAGTCCAATCTAAACATTTCCCCCCGTAACTTGAATTTATGTCCCCTAGTTCTAGCATCATTTATAATCTTGAAAATTTTGTCCTCACTCATTTTACTGATGCCTCTCAGAGCCTTAAACACCACAATCAAATCTCCTCTAAGGTGTCTCGTTTCCAAACTCTGCAACCCACATATTCGAAGTCTTTCTTCATAAGGACGCCCTTTAGCCGATCTCACCAGGCGAGTTACCCTTCTTTGCACCCTTTCAAGAATCTCGATGTCTTTCTTTAGGTGCGGTCTCCATACTTGAACACAGTATTCCAAGTGTGGTCTAACAAAAGCCTTATATAATGGGATTATCACGTCCCTATCTCTACTTGCAAAAGTTCGATAGATCATCGATAGGACACCATGGGCCTTCCTTGCAACCTGTTTACAATGCTCAGATAATTTCATGTCTGACCGTATCGTAACACCCAAGTCCCTTTCCTCCAGTACTGGGTTTAGTAGAACTCCACCAAGTGAATAAGTTATTTTGGGATTACTGTTTCCCAGGTGTAATACCTTACACTTTGTTGGATTAAAGCACAGCTGCCATTTTTCTGACCATTCCTGAAGTCTATCTAGGTCTCTCTGAAGAAGCTCAGCTTGATAGTGATCATTAACTACTCTACCAATTTTAAAATCATCTGCAAATTTAGACATCACGCCCTCTATCCCTTCATCAATGTCGTTTATGAAAATTAAAAACAACAGTGGTTCTAATACTGATCCTTGGGGAACCCCACTTTTTACATCAACCCAATCTGAGGAGTAGCCATTTATCACAACCCTCTGCCTCCTGCCCTGAAGCCATCCTTCTATCCATCTAAGGATTTTCCCAGTGATTCCAACCTGTTCCAGCTTATAAAGCAACCGCTCATGTGAGACTGAGTCAAAAGCTTTGCTGAAATCTAAATAAACAATGTCGAAATTATTCCCTAAATCCAGCTCGTGAGTGACCCTTTCGAAATAGCGAACCAGATTTGTTAAACATGATTTTCCCTTTACAAAACCATGTTGAGTATCCTTAAGAATTTCAATTCGATCGAAATGATCCTGAATTCCACCCTTGATCATTGCCTCCATGATTTTCCCTACTACTGAAGTCAGACTGACAGGTCGATAATTTCCAACTTCACTTTTAGAGCCGCCCTTATGTATGGGAGATACATTTGCACTTTTCCAATCCAAGGGAATCTCCCCAGAGTCTAGTGATGCTCGCAAAATTAGCCTCAATGGTTCAATGCACTCGCTTGCCGCCTACCTTAAGATTATGGTGTATATTCCATCAACTCCAGGAGCCTTACTGGTCTGTAGGCTAGACAGTTTTTTTCATTAAATAATCTTGCGAAATTTCAATATTATTAATTACATATTTTTCAACTTCGCTCCCACAATTTCCCATTGCCACAAAAGGCTTTTCATTTGTAAATATCGATTCAAAATAACTGTTGAGTTCATCTGCAACGGCAGCTTGTGTATTTAATGCTATCCTCTTTCCCTTACGTAAAGGTCCGATCTGGTTTGTCCTGCTCTTCTTGGCATTTATATATGTGAAGAATTCCTTATCCCCCCTCTTTGCCAGTGATTTCTCATAAACTGCCTTTGCCTGTCGAACCTTTTCTGTGGCTCTATTACACATCACCTTGTAGCTGTTATAGGCTTTAGTACTTTTTATTGCTCTGTAACCTTTCCATGCCACCTTTTTCTGCTCAAGTAATGTGGCAACTTCACTATTCATCCAACTTGGAACCCTCCTCGTGGAGTATTTTTTTAATGGTATATACGCATTCAAGGCATCTATGCTTAATGTTTTAAAAGCGTACCACTGTTCAATTTGTATTCATTCTCTGCGCGATATCTACCCAGTTAATAGAGGCCATGTAGTACCTGAAGGCATCGTAATTTCCTTTTCTGAAATTAAAACCCATTCCTTTGCCTTTTACTTCTGCTACCTCTCTCGTCATCGTCCACCGTAGAACTCCGTGATCACTTCCTGCTACTGGTTCCTCTACTGCCAGCCCTGTTATGTCATCTGATTCATGTGTGATGACGAGGTCTAGGATATTCTTTTCTCTAGTACTTTCCCTGACATGTTGATACAAATAACAGTCATCTAGTTGATTTAAAAATTTTGTTCCCCATGTCGAGTTTCCTTCCCATTTACTCCAATCAATTAGAGGCAAATTGAAATCACCCATAATAAGGCATTGAGGCTTACTTGCCCATTCCATTTGCATGTAGAGGCTTTTGTCATAATCTTCACAATCACCTGGTCTGTAGATTACTCCTACTCGCATTATACCTTTGTTTCCAACTATCTCACACCATACAGACTCTATACTAGCATGTGAAATGTCTGAATCCGGGAAAGCTATCGTGGCACTCAGGCTGCTTCTGATAAGAAGCATTACCCTACCACCCCTTCTATCTAACCTATCTTTCCTAAATACATTATACAAGCCGTACTGAAACTCATCATCCCCAATTTCCGGGTGGCACCACGTCTCTGTAAGCCCTATTATGTCTGCGTTACTTTTTTAACCAGCAGTTCGAATTCGCTCATTTTATTGACGACACTTCTAACGTTACTGTATAAACAATTAAGATTTACTGTTCTTGTATATTTAACAACCCTAACACAACCCTTGAAGTTTTTTAGGCTCTCTTCCCTGATATTAGCTACCCGCTCACGTGAAACGTTTCTGCCCCCATAACATCTAGATAATACGTCCAGTTGGAGTAACAGATAAGAACTCTTAAGGTATGTGCAAGAGTTACTTTGACCAATATTATCAGATAATACCAATATTATCACATGTAAGAGCTAAGGCTGTACTTATTCACAGGAACCTTTGAGTGCAAAAGACATACATGAATATCTAAAGGAAACAGTGAAGAAAATTGTTAGAGAGGTGATAGGAAAATCTCAAAAGATTGGGAAAAACTGACTGGCTGAACATGAAAATTAAGGAATGAATAAATAAAGGGAAAAAAAGCGTACCAAAGATAGTTGAGCTTTAAAAGTGAAGCTCACAGAAAAATATATAAAGCAAGTGAAAGAGGAAGTCATCAAGGCGAAGAACGTG
This sequence comes from Mastigoproctus giganteus, assembly GCF_048544385.1. Taxonomy (NCBI): domain Eukaryota; kingdom Metazoa; phylum Arthropoda; class Arachnida; order Uropygi; family Thelyphonidae; genus Mastigoproctus; species Mastigoproctus giganteus. The sequence goes on from NC_143577.1 coordinate 72,577,173, forward strand.
TCTTGGGATAGAGCATGTGTCGAGCTGAACAGCAAACTGGGATGTACAAGATCTGCAGAGGCGTGGAGAGTATTGATGAGTTTAAGGAAACCTCATAAGCAAAATGCCAGACTGGAAATGATAGATCTGGAGGAATTGGCTCAATTATTATGAATGGCTGCTGAATGAAAGAAGAGAGGAATATAGAGAAACTGAAACAGAGAAGGTTGCCATACAAAGAAGATTGAACATTAGAATTAAGGAAGGGCGTTCGAATTCGAACTGGAAATATTGGCAAAAAATGTAAAAGCACCAGGACCAGGTGGAATTTATATAGAACTGCTTAAATATAGAGGTCGAAAAGTTATAAATCTTCTTGATGATAATGTGCCAATAAATGTTCTGTGGAAGGCTAGGGGAAAACGTTGATAAGCCACCCATTAATTGATATTAATAGAAAAATCTACAAGAATAATACATGCAGTGTTAAAATTGGCTCAAAACTATCAATAAAAATTTAAAACTTCTTCCAAAGGACTACTTCAAGGATGTTGTTTGTCACCTACTTTAAGCTGTACCTGGATATAAATTCTCCAGTGCAATTCATTATCAAAATACCTTCCGTTATCTTAATAGGAAATAATACTATGCATTAATATTTAAATTACACATATTTAAGAAGCTGTATATTACGATAATTATTTATTACCTTATTTTTAACTTCCTGCCTTCAATCTTCGATAACGGTATATGCCGACTATAAATGATGCATGCATTGTTACATGATAATGAACTGGTCAATTGTACCTTCGTGGTGGTTATTATTTCTTTAACAATTGTCATTCCTTTAATGAAGTATTGTTACCAAATGGATAGCATTGTTGCGTTTATTTCATGAGCATTTCTGGTATTTTGTAAGAGGAGGCGTGAAAATAGCATCATCGACAGATCTTATTATAGTCTCGGTAATTATGCGCAGTAATGGCAAACTCAGTTTATAGACAAGGTTTGTAATTTATCTTTAGTTAAATTTTATAGTATTTTTTGATCAAATCAGCATTGAAACAATATCTAGTAGCTATAAAAGTTGTTTCATTAGCGAGTGCGGGATTTGTGTTGCAGGAAACCGCTATAAAAACCGCCATAAAATTACAACTAGATTTTGCGTTATAGAAGATAGAAAAAAAATTTTTGCTTGTGGTAAAAGCACCGTTATTTGAAAGGCAAAAAAAGGAGATTAATTTTAGAGCAAAAGAGGAGTATAATAACTTCGAAACATTTAGGGTTATTCGATATGTGCAAAGCACTAATGGATATTTAAGCACTGGATGAACAGAATTACACATCAACTACGAGTACATTGAGTTCAATACAATCGGCCTAAGGTAAGAAAAAGTTTCTTATTTAATTCGAAATGCTACACTGGTAAATTATTTTTTTTTTCCATCATAAAACAAATTGTGGACTAGATGGACAGCCCTCATGAGTGGAATAGACATCTACGGTGACCTCAAAGTCATTGGTATGTTAATGGACATGCAAAGAAGGTTTACAGAATATTTTTGTTTTCCATGTCTATGGTTCTAATGCAGGACTAAGCTTGAAAGAAGCAAATATGCACCAGTAACAAGTAGGGTGCGGTACGCGTCATTAGTTAATCAAACAAACAGTTCCATCTACGACTTGGACTAATGAAGAGTTTTATTGAAAGATGGGCGAGTTGAATTCTAAACGATTTCATTACTTAAGTGAAAGTTCAGTGCCAAAGATCAGTGCCCGGAAGGCAAAGACAGAATCTTTCTGGGAACTCAAATCAGAGAGGTTGTGCAGGATGAAGGCACTGAAAATGCCTCAATGGAACTAAAGCATGCTCGACTTTTAAATGGCGTTGTGAAACTTTGCGTAACCACAGATCTCTCACACATAGAGATAGGGTTAAGAATCTTCTCGATGCATATAAAGAAATCGGTGTCGATGTCCAGAAACTTAATTTCTTGAATTCCAGTTTATACTTATTTCCCGAAAATGTTTCCACGGTGAGTGATAAGAAGGGGAGAAGGATCCCATCAAGACATCGAGTTAATGGAAAATCTACCAAGGCTTCTAGAACGAAATTATGTTGGAAAACTAATGCTGGATGTTTACTGCAATATTCCAGACAAAGTGCACCAAAGGATAGCATCCCGACAATATTTTAAATTTGTACATATCTTTTTTTTACAATAGTATATTGTATTATTTTAACTATGTGTATATAGTGAACTGAGTTTAAACTATAAATGTAAAAAAAAAAAATAATACGAACATACATACTTGAAATTAAAGAGTAAATCTGGCTTGAAAAAATGTGACCTCTGATGAAAATAAACTTTATTTTGTTGGCCCATGTTATCTGCAAAATATACCAAATTTCAGCATTGCATCTGCGTTTCCTTTTATGGATGGCGGGCATAATTATTACTCCTCTTTATCGTCTACCTTTGATCAGAATCGTTCTTTGGAATATGCGGGTAACCATGGGGAAACAAGTTGTTTACCATTTCATCCAGCGAGCAAAATAACTGCGTAATTTAATATTAAAAAAAAGTGAAAATCTAATCCTCCAATGGAAAATAAATGGACGCTGATTAGTTTTCTTGTAACTCTAGAGTCCTAGTATTTTGATATCGAATGGAAAGTAAATGGTATAAGTTTACAAGGCAATTATAGCGAAGTTCTTTTTTTTCCCCACAGCTGAAATTATATAGAAAATTACTTTAGTTTTTCTTTTCGCTTCGTTTTAAAACGAAGTTTTCTTACCATCTAAGGACATAATTTATGGCCTGTTTTTTTGTCGTTCAGTGGAATATAGGGTCGAATTTCTACCCATGGTGTTTATTTTAACAGATAATTAGCTTAACCGTTTTTAAAGGGAACTTCGTATTTCAGTTTTTTATGTTGTTTTTTGGAAGCACCGCTGAAGTGCGAAATCTAGATGATTAACGGGGTGAAGAGTGAAAGGAAATACTGTTAGTGATTAAGAAGAAGCATTCGACATCTAAGAGAAAGATTTATAAAAAAAATATGATTTTTTAAACAAGAAAAACAACGTCAGAAATTGGCAAAGGTACTCGCTTAAATATAAATTGACTTTTTATAAACGGTGATGGCTGCGTTTATTGCTGGAACAGTGTTTTTAAAACAGGTGGGAAAGAACATATCTCTGAAGGGAGGAGCTTCAATAGCTCTCAAAAAGTTGGTAAACACTGAGATGTAAATCTCTCTCGAGAGAAATGTAATTTAAAGCCTGTAAAATTAAAATACAATTTCTGAGCTGTCCTCATAGAAGAATCCTTTAGTAGGTCTTAAGACCCTAAGACTAAGACATCCAGAAACATGAATGTAAAGTCTTGATTAACGTCAAGGCAACTGAGGTTTTGTGGAGTGAATGTATTGGGTCTGCAACGGGATGCGCTCTAATTCCAATGTACATATTCACAGTAGAAATGCAGGATGAGGAGTGGGCGAAAATACTTTACACCGCCACCTGACACCGCTAGCTTAGTCACTCGAAGAGGACAATAGTTCGTCAGAATATCCATGATACTTGGACCTTTCCAAAGGAAGAAGGAGTAATAAATCCACTGAAGTATGGAGTTTGAAAGAAACATTAGAAGAGCAACTAGCCCACCCTTTTTGTGGAGAGATCTATTCCTCTATTGTCCAATGAGATTTGAATAAATTGACCGTATCAATACGAAATAAAACTCATAGAAAGGCGTTGCTTAACAGCCTAAGAATGAAACCAGCAAGGATGCATTCCCGCAACACAGCAGAACAGTACGGTGAAGCCATTGTGCTGAGGGTAGAATCACAAGAATAATTCTTTTAAGCTAAAGATGGCGAAATCAAATGGGAGCAGTGAGATCAATGGCGTCTTTCTATCGTCTGATTCATCTACAGAAATGTCCACTAACTGTAGACTTATTGTGTATCAAAGAAAAATTTAATTTGTATTCTTTTATTGCTTCACTATTTATGGCTTAAATTGATGCGTAATGTGGACGATAAAGGTGGTTTTGTAGTCATTACCGAAATGACTTGAACCGGTTAGCTTGAATTGCACTGATATTCATCTTTTCATAAACATTTCCGATCTCTATCCATTCATAATTAATGGTGATTAAAACTTCTTGCTTCGGTACACCAATTCAGAGGAATAGAAAGACAATTTTTTTTTTTAAATTCCTTTTCTCCTCCGATTATGCAAGAAACCCGCCTTCTTACAAGATTCGAGTTTTTGCTCGTTAAAATGATAGTAATTGAAGAACTAAGGAATAAAAAAGAACTTAAAGAACTTTCCCCTCGCTTTAGAGTTTGCTTCCAACTTTCTAAGCGCACATCAAGTGATTCATCAGGTCTAAAAGTGTTTGACCGCTGTTTTTTCTTGTCGAGTCTGTGTTAATTACACGATACTTGATGTAATTAGCTGGTAGAGACCTCATTAACATGTGTCAATTAATTTTTGTGTGTATAGTAATAAAAAAAATTGGATGAGTGCCTAGTGCATCTTTTTAACGGTATATGATTATGGTTTTAAATATCCTAAATGGCACAATTAACGGTTGGAAAACTTTTGAGCAGCAAACTCTAAAGAGAAAGAATGTTCACTGCCGGAAGCTTTTTTTCTTGGATCTTGTTAATAATACTTCCTAAAAAAAGTGATTATGTTTCACTCCAGGAAATCTATTAACCTAAATAATTGATAGCAAAAAAGGGTATCAAAAATAAACGATGTTTAAGAAGATGTGATCAACACATTCTTCTTGTACCTTCCTAAAAAGAGCTGTTAGAATAATTTCCCCCATATGACGTAATAAACCCGAGGTATGTATTATTTAAAGCAGAGAGGATTTTAAATAAGTGGAACGGTGGGTAGCTAAGCTGGAAAAGTTTAAAAGTTGCCTACTCTTCGGTATTCATTTCAATTAGGAATTTCTGTCTGCCACAAATATTAAATAAAAACAGTACTTAAATTAAATCTCTATTAGATGGTGCTGAACACCAAAGTGATCCAGCGAGAGCATCATAGAAAGAAATATCCATACCTTTCTTAAAATATTGATTCCCTTTTAATGCTTCAGGTGAACAGGTAACCTTAGGCGCCTTACAAAATCAGGAAGGTTTTCTATTCTATTTTGCAATTTTGACTGGAGTTTGGGTGGCATTTTTATAAATATTTCCTGAAGATCAGAAGGATTTATTAAGTAGTGTAAGAAGAAATAGAAATAATAATAATTAAAGAGCATTCAGTTCTCTAGAAGCTGTGTCCTTTAAAGGTAGTTTCTGCATAAAACGTTGTCACACCAAACAACAGCTTTTCTTTCTTCTATGGTCCAAGAATTGAGGGCCTTACACCAAGATAGATGGCGTTTGGCATTAGTTAAGGTAAATAGTGGCTTGTGGACGGCTGTACAGCTATAAAGTTGTGCAGTGTGTTAGTTGTCAGACAGCACCAGGGGGTTCCCCCATCTCCAGGATGCTTTCATTGTCGTGTGAAACAGAACACTGTTGAGGCCGGAGATGTAAGTGTGTGGATAATGTATATGTGTATTGTTGTGTCCTGGTGTATTGCATTTAGTATTCTCCTTCTTGAGAAGAGTTCTTGATCGAAGTTGGTCAGGGCTCTGTATTCCTTCTCTGAATCCAGTAAGTGAAACCTTGCCCTTTGGGGAGGTACCTTATACTGGTTATTAGGTTGCACCTGAGATCCTCGTATTGCGGACAGTCATACATGAGATGTTCCCAGTTTTCGATCTTTCCACATATACAACATGGGTCCTCTACGAGGGCCCATTAACTTAGCGTTGAAGGGGGCCGTGTCCAGTTAGCAAGTACATTGTTTGCAACTCCGGCAAGAACCTAGTAGATGATTTTGGATAATTTTTTTCAAGTTGCGGCAAGATCTTATGGGTGATAGCTCCTTTGGTTGTTTTTCCCACATGCGCTGCCACACTTGCAGTAAGTGAGACAGACTGAAGCCGGTTCTTTTCTGCCTTTGGCTGTTTGTTGGGTCTATTGTAAATTACAGGAAAGTGGTGCTTATTTCCTTAGATAAGCAGTACAGGAGTCCTGTTCTTGCGATTTCAAGATCAAATGGAAGTACTGCTGCTATCACCTGCAGCGCAGAGTTGCTCACCGTTCTGCAGGCGCAGGATGGTGCGTTGAATTGCATCCAGGGTTCTCTTATTTACGACCAAGGCAGTTTTGTCTTCGTACCAGATTGCTGAAGCGTATGTAATTATTGGAAGGAAGGTTGTCTTGTAGTATAAGGCTAGGGTACGCTTTATGAGACTCCAGTCTTGCCTTGTGACTCTAGCTACCATGGCAGTGTGTTTCTAATCTTTTAACTCGGAATTTGAGGTGTGTGTGTGTTATGGGGGTTTAATGGCGCACGAGCTGCTGAGGCTATAGTGCACCTATTCATAGGAATTTTTTTATTAGAAAGATCTCTTAAAATTTATGATAGATTCCATTTTTTTTTTCAAAAAAGAGAAAAATTCATTGATATTTGCCTCGTCACCAATAATATGTTTTAATGCCTTCGGTTCTCGAAGATTTGTTAGGGAAAGGAAGATGGATGTTCTGTCCTGATCATAGTGCATTTGAGATGTGGTTGGAAGGATAAGTTATTGTCTAGTATAACACCCAGGTATTTTAGTTGACTGGCGAACTTGATAGTTGTCTCATAAATCTTAATTTGGAGGGACGTCTCAGTTGCAGGGTTCTTTTAAGCAGTCTCGATGATGTCTTTGTCGATGACATTAGGAAATTCTTCTTGGCCCATTGTTGGAGTATCTGCAGGGCCTGATTAGCTAGGATTTCCAATTGAGACCTGGAGTTTGCTAGCACTATCAAAATCAGGTCATCTGCGAAGGCCTGCACTCCCACCCCTCGTAGGTCCATCCTCAAGAACTCAAATGCCAATTTCCAGAGGAGTGGGTCCAATACAGACCCCTGTCGAGTTGACATCCTCTGTACTGTTCTTGCGATCTACTTGTATGGAGTGTTTATCTCAATTTTTATTTGTGAAAGATAGATTTCTATGATTTTATAGAGGTTGATGGTTACTTTAGCTTCCCTGAGTCTGCCCAGGACGTTCGGCCACTAGAGTGAGTCGAACACCCAGGCAAAGTCAAATCGATATTACGAGGAAATACTTGTCACATTTTTTGACCTTGTTAAGTAGGTTTATGAAGGGTTCTGTTGTGGAGGATCCCGGTTTAAATCCAAACCGATTCCCAGCTGGGAGGCCAGCTGTTTCGTAGTGTTGGAGGATTCGTTTGTACAGTACCTTTTGAAACAATTTGTTAACTACTGAAAGAAGTGCTGTAGGCCTGTAGGATTTCGGGCATTCTGATTTCTTAGTCCGACTCTTGATGATAAGTTTATTGTTCGCAGTTTTCCATTTTTCTGGGAATTTTCCTATCTCTAGGCATCTGTTGAACAGGGTTAATAGAAGTTGCTGTGTATATTCTATTACTTTAAGTATTTTGGGTTCTATCATGTCTAGGCCGGGACATTTTCTGTTTCTTATCCGGGCGGCGGCAGCACTGAGCTCCTCTGTGGTGAAGTGGGGGGCGTGGTTTGCGTGTTGTAGTTCCGGTTTTCTTGACAGAGATGATTTTGTTCCTGTAGAGTTGGAACCCCGGTTCCTTGAATATGGCATTTCATCAACTCAACCCAAAGATCGATTCTACTATTTACTTCTCGTGCCTGCAGCACGGTGAGCACCCACGCTTTACAGGTCCTGACCGGAGTTCTCCTCCCCCTTGACCTGGAGATTGTGGGCAAAGGTTTACTTTACCATTTGGCAAACGGCACCTCAAGGACCTGTCTCGGACATACAACTGACCCAGCAAATAACCGCACCGCTGCAAAAAAAAAGAGGCTCTACGCTCACCTGCTGCAGGTGTGGCAAGAGAGATGGACAAACTCCCATACAGGGTAGATAACCAGAAAGTTTATACCTGACGTCGGCAGGGTCTACCCTAAGTTTCCAACGTGGTTCTCACCTGGACTCCATGCAGCATACCTTCTCACCGGACATGGCGCCATCAATGCCAAACTTTTCCTTTTGGGAATTGAAGAGGACCCCACCTGTGTTTGCGGCGGTCTGGAGAGCTGGCAACATCTAATGTATGATTGCCAGCTTTATGACGACCTCCGCAATATCTTAATAACAAAAATCTTATATTGTCCTAGAGGACGGTAACACAACATACTGGATAGAAAACAAGAGTACCTGGCTTTCTCCTGCTACGCCCAAAAGCTCTTCGCAAGAAGACTTGTGCTCGCTGCAATGGAGCACAACTGAACCCTATACATGACAACCAAGAATAACAACTGAACCTACTTAATAAAGGACAAGAACTGACTTGACTAAACTTGACCGGACCTGGTCCCATGAGTGATATCCTAAATGGGAACACCAATGCCACTGAATACCAACTGCAGCTTGCTGCTCGCCATCTTGGCTCTCAAACCATGCTCCCTTGCATGGTCCTATCTTTCCTCTCTCCCCCGGCAGGGGGAGGGGACTTTATTATTATTATTATGTCTAAGGTGGCACCTAGACTTCCGTCTATCTCCACCTGATAAAGTTGACTTTGTGCAGAACCTCTGCAAAATAGACCTGTGTGGAAGGTCTCTTCGCCATCAGGGAGAAGCTGTCACCTGCACAGCCGCTCCCCGTTGGCGAATAGACCCTAATGGCCGCCCATATTCACTTGGTGCTGGGCCTGGTCTTCTATTTTAAGTGCCTCATGCACAAAAATCCCGCACCCACCGGAAGTAGTGCTATACCGGTGGGTGCCAGCAATCCCGCTCCCAGGCTGCCCACACCTGAGAGTCAGCAAAAACAAAAATAATAATAAATAAAAAAAATAAATAAATAAAATACATATATACACACACATAATATAAACAAACTAAAAGGAAAAAAAAAACACAAATAATCAAAATGTATATAACCAAATCTTAATTAGTAATCATTAGATTATTCCAATGTCTTCTCCGTTGAAAAACAGTTACACAGAACTCTTGCAGTGCTTGAAATTTATCCTGATTAGCAATAAGGTCACTTTCACAGCCTCTAACTAAATTACCAATCTTCACTTTTAGCCTTTCTCTATGTTCAACATACAAACTACAATCATATAATAAATGACTCCAAGTCTCAGGTTGACCGCAAGTGCATAAAGGAGAGCTGACTAGACCAAAGTAATGTAGTTTAAAATTTAATGAGCCATGGCCAGTTAAAATAAACGATGTTACCATAGAAGGAAAAAACCATTTGTTGTTACTATCATAAGTAAATTTAACTGTTGGAATAAACAATCTAGTCACCTCCCCAGTTGCACTAAGATCCCATCTCTGTTACCACATACCAATCAACTGTGTTAGAACATTTTTCTTAGCTTTAGCTATCTCTATAGTGACATCAGATGTAATATTCATGAAAGAAACCACTATGCCTTTTTTAAGTAATAACAAAGGGCCCGATACACAATGTACAAGTCTAGAGGCAAATGCCGGTCCAAAACCTGCATGGCATTCGTTGAGACTGTTCTGCACAAATTAGAAATAACCTAAAGCATTGAGCGCTGAATCGATAACAATTTCTGTTTAAATTTAACGTTAGTAACTCTGAAGTACCACACTGATGCTCCGTACGCAACTATGGGTAAGAAGACTGCCTTGTAGTATAAATTTAAAACTTTCCTTTTCAACCCCCAATCTGACTGTGTTAATCGAATTATTGCTGCACTAAATTTTTTAATTTTTTCGTGTAAGTAATTTAAATGTGGGAAAAACGATAATCTATCATCAATTCTTTGATGATAGATTATCATCAAAGATATTTTCACCTCAGATACTAGGGGAATCTGCCTCCCCTTAATTAAAGCTTTTGGCGGTCGCGCATAATTTAGTTTCCCCTTAAGAAGCATCATAACACTTTTAGTTGTAGATATCAATAGTTTGTGCAGATCAGCCCACGACACTAGACTTTCTAATACCTGGGCCACTCTTATTTCAAGCACAGCCCTGGATTTACCAGTAATACATAAAACCAAATCATCTGCATAAGCAATCTTAAGCAGATTTTCAATTGATTGTTCTAGCCATAAATTAAGTACAAAGTTCCAAAAAAGTGGGCCCAATACAGACCTCCTGAGGACACCCTCTCGAAAGATTCCTATTAAACTGTAGATGCTTAGCTTTCAGTATAATTTTCCTACAATACAAATAACTCTGTATCGTCCTATACAATAAGTCTGGACATTGCATACCCCTTAATGCAGACAGAATACTCTCATGCCACACCATGTCAAAAGCTCCAGTAAAATCTATAAAGATGGCTAACACATACTTATCCTCTGCCTGGTTGGTGAAATTCATGAGATCATTAATGGCATCCTCCGTAGAATGCCCTCTCTTGAAACCATACTGATAAGGCAGGGTCAAACCATTTTTATCTTCCTACCTAACCAGGATCCCTACCTCTTAGGGTCGGGAAGTTACGCTCCCGGTTACATCCGACGTATAATCGATTAATTGCTTTTCTTTGCCTTTTCACTTTTATCTATCCTCGTGCCTTATTTTCATACCTCACGAACTATTAGAGTAATTCGAGGGGGAGTGAGGTACTATTGCTTTATCTACACAGCTTTCCGTTCTCCTTTTGTTAGCTATTTAGCCGTTCTTCAGCAAATATTAATCAGTTCTCAGTTGTGCTTATAATGTTGCAGCGATCGGTCGGGCTAAATATCATCCAGCCTGTATTCTACCAAATTACGGTTTAGACCTACTCCCTATATGGTAGGCCGACTTATAATTGCTTGCCTGCTTTTAATTTTAACTTAAAGGAATATTCCATTATTATGGACTTTTTGGCCTCGGCATATAGGCAGATGATAACAGAAACAGATAGCTCAGCCTAACATGGGTTTGGATATTTTCTAGGGGTTTAGCCCTCGACAAAGTCCCTTGCAAAATAACTTTTTCCCATGTTAGGCTTATTATATTAATTATCGTTTTATTATCTATGTCTTTTCATGTATACCGGGTGTACAGTTAGCTTGAGGCTACTACTATTTTCAAACCAGGGAGGACATTTACCTTACACTATAAATTATCTAATTAGAGCTTATATATATATATAATATTAAGGATAATATAAAGAACCATTGGAATAAGTAAATCAATCCAATAATAATACCATCAGGGATCTAAGAAAACGCAAAAAAAAAAAAAAAATTATATTAAATAACTTAAATAAAACTATTATAATAAATAATAACTTACCTATTATAAATGCTCTAAAAAATAACAATATTCATCAAATACAAACATTTGACTTTAACAGTCTATTTACGAGCATTAATCTTGATAACTTAAGTCGTCCTCTAGAAACTATATTTAGAAAATAAAAATGCTATAAAGGTTGATTTAACCTATTGGGATTCTCTAATAAAATTATGCATCTTTAATAATTATATATATGACGGAACATCGTTATACCTACAAGCGACTGGCACCCCTATGGGAAGTCCAGCATCAAGCATAATCGCAAACCTTTATCTACATTATACAGAAAGAGAAGTCCAAGATAACCTACTTATATATAGATACGTAGATGGTGTGTTTTTAATTGTCCAGTAAATTATATCCAGTAGAACTAGTATTGGAAAAAACTAATAATTCCGATACTATAGCAAATTATCTGGATCTTCATATAGAAATATTCCATAATAATAATATAGACGTAAACATATATAATAAAAGAGATGCATTTAATTTTAACGTAGTCAGCCTTACAAATTGGAAATCTAATATATCAAAATCAGTACATGCTAATATAATTTTATCACAATGTCTAAGGATTGCTTATATCTGCAATAGTAATACAAATTGTTCAGCGGGCTTAACAGCGTTGTACGGCAGGTTTATCAATAATAATTTCCCTATCGCTTAATTGAAATATCATTTCAGGAATTCGATAAACATAATTAATTTCAAAAATTTGTTTTCTGAACCTATTGTTTTAATATAATCGTTATATTTAGTGCCATGTATATATGTAAATAGGATACACTTTGCATTCTTGGTGTCTTACGGCGTAGAAAACTTGTACCCACCGGCTTGCAAATTCAGCTCAGGGTCCAACTATAGGAACGGGTTTGCGATCCCGGGCATACCCGAGCCACAACTTATATCTTGTAATGTCTTTAAACTGTCCTACACTCTTTATTTTTATTTCTCCGAAATTATTAGGACAATCCGAGGACGTAGGAGAAACAATTTCTTATCTATACCACTATTTTTCGCCTTTATGGAGTTCAGGTTCTATTATTCCTACTCCTTTAGTTTTTCTTCTTACTATCTGCATGTTTCTCTATGCGTTAATTTAATTATTTATTTATTTTTACCGTATCCATCACATAGGGGGCACCACACATTATTTTGACGACCATTACATTATGTCCTAGATACGGTCAATATGTAGTATGTATTATATATTTAATCTTATTGTAATCATTAAATTACGTTCTCTGTTGGGTCAACGATGATTAATATATGCTTACATTTATATTTTATTTATATTTCTTAAATTTGATTCTAATATTTCTAAATTTTTTTAACTTTTATTATCTTCTTTCGATTTATTTATATTCGATTTACATCCGGCCTATACTGGTTTATATTTGGTTAGATTTAAATTACTTAGCATATATTGATCATCACAGAAACAGAGAACTTCTTGTGGTTTTTGGCCTTCATTCTGGGTGGTTGACCCCAGTTGAAGTCATCTAGATTGTCGGTATAAAGCGATAATATATATATATATTTTTTTTGCATTTTCTTAGATCCCTGATGGTATTATTATTGGATTGATTTACTTATTCCAATGGTTCTTTATATTATCCTTAATATTATAGACATTATGGGTGTATTGCATGATTGCTTGCAACTGCATTGACTCATAAATATTATTTACATATTAGTTACAGTTATTGTCGTTTTAACTTTCTTTCTTTATTTTTTATTAATAATTATAAATATATATATATTATTTTTTTTTTATTTTATTAGGTCCTAGCCACTGAAATCTCAGAAAATTAGGTGACAGGACCTGCCAGAGTAAATATTTCAATACTAGTGTACCTGGTCTGCCTTCACGAGGCATAGTGTGGACAACGTTGGGCCCCAGCAGGGGTCTAGCGGCTAAATGGAGAGAAGAACAACGATACACAACACTACACTCATACAATATCCATACACTTAAATCTCTGGCCTTTACAGAGAACTGTTACACCCATAATGAAAGCAACCCGGAGATGGAGGAAACCCCTGGTGCCGTTAGACACGAACACACTATACATTCGAGATATTGTCCACCGATTGTTCCTAAGTTGTTGTCATTTGTCCTTGTGGGGTTCATGTAGTAGTCATTACCTCTCCCCGTAAGGAGTTTGTTGGTAATAACCCTGTACAGACTGTTCCCCAGGGGCCATCATTTCCAGCTGTTATCACTAAGCGTTCCCAAGTTCGTTCTTTACTACTTTTTCGGATGGCGTCCGTGTATCGGTGACTGGCTTCCCTATAATGTTGCCTGAGGGCTTCCACTTCAGCTTCCGGCTGCGTCCCGCACTTGTTGAAACTTCTTTCCTCTTTTGGTTACCATTTTTCGGGGGGTATTGATTTCCGGAGTCCGCCCAGGGATGACTCTAGGTTTCGGATTCTTCTTTTTGATAGCTTCGTTGCTGATATCTGATTATTTTAGTTGTCTTATCTTGCAGTACGTCCGGATCGGCTTGCGGGTGTAAACCTCCTAGATTACGTTCCATCGCTTCATTCAGTACAACTATAGTAACCAATAGCATGCAAAGTCTGCGAACTGCACTATGTTGATATACATCCCAATTGGGGTCACTGAATGCTGCGCCAACGTCGACCTGAATTCCAACCAGATGATTCTTTGCAAGAATCCGCTGTCACGTTTCGTCAGCTTCAGAGGTTTATCCGGATCGTTTTCTGACAGTTTCATCCCCAATCCGCTTCCAGTTGCAGATCATATCACCAAACGCCTACCTAGGAATCTTCAATGCCGTTGAAATGTCACGTACAGATCACCTGCTTATGAGGCGCCCTATTATCATCCAACGCTGGCAGTCTGTTAACTCCTTGCTTGATTTATAATTGTCTGGCACGTGACCAGATATCAAAGGGGGGTTTGTTCAGATATTAATGGTAGGACAGTATGACATTACGCGTGACCTCTTTAATTCTAAAAGTAATATAAATATTAAGCTAAACCTAGCTAGAGAGCAAAACTTCTGTTCATGTTTAAAAGAAAGCTGCGAATACGAAATATCTAGGCCTAATGACACCCTTACTTCTCCAAAAATAGCAACATTCGACAGCAGATTCTTCAGGTAAATTATTATCTTATTTCCCCTCTAAGTTAATGACAGATTGCCTAAGAAAGTTCTTAGATTCCACGAATTGAAATCAGGGAAAGTGGGCCAGTCATTACTTACGTTTTCCAACATTAGTTGCAGTGCTAGAATAACAAAGGAGAAATCGATGGGCATTACCATAGGTGGAAACATTGTACTTTTGGTCCTATCTGCTTTCCTGCTCTGTAGGTTAATTACTCTCCAACAAAAGCCTGATTGGACTTTGTTTACTTATGTGTCGCTATTCATTCCAGGTTGTCATTAGCATTCCATGCGTTGTCTGTTGTGCGCTGCAGGCAGAATTCTAGTAAACCCTGGGGCACGTTATATAATGATCCTACTTACATTACCGAGGTAACGCTCTTCTAGAATTCTTTAACTGGAACCGCTATTGTATACGTGCACGTGTTAATAGGTTTCGCTCCGATTCCAGTCATCAGGTTTGGTTCAGGAATTAAGTTATCAAAATAACTATAAACTGGTGCTTTTTCTAATGAATCTACGTTGGGGATGTTTATTTCCTCATTTATTAAGAAGGATTTGGTGTTTGGTAAGAAATTATTCAAATTAGGGGCCTTTTAAGGAATATTAATCTCTAATCAGTTTATTGGTCTTAAAATCTTTAAGTATTCATATTTTATACAATTTCATCTTCTAACTGTCTGAACATATTCAGCCGCGAATTGTTTCATTAAATTTTTCCTGGAAACAAATCGAAATAAACTCAGACTTGGTTTTCTCCAATCTTTTGCCAAAGGCGATGGCGTTCAGCCATTGAAGTTTGGAAATGTGTTCTTGTCATGCTGTCATTGTAAAGGAAAAAGAGACTCGTGTCAGATTGTCGACAGTGTAATACGTGTCACAGGGGCATGTATGAGACGCTGGTTTCGGGAATACAGACTCCAAAAGAGAGTCAACTGAATTTTACTCGATAATCTCACCTTCAACTGCAAAATATCTAAAATTGAACCATGGAGAGAAGAAGAAGCAACAGTTATTCGCAGGAAACTTTTGACAACCATTTGTTAAAATGCTAAATAGAAGTATTTTTATTCACCTGAATGATTACGGGTCTTCAGTTTTATTTTGGTTTAAATAATATGATCGTAAACTTGCAGCGCCATCGATAGCATGAGAATGGGCAAACTTTTAATGGCCATAAACCTGTTTAAAACACAGGATGATCTATGAGGACCGGGTTGCAAAATGGGGGCTCGAGTATTCTTAGAAAGACCTAACTAATGATGCACTAGTTGGTGATTACAAGAAGCTTTAGCACTTTAGAGTTGACTATTTCGGAAATGGTTGGTTCTTAATATCGGAAGTTTCAGATAGATTACAAGGCGCATGCGCTCGTCTCCTCAAGATGCCACGGTTGAAGGATTTGACTGCAAAAGATTTCACTGTCATCAGTGATGACAGTAATAATAGTCTCCATAGTGGTCGTAAGTGGTTCTGCCGCTTGCGAAACCACTAAACCCCTCAGAAGAAAACGCTTGAACTTCCTTCCGAATTCATGAGTTTTTCTTCTTCAGGTGCATTCGGACTTAATCTGTCTTGAAAATGTCATCAAAGGAGGACAGGAATGACGTCATACCTTCTCCGAAATTAATAAACAAAAGTATTAATCGTTCTTACAATGCGATAAACACTCGGAACATGTCGGCCATTATCAGATTACACCCGACGTTAAACGACAAATAAAGTGATTATTCGACGCAATAAAAGTACTTTATTACAAACTAATGCAATTCAAACCCATCGAAAACAGCCATCCCACATATACCAACGATCTTCGTGGAAACGTTTCCACCAGACGTCTTTTGCAATTATCTTCTGATGTGAAAACACCTTTAGCGGCACCTAACAATGGAATGTAACGGAAATGCGAGACGAATTTCTATTGTTGTGGTCAAATATTTGCATTGTTGCATTTCCGTTACACTAGTAAATGTAGGAAGTATGATTGTGACGTCATCACTCAAGATGACATCACAATCGTACTGTTCTACAAATGGATTTCGTTAACCTCTTCAAAAAAAAAAAAAATAATAATAAATAAACAATACATTATTGGATGCGTTAAACTTCGTCGCAGTGCATGGTTGGATTAATTGTGATAGTGAAAGGACCCTGTATTATATATGCAGGCCTGTCATCGGGGTTCTCTATTGTAATGAGGTAACATACTGGCAGTAAATAAACATGTCGTCTGGAAATAGTTATTGGGAAAACAATGGAAACTGCCAACGAACTCTATATTGTTATCACGCTCTACTATACAAGGTTTTCCAATTATACGTAAACAATTCATTGCAACAATACGGCTTCCTGTTAGCATTGTCATAATGAATTTATTCCAAAAGATTACATAGTTAGTATACTGATACAGCAGAATATAAATTTCGGGGCTATCGTAAAGCTTGCTTACCTTGTAATAAAATCTCGTGGGATGTATTTTTAGCACAGAAATAGAACATTTGAGCTGATTTTCCTACACCAATTATCTGTGACGGGAGACTCAGGATTTAGAAACATTTGTAGTTCAACTATTGTAGCAGACGATGTGGAATTTTTGAAACGGTACATCTGCTGCCTTGTGAACAATGCGATTAATTTGACAGCTTCCAATAGGAAATATTCGGAAAGTTTTCAGCTATAACGCAGACAAAATCGTAAATGTGCTTTCTATTCTTGAAAATCTATAAAACTATAAGAAGAAAAATGGTAGCTCTCACTTCACGCACTGACAGCGTATAAAAACAAAGGGATAAATCGATGCCGGTGGACTAAACCAATAACCAACATCTCTAAACCATCCCAAGAGCTGCTTTGTAGAAATCTGAAAGAAACCGTGTTGAATAAACAGTAGGAAACTTCGTATTCCCGCTCAGGTGAATATTTGCCATTCGATTAAGCTCAAACAAGTCACAGAAGACTGTTTTACGTGTGTATTATGTAACATTATTTTCCTTTCTGGTTTATTTTGTGGTACAAAGGACACAAAACTCAACGTACGCCATTAAATTTCACGCGCTCTCTTATTTATAAAATACATGTAATGGAAAATGCCAAAAGATCGCTTATATCGGCGCGTGACGAGTACGGCACCTGGCGGCGATTTCTGAAAGAGCAAGAAAAATACCTAGATGACTAAACTGTATTTGTCTCTGCATTCCATCGCATTTGATCATTAGAAAGCTATTGATTTGGGTCAGCAATTCCAGTGTTGGACTTTTATGGATTGTAATTCTTTGTGGAGTCCTTATATTAGTCTGTTGTTATCGTCTTCAGACAACCTTAGCGGGTAGCTGACGCTTGATGACACATGCCTAGTCTATCGTAAAAGGAGGAAGAACGTGCAATGGTTTCCTACTCGGTAATTCCTCCCCCACAATTTCTCCCTTTTGACCTTTCCATGCGGCATTGTCGGAAAAATCTCTCGAGGTATCCCGAAAGTAATTTGTACAAAATCATTCTTAGCACGCCCATAACAGTGAAGTAGATGGATGAAATGCTTGAAGTATATCGGAAGTTTAAAAATTAAGATGGCCTTTAGATTGACATAGTTCTGGATATTGCTCAACTTATTTCCTCTAGAAAATCCTCCGATATGCCAAGATTAATATTAAATCCTATTTAGATTAGTGAGAGGATCATTAAGAGAATTTAATTGATTAAGTTCTCTCTTAATGATCAGGGCGAGGATTAGATATACTTATATTCAGATTAGGGCGAGGATTAGATATGCTTAGCTTATCGCTGGATAACGTCAGATTAAATTTAGGTTACCACTAGGATTAAACCAAATGATGGCGGAAATTATATTACTTTATATTTAGATTACCGCGAGGATCAGATTAGCTCAAATATGACATTAGTCCAAAGATCAGTTAGATTTAGATTAAAGCATAGATTAGGATTAGCTCAACTACCGCACAGTAGGATTTTTTTAGTATATTTTGGCTATCGGGTAGAAGATTAGATCATCGCGGATTAACATTAGCTCATACCACAGGGATTAGATTATGATCTAATTAGATTAGCACAAACGTCAATTAGATTTACATTAACGAAGATATTAGAAAAAACCTTGAATTGACAATGGCCAATTCGAATAATCCACGCCCACGGATAATCATATACTTAATCTACCACTAGATGGCGCTCCAAACGTTATTAAATAAATAGGAAAAATTACGAATATATTTTATGTTTAACTGACTAAATAATACTCAGATGAGTTATAAATAATAAAATTTTTTTGGAAGAGTAAATCCTTATTGATGGAGGATTGAAAAAAACTTTCAGAAAATAATTTTTCTCTCTTTGGAATTTCGATACCTTCCTCAAACACGTAAATAATCTTAGAATACCCACCTAGGAGTTCAGAGAATACTGGGGATCAGCAGAAATCAGCCCCTGGCCTGAGGATTCAATAACAAAGTAACAGCGAAGGTTGCGTGGTAACAGCCGTTACGATTTAGGAGCGAAACTGTAGCTGTCCATACAGATTATTGATCGCTTGGTGATTGGTGTACTAATAATAATGGACTCGTGAAGCAGAAGAATTGCCCTGTTGGCGAGAAACTTGATATATCCGATGTTCGGTAATTGCACATCTGTATACGGAAAGGCGATCTATTTACACACTCGGCAAAGTGGCCCGAGCGCGCAAGTTTACCTGCTTTATAGAGACAATCATTCATGTTTAGCTATCGACATACGGGTTATCATATATTTCCTTGCAGGAGCGCAGTTCACTAATCTAGCTTAACCCATCCATATTACATGACCATAACCGAATAACAGCCGATATTTTAGTTTTAATGACGCTTTCTCAATTCCCTCGCTCGGCGTAATGCCACTTCATTCGTCAACCTGTCCACTGCTAATCCTCACGTGACCTCTTTCATTAGAACCCCATTTGATGTCGACTTGTAATCATCGAGATGTTTGAACGATGTCCGTATGAAAATTAAGGAAAGAAAAACTAATGAAACAGCAAACCTTTTAAAAGTCACTCACTTCTAGTTGAGTCACTTTAAAACATTGAGCCGCTTTAAAAGGCTCTTTTTCTGTTCCATATTTTGTAAGATACTGTAACGAGCAGCCTATTTATTAGGTTGTGCCTTTTTAACATATTTAACCGCGTTCTTAACAATATACAATCTGCGCGCGGAAATATGAATTGAAACTGGACACAGGTGCTCGCGTGGAATGGAACTATGATGCGCTCATTGTTGCACAGATATGATTGACAATGGAAATTGACACGCTTTGAACAATCGGCACGCGCGCGCAACTGTGAATGTGACTGCATACAGATGTGCGCGTTGGATGATTGTTGCGCAAATATGATTAACAATGGAAATTGATGTTTTTAACAATCAACGCGTGCAACTGTGATTGTGACTGCATCCAGATGTGCTGTTTGGTTGTTTGTTGCAAAATTATGATTAACAATAGGAATTCTTCTGTTTGCATATAGATGTATACGTTAGACGAAACTGGTGTTATATTTTTGTTGAATAGATATTCATTTATAAGCCATTTTTCTAGAATTCTCAACATATTTTCTTGCACAAATCTCAAGGGGCCGTAAGACAGACTTCCATTGTAAAAGGGCACAAAGGGAGGTGGATAAGGTCAAATAATGGACTAGGTGAAGGCGTTTACTTGCAATTATCCCACCTGTTCGTTCCTCGCAAACAAGAAATGGATAATTACGGAAGGATATTCTGGCTACTGTTATACGCAAGCTTCTCTTTATTTAATATATTGAAAAAAAAATTGCAAACGTATATGTGCAGAACGTTAAGGTGCCTTCACGTCATGCAATTTTTCCGATGAACACGCAGGAGAGAAATTACAGTGCTGCGACCCGTTTTATTTTTATTTAGTGAGCGAACAGGACACCGCCTCTCATCCATAATCGCAGCAAGTTCATTAGCCGGAGCACGAAACCCGAAATGCGACTGCCAAGGATAACTAAGCAAAGAAAAGGGCAAAAATGCGCTGACAAAGATTTCGAAATCTGATGCTTTTGCACGCTCTCTCTCTCTCTCTCTCTCTCTCTCTCTCTCTCTCTCTCTCTCGATGCATGTGCGAGACCCTCGTGAAACAGTAAGCACTCGGACAATGAATTATCGCGAAATCAAGCGCATGTCAAAAAATAAAAATAGTGGGAGAATGTAAAAGAAAGTGGCGCCGAGTTGATTGCAAGATAAGTTTATTTTGACACGAGCCAAATGGTATTGTGTTAAACACACTACCCAAAGAAAGTAGAAAAAAGAAAAATCCGCAATCTTTATTTTCCAAGGCTTAGACACAAAGAATTTCAAATAAATGAGTGCTAAAGACACGAAATTTACCAAAAACATATTTATTCTCTGATGGTGCTTAATAAATCACAAAAATGTTGACAATAATCATCGTGATCACGACATAACTGCCCACGACGCAAATCTCGTGTCCCTGGCACCATTTTATTCGAAGTTATTCGCTTTCATGTGAGTTTCACGTGAATAATGGATACAAAACGAAGAAACAGTCGAATTCTTTCTCTTTAATTCTCTTATAATCAAATTACTTTCTGTAAAACTCCTGGCCAGCCAACCAGCCGTGAAGAACATTTATTATTCTACGAATTTCCTCTACGTACAAACAAAGGGATATTTATTTTCTGGCTTAAAGCCCAGTTTATAATTTAATCCTGTTGCCTGCGCATCAGTTCAACTGATAATTTACACATTTCATGACAACTGTTAATTGTTGCGAGCTGCACTGTTTAATAACAATACAACTTCGTCTTTTCCATTGTTGAATAATAATTGTTATGATTAGCACATTTTCTAGCTTAAAACCTCGTTGGTAATTTATTTTAATTCTGCTACCTGTACTGCGAATTGCCAGGATGAGATTTAAGTGGAATAATTACTCGAATAGCAGGCTGAAAATTAAACAGAGCCAAGACTTTAACGTTTTCCTTTAGGACTGCTGTAAATAAATCATTTACCGAGTTTTTGACAGTTGGTGAGGGAATTCAATGCTGGAAAAAAAAGAAAAGAAAAGAAAAAAAACTCCCACAAATTGTACGATTAAGAACACATGCCATTTTCAGATTTCTAACGCGAATATTTCCACCTCATCCGATGACATTAATTATTCAAAGCAATAAAGCGCAGTTTGTTGAACGCTACCAGTCTGAGTCCTATAAACAAAGTAATTAATATTGGAAAGACAGAGCGAGCGAGAATTATGTGTATATCAATCTCTAGAAATGCTCTCGGGCTAAAATTGGCTACAGGAGATAAATGATGCAATAGAGGACATCTCTACATCATCCACACTGCACAGCCAATGATTAAAGTAATGGAACATACAACGAACTCGAGTAATAGCATTAAATCTTGCTTTTTCTTCGACGCTGCAAACCCGGCTGACAGCTATAAGACAGTGATGCCGAAACGGCCGGCGGAAATTAACTTTATAACTCTGTGGCGGTATCGACAATGTCGCACGTGCCTGAAAATTAGAGTTTTCCAAACTGTTGCGGCGTCCGAGTACTTTTAATGCGTCGCATACCGACACCAGGTGGCAGCGAGGGAACACGGAGCTTCCAATAAATTATTGAGACAGTCTATTGGCGTCCGCGTGGAATATATGTCTTTTCTCTTCGAAGAGTTACCTCTCGCACAGAAGAGCGAGGGTAAAAGAATGGCTTTAAGAGAATCTACTATACCTTTAGCAAGTTGCAGGATTGCTCTCTCAGTAAATGTACATGCGGACACAACGCAACAACTCATGATTTGCCCTCAGAATCTGAGGGCAAATCATCCGTAGGAAAGAGTTTGTCTAGAATAAAAGCAGTACAGTCATTTAAGCCAGAGGTCTCTTGAGATCCAGAAGGAACAATACCAAAAACCTCAGATGAATTGTTTTATTTCGGGCTGTTTTGTACAAAAGTCCCCAAGGGTGTGAAATCTCAGATTCATTGACAAATGTAATTCAGGTTTGACGTTTTCTGGCAGCAATTTCTTTGGGTATAACTATTCGTGATGGGGACGTATGCATTATGAAACTTTATCATCTGGAAGTGGCCAGCCACAGTGACGCTGGCTCGACGCAATATAGTAAATTCTCGGTTCCACCAAACGCATGTGTTAGCGAAAATTCTTCTTACAGAAAGATTTCTAAAATGCTTTAATTAAATATTGCTGGACAATATCAACCACATAAGAAACAGTACAGAAGAAACTGACTCAGAACAAACATCTGGAAAATCGGAAGAGATTGAGCTGTTATATGCAGACCAGTCGATAGAGTGAGTTGAGAATCTGCCATTGAGAGAGAGTTCGTGTGTTCTAAGGACCTTAACAGTGAAACGTCGGTCCATGTGCACCATGGGTCCAAATTCTTGCCAGCAAAACATTCCTCATATTAAGCAACCAGCGCCATCTGCATTAATACCGGGAACCACGCACGATGGATCCACAGGCTTATGTGCTTGCGCCACACACGAAGGCGTCCTTCGGCGTATTGAGCCAGGTATTTGGACTTGTTTCCAGTCATCCAGTGTCCAACTAGCGTGTTATTGGCATCAGAGTATTCGCCGTTGACGATGATCAGCGGTGAGGAGAGGGTGTCACTTGGGTTGTTGTTGTAGGGTTTCAGGAGCATCACCGACTAAGCCCATATTGATCCATGTGTATTGTCTGTAAATTGCATGTGTTTTGAGGTCAATTTTCTGTTTTGTTGGACGAAAAAAAAAATATCCTTTCCAGGAGGAAAAAACCACGTTACTCTCGCTTGAGACCGACTAATTCAGCCACGTTATGAAAAAGGCCCATAAAAATTCCTCCTCTCATCGACAGAACTCGAACTGAGGTCTTTTCCACTCGGTGTGGAGAGGATGGCGATCCTACCAACTGTGCTACCCACGAGGGCATCTCGCTTGGGTCATCTGCTGCCGAACTTCGTACGGCGGCGCATCGTCATTTGGGATATTGTTCTTTTGTTCCTCACATTGTATTGCAAGGTCAACTGTTGTACAGTGACCGTACAACGAGCTGCAGACTTCGCTAACCATGAACCTTCACCTTGCTTAACCCTTTACAGTTCTGTCGGTGGGAAGTTGTTTGACCCTTTCGACACCATTCTTTGTACACTTTACCGTGAGCAGAGGACAAGATGATCCGTTTTCGATATGGAAACACCCAAAGGACAACCTCGCACAATCATGTCCTTTTGAAACTCCATAATATCTTTACTATATCTCATACCTGCTACTTTATCACTTTGACTTGCACAACCAGATGCCGATTACCACTTCTGTAACATACAAAATTTGTACGAAGCTGCTCGGCTTTTCATTCAGCGAGCTATACAGCACAGTCCATTACAGATGAGGTGGTCACAATTCAGTTATCACTGAGTGTATAATGTCAAAATTCTTACCTGCATCCAAATGTTTAATGTCTACATCATATACCATAGCAATTTTCTAGCCAGTTTAGGCATAACCTCTCCTTAATAAGTCCATACACGCCGGAATCTATTAAAGATAACATTCTTGTCGAGATGGCCCTGAATTGCACCCTTAACTACAGCCTGATTATCCCTACAAGAGAAGAACTCTAAGTTGCCTGTAATTACCCAACTCCTCTTTAGCGCCACCTTTCTGAATTGGGGAAAAGTTTTAGCACTTCTTCAGTCCAAGTGGTTCTTTTCTGGATTCAATAGTAATGAATATATACCATCCTCCCCTGGAGCTAAAAGTTTAAAGACCATTCGAACCACGAAGGATCAGTGGCATGGAGTCAGACTGCTGTAAATTAAGTGATATAACAATCTTGAAGAAACTTCTATGAGGAAAATTACTTAAGCTCGGCAAACTTTAAGTTCCAGTAGTGGACGTTTGAAAAGGCTGCATATGATTGTGTCATCCCACTCACCTGCAGCTTTTTGGGAAAGTTTATGAGGCTATAATTGAACACCTGGACGATCACACTGGACTGGTGAAACGCTGTCTACCAGATTCATGAGGGAAGTAAGAAAGACATGATGGAAGACTACAGACCAATGAGTTTGAGTTCAGTCGAGGCAAGGTCATGGGGGTCTGTGGTTAAGGATACGATCGCAGCATAGTTCATGAAAAAGAAGACAGACGTTATGATTCAGTGAGACACGAAATAATTAAAGACTACTTTTATGCAGTGCAAACAAGTAATCAGGAAGCCAAATAGTGTCCTGTCCATGATATATAAGACCTTCACAAACAGAGAAAAGGATGTTTTTTTCTCTTTTTGTAACATGATGGCGAGGCAACGTTTAGAATATTGTATTCAATTCTAGAAGCCACACGTGAAGGTGCTTCTATAAAGGGTTTCAAAGACGGACAACAACACTGGCCAAGAGTTCTAATCGATGTCGATATGAAGAACAACTTAAAAGGTGTGAACTGGAAAGCTTATAAATTGGAAATCTCATGGTGAGACCTAGTTGTGATATATAAGGCACTGAATGGAATCAGTGAAATGAATTAGGGTAGAATATTTTCGCTGTCAGAAAAGAGAAGAACCAGCGACGCAAACAAACTTTTTGGGAGTTGAACACTGGAATTCATTGAAGTTTACTTCCGGGCAGGGTGTTGTAGATCAGTGGTTCAAGCGGGGAATTCAGTGGAGTATCATCCTGGAGTGCAGCTTTACCAAGGTTCTGAAGCAAAAAGGAAAGGATAAATATGTCCTTGAGGGTAAATAAAGGAACATTGTACCAAGCCCTAGATGGTGATGACACACTGTTCACCGCATCTTTATATATTTTTTAAAGATTTTTCTAAGAAAATATTTGAGAACCTAGCAGAGAGTAAAATGAAAATAATATATAAATGATATTGAGGATTCTCACTGCGAGACATCTATTCGATACTCATCTGATATGAAGTCGCAGACAAACTGAAAGTTCGGGGAACCGTACAATCGGATAATATCTCGGAAAGCGATGTACTTTTTTAAACAAATCCGATAAAAAAAACTTATAAAACTAATTTTTCAACAAGCACCGTCGCTTACAATTCCTGAGCGACCGAAGTCAATCAGTACGGGGGAAAGAAAGGGGAGTGGGGGTGGGGGGAGCGTTCAGCCTGTGTATTGTTCATTAAATGTAAATGCTTCATGGCCTAGTAAAAAGATTCCCTCCTTCGATAACTTGCCCGTGCTATTTTTTCTCTCTTTTAGCTTCATTTTAGCGAAAGATTAATAAATGACATTCAGCGGAGCGTACAGATAAGTCTGTAAAGGGGAAGGTTGAGTGCTCGAGAAATTTCGATTTCTACTTTCTTTCAAAAGAAGTCGGTATATTAGTGGTTATCAATAAAAGTAAGCGAGGGTAGGTGACAAGTCAAATTTATAATAAAACGGGGTAATGTAATTCTCTAACGAAGTACGGAAGGGGGCGCGCAAAAGCGCGTGTTAATCACTAAAGCTCTTAGCCACCCCTCCCCTCCTTCCCCCCCACCTTCTGTGTTTTCGTTGTTCTGGCTGGAAAAGAAAAGAAAAACCGGTTATGGCCATTCATAATTACTTATAACCACCCATTCGACCATAACCTCGCTACAAAAATGCATTGGTCATTAATGTCCGGTTTTTTGCTCCATTGATGGACGACTAAGACTTTAATCGCTGCCGAGTTATGTTACTCGCGAGTCATCTCATAGAACATCGGTTCTGTTCAAAGTCTTGGGTGGTTGGTTGCTGAAGAAAGAAAACGTTGGAAAATTAAGATTCTTTAAATGTTTAGAGGTGCGATAAATCCACCAATTATTACTGCTTCTTGTTCAGTTAATTCTCCGATTACGAAGTTCGAGAGCAGCACTTCAAGAAGAAGCAAAAACTGCTGCTAAATTTAAGTCCTAGTGACGTCAGCAAAAAAAAAGAATGTGCATGAAACGCGTGATAACTGAACTTTGCGAATTGTTGCATCCATTGTTGAAAAAAATTAATACGATCACTGCCCTCTGTAGTCTAAACCGAGAACTAGTCAGTTTGTATGAAAAAAAAATGAAAAGAAGAAATAATTTTCTGATTTCTATTGGTCCGATTTTAATAATATTTGAAGGGCTTAGCAAATATTTTTGGAAAGCTAAAATATAAAATTTAATCCACTAGGAGTCCCTTTGTTACATGCCGACGGACAGACAGACTGAAGTATATGGTGAAGACAATAGGTATCAGCGAAATCGTCTAATAAGTCGCCTAACATGGCGTATTACTGAGTAACAAAGTACTACCTTGCGTACAGATCTTTTTAAAGACTTCTAACTTATAACCAAAGTACTGATATTTTCCAGCAGACATTCTCAAATAGCTTTCAGTAAAGACAAATTTTCTAAAATGGTTTATCGTCAAATTGGAAGTGCGGGTAATTATTGTTAATCGATAAAAGAAATTTTAAAAATAAACATTGCGAATACAGTCATGTACACTAATAAAAATACTCGTGGAACCCTTTTATCTAATACAATACTAATTCAACTGCTATCATTGTGCTTATAATATTCTAATTTACGATATCGGTTGGTAATTTGCGCAAACGCATTAATTACTTAATTTCTTATTTAAAAATTAACTCATTAAATTCTTATTAACATCATAAAATCGATTGGGAAAGTGGAACCGGGACTTTTCGAATGATTTATCTCTCCAGATGCAACTCGAGGCCAATATTGTAGACAAACAAATGTTAAAAAACTGTTTTCAACATTTGTTTAAAACAAATGCTGAAAAACACACACACAAATGTGTGTGTGTTATCACTTCTTCATCTAGTTTGAGTTGTTTTTAGTTGGCACCGTGAATAGCAATCAAAGTTCTTCTCCTGGAGAATAAGTCCTGAGTGAAGCGTGGAGCACTCTGTAGTCGTCCTTCGTTTCGAGTAAGTGCGACTGTTGATTCAACAGCGTGTACTATCTTGTCCTTGTTATTAGGAGGCATCGCAGGTCCTCATAGTGTTCACATCGGTGCATCAGATGGTCTCATGTCCCAACCGAAGGCTGCCAATTTGGCGTTGTATGGGCCATGTCCTGTGATTGGAAAGGTCAGATTCAGTCCTGGATGAAACCAGGGAGGGAGCCGGGGGGTACCCTGTCAATATTTGGTAGGAATTTCCTTGTCACTTGTCCTTTCGTCGAATACGCCCATCCGTTCTGCCATGTCCGCTGGAGGTGTTGGATTAGGTTGGCTTTCTCCGTCTTCTGATTGTGTGTGTGGGATCTTTGGTGTATCCAGCAAAGGTGATGAGGACTCCCATTGCAAGGTGGTATTAGCATGGCTTCCTTTATTATTTCTAGGTCCAGCGGGAGGGCTCCCGCGAAGACCTGCAGAGCGTGTGTACTGACTGTACAGCAGGCTCGGGTGATAGATAACAAGGAGTACAGTTCTTTGGATTGTGTCCAGGGTTCTTCTGTTTACAGCAGTTATGGATTTGTGCTACCATATAGGTGAGGCATTGTGATTATAAGGATATAGATGGTTTTGTAATATAATGAGAGGGTGCGTTTTGTTTTTGTTTTTCTCCTCAGTTCCTCTGCTAACTTTTGCAACTAAGGCCGCGTAGTTTCTTATTTTACTCCTTATATGTTTCAAGTGAAATTGGAACGTCAAGTTGGTGTCCAGGACGATGCCTAGATATTTAAATTCCGTGGTGAGCTTGAGGGTTTTAAATCCAATCTTTATTTGTGGCAGCCGTCGAGGATACAGTCTTCCTTTCAGGAGGATAGCGGAAGTGTTTGTGGAGGAGATTTGTAAAAAGTGGGCCGAGGCCCATTCTTGTAGTTTTTGTCAATGCCTGGCTTGCAATGGTCTCCAACTGGGCTCTTGAGTCTGCCGTTATCATAAGAACGAGATCATTCGCAAAGGCCTGGGAACGGGCATCACCCAAGTCCAGGGCGAGGAACTCGTCGAGAATTATATTCCGACCCCTGTGGGCAGCCCCTGCGGACCGGTCTAGTTAGGCTTCTATATGGTGTTTTTAAGGCTATTTCCTTTCCTGAGAGGTACAATTTCGTTATGTCATAGAGGTTCCTTGAAACAGAGGCCTGCTTCAGTCTTGCGAGGACACTTGGCCACCAAATGGTGTCAAACGCCCCCGCAAAGTCAATCGAAATGACCAGAAAATACTTCTTATCGCATGCCGCAGCAGCGTCTAGAAGACGTTTCAGTGCGTCGGTGATGGAGACTCCGGGCTTGAACTCAAGCTGGTTCGGACTTGTAAGTCCGGCCGCGTCGTAGTGGGATTCTTTCTTCTGGACGGCATCCTTTCAAGGAGTTTGCCGCAACTGTTAGCAGGGCAATTGGCCGGGATGAATCTGGTCTCCCATGGCGGTGATCAGGTGGGCTCAAGCTGCCCATGGCGTACTGTGTAATTTTCGTTACTGTAATGCTTGGATTGCGCACAACAACAGCAGCCCATGGGGTGTCCTCCTTAGTTTGAACCACTTTGTAGGTCGTGGGGTATCCTCTCACGAGTCCTGCGTGCGCGTAGAGTTCCTGGAGAATTAGAATGTCAGCGTTGTTATGGTCCTGTGTGGACATACCAGAGGCGACAGCGAGGTGGTGATCCATGCGGACGGCTCTTCATTCATTTCAGCATTTTCCGGATAATCGGGTCGATGCACTCTAATTGTGGGACAAAGGCGCCGTGGTGAGCTGACACGGTGACTTTGATATGACAAAAATCCAATCTTTAGCACAAGTTAAAACTAGTTAATCAGATCTAAATTCGCGGAGCAGAAAACAACACGTGCGAACTGAAGGGCGGCCATACTGGCGATCTCCTATTCATTCGGTTATTAACAAACAATATTTACTCTACGAATTTCCTTTCGTTTTCTGCAGGTTGTTCTGCAATGCAACGAAAATCGAACCAAAAACCTCCATTCATCAAGAGGATTGTTAACTTCGTTGTTATAGCAACCATGCAGAGTTTATTTAACGGTGGACAACGTGCATTTGTGGAATCCCGAATATTCTCTTAGTGGGTCCTTGCTAGGTCAAAGTTCATTGTCTGTAGGTCTCCCTAAATGCAAAAACAGTCCTATATGAACTTGTCACAACTCGAAATAACTTAGAAATTAGGATCGGTTCGCATGTCGTGGAAACAAGCGTAATGGATGGTGCCAACTCAGTCTTCGTTCTTGTATGCACTTAAAGAAACCAGTGCTATCGTTATTTGTTGTGTCACACTGTCCTCAGATGCGAAAATCTTGTAGGAGACGAACAGTGGAATAGCCGACAGCAAACCAACAAGTGCTTATGCGTGTTCGGAGAAAATAACTGCGTGATGAGATTGGGTGCAGCAAAAGGAACTCGAACAAAGCCAGCAGAAGACGTCGCTACCCCAAATTAAACGTCCAAAATCAATATACAGCCAAGTATTTGTGCCACCAACGAACGAGCTCATGAAAAGAGAACTAATAGAAAGATTTTATTCGTTTAATCTTCTAAGATTTGTTTAATGCAAAGACCAAACGCATGCGTAGATTACGAAGTGATAGAATTACGTCTAGAACAGAGAGAGATTCTCATAACCAGTTTGATTAAAAGTTAAATATTGCAAAAATATTCCATTTTTCACTTTTAAAATAGTTCTCTCTCAAATCGCGGTAGAAACCAAACGCCCGAAGAGGGCAATGAAGAATCTGGTTTACT
This sequence comes from Mastigoproctus giganteus, assembly GCF_048544385.1. NCBI lineage: Eukaryota > Metazoa > Arthropoda > Arachnida > Uropygi > Thelyphonidae > Mastigoproctus > Mastigoproctus giganteus. The sequence goes on from NC_143577.1 coordinate 72,607,363, forward strand.
AGAAGTACTCTACTCCTTGTTGTTGCCAAGAGACTAATAGTATTGTTGAGACAATAATACTGCTGGCTCGTTGTTGCTAGGAGACTAATGTCATTGTTCGCTGGTTGCTAACAGAAGAGATAAGTTGGTCTTTCCATTTTTATGTTTTTATATACGTCTTTGCGCTGTCACGTGATCTCTATTTTGTTTGCACTAATGGCACTAAATCGCTTCACGTAGGAGCCTCTATTATCTTCGCAATTTCCAATAGATTTTCTTTCTGAATTCGGGGAAAATTTATAGTGTTGCTCAGAGGGATGGACTGGGATGACAGATCGCCGAGCAACGTCACAACCATGTTGAGATGCGTGAGAAAAGTGATTATACGTTGATGATGTTCACTAAACAGTGGCAATTTTGCGCTCTGTATAAGGCATATTAATAGCGTCCATTTATCTAAGTACAATCGCTCAAACTTTGTTAGAAGAAGACTAATGGTACTTGGGAGCTTCGCGCTATACAGCAGGCGTTTAACCTCTGATTAATGTCTGAAGTGTTAATGTATTCATCGAGACGTCGTTCACAAAACGGAATATCAGCAATAGCTCTGCCTGTCCATAATTGGCTGGTTTAACTGCGACCATCGTACCGAATAACCGCAAGACTACCCTCCACACCTTTTTCTTCATCGTAGCACGTAATGGTAGCGCTTTAAATCAACTTCGCAGAGAAATTAATGACAAACAGAAGATCCAATGGCAGCGAGGTTCAACAGTGAAATAAACCATCCAATGGAAGAATACGTCACGATTATTGTTAAGTTAAAAACCATTGTTGTGAAGTCATTATAAAGCAATTATTGAAATTCACTGAAAATGTGAATTGTTGCTAATATCTGTTAAAAAAGTAACAGATTGAAATCCGAGAAATGATTGTTAAAAAAAAAGAAACAAATTGAATTCCGAGAAATTATTGTTAAAAAAAGAAACAAATTGAAATCCGAGAAATGATTGTGAAAAAAATAAAATTTGAAATCCGAGATATAATTGTTATCTGATTGTTAAAAAATAAAGTAACGAACAATTTGAAACCCGAGATATAATCGTTAAAAAATAAAGTAACAATTTGAAACCCGAGATATAATTGTTATCCAATTGTTCAAAAAAAGTAACAATTTGAAACCCGAGATATAATTGTTATCCAATTGTTCAAAAAAAGTAACAATTTGAAACCCGACATATAATTGTTATCCAATTGTTCAAAAAAAGTAACAATTTGAAACCCGACATATAATTGTTATCCGATTGTTCAAAAAAAAGTAACAATTTGAAACCCGACATATAATTGTTAACCGATTGTTCAAAAAAAGTAACAATTTGAAACCAGAGATAATTGTTATCCGATTGTTCAAAAAAGGTAACGATTTGAAACCCGAGGAATCTGAAAATAATTGTTACGTTTATGATATTTAAATTGTACGGCAATTTTTTATTATATTTTTTGCGCCATCACTAATTTTTATTATTTTAGAGTGTAACATTCTCCCTTGGTTATAACATAGTTTGAAGCCCGCAAAGGTTAAGTTGTCGTATACAACATATCGGATGAATGCACAAATATTAAAATCTCTCAGTCAAACGTGGTTTTTAATAGTCTTAGATTCGATATTAATGAAAAATTCCGACGTCTCCTTTGAATAAGAGGGTGCTTAGGGATAACTCAGTGACAAAACGTTGTCCATGCATCCAGAACGTGCAGTGAAGAAAATGGGCATAAAGTGTGTAGTCGTTCCACATCCACCGGATACGGTAGATGTACCATAAGTTCGATTTCCAATCCCTTGAGCGTCGTTGGGAACTTACGGCAGGCAAACAGTGTGTTGTTGTGACGAATGATCCAACCTTTCTTTGTGAAGCTGGAAAATCTCCTTTAGCCCAGCGTTCTGTGGAGCCGCTTCTTCCGACAAAGTACCTTAGGACAGGTCGTAAAAGCGGCGAAATGTGATGTTTATGCACAACTCTGAAGCTGCTGAAGATACGAGAAGGGTTTGCTAGTTTGTTTCCATTTCCGTAGTTTAAGTTTTACTTCTCATAAAAACTCACAGCACTGGACTCACTGCGGAAGCCACAAGAGCTATTTCACAATTTATCCCGAAAATTAAACAGAATGTTTAGATAATAATTATTCTTCAGCTATTCGCAAAACGTTGCAAGATTAGGCTTAAACGTGAAGATTCAAATCTCTGCATTAAAATATTAGCGAAGATAAAAAAAATTAGAAATAAAAAAAACGAATTCAGAAAGGGAAAAAACGGGCGGGTGAAACAGACAGTAGTATCGAGCTAAAGTAGGTTTCAAACCACGAAGGAGAAGGCGAAACTAGCAAATGTACACTGCCTAGTCATTTTATTAGGACCATAGATATTTCGGCTATAATCTATACAAAGATATGTTAATTAAAGATGTCACGTGATGTGCGTCGTGTACATAAGTATTTTTAAGCCCTGTGATCCGACTACTATCCAATTCAGTGCACGTGCAATGCGGAACAGATATGATCTCCCGCAATTCCAAAGAGGTATGATATTTGGTACACGTTAAGCTGGTGCTACACGTATCAAGCAGTTGGCTGACGTTTTATTCTTCAGATGATTCTGATCTTCAGAGCTTAATCAGCTGATAAGTGTTTTCCAATTTTTTTTTCTTTCCATAAAGCTTATCCTGGTAGTAGTTATCAAATTGTATATTCAAAGTTTCTGAGTATTTACAAATATTAGCGGAAACTTATCTCTCAGAAAATTCAGGTTTGCAAGTTAGCCGAAGGGAATGGCATGGATCAAGGTGCCTTCTCTTCCCACCATTGTACTATAAATCTCTTGTTATATATGGAGCATCATCCATTTGGCAGGTTACGGGCCACACCATGGTGAGGATGTTCGTTGCAGCTATCCGCATCACTTATCCGCTCCAGGCAGTGCTGCCCAGATTTACGTTGAGGATGAATTTGAAGATAGGTTTCCCACCGTCCTGTTTATCCACCTTGGTTGATATCTGACATTCTACTGCAAGGAATCTGTTTAGGTAGAAGTCCGGAGCAAAGGACCAAATTTCAGAAGCGTAAAGTGATGCCCTGGTAAGGTACTTCAGGATGTATTGGTAGATGAGCTGCAAACTGAGTGCGCCAACCAGCTCTTGTCTTGTTGTCCACAATGCTCAGCGTTGTGGACCCACATAAGCCAGCTGGAAGTAGTATCGGACAAATGTAAGTAGTGTTTGAGTATGATGAACAGAGCTGGTAGGGTAGGTTCATTCTGTCGATCTGGGATCTATTGTTAACAAACTTACTCTGAGAAGGCTGTTCAGAAGAATGGTAATTTTTGATATTTTGTGCATTACAGTATGCAAATATTGAGATGTGTAACCGAAGTAGCGCTGAGCTGTTCCTGCTGAACCAGCTATTTCAAATACTTTGAGTACTGCACAGCTGATGAAAATTGGTCGCAGATCTTTTTGGAGATTTTAGGTTCTTGTTCTTTGGATTAGGCGTCACATGATAAGTTCTCCAATTTTTTTGGCACAATTCCCATTTGTAGAATTTGTCTGAAGAGATACGAAGGAAACCACACGAACCGCTAGAATTCTTCTGTGTATCGATAGTACAGGTTACTAAAAGAGGTATATAATGGTGTGGAACATGCCTTCATGATATCCCATTCATCCAGTGATCCCACAGAATACTAGAGTGTATTTGAACATCGATGCGAATCGAATACACTCGGCAGGCAGTCGCACGTTTATCGATATGGACAAGAGCTACTTTCAGGATGAAAATGCAAACCATCCATCATGCCAAATTGGTGAAATGGTGGTCCAAGAAACATGAGGAAAACTTCAAACATCCCCTTCTGCTCCAGAAAGTGTGGGATGAACCGGATACTACAAAAACGAGAACAGTTTTTGTAGGCTGATTTGCATGTTATGCAGGCTGAAAAACAAGAAATAATTCACAGGAGTAGCTCTACACTCTCTGCTTAAGATCGGCTAACTACAGTCTCCAATGAAGAGGACTTTAAATTCCTCCAGTCATCGAGGGGAGTCGAACCATGGCCTCTCCAAACGATATGTATCGCCGACTAAACTGCAATAGAGGACTTGAGGATAGCTTATGAGATACCAGGCTTTGTGTTCTTTGCTCTCAATAAACTGAGGGCCCGAACCTGATAAAATTAATATTCAAACTTCTATATAAACATAGGTGTGTTTGACAGCGACTTTCGCTTTAAACTTATCAGAGAAAAGCAGTAAAGTATTAACTGCAAAATAGCTTCCCTGTAATCAGGTCATCAAAGAGGCAGCTAGAAAGATCCCGAATAAGTTTCGAGATTTTATGCTCGCTACTAACAAAAAAAGACAGTGTAGCTGTGCGATTCATATCCTGACCAGACGTGTAAGAAGGCGGGGACTGTAATTATTAACAATTTCATCCCACATCGTCTCCTAATAAGAAAACTTCGGTAATCACCGTGAACAAGGAGCATTATTCAACAACAATCTTCTCTTTTTTCATTATTTTTCTCTTTCTAGAACATTTCGTACAGCGAGTAAGCAGTAATGTCTGCCCCTCTATGCACATCAAACCTTAAGCTCGTTAACGAAGGCCTGTGAATATGAAAAAAAAACCTCATAAATCATTCCGCACTGCTCTCAGAGACCGAGTATGATTTCCCTCTCATTATACCCGATAACATAATCCTTTCTCTCTCAGAAATAAATACGCTCTCCATCCAAGTAATTCGTGTTCCTGTTATTAACTTATCCCTCTGTACCCAGAGAAAATCGAATGACACAAACTGTTCCTTCTCCCATTTCTCACTCGGTTTTCACTTAGGTTTCCTTAATGAATGCTAAGTGTTTTCTAATTCTTGTTAAAGCTGGACAACAATGTCGAATTGAATTTCCTTTTTTTTATAACACACGGACCGAATTTAAACTTTAAAAATTGTTTTCGTTCTAAGAAATGAATGGCCATCCTAAAGAATTTGGTCTGCTCATGTGTATTTATGTTCATAAACTGCATATATTAAATAAATAAATTTTCTCCGGTGTGTTTGCCTGTTTTTGGTGCTGGACTTAAGTTTTTGGAGGAGAGGATCCATTCTACGAGTATCCATCGCTGAGAATGACTAACTGAGCCACGGATTTACTAAAGGCCATGAAAGTTCCTTGCATCATTGACTGGATTTGAACCTGGGCATTTTTCACCTGGTGTGGCGAAGACTATGAATATAACCAATGTGGTACCCGCGAGGGCATACTCACAAATAAAGAAAATTTAATCACAGAAATTATAGATCTATCTAGTCTATCAGCCACGCTTCTACTACTGTTCTTTCTGAATTCGCTCTACATCTCCCTACTTTCGATTTTGTAATGGGAAAGCTAAGGATGATCGAAGCCCCTGCAGATTGCTGATGTGGAATTCCATGCGTGTGATGAGGTCCTTCCCACTAAAAGAATCTTTAGTTAAAGCATTCTTTTAAAAGGATATCTGTGCCAGAAAAAATATTTTTGAGACGACTAATTAACTTCGATATGGCTAAATAATTTGCTAAGAGACTGCTTCTGAGGGGGGGGGAGGGTTCTAGACCTATATTCGACTTCTGAGATGGTGCTATTAATCAACTGGGATGAATATTTCCTCTGTAAGAAAGTCCCGATTTAATATTCAGCTCCTAAATCGTCTTTTAAAAGAATTCTTGGTTCTTTCAAGTTTATATATATTTTAATTTTTGCAATGACGAACCATCTAGAAGAAGGTGCATTTTATCTCAGGAATTTGGAGTTCTAATTCAATTAATATTTTAATTTCAACTTTCCAACAACATTTAACCAGGAGTAAGTTTCGTCAATTTTTCAAGACTCAAACCCACGCTATAAAATTGCTTAATGAGTGATCTAAATAAATTTTATTGGCAATTCATGTCACTGATTCAAATAAAATTCCGATGATTCATTGATCCCGTATGTTGCCCTTTAGAGCTCTCAGTGAATAAAGGAAACTGGATTGAGATCCTTGATAACATATTTGGAAATATATTTCTATATTTCATACGGTGTACTCTAATTCCTCTTCGTAATAACTTGACTGGTTTTCCATAAGATCGAACATATAATAAATATCTGATCTTAAAAAAGAAAAACCTCGTTCGGTCTCTTTTCTGATTTATGGCTTACGATAGGCAGTTCAGATGGCAAATTCATCTTTCTTCTATTCCCATTTCTTTTCTTTTGTCTGCGAATGAAAGAAAATGGAAACATTGGCACTAGATAAGATATACTGATGGGAATTAACTTGTTATGAAAGAGCTGTTGATCACCGCCTTCACATTTGGCTTGATTTCAATACGAAACAAGAAACACGCGAATGGAACAAAAAAATATCAAATATTCCTTTGTCCAACAACGCATATTTTGTGTTTTAAAAACTCAATCCTATTTTTTTATCTTTATATTCACGCTGTATTCTCTGCACTCTTTATTCTCTATTTCTTTACCAATCTTTCCTCTCCAGCCACATTTATCAACCATCTACAAAAATTCGCTTTCTGCATTGTTCTGTCTCGATGGAATTCAAATCAATATGTGCCTGGAAGAATGGCAACATCCATTAGCGTTATCATTTCATTTTTACTATTATTTGAAATTAACTACACCGAAGGAAAATTTAAATCAGTTTCTGCATTTATAGTTAACATTCTCTTCTATGAACTGCGAATAATCAGGTGGTATATCAATCGGCATTATTATGTTTGCCAATCCAGCCGCTAAGCACATTGAAATCCGCGCTTTCTACAATATAATGAATTGGGAATGCTCAGACAACATATCTTTGCCAATTGTACATTATTTATGTAAATAAACAGCGCGTTATTGGCTATTCAGTACATACATAATCGACAAAGATTTATTGGATAAGCAATGGACACTGAATAGAAAACATCGCCGAAATGCATGATGGGAAATTTTAACGCTATAGATACGAGATATCAAATAATCTAAGATCTGTTTTCTCTCTGGATGGAGATACCAACAAAAATCATAGATTATTTAATATTTTAAAGAATATCTTAACTTTTTCTTAACACTTTCTTACAAATTTAGCAGTTTCTTACATATTAACTATAAAATTCATTGTCCACGCATATAACTCTGCACATAGAAGAACAGTGTTTTGAGAATGAAAAATTAGAACGCATTACGAAGATTTATTAGCTTCAATTTACTTGAGAAAGCATCCTTAGATGCCTGCTACTCGAAGATTATTTCAAACCTTATAACTAAGTACACGCGCGGACTACTTTCCCTGACTGTAAATGATGCCTTCGCATAGAAGCGTACTGCATCAGGGAGCCGTGCGATTTTCCCGAAATTCGACATCTCCATGGAGACCCCCTCTTCGCCATTCACGTGAAATAGAGTTCACTCTGCAAAATGGGACTGGAACGCGAAACTGCCTGATAAGTAGGCGAAGTTTAGGAAAGGTGCAATTTTTCATCGGAAGTTGTAAAACGAAGTATTTCTTCTTCAATCAGTCTGTCATTTGCTGTATTTTGCAATGACAGAATCCCCGACTCAGATTTTCCCCTAAAGACACAGTGGGGAATCACGAACGGCAAAGTGTCATGAAAAATGAGGGAATTTAGAAGTTGAGAACACACAATCTTTGTAGTGAAACAGGTTTGGAGTATCCCTCAGATAATCCTTAAGAAAACGTCTTAAGAAAGAGTTCCCTCGATAAGAGGTTATAGTGAATTTACTGGGTTATAGAATAAACAAAAGAAAATAAAAATTCAAAGTATTGAAGATGGATAGATAGAATAAAAAAAAAAGAATTATTGATAGTAATATTACAGAAGTATCTTTATTTTAAAAGATGGATAGAATATTGAATTCGTATCAAATAATCATTTTATGTTAACGTATATTAACACTTATTTTTATATTCCGACGTTTCGTTAGATAAAATGCACACTCTTCATCAGAGAATAAATAATCCAGCGTGTGATGTTTCTCTGAAACCATATTAGATGAACTGTAGTGCTTTACCTAAAAGGAATACTATATAAAAATTATAACATGAAATATTTAAATAATCTCATTGGTTTCTGTCAGTAAATTGCGTGTTTTCTAAGGTCGGTTTGTCTGCCAGATGAAAGAAAAATGAAACAGGATGCAACTAATATTCTAGAAAAGGTTTCACCCTTACCTAGGAGTATCTAAGAAGAGAAAGTCCCCCGAATCTAGTAACTCGAAACGTTTACTAACATTTCTATTCTACTGCTATAGAATAAATCGCAAATATTAAGATAGAGAAATGTTATTTATTCTAATACTATGCAGTACATTTCCTTACTTCATATAAGAAACCACTGGCAAAGATAAACGCATAAAACACAAATGTAAAATAAGAAAATATTTTGTTAAATCCTATAAATATTTCTAATACACTTAGCATATCTTAGCATCCAATAAAAATCAAATTCAACATCCCTGGAAGGAAGCTCCTTTCCATAAGTCGCTATTAAATTCAAGGGAGCAGAGCTTTGAACATTCACAAATATCTCGATGAAATTCCGAAACTGAATCCGAAGGTCTTCTCAATTCTCCTGCCCTTTCCGCAGTACTCCTTTCAAGGAGACAATTCGGATTAAACTCTTATCCTCTGGGCTGCAAAATAGAGTTCCACCTTGAGAAGCTATTTAAGGAAGCCGGTTTCTTAAGAAGTCTCCAAGAATATTCGGTTCTACCTCTTTCCTTATAAGGAGAAAATCACGAATTGATTCTTTCTGGCCATGCAAAATAAACACAAACCAAATAAATCCTCATAGAGAGTTGAAAGGGTATATTTTCTTGTTGGAGACGATCCCAGTGGGACCGTCTCCAACTACTTAACTTGACAGTGGTAAATGGCACAGTCTCCTGGTTCGCACTGTTTAATATTCACGAAGATGCAAGATTGCATAAAATTTTATAAATAAAAATATCGCTATATTCTTTGTATTTATGAAAAGGAATTGGAAATTTTAAGATGATCTTCATTCGTTAGTTTGCATACGAATAGACTATCAGAAACCAGCCGTTGATAGTAAATTATCTCGCCCCCCTCCATAAGCTTCTTCTCAGATGTTTACACAGTAGAGGAGCTAAAAGATTTTCCTTCCTTTTGGAATATTTTATCACAAGACTACTCCCAAGTTACTTGAAGTTAAGAAGAATCATCTGCATATCAAAGAATCTCATTAGCTATATTTCGAATTCATTCTAGCGAGTTATAGTTACTACCAAATGAACCGATATATTTCTCATATGGCTTTCAGGATTCATTCCCATTTTGTATTTCGATTCCTGTTGACTTTCTAAATATCCATTTCCTGATTTATTCGTACTTCCATTCTTTATTTGTTTATATTTCATCTTTCTTCGTATTTCAAGTCCTATTCTGTTTCCATCTTGGACGAGATGGCTCTACCATTAGAGTGCTGACACGCAGTTATGATTTCTAGGGATTTGAAATACATTTTTCCAATCCAAAGATTGTTTGTATCGCCTCCCTCTCTCTTTCACTCTTACTGTATGTCTTTCATTAGCCATCCTACCATAGTCTAGTCTACATTCGTGAAATTTTAAGTCCGGAAAAAATTCTCATCACAAGAATTTTTAAAAATACCTCTTCGACTGTTCCAGGATAGCAATGCAACACCCCATAGCACTCCATAAAAATAATTTATCGATCTGCATTGCCCGTAGAGTCACAGAAAATGAACTCCACCTTCTCATGAATCTGCGTCTAAAACGACATAACCGAACTAACCATGAGAAACCAAAGAATCTGAGAAGATTCGTTGGCATTCCTGGCAGATCTAAAATATCATTTTCCACTAGGAATGGTCTGACTTACCAAATTGGACACATACGGTGTGAACGAGTTGGTTGGACCATACATAAAAAGTCCATAAAAATTCCATCCATCTTTCTGAAACTGGAACCCAGGCCTTTACCACAAAATGGTGAAAGCACAACGACGTATCCTTCGTGAGTGTTGAATCCATATCACGCAGGAGTGTCATTGTGGATCTACTTTGCTATTTTGAAAATAACCAAGGCTATGAAACTAAGATTATTTTAAAAAATAGGCTTAAAAACAAGCAATAGAAACTTTTCATTGTATCCATGACGACACATTAAATCGTAGATCTTCGTACATATTCCTGGTTATGGTCTCCTAAGAGGAATATGTAAGGGTATATCTCTTTATCCATCTTTTTATTCAGCTGTTCATCTGTCTATCATTTATTTAACTTCTTCCTGTGGCTCTCTGCTTTAAGTGCTCTTGGCATTAAACTTAAACAACGAAAAGCTCCCTTCCGCCGTATACATCACGTGCACACGGCTTGACCTCTTTTTCCCGTTGATTTATGTGCATGCTGGAACAAGATTTTTCCTTATTTAATATCACTTAAGCAATGAGTGTCGAGAGTGGCCCTGTTTCCGGAGTGTCGTCCTCGTAAAATACTTCCGTCACGATCCACTTTCCGCTCAGTCTACATCTGCCCATTGAGCTGTCGATTCGCCTACGATTATCGCTTCTGTCTTCTTCAAAACGAATGAATTCCTTCGACTTTCTGCCGCTATTGATTGACACTTGATGAAAGACGCTAAGGACGGCTCGTAACGCTCGAGAGAATCAATACACGTGGCAATGACAGCATGCTCGTTTCATAATCTCTCGGCGAAGGAACACTGGCAGGGAATGTCGTGGTGTCAGATGGAGGACGTGCTGCTCGCGATTTGCAAAACAGAAGCACAACAAGGAACGGGGTCCTCGCGGTGCCTTCGGCTTTACGACAACTGCTCGGTGCTCTTTCTTCCTCTTCTTAAAATAATTGTTAAATAAATAAACATTCTCATAGCGTCCTTAATCCATTAGCTCTGTTAATGACAGAATAGGTGTTTTTGTTTGTACCAAAGTGTGCAGTGAGAAACTCCTTGCTTTTTTTTTTGTGCAGCAGTTTTATAAAACTTATTTTGGTGGTCTCTTGGGTTCGAGTTCAGTCTAGATGGAAAATATTTTGGGCTCTTTACACAGTAACCGAGTTAGTTGGTCTAGCGAGGTTGTCGCCCGGAAATTCGAGCTTTTCTTTAAGAAAAAAACATTATATCTTAACGAATATAATCCGTTAGGTTATGATAAGCGCCAAAGCAACTAAGGCTATGAGGGTCAGTATATTGTGTTTGTAATAGAGCGTATATTTCGGCCGATTTTCTATTTGCTGAACGAGAAACATGCTATCCTCTCCTGAGATTGACTAACTCAGCCACGTTGCAAAAAAAAAACCCATAAAGATTCCTTGCCTCACTAAAAAGATTCAAACTCAGGTGTATTTCATACGTTGTGAAAGGGCGGCGATTTTAACCTCTGTGCGTAGTATACACAAGGATCATATACGGGTACACTGTTTATCTAATTATTGCATCGGTACATACATTGATCAGTCAAAATATTATGACCACCAACTTAATAGTGGGGAGACCATCCCCGTGCCACCAATACTGAGCTATAGGCGAGACGTGAACTCTATAAGGCCTCTGAACGTTGCAGGAGGCATATATTATCATGTCTGAGGATTACGACACGTGGATCTGTGACAGTCCGTGGTAGATGATCCAAACGCTGGATGTGTCGATTCACGTAATCCTAGAGATGATCTATGGAACCAATATCCGACGAATTCGGCGGCCGCGGTAGCAACTGGAAGTCACTTTCGTGTTCGGGTTGCAGAAACCCACTCTTGATCAATACTGACAACTTAGAAGGGCGCATTATCCTGCTGGAACATACCTGTGCTATCCGGGAAGCCGTCGCTATGAACGGGTGTACCTAATCAGGCACAACTGATAGGGTTATGAAGGCGCCAAGAGATTCCCAGGAAAACATTCCCCCACACCAGAACATGTTGCCATTTCTGTTGGACAGGGCCATCGGAGGCGATTCTTCTTCTCCATCTACCGTCCATATGAAGTAATAGAAACTTGATTCATCGGTAAAGGAAACTTTTTTTGCAGTCGTTAATGTCCCATTGACGCTATTTAGGTGTAAACTTTATGCGTCGTCGGCGATAAGTCCCTTGACTGGGGCTCAATGGATTGTGGTCCCCTGGTTTAAGTCCATGGTCAGCCACTCCACCATTTTCCATCTATGGGATCACACAAGCGGGACGGCCTTCATTCACCACGGTCATCGATGATGCCTCGTCGCCCACCATTGGCCCAACGACTCCTTCGTCCACCCTCGGAACGTCCTAACTAGAGCAATCAGCAAACAACCTACAAGATTCGAAATATTAATCCTGCAACCAGTACCCGACAATCATTCTTTTTACGAAGGCTCAGATCATTTCCCTTGCCCATAACGATCAAGTACTTGGTATTGACCGCATTCCAGGAACCTGCAGTATCACGTTTACCGGTTCTCACCGCGACATGTTGACTGGACAGTGTATTTATTCAATAAAACTTTAGGTATTTTCAGCCATAAAACGGTTAAACCAGCCTTAGAACATTCATAGTTTATATAGAAAATTAACGCCTCATTGCCCTCAGTTTCTTTGGCCCTAAACAGCGTTAAACTTACTTAGTATTCAACTAATGTCAGGTTTATTTTAAATATCCTCTCTCGTTCAAATAGTTGCAGACTTTTTGCATTGCAAAATGCTTATTATGATAATGGAGGACTCCAACGTATACGTTAAAGTAAAGATGCAATTAAAATTCCTTTCTCACAGTAAAATAAAATAAAAAGCAACCCGCACACACTTCCTAATTATTTAAACAATTAATTTTTAAAAAGGGATTTTCTCACTTTTTATGTCCTTTTTATTTCTCATAAATCTGACTCTAACTCGCATAAACAGTTTACGTATTTAAGAGTCATATTTCGCCACTTATTCCAACGGTTTCAGCACTTTTTTCAGCCTTAACGTTCTTTTATTTTTCCTTCTACTTCCTGTGTAAGTGGCAAAACTCCAAACTCAAGCTGTTTCCCCAGCCTTGTTTGCTGCCCTTTAAACTTTTAGGTTGTTGAATACAAATGACTCATTTTACGTTATTTTTCTTGAACTCGTGTCGTTTTAGAGGCCAGAAAATAACTCGCTTTTTTTTCCTTTTATGTATATACGCAGCTAACGCAAGCAGAAAGTAGTTGGTTGCAGTTGTTAACGTGGAACGAAGAAAAAAAATCGTGCAATGCAGATGTGGAAGTTCTCGTCGGTTGGCGCAAAATGACTCGGCATTTTTACGATGTAGTTAACACGTGATGCTGATAAATATAAAATAAATGGAATAATTTACAAAACCCATACTAGTAATCCATAAATTAGCATAATATGCAAACTGCGCATGTTCTGATTCAACAATCGAAAAACGACAATCATTGCAAGGCAATTGTTGGCGCTATTACTTAATTAAATTGATTGTTACTTTATCGATGACGCAGACGATATCAAAAATGGTGTCGTCTGCGAAGCTTAAATTCTACAGAATTTTTCTAGCATAATAAACTGTAATATCTTCAATTAAACTATTATCTTTGCCCTTTTTCCACGATAGTGTTCATCGACTCACTCAGCGGACTAAGAATTCCTCGCATGACTTCTCTTAATGATCTCCCGAACTTAACCCAGCTATTCTTTCTTCCCTTAGTCCACTACTATTTTTAATTGCTTCTTTTGTTCTCGTTTGGATAATGAGCTTCTTAAGTCGGGATTTCATAATCTTGTTTTCTCCTTAACTCATTTGATTCACTTGTCAGTTAACTTGTGCCAAGTAAAGAAGTCCAAGATCGCAGTCTTACGCTACTTGGTTAACTAATTACTAATCACAGAAAGTTGATTAGCAACCTCTCTTCAGATAGATCGTCGGCTATTCAGCCTTCTAGACTCGTTTTCAGAATCCGTCGACGATCCCCAATTGCAAATGTTTGGGGAACGATCTGCAAATACGAAAAAGCGCGAATAAACGTACAGGAGGGTTTAATGGAACGCACCATTTCTATAGCAACGTGTTCATGCCCACTTGATTTTAAAATGTAACTTTGAGGAACTTATTTCCAATTGGAAACTCCAAAGTTAAATCAAAATTGAACTTCTTTGAAGTCGAGTAACATCTTTGATGTCAAACTTTATCCCATACTCACAGAATTAACCACGTTTGTTATCGGGAGCGTATTAGATAGCCGAATACTAAGATGGATGGAGCAGGAAAATCGAATAGTCCATAATGGATGCTATATTAAACTGGTAGGACAGTGTATATTGTTATTAATTCGCAAATTTTCTAAGTTTGTTAAAGAGCGATATAAATTAATACTAATGTTTCAAAGGATAAATTCTAATCACACTCAGAACTACCTCGCGAAAGCTTATAAAAAAAATAGCAAAAGACCATCAAAATTAAAAATTAAAAGATGGCTCTAAAAGCACTTGAAACAATATACCCTGGAGGTCTAACGAATGGACTTCTCGTCGCAGCTGTTCATAAATGGGGGAGTAATTTACCGTGCGAATTGTTCAAGAACATTACGGAGCATACCGATATTGCGAAGGGGAGGACGTAGAAACATTTACATTTTAATGAAATGCGCTTGGGTTACAAAAACCTCCGAAATTTAATTGTGGGGGGTTGGGGGGAGTCAGATCTGGACGCCCCAACAGCTGGAAGAAATGAAACGAGCAGTTTCCACAGTAAGAATAAGTAGGACGTAGATTAGTATAAATAATGAAGGGCCACCGAAACAAAAACTCTACCTAAATTTCATTGGCAAAGCAAAGGTCAGAGAACCCTCCGTCAATCGAAAAGTCGATACTACCACTAAACATACAGCGCGAGTAAGTAAAAAGCAGGTCCCATTATGCTCACGAATTTGACGGGTAAAATTTGCTGGTTCAGGGCTTTACCGGTATAACTTATAACATTAAGAAGACTCCAGCTTTTCCTTGAAAATGGGTAATAACCCTTATGGTTATTACCTACGTTCAAGGAATCGTTATTAGCCATTAAACCCTAATGGGTTATAACCCTAATATTAGGGTGGAGAACGCTTGTGAAGAATATACTTCGCGAAATATCCAAGAGCATAAAATTTTGTTTGCAGCAATTACAATGGTTATGTGCACGCCTTTATCGTGAGTGAAGATTAAAGTCTTAAATACAAATTTCTTAAGTTAATTCCTTATCATCCAACTTCTTAAATATTAAATGTTTAAGAAACTGTATATCTCTTTTTAACCGTTATCAACAAGCAGGTGTTGGTTTGCCCTAATTATGATGTTGATTCTCCCCAGCGCTAACTAAGACTTCGGAAGTATTACCAAAGAAGGTAAATGTTTCTGACTTAAACAGTAATAAACGCACGGATAACTTAAACCCCCTGCTTCTTTTTCCTTTAATCATCTCTTTACTTCAGTGTACAAACGAGGGAGACTTTCTGTAGCTAGTGCATCCCGAAAGGGATCAGTATTTTAATACTCGCCAACTTCAACCGCGAGCTGCATTGGTATTGCATTCAGAGCTGTGCGCCTGTAACGGGTTTCCTCGGTCTTGCACCACTTCAAGAGATAACTGTGTGGTTACAGATATTATACTGTATCTTCCAGCTATACGTGCTTTTAGCTTATTAGTTAAATAGAGTGTCAATAAATACACGTTATTGACATATAGGGATTTTAACACGCGCTAAAGTCGTAAGACATTAAGAATCCGTTGTCATGACAACCGCCACCAACATCGCGGCTGTCGGCAGCATTTCATAAGGGCGCACTTTCATTTCTGATTAATAAAGAAAAATCTTAAATTTGAAAAAGCGAAGCAAGGTGAATTAAAATAACGGTAAATGAGTTAATATTAAAAATTAAAGGTGCAATTCTCAAATAAATATTGCCGCAATTATTAAAAAAAAAAAAAGATTAAAGTGATGTATTAACACCAGTAATGAAAAACAGAATCGGTAGATTATCGCGAATAAATTAATTACATTAAGAAATTAATGTAAATAACAGAAAATGGGGGAAAACGAAATGCAAAACATTTTCAACGTTCGGAAAAAATTCCCTTAATTATTAATGTTACGTGAAACGAAATGAAAACGCGGTACTTTTGTCAAATGTCAAATTACTGAAGGTGATTAAGAGTAGCTGAGTGCAGAGAGATAGGTTAAAAAAAAAAAACGCAATTAGTGTAATGGAAGTAGTTTCATTATTGAAATGAAGTAATATTTTTATAGTTCGAGTAGTTATATTGGTGATATGAAAAGCATATTTTACAATTGTTTTACATTTACCACTATTTGTAGTAATTTTGATTCGGTAAAGCGTGCATCCTTGAAAAACAGAAAAGTTGTGGAAAAATATTTTATTGTACTTGAAACATAAACGCAACTTTACCCCTGTAAAGCGTGCATCCTTGATAAACAGCAAAGTTATGTGGAAAAACATTTCATTGTACTTAACATATGAAAGCAACGTTACCCCTGTAAAGCATGCACCACCGTATAACTTATGTGTTATGAGGGAAACCAGCACTAGACTGAATTCACATGTGAAACCAATTACCCCTGTAAAATAAGCATTTCTGCATCGCTTACGTGTTATGAAGAGAATAATTCTATTCTACTTGCATATTGTTCAGAGTACCTCTTTAAAGCATGCATTCTTTTTAACACCTATTACTCCGAGATGTTGATGAAAGAGTCAGACTGATTAATTTAATAAAAGTGAATTATTAACGATTCAAGTATATATTTTTTTATCAATTTCTGTCTGAGTAACAGACAAATATTAATCTCGATTAGCATGGGAAAATGAAGCTATTATTTAAATTACTTCACACTTTAATATACAGGAGTTTTCTTTTTTGGAAATTATCGAGAGCGCTGTATATTCTTTATTAAGCTATTTTCCGTTATTTTAATAATAAAACTTTTCTAAATAACGTCATAATCGTGGGGGCGTAGCTCGATTGGTAGCGCGCTCGCTTTAGCATGCGACTGGTAACTAAGATCGATACCTCTCGCCTCCATTCATTATTCTTTTAAACGTCACATATCACAGCCATTAAACGCCTCACTGGATAACTCTCCTTCCCTGTAACTAACTGCTCTCTAGAAGAGCGAATGCCTTATCTACCATAGCTTGACAGGCAATTTTCTATATAAACAAAGAAAACTGAGCATTTCGGCTTCTAAAATCCAACTGGTGAAAAATTAACATTTGATTCTCACTTTGTATTACTGACATTTCGGTCAATGAGAGTTAGAAGTCTTTACATTTATTGTGTTCCTTTAAGAATAATCACACGTTAGACACGTCGCTGTATACATCATCTCGCGTGCCTTAATAATTGGCGAAAACTCACAGGGAGCTGGCTTGACAGACTCTTATTTAAAAATGCTGTAATATACAGTAGATCATAGAAAAAATATACAGTTCATCTTTTACCGATGCTGTCACCATGGAAACAGAACACCGAGAGCAAAAAATGACTGAAATAGACCATTAAATAGATTGTTGGATATTCGCAATGGAGAGGAAGAGGGAATACAGCAAAGTCTAAAGACATGATCTGGAGTACATATTTTGACCATTATATGGGCCTCTCTGGTAGCTCAGCGGATGCGCCACCATATTATTCATTTGGAAGTGGTTTAACACGCGATTCCTGTTGGAGATG
The DNA here is from genome assembly GCF_048544385.1 of Mastigoproctus giganteus. Classification (NCBI taxonomy): domain Eukaryota; kingdom Metazoa; phylum Arthropoda; class Arachnida; order Uropygi; family Thelyphonidae; genus Mastigoproctus; species Mastigoproctus giganteus. The sequence continues at coordinate 72,625,122 of NC_143577.1, forward strand.
GAAGTAGTTTTCTTATGAAGGCTTTTTACACTAGGAGCTTTTCAAGATAATGTCCTGTTCTTAATATGATGACCTAAGATGGTAGTCTTAAGTCATCATATTAAGACCACGTCTATAAAAATGATTATTATACTTAGCAAAACGGACATCAGAAGTACATTTATTTTAATTTTACATCAAATAATCCTATTTCTCCTCTTTACAAATGCCACCAGAGTGCCTCTGAGCACAGCACGCCCGATATAATTCACTAAGACTCCTTTTTGCTCCTAAACCGCTTTAGATCAAATTCTTTTTCGGGAAAATAAGAGCAGAAAATGAAAAAGAGACTCATAAATTCGTCCCCAACTGCATTCTTTCTCTTCAACCTTAAACAACAACCCTTAAATCAACGAAAAAAAAAACCACATCAAGCAGAAATCGTACTAGTATAAAACGTACCACTTTATCAGATTAGTTATGGCCAAAACAACGTGACTATCAATCCATCCGACCTCCTAGGGTCCCTTTTATTGCATAAATAATCCGGGTTATAAAATCGTTATCTACTTCTTCCTTCTGTGCTTCATTTCTCACAGGAATACATTCCCGCCGGACTTTACTCCAATCTTACGACACGAAATAAATTCGAGAAAAGCCTACCAAGACTACCACAAAACCCCTTTATACAATTTCTTCTTAAAACAACTTCCCTTTTGTCGGTCTAAAATTTCTCTACAAGGGAAAATCATGCCTTTAGACTTTCCACCTAAACAGCTCAATAAAAATGTTACTAGAGAGTTTCCTACGGGGAGAAAGGGGCCAAAGAGGGGAAGGAGGATGAATGGCGGTGCGGTAAGGGGGGAAGAAACTTATACAAGAAAGGCCACTGACACTGGAGAACGGGTCTTTGCCGTATCAAATTTTAACGATTGCCTTCCTCGTTGTGCGCTACGTAAACATGTCCTACGCTGGCGTCTCCTCAGGCACTTAACGAGCTCAACAGAACGCTGTGACAGGGTGGTTTTTGCTTCCAAATCCCGAGTATAAATGCGTTCTGTCGCGATAAGCCCTCCCAAATAATATATAGCGGCTATTACGTCTTCCGTCTCTCTCCGAGAAATAACCATGATAAATTTATCTCCAACGCGTTACAATTCTGCCAGATCACGGGAAGTGTCTTATTGTCCTTCACCGCTTCCGCTGGATTTGGTCTCCTCCTACGATAAGAGAATCTGTATGAGTACGACATGCTAGACTAACTCCCCTGACGATCACTCCATTTTTTTTTTATTTATTTTATTATTTTTTTTGGGATGTATTCTCCCAGATGAAGCATTGTCATCTTTTTCTCTAAGTCCAAATTCCCTGCTGTATTTTACGCAGATGCTACGCGTATTGTTTATGTATCGATAAACATACAACGCTGGACGTTTTTGTCTCCCACGCAAAATAGTCCCCTAAAGATTTAGCAATACAAGTTAAATCAACCTTGTATGAAACAAGAGAATTGTGGGATTTTTAAATTGAGATTGTTGTCTATGACGTATGAAATGCCAACAAAATTGACATTTCTCCTGTCCAGAGGATGTTTTATTTTAGATGGCTGTCAAAGAGGATTCAAATAACGATCAGTTTATATAAAAAGTGGAGAATAATGTCTTTTGTACGCTGTGGATAAACGTCGTGACATTCTAAAATGTTCACACCTGTTTTCTCTCTCTCTTAAAACAAACCGCACGATTTAACATCATTTCAAGTTGAGAATTAAATCCATCTGAAGTTAGATAATTAAGATCATTGTGACGAAATAGCATCACGGCCTTATATTGTTGCCTTCATTACATTGTTGACAACGACGCTTTCGTCTCATTATCACGATATCTTTTGCCATTAACCAAACGGATTGCTTTGTTATTGAAACCGCGCATCTTCGCGTTCCAAAAATGGTCCACGAAAGGAACGGTTGCCACGGCAACCGGGTGTTTGCCATTGTCGCGTTAACGGGTGGCTGTGCAGGTATTTTCCTCAGGTAACAATGAACTAAATCTGGTCGGCTGTAGCGATGAATTTCCCGGCTATCGCTGTAACCGATGCATGTTACGAGGTGTACAAAAGCGCGTGCGGGCTGTGCGCGATGACAAGACATCAAATGCAAACATAGCGTGATCACGGACTCCCGATCAACACGTAAAGCATTAATAGAAGAACGTGGTGAAAGATCGGCACTTGCGCTGCACCTTTAGTGGAAGTTTGATGACGGCATTTATGTGAGAAGGCTACGTATGACAGATCTGTTATTGTCACGAACCCAAGGGTGATTTCCAGCTGAATGAGACCTCGCCGGCCCTTCCTAATCACTTACGGGTCCTTGGTACCCCACGAAAGCACCGATACCATTTATTAAAAGAGTGACAAATTCAACGAGAAATTGCGAAAGACTGTGCAGAGCTGAAATGCACGCGATCTTCAGTCGCCTGGGTACATCCGGCGCTACACAAATCATAAATTATATGCGAAATTACTGTTCACTGATGTCGCCACCTTTGTTAAAGGACCTTATTAGTGTGCACAGCCCTGATTTTTCAATTTTGAAATTCATTATAAAATAAAAATTAAAATTATTTAAATTTAAGATTAAAATTTCAAATAATTTTACAAGTATAACAAGTAATATAATATTAATATTTCATTAAAGTTTTAATTTTAAATCCTTGTAGATTCCATTAAATTATTTTCAGTATCCGAAATATTTAAAATTAACAAAAAGAAAAAAATAATAAAACAAATTATCGTTTTTTCGAATGAACGTGAGGTCAGCCCCTACCCTGTCTTTGTTCTACTTTGGTTCAGAACCTCGCAATCGACTCGCCAGTTGAATCACCAGCGGAGTATCGAATCCGAGTTCAAATAATGCGTTTCACAGATAAAACTTAATCCTGCTATCTGATAAAGTAAAATGATTACTGAAAACCGTAGTTCAACCTCTACAGCGAAATGACTCGTGTCTCGAGGCGAGACTTGAACTCGCGATTAACGAACAAATCATTGATCATCATTGTTGTCCGCTTACCCCCTACTCGTTTCCATTTGTTCGATAATTCACTTTAGAGTTTCCCCCCCCCCCAATCTCGTGTTTGCTCTGTCAACTACGCTGATATGCTCTAACCTAAAGAAACCGATTTGTCTTATCTAACAGGGCTGTCTTTGACAAGGATTGATTACCAAACACAACATTCAATCTACGATGAAAATCAACACAGTTTTCCACCGTTTACTGAGATCCCAAACGTTTATAATCATGCGCTTACCATCCCTGGTATACACTACCAGTTAAAGTTAAGATTACCCATAGTTCCTTGAAATAACGCAAAAGTTCTATTAATACTAAATGTTGCTACAGCGCACTCAATTCATTCCAAGAATATTTCTCTACGATCAGTTATATTAATAAATAAAGGCTATTTATAGATTTATTTAAAACTCCTGACTAGATAAACTGCACTCTTAAACATAGGTACTGGACGAGAGAAAACTTAATTTTAAGCTTACAACAATTAAGAGGTACAACAATTGACAATTTTTAGCTTACAACAATTGACAATTATTAGCTTACAATTAACAGTTACAACAATTGACAATTTTTAGCTTACAGTTAACAGTTACAACAATTGACAATTTTTAGCTTACAATTAACAGTTACAACAATTGACAATTTTTAGCTTACAGTTAACAGTTACAACAATTGACAATTTTTAGCTTACAATTAACAGTTACAACAATTGACAATTTTTAGCTTACAATTAACAGTTACAATTGACAATTTTTAGCTTACAACAATTAATACTTTTTGTGACTGATCTAACAATGGCCGCGCACTCATTCTTGATCCAACAATAGAGTACCGTAGTTGCGAGTGTTGAGATACTGTTATATTGAACTGCTATGTAAATTGTCAACAAATAGATTGCTATCTTCTGCATATATAGCGAACGCGATCAAATGACTATTGTGCAAACATTTCTAACTGCTAATCAGCTTGTTTCACATGTTTAGCGAACTGAACCAGCGGGAAATAGCAAGTTTTAATGAGCTTAGGTTGAAATCGATCGAATTTACTGGTAAAAGGGTGGGCGCACAACGTAGCGCATTGGATTAATAGTTGAAGAAGGGCATGGGTAATCCGATTATAACCGTCATGCATCCTGAACAGATTCAGAGGCTGATTAACCTCGGCTGAGAGCATAACTACAATGTCGCATAACTATTGGCATCCCTCTATACGAAGACAGAGGACGCAAACTCCTTCACCTGCGGATCGGATACGAAGTCGGCCAGCAAGTTATTTTAGAATTCACGCGGCGAAATGTGATATAGATAACTCCGCGTTCACGGAGGCAAATAATTCTTCGAAGATTATATGTGGTGGCGAGAGGAAAAACAACAATAATCCCCCGGTTCGCTGTGCTGTCGGCAACCTCGTAATTTACGGAACGTTGTTTAGCGATGGCGTTTTTGTGTCCTGAATAAATACAATGCCGACACTGCTGAAGCTATTAATCACACGAGTGATGTGATTTATCTTGATAATCATCTTATTTCCTCCCTACTTAGCATATCAATATGCGCCGGTTTTATGCAGATACAAACGGTTCTGCATTCATAATGACTGCTGATGCTCCTTGTGGACCGCACCATCTCATTTCTGTGTTTATTTCATTACTTGTAAGCCAGCATTCCGATTAGTAGCTGGATGTTCCAAGGATTGTGTGTACACAAGATTCTCGCGTGTACCCAAATTAAAGAATTCGTGGCACACGTGAGAAATAACATCGAAAATTAAAAGGGATGCTTAGAATGATACAAATATCTAGAAAACTTATTCTCAAGCTCATTGCGTTCGCATGCATAACCTTCGAATATTCTTTAATTTCAAGATTTACTCAGGTGTTTATTTTAGTTTTGCTATTTCAGTTTCTGTAAGAAAAGACGCAAATACTGTATAAAAAGAAAGATCGAGAATCAATACACTACAATAGAGAAGGTTATGTTTATAATGTCAAGTGTTCTAAGAGAAACTAAGCCAGATATCGCATTATAAGACAGAAGAAAGAAAGTAATAAAAACTGGGATGAGAATTACTCTCCAGTCAGAGAGATATTGTACATGGAATGGAAAATACGAAATATCTCGAGATGAGACCTTCCATGGGGAACGCAGTCAAAGGCACTCTAAGATGAGGTGGTTCAGCTACAAAGTGGCATAAAGGATATCGCAAGAAACTTAATATCCTTCTCGAAATACACTTATATCTGCAAAATGATGTTTTATTCCAAGGCGTTCTTTTGTGTTTTGAACTAGTGTAGTGTATATATATATAAAGCACCCCTGCCGTAATATCATACAACAAATTAAGTGTCGTTGATGTAGAAGTATTATTATTTAATGGCTAAATGATATCAATCAATCAATTCAGCCAACTCATCAATTTGAAGCAAAATGGCGTGGTTTTGGTGGTTAACCACCATTTATACCTTTAAATCATCATCGTGTATACCATCCAATCCTGGACCTTACCTTCACTTACCTTCAATAGTTCCCCTCCCCATATACTCTTCTCCAAGATTCGTATATCACTAAATTTACAGAAATCTAACTCCTTGTTAATTGATCTTCCTGGTACTAATGGTCTTCAACTGCAAATATCGTTGCAAACTACCCATTCAACTCATCTACTACTTCTTCTGGGCTCTCAAGAGATGATATCTGATTCACTTCTGTTTGTATTCATGTACGTAAACTCAGAGTCCATTATTGCTGGTGATTTCTCTTAACTTAACAATTTTTTCTTGTATAAATCCCATCAGTGGCTTCATTAAAAATATTCTTGTAATACTAATAAAAATCAACATCTTGCGACGTCTATAGCTATCCCTAGCTTTTATTTCTTTAGCTTAGTTAAACTCTTAACCCTCTGTGGTCATGCGCTTGGACATTTCTTCTGCACTGGAACAAAAGCATTGCTGGTGGTCTGACCGTATTAGTTTTCAAAGGGTGTCCTTATTTTTACAAATATGTTCTGAATGTTCAAAGTCGGATAACGCAGACTCTACATCCGGTTCCGTTTGGGAATTTGTGCTCGGCAAGGATAAGAAATCTTCTTGGTATTTTGTTTCAACTTTTTTTTTGACCTCTTCAGGGTTTTAAGTGAAAACATGATAGTTCCATTTCTTCTCCGCATTATATAATGTTGTTCAACTTGAGTTGGGTGCTACGTAGCCATCACCTGGAATGTCCACATCATCAATCTTGTTGCGCAAGTGTCACGAAAGGAAACTATAAATCAGAGTCAGTTAGCAGAATGATGCTAGAGTTGCTGTGGAATCCCGGCAATTTCTTACTCTGGAAAAAAAAAATTGGGTTTTTTTTCCTCCCTTTTACGGCCTGACAACCACTGAAAGAGAGTGGAATATCAAAGAGTAGATATCTGCAGCTCGAATCATCTATAGAAGAAGTATATACTTTGGAATTTCTTCTCTTTTTTTTTTTTGTAATGAAACAGAACAGAAATGAAGCACAAATTACACTTTAGAAAAATTCTACATAAATCAAAATGGAAGATATTTTTAGGTAGAAATATTAAACTCAGGAAAGAGTTTAATACGCAGTCTCCAAAAATATTAACTCTTATAACGAATCTTTAGGCTTTAACATTAGAAAACAAAGCCGAATATCGTCTGCTTTCATAGCGAAATATCGTCTGCTTTTGTTTCCTAGTCTAAAGCAACGTTTAATGATAATATTCCATTACCACGGCCAAAAGACATTCACTACTGTTTATTTAAACAAACAAATGTAATCACAGACGACCAAAGCACAATCTAAACAGAGGGGAATTGTCCACATAACAATGCACTGTTTTTTTCCTGCCTCTTTCAATATATAACTCTTTCAAAAAGAAAGAAAGAACGCAAACGACTTACAATTTAGCTTTATGTTTTCATTGTTTATCATTTAAAAGTCATTAAATCTCGTGCACTTAAAGAACAATGGTCTGTACGAACCATTAGGTAACTTTATGTGGCTTTTATTTCCATTGCAAGTACTTTTTAAAGCAAATGATATTCAAATAAAGATTTTCGTTTTGCTTGGGAGTCACTTACTGAGAGGATACGATCATTTTAAGTACTTGAAGAAACACCTGATGACTGCGTGGGGACTTGGCCGTGTATTCTGGACGCTCACTCAACAGGACCACTGAAGAAGAATTAAATTACACGCAAATTTGTTTGTTGATAGACAAATGATGGTATCATCTGTATAATGAAAAAGAGGAACAGATGGCCAAGTACGATAATATATGGATAATGCTTATTTATTTAAAGAAAGGATCTGGGCACTGGATACAAATGCGTGCGTTGGTGATATTTAAGGAAATCGGAGGATGGTTAAGAAATTAGCCACCTCAATAACTCATACATGCAGTTTTGGTGGGATGAAAATTTAATCTTTAAGGTGGTTAATGAAAATTAAAATCAAGTTTTGTTTTTAACCACGGTTGCCATGCGCGTACTTTATATATTACGTCATCTGATTTGCTGATTCCTTAATGTTTCATAGTTCTTCAGTATGTTCCAGTATCGAAATTTCAAGATCTGGTCTCCATTCATGTTTCTTTCAAATAATTAAGAAATATTTTAGTATAAGTTTGTCATACCCGACAAATATAATCTATCTTGTCTTTAACTAGCTCTAATTTAAAAAAAATAATACAGAATAAAACAATGTTTATCTATAAACATTTACTTTACTTTTCTGTAAATCTACGATTTGTTTAATTCTGTGGGAGTCTGCGAACAACTGTGTCAAGGACGTCGGAAACTGAGATCTTGGCGTTGATCCAACTACAGTAATTAAAGCAGTAGGGATGCTAGTACGTATCGTTCCAGGCATAATAAAACTCCGCATGCAGTGAGCGTTATCCACATTGTACCAACACTACAGTGCCCTTCATCATACACCAAATATCGTTTAAAAACAATTCCACACTACACTGTTCCTTCCTAATCCCGAGTTAAATCCAGCTGAGCGCTCAGCTCCAAAACAGGAAACAACCAACTGACGCTTTATATGAGGAAACCGGAGTTAAACTGAGGCGAGGTGTTCGTTAATATTATGAACTAAGTAAGCCTATTATTATATTTCAGTACTTTGGACTGTCGAAAGAGCGCCCTCACATCAAGGCAGTGTTTGGAAGATTTAATCTTCAAGAGTACTAAAAAATTTGGGTGTTCCAACCGGATTATGTCACAAATTACATCATTTGTATGTATTTTCTAGATCTGGACTGCGTGGTCTGGTTTCGAAACTACAATACAGTGTTTCTGTTCAATGTTGTCCTATAACTTTTGCTATTATAGTGTATATAAAGAATTATCACGCTACTGTAATCTGGCCTTTCGTACGTGTTTTGTAAGATAAGGTACTGCACCGAACATAAAGCCATAAACTGCTTGACAGTGCCTGCTTTTAGTAATATATCCTACAACAATATTTTTAAGAAAAATAATGGCGAAGAATTGTTACCATCTTGAGAGGGTTTGTCGGAAGATTTTGGCAGAGGCGCTTTTTTTATTTATTTCTTTGTACGCGCGCATAAATAAACTATGAAAGATGTAAAGAAAAATATAGCGCAGAATGAATAAGACCGATTGTGCGAATTACCGCTTGAGGACCGGAGAAGGAAGGAAATGAGATATGTATCAGAGAATGCGGCGCAGAAACAAAAAATAAAAACACAGTCTTGAAACCATTTTCTCCGGTTTATTTCACAAAAATATTCAAATTCCACTTATCCCTTTTAGCTCAAGTACAACATTTATTAAGATTAATTCAAATTTATGTGCACGACCATGAAATCCCTGGATTGTAAAAGCCCAAAAGGAGCCCATTATGTTCGCAAACTACAGAGATATTAATACTCTACAAGTCATTCTCTAGATTTATGATGGAAACGTTACAGGACACATAAACTATGTTCAGTAATGATTTAAATGCAGCTGGCATACACTTGACATTAATCGCCACAAATCATAAAACTAACACCCTCTATCACCGCGAGCAACACAGCTACACACATTACAGACAAATGGCGCTAAATGCCTTGCTACTTCAAGCAGTCGAGGCAAACGACATTATTTCACTTGATAGGTATTATTTCATCCTTGACGTATTAATGCACTAAATTTATTGATTCAACCATCCACACTCTTCTCCTTAGGGATAAAAATCCTTTTATCCAAAATAATTTAATTTCATCAAAGGAACTCGGATATTGTTAAACTTTTTGATAATAGAATGACAAAGTTTCAATATGATTACAAAATTCTCTTTAAGTTTATTAATTTCAGGTCGCTGTCGCTGAAAATACTCAAAAGACTGACCCATTTTATGGTTTAATAATAATATTTAGACATCACAGAAACAATTAGAAATCTACATTTAATAATCAATTAACACGCAACAATAATTTTCAATTAATTTGCAACAGATGTTTCTTTTCCGTTGTTTGAACGTGCAGGAAATTGAAGTTGCTTTCGATTGTTGCTTATGAAATAATCGTTTGGCTCAACAATGCCAAACGATTACAAAAAATGGCTTTAAAAATGTATGAAAAACTCTTAAGCTGCTTTAATTAATGCTCTGATTAATAAATATATGAAGAAATTTCTTCTAGTTCAGCCTAGTTCTATTATTTTGGTTAGGCATTGCACGAGATTAAAAACTAACTTAGTCTTGTGATTCCTTGAAGAGAGATTGTAAAATTGGTGTACACTTGAGAGACCTTTACCCATAAGCAGTGCAATTAACCTCGTTAAATTTTAGAGGACTTCTCGTCTCGGGAGAAAATCTAGATTGGTTGCGGCCATTGCGCTAAAACTTATGCTCAGCTATAGAAGTG